>NW_027273864.1:17210000-19610000 GCF_046630095.1 Trachinotus anak | reverse complement strand
ATGCAAGCTAGCAAGATTATAACAATTATTACACTTTATAAATCCATAGTCTCATATTATCTCAAACTGTAATCACCATACTTTGTTTTAACACTGTGCCAGCGCTGGAGAGTCAAAGCGCTGGAGAGTCAAATATAGTCTATAGTCTCAAACTATAATAACACCGTGCCTTTAGTTGTTTAGCCAGTGCCCAGGATCCTCGCCAATGCTTACCTAACAGCCACCGGTGTTATTAATAACAAGGTTTTTCTGAATGATACACATACTGTAGTACCTTTAAGTTTCTCTATGTAGGCACTTGCGTCTTGTCTTTTCAGTTTATCACTCATCAGTCTGCTACCTTAAAGATGCTTTCAAAGCATGTTTTAAGACATCTCTAATTGTTTTTCCACTGTAAAAAGTAAAATTGTTACAACTTTTCGGAAAAGAAAGAAATGTGACATAATGTAACAGGAGCCTAATCTGTAATGTTCTTTATGTTTTCCAGGTATTAATTGTTTGGACTTAGGTGACAAATGGACTAAAGATCAACACGACACTTTTCCTGTATTTAAAGGATTGCCTTTCTCCCATTGGTCATTCTGTTTTAAATGTTGGATCCATACTGATTAAATACACCTTCCTCATAATACAAACCCACTGGTTCGTACATGTTTTGGCCCACAGTTGAAGAGACATTGGTAAACAGTTTTCCACGATGTGACTGGATCTAGAGGTGGCCATCTCATCTACCATGATGGAATCTGGTCTGTCACCTTCCACAGACCTACACCTCAACACCAGCAGCTATGTCAATAACAGCAACAGCAGCTGGAGTGGGCTCCTTGACGGTGACTCACTGAGGAGCAATCACACTGTCACCCTCCATGATCACTTCCACAACGCCCTGCTGGGAGTCTTTCTGGGACTCCTCTCTCTCCTCACCATCATTATGAACCTGCTCGTTCTCTACGCCGTGAAGAGAGAGAAGAGCCTCCACACCGTTGGGAACCTCTACATTGTCAGTCTGTCGGTGGCAGATCTGATTGTAGGGACCACAGTTATGCCTCTGAACTTGGTTTATTTATTGGAGGATGAGTGGAAGCTGGGCCGTGCTGTCTGCCAATTTTGGCTTATTATGGACTACGTGGCAAGCACAGCCTCAATTTTCAGCTTGTTTATCCTGTGTTTAGATCGGTACCGCTCTGTCAGACAACCGCTGAAGTACCTAAAGTATCGAACACGGGGAAAAGCTAGTGTGATGATTTCTGGAGCCTGGCTGCTGTCAATGATGTGGATTATCCCGATATTAGGATGGAGGTCTTTCACACATGTAGACCTCAAACCTGAGGAGGAGAACAAGTGTGACACAGATTTCCGCTTTGTCACATGGTTTAAGGTTATTACAGCCGTCTTCAACTTCTATGTACCCTCAGTTTTGATGCTGTGGTTTTACACACACATCTACTTAGCTGTGAGACAACACCTGAGGGACAGAGAGAGAATCATCCGTCCAACCGATTCATTTGGGGAAAATGAGAACAGACAAAATGTGAAAACACTTGAGAAAAATGAGTCCAAATCACTCAAGAGGGAGTGTGAGGCTCCAATCAAACTATCTAAAAAACAACGCTTGCTGGACCAGAACACTTTAGATCAGACATATTCCTTTGAAGATACTAATAAAACCAAAGCTGCTCTCTCAAGCTCTCACAGAAAGACAAAATGCCAGCAGACATCATTGCTTGCCATGACAACAAAACGATTCACAATGGCACGGAAGGCCAAAAGGTGCTCCTTGTCCCCTGAGGAAAAGCAGCCAGATGCTGAGATTCCCCTCAGTCGACCCTCAGTTTCACAAGAGGTCATTTGCTCAGAGGGGAAAAACGAGAACAAACTTCAAGCATCTTTAAATGAATGTCATGTCACAGTACCAAACTCAGTTAGCGGTGTCTGTGATATCAATCAGGTTTCAGACGTCCAGAGGTACACGTCTGCGCTTTATGACAACTACGACCCCAGTCACGCTCTACCCTGGACTGAGGAAGGGGTTGAAGATGCCAAATTGGACCCAGCTAATGCGGTGACTCTGAGAAAGACGTGGCAAAGGTTTATTGACCAATCCCGTCAGCGTATCCAAAGTCTGAGGATCCATAAAGAGCACAAAGCAGCCAAGCAGTTGGGCTTCATAATCGCTGCTTTCATGTTGTGTTGGATACCGTACTTCATAGCTTTCATGGTCATGGCGTTCTGCAGAGAGTGTGTGCACCATGACCTTCACATGTTCACCATATGGCTAGGTTACATCAACTCCACTCTCAACCCTTTCATATACCCGCTCTGCAATGGGAACTTTAAACGGGTCTTCAAAAATATTCTGAACATTCGTTTGTGACAGATTGTGATGGGAAAATAAGCCAAACAAAGTCAGAGGTGTTTAAATGCTGCTGATATTCATTGATGAGGAGGGGGCAATAGTCAAACAGTTGAATGAATCAAATGTCTTAGACACTCTTGTCGGCTTTCAAATTGTAGATAAAACCTTCCATGTATTTTGAGTGTACATTATTTGTGTTTGTTCTGGGTATTATTTTGTAACTTACTGCACTCCACAGATTCATGGCACCAGTTGAGGATGATGTCGGTCTCTAATGTTATTTATTTTTTCTGTTTTATGCTAGAATGAATAATATGTGTCTAGGGGCAGAGGCCATGAACCTAAAATTTGATCTCTATCCAGGGAAACAGTCTTGGTCTGATCCAGAATGAAGGAAAACTGTGTTCAAAGAGTGTTTTTTGTTGTTGTTTTTTTGTTTTTGTTTTTTTTAATGTTTTTTTTATTTATTTATTTGCACTATCAATGTAGAGAAACAGAGATTGAATGTGATACAACAAGATGCTTCATGCTGGAAGCGCTGCCATGCATTTTGGAGTATTTTTGTGACTTGTCACATTGTCATTAAAACAGGATATGAGACATCAGTCAGTCCAGGGAAAACACAAATCTTAGCTGATGTCTTTTGTTGGAATCTGTTCGATTGTCCTTTTATTTAACTGTTCTTTTGAAGGTTTTTAAACATAAAAGCTTTACATGTTTTTTAACACATTGAAGCCATCATCTTAACAAATATAACATAGAAATCATCTGGTCTGGTTCTGTCTGTTTGTGCTTCGTCATCTCTTTGCTGCCATATAGATACCATATAGAGTAGGTGAATGAAGAAATAATATCAACTGTTAACAGAACAAATAATATTAATTTGTATCTACATGTACACTATAAACTCTATGCAGTAGCTAAAGTTTGGATATATATCTGAATCACATTTTCAAAACACTACAGTGTGTGCAGGTCAGCTACTTAAATCCTGCTATCAAACCGCAGAAGGATTGTTTTTCTTCTAACAAAACTGCCCTTTAGCCACTGATCGCTAAGCTTTTCACACTCATCTGTTTTATGATGTGATGTAAAACCTCTTTTCATGTCATTAGACAAGAGGCATCAAATATAATTCCCCAATGCTGTGGAAAAGCAACCATAAATTTGAGACTCCTGTAATGCATTTGTATTGATTAAATATTTGGAACAAACACACAAGGTGCATCCTCCAGGCTCTAGAGACAAAGCATCGCAGTACAATGACAGTATGCCTCAAATAATAGAGGTTAAGCCTGCAATCCTGCTGTGAAAAAATCAAATGGTGACATTATTCACATTTAACCATTCCCATAATATAAATTTAAATGTGTTCAGATTTTCAGAAGCGGTTTATGTGCAATAAATAATGTTTTTCTCATGTCAGAGGCCTATTGCTCATTCTGCATTTTAATATGTGAAGTATAATGTCTGACATAGGGTGCAATGTTTTACCGTAACCAAATGTAGATCAAGAAATGCATGTTTCTTGTGTACAATGAACACAGACGGGTTGTGAGTCACTACTTAGCCAAATCAAACACATCAGAGGGGGTGGTGGAACTGAGCTGGAAGAGGTGATGATGTGAAGAAGCATGTGTGTGATTGCACAAAGTGCATCTCTGACAACAAAATTGAGCCAGTGTCAGGCTGGTCTTCAGGAGAAACGGGTTTTAGATGTTCTTTTGTAAAGTTCTCACAAATCAAAGCTATTAAGTTCTGCCAGTAGATATAAATAATTGCTTATTTACTGCATATTCTGACCCATGAGACGATGCTCACATCATGGTTCATAGTTCCCACTGAATGTTTCGATGTTCTTGTGAATCATGGACATCATGGAAAAAAGTAGTTATTCAATTTGGACACTTTTGTGAATAAATTCCAGCTGCCGTCTGGCTTCATTTCATTCCCTCAAAGTTGTATTGCTGGTAACACAGAGAAAAGGTCTTGGTGTCACATTCTATTTATCAGTTGATGGCATTTAATGGTGTTTTAATAATGCTCTTTGTTATCACAACATGAGCATATCTGTCATATAGTCACTTATTCAAAATGAGCCAATACTAAACAGGCACAGTCTCTGTGTTGGAATATACTCTATTACACTTAGTTGCTGGTTTATGAGGCACACCTAGCTAAAACTAAGGCAGTAATACAACAGCCCTCCCACCTTTATTAAGAACATAAGGTTCAGATTTTGTTGATTTTAGAGAGGTGTTGATTCAACTTTGCGATCAATTTTGGAGGTATAGAATGAATTAATTTTAGCTAGGTGTACCTAATAGTATGCACCACATAAGCACAATTAAAAAGAATGAGGGTATGGACACAGGACATGACAGGTTGACATTACCCCACTACCAAATGAGAACATTTGATAACGTTGTAGTATAGGACTCAGTGGATTATTGTATTATAATGGTGCAAACAAATCTGAAAGTAATCAAATGACCAAAAAAACCTTTTTAGGGCCCCTTGGGGTCAGTGTAGGCCTACTGCAGTCAAGCCAATTTTATTTATGCATCCCACAAATCACAAATTTTGTCTCAAAGAGCTGTATCTGTACAACGTGCATCACCCTCTATCCTATACCCATACTCTTATCAACATGGAAAACACAGTTCTGTATTTTCATAGTGGCTGAAGAAACACCACCAACAGGAAACAGCCTTATGCTGGCTGTTACCATGGAAACAATAAACCAGCACAGTGACAGTTGACTCTGACAAACCTAGTAGATCCTTCACTGTAAGGCAGAACCTCAGCATGAGCTGTTCAAATATAGCCCACGTGCACCAAGTTGCCAAAACCAACACTGGTAATAAAAATGTGGAAATTGAAACCTGAAATATGGGCTCTATGCCCAGTTTAACTCACTGTAATTCACTGTAAAACTACTTGATATGGTGAAAGTGTCAAAACTGTTAGCTTGGTTTTTAGGCCATCCATACCTTAATGACAAGTCTAACACTGTAGTACTACATAACTTGGCAGTGGCATGAATAGAAATGTTTTATATTATACAACCCATATTATATATACAGAGCATAGTGGCCATAGAGGCTGAAACCCTTCAGCTGAAATGTGTCCTTGACCAAACAAACATCACTGTATTTCATTATTATTACTGTTATTGTAAGAAAGCCTGCCAAGTCCCAGTTCAACAAGCGATAACATCATCACCTTTAGTGTCAGCACTGATTCCTGTCAGTGGGTATCTTGGGGAGGACCTTTGCACTTTTTACCTCTTCATCATTCTTTTTTTATGCATGAAGAGAATGAAAGATGTTCTTTATTATTTTGTGGTTGATTTATGATAGGTTATTCATAGTTGGGAATCCATTTTCGCCCTAAACCTAGGGTGTTCATAAATCAGGTGCTTGTACAGTGTGCCATGTTGAGGCTGTTAGAGGTACTTTAGTTCAGTCAGTGTGTTTAAACTGTTTGCTTTGAACACTTGTAAAGTGTAAAAAGGGCTTTTTAAAAATTCATTCATGGACACTCAAATATGTCTGTCTACATCCCTATGAGGTACTTATCCGTTTCATGGATTTCTGAGGTGGATGTCACAGGATAATTGTACTTATTTGTCGAATAAATCTTTTTCATGTGTGAAGTATAAATAGGAGTGGACTGTATGAGGGAAATGTAGCTGACACGGTATTGCTAGACATTTGCCATACCTGCCAGTTGCTAATTGCCTTGATGCCGCATTTATAACAATGTGTAGATTTAGAAATAAACCCCTCTGAAGCAGTCCCATTGAATTCTTGTGAATTCTACTGTGACTCAAAAAAAGACAACAGGACAATGATTAAAGGTGAACCAGAGACTGAAATCATACAAGCAAATATATTGTGAGATAAAAGGACTTGTAGACTAACAACAGAAAAAGTAACGATTCATAGTTTGTTAGTTCTCTATTCGAGTGAGGAGAAGGCTTTAAAAGAGCTTTCACACCGTCATGCTGGGCATTAAAGTTACAGAAAATGTATCTGAGCAGCTACAATACATTTACTCATTTGGCAGATGCTTTTATCCAAAGCGACTTACAAGTGCAGTGGGAAACCTTGGTATAAGTGTAAAGCACTACATCTGTTTAATAAGTGCAAGGAGATTGTATAAGGAGGTGTGCCAAAAGTGCATAGTAAGTACTAGCTGTTTTGTTTTTTTTGTTTGTTTTTTTTGGCAGATCAACTGATATATAAATTATCATCAACATCAAATGTTCAAAATAGACTAAAACTACTTTATCTCTAATTTTCATTCATGCTTATGAAATAATAATTTGTTTTAGTAAGACCAAATCCTCCATAATGGTATAGATATATCTTTATAAACTAGTTGGTAGATTAGACTTAAGTAGTACAAACTATGTTACAGATAGTGTTAATGTCTGAGGACTCATTTTATTTGTATGTGTTTGACTGCATCCTTGTAAATTAAAATTTCCAGCAAGACTTATCTGTGTATTAAGTGGCACAAAATTGTAACATTAATTAATATTTACAATAATAATAATTAAAAAGTCAAAATAAGTTTAATAATTTTTTATTCTTCAGTTTGTGAGTGGGAGCTGGACGTTTTTCCCCAGCGGTGTAGTTTTGAGACGGCCCCTAAATCATTGTGGCACAGCGTCCTACCCAGATGGAGCCAATTTCCGATGTCCCAGTAACCATCCTGGTTAAAATGAGTTCGTAGCATTTCTCTTACATTCCCGTCGTTGTAGACTGTTTCCTGTTGTGATACAGTTACGTTTGGCCTGTGATTTTACCGGTTGAAACCGGGGGTGGTGCGGATTGTGAAGCATACAGACGCTACTTGCTGCTGCCTCACAGTCTTGCACAGATCTGTTCAGTCCGACATGAAAAGAAACGGCGCATACAGGTTTCTGTCTGTTTTCTCATGCTTTATCGTTTGTGTGTTCTTATTTTTATTTTGGTTCTTCATATTTTACTCAATGGTTCTTGCACCTTAACAAAACACAGAGACATATCTCTGTACCTGCTAACCGAGGCTAAACTGACAGGCTACTTACCCATACTGCACCGCTTTATTGACAACTCCCCGCTTGTCACATGATCAACTCCACTAGGAAGTAAAGACATCTGGTAAGTCAACAGAACTCAGCTTGTTAAAATTTGACAAAGAAACGCGTGTCTGGTTTGCTTTATGTTAACCTGGATTATCCGGGTTGAGATATTAGATTTTATCGCTTTATTGTGGTGTGTGTTGTGGAGGTGCTGGTCGTGTGTAAAAGCTTCAGACGATTTTTAGATGCTACTTTCATGTGTGTCTGTGGTAACTCACTGCACAGTAACTTAACAAGTGTGGAAGTCCTGACACAGTAAACATGTAATTGAAACAAATCAACAAGTGTCTTGCTGCTACATTTTTCCCCCAGTAAGAAATAATCCAAATAAAACAAGACCGGTTGGACTTAACTTTGTATTTTTAGTTTCTTCTGGTCTAAAATGTACAAATGTATGTTTACATCAGTAGTGATTGATGTTATGTGCAGATAAAAAGTCATTTAACTAATGAGATGAACTAATTACTCTGTGATGTGTCAAAGGCAATGGCAATTATCACAGGTTGGCCTAAAAAAATGTGTAAAGCTGAAACAATTAGTTGAACAACTGATTTTTTTTTAGTCCTCATAAAATTCACCAGCAGCTATTTTGTTGATGATCAATTAATCATTTAAGTCATGGCTAGAATGCCAAAAAAATTAATATTCCTGCTCCTGCTGTGTGAGGATTTTTCTGTTTTATATGATTATAAACTTGTGCTCGTGTTAAGCCTGTTAGTAACAATTTATGAATGTAACCTTCTACTTTATGACAGATTATAGTGTCTGCAAATGTTTTGTAACCTACAACAGTTTGATTTCACAGCTAGTAGAACTTGGCCGTGCAGCCTGTTAGTGAAGTAGTGATGGCATCTGACACCAGTGGAGCAGCATCCTCCGCTGCAGACCTCAAGCTGCAGTTTGCTCCCTTCAGCAGTGCTCTGGAGGCAGGGTTCTGGCACCAGCTCACTCAGAAGAAACTCAATGACTATAGGTTGGATGAGAGCCCCAAATGTATCAAAGGATACTACTACAACGGTGAGCAGTCTGGTCAGATGGTATCATTGTAATGATGACTCTCCAGCTCCTGTTTTTTTCACTTTTTCTGACAAGTCTGTGCATTATATATACATATTTTTATTATGTGGTGTCACACATGAAAACAAGTTGCACAGCGGAAGCCAAATCGCTAATCTAGATCAGTAGGTTTCAAATAACAATAACATCTCTCTTCCTTAGGTGACCCAGTTGGTTTGCCCACACGTCTGACTTTGGAGTTCAGTGCATTTGATGTGTAAGTAGGATGCAGTACATTGGCTGTGTAAACATTATTCTAACCCTAAATTCTTTGGTTGCTGCTAAGTGTTTAAAAGCACAATGCATAATCTAAATGTAAATCAAAAGATTGTGCTACCGACAAAAATCAAAACACAATTTAGAACCTGCTACCTCAAAACAGATGTGATTTGGAAAGGCGCACACCTGTAGGTATAAGTTCTCACAGCTGACAATGCATATCAGAGCAAAACCGTAAGGTGGAAGGAACTGCCTGCGGAGCTCAGAGACAGGATCGTATTGAGGCGCAGAGCTTCAATTATGCAGGTGTGTGCCTTTCAAGGTGTAGAAACAACAAACAAGATGATCAAGAGAAATGGGAGGCACCTGGGCTTAATTTCAAGTGTCATAGCAAAGGGTCTGAAGACTTATGTCAATGCGATATTCAATTTTTTTCTTTTTTAATAAATGTGCAAAAATTTCTAAATTTCCATTTCCAAGTTGAGACTGCAGCATAACAAAATGCGTAAAAACCGAAGGGGTCTGAATATTTTGCAAATGTGCTGTAGGTAAAGATCGAACTTCAGTCAAATCATACATTTAAGTTTAAACTTTTCAAGGGTCAGAAAAATACAGATTGGGTCTTATGTGAAGCTAATAAATCTAATGAATCTCCACAGCCATGAGTAGCCCATGTTTTAAAAAAAAGACAGGACACACTTATTTTAGTCTAATAATTATCAAATCTGTTTAAAGGAACATATGTACATATATATATATATATATATATATATATATATATGAAAAGCTGAGTGAAGTTTCATTGTTAAGAGAATAATGAATGGGTGAACTCCCTTTAAAGATTAACAGCCAGGTCAGATAAGGTTTGAGCTAAATTTGTGTCAGCTCTCATATCAGGTCATTTATAAGTCTGCAATAAAGCAACTGTGTTCACATTTACAAAATGTAGCAGCTACAGGACATTTTTTTTTGGTGTCAGGGATGGTCCGACCCCAGCCCGTTGCTGTCCTGCTGTTGGAACACTGTACAACACCAACACACTTGATGCCTTCAAGACCACTGATAAGAAGGCTCTGTTGGAGAAAGAAGCCAAGGAGGTAAAAGACAACCATAAACAACATTCAAATACAGACTCCGGTAGAAAATTCAGTGAAATAGACATCATAAATGGTAAAAATAAGATAATTGAATGAGTGTAATTTTTCATTTCCTGCTGTCTTGCAGATATGGGAGGCCATACAGTCTGGGGCTGCGTTGAAGGACCCATCCATCCTCTGTAGATTCATTCTGCTGACCTTTGCAGTGTGTATAAATAAACAATAAATGTGTTAGTTCCATATAGTAATGACTTTAAGTGTTACTGTCTTTCTGGGGGTTTTTTTTTCAGTTTTTTTTATTCATCCCATCTGTTTTCAGGATCTGAAGAAGTACCATTTTTATTACTGGTTCTGCTTCCCTGCACTCTGCTTCCCAGAGGGGATAAAGATTGTCCAGCAGCCTTCTGTCCTTGAGCAAGTTTTCTCAGCAAAACAGGTTGGTTCTTAAAAAGATCATTATACAGTAACTGGGATTAATATCTTGGACAGAGATATCAGTGTACAAAAGTGTTGATACTCAAAACAAATTCTAGACATATGTTGTACAATTGACCTGCTGTGTAATCAGAGTAAACACTGTTAGCTGTTTTCTCATGGTTTTTTATTATATGTTGCTCCCGTTTCCTCTTTAGTTTACTCTTTCCTAACACCAACCTGACACTCTTCACATCTTTCCAAATAAAAATGCAGCTCCTAAAAGTAATCTTTAATGCTAATAAGCTGTCTAAAAATGTAAAGGTTACAAAACAGTATAATGAAGTGAAATGGATCCAAGGAATGAAAAAGCCTAATTAAGAGAGAATCAGAATGACTCATGAACAGCATGAGGCTAGCTGCAGGCCACAGCAGTTGCAGTTTCTCAATTCTCAAACACCCCTCCCCCCATCTCTATTGTCTCGACTAAAATAATCAGTGCTCTGTAACATCTTGTCAATTCATAACTAAGATTCGTAACTTGCTCAAGTTCAATCAGTGCAGCTCTGACTCTGACAAACTGTTGTGCAGCTTACGAAATGCAAAGACTGCTAAAGCATTTTTCTCAGCCAGATGGCATTGTTTATGTAACTTGAAGAATATACACTATAATTAAATCATATCATGTAAATTAGAATTAACACCAAGAGTTAACATTTTAGAGTTGCGGATATTATCCCTCTGTGTGTATATGTGCATATAGTTAATGTACAGTACAGAGCTTTGCATGCATATTGCTGACACCTCATTGTTTCTGTGTCAGATTTCAGCTTTGCAGGAGGCCTATGATGGACTGTTGATCAAAAGAGGGACCAGTGCAGTTCCTTACTTTCTAATGAAGTACACTGATGACACTGTTCAGTTGGCTCCATTTGGGGACTGGGATACATTCTTCACTGATACTAAGAAGGTAGTCATGTTTCTGTAGCCCAGAATGTTAAGTTTCTATTATGTGCATTTTTTTTTCATATATATTTTTCATCTTCCAAAGCAACAGATACAAACATTTTTGCAGTTAGATCAATACAGTATGATTTAAAAAATATCTACGTTTCCCAACTATTTACTGAATCTGTGTTAGTTTAAAAATGTTTGGTCAGAACATTTTTTTTTGCATGTGGAAGATTTTTGCCATCTTTCTTAGATTCAAGTTGGATTATTTTAGTGTCTCCGGTAGAGTCTGTTGTATTTCACACACACACACACACGCACACACACTCACTTTGGTAATGTAAACACACCTTGTTTGGTTTTTATAGGTTACTGTGGGCGTTTATGATCCGTGTACTCTGTCGCAACATCCGGGCTGGCCTCTGAGAAATCTACTGGTCCTCTTAGCTAACCAATGGTAAACCCTACTTCTCTCTGTGTGTGTAAAAGATGAAGTTTTCTAGAGGGCTTGTAGGTCCTCACTGTTCATTTAAAAACACATGTTGTTATTAATTTCACTATGAATGTTTTTCACCTGTTTGATTTAGGCACAAAGCCACAAAGTGAAAGACAGGAAACCCCTGTTTAACTGATTTCCTGACTCTGAAGTGTAGGGAGCAGGTCACAGACGTCGGTGTGATTATGGATACTGTTATCAACTTCCAAAGTTGAGGGCATTGCTTAAATAGCTTCGTATCATTAAAAAAAAAAAAAAAAAAAAAAAAGAATCAAACATTTTCTGTGACAGACTGAAAAAGCACAGTCTGGCTGCTGCTGCTGAGTCACAATGGTGTCATAAGAGTTTAGCGAGAAAGAGGAAGAGATAAACTTGAGTAATTACACTTGTTCCTTGATGGATCACTGACTTGCACAACATGAGTGCTGCTGCTAGGATTTCACTCCATGTCTACTGAGCTGTATATGATAAACAAGATCCATTTTGCCCAAAACCTTACAAACTTTTGAAAAAAAAAAAAAGTGTCTTGTCATCAGTGTTTCAACTCATAAATCGCTGAGTGTTGTCTGACTCACATTGGTGCAGAAATGGTGGTGGTATGTAGATTCTTGTATATATTTTGTAGATAAATTTTACTGAAGTGTTTACAGAAAAAATATTTCAGCACACCACCGGGGAGTAACGGGCGCATCAGATTTATTTCTAAACATTCAATCCAAGCCTCCTTATCTAAGCATATTCGAATATTTACACAAAGATAAAGTGCTGTACGCTTAAGTTGTCGTTGTTCTTGTGATGCAGTTAATATGCTCTGAAAACTAACATTTCAGCTTCCAACAATTGAAATCTGATGGTAGATGGAAGAAGTGAAAACAAAATATTTAGGCCAAATTATGTTTTTAGATTGCAAATGGGAAACGGTTTCAAAAGACTGATGCAATATTAAATTAAAAGATACTGTTATCCATTGATAGGAGAAATTGTTTAGCCACCACGCGTGAAGTAGTTTCAGGTTTATAATAAATTAAGCAGGCCGAAGCAGTATAAACATGTTTATTCCATTTATGACAAATCTCTTACATTTTATACTAGTGCAAACTATTTCCAAAGCAAGCAGCAATGCTTTATATTTATTATGATTTTTTTATTTTTTTAAGATTCTGGGTCGACATTGTTTTTTTCTATCATGTTCAAGTTGACTGGTAGATCGCAGTCTCAGAGAGGACGGGTTTAAATTGTTTTGCACACTGAGAAAACAGTTCACGCATAGACAGCACACATAAACACACATACTAAGGACATGAGAAAAAAAAAGTTAAACTAAACAAGTGTATCTTAAATTTATGCTTAAAAAAATAAATAGTGCAGGTGCAAACCTCAAATCAGGAGGAGGGCTGTTCTTCAGGAGCATAAACACTGAATCTTCTGGTGCCAGATGTTGAATGAATAGTTGTTCTGCCACCTGAGTAAAATCAAGGTCAGAGTTATGTGATAATGCAACTGGCAGCTCAGATTGATATAACAGAGAACAGCAACATGATTTGGACTAAAAATAAAACTCAACATAATCATGACAAGAACAAGCAACTACCACAGTGATCTTTCTAAGTTGATCTTGATACAGTGTAAGAATGAATAAAAACCTTGTTACATCACATTGTGCGTCATCATCCAGGAATGTGTAAAATTATTCCTGGATTCGGTGTTGCATGTTTCACTGCCAGGTGAAACAACCACTTTGGATACAGGCATGCTGTCTATAAAAAAAGTTTAACTCCAAATTCAGTTCCACAATCAGTCATTTTTTGACACACTTTTCTCCAGAGAGCTTAGTTTTTTTTCCTGGTATTTGTGTTGCTATTTTAAAAAAGATTTTTATTGCATAATTATTTAAACAGGGAACTCTCATGGGTGCCAGTACAGCAGTAGTGTTCTGTGATACCAGCGGCTTATCAGCAGCAAATTCTTTGAGAGGGTTTAGGCTTCGTGGGCTGCAGTCCGAGGCAATTTTTATCCAATACAAACCTCATCAGTCTTGTGCATGACTATACTTTCAATCAGTGATAAACATAAAGTGTTGATTCTGGCTTAGATGGGAAAAAGATTTAGAATTACAGTGCAGCCACAATGTCTCAGTTGTTCAGTTGTTTCACTAGGGTTTGTAATCAGCCATTTCGAACCATATTAGGGGAAATGGGATGGTGTGTGGATGTGTGTGGACTATATTGTTGTGAATGCTCATTTAGATCGTTGTTTATTGTACAACAAGGGGAGACAGAGCATTTTTCATGTTAGTTTCAGTATAGCACACTATTATCTGAGATTTTGGGTGGTATTTTCATTGTTTGACTTTCACATCTCCTTTGTGTGTGTGTGTGTGTGTGTGTGTGTGTGTGTGTGTGTGTGTGTGTGTGTGTGTGTGTGTGTGTGTGTGTGTGTTTGTGTGTCTCAGGGGCTCTAAGCTAGACACAGTGGAGGTGCTGTGTTTTAGGGACAGAACTCTGCAGGGAAGCCGCTCCATTCAGCACAGTGTCATCTTCCAGGTCAAACTACCTGATCTTCCTGACAACTCAGGTAATCTTGTTTCCTTCACGTGTGTGGTCGTATTTGTGCACGTGACAGTGTGTAACATGTTTGTTGGTATATCATATATCTTTGTCAGTATATAGATTGTACATGTTTGAATGTGTGTGCACTTGAGTGAATTTATGTGTATATTGTCTCTGATATGAATCCCCAGTCTTAGTTCATTCTCCACTGAAGCTATCTGCTTCCCTTTCAAGCCATACTAATCTCACACAGCTTCTCCATTATTCCTTTATCTGTTGATAAAGGGATGAAAGTAATTTAAATGGTAATAGCAGGATGGGGAAGGAGGTAGCTCTGTGATCTGTGAAGGTTTTGTTGAGTTCAGATGAGGTGTCTTTGTTTACCTCAGCCTACCTCTTCAGCACATTGTGGGTTTTAATTAATTTACAGACAGTATACTTATGCAGCAAATTTTGATTCAGCTTTCATGCAGGGACGACCCTGCATGACTGGACTGAATTCCCCTTCTATTACTAAATGTAAGTCTTCAAATCAAATTTTAATTTAAATAATTTGGGCAGTTTGAAGGTATGAGTTCTGTTCAGTCTGAAAGAATGTATTATAAATTTTAAAAGGGGAAATGAGTAATTCAAATCCACACATCAGTAATACTTTATAAATCTGGGAAGATGAAAGTGTATGAACAGGAAAGCGGTCAGCGGTTGCGTGCATCTTTTCTTTCACTTTTGTTCTGTGGTTTTTTGTTTATGTCACAGGGCAAGTTGTTGTATGTTTAAACAGTCATTTCACCCAAATACACTCACTATGTTTGACACGTTATTCTTCGTTCTTATAGGACTATTTCTTCAGGACAAAGTGGTTCTAATGAAAACTGTTCACAGGGTGGATTCTCCAACATGACATGCTTTTTAAATGACATTTTTGTGCAAGCACCACAAACTAAATTCAGTTTACTGTCATTGTACTGGAGGAAAGTCTGGATCTATGATGTAAAATTTTAGCAAGTAAAACTAAAATGTACTCATGGGTAGACACTTGATACTTGATGTAAGTGAGAACAAAAAGAGAAAGTGATTTTTTTGCTAGTAGGGTGCCCTGACATTACCTGTTTCATTGGTTTCTCACACTCTGTAATACATCTTATGCTTATTTTGCAGTATTAATTGCTTTTTTCACAGCGTGTCCTAAGAGTGTGGGTTGGGAGAAGAACCCTAAGGGGGCCATGGGACCCAGGATGGTCAACCTAAGTGAATGCATGGACCCTAAAAGGTAAAATACAGAATATAAATGTGTTGCAGTTTAAGGGTGTGACTGGGCTTTGCTGGTCTACAACTGTTAGGATCTGTTGCAGAAGATGTAGTCAGGTATTTTAATTGATTTGATTTGATCCAGGCTTGCAGAGTCATCAGTGGATCTGAACCTGAAGCTAATGAGATGGAGGCTGGTTCCTTCCCTGGACCTGGACAAGGTGGTCAACACAAAGTGTCTTCTCCTGGGAGCTGGGACTCTGGGCTGCAATGTAGCCAGGACTCTGATGGTAAGGGTGGAAATACGAAGTGATGGGAAGAGTGATGAAAGAATACTGGAATTTGACACACTTTTTTTTTAGGATCCTATTATTTTGTAATAATGTTTAAAGGTCCCTGTGGAGTTTTTGACTGTCTACGGTGTAGCTCACTACTTTAGTGTGACCCAAACAGTAACTTATTAGACTAGTTACATTATTGTTCCTTGGACAATACTGAACCTCAGTAATCATGAGAATCTATTGTTCCAGAAGAATGTGTGAAACAAGGATATTAGCACTGGGGAAAATTGTCTGTTCTGCATAAAACTCTACCAGTGTCTAATTTTCCCCAGAGATTTTATGGGAGCTCAATTTACTGGAATAATCCTGGTGCAAAACCTAACAATGAAATCAAAACTGTACTCCTGATGGAGGCAGAATTTCCTGATCCAGTTAGCAGTTAGAAGACCTGGAGGAGAAATAAAGGTGCAAGTCAGAATCTCATTGAACTCTTTAATGCCTTGGAAAACTAGAAGATCAGATTATTAGTGAACCAGGACTAACTGTTTACAGAGTAATCAACATGTTTGACAGATTCTCACAAGTCAATACTATTTGCTCTGGAGATGTAAGAGCAGATATCCTTCACCCAAACATTTTGATTTACAGTCAAACTAATGATTTATCATAGTCTTATCTCCTCCCTGGCCACCCACCCCCAGGCCCTGCCCATCGTTCACTGGCTGAACAAGGCACTGAAGTGTACCATGAAATTTGCTGTATACTGTAAATAGTTTATGTTGTTTTGTCTCGTTCATTTACATCATATTCTCGTATGTCATATATTGGAATTTATTTCCATATGTTAAATTATTACCCTAATAAAACATTTAGTTTTCTCTTGATGTGAATATTTGTTTAGATTTATAACATCATAATTTAGGATCCCATTCCCATTATTGTATATAATAACATAATGCTAATTTGCGTGAGAACCTTCTGTCGTTCTGTGTGTTCACTCTTAAAATCTGACCCCCAGCATCAAATAGATGTGCTCTATTCACTGACCAGCTCCAAAAGGCTGATAGTCTGTAGGTTTTTTAAATATTTTTCATACTCCACAAACTGCGAGTTAGGAAGTCACCTTAAGACATGGACAAATATTTAATTTTTTAATTGGGCTGAAATTTGATCAGATTCTCAGCTATGGTGTAATGTACCTTGTATTAACAGAGGGTGATGTTAATGAAAAGCAGCTAGAGTAACTTCAAGCTGTGCACAGTGATGCATCCATTATTTCAGATTGAAAATGGAACTGGACTAAATATTAATTTGTGAAATACACACTGGGCACAACAACCTCCCACTCATTCTCACTGACGCTGCTTACAAATGCTGCATAGAACAAGGTTCATGTCAATAAAAAGTGGTTAAGTATTTCAGAATAATAGGCATAAACATTTCTGACTTGTGTTTTCCCTTTGTTCTCCAGGGATGGGGAGTGAGACACATCACATTTGTGGACAATGCCAAGATCTCGTACTCCAATCCAGTTCGGCAGCCACTCTACGAGTTTGAGGACTGTCTCGGAGGAGGGAAGTCCAAAGCCATGGCAGCTGTTGACCGACTCACCAAAATCTTTCCTGGCGTGGTGAGCACTTGAAGTCAAATAAAACTGCTCAAACTGTGTATATGGTGTTTTTTTTATCTCACCTTTGTGAGCATTGAGTCCCTGCTTGCTTCTCTGAGATCAACTTGGATTTTTTTTTTTATTCCTAAAATTAAATACAATGGAAGGGCTGCAGATGTTTAGATTCTCTCTGTGAGTTTTTGCAGAATCTAACTACTGTACAACTGCACTGACATTTTAGCAATCTGAAAATTGGTAATGCTAGACTTTTAATCATGTTCCTCTTTGATTGGTCATGTCTGAGATGTGATAGCCAAACCATGCAGAAAATGAAGAGTCGTGTTACTTGCATATTAATGCTAGTGGTTCCATTACTTTGTTAATGAATGAGCAGGTTCTCTGGAGGGGATAGTTTTCTGTTTTGCTGTATTACTAAATGAAAAAGCAGCCAAATATTCACAGCAGGCCTCTGGTTTGGTGTGAAAGAGGGAACACATCTGTTATCAAGCCACTTGGAAAACCATAGAGTGAATGCATATTTATGCTGTGAATCATGTCTACACCTGTGTGCTGACGCGTGTCAGTTTAGCTGGAAAAGAAGCTGTAGGCAGTTCATACTAAGATGGTTCACTTTTCGTTCTGCTTGCCCTCTCACTGTCATGTAGTGCTAGGATTAGCGAGCTCACAAAAGTTAAAGTTCAAAGTTGTTTTACATTTGTGCTGTGAGGCAGTGGTAGGCAAACTGGAGCCCAAATCCTGTCCTCCAAGTTTTCCCTTTTTAGTTTACATCACAGCCATTACATAATTTTTCATAAATCTGCTCTGCCTAACAAAGTAAATACACTACTCACTCAAATCCCAATAAATATGACCTTGTAACATCTAATAATAATAGCAATAAATGATTTGCATCTCACACATAAGCAGAACTGAAAAGAAATGGCATGCTGATTTTTTTTATTTTCTTACAACAATATTTTTTTTTCAGTCAACCATAAATTAAGAAGGCAATTTAATTCCTCTACTGCAAGCAGACATCTGCACGTATTAGTCTGTTTCTTTGCAAATTAGTATCGATGTAATTCTGCTACAACAACTCTACTCTAACTTACCAGTATAAAAAAAACATATTTGCCTTCTGATACAATCCTAAAACAACCAGTTTTATGAATCTGTTTTGTTCTTAAATGGAATAAAAGAAAAAACCTTACATTATCTGCCACACCTGTAAGACTATGTTTGCCCCTGCGCTCCACAGTGTTGTAAAAAAACTGGCTCATGTTTGAACCTAATTGCTGATCCCTGCCAACCTTTCTGCAGTGTTCAACAAGAAATTGTTGTTAAATTGTTTAATGTGAAGGAATTGTTCGTGGCCTGCAAAGGTGTCAGTAGCTCACCTTGATATAGAGGCTAAAACAGTGCAAAGTCAGCCACAGTTTTCTATACAGCTTTTTGATCTTGTGAATGTTTTGAAGCATCACATTGAATTCCTATGAATCTATGAGTTTTTTTTTTTTTTTTTTTTTCAGCTTTTAAATCCATGTGGGGAATCAGGAAAACTGGAGCACAGTCTGTGTAATGAAATGTTTACACCCTCTGGGCTTCTAGTCAACTTGTCAGTTTTACCTAAACTGACTAAGAGCAGGCATCACGGAACTCTCCTTCCCCCAGCTCGCCTGTCTCCTCATCCGTTATATCTCACAGTGTGAATCACTCACTGTCTGACTGGTACGCTGTGACGTAATCTGCCTTGACCTCGGTTAGACCGAAGCTTCACTTTGAAGTTACTGAACACGCAAAGCTTGGTCAGAGTTTAGTGTCAGAGACAAGAAGACGCACATACACGCAAACGTGCACTCCCACACACAAATAATTGACATGTCATGACGTCATCAACTTGATATCCAAGCTTCTCTCTCTGCTCTCTGTTTTTCTCTCTCTGTTTCTCTCTTGTACTTGCCAGAATACAATAGACTGTAAAGAATAGAGGCGTAACAGTTGATGTATGGACCTGTGCTGTCATGATGGGTCTAGACTCTTTGTTTGTCTATCCCCTGTACATCCCCTGTGCTGCATCCAGACCTGCCCTCCTATTTTTGTCAGTGTGGGTGTGGATCCGGTTCACTCTCCCTCATGCTTTTTTTTTTTTTTTTTTTTTAAACACGGGGGCATCAGGTGCCAGTTTGAAACAAAGAAAGAAAAAGGAACACTGTGAGCTGAAAGCTCTGAAATATATTAATTGAGTTATGAGGACCTGGTTCAAACGGGGTCACTATATTGAAAATGTCAGAAGCAAATTTCATATTTTGTCAGGGGACAAATACTGTCGAGTGACATTTCCAGGATGCTTCTTTTTTTCTCCTTAAATTTTGTCAACAGTCAGGTCAGAGCAGGTTAGAGATATCAACAGTGGTATTTTTTGGATTGTCATGAAATGTTGTTTATCTTTTCAGGGAAGCTTTTTTCCTCAGTCAGTTTTTTTTTTGGCTGTAGGTTGAGGATGTTGAATCTGAAATATGATTACCATCTCTGCAGCCTGAAATCACCCTGTGATTGCTAAGTAACACTAACGTCATAGTGACATGTAAATTCAAGACTTGGTTAACAGCTCCCACTCTTGAAATGTGAAGAGTGAAGGCAAAAGATCCACTGATTCAGTAAAAGTGGCATTTCTTCTTGTTAAGATCTCACACCTCATCTTTGCCCTTTTCCATCCTTCTCTTGACTATGAAATTACCCCTGAAATTTCCATTTGCCTCGCTGTCAAGTCTGCAACCCTGCAGATAGTCACAGTAATACAATTTTGGCAATGGACAATAAAAGACATTAAGTTATTGAATCTGCAGAAGCCCATCTTAACCCATTTCATTTGACCTCGTCGTATATTTAAAAAAAAAAAATATATATATATATATATATTTTTGGAGTTGGAAGTGGTGATTCAAAGTTTCCTTTTCATACTATCAACTTATACAGGAAAGTCAAATCCACACTGGACCAAAATCAGCTGTGCCGCTGATGTGATTACACAGTACACTGAGGCAATGTTTGGTGACTGCATCTACTATGCTCTCACTTATTTGTCTCGATTAGTATGTCAGACAGCCAGCAGCAAGCACGCCAAAAGGACATATTTGGCCCAAGTTTTGTTTTCAGCTTCTAGTCTCACATACAGCAGCTGATCAGACCTAGAAGTTCTAGAAATGTATTGAAAAGACGGTTTCAGATTTGCAGATTTTCTGATCTATATATGCATATATGCACCTGTAAGAAAAGGAATAGCAGCAGTAGTTTGGATGAGTAGATGTTGCGATGCTGATGTGCACCGTCTAGGCACAAGGATAATAAAAGCTTTTTGATACTTGTGCCACGATAGGTGTAGGTATTTTTATTTGTCAATAAAAGAGACACTCCCAACATTTCCAAACTTTGCAAGCTTCTTTGGCTGTCCAGAAACAACAGTATTTAAAAATTTTACAGAAAATATAATTTTCATTATATGTTAAAATTCTGTAATGACATTTTCATGTTTGCAAATGCACAGATACTGCTGACTTAAAATCCAAACATCAATGTCCATAGAAAAGAAAAGGAAAGTGAACATGAAAATTGAAAACGCCATGGAGTATTCAGCCGCAAATATTAGTTACTGTACATGTCAAGTGAAATTGTAAGCAGTCTTTCTTTTCCTGCCTTTCTTGCTTCCTCTCCTCTATTTTCCTACCTCTTTCAGATTTCAGAGGGTTACAATATGAGCATCCCCATGCCTGGCCACCCAGTGAATTTCTCTCAGGCCACTCTGTCCCAGGCGCAGAGGGATGTCGAGCAGCTGGAGAAACTAATTTCAGAGCATGATGTGGTTTTCTTACTAATGGATACGAGGGAGAGTCGCTGGCTGCCTACAGTGATAGCTGCCAGCAAGAGGAAGGTAAGAACAGTATGAACAGTCACACTGTCACTGACTGGTGGGGTTGGGGTCGGAGGTGGGGGTTGGCAGCTCTTCTGATAAACGCATAGGCAATTATGTTTTGGCTTTGGGTTTGTTCACAGTAACTGTGTTGTACAATGCACCACACTAATCAGCCTTCCATTCTAGCAGCAGGAGGCAGCTGTTGTCAGCTAAAGAGCTCCAATAAAGACCTTGCACGACCTGTCCAGCACCAAACAGCAGAGAGAAAGTGACCTAAACAGTGAAAGAAAAGAAAGAATACTACCAGACTGAGTAGTAGTAGACTTAATCGTAGTACCTGCTAGACATTTAAATAGTTAATTGTTTTATACCATACACTTATAAAGCAAAAATAAGTCAGGGCTGGAGTTTTTTGAGCTTGCAGTGGGGTTTGACGGAAAAGAGTGGTCAGAAAAATCTATTGATCCAACTGTTGTTGGAAAAAGTAGATTTACTGTTCATTACATCAGCTCAAGATTCTGGCATGAGCAACCACCTGTCTGAACAATCTATATTTCAACTTACAATAACAGATTTTTTTTTTTTGTTGAGGGCAGCAGGAACAAGTTGTGAACACCTCACTGACTTTTTAAGTTGATATGGTGTTAACTAAACAGTTGCATATTTTCGCATCCAGCAGCAACATTAATATTCATTGGGTGTTGTGTTTCTGGCCACCTGACAAATGTGAGTTCAGTACTTGCTCTCTTTTTAGGTCCTTCCTTTCTGAGGAAACATCTGGCTCTTTACCTGCTAAATGCCCCACTATGCTCACCAGCTGGTCATAGGTCTGCTGTTTGGTGCTGTGCAGAGAATGTGCAGTCACCTGCTGTGGCTGGAAATGGCACAATGAGAGCAATGAGAGAGTTATGTCCTTGATTGATCAGTCATTTAACATTGCAGTCACAGATATGCAAATATGTATACAAACATGTAGAGTATATTTACTCTAAGTAAGACTGACACTTTCAACAGATACGTTTTCTCAAAGAATACAATGAACCTGGAGTCCCAGCGCAGCACTATGAAAGGAGACATTTATGACAAGGAAACATTTTTGACTTTAACCTGGAACTTGAAATTTGGAAGCCATTTGATTTCTCCTCCAGGAAATGGAAATTGCTCAATAACGTGTTCTGTCTATCACATGGAATTGTATTGGTTGAACATTGTGTCAAGGACTTGTAATGCCTCCAGTGGTATCACTGATGCAACTCTTATATGGCTATATCCACTTAAGTGTGTTTTGGGCTGCTGATTAGGTTTTCCTCATGGCCTGCTCAAATGAGAGGTTGTTTGGCCATTTGTGCCGTGGGGCTGTTTCAGACACAAATTGTTTTTACAATTTATTTCCATTACTTCCCTGAAAGTCTAGATGCTTTCAACATTTTAAAGAGCCTATTAAATGTTTTATGTCATTGTCTTTCTGAAATGATTCAACACATTGCACCATGATTGCTTGTGTAAAACAAGGCATATAGTTAATTTGATTTGTGTTGTTGAAATGTGCTCTGTGTGTGTGTGTGTGTGTGTGTGTGTGTGTGTGTGTGTGTGTGTGTCTGTGTGTGTCTGTGTGTGTGTGTGTGTGTGTGTGTGTGTTCAGGAGAAATGTGGAGAAATATCCCTGTGCAGGCCAAAGCAATTTTTTTTTATTGTCACTGCTTTGTGCATACCTTATATCACCATGACTTGTTGTGTTTTACTCTCCAGCTAGTGGTGAATGCTGCTTTAGGCTTTGACACATTCGTGGTGATGCGCCACGGCCTGAAGAAACCCCCTGTCAGCCAGAAAGTTTCTGCAGGGACAGACTCTTCCCCTTCCTGTTCTTCTGCCTCTTCTTCGTCGTCCACACCAGCCGGCTCCGCGCCCTCCATGCCAGGATCCTCTCTGTTCTCCAACATCCCAGGACACAAGCTGGGCTGCTACTTCTGCAATGATGTTGTGGCACCAGGAGATGTGAGGAAAACGCACAGATACCAAGCACACACCAAACTCATTCACTCACTTTATGCCCTTAAAAAAAACGAACATGAAAACAATGAAAACATAAGAATAAACACAAATCAGATAGGATTCTTTCAGATGTTCGCCTCAACCAACACTCATTTTTAAAGCTGTGCTCATGAACTTCTTTATATTAACTGATCAAATGCCTGCTTGGGTGTGAAAGGTGTTGCTCATGGGGACGAACCTACAAAGAACCCAACTCTGCAGATCTCTCTCAGTAACAGATGCTGCAGGCAATAGATAAATCTATTGTGCGCTAACCTACCCAGCACCAAACAGTAGATAGTCACAGTCAGCGACTAGCTGGTGAACATAATCGAGCGAGTAGTAGCTAAAGAGACAGATATTGCCTTCACCAAAACAGAGCTAAAATTGATTATTGGACTCACGTCACGACTCCACATGAACGCTGATCTGTGCAACAGTTGCTAACATGTTTGCCACAACAACTTTCACAAGGTGATAATATGTCATGTGGAGGCAGCATATATGTTTTATATCAAAAAAACTATTGATGCCGGTTTAAATTGCACAGTTTAGTCCAACGATTGTGAGCATTTTAAAATGGTCTAAAAACATTTTCATAAGCTGGAAAACTCATATCATTGTGAAAGCCTATATTTAATGGCGATGTGAGAGCCACATTTTCTTGCCATCCACATTCTACCTGTGTCCATTTTTTGTAGTCCTGACACTCTTTGTTTCTCTTGGTTGTCATTTTCTCCCCCATGCCCTTTTGATATGAGTAATTTCTGAGAGCCATTCATCAGTTAGTGAAGGCCACAGCCAGTTCTTTGAAACTATGCTTTTCAGCTCTGACTCCTGCTTTAAATGTTGTATGGCTCCAGCTCGCCCTCAAAGATTATATAAATATTAACATTTGAATTAGAGGTAGCCTGCAGCCTCTCTCTGAATTCTAAATGTTAGATATGATTATGGGTCTGCTGAATGAGTGAACAGAAAATTGTAAATAATGCTAATGATGCTAGTGGTGCTTGTTCATTCCTGTGAGCTATGTTTGTTGGTTGAAGCAAAATGCTACTGCAGATTTCAGACACATGTCATCTGTCACTACAGCGTCACTGATCAGCTGTTAAAACAAAACCAAACTAGCTGAAAATGTAAAATTTAAGCTGTGATATCCTTTTTTTTTATTTTACTGCAATGCTTAAACTGTAAAACTCAAACAACTATTATATGAATAACGATGAAATTTGGTTCTGATGAAATTTGTCAGTGTCTGATGGTACCATTCATGAAGAGAGTCTGCCATTGGCAAAAGACCACTTAACAGGACTCCCATACCGCCCACATTTTGACAATAGTCTGCGATTAAGACAGCTGAGAATTGCTCACTCAGCCCAAGTCATTTTGGATAAGAGCATCATCTAAACCTGTTAAAAATAAAATGAATCTGAACTGGTGAAACCCCCCAAAACCTGTCATCTCCTCCTCTCTCCTTAAACTGGAGGAAACCCTGTCAAGATTAAGGGATTGAATCTGACTTGCTCGGAGGGAATCGGGACACGATGCCTGAGGTCGTTGCTATTCTGTATTGCCAGCTGTTTATGTCATTGTTGTTGTGTTGTTTTATTTTGTGAACAGTCTACCAGGGATCGGACTCTGGATCAGCAGTGCACAGTCAGCAGACCAGGCCTCGCCATGATTGCTGGAGCCCTGGCTGTTGAGATGATGGTGTCCATTCTGCAGCACAGTGAAGGGTAAGAAGAGTAGACTTATAAAAGTTCTGCAGGTTGGTTTTAATGGAATCAGTACTAGTGTCAATACTAGTAGTACGAGTGGTAGTAAGAGTCTGGCCAAACATTCATAGTATAGAGTCTTGAGTTGAGTGCATGCGCTTGCTTTGATTCACCAAGAAGGGAAATTGTAGAAAGTCCGTCTTATAGCTCAAATAAGGTTTTTTCTATTTAATATCTCAGCTGACAGGTCAACAGTTAAATAAAATATTATTAAATAAATATTCTAAACAAAATGCACATATTCAGTTTTTATGTGAACAGAAGAACATGAAAACGGTGCGAGTATGAAAACAGGACTAATTGCAGCCAGAGATGTACACCACTCAGAATCGTGCTGATAAATGCTCACTCCTTAACAAATCTTTTTTTTTTGACCGACTCCACATTAAAATCACAATCCAATAAAAGATCCTTTTAGAGTGCTGCAAAGTCAGACACCCACTTACCTCAGTGAGCAGCCCCGATCACCAGTAGGTGCCTGACATCCAGGCACCTACCGCTTCATGCTGGTACCTCACTCCAGGCTTGAAACTAAAGACGACTATGCCTTTGAGGCTCCTCAACTTTCAGGAAGTTCTACTTTTGCTTTTTGATGGAGCAGCGCTGCAGGCAAGGTCTTAAAGCACCACAGGTAGTATCCGTCCTTAATTTGGTTGCAGCACAGCCCGCCAACTTTACTTGAGCCACAGAACTTGTGTTTACTGTAGCGGCTTTGTCATAAATCCCAGTCCTTCTCTTACTTTTATGCTTCAAAATCTCTGCCGCTGCAGTGCAGTCAGCTCTGAAGTTTACTTGGAAAATCTGTAGCAGCTCGATATTCTCGACTCTTAAAAGTGTGTTTCTCATTGCTCACAATGATGAGGATGTTTTCATGCCTATTAAGTGTGTGTTCCTGTGCACGGGAGTGTCTTTGTGGAAATGTAATTGCGTGTGCCTGTTTCGGTGAAAGTCATAAGAAAGTGGCTGCTTGCTCAGCCCGATAAGACAGCCATTTTCTCTCAGTGTTTTGAGATGTTGTAAGCTGTTGCAGAGCTGCTCTGCCTATGCTGGATAAAAAGCTTAGAAAGAAGCAAAGGAGAGTTTTCATGTACTCTCTGTACCATTATCATTGTGTGACTCCTTCCTTCACAACAAGATCTCCCTCTCTTGCATCTGCCCTCTGTGTGTCCTTGTTTTTCACTTCATAACTGTATTTATTCCTGTCTTCCATCTCTTTGTCCCTCGCGAAGGCCCCTGCTTTCATGCGAGATCTTACTTTGTAACAACTGTGGGCTTTGGAAAATTGTCACAGAGGGATTAATGTTGTGTCAGTTTGACAGACATTTCTTACTTTGCAAAACCACTCTCAGCTCAGTGTGAGACGTGATATTTTAGTTATTTTTATCCAGAGAGAGTCAAATATTTTAAACCTGGTTAGATTCACTGGTAAACATAAGCTTTTTGATCTTATTGATAACTTTTAATGTTCAAAAGTTTTAATGTTCAAAAGTTATTAGTTATTTTAACAGTATGTTTGTTGTTTACCTTCATGTGCAAAGAGGCAAATGAAAACACATTATTTTTCTCTCTCTCCATCCAGAGGCTACGCAGTAGCCAGCAGCAGTGACGATCGAATGAATGAACCTCCCACTTCTCTGGGTCTAGTGCCACATCAGGTCAGACACAAACACACACACTTCAACACGCTTGCACAAATCCACATGTTTAATACTAAGAACACCGTTGCTGTGCTGTTCACCCATTCACCTCTACTTGCCAACCCCCTCCAATACAGAGTGTACCTGTGCTAACTGTTGCCCTATATCTATGAGTGATTATAAGGCTGAAAGTCTGAAATATATAGTACATCTTGTACTGATGGGGTTGCAGTAAAAATAAAAGCAGTTCTCTCAGGGATGAACACTTTGTTCTGTATTTGTATGTATGTATGTATGTATGTATGTATGTGTGTGTGTGTGTGCGCACACTTGTTTTAGTTCAGACAACAAGGTTTGAGACAACGCACCTGGTTTGGCTTCACTGTAGTTGCATCGACCACAAGCAAAAATGGTTCATTTTTGAAAGAGGGGAGTTTAGCAACGAGGCTGACTAATAAGGTTATAGCTTTCAGGGAGTGAATGTTAAGTACTGCAGAATCTCCAGGAGTGTGCTGAACATACACTCCCTGGCCACTGTATTAGATACACTTAGACAAGTTATTGCAATTCAGAACAACAGATCTGCGTTTGGCAAGATTATAATGTTCAGTTTTTTTTTTTTCATACTGTCAGAGAGATGTTTATAAATGGGGTGGACTATACATTAGAAACTGATGTGTATAACGCACATCAGTTCAGCACCACTGCAAAATTTAATAATAACTATATAGTTGAATTAATACCACTCTGACAGTGTCAATTAAAACTCAGCATGCTTAAGGTAAAATTCATGGCTGAGGTGCTCATAAAGACCAGTAACTCCAAACAAATATAGTTAAATGTGCAACTGAACTAATAGGATTATTTAAAGAATAAAATATATACTACTGCATTGATAAATTAATTCAAAACGAAATGGCATCGTCTCAGTAGCTCATAATTATATGGTCCACAAGAAGACAGATAAGTTTAGTTTCCAGTTTTCAAAGTTAAGCATGCATCTCTGGTGGATGCTGAAAGTGTTCAGAGGGAGGCTGAAGAAAACACTGCTGCTTGTTTATTTTATTTATTGTTAGAATGGGCAAGAATTTGCATCCTCAGTTTGCAAAACCCTCAATGACATGTATAGGGTAACCAGCTACATGTTTCAAGCCCATAACCAGTTCTTCTTATAATGCAGTGCTGCATAATACAGCCCTGCAGTAAATAGTGCCTTACTTAAAATCTTATGTTTTTGTTAAGACCTCTACTTCAGTTGTTGGTTTGGCATCTCCTTTCTGTGGCACATTTGAAGATCATTTGAAGTAGCAGTGATGCTGGTGCTGGTTTCTATTTTGGTCATTTGATGTGTTTAAAATGAAACACCTCAAACATAACTCAAGATTCCTAATAAAGCCATCATAATTAATAGAAGATAATCTTTTGCCTAGAGTAAGAATCCCATTATCTGTGAGAGGAAGATGTTTTATGATATGCAGACTTTGGCTCCAGATGCTCAAAAGTAGAGAAGGCCCAACAATAAAGCCATGTGGCTCACCATAACATACCATAACTAGATTTGAGGCACTGCTGTTGTGGAGAATAAAATTCATTCAGTGTCATAGGTGGAGGAGCACTGCTGTCTGAGTCAGATCAGAATTAGCTGGAAGCAGTGGGTTATTCAGCTGTTTGGTGAGGAAAATAAATCATAAGCAATATAGTACTATATCAATATTGTAGCTAATACTCCCAGAGGAGAAGAGGTGTGTGTGTGTGTGTGTGTGTGTGTGTGTGTGTCTGTGTCTGTGTCTGTCTGTCTGTCTGTCTGTCTGTCTGTGTCTGTCTGTCTGCGTGTGTGTGTCTGTCTGTCTGTGTGTGTGTGTGTGTCTGTCTGTCTGTGTCTGTGCGTCTGTCTGTCTGTGTGTGTGTGTGTGTTTGTCTGCATGTGTGCCTTCATGCAGCCATTTTCCTGTGGTGTGTCCTTGGCCGTAGTGGGAACAGACAGTTTTGTGGAGCAGCTGCTGTTTGTGTCCAGTTTTAAAGGTCCTTTCCCCAGAACTAGGGACGGGGAAGAGACTGGATGGATTTATTCCTAATAGTCAGTGAATTTCTTTCACTCATCTATTGGTTGATTTGACTGAAAAATCTGTCAAGTGTGAACATGTCGTATGAGGTCAGAGATGTGACATTTTCCAGTGAAACCAACAAATAGAAACACAAAAAAAACCAAAAACTTTCATAGTTGATCAAGAGCTGGAGGTCAGCCCTGTTGAAAACTAAGTGGTACTTTAGTTTGGAAAACCTGTATTTAAGTTCATTTTTTTCAAAAGCATAATAAGCATATTTGAAATAATGATTATATACTCTGGACGAGGTGGGGGAAGCTATACAAACTGTGCCCTTGTTGACTGCTGTCACATTCCTAAGTATCTCACCACCTCTGTTTGCATCAATATCAGTATTCATCACAGACAGAATGTGAATTTCTGCCATTTGTGCGACACCTCAGCTGCTCATGGTATTTCAACCAAATAATCCAGAGAAAAATGGCATACAAATGGGCTGCTGCTTCGTGTGTGTGTGTGTGTGTGTGTGTGTGTGTGGAAAGAGAGCGAGTGAAGGTGAGGAAATTAGATAATGATCACCGGAGAGAAATGCAGAGTTAATAATATGCATGAGAGTGTGAATGTGTGTGTGTGTGTGTGTGTGTATTTATCCATGTATGTATGTGTATATACATACACAAACAGTACCAGTCTGGAATGCCTTGTCCACCAGCAATGGACTGGTAATTCAACACACCCAGCTGAGTAGTCGGAAGCTGCAGGCTGTGTTTTCTGTGGTGCCACAGTGACAGCTTGTGGTGATTTGTATAAACTACATCATATTTTATTTTTATTTATTTTAAGGTTGATTGAACTGTAAGTATAAGGTTTAACTAACCCCTTTTCTCTACTAAATGTAGGATTGTCTCCACTCTCAAGTTTAGGCCCTGAAATTTGTTTTTTAGTCTGGAAAGAAATTTGAACCTCTGTCACTGAAATCCCTCACCAGTCTTTACAATCCAGTCAAATGCTCTGTGCTTGACAAGGGATCCAGCAGACATGCAAAAGATGTTGTGTGTATAGATTAAACGAAAATGGCTAAATTAAAATATTGGAAATTCAGGATGACAAAATTATAGATTGATTGTAAAGATGTGTGAAGAAGAAGATCAGGCAGGAGGCCGAGCAACTGCTAGGTGCTGCCAAACAGTCACATATCACTTCTTTCAAAACTAAAAATAGTCATTGTCAAAAGCTAAGATCATAGATTTTACGGTGAAAGTAACTGGTCTTTAATCCAGTGCTGTAAATCAGTTTGTAAACAAAGGCAGCAGTTTGAATCCAGGACTCCATAAAGCAGTTTCTGAGTTGGACTCCATAAAAAACCCAAGTCTACAGTGTCTGAACAACTGTCCTTCATTTCCATGTATTATTCCACAACATAAAAATGAGACCTTTGCCTATGGCTGTCTGAATAAGTACAGTAAGAAGCTGAAAGCACACTAGCTGGTTATATTTATTCATCATACACATGTACCTGGGCTCTCTGTAGTCAAGGTATTCTCTCTATAAAGGCCGTGCAGTTTTATCTCACTTGCTCACGCTCGGCCACTGGTCTGACTCACTTATCCACTCACCCCTTCATTTGTTAATTTATTCACTGGACATGTTTGCTTGGTCGGTTTTCTTCACACATTCATGTTATATCTGTGCTGCCTCTTACTGCATTTAGTCTTTCAATCCGTCCGTCCCCTTTTCAAGCCTCTCTCTGTGTGTCCTTAAATCAGTTTGATTGAAATGATCAGCACACAGAATGTAAAACGAGTCTGCGGCTTTTGTGCAGTTGTAATAATTTACAGTGTTGTACGAGATAAAGCACTTTACCATTCTAATTGCTTATCAGTCACATAGTTTGAGATGTACATCTTAACCCAACAGCCTTAGGTTACCACGCAGCCTGGGCTGAGGTGAAGAGAAACGTCATGTAGCCAGCACCCAAATATCCCAGCCAGGAACTGAGAGCTTCTAATTTCCATCCCTGTTCACTTGCTGCACGTTGTGCGGTAATTGGTCACAAATGTTCCATGTATTTGTCACTTTCACCACCAGATAATTATAGTCAGGAAGTCATTGCATCCTCTGGTCTATGTGCGTCACCAGAAAACATAATGAGTGAAGCTTTTATTAAAAAACAGGAGGATGTGGGTACAAGAGAGGAGGAGGGAGGCGATGGGGAATATACTGGTCATGAGTGGTGTTTCAACACGTGTCGCGAAAGAGTTGTTAGAGTGTGTGTGTGTGTGTGTGTGTGTGTGTGTGTGTGTGGAAGAGGCTCTTTAGTCAGTAATCAAGGTTAATTAGCCATAATAACTGTAGCCATAAATAGGAGAGAAGGCTTTCAGCAGTGAGGGATGTGCTGAAAATGTTTCACAATCAAGCGTTTAGCCTGTGTGGCACCAGAGGGCGCTGTCAGCTTGCTTTTAAAATGTTTAAAACACAGAAAGTCAAATGCTAGATTTAATGCATGCTACTCTGCTACAGTTGTTTACGAGAAATAAAGCTGTCAAAAAGACTTTCTCTCACAAATTAGAGACACTTGTTTAAGACCCAAAAAACTGCTTATTGTCCTCCTCAGTTGTCTTGTGTTTTCATCACCTTGTGTCTCTGGTTAGACTTTTTTTTTTTGTCTTCATATAATTCAAATGTGCAGTGTTTTTTTTAAATACTGTGAATGTGGGTTTGACAAGAGAGTGTCCTGCTCCTCTGTTTCATGTCAGCTAAGTTTGTGACGTGTTGACTTCTCCACAGATCCGAGGCTTTCTTTCGAGGTTCGACAACGTCCTGCCTGCCAGCCTGGCCTTCGACAAATGCACTGCCTGCTCACCCATTGTAAGTGGCACGAAGTGTAACTGAATGATTCAAACTATGTGCGCTCCAGTCCATCATAGCAACAAGACGGTGTTTTGAGGGTAAACTCCAGTTTGTCAGAAAGATTGAAACATAGATGAAGATAGGCAGGCTCTGATTTACTTATCGAGATTAGATTCTGTTACTATGCAGCAATTTTGTTTTGAAACACAAATTGCAGCTTTAGCAGAAATGGGGGGGATTCCCATCTCTCCCATTTCCACATTGGTAAGTCAGTGAAGCTGTGTTGAAATGTTGTTCCTTGAGGAATACAGAAGAAACACACACATGTGCGCGCACACACACACACACACACACACACAGAAAAAAGCTGGTTAAACCATATGGTAACAATCATGCAGCAGTTGCTCATTGATGTCATTGACTGTCGTATGAGTGGAATTAGCTCCCACCACTGTGCAAGCGTGTGTGTGTGTGTGTGCGTGCTGAGTGTGTAGAGACCGTTTGTTGAAGGGTCTATGTGTACTGAATTGGCCAAGTGGGGTGGGAGAAATTGCCTTTGCGTCTTTTTACCGTATTGTCATTGATGTCCACAGCCAAAAGGCCAATCAGCGTCCCAGGTGGCCCTGCGGTTAACAGCATCCACCAATGTGATTGGCTGGTGTTCACTAGTGTAAGACCAGGGGGGAGAGAGAAAAAAAAACCCCACAACTTAGAGAGGGAGAAAGCGGCAAAAAAGGGAGAAAAGGCAGAAGGGTGGGGGGAAGAAATAAAGAGTGGAAGTGCAGGGCTGAAGAAAGGGTGTTGTGATGAGCGGAGGGCTGGTTCACTCTCCCTCTTTCTCCCCTGATCTCAATGCAGTCTTTGTGTCTATAAAGAGGTCATAAAGCCCCAGATCTATCACTTTCATGTGAAGACAGAGCGAGAAACCAAGAGGCAGAGGGGGGAGGGAGCTGGCCAGCTTGTCCTCTAAAAGTTTAAACTTTTCTCCACCTACGCTGCTTCTGAGAAAGAAGTATGACGTTCCACCCCATCTTAAGGTGTCATGTTTCTGCCCGTGTGACTGATGAGATTATTCGGTCTGCACAGAGGGCTCATATGGTTTGATAGGGATTGGGTAAAGCCTGTGTAGTCAGGAACAATGAACAACATGATTTAGGAAAGACGATCCTTTGCTGAGGCAGGGATAAAGGTTATGTAGTGAAATTGGTGAATATGTTTCAGTTCCACCCACACATCTTTTCCCTCTCTGTTTTACATTTGCTTATCTGTCTTTCACTCTTTTCTTTTCTACCAGCCTTCTCCTATTTCACTTCTCTCTCTTCCCTGCATCTCTCAGCTCTGTCTTTTACCTTCTCTCCCTTCCTGTTCTCCCTCCCACATCTCTCTCCCCCCTTTGTGTGTCCCCATGTCCATCTATCAGTCCGTTCACTGTAATGTGTGTGCCTCTTTGTCTGTGTGTGCATTTGTGTGTGTGTGTGTGTGTGTGTGTGTGTGTGTGTGTGTGTGTGTGTGTGTGTGTGTGTGAGCGAGTGCGTGTCTGTCTGTGTGTCCTCCTGCTGCAGTCAGCTGTGTGCTGCCAGGTCACTATGGAAACAAAACAATTCAGCCCCTGTCTGGGCTGGAGCAGTTCCTGTAGAGTTGGGGCTTTTCACTCTGTGTTTGTGTGTGTGTGTGTGTGTGTGTGTGTGTGTGTGTGTGTGTGTGTGTGTGTGTGTGTGTGTGTGTGTGTGTGTGTGTATTTCCTAACTCCTTCTGGGGCTGCAAGCCAATAAAGCTACACGCCAGAGAGTAAATCACAGCTGACGTGGCTTTGTCTAAAACCATGCCAGACACCTCTTACTACAACTACTTGTACTAACACTACCAAATATGCTCCCACTATTTATAGCCAAATTGTTTTCATTAAACCTTTGAATCATGTTAAAGATTAAAATCTGATTCTAGAATGCAGGTAACTTTTTGTTGCAATTGTGTATCTAACAGTTATTGATCCCATTGTTTTGATTGATGTGCCTATAGTTACCTATAGTAACATGTGGTCTGTTATGGGATTTATATAATTACCCTGAAGGCATGTATCAATATTATATCTGCTTTTCAGTGTCCTGGCAGTCTCACCATGAATTCAAAGTCCTTCCAATTTTGATTAACTATTCATTTTAGAGCTGAAACAATTAATTAATCAGTCGATCAGCCAACTGACAGAAAATTAATTGGCAAAGATTTTGGTAAGTGATTAAGTCAGCATCACTGTAGTACGTAGTAGCATCCTTCATAACAGCTTCCACATTAAAAGCTGGTAACACCGATAAAACCAGGAAAACCTGAATATTGCATATATACTGTGTGTTACACATTGCATCAGTGTTTCACATTCATCAGTAAAACTGACAAGTAGTCAAGTAGATTAATTGATTAAGTGAAAGATCAAGCAAAAATGCTTTTAGCCTCTCAAATATAATCTTATATAATCGTTAATTACAATTCCTCTGGATTTAGAAAAAAAACAAAAGGTTTCAGACAAAACAAGCTGTTTAAAGAGCTCACACTGGGCTGTGGGAATATTTTCTGATGATTTATAGACTAAACAGTCATTTGATTAGTCAAGAAAAAGGATGTTGATGATGGTGGGATTTTTTATATGCATTTTATCAATATTCATCTGTCAGAAATTTCTGAATTCAGATTTTTGTGTACTGTATTGTTCATTACAGTTTTAAGACAACTTTAATTATCATCGATAATGCCCTTCTCATTAGTACCAGCATTTATTTTTACACACATTTTCGAAAATGACTCTTTTCATACTGTTTTTACATATGCTGTTGACACATATGTGTGTACAGCAACCACAGTATGTTATCTAGACATACTTTATCACCTTTTCTTCCTGTGCAGTGGGCCATTTCTCAGAAATGGTTACTTGATGAGTCAGTATGGAGTTTGTGTGTTTTTAAGGCAAGCGTCTAATCTGGCATGATGACCAGACATACTGATAGGGGAAGTCAAGGCCACTGAGTCACCAGGAACTCTTTGCTCATGGTAGTCACTGTAATGTCAGTGTCTGATCATTGCAAAACCACTAACTAGGACCCTCCCCCCCTCCCGCCCCACATCCTTATTGCTACTACCAGTAACATCTGTTACTGATGTTTGTATGTTTACAGCTGAAGTTAAAGACCCCTTTAGCCACCAGACCACCCCGTGTATGTTTGATATGTTTAAGGATGCTGTGCAGAAACACGCAAAAAAGCTCACACATAACGCAGCCTGTGGTGAGTGATACTTTCAATTAATATCCACAGTATGCTGGATCCACAAGCAACTTCAAATAGACACATCACCCCTGTCAAATAAATACAGAGGGTAGGCATTTATGTGGCTTTATGAGGAAGGAAGCTTTAGGACAAGTGCATTTGTGCATGCGTATTCCATATGTGTGTGCTTATGTACAAATTTGTAGCACACCATGTAATCCAGATGTTGATAACTCTGTCAACAGCATGTGATCACTCCTGAAACCCATCAGTGTCTGCAACATCTTGTAAAAGTTCCAGGTCTCTTCTGTTGTATGTATGTCTACATATGTTTGTGTCTTTATTGTATATTTCCCACAGTGCATTTGTCACAGTGATGCTAACTTTACAGTTCAGTTTAAATTAATGAAGTATTAAGAATTCAGTATCAACTGTACAAGGAAGTAAGAGCGCTATTACACACACACAAAAAAACCAAAAAAAAACAGCGTATCACATTTTTTTGTGATATTTTTTGGTCATAGTTCACAACCCCATCTGCTCTCAGTGGTTTTCAATTTCAGTTTTCCTCATGGTCTGCTATAGAAATGGACATCAGTGAATGATGTAAGTGTGTTTTGTGTGTGTCACTGTGTGTCTGTGTGCATTGCTTGTGGTGACTTTATTAACGTTATCACAAGATCATCACAGTTATCAAGTTTCTGTGCCGTGAGCAGCTATATTTCAACAAAGTGGGTTTTGGGCCGTTGGCGTGTCATGTAACAGATCCCATAGATGGAAGTGGAGAATCAAAGAAATAAAAGTGAAGGAAGGAAAGAAAAGACAGGTTGAAAAGATGAACAAGGGGACACGTCAGTGTGTATTGTGTGCGGTGTGTCTGGCTCCGAGACTAGACGCCAGGTCAGTCTGCGAACACGCACGCACAGGCAGAGATGCACGCAGAGTGTGTTGATGTCTGAGGCAGAGGTAACCCTACACCTGCAGAGGAGGGTCTGTGGGCGTCCATGAAAGGCTTGGCCAAGCTCACGAAGGCAGTCAAGAGGGCAGAGGATCTGTGTGTTGTGTGTCTGTGTGTTTTGGAAAGAAGGTGTGGGTATTTGAAGTCAGTACTGGTAGGAGATCAAAGTAAACATTGTTGAGTTGAGGTATTGCAGGGTTGTGCCTGAGGACCAGAGCGACAGAGAAGCATTTTTATTTCATCCAGTTGAAATATTATTATCTGCTTTTGAGAGAAAGTTGCCCTCCTGCACTGCAGATTCAAAAATGACTCTCACCAAGCAGGTAATGTTTGGTGAGGAAAAACACTTTGGAGATATGTGCTGGTCAAGATGTGATATTTGACTTGAAAGTTCAGTACAAGTTGAAGAGGTGCATCTGTGTTAGGGAACGTTTTTATCCTTGTGACTTTGATTTCGGTTTCAACTTTCGCACATGAGCAAATTGAAAGGGCATCATCTCTCTGGTTATGTCATTTACTGTTTCAGGTAGGGCAAATGTATAGCACCTGCCTTGGTAAAACAAAGGACCCATAAACACAGCTATGTATTTTCCTCTCTTTTGATCAATTTTGCAGTTACTCTGTAGGTTGCTGTTGATGATACATTCAGTAAAAAGTATAAGTATAAAACATAGGCTCTACAGTGTGATTCTCAACACGGATCTTGGACCAAGACAATGGTATAACTGTCTGTAGTGTAGATGTGTGGACGTATTGTTACCCTGGCAATAGACATTACATTTCCTGTTAAATAACCTGTAATTGTCCTTTGTTCATGTTGCTTTTTTGTCCAGGTCCTGGACCACTATGAGAAGGAAGGTTTCGACTTCCTTTCCAAGGTTTTTAATTCTTCCCACTCTTTCCTGGAAGACCTGACAGGGCTGACATTGTTGCACCAGGAGACACAGGCAGCAGAGGTGAGTCCCACCCTCATATGCACCTGCGCCAACAGGTAGAGACATGCTCACAAAACTGCTGCAGTAAGAGACACAGGCCACAGTGTCAATGTGTATGTGTGTACATGTACACAATGTCACAGTCAACGCACACACAAAACAACACTGTTTAGTCGAGCGTTAGCATGTTTGTATTTTGTATAGTGTGTGTGTGTGTGTGTGTGTGTGTGTGTATTTCTCTCAACCCAGTTTTATGAGAAAAAAATGGAGAATTAGTGCCACCAGCTGTTTATCTTGATGAACCAACTCTTGATATTTGCAGTGGATAGAAAGCACACAAATTGGCACTTAACCTGCTGGCACTATGACCTAGTTAAGTGGGCTGGATAAGCAGACAGAAAAAAGGCTGGAAAGACCTTACCATGGTCCTTCAGGAGTTGAATAAGTTTTATGACCCTGCAAAAGCCATACAGAATTTTTCATACAGTTTGAAAACAGCTTTGTCGTCCTCTTGAAGGTCTTCTGTAACAATTTCGGTAGCAGGAGCTCTCTAATTAAATTTTGAACAGGAGAAACACTGCTTTAATTCAAAGGCAGGGATATTTTTGTCCTGTAACCTTCTGCTAATTGTTGTGTTGCCATAGCACCTCACAGTTGTTGTCTATGGAACAACGAGCAGCATAAAGTTCCAGCAAACATCCAGAATACTTAGTGGTGGAATATGGGTGGTTTTCCTCAAGACTCCCCTCTGACATGAGACAGAGGGGAGTGGAGGGAAAGACAGAAAATGAGCGTGTGTGGGTGGTGGGGGTTGGGTCCGATCCTGCCGAGCTGTGGGAAAATCCCACGTACTTTCTCCCCAAATGCAACTCATAACACACAGATGGAGAAGAGAAAAGCATGGAGGCAAGAGGGATATGAGAGGGGGAAAAAAGAGGTGTAGATAAGAGAAACAGTGATGGAGGAGAAGAAAGAATGGAAGAGAAAAGAAGAAGAAGAAAAAGAAGGAAGAAAAGTGAAAGCCAGTGAAGAAGAAAATAATTTCAGCTTTGTCTATCTTTCCTCATCTTTCTCCCCTACTCTCTCTCCCTCCCCCAGGCCTCTTTCCTTTTCTCTTCTTGTTACTGTATGACTCATCCCCTCTCCTGCTATCAGCTGCCTCATTCCCAATCATTCTCTCCATCTCTTGGTGCTTGTTCATTCCCTCTCTAGATAGAGAGAGCGAGAGAAAGAGAGTGTACCGGACGTTTATCCAGTCAGGATTGTAGTGTGCAAAGAGGGAAGTGATTAGAATATTAGATAAAGAGGCAGCCCAACTGCATAAATGCCCTGAGCAGCGGGAAAGTCATTCTCCTTACTCTCTTTCACACATTCATTGTCTGTTCCCCATAATAATGCCCATAAAAATAACTTTTAAAAAAAAGAAGAAAAGGTAAGTCCCAGTTTAAAAGCAGTCAGTTCAGGTGATCAGATATATTCAAATGTTGTGGTAGTCCTGGTGTGCAAATCGGAGAGTGTTAAGAATAAATAATAAAGTCAAGTTTAGTCCACAATGTCAGCTGGCCTGGCAAAAGCAAATGAATTGTAGAGTCTGATAGCAACCGACAGGAATTGCTTCCTGTATCGCTCCATTACACATCAGGGTTGAATAAGTCTGTTGCTAAAGGTGCCTTTAAGCCTCACTAACATGTTGTGTAGGGGGGGTAGGAGGCGTTGCCCAGGATCGCCAGCAGTTTTGCGAGCATTCTGCCGTCAACCACCTCCTCCAGTGTGACCGGCTTAGATCCAGCGACAGACCCAGCCTTCTTTATGAGTTTATTCAGTCTGTTGGCATCCTTTGCTGTGATGCCTCCTCCCCAGCAAACCACAGCATTGGACATGTAGAGCATCTTGTGGCATGCATTGAAAGACATGAGCCTTCTATTCACCCCCCTCTCCCTGATGAAGTGTGTAGAAGAGTCTGGCGCAGGTCCCTTTCTCCTCAATCAGAAGATGGAGAGATTGTTTTGATTGCTCAGCCCACATAGCGCCAGAAGTCTTAGCGCCTGTTTCCTGTACACAGATTAGCTATTCTAAAAAACTACTGCTCTTGGAGGACGTCCCTTCAAGTTTTTTTTTTTCCAGTTCCAGGAAGGGACAGAAGTTATTCCCTCGCTCGTGAAAGCATATTATTACTTATTTCATGCGGGAGCCCACTAGAAACAGGCCTTTGGCTCATTTCAGGTCTTCACCCGTATTTTAAGAAGTACTGGCCTGAAATAATGATGATTCTCAATGTAAAAATTAGGGGTTTAAAAAGCCCTTTTTTTTATGTGTATGTATTGGAATTGTATACAGCTATGAGTCATCATTGGATGATGATTCCCACTTCCAGTGTCTTTTTCAATAACTTGCTGCTTTGAGAAGGTTTGAGTTTATCTATAATGTGTAACAAGATGATTCAGAGTCTTTTGTTGTTAATTTATTTGCCTTATTCCTGTATCATTTGTTTATAAGTTAGACGTACAGTAGGTTTGTGATTTCAAAACTGTGTCAACCTAAATACTGTAGCATTGTTCAGGCTTGGATAACAGTGGACTTCTAGGTTTTTATTTTCATCAGTTGTTATTTTTACAATGTTCTCGTCTTTCCTTAAAACATTTCACTGAATTCATTACAGGCCATGTGTGTAACTGTGTGTGTTTTTGCTCGTGCAAGCGTGTGTAACCATTCTAAACTATAATCTACGTCACCAGATAGCAGTACTATGTACTTATGGCCTATTTTGGGCGAGTTTGTAACCTGAGAACTACTTTTTATGCGGTCACCACAGGGTTTTGGGGGAGTTCAAGTTCGGTAAAAGTTTAGACTGTGTGTGTGTGTGTCCGTGCGTGCGTGCTTGTGAGTGTGTGTGTGTGTGTGTGCATGGATTTCTCTGTGAATGGTGTCTTTGTGAGATCAGCCCTGTTGAGATTTCAAACTCTGGAAGGAGCATGGCAGGATGGAAAATATAGTATGAATCTGGCGTCTGGCAAATTAGTTACATGTATTTGAAGCTTTGTTGAACATTTGTTTTAGTATGCAACGTGCTCTATCTGTGGCCTCATGAGACCGTTTATTTTTGTGGCAAGGAAAATCAAACTTGACAAACGATTTTTAAATATTTATGACCTGATCTGCACTTGTACTTGATTTTTTTTCCCCCTGTTACTCTATAATTTGGTATGGCCAGTTTCTCTTGTGTACTGCAGTCCTTGTAACTATAGTGATTCCTTTACTGTTTGCCAATTTAAGTCCCCAGTATACTTAAAATTAAGTGTTTGTTTATCTAATAGTTTCTGAAATCTCCTTAACTCCACGCAAAATCTGACATTCATGCAAACAAACCTCGACGTTGTTTGACCTTGGCATTTCGACTGCCACTCATCTCGACTTATGTACATGTTTTCTTCAGCCACTTTTTTTTCTTCATTTCACTATTGGTAAGTTAGGTGGTTGGTGAAATGGAACATTACAAACATTAAACATATTTACCATGTCTAACAGAAATATCCGTTCCCCAAATCCAGCCTGTCCAACCTGCTTTCCACCAGCTCAATACCTGACCGCTACAGCAAGTGTAAGCCGAGACATTGTGCTGGTCTAAAGGGGGTATCGGGCAGGTTAGTTTAACTAAACTCAAAAACTCAACCTTGGTCTGAATTCACAGCTATTTTAAACCAGGCAACTGTGTCATACCGCAGATACGTGTCAGCATGTCAGAACAGGGTATTGTGTTGGCTGACTGGTCTTCCTGAGTATAACCTTACTGTGTTGGGCTGGCTCAGACAAATCAACACACACACACACACACACACAGATAGAGCCTGAAAGGAAATGAGTGTCTGTACAGGATGCTGTACCTCTCCTCTGACGCCCACCCACTGTCTTTGGCTCAGCAGATTAAGTTATGTAAAATACTGTATATATTCATCCATACAGGCTAATCCGTATTATGTAAGAAGACAGAGAGCAAAGGAGATGAACTTTTATTTTATTGAAGGGCTATACCATAATGAAAACCCACACACAATTATTATGTGGTCCCTTTGGCTTCAGTACAAAAGTTCTGCTCTACTCGCACAGTCAAGTAATGTATGGTATGAAATTATACAGTAATTGTAGTGGGGGAAATGTTACATCACAATCTGTTACTTTCTCACATTAAAGTTTCTCAGATGAAATTACAAAGTAAGTCAGTTAGATCAGTTTTTGTATTTGTTGTTCGCAGGTCCTTTAGGAAGAAAGATGAGGTAGTTAAATCAAGCTGTGAGATTTCCCCCTACAGAAAATGTCCTACCTTTGTTGTTAAAGATGTACGCTGCCATGCTGCTCTTAAGTTATTTAGATTAAATAACATCACTGAAATTGAGAAAAAGTGTGCGATTACTGTATTTCCCAGTGATTATTTTCAAGGTCTAATGTACTTGCTTCTACATCTGATCTCACGGAAACCCCATGGCCATTGGTCATTCTTGACGTTATGTCGTCCTATCGTCATTTTCAGTAAGTGATGCTATTTGCTTGCGTGTATTCGTGTGTTCCCACACACATTAATCTGTCCGACTGTAAATGCCCCAAACAGAGGAAGTGTGACCCTCCCAGTACAAAGAGTCTTTCTACAGAGTTCATGCTCCACTCCCTTCCCACCTACTCCAACTGGCACTGCCAGTAAGTCACAAGATAGAGACGTTTGCGTTGAACTTAGAGAAGAATGTGTCACTTGTCACCCTGTTCTCTTTGGGTTTGATCTTGTGACATGAATTTTCTCGTCCTCATTTGAATACAGTGACAGCTCCGCAGTTTTTCATCAATGGTTTTCATAACAATTTTATGACAAGGGCCTCATATGTAAGGGACACATAAGGAGAAACAGTCCCGCACTTGAGATTTAATTGTGCAAAAACACTCTAGAGGGTGTAACCTGTGTTTTTATAACATCATCCTCTCGCTATTGTATTTTGAAGTGAAATCATTGTGAAATTACCTCAATCCCTACTTGAGAATATGGAACCTTCCTGGAAATTGAAGCTCGTAGGACTCCTTGGGGTCTGAGGCCCCTGATTAGGGAGCCATTTGTTTTTTAGCTGTTACTCCAGATATGCAGGGTGACATATCATGAGTCAGCATCTTGCTTAAGAAGAGTTCATTTACAGTTGGGAGGATTGAAAACACGATGGACAATTTAGTTTGACAGCAATCTTTCTGCCGTTTACTAAATTATTCTGGCTTTTACTAGATGATGACACAAGTCTGACCCATACTAGACGTCCAGCTAAGAAAATCTTAGTGTTGATAAAAATCTACCTTCCTCTTTTGGCTTGATTCCAGTAAAATGTGTTCAGTAAAATATAGTCAGTCTCTGCACCATCAGATGCCACTAATTAACACCTTGAGTCATACCCATACCCCGAAGGAGCAGAGGTTACTCAACCATCCCAGCTCTGCCTTGCTCTGCTCTGTGCTTCTCCACGTAAAACACTGTGCTGGCGATAAAGATGATTTTAGTTACGCTGGCCCGCAACCCAACAGCTTGGAAAACATACAAGTGGGAGCATGTGCGTGCACAGCAACACACACTCTCTCCCCTCACCAGTCCCATGCTCTCTCTCTCTCTCACTCTCACACACACACACAGTTACTCCTGGAGCGTCAGAGGGCCCCATGTATGTCAGAGCTTTATCCAAACACAGCTACGGTTGCTACATGCTACAATTATTACCAGATGGGCTCGGGGAAAACATATTAGGTCTGCTTTTTCATTAGCACACTGCAAACCCGCCTGAGAGATGGAGGGAGATGTTTCAAAATGTGTGCTTAATTTCACATTTTAAATTGAGCATAACTGACTGCTCGTCCCCGAGGGTTGGATATTTCCATTTCCATTAATTTCACAATGACATGATAACTAATTTTTCATTTGCTGTGTTGTCAAAACATGTGTGTTTTATGTCTGTTTATATCAACATCCCACTCATTCTTCCTCTTCTCCTTTTTTATCATACACTCGGAGTATTTAATGGGTCTGGTTTCTGGTCATTGGGATGTAATTACACAATGTGATCAGGCCAACCCGCCAAATAAAACAGTGGTGCTTCAAGTTGATTCACTGATTTGTTGATTGTTACATTAATTTAAGAAAAATCCCAAACATCTGGTTCCAGCTTCTCATTTAGGACACGCTTTGCTTTCTGTTCTATCATGGTAGATTGAATCCCTTTGAGTTTAGAACTGTTGGACAAATCAAACTAAATGAAGATGTCGCTTTGTGATCTGGGAAACTGTGATGGGTGCTCTTCGCTCTTTTTTCCCCATTTATAAAATTTAGACTAAATTATGAAAGGTGCAGATGATTGAAGCACGCCCCTCCTCTGCATCCTCTTCCCTTTCTTTGCAAATGGGCTTGATGGAAAAACCGAGTGAGTTTCAAGGACAGAGTCAAGACCATAGTGTCAGTGTAAATTCTGGATTCTCTGTCTTGCTTACATCTCAGATCATGTCCCCTTTTTAAAACTATATCCTGAGCCAACATCTCGTTCCAAGCAGAAACCCCAGAAGAAACTAACAACTCAACACCATTTCTTAGGAGCTTTTAATTGATTTATAGTGTGCGTTAGAGTAAGACATAGTGAGAATTGAAGGCGTTTTATATTCAGTTTGGCACAGAGTAACCAGCAGCTGTCATGTTGTAGTTTCTCAGAGAGAAATATGTCATTTGGTCCTAAAATACAAGCACTGCTCTCAGAAAGTTAGTGGAGTTAGTTTGTAAGTGATTGTTAATTTCCTCATGGATTTCCCTGACAGAACCCAAGTAAATATCCATTCATTATTCATTTATTATTGGAAACTTTATTCCTCCTTTATGTTGAATTGTAATCTTTTCAGCTGAGAATGTGAAAAATAGTCTCTTGGGTTAGTTAGGTCACTTAATTAGAAAAGATTAATTTGAAGTCAATTGAGCACTGATTAAATTTGTTCCGTATTTTAGTTCTTCCCAGGAAATTATTAGGAAAATATTTTGACATTACAGTCTCATAAAATACCGAATATATTATCTTCTCACATGGCGCTTGTATTCCCACATGTTAATGATGGTAAAGTGGGCATACGTGCACATACATGCCAGTGCGCATCATGTATCACTGCTCCCTAAGCACGTGTGTATTTATGTACCGTATGTAAGCTAGCTATGCCTGCTTGACATCTATTGCACTGCTAATTATAAATGTGTGCTCCGCTTGCAGGGATGCATGTCTGCTATGTACAGACACATCACACCTCCTATCCTTCCTTTCCTACATAGTTCCTATCGCTCATATGCCCGTGCATATACACACTCACACTATACATAGTTAGTCTAAATCTCCCCAGTTCTTTACAGGCTAAATTCAGAAGCTTTGTGTCAGTCAGTGGCTTGACTTATAACCTCAGTTGCTAACCTTCCTAACCCTCTGTGTTGGAAGGTCATTCCCTCTTGTGTGTGCATGTGTGTGTCTGTTTGGTAGTAAAGATTCGTGTGCACAATTCTTTACCTGTAAACTGTCATGTTTCTGGAGTCTCCAGGTTTTAACAAGCCTCTTGTGGCGTCCAGGTTAAAAATGATCCAACATTTCTTTTGTTATCGAGAAATATGTTTAAAAAATGTCTTAACAGTGCGACTCCAAGGGTGGGCTAATAGTATGGGATTCTGCAGTTACTACACTGAGTACCATGCTAGCCAAATTAAATGATATCAATTTTAACATGTTTTTATGTTTTATTATGTTTTTACTGTTTTTAATTAGCTGTGCTTTTTTAATCCCTCTTTTCCAACTTTTTAGAGACTATGTCTTCATCAGTTGTCTGTATCTGTGAGCTTCTGCCCAAAGTCATATTTTTCACTGTGTACTCTAACTACATGTACACAAATTCTTTTCCTGGTGGACTGACGTCAGAGTGAGCAATGACAAATGTATACAAACAGAAATCAAAACATTTTAAGTAAAAGCAGTTGGATGAATGTCAAATAAGTTTAAGAACAATAAAAAAAAAAAGTGTTAGTAAGTTTTCTGGCATTTTCCAACCTTAAAATCTGAAAAATAATTGAAAACTCACTCCATCCAGTCATCGTGTTAAATAGCAGACATTCTGTGTCAGGGCAGCTTCTCACTCAGGACTTAGGTCAGGTGGGACAGCTATGTCATCATTCCTTTAATCCCCCTATCCCACCTTTCTGTTTCTGTAGCTGAGGTAATAAGAGTCTCAGAGCTAGCATAGCCGCTAGCAGGGTGCTATCTTCAGCAAAATACCAGTTAAATATACAAACCCAGGATACATACAGTGCATATAAAAAAGTATAAATATTTAAATATCCAGTCAGTGATGTATCTTGTTTTCTTGTTGCTATATAAGCAAAATATTCCTATTTTCCACTCTGCATATGTTTAAGTTTGCTATGTACTAGACTACCTATTACTTTATATCTATCTCTGCTTTGCATTATTTATATTTAGTCTTTTTTTCCTTTAGGCTTGTCCAAACAGTAGGGACATAACTGAGATTTAAAAAAAAAAAAGATGAAGGGATCGTGTGAAGAATAAAAAAGATGAAGGGATAGTGTGAAGAATAAAAAAGATGAAGGGATCGTGTGAAGAATAAAAAAGATGAAGGGATCGTGTGAAGAATAAAAAAGATGAAGGGATAGTGTGAAGAATAGCAGGTGATAAGATCTCAGCTTCTTTTGCGAGCACTCTACTGGGATACTACTTTGGTGGGCTGCATATTATTAATACACTTGTACACAGGGCTGGAGCCGGTGAAGAGGTGTTCTGTAGGTGGGGGGCAAAGGGGACACATGGCACCCAGGACAGCTGTCCCACATTTTTAATCTAAAGGGGCCCATACAGCATTACCAATCATCAATCATAGGGGTATTATTTTCATAAGACATATTTAGGTCCCATAAAGCCAACTTTTCCCTCGCTACATGGGAAAACTTGCAGCGGCCCAGCGCCTATACATGGCTTCTGCTCCTGGCGCCAGTCAGTCCAGAGTGATGCCAGCTGGCTGTGTGCATGGACAGACAGACAGACAGATGACTGGGTTGCGACAGACTGAGTAGTAGTCTTGACGTCCCTGTTTAGCTCCTACTCTTCTTCCTCTTCGGCAGCTTTTAAGGACTATTTCTGTATCTGTGTCAGCGTTGCACTTTTAGAATAGACTTTCACTTCCGAAAGCCCCAGCCCCACTCTCCCACTCACTTGCGTATCATGGAGATCATTTTGTGAGAGAGGCTGATCTTTTAAAGTATGCAGCTGATAATAATGAAAGTGCATTCTTTCACATGAACATCTTGATGTAAAGGATAACCAACACATTTATTTTCAGACATTTGAAAATAGCATTTTTGCTATTTTTACCATTTTATTTTACAAAAAGAGGTGTTTTGAATTACTCGCTGATATCCCGGACAGATTAATAAACACTGGACAACAGTTTATAATACTGTGAGGACAGATTTTAAAACATAAAGTTAACATGCTCATAGTAATTTTATTCTCCGTTGCCATGATCTCAAAGTAAGTGGTGGAAATGCAATGTTCATGTTACCTGGAATGAACACTTCTGAGCACTTATTTGATTGTCCAGTGCAGCACCTTGATGTCCCACTGCAGGAAAAAAGTTGAGCCATTTTCACAGATTGTGTGACAATCAGTGTCACCCAATGATAATTATAACTGGTCATAGTGGCATTTTAGTACGAAGCCTTGTTTTGATCCACTCTTGTTTAAGTTACTACATAACCGCTTTATTTCTTACAAGGCCTTTATTGCTGTGCTGACGTGCGTCAGTAAACATATTGTCTCATTTCCAGTTGCTGGAGTTTCTGTTGTTTATATGCTAGTCAGATCATAAAATATCAGTTTATGTCACCTATTGTTGCTCAAGTAATGCCTATATTCATTTTTTAATAATTATTTTATTTTGGTATTTCAGTCCTCCATAGATTTCCAGTCTACAATTCTACAGAAAAAAAATAAAATCACACCATAGCTAGAAAGTTTTAAAAATAGTTTGATAAAGTTTGTAGATACCAATGGTAAAAGATGGAGGATGTTTACCCGACTAACTAGTTCTTGGAGGTCAAGTGTGCCACCTGCATCCCACTGTGTACTGCTGGGGAGGTGATAAATCTTTTCATTGAACACTCAGGAAGTGAATGTTATCAGTATGTGGAGCCTACATTGTGTCCTGTTAGTGTTTTATTGTTTGTGCTCAGCTGACAGTCTTAAATATATCAAGTGAGTCTTCGTTTGCAGTGTATCAGAGTGTGTAATAAATGATGGTCAGGAATCCCAGCAGCCTAAATATACAGTATAGTCCTAAATATGAAGTCTGAGTATAAAGTAATTATTATTAATATTATTATTTAAAGCTCCTATGTGAGGTGAATGCCTACTGAGTGCAGGACTGTTTATCCCTCTGTTCCTGGCTGAGCTAATCTTTGATACAGAAAAACTCTGCAGCTGCATCAAAGACATAGATAAGAACTGGCTATGTGTGTGTGTGTGTGTGTGTGTGTGTGTGTGTGTGTGTGTGTGTGTGTGTGTTTGTGTTTGTGTGTGTTTGTGTGTGGGGGGTCTCGGATAGCCTGACTCTGGCCTGCTTGGCTGGTCACAGGTAATCTGCCCTGGAGCTCTGGCCTGAAAAAGAAACACACACATACACACAACTGCGCACACACATTTGCACACAAACACAATGCACATCTGGTCACAGTGCCAGTTCTTATCTTTTTCCCCTGATGCTGTTCTGCCCAGCACATGGAGGGCAGTGATAGCATCGAGCCTCTGGTTCAGATAATTTCTCTCTCACACACACAAACAGAAATAACACACGCACATATGTATATATGCAAGTTTGCATTTGTGTTTCTGCTGTGTACTGCATACGTGCGTGTGTGCCCCCGTTTCTCTGGGGCACAGGAACACTTTTGCTGTTTTTCACGCACGTCTGTGACTGGCATCATTTCCTCTGACCTCATTTTCCAGTGAAAACAAAAGGACTTTAATTAAGTAAAAACAAAAAAAAAAACTGCAGGTCAGCCCATAATGAATATGTGAATATAGTGTGACACTGAATATTGAAACCATAAGAAAAAAAAACACAAACCGTATTTGTATTTCACTATTTAGGAACATCTATGCGTAGCCTGTGGAGCCTCATGGTCCCCAGTAGTCAAAAAGCTCATGGCTGATTGTTTTCTCTCGATTATGAAAATGGATTTGGTTTGTTTGATCAACAGATGAACAAGGATTGTTTTTTCCAAAATCTTCTGTCACAGCTACCGCATCTCATTTTAAAACCTCATCTCTGAAGTGTTAAAATGTAAAGTTTTGGTTGTTCTGTGAAAAGAAGTTGCCGTCAGTGATTGATTCGCAGTGTGAAGAAGTCTTTTGTAATGAAAGACTGTGACTGTCTGGTGTTCTTAGCATCAGATCAAAAGATTGCCTTGACTGTGGTTTACTAGGCACTTTGCCCTCTTTTCTCCAGTGTGTGTGTGTGTGTGTGTGTGTGTGTGTATTTGCCAGGGCATGTTGCTTCATAAATATTGGTTAGTGTGAAACTGAGATCTTTTAAAACAAGAGAGAGAGAAAGTAGGAAAAAAAGTTTTGATTTCATAATTTTTACTCCCTTGAAGGGTGTTGCATGTGTGAGAGAGTGTGTATGTGTATGTGTATGTGTGTGCATGGATGCCTGAATGTGCATGCATGTGCTTGTGCACGTGCCCATGGGGCCCTGCTTGGGCTACTTGTATTTGATTGCCCCTCTGACCACATGTCAGTACGTCAGTTGGCTTTGACTCACAGTTCTAATTAAACCATGGGCAGGTCTGAACTGGCAACGCAAAAACATACACACACACACACACACACACACACACACACACACACTCTGTCTCTGAAGTTGATCTGTTATTGCCATTTGGTTAGTTCCATGCTCAAAACGGTTCATTAGGTAGAGTTTATACTGGTCGCTCACACGCACACACACACACACACACACACACACACACACACACACACACATTAATGCTTCACCAAAGACAACAGCTAAATTAAATAGAGGCTTCAAGCTGTGAAGGACTTTTATTTCATATTTAACTGTGATACGAACAAAGAAGCTGCCGTCAGAATTATGGAGGTACAGATAACTTATAGGATTATGAAACACTTGAGTGACTCAGAAACTGTGCTGATAACCCTCTCTAGTGTACAGGAAATGTGTCAGAGGGGAAAGGGGGCCCAGGGGGAGATACAGAGGAAGAGGGAAGGGAAGAGGGAGATGGGGACTGACAGATTAAGTGAGAGAAAGAGCAGGAAAAACAGAGCGAGGCCACACTTTTAAAAGAGAGAGGATATGTAAGTTGTTTGACAAAGACAGTTAAAGAGCAGTACCTAAGAAGAGAGGGATTCATTCAAAGGAAATCAGAGAAGAGGTCAGAGGAAAGCAGATAAGAGTTGCCCCCTGAAAGGACAGGAATCCTGAGAAAGTGAGAGCAAAATGGCTAAAGATTTGAGAAAAAAAAAAGGAAAGGACACGGGGGGGGGGGGGGGGTTAGGGCGAGCAGTCAGTTGGTGTCTCAGGAGAAAGAACAGGACCCAGCTGTTGCTCCGCAGGCCACCACACCCAGCTGAGAGAGACTCCATTTGTTGTTGTAGCTGGCCTTTATGACTTTGAGAGAAAAAGACGGAGAAAGGGGTGGTGGTGTTGGTGGTGGTGGACAGGGAGTCTGACTGACTCTTAGTAAAGAAAAGAAAAATAGGGAAGAGGAGTGAACGGCTGCACTTTTATTAGGAAATGGGAAAAGGAGGGAAAAGAAAGGAGGATGCTGCCTCACTTCCTAGTTTGCTGTTGCTCTGTTATGATGTTTGGTTCCAAGCTTTGCTATCTGGGCGAGTGTTGTGAGTGTCGGTGCTTTGTTTGATTACCCCAAGACTCAGGAGTTTATGAAAACACAGCCAGGGGACATGACCTCAGCTGGGACCTGGACACTATCTCTGTTCCCACCAGAGCTCCACTAAACCACCTCTTTTCCTCTTTTAACCAGCGTCCAATCACTCTCACTCCCAGCCATGTTATCCCTCACCCTCCCTCTGACGTTACATTTCTATGCCCGTCTTCAACCTTTTGGCCTCATCTCCTCTGTCAGTCAGCCTTTCCCTCGCGTCACCCTCGTACCTCCCCTCTGCCTTCTAATTTTAATAGTTAAATGTATATTTCAGAACGTGAGCCACAGGTGGTGGCGCTTTATTTTGCAGGACAATAAATACCTTGTGTGTGGTAGGTACTCAGAAACAAACGAATGAAACAATGAAACAAATGAAACACACATATCAATGTAACAGCTCTGTATAGTTAAAGGGGAACTCCTCTCATTTTACACATTAAAGTTGACACATCTTGGGGGGTACTACTGCATATATGGTCGAAAAGCTGTTTAAAGCCTTAAGCTCAAGGCTTCATTATCGGCTACCAGCATAATGCACTCAAACCGCTGGCTGAACTGATAGCGGTCAAGTTGCATTGTGGGTACTGTAGTTCGCAAGGTTTTGCCAAGGATGAGGAATCTGTGGATTTAAAAAACAAATCTCTCTGTCTCTGGTTCTGCTGCATTGATTTTTGATCATGGTTTGTTTTAAATCAAATATGTATTGTCTTTGTTGCCACAGCCTGATGTACCTTATTCCTCTGTGCCACTGAGCTCCATTGTTGTCCAAAAGCACATCATTGAGCCACACTGTTGCACCGGCTGATGTGTTCTGTTACTCTATACATATGTGACCCATTTTAAAGATTTATGTCCTAAACAGGAACAAGTGGCCTCAGGGTTGAGAGCCACACACAGGGTAGGGAAGCGGGGAAGTGTTAAGGGACTGACCAACACATTGTAGCTTCTGGTTTGTTTGGGTTTGTATTATATAGAATAGAATTATACTTTATATAGTTTTAGTCTTAGCTCAGTACCTGTCATGCCTTTATGTGTTTCTAGCCTTTATAAAGCACTTTGCTGTGGTGGTGAATCAAGAAGGTTTTAAGAGGCAATGATTTCATTTGTTTTCTTAAGTTCAGAAAAACAAAAACACTCAGAAACAGGTGTGTATTATGTGGAATCGACCACACAATTACAGTGTCTAACACCATGATGTCATACACTTTTTATGATCAATATGAAGCTGTTGTCCTTGGCTTTTGTGTTCAGTGTGGGTGTATGGGTGAGTTTTTGTAACCCTGAGGACAGAAAATGTGCTGCTGAGAGAGCAGGTTAGGTTAGTGGGTGCCCCTCCTCTTCCTGTCTCCACCCATGTCCTCTTCCTCTTCCTGTCTCCCATGCACACACGATTACACACCAACACACTCTCGCCTGTTCATTGTGTTTCCCCCTGAGAGCTTGTAGCCCTGGAACAACTGGAACCAGAGGGAACACAGAGGATCACTGAAAAAAGTGGAAGAGCACAAAATGATCCTTTTAAAAAAAAAAGGTTTGAGCTGAGGTTTGAGGTTTGAGTTATTGACACCCTGAGTTGTTGAACTCTTGATTATGATGTTTTTAGGGTTAAGGAACATATACTACATAACGTTTGGGCTCCACTGGATCACTTGTGTCGTAATTTGTCAGCAGAGACAATGGAGACACTGCCCTTCAGGCAACAGGACACACATTACAGTTGTCCAATATGTGCTGCTTTCTGACAGTCAAGACAAACAACAGTTGTGTATTTCGGAGGAAACAGTTGTTATGTGTGGGATATGTGGCATGTCAGAAAGTCTGTTCCCGGTTTTAGGGGACCCCCTCTACATCCAAATGGGACACACCTACAACTTTGAATCTGGATCACACAGTTCCAACATCTTATATCCATTGAGGCATCTGGAACTACTTTATCAAATGAGTGTTTTTACTGCCAAGCAATATTAGCTAAAGCTCTGCTTATTGTGTGGAACTGTATATGCTGCCTGAGGACATTACTTTATTAAACAGAAGGCATTAGAGGATTTAGAGTCCTTCAGTTGTATGTTTTTACTGTTGGATGGCTTTGGATAGCCTGAAGTGGTAATGAGTAGAAAATGAAGGCCTGAAAAAGCAGCATACAAAGAACATGACGGCTCTCCTGACATGGACTCCGACTTGTGTCACCTCAAAAGACCCACAGTGGGAATGTTTAACAGATTACTCATATTGGAGGCATGTTTTGGATTAGAGCATGACTTGCATAGGGAAAAAGTGTTTGCGATGGACCATGACCCCTGGAAGATCTTATTTCTACACCTCTGTTTTATATATGTTTTTTTTTTTGTTTGTTTTTTTTTTAACTCTACCAAGCCTCTTACCCGTTGTATACTTTTGGTACTGCAGTAAGCCCCATGTTGTACACAGAAGATCAGCATCTGCTTAATTTATATTAACACATGAAAATGATGTGAACCATGTGCTATGGTCACAGTTACCAGTTACATATCTTCCAGAAGAATAGATTTTCATGATGCTTGAAAGCTGTTCTAGCACCTTGTGGTGTAACATCTTACTCAGGAACCTAATGTCCATTTTTCCTTGAACGTGTCACTCATCTGTACATCAGAGTTGAATACTGGACATTCATCTGTAGGATTTGTTTCATTGTTTTTCTCTCATTGTGTCTTTCTTGATGTCCGTGTGCCTCTCTCCGTCACTACGAGGCTCTCATCAGCCTGAAACGCACAGATTCCGGTCACAGCCTCACTTTTTTTCCCCTGACTTTGTACCGGATTTGACCTTTTACCTTTTCACCCTACATTAAACTGCCTCTCTGCCAGTGAAATCACCACACTGCAAATTCCCGCCACATTGTGCAGGAATGTCTGAGGGGAATTCAGGAATGCAGTTGGGAATGCAGTGTGCTGCAGCAGCAGTTGGTGTTGTATTGGGCCGCATGAGGTCATTTTCTCTGCTGACATAGTCGCCGATGCACTAATCAGGGTCTGTGTCTGAGAGCATTTGCTGCATGTACTTGCACATGCGTGTGGGAAGATTTAAGTGTGTTACTGGAAGAGGAGACTAGGACACAACAGGGTTTACCACCCTTAATCCCAGTTAATGTTTTTACTGGAACATGACACACTGTCTTCCCAATATTTATTTAACCAATTACATTTCCAGCAGTGTTTCATTATAATTGTGTGAGAGACATAATGGATCAGAAATACTAGACAACTGGATTATTAGGGCCTTGAATAGACTTGTTGCCAGCCTGTTGTATAACCCACAAAAACAAGAGACTGTTCTCATATTTTAGGACCCAGGCTGTTAAGATTGTCTTTTTTCTCAAAACTAAATTCAGCAACACTTTACACACACAGATACATAGCTACACAGCCCCACATATGCATATACAATATAATATAGAAATCTACATATTATTAGATAATAACCTAAGATCCATCTCACATAAGATGGTAACATTTTTAAGGGGTAAATGGAGATGGCATCAAGGTGATCCCAAAACAATATGTAAATGAACAAATTCTGCTGAGCTTGGAGACCAAATACATCCAGTGTTTGCACACATCCTGGGCTAGAAATGGACCACTCAGATCTGCTGCAGAGTCACAGTCACTCTTACAGGCTTCCCACATTACTCCAGATAACAAGCAGCACCTCCATCCTGGTGACAGGTGCTGCTTCAGCTGGACAGGGTGTCACAAGATGGGTGATATCTCAGGCCTGTGTGTCCTTCTGCCTGCCATAATTATTCTTGGTAATAAACACAGCATCATAGAATAAATATATGCTGTACAAATGCAAAATGCATTTCAAATTACCCTTGTGGTAGTTCTAGATGACAAGTCAAAGGATCACTAAAGTTATTAGGACAACAGACGTTGCTATCCCTGAAATTTAATTTGCCCACCGCAGACGGGCCGTGCTTCAGTAGATGATGCACAAAAAAAGAAAAACTTTGTCTGCCACATGAAAATGACAAAGGCAGCAAGAGTCTCAATGAATCCAGTCACAGGGGAAATCCTGCATTCAATAGATAAAGCTCCCGCTGTTTTCACACACTGGTACCTAGTTTGAATTGAGCTCAAAGTTAATATTTAAAAAAAAGAATAGCTAGGTGTTTTTTTCTTCTTTTTCCCAGATAAAAGATTCAGGTTCCAGCCAAACCAGATAAAGGTTGTTCCCTCAGGTGGTTGTAGACCTTATCACACCTTTGTACTTCAAAGTGTTGCCATTTCACAGCTGAATACTCGTCCATACCGGAAACCGAATCCTCAGAAAGGCTACACCCAAACTACATTATTTATTTACATCAACTGGCCTGACTCCACAGCTCATTTGGTTGTGTGTGTGTGTGTGTGTGTGTGTGTGTGTGTGTGCACGTGCTCATCAGTTGGTGTGTGAACAGGATTCATGTGTATTGCCAGGGTTGTAAAATTGTTTCAGCATAATAAAGTCAGCAAACACACACATACACACCTGCTATTGTTGTTTAGGTAGTTTCCAATGCAGCAGTGTTTTGTAGGTATTACAAGTGTTTCCAGGATGAGTGGATTGTGGTTAACCAGTGGAGAGGACGGGAATATAAAGGAGAAGAGAGGAAAAAGAAAGAAGGAAGCTATAAAGGGGAAAATAGATGAAGAGGGGAATCTTTCATCTCCAAACAGTTTTGCCTTTATCCTCAGCTGCCAAACTGTTGAGCTGAGAACATGTGAAAACGTGTCTGTTTCCTTCTTTTATTGACTTGCCAACAAGTTCATCTCTCTTTGATAGTAGAAGTAGCTGTGCGGGTCTTCCTCCCCCTTCTTCATGTAAAACCTGCCCTCAGGGGGTCTTATGGGGGGGATGAAAGGGGAAGCATCCGCCCCTCTTTAACACAAATCATCAAATGTATCCCTGTGGGTAACAGATGTTGGTTCATTTGTTTGAGGAAACAAGAATTTCCATGGCTGCCACCCCTTTGTTTGAAGTAATTCCCCTGTGCTGATATTTCAACAGCATATTTCTAAGGGTTTTCTTATAGATCAGAAAGCAGGAATTAACACAATTTGGTTTTCATTGAACATTATTGATGATTGTGCAGTTTTCAAGAAGCAGACAGTCTGAAACACCATCACATTTCCATATTTAACAACTGTAAAGAATTAAAAAGGAAAAATCATTCTCAGTCATGTTTTGCATACATTATTTCTTAAATCTGAATATGAATGATTCTCTGCCAAAGCTTCAATTAGTGTTATTAAGAATCAACAAATTCTGGACGTTCTCCAAACGCAGCGAATGTATTAGCCTTCACTTTCACTGTGCTAGTTTTTAATTCACTGAAGTGCTGACTAAAGCCACTTTCAGACATGCTCCTCATCATATGCAGTAAGCGAACAAGTCATTTTTTTTCCCTTAAAAGTCACAATGGAAGTCTCAGTCCATCAGGGTTTCTAAGATTTCCATAACACTTCCAACACGGCACAAGTCTGAGCTGAATGCTGCCACATTGCTTTGAAGGCCACAGTAGCTCAAAGTCACATACACAGAAAACTGAAATTAAATATGCATCTTGTTACATATCTTGTTACAAAAAAAAACTGGCGAGTTTTATATTCATAAAGAGATTTTTTTCATGTAAACTGTTATTTTTCCCCTTTATAGTGCTGCGCAAGACAGGAAACAACCCTCAAACATAATAATAGTCAAACACTGCCTCCCTATATATTCAGTTTTCATTCAAATGAATGATTATCCACCGACACACTTTACATACAGCACAAAAGCAAATACAAAAAGCCATTACTTTAACAGACAGATGGAAACCAGCATGGTTGTGGCTCCATATCTGAAAATAGCTCAAGTTGTATTATCTTTCCAGTGAGCAGTCTGGATGACAGCGTAGCTCACACTATTTGTAATGACATATCAGTCGTAGTCCCTACAGTTTCTTCAGCTTCGTAAAAACTCACATAAACTATCCAAGATCACAAGAATTAAAACGTGCATTCACTTTGACAGGATGCCTTACTTTTCTTCCTCCATGTTCAGCACACAGTTCAGCACACAGTCACTATTGTATCCAGCAGCCGTAAACCACGTCACTCTGTGTGGTCCACTAATTGCATATCAGATGGAGCCAGTCTCCATGATGAAAGCTTGACTTTGCGCTTTGTGCTTTGGTGTCAGGTCTAATATGTAAAGCAGATGTGTGTTTAACAGCAAAGCCCATCAGTGGTTGTGTAGCACTGCCTCGCTGAATGGCTTCAGAGGGTGGATTCCCACTGGGGCCACCCGCACTTAAGATGTATTCCTGTAAGTAGGCTCAGTAAATTTGTATCAGCTCGCCTAAGGAGCAGCAACCCTGAGCCATGTGCCTGACACTGGTAATGTCATTGAAATCCCACTGATCTGAACAGTTGCTTCTTAATACACTGTCATACCAGACAGCAAATATATTGTAGTTGTGGTGTTACTTTTCCAGAAGCAGTGCTTTGACACAGGCCTGCAGAGTGGTAAATATTGCTAAAGACTCTCATGCTGAGGCTTGTGTTGTATTTGCGGGGGAACAATAATCAGCAGCAGCAGAGAGTTGGCTGTGACTCCACCGGCCGCGGCTCCCAGCTAAAACCTCCTCTATCTGATCAGATCCCAGCCTTGTTTCAACAACTAGCCTGGATTATACTTGTCATATCAGCCGGAGCCCAACTGATTACAAACACAAACACATTCACACAATGATTACATGCAGCTTACTGTTGGACTTAATGAAACATCCAGCAAGCCTTTTTTTTCTTTTTTTAACCTGCAGTGGCTGAAGGTCCTGAAGCGATAAGGCTGCTTCAAAGTTGAAGATGTGTTGTTGATTGTGTGTCTGCCAATCCCTTTGAGGTGCTGTCATGGTGTGTATGTATGTTGGTGTATGTGTGTGTAGTGTGGGTGTCAACCACTTAGGAGACATTTAATCCAGGCTAGGGCTGCAACTAGCACTTTGTTTTATTGTTGCTTAATTTGTTATTTTTCCGGTTAATTGTTAAGTCTTTGAAATAGTTAAAAATACACATCTAAATTTCCCTGGGCCCAAATCGACATCTGCTTAGTTCACATACTTGGACAAGCAAGACAGTATGGTCCAGTTTTAATGTTGCAAGAGAAACGTCTCTGAGGACGAGGACAAACCCATGCATCTGACTAATGCAACGCTAGCTGGGATGATGCTACGTCGGGGGACGTCAGCTGGGGTTGCTGGAGTGTAATATCCCAAAATTGAGTAAAAACCATGTCAGAGCTCTAGCTAGCAGACATATCCATTCTCGAAGAAGCTATTTGTAAGTCTTGCTATAACTACATAGCATTAACAGCTGCTCACTTAGTAGCCTTGCCAAGAGCTGCAGCCGTCATTGAGGTTACAGTACAAGAGGTGATGATATTTCCTCTGAGCAGAGCTACTTCTTCGGGGCAGACTGGACGCTACAGTGATTCAGTATCAGGAAAAAGATGACAGGGTGCAGCCAGACTGGTGCTAGCTGGTTAGCATGCTAACTTCAGTAGAAGAAAAGGGGTGATAGTAATAGAAGCAAAACAAATGGGTCACTTTCCACTGCTCTTAGTGAGTAAAGGGATGAAGTTTGATGCTGAACTAACGATGTTTGTTCTTGACTGGGAAGTAAACAGCTGTTGATGCTAATGTTGGCTATGTAGCAATAGCAAAGCTTACAAATAGCTCTTCGTTTTTGTCCTTTTGGTTTTGGAGAAGCTAAAAAGCATAGACACTATTCTACTACTGTAAACATATAAAAGCAGCAAATTCCCATTGGAAATGTCACAATCAATTTTATATGCTTGATTTTCTGCGAAACAACCATTGGATTCAGCAATTATTCAAGCCTCCCTAAAACAAACCAAGCCTTACAGTTTGATTACTTGTTTTTCATTGGTTTACATTCAGGTCCACATTATTGGTTAACTTGAAAGAAGTTGGTGATTTCAGTAAGCTGCCTAATCGGAGCGAGGAGAGAAGTGATTTATTTTGATCTCTGCTTTGCAGAAATCTGCTTATGCATTGCGGCAACAGAGGTAGAAGGTTGAGAAACATCCAAAGTATTCAGTCGTTCTTGAAAGACTGTAGTAAAGTTGTTGGCTTCAGTTTGCTGGAGCTATTCACGTTACATAAGGTCTCTCCTTTCTCTCCCCCCTGTCTCTTTCATTTTGCACAAAAGATTTCTCAAAACACACACACACACGCCATCAGTGCGGCATGGCAGCCGTCCAGAGAGGGGCTCCAGTGTCGCTTCATTTCAAAGAGCTCTTTGGTTGCTGTCCTTTTGATGCTCGCTCCCCAGCAGCAGTGGAGCAGAAATGCTGAACATCCAGCTTTGATATGAATTTGTCCCTGATTCTCCACGCTGCCCTGCAACTCTCCAACTACACACAGTTTGTAAAAAAAAAAAAAAAAAAAAAAAAAGGCTGCCTGAAGACTACAGGGACCTAACACCAGAACAACACACAGTTTTAGTCTGTACTGCGGTAGACTGTTGCTCAGGTCGTCATGCTACAGAACAGGTTAGACAGCTTTTTGCAGAATTGCCTCTCAGGCCAGAGGACTGGTACAAGTGACCACAGGAGTGCCCAAATGCAAACGTTAAGCTAAAACCAAAAGTGCACCAAAAACATTGAAATAGATTCAGAGGCCCAAGAAACAAACTAAATAAAATGGAAGAATCTGACTTGTATTCGCTACTGCTGTAACAACTTAAGCTTTTAGCTGAAGATCCCAGCGTCCTCTTTTCACTATTGGAAACAAGTTCCAAGAGGGTGAGGTGATGAAGTCAATACTAATCTAGCCTATCTTAGCTTAAAAACAAAGCAGGGAGAAACAGCATCTCTGTAGCTCATGCTGTACCACATTGTATCTCAATTACTTAATCTATACACAAACTTACACTTTCGTTCTGTAAATATTTCTTGAGAAACAACACCAGATGCAGTGACTGGCTGGCACAGTGAGATTGCCAGGTTTTGTATCATTGTGCCTGCGTAGAAACCAACTGTTAAACACTAAAATCTGTGCTTGTATTGGGCAGCTCACACCACCATTTAAGATTTTGTACAGACGTAGCGGGCAGATGGATAATCTGCTGTTCATCGAGAAATGCTCACAGCACAGAAAACGTCCCCTAATACCACAAACTGCAGCTTCCACTTTTCTGTTTTTCGGGCCAACTACGTCCGTTGAGTCTTTTCATCACTATTTATGAAAGAATTTCCCCAAATATTGACCAGCTCCTTTCCTTTTTATGCATTGAAGCTCCACCTGTGACTTCATTCATGCTCCCCACACATTTACATACGTTTTCATACAGAAATATGGATTTTGTGCGGCCATGATAAGAGCATCCTGCTTGAGCATAACACTTTGTACAGTTGTCAGAAGTTCATCTCTGTTTTAATGGGGTCGACGTGCTGTGAGGTTTGGACTGTTCATATTAAATAGATTTCTTGCATTGGCATAAACCTGTCAAATCTGGCTCCACAAGAATAAATAACTGAGAGCTCCTGGCATGTGCTGCCGAGGACATGCGCTGTGCTTTGAGCAGAAGTGGCAGGGCCATTACAGTCCCTCCACGTTCTGTTCCCTTTACCATGCCGTAGTCATTCACTGCGAGGCCCCAGTGCGTCACAGTTACTATCTAGAGTGTGTAATTATAGCCTCTTTCTCCTCATACTCCAGCCTGTCTTCACAAACACGACACAGGAGCACAAAGAGCTTAACAAATGCATCAGGGTAACTTTCTGCTTTTACTGATCGAAATACTTTCTCTTCATACATGTCGTATGCTTGCCCACAGACACTTTTTTGCATGTTCGACCGAGTTTTCGTGCACTGCCCAGGAAACTTGTTATTATTTGGGGGGGGGGGGGGGGGGGACAAAACAAAAATGAAAGTGTTGTCAAAAACAGTTTGGAAAACCTCTCTGTAAACAATTTTTGTTCATTTATAAGTTTAACCGTACAAAGTTTAATTAGGTTTCATTTTGATGTATGCATGTGTGTCTAATCATCAGTGTGGATTAGTTGATCAACAACAATTTTGATAATTGATCAATGGATTATATCACAGTTAACTGAATATTTTTGGGTTTTGGAGCGTAGGTCTGACAAAGCAAGACATTCGATGGCATTGTCTTGTGGTTTTCTGACTTTATATAGACCGAATGATTGATTGAGAAAATAATCTGCATGTTCGTTGCGAATGACCGCAAAGTAATTGTCAGTTACAGCCCAACTTTGGTCGTTTGTTTAGATGGGTTTCGACTTTTCCGTGTTGTAGGGAATATTATACAATGTAAGATCAGGGGGGCTTTTGGCTGTATTTGTCGCACTGGAATTCCCATGTCAGCTCCTTGAGTAGTGAAGCAGCACAGTCAAAGGAATCCTGCATGTATGTGTCAAAACTGTGTGTGTGTGTGTGTGTGTGTGCCTGTGTAAAACATTCCAGTGTTAGAAGTATGTGAATTACGTCTTACAGAGCGAGAATGTGAAGAATCTGCTGCCATGAGAAAGCCACTGTTGTTTACTGACATAGTATTGCAAAGCAGGTTCGTGTGTGTGTGTGCGTGTGAGTCACATGCTGCTGTCACTTCCTGGTAAGAAAGCTTTTAGCTGTCAGTAATTTTTTTTTTTTTTTTTTTTGGTGCATATAGCCAGGAAAAGTTCTCTGAAGTGCATTTTGTTGTAACTTACTGGTCACTTGTTTACAGAGAAATGTCTGTTAGTCCCATTTATCTGTCTCCTCCTGTTTTTTTTAAATGAAATCAAACATTCATGGCTGTTAGTAGACATGTATTAAATCCATGCGGTTCTATGGATCCAATGCTTTGATTTATTGATCCGTCCTGGTCTGTATTATGATGTGCTGGGGTTTGTGTTATATAATTCTGGCGACTGAGTGTGTGTCTACATGCATCTTTGACTCCACCACTTGATGCCAGAACAACAGTTCAACAAGGCTGTTATTGCACTGTTGATGATACCTTATGACTCTGTGTAGTGTACAAACTGTACGTACGCATGAATAGACCACATGTATTAGACATAGACATTAAGTGTGACTTGTTGAGTTCATTCTTGACCTTGGCAGAAAGCTGCAACCAAGCAAGTTTCAAACAATGCATGATATTAAATATTTCAACATTTTCAGAAAATCTTTGCAGATGTTTCATGAGGAAAGAAATTAACTCATGTTTGTTCGACCTAACACACAATGGTCGGTGAAAAACTAGTGATTGTAACATGAAAGTAAACATAGCTTTTTGACTCAACTGAAGCCTGCACAAATACACGGAACTTGAGTTAAGAATATTTGGTTCATGGCATCTGTGTTAATTGTATATTTCAACATCTTTTTTCTGTTGTGTGTTTTTGTGCCTTGTCAGATCTGGGATATGAGTGATGACGAGAGCATCTGAAGACCCTAAGCCACCAAAAGGCCGGACACTCCAATCCATGTTTCTGTCTGTTTCTTCTGAATGGATCTTACATTTACAAAGGACAAGAGGAGTGAATGGCTCAGCGAGGGCTTTGTGGACAACACTGGACACGGTCACAAAATTCACATCATCAAAACCAAGTACATTACAGAGGCTGCTTCAGAAAAGTTGCTGGAAAGCTTTAAATTTTGATCCTAGATCAGCCAAAGTGTTGGATTCAAAATTCAGGTCAAATTGATTAACAGCGATATCTGATATCTGATTCAATGAACGTCTGTTTTCCAGTGTGACATTAGAAACGGGATCAAGTCAATATTCCACAATGTGTGTGTGAAGTTGTATTTAAGGGAGAACATGCCTGCTCTTATTACTTAATGATGTTCTCAGTCACATTTGCTCACAGTTTAGATCAGCTCAGCTCTCTGAGCTAAAACACAACAAAACACCCCACATTTGCATAAAAAAAAAGCTTCACTAAATGGTCATAGGTTCACTCACCCCCTACAGTCTCTCCATCATCACATTTAATGGATTTGCTGAAGAGCGTTTTGGCAAGACTTTGACAAACTACATCTGCTCGCTCATTCAGTTTGAAAAAGCGCTTCAGGTGAATTATGAAAATAGAAAAACACAGCCGACAACCGAGCAAATCCATCTATCTCCCTGTCTGTTTACTAGTGACAGTGATACATACTGTAAGGTTAATCGTAAGACCAGCTTTATTCCTTTCAAAGTATTACTCTGAGAAAACCTGCACAGACGTTACTGTACAGCAGCTCAACTGTGGCTTTTGATATAGAACCATTAGAAACAAACCTGTAGCCCAAAACGACAGTCTAATCTACAACAGCCAACAGAGAAAATGAAGGTCTTAATGGTTTGTTTGTGTTGATGCATGCAGGTGCTTATCTGTGCAGTTTTTTCTTTTTTTTTTTTTTTTTAAACAATGTGCTCTGTATCTGTTCTGCTAACATGTACAATATTTTCAATGTGATGAAATGTATTTCAAAAGCAGCTTGGCTACATCTGGAAGAGGATTAGTGCCGTGTGAAATAGAGAGTGAAGAATTGTGAGGAAAATACAGAATTTGAAATGAACTCTCAGAATTTAGACTTTTGCCTCCAGATTTATCCTTGTATGTGAGATTAAACTCAGGATTCACACTTTGTTTTCATAATTCTGTCTTTTCCCAGCTGTTTCTGTTGCCCTAATTCTCTTCTTTAAGTATTTCAACAAAAACTGGAATAAAATGTCTATTTCTCTGTTTACATCTGTGAGCTTTAAATTGCTGTGATTCAGATGTGTATCTACATTTGTCTGCTCTTTATTACCTTTGCACCTTTTTCATTCTCCAAAATAATCATCCCCTTGTACCATTGGTCTTAACCATTACACAGCATCAAACACACACAACACAGTTACAAGACAGAAGCCCACACACTCAGACAGTGGTTTAAAAGCACTTTATTGTTCATCAAGGCTACTTTACGTACAAAAAAGGTGGCCTGCCAAAACCTTTTTAGTAGGAGGAGACACAGAGCCACAAATTGACTGTTTTCTTGATACAATTTTTTTCTTTTACAGTTCAGAGTACTACTACCACTAAGTACATGCTACTTCCACTTCAAAAAGGACCTGGAAAATGTGGTACAGTCAGAGTAAAGACCAACTCCTCTGATTTATCTGCACAGTTTTCATGTTGTTTACAGTTGCAAAATGGCCTCCACAGATGGGAACCGTGACGTCCCCACAGCTCATTTGCTGCTTTGCTCATCTCAGCCTCACTTACAGGCAATGACACAGATGAGCTTGAGCACAAACTATGACTGAAATATGCTTTAGTGTTATGATTTCAATGAGCTTGTAATGTTAAACCAATTCTCATATAGACTGGATTTACCTGTAGCTCAGTTCCCATCTGTAAACCAAAAGCAGTCACCAAAGGACTTTCAACACCCAGTGTGTATTGTTTACATGCAGTGGTGGAAATTTTACCTGCCTGCTAGCCCAGGACTAATGTACATTTTTTTTTCTAACAGTTAAATGGAAATGGCCGAAAAGATGCACGGGGCTAGTGGCAATATCATTCTGTTCCATCGATGCAAAACATGCTAACTGATCACTGCCTGCTAAAAAAGGACTAACTCCTTTTGTGCACAAGTCAAACTTTTGTTCAGATGTCTCAGAAGTCACATGATTGAACACAATTTAAATGATTGCAGAACATCGGGGACCAATGGAAGTAGCGATTGTCACCGACACACCAGTGGCTTATTGTGGTTTCATACATTTATTGTGCTCCTGCACTTGAACCTTTACTCTAACAAGACAAACTCTATAAACAAAAAAGATCAACTTTTTTCACAGAAAAGAAAATGTAATGATTACAATATAAGGACAGGGAAAACAACAATTAAATAGCTACATATCATTAACAAATTAATTGTTCCTCAAAAAATACCTACGATTTTTTCTCTGTACATTCGTTACGCACAGCGTAATGATGGTCTTATAGTTACCTATTATAAAAAAGTTTTTTTTTATTAAGTGATTTTCCTACAGTGTGTAGGGAGTGTGTGCCGAAGCAAAAAGAGAGCCTCCTACCTACAGGGTGGTAGTAAAATAATAATGAGAAATAATAATAATAATAAAAATAATAGGAAAACAAAATGTTCTGGACACCGAGCCCTTTTCCCTCGTGTTTTCTAGCAAGTTGCTAACTACATCCAATCTCAATCATGGGTCAACTGAATCTGAGAGGAGGAGGAGGAGGAGGTTGTGTCACTATGAAAAGATTGAGTGGCAGCTGAACGTCTTGTGGCTCACAGACTGTGCTTACAGGAGCTCAGCTCCTGAAGCTCTGCTCCCCCCTCCCCCTCCCCAAACCTGCTAAAAATCACCATCCAAACCACTCTGATCCTGTCATAGAAAGCACACTGAGACTGGAGAAGACTCATTTGTTATGGAAACTAATTCACTGGCAGTTGGGTTATGATTTAACATTTTGGGATTCTACAACATTTACCACCACTTCTGGTTCTGTCACATCTGTTCTAATCGTAGAGGATGGAATGTGTCAACTTTCTAGAACACTGACATCCTGTGTAGAAAACTCTGCAAAGGGTGTAACAAACCAATATGAACCTTGCCACCTATAAACCTCAACTCAGAGACCTGAAATAATTTGGTATTTTTACTACTGAATGACACCAACCTCCAACCCCAGTTCATTAAGTTCTACGCTCTGAATGTCAAAAAAAAGTTCTATGGCATTGGTTGTTCCTTTGTCTTGTAGTATGGATTTGTGGCCAAAACGAGTAGAAGTGGACACCTTGTTGTTCCGGTAAAGATGCAAGAAACTGTGTCTGCAGAGTGTGTATGAGGCCTGAACAAAGTTCCCTATAGGAGGAATGTATGCCACCTTGGCGCAGGCTCTTTTATAGAGTAAAATTCATTTCTTCAGACTGCAGCAGTCTAGCTTAACTGCAGCAACAATACAATGTTGTTCAGAAAAGAAAGCACTGAAATACAAAAATAAGTCTGGACACCAAGTCACGACACAAAAAGTCAACTGCTAAGGGCTGAGAGAGCTTTGACAGCACATCATAAATTCCGATAACCAACAACCAAGTGTTGTTTTGATGGCTAGCTTCTCTCCTATGTTTTCCAATGCTGTTTTTGTGGTGTTATTTTTTGCTCTTTCATAGTACAAAATCCTTATTGTGATCATTTTAAGACACTCTTGTTACAGTCATAAAGATGTTTGAGAGCCGTCAACTCTAACTCTAACAATACCTCGATTCCCAAAAGCTTCCTAGCCTGCTAGCTTGTCCTCTACCAAGTGCTTTTTGGACTGTGGCAAGAATGTGGGTGAAGGAGATCATAATTATAAGATGGCACCCGACAGACTCACAGGCTAAGCTGCTTTTGTGGCAAGCAAGGCCCTGCGGACTAATTTGTGTCAATTTGGTGTCTCAGCTCAGTCATGCTGAAGGCTGTAGCATCCTGTACCACCGATGGATCAACATCTTAAGAAAACCATGACGGGCTGCATATCCCAAAGCCAACTCGACACTAGAGCGATCACGGCTCTGCTGCGGGAATGAGCTAATCGATTCGTGTGCCAAGATGGTTTTGAGAAACGCAGCTCTCATCATTAAACAGAGCCTGTCCGGAGGCTGTCCCACTATAGATGTTTGTTACCATACTGATATTAATGGAAAACAAAAATACAAAATTGTAATAATAACAATAACAATAATAACATGGAGTACAACTGACCCAGCAGTGAGTGTATAGTGTCTATGTCCGTTACTAACAACGAAAGAAGTAACAACTAACGTCCGAATGAAAAGGATAATAGTAGTTAAGATTGAAATGCTTAAAAACACTAATAGATACCAGCTATTAAAAACAAAACAAAAAAAAACATGCATCTGTAAAAGCATTAGTTTACCCTTCAAACCTTGTAGAAATCTACCAAACCACAGTGTGTAGGTGAGGGAGGGAGGGAGGAAGGGAGGGATAGCAGGGTGTAAGCCAAATATAATTACAACACCCATGTTCAAAGAGTTACAAAAACAAAGGCGTGTTTGAAGAGATCTGAATAATCTTCTCTCCCCCGGTCGAGAAACCAGACTATTTTCTTTTTTTTTTTTCTTTCAACCACAAAATGACATGCAGTGTCATCTATCCCCTCATCACTGTCAGCAGTTAAGCCTGTGAAACACATCAAAGCACATTGTTCAGCAAAGACCAACCTTCAACACAGTGCAGGTTAGACAACTGTTTTCCGTCTTAATCTCCTCTCATCATGGTTGTGATGTCCATCAACACCACAGTTCACTGATTTCAGAACCTGACTGTGCTTGGAAAAATCACCCTGCAACAATTTGGCACAATTTAAGCAGGTGAACTAATTTTGTATGTTTCTAGTGGGGCAGCAATATATTTATCCATGCTGATACCGATCAACACTGATTAATCCACATATTGGATGCATGTGTAGTTGATCATACATATGGTGAAGAAAGGTGGGTCAAGAAACTAATTCTGGCCACTACATCCTCATACTGTCCAGTCTGAATTGCAGGCTGGTGAAGTGAATTTAAGTTGTTTTGTCTTTCAATATTTTATACTTGCATATAAAATTGCATTTTCCTTACACTTTTCATGGCAACTGTAGACAAAATCACTGTGAAGTTACTCTAAAAAAAGGTGAGACATGAGTTTATCCACAATTCACATGACTTGTTTTGGGGATGTTATCCAGGGAAGTGGGACGATATAGCAGCTGGGTGACTAATGCTTCTGTCAGTATCCATGGTGATGGATATTTACTTAAATTGAAGAGCGGCCACTTCCTCCCACAGTGTACCTGATTGTTTATACCCTTGCCCTAATATGGAGAGCTCTCTGCACTGCAATTGTGACTTAATGTGGACTGATGCTCTGTCAAGTGATGATGGGGAGGGATCCATTTAGTTAACGGTAACTAAACACAGGCAGAACCAAGTGATGAGCACACAGTTAGGATACGGCCTGGTTTAGACAGTCAGACCTGGCAAAAGAAGCAACCTTTTTTCACCCACCTTCTCTCACCATGCAAACATGTTTTTTAACAGATGTAATAATCAACATGCAGTGATGTGGCAAAATTTGTTTTATATTGGAATAAATTATCCAAATCCAAATTACTTTGCATATTGATTTTATACTGCCCAACCCTGCTGGTGTGTAGTTTCCATTTTTCAGATATGCATAATAATTATGCATGTACTGCTTGTCATGGCCAGGTAAACTTTAAACAGGAATTAATGGGAGATCAAATAGAGGTCCAAACTAGTTTTAGCTCAGCTTTATCAGTCCCAGTGTGCGCAGTGCCAGATTGCAATACTGACATGCTAGCCTTTACCCTCTACGGCAGTAGTGCAAATCAGACCAAGTCGCTCGCTTAAGTATACACATACAGTAACATAATCACCTGAACACATACACAGGAGAGAGCGGGAGAGAGAAGGAAGGTGAGAGAATGAAGAAAGAGGGAGGGGTTTTACAAGATGGCTTTTTTGTTGTTTTGTTTTTGATGTGGGCATTGATAAACATCAGCCTCTAAGGTTTCTTTGGTAGCACAGTCAGGTGGTTTGTGATTATTTTCTCCAGAGTGTTTCTTTCTTATTTTTTCTATCAAATATCAGGCATCTCATAATGCAGAAGCAGTACACAAAACTACTGTTAAAGAAACAAAAACCAAAGAAGAAAAGAAAATTAATAATTAAAACACCGCCTTTCCTCTCCTCTTTTATGTACATATAACTACAGACACTTGCTCAGCTCCAAGCTTGATATGCAGGGATGATGAATGAATAGAAGGAGCAGCTTGATGCTCCTGTCAGTCCCCAAGTCGAGCCCTCATCACTCATTGCTGATTGTTGTCTGGCATTAACATACCAGAGGAGAGAAGGGAAAATACAACCTTTTTGTTATTGCTTGATTGATCCTCTATGAGTGCATAGAGAGAGCAGGCTTGAGGGCTGTGGATGTTTTTAGCAGACCAGCAGGCAGGCATTCCCTCTGGGATGCTGGTGACAGACCAGGAGTGACGGGGACATGGATGTTGGAGCCGGGATGATTGGGAGGGCTGGGGAAACGGGGGTAAATCCCTCTAAAATCCCTCACCCCTTCAGGAAACCACAGAGGGGGAGTGGTTGTGATTGACCATGTGACTGTCGGGGGAGGAGTTTGGGCTACTGCCGGACGACGAGGGACTCCCCTTATTTTTGATCTGCAACCAGGTCTCGCCCAGCGCCTTGGCAAAGTGGTCGTCCACCGAGCCTGTGATGGACACAGAGTTGGTGGCGGCGGGCTCAGGCTCCTTGTAGTTCTTCCCGAGGCTGCGGCGGAAATGCTCTTCAATCACTGGGTCACAGGCTGTGTTTGCTAAAAGACGCAGGATAGGAGAAGGCAAGAGAGAGTTTTTAGTTCCCATAATGAAATGAAAAACATCTCTAAAGCTCACTTGTATAATATTTAGTGGGTTATTTATTGCCCAACATCAGTTTAAAACACTGGTAATGTGCATTTTAGGTCAACGGAAAAATACTAACTCCAACGTCTACTTCACTTTTTCATTGCAGTTTTTTTATATTAAATCACCGTTTTAAATTTCACTGTTAACCTCAATGAGATCATAGGGATTTCACTGGTATTATAAAAACAGCCACAGTAAAGTTATCAACCCACAGAAAACATGACTGACACTCACAGACAGGACGAATAAAACAGACGTGTGTTTGGCTGAGGCCTCAAGTGACTTTAAGTACAGAGATAACAGACAAGGCAGTAAATAAAGCAGTTGATGTGCTATAAACAGAAACGCTGTGACTCGCTGAGAGAAAATTGGGATGTTTTTTTTTTTTTCACATCACTAGTTATATAAGTCATTCTGAATGTGGAGAGTATGGGCTGCTGTGTTTTCTCTGGAGAGAGATTTGCTCTTGTGGTAGTGTTTCCCACAAACTGTAGTGGGAAATTAGTTTGTTTCCAAAATTATACCCACTTTTAGAGACAAATGCACCCAATAAAAGTCACCTGGTAATCAGTATGCATAAATTATTGAGATATCATGTTTGCCCCTCATTGCTCCTTAAACCCAACCCACTGAAAAAATATTACTAATATAACAGAATATGAAGAATTAGGATTTCAAGTCTGTGTCTTTATGTATGTGTTCATCCAAATGCATTTGCATGAGTGCACTCACTGTTGATTCTCCTGTAGTTGTTTGTGAGGCTTGAGCAGCCATTATGGGAGACAGGACAGTGAGACAGGTTGCAGTTGCGGTTGTTGGCCGGGGCGCATGTGATCACTGAAGGACGATTCTGAAACACAAAGACAAAAATTCAAATCATCATACATCAAAACCAACCTGAAAATCCACTCTTATTATAACAATAAAACAAGACTTGTGAAGAGATGAGAAGCATAAATAAAAAGAGAAAAGAATTAGTGTGGGAAACATTACAGTAAAGAATACGGTCAGAAAGGAGGTTTGAAGTTCGAGGGAGAGGGAATGATTCAGTTACCACCTGGGTTTTAAAACATTTTTGGTTTACAAGCCAAACAGGAAATTTCTACTCTCAACCAACCACACAGCTAGGCTGATGAAAGCACATTAGTCACATTATGAGGGGACCTACCAGGGTTGAGGTTTACCCAAAAAATTTCTGAAAGATGTAGTCAGGATGCGCATGTTACCTGCTGGCGTTCCACGGCGCTGACTGTGTGCGGCACTGTGGTCATTGCTGCTGTGCTGCCACGTGCAGACTCCACCATGCTGTTTTTGGTGAGTGCCAGTGGCTGGTCCATGGCAGCTAAGCTGGCCAGGTGGTGATGGTGGTGGTGGGCGTGACTGTATATGTGATTGCTGTGGACTCCCAGACCGCTGGGCAACACCACGCGTTCGATGGGGCTTCGGCTACGGTCCTTTGAGACAGTAGAGCTGCGATAGTCTCCATTAGGTTTCCTGGGAAATAGAGGTAGAGACAAAAAGCCACATTAATTTACACAAAGCAGATTTATATAATGTCTATTCTATTAATGTCACAAAAGATACTGTTCTATAAAACTCAAGACTTGGAGTTAAAAAACATTTTTGTATTATATGTATTTAACCAACATGAAACAGGTTCCAAAAACTGACTATCAAATACCCAAACAAGATGAGGGAAGACTGGTGGCAAACGGAGTGAAAATGTACCAAGAGAATAGAGCAAAAAGATGAACAGTTGAGACAAATAAAGACAGAGAGGTAAAAAGGGGTTCAGAGAGCGAAAGAGATGGGATGAAATGAGGGTGAAAAGAGAGCACATAAACAAAAAGACAATTGTAAATGGGGTTCTGTGCAGGACCATTAATAGTGACCTCATACATACACTCTTACGTCTCAGATTCCAGGAGAGTTTGATAAGACTATTTTGCAAAAAGACGTGCTCACACACACTCACTCTCTTTTCTAGGAAGGAGGAAGGAACAATAACATTATCTAACGTGGATGGACTCCAAATTTATCCCTACAGAGGGGCAAAGGGGCATGAAGTTCAAAGTTTTAAAACGGTTTCCTCAGTAAGCAAATCAACTTTATCTCTCCAGTGAGCCTGCAGCCAGCTGCACTCACTGCTCTCAGTGAGTTCGCATAGATGTGAACTAAGCAGTTATCTCTAGCTGCAGCTCACTGTCGACATTTGATTAAATCTGCCAAAGTTGTCATTGACGTCTCTATTTTTTTAGGGGTTTTTTTACGTTTTCTTTCCCACAACACCCACAATCACAACCAAACTGAATACTAAAGGTGAAAGAAGATGGGCTGGTCACAAACTTTCCATATGGAAGAGAATTACTTCCCATCACAAAGAAGTCCTGCTCTCTCCAAACTGTGAGCTCATATTTTAATCATTGAAACAGCAGAGATAAGGATAAGGGATTAAAGTAACGACAGTTTAACACAACACAGATTTTGGTCTCTTTCTTTCCCAGCTCCCAGCTCTGATGATAATGACTTTAATATGTAGTGAAGTAGTTGTGCCTGATGCTGTGCACACTTGCTTGCAGTTTAACAGGTAGCAATTATTTTGCTCAGTGCGTCAAATGTGGTCTGTGTGTGTGTGTGTGTGTGTGTGTGTGTGTGTGTGTGTGTGTGTGTGTGTGTGTGTGTGTGTGTGTGTGTGTGTGTGTGTGTGTGTGTGTGTGTGTGTGTGTGAGTGAGTGAGTGAGTGAGTGAGTGAGTGAGTGAGTGAGTGAGTGAGTGAGTGAGTGAGTGTGCGCGCGCGACTGTATTACACCCTTCCACTCCCCTCCTACAATTTGAGGCCCAGTTACAGGGAGCAAGATTTACTGTACTCGCCTCTCTCTATCTCTTCTTTTCTCTCCAGTTTCAAGCACCCACATTCTTACATCCATCCATTCACAAATCAGCACATATACACTGACTTCCTCCTTTCTACACAGATATATATGCTATACATAGACAATAAAGCTTCAGCTGGGGAAAAAAAACTGCACTCATACAATGGTGGACAGGACACAGCATGATCGTGCATTTTTATTCTTCACCATATACCGTGTGGAGGCATTTCCCTACCCATGTGAAAAAGTCTGAATGAGAACACACAGCAGACTTGAGGGGAAAAGCTGCAGCAGCCCTTTAAAGGTTTGTTTGGATGCAAAACAACAAGTTCAGGCAAACAGTTGTAGAGCCATGTGACCAGGCAACCTGACTGCTGGGTCAAGCATCTGGAGCCCACAGCACCGTCCTCCACAAATAAACAGTCTCCACGGAATACAGAGAGGGGGAGAGGAAAAACTGGGGAGAGGTGGTCGGGGGGGGTGGGGGGATAACATGTGAATGGTTCGGACCTCTACGTTAAGAAAGAGTGAGGTCGGTAGTTTCCTTCATTTGTGCCGAGGGCTTACATTAGCAGAGACCCCCTCTCTTTTTTTTCTCTCTTTGTCTTTCTTTCTTCTTTTTCTCTCACAATCGGCAGCAAACTTCCTGAAGGTTAAAGAGGGAGAGACTTGGCAGCTCTTACATAAACCCTGGCCGACAGCTCCCCAACAAGCTTTTATGTTTTTCCCTAGTGGCATCAATTTTCAGTTTCCTTCTTTATCAAATCGTCAAAAAATAAATAAATAAATGCCTTGTGGAGTTCATCAAATGAAAAATCTGGTTATAATAGTCACAAATGCTCAAGGTAATGCCCAAGTTATTGTTTGAATTACTGCAAAAGGAAATGTCAACTTTCAATCAAATGATACAAACCAAAGTCCTCTTGTATAACGCTGTTATCTTCAATTATAAACAAACCTTGATTAGCTAAAAGGCAAACAGATAATAAAGGTCTTTCTCTCTCGTCCCCACTCAGCAGCTGGGTCCTGGGTTAGGTTGTGGAAGTTGTTCCAAACTTTAATCATTGCCAAAGAGCAGACATGCCCACATCCTCACACAAGAGGGGCCGTCGCAGGAGCCAGCGAACGGGATCAACAAATCTGACCAATGAATGGTGTAGCTGTCGAATCCACCACCGCCCCCGCCTTCCCCTCGCCTGATTGCCCACCAAACCCTGGACCACAATTCATGCCAGGGATCAGGCATTCAAAACCCACTTTGTGTCTTTGTCTCTCTTACTCACCTCTCAATTATTGTTGGGGTCGCAGCTGGGGAAAGAGGGGGAGGAAGGAAAGGGCGAATGGTGAGGGCTACACATCACAAGAGATGGGCATGGGGGTGGTAACTAGGGCTAGAGCTGAGAAGAGAGGGTTACCAGGTCCGAGGCTAGAGGAGAGGATGAGAGCTCAACGTGGGAGACAGCATTTGAAAAGTAAAGAACTTTGAGACTTGGCACCTACATGAGTTATGGGGAGACAAAGTGAATGAAAAGAGGCAAGAGGAGTGGAGATTGTGGAGAAAAGACAGGGGAAGAGGTTGAGGATGCAGCTTAAACAATTTTCACAATAAATGTTCACTGGGTTACTAATCATTTTTAGATCAAGCATCAAATATGAAGTAAACGCCACGCAGCACTGGCTTGCTCTGAGGTGGGACAGACAGAGAAAAGGAGACAGGAGCGCTGATTTAATGATGTATGGTTATATTTAAGAGAATGCTGTCAGTTACATAAAAACCAACAAGCTCTCGTTAGCAGCACTTTAACTGCTGGCTTCTAATTTTTAGCAATAACTGTTGCTTTTGCCTGCTGAAGTGACTGTGCTGGCAGATTTTACCAGTTGGCCAGACAACAAAATGAAACTTTTGCCTTTGTCAAGGAGAAGTCAGCCCCATCCTCACTCTCAAATTGTCTGAATATTGGTGAGTCCCAATATTTTACAGGTCAAATCAATCAGACTGAACTCTTCTGACAGCAAAAGCAATCTATAGCAGGGAGTGAGTGCATCTTGCACCCTTTCACACTTGGCTTAAAGTGTAAGTCTTTCTGTAGCATTGTGATATTTAGAAAAACCTTAATAGAATATGTTAATTACAGTGATTGGCTGCGGTGGTCCCTACAGATCGTAAAAAGATCTGGGTTGATTGTTGGTGGATTTCAGGGAGTATGGTGGATTCAAATTCACAAACAAAAACTTTGGAACACATTTTGATAAAATATTTGTTCATGACACTGTCCTTGTTTGACCGGTTTAACTATTTGTTTTGATCATTCTAACTTGAATCGTGAGAAATACTGTATGTCCATGCATCAGAAAACTCAAACAATTTTAGCTTAAAATCATTAAAAAAAAAACAAGAAAAAAAAAAAACAAGCTTAAGTAGGGATGATCATTTGGATTTTGTTGACCGATAGCTGACGCTTATTAACCAACAAGATTTAAATGTACTACTTAGAATAGACGAGTGGCTGTACCTGATAAAAAATTATCAAGGCGGAACGGAACAATTTGGAGTGTGTAAACAGAGAGCAACACTGACGAGCACACAGACAGGCCATTCCAGCAGATCATCACAAAAGGCAATGGCCCTTTTAATTTCATCCTTGCAGAAGAAGCGATGCCCCGCTCATACAGGAACACATAAAAAGCTCTACATTATAAATTTATGAGGTTATTATAAAAATCTGCTCTATGTGTGATTAACAAAAGAGCAGAGGAGCAGAATTGCTTTTTGATCGGAGCTTCTGGTTTGAATAGCCAGACTACTGGTTGTGCAACACAGAGTCGGACTGGCATTAAACCCGACAGCTTATCAACTGGTTTTTATTCAGAAATAGCAACATGTCAACATGTTGTGTGGTTAGTCTGGTGCTCAGTCTCACAGCAAACAATACCTGCTCATGTCTAAGGATAGTTTACCTGTTTAACTGAAAGTATGAATTGGTCAAAATTCTTATTGTCAGTTAACGATTAATTTATGAACAACCGACATAAGAGTAACTGTTTTGCATAAGTTGTGGAGCACCTCTATTTTCAATGTGATTAACAGTACAAAGAGTGAGAGGGCTGACATTTCATGTGTGACATTTTTCTCCCAGTTGAAAATGGGAACAGTGTGACTGACATCAGAATGGATAGCTTGACACAATGAAATAGGGAGTTGACCTATTTGATTCTATTTTACTAGAGTCTGGGTTATGCGCAGCCTGGCATTAGTGGTAGTCACTGTGGTGGGCACTCACTAACAGATCCCTTAATTTAAAACCCAGGGAGTCCAACCCTCAATACATAAATGATATGGTCATATATCTTGAACAATATTACACTACTCAGATCTGTCATTAAGTGCTGCCTTTTAAGTAACCATTCACATGACACTCTGTCTTCAACTTAACCTCAAGTTAAAGATCCTGACTGTGATCATGTGTTTGAAAACTTAAAAAGGACTTAAAAAAAAAAAACAGCTGTATGTCTGTTTTCTTGTAAAATGTGAAAACTTGTAATTTGCTCTTGCCAGAATAACAATAAACTCTGTATGTGTCAACATGTCTAAATACCACAATGAAACTAAATAAAACAAATATAAACAAATGAAACAAACTTTAAAAATATGGTTTAGTTTTCAGAAGTGTGCCTGTTTTAGCTCTATAGGAGACTGCAAATTTGGTGAGTTAGTTATATTTTACTTTGAGGCAAAGATACAGGAGCTATAAAAGTGCTAGGCTTTTTCTCACAATTGTGCTCCAGAGTCTTCAGAAAAAACCTCACTACAAATCTTTGGTTGGGCAGAGGCTCATATCCTACTCCTTTAAGAAATGAATAAAGAAAGGGCAAGAAGAGAGAGAGAGAGAGATACACACAGGAAACATCTGGGAAAAATCAGGGTGTAGAGAGAAGACGACGACAAAAAAGAAAAAAAAACAGGAGGAGGATGAAGGCTCAACCACAGGTTACAACCAGGCCCAAGCTCTGCGAGGTCTGCAGAAACCCACAAAATGGATATATATACACACACACACGCACACGCGCACGCGCACACACACACACACGCGCGCGCGCGCACGCACGCACGCACACACACACACACACACACACACACACACAGAAATTGAGCCACAGGGCTTACCCGGGCTATGTATATAAAGTATACAAACATCTCAACACAGATTAATCCACTCAGTCCAGGCTGTAGTAGTGAGACTGAGCGGAAGCTGGCAAAAATATTTGCATCCTTAGAACTGAATTGTTAAACCCCACAGGAAATACACCTCAGTGTGAACTATAGAGCGCAATTTGTATGATTAACATACTTTATGTAATATTAATATTATGCCTACCTAAAACAAGTAGACAGATACCCTATTTCCAATGAGATTTTAGCGCAGCCCTTTTAAATCTTTCAGATTTGCACTCATGCGGAAGTACTGATAGAAATCAAGCACATATTTGCCAGTTAACTGACTGCAGAGAGAGAGAACTGAAGAAAATCCTTTGTTATCAAAGCTGGGACAGATCGGATATGGGAACAACCACAACAAGAAGGCAAAGAAAACATGTGAACACACACACACAGAAAAAAAATATTATCACCCACATGCTCTCCCTCCTTCCCTCACATGCTCACACACTATATAAATAGTCCCATGTAAAACAAGAGGGTAACAGTGACTTAACCAGCTTTCGCCATGCTCACACACACACAGAGAGAGAGAGAGAGAGAGAGAGAGAGAGAGAGAGAGAGAGAGAGAGAGAGAGAGAGAGAGAGAGAGAGAGAGAGAGAGAGAGAGAGAGAGAGAGAGAGAGAGAGAGAGAGAGAGAGAGAGAGAGAGAGAGAGAGAGAGAGAGAGAGAGAGAGAGAGAGAGAGAGAGAGAGAGAGAGAGACTTCCTCTCTCTTATTTTCTCCCCATTTGGCCTCTGGAGAAACTTTCATGAGAACAACTTAGTGATGAAGTTCCCAGTAAAAAGCAGCTGCAGTTTCTGTATGCTACAGTACTTACTGCCTTTCAGAGTAGCATTGCATGAGTGTGAGAGACAGAATATGTACTACTAAAAGCTTCATTTCAAAGCTCTGAATGATTTTTTCAGCGATTCAAATAATGACGTGAAAACAAATGGCAATTGAGCCTAATTATTCGGCTAAAGAATGAGACCAAGAACAAGAAGAACGTGAAAAAGAACATTTGCTACAAACAATGACTATCAGGCATAATTTGGTGGAAATCCTAAATCAGGCTCATCACAATCAAATTCAGTAGCTATGTGTTGTAGAAGTATGTAAAGGAGTATGTAGTATGTAAAAAAAACATACATGCAGTATGTTAAAAAAAAAAAAAAAACACACACACACACAAAATTGTTGCGATGAAAAACAATACATTTTTAATTCTGACATACTATCCAGCTTTTGTTATCTGACAAATAAAACCTAGAGCCCAGTGAGTCGTATATAATAGTTATAGTTATATTCCCCAATTAAGAGCTCATACAAAACCTTGCTCTGTGACTGGCTCTTATTTTTAAGGAGGAATGACACAGCGGAGCAAGAGGACTTTTATACTCGAGGGTGTACAACTCCAGAGTGGCGGGCAGGCGAGCAGGCAGCAGCAAGCTTCCAGCCCGCAGGCTCCAGTGGACAGGATAAGGCTTCTTTGTTCAAGACTCCTCCTACTCCTCAGAGAAAATGAGAACGTAGTCCCTGCTGCCTGACAAGGAGCCCACTCACCACACACACACACTCACACACAGACAGATGATCACAGATGGGCAAGCACACATGCATGTATAGACAGCACACATGACACATGTGCATACCTGCACAAACACATGCCCACTCAGTGCAGACGTGCATATCAGCCTGCCACTAAGACTGTCAATATTTCCAGTTAGACCTTTACATGCAGAATTTACCATGCCATAAACTTTAATTTATCTTGCCTGTTAATACTGACCCACATTAAAAAGAAGCCTGACTTGGTTCAGAGTTTTTCTCTCTCACCCTCTTCTCTGTACCCCCCTGACTTCAACTTAGACAACAAAGGAGACCTGAGCTTCCACCTTTACGGCCCCGCCCAATGTCTAAGGTATCAGGTATCCATCTGTGTCAACGCTCACTGAGGATATAACTGAATTTACCGACAATAGACAGCCAACGAGAGGCAACTCCACAAAAACACACATTATTTAGCAACTGATGTAGTCAGCACACAGGAAAACTGCCATTCAAGCAAAACAGGGAAAAAGTAAAAAAAAAAAGAAAAGGAAAATGAAGACAAAAGCTTCTAAACATTCAGAAACAGTCGACATTCAGCAGAGCAATCAGTGCAGACAAAAAACGACAGCTACACAGACAGAAGCAGCCAGCAAAATCCAACAGCTAGAACGGCGTCAGATAACCATCTCTGGTGTGTGTGTGTGTGCGATGGTAGTGATAGAGGGGTTTGCAGGGGTTCTTTTTCTGGTTTACAGTCTAGATTTTTCCCAAGAACTAAGTCCATCATTTTCAAATTACACCTAATCATTGTTCCTACCATTGACAAATGAGTTCAATGAAGCAGAAAACTCATATATGTTAAATAAAGACAAGTCGACTGTGTAGGGCCCTACAATGTTTTCTTTTACCCACTATTTTTAGCTTTTTCGGTAACGACAACCGATCATTCTCCACTTTAGTGTAATCACTGTTCTTTGGAAAGGCACACAGGAGGAAAACTTTTCAGAGGCTGACTCTGACTGCAGGTTTCAACAAGTCACTCGGCAGTTACCTTTGCCAGGGAAAGAATGCCCTCAGAGAAACCTCAAATTAAATGACTAAAATAAGACACTTTTAGCATGGCCCTGGGGCAAAGAGGTTTGCAGGATGAAAAAAATATCCTGATAAAGCTTTGTGAAATAGAAAGCCCTGAATTTGGCTCACAGCGAATCAACTAGCAACTGACTGTTGTTGGGTAGAAACCTACAGATCAGGGAGTCAAATGACTTCAAGGTCATAATTAAAATGAAGATTAAATAAAGGGATTATGTTTTATCATGGGTTACTTCTAAGAAATAATCATGTATGGATTAAAAAGCCTTAACCGTAACAGATTTTGTTCTTTTTTAAGCTGCATCAGTTTTATTTTTACATAACCTAAAAACTGCAACAGAAAGCTGATATGACAATAAGTCCCATTGTACTGTGGCACAGCAACTAACAAAATAAAATCCAACTTGTGATACATGAGTAGGAGCATTTGCTTATCAATGTATGCAGAAGTTAACCACATGCTGCATGAAAAATATCTCCCAGAGCGTGAAAACCAACTGAGACAACAGAATAATACACCGAGTGGGAAGACGGATTTACTGCCTGGTTTGACTGCAGAGTATAATGTTAATTCTCCCACCACTGACACATCCATAACAGAAAACAAGATGAGTCTGCACAAATGTCACAATGCACAAGCTAATCCTCTGTTATGTGAGCCCCAAGGGTCACAAGATGAAGGAACAAAGACCCTTCCCCTTATATCACTAGAGCAACTTCATTTAACAGTCATTAGATTCCTGCCTGTAACACAATATATCCCTGCCTGGTCACACTATCAACTGAATATATACATTGGTTGTGTAAAAGCCCTTCAACTATTGTGGAATAAACTGGATCCACTCAGGATCTGGTAATTTATGTATTATCTATCTGCTGCTCAGTACATTCCAGATGGCTGTTTCTTCACCAATTATCAGGAAATACACTTCTACTGGTAGAGCTTTGGAGCTATGAAGTCACATTTCCTGTGACAGGAAAGTCGTGTATATATTTAGTGCGTTTATGTTATGTTGTAGAGCTTTAGAAGATACTGACCATACAGCTCATTGGCAAAGGAGAAGATTATACTGCAGGAGCAATTTGAGAGACTGAGTCTCCATTTCCGTCCTTTGTAATTTCTGTGAATACAAACTGACTACAGCTGCAAACATTTTTAGAATTTAAAGGTGGTAAGCATTTGGTGGTCAGAAGAATTATGTGGAGTGTTCCTCCAACAATGATTTCAAATCAGTTATTTGCTGCAGTCATTTTGTTTTCACAAATGTTCATGTGCCACCATACACATATGACAGTGTGTGCTACATGTGCATCCAGACATGCATCTGTGTGATGGCAAATGCTTAGCTACATAAATATACTGCCAGTAAATGTGCTCTACTCTTAATCCAAGGCTTTCAGTGTATCCAGTGCAGTATCCATTGTGTCACTGCACATTCATGTGTAACAGGTGGAAGTGAAGTGGCATTAAAAAAAACACCAACCACTAATTCTGGATGTTATCTGTGTCTTCATTAACGAGCTGTATTAATAAGAGCTAGCATGCATGAAAAACTGCACAGCTCCACCTAACACCTTCTTGACTGTGTCTGTAATAAATAGCAATGGCTGGAGTCCCATGACTGACTCAGTCTGACCGAGAAAGAGGGAGAGAGAGGGAGAGAGAGGGAGAGAGAGAGAGAGAGAGAGAGAGAGAGAGAGAGAGAGAGAAAGAGAAAGAGAAAGAGAGGGAGAGAGAGAGAGAGTTCTGACACCACTGCCCCTGGCCCCAGTACTTCTTCACCACCAATCAGCGCTCCAGAATCTCTGGAATCTCTGGAAGTGGGAATGTGGGAATGTTGGAGATGTGAGTAATCTTTCTGTTGTGCAGTCCCTGTTTCCAAGCTTTCAGAGATCTGTGGCTATAAGGAGAACACTGTGGAGCCAGCTAAACCTGGCGTAGCACCCTGGAGTCCAAACTGGGACTTCTGAGAAAGCCTGCCTGTGCACAGCTTCACCAAGCAAGGAGCCCACAGACACATGGCCAAGAGAAACACTTGCATACACAAGTAAAAAATGACTTCTTTTAAAAACAGTGAGTTTTATGTGTGCACATGTAGCTTCTTGTGAAGCAAGGTGAGGTTCTCATAGGCTACAGTGTGTTTTTGTGTTTAGGAAAGAGGCAGACAGACAGAAAAGAGAAAGGAGCAGTGATAGAAAATTGGAGATCCATATTTTATTACTAGCACCTCCGGAAATGAGTACAGAGAAAATAACCCTTTTCCAATGTCACCATAATGGATTTTATTAGAATGTGTGCAAGTGCCTGTTCACTCATGCAACTACAAATGTGTATGTTTCAGTGTATGTACTCACAACTGTGCGGCAAACAGTCGACTCATCTTTGCCACATGCTCGTTGTCGTCCATGTCACTGTCCCCCTGGTCCCCGTTCAGTTTCCTCTTGGTTGGGCTGATGGGAGGAGGGCCTGTCCTGTGGCTGGAGATGGACGAGGAAGATGAGGAGGATGATGACGAAGAGGAGGATGATGAGGAGGAGGACGAGGATAGAGACAAGGACTGGAGTCTGGGGTCCCCCCTCAAAGCTGTTTCACCTGAGGCGGGAGGACAGCATGGGAGAAAGACAAAGAGGAGTTTTTAGTAATATTGAAACTCTTTAGCATGAAACAGAACACAAAAAAAGAAAAGAAAAGAACAGTATTATTACACAATTAGAATATTCATTAAGATTGTAAAACAACAGATGACCATAGTTAAGGTAATTTCAAACATTAACTGAGACTGAACTGACAGCTGCAAAGTTACTGTCAACTCACATGCTTACACTTTAAACAGGGTGCACAGCCATAAATGTAAATTATGATAATTAGTCAAAATTATGGTATTTTCAAGTAGAAGGCAACGGTTTTATTTCCTCTTTAAACAGTCTGACCACAAAAACTACTTCATGACAGTGTTTTACTGTACAGGCTGTGTTTCAGCTCAAATTTTGGATTTTGTTGACATACAGTTTGCTGAGAGAGGCACAAACCTCTGGCATAAGCAGAGGAGTATCTGGTTATGAATGCTTTGGAAGAAATAGTTGTGGATGGGTTCTGCATATGTGTGTGTGTGTGTGTGTGTGTGTGTGTGTGTGTGTGTGTGTGTGTGGTGTGAACTATTTCTCTCTCTGTGTCTGACTCTCTCTGCTTCCCTCCAGTCCCTGGTACAGAGGGCCTACAGAGTCGTCAGTGAGTGGGAGTAAGCGCAAAAGAGAATCAGGAAAACTACCACTGGCTCTGTCTCAGCACGGGGACTTTCCACTGCTTCGGCCTCGTGTATCTGTCTGACTTTTCCCAAACAAAACATAAAGCCTGAACTAAAACTCCCGTTACAACTCACAGCTTTCTCTATAATTACAACCATACCGAAAAAACAAGTTAATAACACTACACCACTAATCCCCTGCAATGCATCACCAGCTGGTTGCTCCTGCATCTTTTGAAATTATTTCATATTAAAAACCCATATTAAACAGAATTATTTATTTATCTTGCATTAGTGCTGCAGAATCGAAAAAAATCTCCACATCAGTACTGAGTAGCAGCACAGTTGAGATTTTAATCATTCAAACAGTGCAGTGCATCATACATAAATAAAAGGAATCAAGTGGCAATGAATCTACTGCATCTTAATCAAGTCTTAACCCAAAGAGAAAGTTACCTGTTAACTAAAGTTTTCTTTCAGAGTAAAAAACAACAACTTTTGGATGCATGAGGTCAAAAAATCTTGGTACAAACCAGTTTAAACCGCTCTGAAAACAAATATTCTTTCACTCATTCAGAGGACAGTAGCCTACACACACACACACACACACACACACACACACACACACACACTCTCTCTCTCTCTCTCTCTCTCTCTGAAAAGACTGTAATGAAATGAAATGTGAGCTCTATTCAACCACCGTTCCTCATGTATGTTTAGTTTTAGCATGGCCTCCCAAACACAGAAGCAGTTCCTCCCCTCTCACTCTCTCTCTTTCTGGCATGTTCCTGCTCGCCCCACCGTGTACCATGGCAACAAGGGTGACATCATTGTTTTTGGCAGGACAGAGAGGTGGCAATAAAAGAAGAGAGACTGTGACACCACACTGTCCAATCAGGATCCACGACAGAGAGGAGCTTATTAGAGGTACAGGAGTGAAGCGCTCAACAAGGGATGAATCTGTGAGTGTTGACCATATGCAGCCAAACACTTGTACAACTGAACATTACATTCAATTACTTACACCTATCTAACACTGACTCAGCCCTGCAATAAACCCTACATTCATGAAGGATATCATATTCAGTTCACATGTTGACAGGGGTTTAGAGAGATGACAATGAAACTTTTAATAGTAAAATGTGTGTATTAGTGTTTCTGGAGTAGTAAAATGTAAACATATGACATTCTGAATATGACAGCAGCAGGCACAATAAAATGCAGAAATGGGCAGAAGGACAGAATGGCAACGCTAGATAGGACCGAAACAATTTGTGCAATTTTGTGCAATTTATGCCTAAAATCAGATGGGAACAAGGAAAGAAGGTTAAGGCCCACTCACACAATCACTGACAGGAGGACAGGCTCTGTTATATATGAAAAAGTCTGCTGTAGTTTATAGTGTATGTATGAGAAATAATGAAGTAACAACTCAGAGTACAACAGTTTACACGCATACAGTATCTAATATTACTACATATCTGCATTTTTATTCAATACATGAAGAACCCTGCAATATTAGGAGATTTTATTTTCCTTTTTATTTTCTTGTTAAACCAGCAGGCAATCAGCAGGAGTAGGGCTGTATCACAAAAGTAAAACTCCACTCTCTCCTTTTCCCCCTCTGCTCTCTCAGTTCATTAGGTCCACATGATCAAAGCCTATTTGTCTTGACAGAACTTCAAACAGCTTGGAGTCAGGATGAGATTGGATTACAAATGGAGGTGAACCTATCTATCTCTCCATTTCCCCCTCTTTTTCTCTCGTTCTCTCTTTTAGATACTTAAAAAAGATGAGCCATAGCATGTCCTCTCTTTTGTCTGGATAGTAGCAAAATGATTATTTTTGGTTGAGTTTCTTGGTAACCTGGACTTAGCCCTCTGAGTTGCTTTTATTTTTTAAGTCCATAGAGGTTTTAAGCTTTAAATACTCAAAAGGACATACAAAAAAGCTCTTTCACAGAAGTTCTCATCTGTGTGATGTGATATCTCCGGATGTTAGATTGGTTTGATCTCTGACAGTGAGAGAAAAGGAGAGCAAAGCAAACAGACAAAGAAGGAGAGAGGCAGACAAAAGTGCATAGCTTTGAGGAGGTTTTCAATCTTGTTTATTTTGTCCTGTTCAGCAGCAAAAAGGGACAGTCAGCATTCCCCTGCAGCCCTCACTGTCAGGTCTACAACTGATAGTAGCTTTTCAGTGAAAAAAAGGGATAGCAGAAGAAAAGAGAGAGACAGATAAACATATTGACAAATAGAGAAAGGGGGGGCAGGGTGGTAGAACAGTGCAGGGTGGTCAAATAGTACATATCCCCTAACAGTCTAACATTTATGCCCAGCTAGAAATTCACCTTTTTGGTCTATAGCATGACAACACGGTTGGACTCCAGCTCTTCTTTGCTGCCATACTACCTAGCATCATAATCACTGGTTGCCAGCACTTCAAGGCCAATAACAATACACAAATTTCACAAATGCTCCTATGCGTCATGCATGAATAGGGTTCAATACTATTTATCATTTAGCATGAATTCCCAGAGCTGTTTCCCATTCAAAACCAATTTTAAATATGCAAACCTATTCTAACCATTATCTTGTGAAACATCCATTCATCCACCAAGGACTACAACACAAGAAGGCCAAATGTTATTTTTATAAACCCTGAACTGAGATTAGTTATGGGATACAAACAGAGAAGGTAATAAGGGCCAGATAGATGACAAAGAATAGATACCGAAGACGAACGTCACTTATCTCTTTTATCAACCAAACTTTGTCAGTAAAATTAAAGGTCAGAATCAGGGTTACTATAATGTGACTAAGATACCAGGAGTACTATCAACCTTTCAATTCATTATAGCATATAAACACTCAAGTATGGTTCTGTTTGTCATTTTATTTTACAATCATGTGCCAGAAAAATTCACTTTTATATTTTGTATAATGTCACTTCACATTCTTCCAAATATCAACCTGATTCCCAAACAAAACATTAAACCTTAAATTACTGGAGAGTCAATCCAGCTATTACTTTAACATGGTTATTCAAATGAATCAGACTGTATAGTGTGCATGTTTGATTGTGTCAAGATAAGGTGTTTTTAAAAATTGGCATATGTACCACACATAACATTTTCCCTGATAAGGCTGAACATGTGTGCATGCACATGTATGTGATCTGCACTTGCTAATAAATGCTGTTCTAAGGACAGTCCATCAGTATATATGACCATGTATGTTTGTGTTTGTGAGGGAATGTATTTTGAGTATGAGTGCCCATGCATACAATAACAAGTCAGCACACCCACAGTATCACAAAGCCCCTCAAGCCTCCTCTTGGCTCAACAAGTTTGAACATGAAGGGCTTTTCTTTCACTCTTTTTACTGATTGGCCCTTTTCCCTGTTATTTTAATCTTTGTTTTCTTATCACGAGGCACATGGAGTCAGATTTTAGCTCAGTCAGCTAAAAACAACACACACAAAACACCCAGAAAAACAAATAATGGGCTAATCCTGCAGAGATGAGGCTCCAGAGATAGAAATAGAGCATTGTGTCTGAATTCATCATATCAAAGAGACACCCGGAGGATATACAAGGATAAAAATACCACTAAAAAGCAGCCCCCCCTCCCCTCTTCACTCATGTAATTTTCTTCCCTGAGACAGACAGGATGAAACCTGAGAAAGGTGAAGCTGTGCAGAGACACAGATACCCCCCATTCTGATTGGCTTCAATCCCAGGCCAGTGGTTGTCTTATCTGCTACGCCATCACTGCACAGAAGAGTGAGCTTTAAGAAAACTGTCGCTAAAATTTCCCAAGAATGACATGTGTGGCCAAACTGCTGAGCAAAACCTACCTAAAAGTGACACCCATAAAAGCAAGAATCTTACCTGCAGTTTGCCAAACAGGAATTACAACAACACAACACTTTTTCCCCCAAAATGCATTAGAAGCAGACAAAAATAAAACACTGTTGACAGAGGCTTTAATCACATGCTCAACCACTGATAAAACTTCGTGTGCCTCTGCTGCTCATAGTTTCAGTTGAAGTCAGCCTCAACACAGTAACTCATCTCCATTTATCATGTTGCAGCTGGCTGTTGCACTTGGCCATCTGCAAAAAATACCTCTCTGACCCTCTTTGCAAAGCTACAAAATGGTTTTCAGTCGCTGAAGGATTGCTATTACAAGTTCATTATATGCTGATGGAGCTGCTTGCTTTTTCCATTGGGTCTTGTGTCCATATACAAATCTGAAAAATTTAATTTACATGTGAAGTTAAAGAAATGTCAGTGCTGACCGAGCTGCATACTGCTGTGTGATCCAGGGATAGGTCAGAGAAAGGAAGTTGCATTTAGCCCCCAGAAAGACGAGATGATATTACAATGGCTGACATGTGAGCGCTAAAGGCAAAGGAGAGGAGGAGAGTTGCACTACTCCAAAGTCAGTCACTTTGGAAAGATGTGGAGGTTCCTGCTCTGTGTTCATGACATAACACGAAATCCTGCACTGCTTTTGCTAGAAATAACTCAAGTCCACGAAGAGAAGAGAAGTCTCAGCTCTTATCAAAAAGACTCAGATTTTTGTTCGTTTGTTATTGGATTACAAATCACAAAACAACTCCCTGTCAGAATATGATTCAACTAAAGGCAGACAATTAATCACAAATATCACAGTTAGGAATGTAAATGGTTCCTGTGAACAACAAGGGAGCAGAGAATCAGAATAACTGAGCAACTAGTAATACAGAGTGAGTCAGCCGTAGGAGAAGAGCCATGAAATTCACACATCGCTTACGGACTGTTAGTTCAGCCTTTGATCTCAATCGTTAGCCAAGTCTTCCTTTAGGGAAGCAGTCAATAACACAGAAAATGATAAGAGAGCCTAATAAACACATTTCCGGCCTTGGAGACAACGAGCAAATAGTTAGAAATGAAAATTCAAGCGAACGTTGCTAACGGTCAAAACGTTAACTACGCTCCGTGGAAAAATAACGTACGTTGGCATTAGGTTCAAACTGTCGTAAAGTTATTTCCAGTATAAGTAGAGGAGAAATAAAATTAACCAACACGTAGTTCTTAAAAACAGACAACTTTTATTTGCCACGCTTGTGTGAAAATTAAAGCGTGACAAATGAACTGGAGTGAAAACTTGGACCTACAACGTCGCTAACGCTCACTCGCAGCCTAAGTTTTAAAAACAACCGTCACAAAGACACAAACATTTCCCTTTACCTTCGTAGCAGAGAATGCCAATGTTGTTGTTCATTTTGTCCAGGTACTGGTAGTTCAACAGGTCCATTTTCGTTAGTAGCATTTATCGAGTTTTTACAACAAAAAAAAAAAAAGAAAAAGAAAAAAAAAAAAAAGACCAGCTTTTTTTTTTTTCCTTCTCCGCTCAAGCGACGGTCAAAAAGCTAAAGGCCCAGCCTCCAACTTAAGTTTTCTACAAACCCCCTTAATAAAATAAAACCCCACGAACAATATCGAAACCGGGTTCCCCAGTTATTCTACTGAGTTTAGGACACTTTTTTTTTTTTTTTTGGAAACACGGGTATGCGTATCAATAAAGAGCAAAAATTAAAAAAAAAAAAGAGTAGCGTCAGTTCTCCTCACAGCCAGCTGTAAGTCGACTGCACTGACACGCAGGCTATGCTTGGTATGACTCCTACGCTGCACCAGTGGTTTCCTCTGCTGCTGCGAGGGGCGCACTGGGCATGCTCGCTAAATCCCTTGAGCGCCTCGAATATCAGGGATGTTTTACGCGCAAGATCAGCCTCTCCAAACACATCCAGAGAAAGAGTAGGGTGGGGGCTGCTGCAGTAATCTCCTTTTTTTCTTTTTTTTTTTTTTTTGTAGGGGGGGGGGGGGGGGGGATATATAACACAGTTTTAAAAAGTATCACGGTAGTCCCGGAGCTGCAGTTTTGATAAAAGGATATTACACATGCCCACGATTGATTGATAAGGTACAACAGACGCACACCAAGTCCCTCTAGAAATATAAAAGTGATAACTGAGGAGATTAAAAGGCGTCATAAAAATATGTTAAGGTTGATATAACCTTTATGACGGCGGAATACTCTATCGATAACACAGAAGCTATAAAGTTTGATAAGTCAGTATGGGAATAATGCAGTGATAGTTTAACCGGGGAGATAAGAAAAAGAAAAAGAGGAAAGGAGCAGGAAGAACTTTAAAGTCAGTCACAAAAAAAAAGACCCGGAAGGGGGGGGGTCAATATTTCTCTTTATATCTTGTTTCAGCTTATAAACCTTTTCTTTTCATAGACTAAACAATTTAAAACCAATCATCAGATTAACTGATAACGCAGTCACAATATAATATAAACAGATTTTTTTTATTCCCAAGAAGGTAGTGTATACATTCTATATGCAATATGAGAACATGCTTGTCAATAGCCTGTAGTACAAAAGGAAGGAAAAACAAGCTTCACTGTGTCGATTTTACTGGCTAAGTTATCCAAGGCCCAGTGAGGTCTCCTCACATCCAGCATGGCTCTCTTCTGCCCCCTTGTGCCTGAGAAGGGCTAGACCTAGGATTTGTCCTCAGTGAAAAAAGGGACTGATGTGGAAAAAGCAGGAGACAAATGGGATGAAAAGAGGAAATAAGTATGGGCCTCATAGATGAATAGAATGTCAATATGATGTGAATATGACAGTCGTCGGATGTTTTTGTGGGGAGAGAAGAGAGCATATTCCTCAGGGTATCTGACTGAGACTATAATGACCAGGGTGTGGCTGCACATGAGAGTGTGAGTTAACACGCAAACACACATTGAACATGTGCATGTTTTCGTGTGACACTTAACACGCAAACACACAGACCAGGAAATGAGCAACATTGTGACAGGTTCAGACAAAAGACTAAAATACCTGTGAGCTGTTATTGCAAACCCTATAGGTACAAATGATCCAGTTTTGAAGTCAAAATGAAATATATATAATGCCATAGATACTGTGGCAAAAATGGCAAAACAAAGCGTCATTAGTGGCCTCTTTCTAGGCTTGTATCACCACTCCTGTCAGAAACCTAAAGGAAGCTTTGTAGCAGGTGGGTTAACTTCAATATCCTGGGCTCCATGCTGGAGACTACATTAATCAGCACACTGGCTGAGCTCTTATTCAACCCCAAAGTCACGGCTGCTTTGCTTACTTCTGTCTCACTACATAGGCCTCTCTTAACTTCAAGCACTGCTCAAAACTGGATTAACAGACTAATTATTCAGAGGAATTTACCCCCTATCTCTCACCCCCTCTCTCATTCACATGCACAAGCCACAACTACAAAACAAACACAAATACAGTGCATATGCATCCATCTAAAAAACAAAAAAACAACAACTAATGCACCCACTCTACCCTGCTCCACAAACACACATCATTCTAGACACCTCCCCCGTTCTTTCTTGAACACACACACATACACACAATGGCCTCTCCCCTCCTCCCTCCAGACCTCCCCCTCTCACGCTGGCTCAGAACTAAGGAACATGGTTCTTGTCTCATTGGACAGCCATTGTTTCCAGTTTCACATACAACAAGGCAGAGTTCAGACAGAGAGTCCATTCAGTGGTACTGCAGCTACTACATCTGGTGCTTCATGTTACAAAACAAGCTTAAACTACATAAATGTGCATCTAAAAAGTAAGAGGCCTGAAACTGAACTTTGCTGACTAAAGCTCAGCTTATAATGTATTATGTACTATTGTGTAACAACCAACAAACAGTTATTTCAGGGGGTAAATATTTTGTTTTTGTCAGCTTTGTAAAGCTCTGGCTTGTTCAGTGTCACAACTTTTTTTTTTTTTAAATGTAAATATCAGGGTGAGAAGGTTGTCTTGTATCTGGGCTGCATGTACCTCAGTAACAAAAAATGGTTTAATGTAAAGCTTTGATCAGCATCTGCAGACAATGAGCTCATAGCCAGAGTAAAAACTGAGAACAGGATATAAAATTTGAACGATGCAACAGAGCAGATCTAACACACGTTAACTGAGTCCTTGACAATGCTTGAAGATGGCTCATTGAAGCTTCTACAAAGCAAGATAAAGACCTTCTCAGACTATTAACTGTCAAAAATGACTAGAATGTAACATTGAGTGCTTTGGTTCCTCAGCTGCCTAAAATGGACTCTTTCAGTTTCAGTGTCATTTTAACTTTAACTCTGTGTCTTTCATGCATTAAATTAGAAAACCCAGTAATGGACTGAGGGTGATTGTAACCTTTTATTCTAGAAACTCTATTAATCTCTCTGGACTAATAAAGTCATCATAAATAAAATGACCATTTAATTTTAACACTGATCATCATTATTTGTTCTACAAAGTGCTTCATGTCCTATTTAACAATTAACCAAGGCATAGTTTCTTGTGTGTACATCAATCTGGCCTATTCCCTAATATGCCAGGCTGGTTTTACTTTAACATACACAAAAACCTGACTTAGATTTTACTTATAAAAGGCAAACAAGCTCTCTAACACAGTGTCTTTGTTCTGGCCTAGCAGGCTGTGAGATTGAATAAGTATACTAAGGAGATTAATGGTTACACAACAAATTGGTGAAATTCCACTTCTTTCCTCCATAGGGACAAGTTCTTACACATAACTTAGCCTACTGTGGTAATAACCTTTTCTTCCCACTGGTTCCCCAGCTTGTTTTCTTCAGCATGAATCACAAGTGTCAAAGTCAAGAGCTCGCTCTGAGGGCTGATGACTGACAATGATGTCAGCTGTAGGAAAAGGCAGGCTGTGGCATTGTCCTAGTTAGAAAAAACATCTACTTGATTACATGCAAACTTTTGTGGAAAAAAAAAAATCATTGCTATTAAATCTTAATTATATCAATGAATAATCCAATTAACACCTACAGACATGAGCTGGTTAATAAAACATCCATCCTTTCCAAATATGTTCTGCTTAAAGTCAGACCCTGGTAATCAGGTTTGAATTTTGCTCAGTAATAATTTAGTTTCTAACTAAAATGAGTAAATGATCCACAAGCGCATCCACCTATACACCCATCTTTCATTCACTGCAACCCACCATTCTTCTTTCCCTCTCATCACCCCCCATACTTCCTGGCTGCTATTTATTTGTCTAATCTATCAGGACAAGGCGCTACCAGTCCTTCTTAATCTCCTGTGGTGTCATGTGTCTCTTTTGGAACAGGTCTGGGCTTCTCCAGGGAGTGGGTGTGTCAGGATAACAACACCGCACAGGCCAGGTGGTGATTCATCCTAATGCTTTATTAACACGCTGCAGTGTTGAGACACAAACGCAGGCAGGAAAAAAAAAAAAAAAAAAGACCATAGGATGAGGGTAGAGTGTAAAAAACAAAAGAGAAAAGTGGAATTGCTTTCGCTTTTCTCACCTTTCCTGTTTTCTTACTTGATTTCACTCTTTGTTTATTTATCTTATGACATTATCTTTATGAGTCATTGAAAATCAATGAAGAAAGAAAAATTTTGTGTTTAAGTGTAAACATGATCTTAACACGGAAGGGTGGTAGAACAGCTCTCACACTGGCAGAGATCAAAGGTCAAGTCCTCAATTACTTTATGGCACCAAATACCATCACATCATTACTGGCTTTGTTTACATGGTGACATAATGGACTGAAAAGGTTTATCCCCTCTGACATTTCATGTCTCAGCTCTTGGTATCAGGGCGGTTACTTAACTGTGACTTCTCCACAAACCTTGAGGCTGTAAAAGGTTTGATTACATGTATTATGTCTACAAACACCTGGCAGACCTGTATTTCAGGTTATGATCCTATAGGTTTTTTTTTAACCATCTACAATTAAAAGAAAAAACTCATATGGATTAATCCAATTATTCAGACAAAAACATTAACAAACAGAAGATCAGCTTTCTGTGAAGACATTCACCTTTTTCCGAGAATTGAGGGGCAGAAATACAGAGATGCAACAAGATAACATTACAGACAGTTTCTGGGAGTGTTTAGATGACAATATCCTCAACACTCACTCACAGAGGAGGAAATATCAGGTTGCTACACCATAACAATGACAACAACAGGTGATTGTGAGGAAGCAAATTTCCCACCTTTGTGTTCCCTCACATCTCACTTGCGTTCAATTTCAACCATCATCCAGTTTGCACCTACTAAGATACAAGAGTGGCCAAACTAACACATTTAACCCTATATAATGAATCTGTATCATAATATGTCACAGTGGCAGATAAAAGATAAATTCTTGGTAACATGGAGATGCAAAACACAATGCTTTCTTTTGTTTTATTCCCATCAAATATTAGTAAGACTGTTACTTTCTAGACTGTAAAATGCTTTATATTGTTTGTTTTCTGTTTAAATTCAGATTATTTGTGATATCAGATATTTTTAGCAGTGATCTGACAGCTTATAGTGTAGATATAGACAGAAATATTTAGAGAGAGGAGGTTGTGACAAAGATCCCTGGTTGGAATCAAACCTCAGACACTGAGGCTATATGGTCACTTCATGCCTTCACCATAGGCCACAGGACACACCCTGTGAGAGTTCAATCTTCATTAGTGACGGTATTTAAGTACAGTAGATCCATGCTTTAGGTTTGTGTCACAGATTACTGATGGCTGCAACCTCTGAAATATTGGTGTCATAATGCAGTTCTTCTATATTGTGCAAAAGTCCCAATCCATGATCAGATATCAGTCCAGTCATGGTATCCAACTGAAATGCCAACCACATGGGCTGGACACCATTCAGACCGGGGATTAACTGCCCTGTCTTATAAAGTTAAAAAACTGTTAAGCTCTTGCAGGGACTTCACATCTCTACTATGCCAAGTGAAAGCATCTGTGTCGTTTTCTTTAATGTCGACCCATATTTTACAGCAGTTTGAGATGTTCTAAGGTTTATGCTTTGAGGAACTCTGGGAACCACATCACCTGTGAACTACTATCAACAATCATTATGATTTCTCAGTAATCATGTAATCTACTGTAACAGAAACAAGATCAGCCAGCTGTGGCCTGTGTAACATGTGCTTTTGCAGCAAAGACATCTACTGTAAGTCATGTGTGGCCTGTTCTCTCTCATAGCACATCTGACTCGCTTCTCTTTTGCCATTTGAGCAAACTCTCCAACTCTCTCTCTCTCTCAAACTGACCCTCAGTCTATCTGCACTTCTTTCCCTATTGATTTAGAAGAGGTCTCGTGTTCTCTTGTAATGCAATAACCAGCCTGTGCAGCCTCCGTCAATCCTGACCCTCTTCTCTCCTTCAGCTGCTCTCCTCTACTCCTCGCCTCCCTCGCTTTCCTGCCAAATTTTGTTGACAACATAAACAAAACCGACATAAGTGGTGGCACTCTCACATTCTAGCGAGGCAAAGTTGGATATCAAGTGTGTTTTTACAAGTATGCTACTGACCGGGACACGACTCAGATCTGATTGCAAGATGCAAATATTTTCTAAGCAGCAGACTGAGACTGAGATCCCTCATATAGTAACAAGAAAGGTGCACGTTTTCCTGTGCACAGCAGTGACATCAGCTTTCAACACAATATTCACTCTTTTAAACTTAAACAAATATGTTATCATACTTCGACAATGAGGCTGTTTAATTTCTGTTTGATGCTAATTAAAGGACGATTAAGCCTTTCAAATATATCACAAACAGATCTTATTTCTGGTAATGGAAAATGATCGCTGCTTCCATTGACCACTGGGACCTATGACAACATTCTTGTCGTGCTAACAATTAACTGGTGGCAAACTGACCTCAGGGGTTTATCATTTATTGGCCAAGACTCCTCCTACATGGGACAACAGGCTCTGTGCCACTACCACTCATGTTCTGCATCTGTGCCTGTATTACAGCCTCGGTATGCTCAGATGTCATCAACACAACCTTATCACTGAATGCCAAGGCTGCAAATACAATACATACTTTTCTGAGAGGAGCAGGTTCACAAACTGTCAGGAATTACAATGTACCACCCTTCCCATCTTCTTCAACCTTCAAGCGGTCAACTGACTTCACTAAAAACGGAAAAAATCTGTATGTCTCAGCCATTGTACTTTTTTTTCTGCATTATAAAAGGCAAACTTTTGCTTTGTGAGAGCCAGTGCCAACCTTTTTCATTTCATGCTGAGTAACTATGGCGAGTGCTATCAAAAAGAGAGGAATGTAAAGTATGTGTGGTCAGCACAGCTCTGAGAAAGTTGCCTCACTGAGACAGCAGAGCTGGTATGTGACCAGTGAGCGTGGCATTTACTGAGAGCAAAATGTTGGATACTTCAATATTTTCAGTCTGGGTGCCAATATGAAGAAAAGCTGCTTTGACCAGGGCCCCGGATTCAAGCAACCACTGTTAACTATTTGACTCAGGTCCTTGTTAAGGAAACTTTGATGTGCAAGTGAGGATGGAAAACTCCACCTGAGCAAGGTAATAATTTAAAAAAAAAAAAACAAAAAAAAAAAACACCATACTGTTTCTTCTTTATGCCCTACCAGAGAATCATGTCACTGAGAGGTGAAAAGAAGCAGCTTGTGGCAACAACTGTATCTAAGAAGCATGAGACCGTCTACACCCTCCCCAGGCCAACACAGGCTTTTGCAGTGATGATGCCTGCAATGATATTAAATGTACCATATCAAATCACTCAATGTTTATATCTAAACATAAATGGAATGATAAACAACTGGTGAAAGTAAATCACTTAAACCACATCTTTTCTAACTTGTATGGTTTAGAGAGAAAACCACTGAACAAATCCACTGTCATCTAAATGTACATGTGGAGGAAAAACAAGAAAAAAAAAACGTACGTTCTCAATTCAAAGTGCAAAACAGAAACGCTGTCTGCAGAGAAAAACAAGGGTCGATTGTATTTAACCCTGTGACTTGGCATAGTGACCCTTTGACACTTGACCTTTGACCTTGTGACCATGGTGACTCCTTGCCCCTCTAATCTTAATGGCTGCCCGCTGAACCACAACACTAACAAAGCAGTGACGGTGACGTAAGTGCCTATGTGCTTGTCTGTGTGTGCGTGTGTAAGTGCGCAGCAGTCAACGGACAAGTAAGCACAATTGCAGAGGGAAGCAAAAAAAAGATGAAGTGGGAGGAGGGTAAGACAACAAGAGACAGACTGATGGTAAGGGGAGGTGACTGGGAAGCTGTCACTTGTCCCAACCAGCTTTTCATACACGTTGGGTGAGCACTTCATGAATTTCTCTTTCCTCACAGCATTCTGACTCACCAGCAACCAGTGAGTTGCACGTTTGATAAGCCTTTCTTCAGCCTACTCCCCGTTTTTTTAAATAAAAATCAAATAAATACACCAGTAAATAAATAAATGCTCACTTGGTCCATTTTACTGTAATGTCATGTATGTAAGCTGCAGTTTAAGTTTTTCAGACCAGGACCAGACAAGGGCAAAATGTTTTGTTATGTGCCAAATTGCAAGAGCATTTACAGATAATTAAACATGGCGCTGCCTCCTGGACAGGTGAAACATTTAAACAGTGAGACTGCAACAGAGTTTGAACTCAGAAGCCATGAAATATGTCATTGGAAACTCGGCCTCTTGATGTTGACTGTAATTGAGCAACCAATCATATTAATAAAACAAAAAAAACACAGTGACAGAGGACTGTACACAAGACAGAATGGCTTCAACGAAGTTCTTGTGGGCAGTCTAACGCTTACTCCTGCATCGGGAGCACCCACTTTGTGTTTCATTACTGCCAGAGCCAGTCAGCACTTCCTCCAGTGTTTTTTATTACACGGACACAAATACATTTTTCGTTACAAATTATTGACAGCCTTTCGTCAGCTCTGTCCATCATAGTGCTGGACTTTGATTAGTTACATTGCAACCCCTGTTATATTTTGTCATTTGACCCATCTACTCCTGTTCTGAGGCTTTGGTCAAAGGTAATGACAGGATTCCTACAGTAATACCTCACATACTGTAGATGTCATTTGTGATGAGAAAAAAAAAAGATAAAACGGGTGTGAGAGAACAAGAGCATGAGCATAACAATAAAGTAAATATAGGACAAGAGGTACTCTGTGCATCGTCTGTACATCACTTTGACCCAGTCATCCATAAGATCTTTATGACACTGATAAAAGCTTTGCTGATAACAAACATTTATCTACTGCAGACTCCTTGACCCACACACGCACACACTGATAGAAGGTGGTATGTCCAAAAGTGTTGACACTTAATGACATAGTCATTTGAAAAGGCAACGGCCACCTACTGCAAAACAGATAGGACACTAGGCAATAAAAACAGTGGTGATATTTGAGACAATAGTGCATACAGTCTTTCATGCATACACTTCAGTTTTGTGACTTTTATTGCACACAGACACAAATTTGAGCGCACACATGAAAGCCAGTGTATTCAGTGTGAACTCAGTCACATTAGATATCAGTGTACTCCACAATGTTCCTCCCTCTTTTGTTTATGACTGTTATGTTTGCTGCAGATTTCTACCATAAACGTCCAGTCATAAATTAACGCCAGCCAATCGCTCAGACAATTAGTAGACAGGTTAGGGTATGTTTGATCATTTAATAACAAGACAGGCTTTAGTTTGTTCAGGTGCGCCTGGTCCAATGATCTGACAACAAAAATGAAGTTCATTAGTGGTATTCCAGGAAAACACAAACTGACAAATATAGGTGAGTACACACTAAAAGGGCTGATGTGTAAGTTGTGGTACAACTGTGCCAAGAGCCTAAATACACATGCAGTAAAAAGTGCTGTTGACAACTTAAATCACTGCATTTTATTCAGTTTAGTATCTCAATCAACTGTCAGGTTCAAAATAATTATTCAGTTTATTAATCAAGAAATGCAGAAGACTAATCAGTGTCATCATTATGGAGGCTTGTAACTTTTTGCCAGAGACCAAGACTTCAAGTTCAAGACTTTGAAAACAAAGTACAGTAGAGTAAATCTTCCTGTGTTTGAAGAGTCAACACTGACAAGACCTTCACTGGCAGCTCTCACACTCTGGACTAAGTGGTATTATATCAGAATGGGTCACTTGGCTTTAAGTATTTGTTTAATATTCACAGTTACTGCCTTTAACATATTCAAGTAGTAAAGGTACCACAGGTGCCATATCTTGTTAAAGGAATAGATCAACATTGTAGGAAATATGCTTACTTTGTTGCAGAGAGTTCGATGAGAAGATCGATCGCACTTTCATATCTGTAGGATACATATGAAGGTACAGCCAGAAGACCATAGCTGACCATAGCTATCTTAGCTTAAAGTAAAGGCAGGTAAAAACAGGAGGACACAGCTAGCCTAACTCTGTCCAAGAACATCCAACAACCAGTGCAGCTAAACTCACCAACGTGACCAATGTGCAAAAATGACAAGTTGTGATTTTACAGGTGGTTATGGCCAAGACTTCTGTGTCAGGGGCAGTGATTTCCTGGGGTCCTGATATCATTGTGAGGTTGCCAACCCACTAGCAGACATGTCAGAAAGTAGCAAACAAAGACATGCAGAGAAGTTGAGTTTCAGAGATGGAGTTCTGCTGTTGGCCATCTGCACACATTAGGTCTAGTTTTCATGTTACACGGGATGCACGGAGAGAAATCTGTCAGAAACCTGCACAGGCTGGAGGGCAAATCCACTCCTTGCTGAGGAGGCTCCAAACACACCCAAAAACCCAACCCATCCCACCCACGGGCATTAATGTTCGGTCAAATTACCTCCCACATAGAATGCTGTTTGCCTCAAGTTAGGTTTAGACAAAGTGCCATGATGCAAGGTCTCCGATTTCACTTTCAGTGTTCATCTGAGTATACACCATCAAGCACCAACAAGCTCCGACTGGTCTCCAGTGCTCGCTTGCTGAGAGGACTACAACCCTGAAAGTCTGATTAACCAAACTTTAGTTCTTACTAATGCAACTTTAAGTGTGGACACCAAAGGCTAGGATGATATTACCTCTGCAAGTCTGAGCCACCTCAGTGTGGACCTTGCAGTACATGACCATATTGACCCGATTTATTTCCAGTTTGCCTGTCCCATATAAAAAATCTTTCATAGCTTTCATAATTTCATAAAATCTACAGACATGAAAATTATAAACACAACAACACTGCCCAAATTTAGCCCCCAAAGGATGCCATCCAACAAAAAACATAATGAAAGGGCTGAAAATCCAGCAAGGACAGCACAGGCTCGGTGTACAGGCGGAGCTTTGTGAGGAGTAAGAGTGTACAGCCATGGCAGCAGGGCTGTGATGCTTTACGTGATGTCTGCACAAAATTTCGTGGCAATAGTTGTTGAGGTAATTAGGTCTTGGCTAAAGTGGTGGAATATCCAATCGATCAATAGACAGACCAACACAGAGCCATGCTGCTGGCATAGGTTAAAAAAATTAAAAAATCATGGTTTCATGCTTCTCTTTGAGCGATCCAGGAAAAACATGTTAGTGCATGGATACGTTTTAAATCATGTGGTCAATCTTAAATCAAACTAACCACATTTAACTCCGATATTATGCCAACTTAGACAATGGGGATAAATGATTTACTTACATTCATCCAAGACCAGATATTTATACGGGAGACGGCAAAAATATCAGGAACATCTGGCAAAAAGAAATCACACAATCCAATACAAAAGCTTTGCAATGAAAACTATTAAAACTCAGAATGTTCAGTTTTTGTCAGGACTGATCTTAAATCAGCTCTACGGCGTTTTTAAAGGCTGCAGTTTGCGGTTTTGTTGCATCAGAATGCATTATACTGCAAGGTGTTCCTGTTACTTTGTCCATCACCTGTACTCTCTGTTTGAGCCTTATTCAATGCAAGAATGACAGAAAAGAGCACAGAAGGGTCTGCTATGATGGACTGCTTCCCTTAGACCAAAACCTCTCACTAAGAGCTAGGAAAAGACTGCCGGTGTTTGAACAAACCATGGAAACTATAACAATCAACGGGGGATTCTGTGTGTGTGTGTGTCTGTCATTGTGTGTGTTTTCTCTAAACAAACAAGCAGTATTTCTGTGTACAGAACTAGAGCAGAGGGCACTGTACAGATCTCAGTCGACCACCTTCTCTTGGCACTGATCCTTCTTTTGTTGTGGTTCCTGTCAAAAACAAAAGGGCCAGATTTCATCTCTTCTGGAGGGCCCTAAACCGCTGGCCCTCTTCGGAATCACTGGCTTTACTGTAACATCCAAGATCCAAGTAGTTACTCATAAAATGTATAAAAAATGCTGTATTTTAGAAAAAAACTAAACAAAAAAACACTGCGATACAAACAAAAATATTTGGATCTGTCCTGGCAGCTGAGTCTGTAGTGCAGTGCTGATTGTTTGAGTTCGATTTCAAACACAGGTTTGCTTTCAGGAAGGGTGGAGCACACTGCAAGATCTTCCAAGCAGCCACCAAAATTGCTATAGAGGGGTGAGGGCAAGTATTAAGGACTCACCCACGTTCATCATTGAATATAAGGCACAGATTACTTCACTGCTTTTTTAGTAAGTGTGTAATTACTCTATATTCAAGGTCGGGACTGTTTGACAGAAGAACCTGTGATTAGTGCTGCTCACAGACAGCTTGTCCTTCAACCGGGAGGCGGGAGTGAGAATCGGCCCATCTGAAGTGTGCACATGTATCTGTGTGTGAGAGAAAGTGTTGTCTTTGTCTGGGAATACATCACATTATCAGACCCAAGTGCAAAAACCTTGACTTGATCAACATCTGCTCTGATCTGTGATCCTCTTTCTTCAGTCCAACCATCTTTGCAGTTTGCCTGAAAGTCTTTAAAGCAGCTATCGTCAATATTTTTACAATAACAATGAATCAAATGACAATGCGTGATGTGACAGAAGTCACTCATAGTGATGAACCCACAGAGAATTATCACCGACTCTACAGTTCCCCTCAGCTCAACACTTGTTACCACTGCTCCCAACTGGCCAGCTGCAGGTTTAACTTGATACACTTTGTACTTTATTTACCTAATATTGTCTTTCTGTTTCTCGATATTCTAATTTGACTACTGGTATTTCTGTCTACTCTGTGTATACGACACCTATTGCATATCTGTCCATCCCTCTGCTTTGTTGTTGTTGTTGTTGTTGTTTACTCCCTTTATTTTCTACATTAAACCAGAGTGAATCAGATGTTGTTGGGATAACTAAATAAAACTGTCTTGATTTGGACTTGCAATGCGTGTAGAGATGTAGGTCCAAGGTTTTACCATTTCAGACACTTCTAATTGTGGGCTCAAAAAAAAAAAAAAAAGCTCAGTCGAGAAAAAACACATTCTATCAAAAATGAATGCTTTTCTTTCAAAGAGTTTTTATTCAAACCGCCTTAATTGATTTGGGCCGAGGCCAACAATTCTCTTTCAGGGTATTACTGTAGTATATTTTCCATTTCAGAGCCAAGCAGTGCAACCTTGGACCAATACATTATTCATGTGCTGTAATTTCACTTCCCTTAAGAAGGCATTTGTGTAATTATCTGAGAAATCCATGTCCCAAAGAGATGAGTTATCTGCAGGGGTGTGGATTAAAGAAATTAAACAATACTTTTCGTTTCAAGCTTTATGCAGCACTGGCCCTGACAAGCCCCACTCAGGCCCTCTGAGTTTGAGCGGCTGTTGCGAAGGCAGGCCCAAGCCTCTCCCTGTTCTGTGGCAAGTGTCTGGTGTCAAGTGTTGCACAGGCATTACAAAGGCTTGTCATAAATGCAAACAAACAGGCAGAGCTTACTGACTCAACCGCCTGTTGGGCCTTGTTGGTTGACAGACTCCTAGTTAGTTTGGCAGACTAGCTGGTTGGTTAATAGGGTGGCTGGCTCACTGGTTCAACCATTTCTCCTGCGCTATTGTGGAAGCAGGTCGAGTGCATTGTCTTTGGACAAAGAGGCCATGCACGACCCACAACAAAAAGTGACATCAGCGCAGAGGAAAAAACAAAAACACCGCAGGGGAGCGAGGGAGCAGAGGAGGAGCATTGGAGAGCTCCCATGCCATTTTACTCAGAAGTGCAAGGAAGCTGATATCCAGCTCATTTAAGCCGAAGCTTTATGGGAACACACTGGTGACATGGGAGACATCACAACTCAACTCTCTATAAATATTCCCAATCTCTCAGTGCACCAGTGAACACAAGTGGTTATCTAACAGTATATTTTCCTGTATATATGCCTAATGTTCAAAATCTTAACATGTATTATGCAACTTTTCGGAACTTTCGGAAAGAAAACTTGTATGTTTTCTCAAAGCGAAATGGCCTTACTCAAGCATCACTCAATTAAAATAAACGCTTTTCTTATTTTAAGAATTCAAACTATAGTGTCCCCTGATAGCTTTAAAAGCCTCCACAGCATAAACAAATTCATAAATCCACCTGCTCATCGCTCCTAACTTTTTCTCTCTACAATAATGCATTAGGTCTAAGTGCTGCAAAGCCAGACAGCAATTACTAAATACCTGTCAGACAATCTGCAAAGCTGATGTAGAGAATACTAAAAACATAACCGCCACCTCCAGACAGTGAAGATCAATTATCAGTGGTATCCACTGAATGTTAAGTGTCCTTGTTGGTGTCACTCAGCTCTAGGGCCTGCTGGTTGCAGAGAGACCTGCTGAGAAGGACCGGCCATTTCTCCTTAATCTTGGAAGGAATTTTTTTTTTTTTTTTTCAGCAATGCCAGAACTCCTTAGACCTGATTAGGAGAGGAGGGAGGAAAAAGACAGTAGAAGATGGAGCAGGAGATGAAAGACTGAGACCGAAAAGGGATTGAAAAACAGGGGAGGATAGAAAAAGATCAACAAAACAGTGACAAAGACAGAAAGCCAGAGAAAGTGAGTTAAAGTAGCAGAGAAGGAGGCAATAGAACAGCAAAGAGAAAGGGAAACACCCCACCCTGGTTCCAGTGAAAGCAGGTTAACACAAGCAAGCAGCTGGGTAAAAAGCAATGCTGATGGCAGTTGAGTGCGGTTGGTCTTATTTGCCTATGTATCTGCAACTGCAACAAACAACACAAAGACGCGTATTGTCTTATGTCAGAAAACAGGGCTGAAGCTTATGGCCGAACATAATGTTGCACTTGATCGATTTGTAACGCAACTGACAGAGTGGGGGGGGGTGGGGGCGTTGAGGAGACATGTCTCTCAACTCCTGTTCAACGGACAACAAACACAAGAGGAGCCATAGCGTCGTGTGGATACTTACTCTCTTCTTCATTCGCATGAACAAATGATGCTGCTCTTGACAGAACATCCAGTGGGGTCTCCATGCTTGGACACCTGCAGGACAGGGGAGAGAGCACTGTGTTGAAAATGTGTTGACTTGGCTTTTTATGTAGTCTTTTACATTTACTTATCAAAGACTTTTTCTGTATTTTTGGTATCCTGTGGCTTGGGGAAATAACTAAGCACATTTACACGTGTTCTGTACTTTTTCAGGTAGTTGTACCCATCTTAAGTATTTTAATTTTGTGCAACTAAATTCCAATTTATTTCCAAATAATCTCGGAAGAACCATATAATCTGGTAGTAACTACAGGTAAAGTGAAGAGTCATCAACTGGTACACTTCAGTTACTTCTAAATGCCAAGCTAGCCCAACCTTAAGACTTTTATTCAGAGGTTAGCAGATGATGTGTCTTCAAACAAGCATAACACAACTAACTGAACTAACTTACATAAAAGTCTCAGATCTTAGGGTTAGAACCAAACAACATCCTTTTTTCAAGAAACTTTCAATAAACTGTTGGGAAATAAAATATTTGCAAAATAAATAACTGCCAAAAGACATTTTGCAATATCTGCAAATATACTAAAACCATTTATTTGTATGTCTTGTCGTCTACATGTCTTGTTTTGTCTGGCCAACAATCCAAACCCAAACATATTCACTCTACTATCATATCAAAGAGAGAATATTTGAGAAATTTTGCCATTTTTGGTTAAAGAATGGTTAAAATCTGATTATCAAAATAGTTAACGATTAATTTTCAGTCAATCTACCAATGGCCAGTTGTTGCAGCTCTAATTAGCCACAATATTAAAATGCTGCTGACACCATAATGCACCATCACTATTAGCCACAACAACAGTAGGCTATAATAAAGAGTAAGCCTGTACAGTAAGACTCAGCCTTTCTGCACACTGATATCTACAGTAACTACACTTAGCTCATAAATGTTTGCACTTTTACTTTAAGCTTTGAATGAAGGACTTTTGCTTTAAAATCGTTGTATTGCTCCTTTAGAAGGATATGGCTACGTCTCCCATCACTGTGGTTTCATTACAACTCTTCCCCTTTATTATCATGACCTTCCTGTGATGTTTGAACACTGTCCTTTACTTTGTTTTAGCGTTTTTGTTTTGTTTTTTTTTGGGGGGGGGGGGGGGGGGGGATTTGTGTCCTGCAATGTTGAGCCTACAGTCTGGCTGTGCTATGAAAGGTATTTCTGGATTTAAAAAAAAAAAAAGAAAAGAAAGAAAAAACGCTCCAGCGCGCTTCTCTTCCCTCTTTCTGCATTCCTCGGATACCTTTCCCTCATTTCTCCGGGAAAACTGTGCGTTCCGAGCGAGAACATAATTACAAACCTGAAGTAAAACGCAAAACACGTCAGGTTTGCTCTCCCTGCGCCTCTGACGCACACCGTCCGCCTGAAGACATGCGACAAACTTTAGCGTGTTGTGACCCGACTCGGACACATTAGTAGCAAGTGCGTCCATGTTTATTCTCACCAGCCGTGTATAGTATTTATATCAGCCTGACTCAGTGTTTCCTTATCGGCTCTCCCTAGGAGAGTATCCAGGAAGGTCTACGGCAAAACAGCCTGGCTGGAACCTGAACCTGGCTCAAGGGAAGGAGAGATGCAGGCTACTTGAGACAGCGACATGTCCCAAAATCCGCAAAAGCATGTGGTAAAGAGGAGGAAGGAGGAGGAAGGAGGAGGGGGGGGGGGTCTTGACATGAGAAAGTTTGGGAACCCGCCAGTGCCGCTTCATATCGTGAATGAAATTTCAACTATCACCTTCGCACATCCAGCGCTTTCCTCCCCACACTGTCCCCATCCACAAGAAGTTTAACCCGCACGGCTCAAACGCAGAGCGCACCCCTACCCTCCAAACACGAAACAGTGTCAAGTCAGATACAACTTCACGTCTTAGCAGCACATACCTCCTTCAAGCGCCACTTTGGTGTCTTCCAGTATGATAATGTCCACACAAGAGATGAAGTCAAACAAACAAACAAACCAAAAAAAATAAATAAATAAATACACGTATATATTCCACAGAGTTATACACAAAAAAAAAAAAAAGAAAAAGAAAAAAGAAGACAGCCGCAGACAAACGGTGCTGTGCGAGGGAGGACAATAGTAGCAGAGCTGTCGGAGCAAACTTGGTTGTAAACGAGGAAGAGGAGGGAGGGAGGGAGGGAGGGAGGCAGGAATGCCTGGAATGATGGAATTCAGTTCCTAGCAGGTGGTGAAAGTGGAGCAAGCTGATTGGTGGAGGAGAGAAGCAGTGATATCAGCATACATTATGATAATGGCGCATTGCATCACATCCTCTGAAGGTGAGGCCGCTGTCACTGGGTTTGAAACCCCCCGATGTGATGAAACATGTAGTGTGATGAAACAAGCCGAGTCAAGTAACGTTCAAGCACCTCGAAACTGCACGTAATTACATTACTTGAGTGTATGTGTTTAGTTTTGTTTTTTTTTTGTTTGTTTTTTTTTGCACCACTCACAGCACAGTTGGACTGTGTGTGTGTGGAGCTGTAAAAATGTTGACCTGAAAAGTGGCATAGAGAAGCATGTGTGCTCAGCAAACAATCCCAAAGTACATAGAGATTGTATAAAAAAGAGCGCAGTGCAGGCTGGTAGATTGCTGGAGGGAAAAAAAAAAAAGAAATTAGAGGAGGTGATGTGAGCCTGCCTTAAAATAATTCATGTGTCCATGACTGATGACATTCTCCAGTATGACTAATGATGCAGTGGTGAACACAAAGGTGGATAAACAAGACAAGTGACTGGAAGCAACTGATACTTTCACCTGTGACTGTACTACTGAGTACTATGATGGAATAAAGTTGACTTTTACCACAGAACTGACTTCATTCAAATGTATCATTTCTGATTATATCTTGATACAATGACATTTCCCAGAAACATTAAGAACAGAAAAATGGTGCCATCTTTGTTTGTCTTTTTGTAAATATATCTTAACTCTAAGAATAATGTGCTGTTTATAATCAGAATGAATGTTTCACTTCAGTCCGCCATAGTGAAATATTAATCCTCCTCAGCAGTAAATAATATGAATTAAACTTTGGTATATTATCTTGTAAATTCAGTGTTTTGTGACATATATTGTATATTTTCACTATTTCACCTATCACTTTGGGGTTTTTATGGACTAAAGAAATCTTGGTGCTGAAGACAGAGTAATGAGAGATACTGTTATATTAAAAACTTTATTAAACCCATTTTCAAAGTGAACCAATCGAAACACCGACTGGGGGCAGAGAGGTCTAACGGTTTCTTTTAACAATCAGGAACATTTTCAATCACGGTAAAGGATAAGACAGACTCCTCCAAAACGGCTTCTCAAAAAGCATGACCCTATCTTTAGTTTATGTGCACTGGCTGAGATATGGAGTTAATAGAGTTATATATATAGATTTAAGAGATGACAGAGTTCAGATCTTTGGCAAGGAGATGAGAAGTGCATGCATGTGTGTGTAACATGTAACATTACTCCACAGCTATATGAATCAATCAATGCCTTTCTTTGAGCACACAGATGAAAATTGCCCATAAAAATATCAAGTTCTGCACTATCATGTCATTTGGGTAGCACCTGTCACACGGAAAATGACACATAGATGAGAATATTAATTATTTCTTCATTATACTTGTGGTACTTGTTGCAGTGTGGGTCCAATCAGCAGTTCCTCTCCAGTCACTGTGTCTGTGTGTGTGTGTGTGTGTGTGTGGGTGTCATCATCCAGAAAGGTCCAGTGTGTATTATTCTGAAATGTCAGCCATAATACAGTCTGTCTCGTGAAATGTCATCCTTTATTCTACAACTTTTATGAATTGCTTGATAAAGGGCAGTCGCACAGGTGATTCTAAACTATTCAGACAGCCTTACACCTCATCAGTGATCCCTTTCATACAGACTATGGAGTGACACAACCAGAGGTTAGGGGACGTTTGATCCAGCCACAGTTTGTCAGGGTAAAAGTCAAAGGATGGACGTCGATTGTCAGACTGACACTCATAAAGACAAACAGGTTCCTGGTGAACAGACTGGCTCAGGACATCTGAGACACAGACGGTTTCCTCCTCCACCCTTTCCACATCTTCATTAGTTTCTTGGAGCTGTAAGACACTGTCTTCCACAGGCCTGGGGGGGAGCAGGACACACAGGGCACTGCGCATTAACAATCAAATTAAAACACAGCACAGCTAAATAAAGGTGAGAGGCACGTTTAAAGGCCATGTTAAAGGAATCGTTTGACATTTTAGTTTAACAAACAGAAACTGTCATTTTTACACTTTGATTTCTGTACAGTTTAAACGATATAACACATACAGCCCATACAGTAATAACACAATCTGACGATGTCAAAGCTATTGCTGTGTCTCAAATCACACACTCCCATACTCACACTTGCTGTTTTGAGTGCATAAGTGCATTCACACTGACAAGCACGGCAACATGCAGTGCACTATAAGTACCCGCATGATCGTGCACTCAAAACAGTCAAGAAGTAGTGGAAGAGGGAGGGGCTGCCAAAGTTGTGAAAATGACAACCAAGGAGGCTGTAGCTGTCATGGTGGACACTGCACCAGACAAATGTGAGTTACACATTCCTACGCTAATGTTTTTGTCACAGAGTACCACTACGTTGTTGTCGGGCAGAAGCCATTAGTAGCACAACGGCCATGTTGATTTGAGACAACACTACCCTGTCAGAATCCACACACTAAGCCAGTGAGTATACTGTGTACACAGTGTACTACATTTGAGTGTGCTGACTGAAGTATCCGATTAGAGACACAGCAAAGGATTCTGTCAAAATATCAAATGAAGAAAAAAAGAGTTGTTACCTGCTGTAGCAATGCCTTTGATACTCTGTGTAATACTAGAGGCTTTCACAATAGATGAGATACCTGAGGGGAAACAAGAGCATGTGTATACATGCAATTAAAAACACATTTAATGAGTCATCACTTTGCAATATGACTTTATGACTGCCGCTTATGAGCAGAGCCTGGATAATCCACTGACAAGAACATCTACCCCTGCAGAATTCATTTAGAATTTATTGTTTTGTGGTCCTGTTCATAGGCTCAGAGATGGTGGCAAGATGGAGCCACACAGTCATCAAGCTGGGGAATGGAAATCGATGAATCTTCCTCCATCCTGTTAATGGTTTACTCAGTTAACTACAGTGGCTGCCTGTGAAGAACTGACATATTGGATGGGAAACAGGTTAGACCTGTGCTGCACCAAATGGGGGAGATTTACCAGATTTATTACAGGGCTGTGATGCTCTCTAAGGCACTTCCTATTTAAGGTTAAAAAAGAGTTCTTCCACTAAAAAATAAACTCTGGCCTGTCATGACTGAAAAGTGATTACCACCATGCAGGTATTTTAAACCTACCAAGTTCAACTTAGAGTGGTGCCCCAGACTTCCAACCAGCACAGTTTGATTTTGGCACATAGGTCTGTAAATTGTTCTTGGTTTATGTGATGTTTTATGTCACTCATTAAAAAAAACTAAGAAAATATTGTTTTCAATTTACTCTATTCATCAGAATCCATCTGGACATAACCTTTGGATATTGACATCTAAAGGTGACTATTAATCTGTCCATTAATTTGTTATTCATAATGTTTGAAAGAAAACAGGAGGGACGATGAATCTTGGATTTGATTGGGTGACATGGGATGACATTTTCTTTGAATTACTACTCATTTACTTAGCCATCCGTGTATTACTCTTGAGAAAATACTGGCTGTATTAGTATGTTGGTATAATGGATTCCTGACATCATTCGTTTGTAACACTATCCTACTTTCCAGTATTTACCACACTAGATATTGGCCTTGATCCATACATCCACTGTGCACTGTATCTCAGATCCCACTGAGTGAATTTTAATAAAACATTTGGGAGTGATTACTTTTTCCATCAGTCTCTCTCTTCCATCCCTCCCTTCCATCCCTTTCCTTCCTGTACCTTGCTGTACAACAGCTCCACAGTCTGGGTCCTGAGCCACCTGCAGCAGGATCTCCTCCACGTCTCGGTTCTTCCCCGGCGGGTCGACCAACTTTGTGATCCTTTGCTGGAGGGTACGTGGCAATGCCATCAGCTGAGTAAACTGGCCCTCTGGGCTTTTGTCTACCTGCAGATACACAAGAATACTGTGTTGAACCTTCTATCACACAGTATAACACCTGTAACTTCTGGTTATTTAACATTAGCAGCGGAATATTGTAAACTCAGTTAGAATCAGTTTAACTTTGGAGCCCAGATCCTGTGTAAATGTATTCCTGAGCTTGGACACTAATTAATTAAGACTAGGTCTGAACAATATGCTAAAATATTATTTTGGCAGATATTACAATTGCGATATGAGTCATAATTTCAGGAGTGGTCATATTTACATTTAATTTTCACTGTGGAGAATATGTTTTGAAAGTCAGGGCATCTCTGTAGCACCACAATGCTTCATTTATGGTATGTTGTAACACATTTGACCTGCGATTTGGATATTGCACTTGGCCATATTGTGATTTTGTTTTCAATTTATTATTCAGCCTTAATTCAAAACACATCAATATTCATGACATGTTTAGCCTGTCCTTGATGTCCTGACACAGACACAAGGTCACCTATTTTGGTTTCATACTACAGCTCTACAAAATGGACTTTGAGCAGGACTGTAGTATTAAAGTATTAGTAGGTTTGATATGTCAAACATTGATGTTGTATCTACCAAATACATATACATATAAACATACATAACAATACACTGGCTGGTATTCATCCTAACACTAAACATATAACACACATTAAAGAATCCCTTAAAAACTTTCTTTTTAAAGCATTTCTTTTCTTACAGACAGGTACCGACACAGACATTTTACAGCAAATAAAATTTGTCAGTGCTCTCATTTTTTCTTATCGTTTGACTTCAAACTGCTTCCTGGGGTGATCGCAATAAATAGGACTTAAGAAGGTAACATAGAGTCTGAATGTAAACAAAGCAGAATTTAAAATGTTTAAAAAAAACAGCTTTCCCAATGTTTTATGAGGAAGGAAATGCCTTCAACACATTTGTTAGACCTCAGGGATGCACATAAATGCTTTCTGGTGAGCAACAGTAAATATAAACATAATTTATTTGTTTGCAATAGAACTCCACAGGACAGCTTTAAATCCACCCCACATAGTGGTGCCACACATAAAAACTATGATAGCGTATTATACTGTGCTTCCTCGGGGAGCAGGATTTGGCTTGGGTGGTCAGTGGGAACAAATAGAGAGGGTGAAATTATGCTAAGAATATTTGGTTAATGGTGTGACACAGCCACTTAAATATCTTCTTGCCACACGAATCAAGTGCACATCAGCTTGTGTGACTTGTGCCGCACTGCCTAATAACGCACAAGAGCACAAGTGTATCCCTCACATGCATGGCTCACAGTGCACAATTCCCCAAAGTACTGCTCATTGCAAGAGGTATTACTCACTTACATGACACAAACAATAGAAACGCAGTGCTGAGGTCTTAGCTGCTCCTCCTAACAACTTACTAAACATGTTATTCCAGGATGGTGTGATGCCTGGGGTGACGAGTATTTCCTTGGTATAACAGGGTGCGGTGGCAGTTAAACAGTTAAAAAGATAAAGACAAGAGGAAACTGTACACTGAGGAGAATGCAGAGGAAAGTGTATTCATGTCATTCAATATATACACATGCAAATATACTTTATGTAGAGCAGGTCACAAGAAAATCTACAAACCGCTACTGTAGAGGAATTAAAGTTGAATTTTTCACACTAATACTTTCCTTTTTCATTATACACCATTTTGGTCTAATGGTAATGTAAAATGGGTACCAAGGTAAAAAAAGGAAAAACTGTAGATGCAGTACATGATGTTCAAGTTGAGATGTGTTGCATAATAACAATAAACATAATATAAGTAGGTCTGTGTTCTGTATATGAATGTTTACTATGTCTTACCTCAAGTTTTCCTTGCTGAGGTTTGTAGACCACTTGAGGGCAGTCCATCAGGATGTTGCTATACAGAATCCTGAAGTGCTGAATGTTGTCTTTGACGATGTTGGCCACCTTGGATTTGTCTTCTCCAATCACCATCCTAAAATCCCCTTCAGAGGCAAAGACAAAATATTTTCCCTTCAGTGTTCATATATTTGCTGTAATATTTGCTTTACAGTTTATTACCTTTGCTGCAGTGCCATAGCAATAACAAAGTCTGAGACAGCAAACTATTTCTGGTGTTCAGTTTCCAGCGGAAATTTCCTCTGATTCACCAGGCATTACCTCCCTACCTCTGTTGTGTCGGGAAGCGTCATGGCAACACTCCCCTTGTTAGCACGTTCTCAGTCAGCATGTAAACATTTGTAGGGTTAGCAAACAGGGCATTAATTTACCTGCTTCTATTTCACTACATTACATCTGAACTAAACTAGAGCCTACCGCACATGCATATCTATAAAGTACACACAGTTTTTAAACCATACGGGTATCTTCTCTGCTGTCTTTGAATAACAACGGTTAAAGGTGCATGTTGTGTGTTTCTTTAGGTTTATGTAGTTGTGTGGGTTAGTTACCGGCATAGGAAAGGCCAGCTATCTGCAGGAAAAGGTCCTCTTCAGTGAAGCTCTCTGGGAGCATGAGGAAGGAGGCCGTCACAGCACTCTTCAGGTTGGCCACCAGAGCAGCACGGAGCTTTCCGTTCTCACTCTGCGCCAGCATTTTCACCTGTACGGCATGGGCAAAAGCACCTGTGGTGAGGTCTTTTTGAAAAACATCGTTTCTACTGTTTCTACATATTTCAAATAATGTTGTCAGAAGCTGGAAAAAGTAATAGATTGGACTGACAATCAACAGTTTGGACAATAAAAAGGATACTGACTGGTTTGTGAAGGCGTCCAGCAACATACAAGGTCTTCCAGTGCATCAGGTCATCTATAAGGGACTCAGTGCTAATCACACCATATTTGATTATCTGTGAAGAAAAGGAGAAGGTTATAGATGTATGTGGCTCATGCATGTAACATCGAGTTTTAGGAGAAGGCAGTGTTTATACTACCTTTTCTACATTTATGAATTTCCCCTTAGATATACAAAAACAATGTTGTTTTTAATTTGCATTCCTTTTTCTATTTAAAGACAAGAGTAAAAAGTAAAAAGTAAATTCATGTGAGAAGTCAGTGTGAGCTCAGTAGGCTTGGGTGAATAGAAAGATGCCAGGACATGTCATTTACCCTCCCATCCACAGGCACCAGTGTGTTGTAATATACCGCAGCCCCATGTTCATTTTGTATGGAGCTGATCATCGTGGGCCCCAACAGCTTGAGGATGGAGTAGTGTTTGCGATTTTGCAGCAAATTCATGGTGTGCCACGTCACCGGGTCGTCCACCGCAAACACAAAGTCCAGCATGTTCTTCTGTATATATTAAAAGTGAAAATGAATTTTTAGTGAGATCTTATTGTGGTGATATGATAACTGCAATACAAAAATTAACAAAATGAGTTATTGAGTGAGAAGTTTTGTCTGATACAATGCATAACTGTGGAGCACAGAAAAACAAGTTCATTATTTTACACTACAATTCTTAGAAAAGATATTTTGGAATATTGAGATGCATATTAGAAATGTACTGATATTAATATAGAGTTATTGATTTCAATTATCCATATTAATATGGTGATATTGATTTGCAATATCAATATTGATGTAGTGGCATTGATTTCAAACAGATTGCCCTCCCCTTCATGTACTAACACTGGGCTTTACTCCTAACAATATGCAATTTTCACTTTTCGTAACACATGGACCATTACTCTGACTTTACTTATTAAAGCATGTTCAGGCTATACTAGAATTTCACTGTAACAACGTTATACAGTTCACTTACAGTGCAAGGCCAGGTATCAGAGAACAATTTATTAAGGGTTTAATAATAAATAAATAAATAAATTAATTCATTCATTAATTAATGGATAACTACTTATTTACTATAGCTTTGTAGAAGTGCTGTAAGCTACTATTAAGAACAACTTTTGGGTTGACAAGTTGTGGAAAATCCTCCTCCAGCATGATAATCTTCTTCTCTTGTCTTGGGGACCTCCAAAGAATTGTTTGATCGCTCATCCTCCAAAAAAAGGGCTATGAGCAGCCCATTAACATTTATAACTATAGATTTGATCAATTATTTCAGAAACCTTTATTAATGATTTATTAAGGTTTATATGTGACTACGTTTTGCTGATGGCTTATAACAAAGTGAAACACCCATTAACTTTTACTGATGACCTGCTAACGTTTATAACTGCGTGCAAGATGACTTAGTAGAAAGTGAGAGACCCTTTGTTGATGACTTACTGTCATTTATAAACTTGACGGTTTGGAGGGGTCTCCCTTGTGAACTCGAGTGCTTGCAAAGTGTCATTCTAGAGGAGGAGGATTTTCCACAACCTGGCAATCCAAAAGTTATTGTTATTATTGGCTTATATGTAAGTCATCATTCATTAACCATTAATAAGGGCCATTAATTAGGCTACATATTATGACACTTCGGTAAATGGTGCCTCATCAGAAAGTTTAAGTTTAGAAACTGACAGGTGTCTCTTACCTCCATTTGACCTTGGCTGCTCCCATGCTGTTTGAAAACGCCGGACCCATAGGCAAAAGCTAAGCTGATGTCCTGGGGAAACTGTGACAGAATCCTCCTGTAAAGCACGCCGGTGTTGTGCAAAGCTGGAAGAGTCATTTTGAACTGGATAGGGCTGTTTTTCAGCAGCAACGCCAGCTGGTTTATGAGCAAGACAGTCGATTGAATAACGGGCAAAACGAGGTTTCAGACGCATGAAATAAGAGAGACATTTCAGACGCAGGGACTCGGTGCCGCCGAACACCCCCACAGCCCCTGGATATCAACAGGTCTGTCACTTTTATCGTTTAACTACGTCCGTCAGATCAGTTTGGGTCAGCTGCGCGGTTTGACAGTCGACTAAAATATGCGTCAGAGGTTCCGCTGCGGGTTGAGGGCTCACGGGAAATGGAGTCAGAGGTGGAAGGTGAGCAACGTGAACCGTGAGACTGCCCGAGTAATCACTACCTTGCTGCTTGTTTTGCATGCAGCTGCACGCCATGGTTGCATTTTGTCGTGAAATGTACGCTGAGAAACACATATTGCTGTATTTTAAAATTAAATGAAATCTGAGCGACTCTAAATTCAGCCGGCAGAGGGCGGTTTTCTCCCAGGATTAGCAGAGGGGCAGTGAGGTTGTGGTATTTTGTGAGAGGTGTTGTGTGCAATTGAACCAGGCATTTTCTGCTTCATTATTCTTGATGAAAGTCCTATGAAAAAACAAAATAATAATAATAATAATAATTATAAAATGATACTGATAGAACAGTCCTGCAATAAATCCTCTCTTCGTGAAGGTTATAATCAGTTTTTCTTTAACCTGTTTTAGAGACAGCTGCTGTACGGTGCTGTTGAATTGTATTGCATGATAATGGCAAGTGTTTCTTTAATTTGGTCCACCCCAGAGGTTGATGTTAATTGTGAGAGTATTTAAAAACGCACTGATACATTTAGCTTATAGTATTTGTTGTCTGAAGTTTTCTTTTTCATGGATCAGTTGCATGTGAAGTAACCAGAGCAATGATGAAGTCTGTTTTATTTGTCAAAGAATAATGAAGGCTCAGTGAAAGTCAGGACTGACAAGTCTCATCTTCTGGGGTGTATACATTTCACATTGTATTACACATCTTTAAAAAAGAAAAAAAATCTTTGTGAATTTAATCATCCTTAGCAGATGATGACGATTGCTCTTGTCAGGTCCCAGACGTTTACATTTGGACATCAGTTCTGGACTTGAACCAATGCATATATTTAAAAAAAACAAAACACTGAAAGTAAAAGCAAATATTTCAGTTTTTGACAACTTATAAACTTTCTACAAAGCCTAAAACAAAAGACACCAAGAACACCCATTGTAGTAGAATTATTCTAGTGTGAGGCTCATGTGAAATACTTCTGCAGCAGTAAAAGCAAAAAAGATTGTAAGGCCATCATCAGTCCTCACCACACCGTTAGTGGCGAGTCTTATGGGCCCAATGTGCACATTTATTTGAATGAATAAATATTGAATGTAGATTCATGACAGTTAGCAACATGTCTGCAGCTCATTATGGAGTCGTCAAGAGTGGGACAAATATTATCTTCTAAGTAACTGCCCTGAGCCATCTTTTCAGCCAGATGAATATTGATAAGGTCACTGGATCCTGACTAACAAGCCCACTCACTGTGTTAAAGTGCCTCGTTAATTCAGGGACAGTGGAGCATCAATGGTATTTTTTTCATCCTATACTACATCATATAAATGCTGTATTAACACTTGTGATCATTGCTCTAGAGGTGCACATTAGTCCTTACCCTACATGCATTCTGCTGACCTCTGGCTATCCCCCCCCCCCCCCCCCCCCCCCAATGCATTACCTTATGAATCCGTAATATCATCATCACTGGATACATTCCGTTTTTCTATGGTCAAATTGTCCTTATTTAGGTATAATTGAGGAGCGGTTGTTGTAAATTTGAATGAATTAAGTAGGTTAATCCACAAAGCTGTTGAAGATAAACTCAAATGGCGAACATATTAACAGTTTCCTATTGACACATCGAACAGAGACTGTGCATTAGCAATTATTTGGAGTTGTGTTTCTGGCCATCACATGTAAGTCCAATGTTCATTCTCCTTTTTGCTCTGTTTTGGTTTCCACCAACTCCCCAGGGAAATTTTTGACTGTTTAGTGACTATGTTAACCTGCTGGTCTCTGTCAGCTGTCTCTGGGTAGGTAACATGTAGTGGGTTAATCAACTGGAAATGAGGTTGATGAAAGTGATGAGACTGAACCAAAAGTGTAAAATTTTGTGACTAATAGACTAAAATTCTCCTTAGAGCTGAGGGGAACTGCGGAGTTGAGTGATAATTTTCTGTGGGTTTGTTTTTATGAGAGACATGACACATAATCATTTTTTTAATGTACAAATATTCTTTAGTCCAGCTTTTAACCTGCAATAAAGTGCAATAAAGTAGAATCGACAGTTTATTTAGTTGGTAAGACAAACCTGTTGTCCTAGTAGCGTATTTATACATCAGCAGTTACAGAGCAATGTAATCAAACTGATAATATTATGATAATGATAATATTCTGCAAGTAGATTGCTTGATACATTCTTATCACAAAAATATTTATTATGGCCACATTAAGGAAACTATGCAGTCAACTGTATGTGAAAATTAAGGACTGAAAGAGACACCTTTCATGCTCAGTGTTGCTAATGTTTAATAAACTTATTGTTGCACAGGGGAAGTTGGCTCAGGTAGTGAGGCAAAGAAGAAGGTTGCAGACAAGTAGACAGGAAGAAAAACTATAAAAAATATATTTTTCCAACCACAGTGAGAATTCTCCTATCGCACCTTCATCTTTCCTCATGGTGTTTGTGTGGGCCAGTGTGAAAATGACTGCAGTGATAGGAGTGAAAGAAAAGGCTGCCTGCGTTAACTGTCTGGAGCAAGAACAACTAATTAAACCGAATCAGTGTTTGTGGTGATTGCACATTGATTTTCCAATTTGAAGTGATTTGGACGATGTTTCTGTCTCATGGTTTAGTCTGAAGGTGCCACATGATTTTCAACTTAGAGTGCCTCTCCTAGAGTGTGAGTGGCTGCCTCAGGAACAATTCATTTAGATGTCAGCAGCTTCGATAGGTATGACTTGGCAAAGACCAGGATTGCAGTTCAGATTGCACTTTATGTTTAGCTGGTTAAAATCTAAATATCTATCAGCTGCTCAGTTTATAGAAATTTCAGAGGGCAAATTATAATCAAACCAAACTACATGTAGAGGAATATAGATGAATACAGAATCATGAAAATCCTCAGAGGCGGTTTAAAGCTCACCTAATATTAACACACCACACACACACACATCCTATGTGTAATATGATCACACATCACACACATATCACATATCGTATGTGTGTGGGTACAAACACAAACATGCACACACACACACACACACACACACACACACACACACACACACACACACACACACACACACATGCACTAACTAGGAGAATCTTTTCAGTTTTTGCATGCCTGTTGCCATGGAGATTCCCATTGCTGTCCGTGCCTTGTGATGGAGCATCAAACGAGAATGCACCATTAACCACACACACACACACACACACACACACTTGTGTAGATGCACAGCTGCTCCAGAGCCCCACAGGAGGAGGGAAACAGAGGCAGCTACTTTTATCTTACTACACAGAAGGGTTACGGTGTCACCAAGCAGGGGGTGAGCCAGTAATGTTCATAATGTGGGAGTCAGGAGCGAGTGAAAGCCAAATTAAACTGCCCAGTCGAGGTAAAAAGAGAGTTTGAGTGACAACATTAATACCAGTTTTAATCATAGTTTGAAATAGTTTCAGTTGATTTGTAATGGAACAAATGTAGATCACACTTTATTTAAACAGTGTAAACAGTGTATGTGTTAGTGAAAGAGTTCATGTAACCATCACATGAGGACACTTAATAGAACTGCCATAAAATCAATAGGTGGTTTCAGGCTGGATTGTTTCTTAACTGTTTTTAAAGCAAGCAAACACACACACACAGACGCACACACACACACACACACACACACGCGCGCGCGCACGCACACACGCACACACACACACACACACACACACAGATACACATTCATCAGACCCAGTGGGCCATGAACTTTCTGTCTATTTCAACTGGCAGGTGCTTGTATTCATCCTCTGTCCATCCATTAGGACTTAGAATCTATGGCTTTATTGTATAGTCAATTTTACATGAAAATACAACAAATATCAGGTTAGTGACATACATTAGTGAGTACACCAATCACCAGAAAAAATTCCTCATATGTGAAAACATACTTGGCAATAAAACTGATTCTGATTCTGATTCTGATCTTTATTTATCACAAAAACAGCAATACAGTGTTATCTTTTAAATTATATTTCAAGCATGGGTATGCATCTCACTTAGTGGTAGTGATTACAGTGAGTTGGACTGAAATGGTTAAAATGCATAATAAGTTTTATTAAATCATTGCTTCTAACTTCTTTGCTTGAAATGTCCTGCTAATCAGTTTGCTTATCATCTTTGTGGTGCTTTTATTGTTGTGCTTGCCAAGCCAGCTTCTGTTCTACTTGTTGCCATGGCAGTTTTGAATCTTGAATGTCACGCTGTGCCTAAAATATACAGTACAACTAGGCCTATCACAAATGTCAGCATCAGACTCTTCAGCACTGCAACACACTCTGCAGAGTACGTTTTGTTGGATGTGTGTGCATGCGTATGTATGTGTGGTGTACAGACTCCTGGATGAATGGTGTTTTGGGGGATTTGCTGTAGATATTTGAGTTGTGTGTGGGTGTTTTAATCTTGTAGCTCCTTCCATCCACACAGCGCTGTTAAAGTTCATTTAAAGAGCAATTTTTTACAATAGCTTTTCTGAATCTACTCTATTCCCTGAAGTTGCTTCAGAGGCCACAACAGACTTTTAACATGTTTTTCCTTGCTTTCTTTCTGATGTTTTTTAAACTGAACTTGTAACGCAAGAAACACAGTGACATGACTTCTGTGAATGTCCAGCATTGTAAGACCTCGTGTTAAGACAGGACTTAGACCATAGCGCAGGGCCAGAATAAATCTGTTGCTGTGTTGTGCTCCCTGTGTTTTCAATTAACCTGCCAGTGTGTCTGACATTACTCCCTGCAAGGCAAACTTCAATTTATTCAGTTTTTATTCTCCACTATAGCAGCCCCATTACATCTACTCATTAAAAAGACATTTATCAATCTAATAAAACCCAGACTGAATTGGAAATGAATTGAATAATTTGAACAGTTCATTAAGATACTAGAATTTGCAGTTATGTGCTGAGGTTGTAGCATGTTTTACACCATGTCACAAGCAGCTACAGCCGATGCCAGATGTGCACATGGCCTAAATGTTCAAATCTTTCATGGATTATCCCAATTGAGCCAATGAAGCCACAGGAGGTTTGACCCTTGCATACTCACCCACACGCACACTCTATCTGCAGCAAATCCTCTAAAGCAGCATTTAACCAGGACTGTGTGCACTATACACACACACACGTCAACAAATCATGTAACGTGTAAATTTACTAACCCCCACCAAAAATAGTTTTGTATTATAAACCTGTGTTCCTGTGTGCGGTTGAAGGTGAATCACATTAATCAATTTAATTACTGAATGCATTCAGGATGGGTTTGACTGTCAGCATCTGTGTTTATGCGTGAGGATGTGTTTGCACATGTGTATTTGAGTATGCTCTCGTAGTACATTTGTGATGACGGATGAGTGATGTCCCTGACATTGTGGATCTGCTAGTTTACTGTTTCCCCCAGAGCAGCAGCACAAGGCAGATTACATCTCCTCTCTAAGCTACGCCGTACTTAAAAGGAGCAGACCTGAGGAAAGTTGGAGAGACATAATCTTATTGTAGTTAGGGTACCTCTTACTTCAAAAGGGATGATGCTATATATTTGTACTGGAGTGTATCTTTGTAAATGGTAGTGCAGAATGAGCTTGAGCTCCCTATAATGCACAAAACACCACTGTTTCATCTTAACACAAACAGTGTTTTTCTTTGACTGTGTTGTCTGCCTAATTTCATGAACATACTCACAGTATTATGTAATGGCTGTTATGTGTTGTGTATGTCATGAAAGATGTAGGCCAGGATGAGCTTAGGATGCTGCTACAGTTCACATTGCAGCTCTGTGACTCACTCCGGCTCTCTTCTGGTTGACTAAACACCCCCCACCCCCAACCCCACTGGGCTTGACTCATCGTGACTTGCTACAAATGTGCATCCTGCATTAGCTCTGCAAAAAAAAAAAAAAAAAAAAGCACTTTTCAGGACTGAGCACTGTTCAAATTTACGTGTCCTTGGACATGTCATTTTTTAATGACAGTAAAAGCAGGATATGTTTTTCTGTAATCAGCACATTTTCTGTCACACTCCACGTAATATAAATTTGGATGCACTGTAGCAGCAATGGTCCTCAATAAATTTAAAAGCGCAGCCCACGGTTCTGGAGCAGTTTTATGATCAACAAGGGGTGAATAAAAGGTGAGTGCCAGAGGCTGATGGAATCTGGTGCAATAACGTCCAGTAATCGATCCGGTAACAATTTCTCATGTGTACAAAAGCATAAATAATGAGTCACACAAAAATAGCTGAGGTTCAAAAGAGGTGTGGCCTTATGAGAGGTTTAGATTACAGCTGAAAAGCAACCTCTCAGTGGCATAAAGGTCAAGGAATTTATTTCCATCAATTGAGATATAATTGAGTATATCAGTGCCAGCCAAATCTGCGTTGAAAAGGAAGGCGGAGAGTTGCCAGAGATGCCAATGCTTGATGTTGAATGAGCAGTCAAATCCAGTAAATGGGCTGCTGAATATCTCTAAATGAGCACCTCTGGAGATCCTGTAATGTAAGTCTATTTTTTCCTCTACTGCAGTCCTCTAATGCCAAGCTGTTCTCCTCAGTGTGGTTCAGACGTGTGTGGAATTTTCCTCCCGCGTGAATAATCTTCTCTCTCCCTCTTTGTCCTGTCATCTTGCGGCTGTTTTTTTGAAGTAAAGCTTAGAGCAGCAAACAGTTCAGACGCAGCCTGCTGCCGCTGCTGCTGACGGCGTTTAGGAATCCTGTTCTTCTCGTGCCTTGAAATAGTTGAATATGTAATGGAGCAAGACACAAGGAGGAGATGTTTGTTCAGGAATAAGAAGTGAAAGAGACAGAGGCAAACAGTCTGAGGCACACAAAAAAGCTGTGTCTACTTCTTTAATTGAAAGAATAAATATAGATTTAATTATGTGGTTGTGTGACTTGTTTTTGAGTTCTCTGTGTGCTGAACCCGCAGATTTGCAGGCTGAACATGTGTAGTTAATCTACCATTTTGGGAACCCTTTAATTGCTTCTACTTTACATGCTAATACTGCAGTTCCCTCAAGTGTAATAATTTGGAAACCGTGACTGCACTAGTAATCATTACAGATCCTCCCACAGAGATCAAAAAGTGATCAGACTGATCACTACAGGGTCTCTTCAAGCTTGGTTACCGTTGGTCAGCACCACCATTACCGTCATGTGCTGCTGTCTGAGGCTGCAGAACACATTATTGAGAAGCAACACGTTCCACTGGAGGTAATCATTCGACTAATTTGACTAAAGCAGGAGGGATAGATGGATCTCTGTCCTTCTCCCCTCCTCCTTTTTCTGATTTACTCCTGTCTCCTACCTAAGCCTCCTCATCAAAGTGGTCTAAATAACAAATCGACCCTGCCCTCTGTCATGCCACATGCACAAGGGGGTCTACGAGAATGAATGCACCAGGAAAATGCATCACATACATGAGCCCACAATTGGAGGGAAAAGAGATGAAAGGAAGACAGGTTTGAGAAGGAAGGTTCAAGAAAAAAATGGATGCGTGGACAGATAGAAAGATGGCGTGTGGAGGAGGTGGGGCTTGCAGAGCAGGGTGGATGGTGTTTCCATCTGTGAACTCCACCTTATGCGCTGTCTCAGGAAACCCCTTCCACTGGTTGCACACGGCACGCAGCGCTACAAGGTTGCAGCACGACCAACACACACACACACACACACACACACACACACACACACACACACACACACACGTAGTCCATGATGTAGGAGGATGATGACAGGAGAGAGGAGGCGAGGGAGGGGTGGGGTGGGGGGGGACCGCCACTGAGCATGCCAAACGAGAGAGTGAGTGAGAGAGTGAGTGAGTGAGCGAGAAGAAAAGGGCAGAGGGAGCGTGAGCGAGTGAAAGAGGGAGATAAGCAGAGAGAGCAGCAGCATCTCTTGAGCACATTCAGCTTGCAGCGGTTCAAGAGGCGAACAGGCAGAGTAGAGGGGGGAGAACACCAGCATCTCACCAAAGGGGACGACACCACACCTCTCTGCTGCAGACACACACTCTCACACGTCACACACACACACGCATTTGTGAGGAAGACGTGAGGCTCGGGAGGAGGAACACCACATAACACGCTGGCTGCTGTTGTGCTGGTTTAGCTGCGCTTTGGAGAGCTGTCTCTTGAAGACTGGACCAGAGCTGTAACCATCACTTCATCCATCCTTTGCTTCCTGCTTTCCATTTCCTCCAACCCAGAAGCAGCTCTCCGTCCCCTATCCCTCGATCATTTGGACTGTTTGCTGTCTGTCATTCATCTAACCTCTGACCGGTGTGTTTCTCCCTGTCTCTGCTCTCGTCCATTCAGCCAAGAAATTTACAGACACACTTAGGAGAGCAGCTGACCGACCGCCTGAGAGACCCACCTTTCAACCGCAATCATGAACTTCCTCCGACGCCGTCTCTCTGACAGCAGCTTCATGTCCAACCTGCCCAACGGCTACATGACAGACCTCCAGAGGCCTGACCCACCTGCTCCTCCTCCCCCCACTGCCTCCTCACCTGCCCCGCAGGGTGCACCCCCTGCCACGGCGCCCGTCCCTGCCCAGTCCCCGACCAAACCTCCAACACCGTCCCAGGCTCCAGCCAGCTCCCCCGCAGCTCAGGAGCGGCGCCCGACCCAGCTTGCTCAGCAGCCTCAGCAGGCCCAGTCCTCCTCCGGTGGTTCCTCTGGCTTCTTCAGCTCCTTCAGCTCCATCACCAACGCGGTCAAACAGACGGCTGCGTCCGCCGCCGGGTTCGTGGAGCAGTCGGCTCCCTCTCCCTCTCTGTCCAAGAAGTTCAAGATCCTGTTGGTCATTGATGAGCCCCAGCATGAGTGGTGAGTGTTAAGACACAAGCAACTTTAATGATCGGTTGAGTGTTGTTCAGTTGACTGACTGCTAGTTGATGTGAATGGTGGTCGTGCTGAATGAATGAAACAGGAATATTTAGTTAACCCCCAACAAACAGGAACACAGTTTCTACTTTTTTGGGGATGTTTGGTGTTAAAATGTTTGGTTTACAGTCAGCCAGAAGGAACATGATGATCTTTTAATTTAAAACTGGCTGTGTTGGTTTAATGCTGACCGACACTAATTAGAGATGATGTTGATGTTGAAGATGTTGATTCATTTGTGCGGCCTTTGATGAGATCAACGTGATTAAATGGTTCACATTTTCCAATACTCACGTAATTATGATTGATTTTCATCTTGCAAGAATCATGAAATTAATTCTTACATCCTTAAGTCACAGTCTGTTGTCTTTGTTTGTGCCTCACGTCTTTATATTGAAATGTCCTCTCTCCTCTCACTGAAGCTGCTCCCAAAATAGAAGCAGCTCCATTAATCTGAACAGACAGGACAGCGTCTCTCTGGGGTTCAGATTCACACATCCCACCACCCAGCACTGTCACCTGTCTCTATTTTTGTGTGTTTATGTGACTCTTCATGACGCTGTAAGTGTGTATGCGTGTGTACATGTGTGTCTGAGTGTGAGTATTAGAGAACCAAGAGTAAGTGTTTCCATCCCTTGACAGCACAAGTTGGCTAACAGGATATTATCCTTATGCTTTTAACTCATACATCATACACTGTTCAAGAGCATGTAGCTCTGAATAAAACATTGCATTCTGCTTGTGATATGTGAGCACTTGGCTCTGTAATAATGTTGCTGTCCCACTCGCTGCTCTCTGTCCCTGCAAATCACATTTTCTGGCTATAAAGGTTTTCTGCGTGGATGTTGATGATGGATTTTACAGCCATAGGTGTAGTTTTATCTTGTCAGCCTTGTATTGAGGTCTATGTGATAAAGTGGAAGCCACATGAGACCCTTTTGACCTTTTAAATTTAATGGACTTTGCTGAGTGTTGTCATATGGCAATTATTGTTTGGTATCCCACATAACTGAGCGTTGTTATGTTGCAGACAAAAACCATGTGATGTGGTTGAAAGCATAGCAGAACAAGTGAATAAGTGGACCTTGAGTTGAGACCTTTGCTGTTTCCAATGTCTCGAATGAAATGGCAAGTCATTAAACTAACATGGATGAGGAAGTCCTAAGACTGTACTGTTCAGTGACAATGGAATAAACTCCATTTGCAGATGAAGATGACCATGGTATGGTCAAAAGCATCAGAACAACTGAGACAAACCAAAAAATTGGAGCTCGAGTTGATATTTTGTTTTGTTTGCTAACTTTGCATGGGTTTGTAGATATTGTCTATATTAGGATTTTGGAAGCTGACTCTACTCTGCTTGTAAAAGCGTCCTTTTAGTTGCAAACATCTGAAAACATTCATTTCCATTTCTAGGTCAGTAAATCTTTGGCACATGAATATATTTAAATATGCTTTAGTGCCAAAAAAGAATACAAGTACACCTTTCTTTGGGATCTTGCCTTTGCAGGTGTCTGAGATTCAAGTGTCAAAATGTAAAATGCAAATGACTATAAATGCTCTGTCACTATAAGTAATTTTTGCACAAATTCCAGTTTCTTTGCAGGGCTTATGTGCAGTATCCTAATGTTATAATACAATCCATTGCTGTAGTACTGGCGTGTGTTTTGAAATAAACTGGTGCCATGTACAACTGATGGAGCAATGTCTGAGTTACAGGAGCTTGAAAATGGACCGAATGGTTTTCACGGTTTAGTGGAGAAGATAATATTTTCATCGCAATCAACACAGGATTATCTCTATAAAGGTGCATTATGCATATCTGCCTATAGCATTCTACTACACTGTATTGACTCAGTGGGACTGGCAGCTCTACATTATGGTGATCTTGTATTGCTTGCTGTGAGTGTTTCGGCGGATTGGATGGCTTCCACCCATGATGTGGCGACATCTGAAAGTGAGACACTGCAGCCTACATTCAGAATCCATGCAATCCTGCCTCTTCATTTTCCTTGTAATGACCATACTTCCGTATTGCATATATATTTGAAATACATTAAGAGAGTTTTGGGTTTACAGCTTTGCACCTGCCTGAACACATGAGTAAGTGAAAACTACGTAGCCACTAAAACACACCATAGCTGCCATTTGCAAATATACTGTAGCCTTTGAAGTCACTGTAGCTTTTTGTTGCTGTAACCTCTCACTGTGTTTAACCACCGTTTTAAGTGATTTTTAGCAACTACTAACCAATCACATGATATATTGTGGTTTAAGTGTGAGCCATGCACAGCAATTATAGCAATGTACTGTATATTGAGTGAGTTTGAGTGTGATGACATACAATACAAATGTGTGCTACGTGAAGACTGTAAAATATAATACATAGATGTAGCCAGAGAAAGACATGTTTTCATCCTTACACAATCTCTGCCACACCCTTGCCCTGGTCCACACCAGAAAAGTCCCTAAATCCTTGGATACAAATGAAAGTTAGGTACAGGACAAGTGCAACTTCTATGATGCCAACTAAGTAATATAATTTAACCTTTAAGAAATGTAATGCAACAAATTTGCATCCTCAGTGGCATTATTTTCAGAAGTCCTCCCATTAGATGTGTGAACTATCTATCATCCATAGACTTCAACATTAATATTAATGTTTATTCTCTGAAGGCATACTTGCAGACAGAGCCTTCCTTAAAGCATCTGGGCCAGAGAGGCATTCTGCTAAATGTTATTGATTTTCCACTCAGCAAAGAGCGGGACTTGAGGTTCTCAGTAATATAACATGGAAAACAGAAAGTGCAAGTTTCCCCTCTGTAAAGATTCTTTATATCAATCACATCAAGGCTATATTCTGATCAATTAGAAATAAGATATACCTTATCTGTTTGACTTTTTAATGTTTTTGAGGATAGGACCAGCCCAAAGCCTGAAATGTACTTGGTGATCCTCTTCGTTATGAGACTTCTTTATTTCATTTTGCATGAAATTACAAAGCTCCTGTGATAAAACAGCACATATATGATTTCTGAGATCTGCCATTAGCTGAGAGGACATTTATTTATAACTACTTAAATTAGTCTAAATTAAATTCATTTGGAAGATACTTCAGTCCAATACATGTATTAAATGTCCTTGAAGTCTGAGAGAGCCAGATAATAGACTTTATTTTTATAGCACTTTTAAAAACAAATGTCACAAAGTGCCTCACAAGGCAATAAAAACAAGATAAATTAAGCAAAAGTAAAAACAGTAAAATAAATTACTAAAACAATATAGTAGTAAAATGAGTGATAAAAACAAGTATGTATGTCCACACATGGATATATAATCCACAGGAAAATGAATATATGTGTAAAAATACACTCAGACACACACATGCAGCTGCACACAGATACTGGATTACTTTATTCACATGCTACATAACACCATAGACTGTATATAAAAATAGACGTAAACTCTGGGTCTTATAAGTGAAGCCAGTGCAGAAGTGCCTTAAACCTTCTTATAGTTTAGACTATTGACATCTGTGTCAACTTTAAAAAGATACGTTTTTTTTAAAGTTGACACAGATGTCTAAACTATAAGAAGTGAATTCTAGAGTTTGAGGGCCCAAAACATCAGAAGTGCAGTCCCCTCTGGTCACATCACTGGACCTGGGAACAGCAAGAAGTAACTTATTAGATGATCTAAGACTCAGGCTCATATGTTAAGAGGTCTTCATATTATAGGTCCTGCCCAAATTTCGCTTTAAAAGTAAGTCATACAATTTTAAAATCAATTCTAAAATGTATGTGGAAAGCTAATGCCGTTTAGAGCCTCGAGTAAGACAAATTATTACCATGACTTAATTGCATGATTTCGAAAATCTAACAACACTTTGATCAGGCAGAAAGTTGATCTTTGAAATCTTTGGTAAACAAACCAAACATAAATTGAACTTTTCAGACTGGGAGACACATTCAATCTTTAGGGTTTTCTATGAATGAATCCAACAACCCAGTTTAACGCAGTGTCATGGTATTACTGAGCTACTTGTCATTTAAGAACCTAACACAATCAAAGCCCATGTTACACCCACGCCAGTGAATTATAAGCAATGTTTGATGAGCAGATTGATGGCAAGGCTAAAAGGGAAGGGCATGCAATTAGTATTAGTCATTTTCCACCTGTCAATTACAATTAACTGAGATAAAACATCCTAATAAATGTCCCTCATAGAGGTTTTATTGAGATGTCCGGAGTGGATAATAATAATGATGCTTTTACTTGATCTTGCTCTGTCTATCTTCTGTTAGTCCTTTGTACCTCCATATGTCTTTTTCCGAAATTAAACTTCTTCTAGTCCACAATTTAAATGTCCCTCTCTAAATCATTGTGACTTCGCATCTTGAAATAGTCTAAATTGTGCATAATTGTGCATTTGGCATGAATTGCAAATTGAGGAAAGCTAGACATGCAGATACAGATGCAGCCTGTAACTCCCAATAAAGTTGGCATCCCCTGTTAAATGTTGGCTGGCAGTTGCATAAGCAACCACAGGTATAATGAGTCTCTCTGCATCTGATGGCTTACTCTTCAAGCTCTCAAATATCAGCTATACTACTGTGGCTTGCTCTGACTGCCACAAAAAAAAAAGAAAAGAAAAAAGAACACACACAACAGGAGTCCAGCAATGAAGCCAAGATGAAAGAGTGAATGTATTTTCAGGCAATTCAGAATGTGTGTGTTTGACTAGCATTGTGTAGTGTTTATGTAACAGACCCGAGCCCATTGAGATGGGTTAGGGTAGAGACGGTGTCCTCCAAGGCTTTTCAAGGTGATACCAGCACAGAGGGGAGGATTTAGGAGGAGAGGGATAGAGAAGAATTGGGAAGCTCCCTTTTATTCTGGATTTCATTGTGATGGTCTTTCCTGTTTGTCTCACCCTCTCTCTGTAGGGCTGTGTTCTCCATCTCTTTCCTCTTTCTCTTTGCATATCTGCCTTTTATCATGATGGTCACTGTGTGTAGCTCTAGAGAAAGTGCTCTGGGTTCATGATGCGATGAAATAATGAGAAGAGACATGGTGATTCAGCAGTTTCAGCCCAAAGGCCACATCTGCTCTCTTTCCTTTGCTCTCTATATCTGTCTGTCTCTCTTTCTCTCTTTTTGCTCTCCCTTTCTTTATCTCTCTATGTATCCATTGAGTATGTACTCTGCAGTTTCTGCCTGAGTACCAGTGAGTGAATTTACCACCTATATTGCATAAGTGTCCATCAGAGGAGATTATTTTGGACTGTTGCCTTTTGAATATGACTCACAGTGGAGGGCTTTTTTGTTTGACTGCAGGTTGACGCACAGCTCCGTGATGAGCAGGGGTTCATGCGAGTGCCACCCAGTAGCCCTGCAGTTGTAGCTTGAGTTTTAATAATGCTGTTTAGCCAACTAGCAGCAGCATTTACAATCGCATCACAGAAGTGGTAGGGGTGTAAACACTCTTTTATTCTTACTGCATCAGTGGTTGCAAAATGCTGCCCTTTTCCCACAAACTGACTGGTGAGCATGAAAAACTAGCACAAGACAGTTTACAGAGTTTACAGCCATGTAAAGATCCTTTTTTTAAATTCAAATTTATGATTACAAAGGACAAAAAAAAGAGAGACCAAAAACCAACAGCACAATGGAGAGTAAGCCAGAAAGGTTGCAGAAAAAAAGCAAAAATATATAAATATAACATACTTTTTTAGGAAATCATTGCATCACCAATCCTTCCTGTCAGGACTTCAACGTTCAACATTGGAAGGTTCAGGCTTTGTTTCATGAACAGTCAAATCATTTCTTAAATTAAATTTCTCTCAATTATATAGTGTTTTTAAAATGTCCTTGTTCCATCTAAGCTGTTATCTTTAGAAAGCCCCTGCAGGCCTGAGGCTGCACGTTTCATCATTATCAGTTCTATAAAGTCCTTTAGCCAGTGATTCAAGCAAAAACAATTTGGTTTCCTTTCTTTCCTGTTGATATGGTCCTTTTCACAATTTTATGAAGCATTGTGTTACATCTATTCTAACTCCCAACAGGTACACTTTTGGCTGATACGTTCGTATTTAACATATTTTGTACTCCTGCCCAAAATTGTCTTGTTTCTGGGCATAATATGTGTATTAAAGATCTTCTCTCTCCACATTCATGCAACGTAGATCTGACATATTAGGATTAATTTTATTGAACTTCTGTAGTTATATAAATTCAATATAAAATCTTCATCTGTATAAATTTATATCTAACACGTTCTGGTAAACATTTAGTATGTTCCATAACTGCACCACCATTGCTAACTCCACCATTGCTCTGGTGGTGAGGTGTTTTCTCAAATTGCTTTAACTTTATCCAGGTCATTTCTAACATTTCTTATATAATTTAGTTCTAAGTCTGATGGTGGGACTAGATGAAAAGACCCCAATTTATTCAAGGCAGTCCATCCAACACTTGTTCAGACATTAAAATCAAAACCACAAATGTCAACCTCATGGTGGTGCTATAGGAAAAATCAGGATATCACCAGAGTCAGTATAATTTGCCCTCTGAGAACCATGAATGTCAACGCAATCGCTGTTGAGATATTTCAGTCTGGATCAAAGCAGTGGACCAACCAACTGATTGACTGCCATGCCCCTCACTTGGTTATTTGGTTTCCTGTGACTGAACAGCAAAAAGCCCACTGTTTTTACTCAGTCACAGTTTTGTGACATCAGTCAGTGACCTGAATTGAATGTAAACGAATGTACACAGTTTGTTTGTGTATGTCTATGAGACTGAATTCAAGCATGCATTAAAAAAGTCGTTCTAATTTTCTCCATTGCTGGTTGAGACAGGCGTACACAGTGAGAGCAGGTGGGGAGGTGGAGCTTTGTTTATTTCCATCCACATCTCACAGATACAGTACACACACGTTTACAAGCAGCACCTGGATTCTCTTTCTGTTTTCTGTCACCTAATTATACATGATAGAAAAAAGTTTTTCCCACAGAATTCAGTATTTTCTGGGTGATTTACTACGGAAGGTTGGTTTGGGAATAAAGTGGTTTATTGTTAAAAGTTAAAACAACACATCCGTATACAGCAAACAGGTCAGAACATTTTCAAGGGATTTTGCAGGATGTAGGTTTGACTTTGTCAGTGATTAGGAATTATCAGTGGCACAAAGGTTCTCATCTGCAGGTCACATTTCCAAACGCACAGGCTGAGATCTGACCTTATTACAGCCTGTGGCAACGTCATGCTCACTATGTAAGGTGCTCTTGGTTTCGACCTCCTAATGTCTTGTACCTCTCAGCTGTTGGCACACTAGACTGGTGGCATTTTCAGCCCAAGGGTTGATACAGAAACAACTCCAGGGTAAAATTTCCAACCTTGTAACTTCAAAAACAGGACATGATAGCTTTACAAGTTTATTGGTGTTATGTGATTTAACCTGTTTTTGAATTTAAATGACACTGATTGGGTTTTCTTCCAATGGTACATGATAAAACCTGAGTGGAAACACTAATCAAATGTGAAATCTATTAAATATTTGTCATTGTCTTTGAACAGTCATTGTCATCTTTTACTTAATGGTAGAATTACACGCTGGTTTTATTGTACAGCTTTCATGATTAGCATTTTTATATATGCTAATTTATATATATATATTCCATACTTTATCCATAATACCTAAATAAACACAAGGCTCATGCTTGCTCCCACGGGAGCAGGATATTGAATGCAGACTTGAGGCACTGGCTATGTCAATAACGACTGACTAATAACCACCATCAAGAAGAGCCGTTATCTGTAAGGCCTGTTAGGAGTACAGATCACCCATTAGATTTGTGGCAAGAAAAACAGTTAGCCTTTTAGCTAATTTGAATGTGACGGAAACTATCCCCTCTGTGTATTGGTAAGTATGTACACTATGTTTCCCTTGCTGTTTCCCGCAAGGACAATTAGATTAGGACAGCACTTAATGTCTTTGCTATTTCCATAAAGTTACACCTCAACAGGCTGTTAAGCTAAAGGAGCCAAATAACTTGAGAGGCTTTATTCCAAAACAACTTAATTTATCCAAGAAGCCGCAGCCCAAATGAATGCAAAAGTGAATTGTTCCAAAACAAAGCTATGAGCTGATCTCTTACCACAACGAGGAAAAGGACGTAACTGGAAACCAAAACTTTTGACATTCTCTTGAATAGTTTATTTTCACTTTGCTTAAACCCATAAGTAAATTTGTGCCAATACTTGTGTTTGGCTCCTTTGAATCAAATCATGCTAAACAATAGAATATTTACAAGTGGACCCCTGCATGTAGTTGTTAATTACCACTGTCATAACCATTGCTGATGGGTTGCTGGGTTGATCAGGCAGATTTACCTCTATCAGCTAGTTACATCAACTAACATGTTAGCTGTCCAAGCCTGTTTTTCCTCACATTACCACTACAACTATTTATTGCTAGCCATTTGAGAAAACATTAAAAACATTAGAAAACCTGAAAAGTATCTAACAGAGGAAGGTGGCGGTACTAAGAGTAGTTTTGTTAGCTACCTGGGCTAACTAAAAGGTATCTCTGTCCATTGAAAACATGATGGATTGAAGGACAGCAGAAGCGAGACATTTGTCATTAATTTTGGGTTGTCAGTTTTAATTTAATAATTTTGTTGTATCATTTACTAGCATTGTTTTGTTTTTCTTTTTGTTCTTTTAAATAGGGGATATCTCATTTCGATTGAAATGTTTTCCATGTGTTTTACAACATGCTATATGTCTAATGTGTGTCTAAATGGGGGCTTATATAATATTGATGGCTGAAAAATACCAAGCCTATTTTAGAATAACATGTTTTTTAGGACAGAAAATCCATTTTAAAATTGAAACAGTCCAGCCAATCATATCTTGTATCAATACATGACACATACCACTATTAAACATACATCATACATTAATATACTTATGTATTATAATCGAAAATATATCTGCAATATACTTACATACTACCCTCAGAGGGTGAAATGGAATACATTGCAGAGTAAATGCATTCACGTACTGCGATTCAAAATGTATTTTGTGCACATTAGTAATCAGTAATGATGTCAAAATGAACTTATATCCAATCATGAGGGCGTCAGTTGAAAGATCAGTGCCCCAGCAGACATGCCAGATATTTCAGGTTTATTTTAATTTAATCTTTGTGCATTTTGACCTTTAGTCTGATTGTTGCACAAACAGACCTCTCAGATCCTCTTCTATTAAATAGCCTCTTCAGTAGGATGAGGAGGTACTATCATCACTGAGGCAGTGCGTAGATTTATCCATTGAGGTTATTATGTGAAAGCTGCGACTCTTATTAATACAAGAAGTTTGCATTGAATTTATAACTTAATTTAAGGAGACCAAAATAATGTAAAATGCAGTATACCTTAGGATTTATGTCTATGAAAACCTTCTGTTTTATCAACCAAGATGAACTAGAGGTGATGAAGCAGTCTGCCTTATGGACTCTATGGATCGATTGACCATCAGAATGACCTTTACTATCAGCTGTTTACAATTAAGAACACATAGAAAAAGGGAAACTGGGAAATGCAATTTGTACAATAATACAAAGAAATTAGAAGTTTATCGATCATCGCATTCATATTACTAATTGTTTGTAATTTGTTTTGACTGCTTCTCTGACTCTGTAAGCACTTTGAATTGCTATATGTCTGAATGGTGCTTTTTAAAAAAAAAAAAAAAACGTGCCTTGCCTCTGCAGTATTCCAGAGAAAAACCTCTTACTATTCATGAGGCATACAGATACCTAAGAGGGCCATAAACGAGACCAATCAGCTCCACAACTCTGGTGAAATAGTCCACTGTTGCTATGGCGACAGGTAATCTTAAAAATTTATGGTGGAAAAAAGGCACTGATGTGATTTTACCACAAAGTGTGTACAGTTTATATTTAGTTGTTTTTTTGTTGTTTTTTTTTTTTTTTGCATCATTTGCAGAGATGAGTAAGACAATCGAGAAATCAAAATTGTATTTTCAAAATTGTACATTTATACAACACACGAACTCTTTCTCCGTTTCTTGACGTCTCTCTGTGTCTCTCTATATTTCAGTTAAATTAGCCTACTAAGTACAACAAGTACAAGTTGGAACAAAAAATCAGTCTATTAATAATAACTTCATATATTTACATGCATTTCAGATTTCTTATATAATTTAAAGATATTTCAACAGGTCACATCTATCTACTGGCTCCATGCTCACGTGAATGTAAAGAAAGTTATAAACTGACATGCCTGTTTGAAACCTTTTTAATTCAAAAAATTTCTTCTACTTCATTTTGCAATGACTGTTTTGCTTTTGTTTTTTTGAGGGGAGGGGAAGGGGGTTGCCATAGACACCATGTGACTGTGGATACATAGTCATTGTGATGAGTGCCAAAATCATATCACAGCTAAGGGCTGAATAATGCTTAAAAATACATGCATGTACAAGGCATCGTCAAACCATGTCAGAAGGTAAAAATGTTTGTACTGCACTATTTCAAACAGGCACACTTAAAGGTAATGGAAAAAGCCTGCCATGATACACCAGTAGGAGACATTTCTTTTATATTTAATCCGGTAAACAGGAGTAAAAGCCCACAAAAGTAACAGTAAAAAGAGTAAAATATATAGCAGTCAGCCCAACAATAACCCGGAGTTACCAAGGAGCAATAACAACATATTAGCTCAAAATAGCTAATGTAGTTGTTATTCCATTAGCAGTAAACTGATAACAGAAAAAGCTCTAAATACACTCTTGATAGTTTTGTGTTATTTTTTAGTGTGGAGTGCATTGTATCGGCATTTTCTATTGATTCTTTTTAAATGTCCCTGTTTGTAGCTTCGTCTTTGTTATGAAAGCACCAAATGAAACTTGCAGTTCACACACTCATAAATTTACACCCACAGTTTCACTGATTCTCCACAAGGTTGAGTTGTTAGGTGTTAATACATTTTTCTTTGCAGTCATCACTGCCAAGGACCTTGATATGAATCAGCCAAAATGCAGATGTGTTTACTGTCACAAGTTGTGTACACAAAAAGGGTAAGTTCCGACCTGTCTTACTGCTGGTACTGAAAGTGAACTAGAGGAAAACGTGCTTCATTACTTAATACAGAGATGGCATTTTCCTTTTGCATATGAAGCTTCTGAACAAGGAGAGAGAGAGAGAGAGAGAGAGTGTGTGTGTGTCTGTGTGCTTTTCTGAGAGAAAGATAGTGAGAGAACAACATGTTGGTACTTGCTGTGATAATATCACCAGCAGAGGAAAGGGAGTCATTATGTCAACACAAATATTTAACTAATTTCTTGGGTGTAATTACAGCTGAGCAAAACCAGCAACCACATCCAGTATTGTTTTTAATAACTGGACCACATGCATAGGTGTTCTGTGTGAAGGAACTGATGTTGTATGTCCTTGTTAATAAAGGTAAAGCCATTAAACTGAGGGTGATAACTGTAGGTCTTTAATAACATTTTCAACGAATGAGAAATACACTTCTTAGAATATGATTTTTAAAAATATTACTACGGACAAGCGCACACAAGCACATACGTACCCACTGTCACACAACACATAATGATTCACCATTTCAATATTGACATGTGGTAATTATTTCTTCGTATCCAATTCGATTTTTAAGATGGATGATTAGCAATAAAACTGTCCCCTGGCTTATAGGCATGGCTGTAGTGATTAATCACACATTTCTGACGAGGTTTCCAGGCAAGTAGAGGGGTCACTGCTGATGTTGTAGGCAGGGCATCCATATTATTACTCTTCATATTAGATAGTAAATAGTAAATCCCTCCTTAGTATCTGGACAGTTCTGCTCCCAATGGGGGGGACACACTATTTGACCTCACTGGGTAATTATTTGTCTGTTAATGACCCAATTGAGCACAGGTCATGAGGGACTGCAGCCAGGGTACAGCAGCTGAGGTAAAGAAACTATTCAACGATACTTTTTTTCTCACACACACAAATATAAAAAAAGAAAAAAAAAGTGACTCGCTTGTAACTAACTGTTTATATCAGATCTAACAACAGCACAAACACACACACGGTCCATCTCTGCCATCCTGGTTGCTATGGAAACATACTAATTAGATTGTTTTGCATTTTAGAGCCTGGCACACACCGTATTGTTGTGGTCATTAGTGTACAGTTGCAGCCTGTTTAAAGTGCTCGGAGTGCAGCACAGTTTCTATGAGCGTCACATAAATCGTGCTTGACTTGTTCTCAGAGGATTAGCACAGACGTGTATTGAGCCATTTCCATCACATGATGAAATTTTCCACGTAATGCCTGACCATTTACTGCTCTGTAGTTACCTCTACACATTTGATTTGATCGTTTGCATAATCAATAGGTCTAAAATTGCCATATAGGGCTACCTGTTGTGCTCCATTTCTGGGTGACATTCATTCACAAAAATTTTACCAGAGAGCAAACGATGAGTTTGATCTTATAGACCTGCTGTCGGAGACAGAAATTTGCTTAATATCACAAATGATCTTAAATCACTTGTATGTGCCACTTACCAACAAATTTGTTCATGGAGTGGTTCTTGCATGAGGCCCAGTGTTTTCCTTGGATCAAGCAGCTTATGCCATTACGTTATACTCTAATTGTACTGAAAGTACACGTAATTTGATCAGCTCAGCAGCAGTGCAATGCAATAAGCTGACTGAGCTAAGGTTTTTCCCTTGAGCCTTCCCTGTATGGACTCAGAGCACTGTACAAACCTCTGGAAAGAAGCAGCTAGCTAATGGCATATAGGTCCACTGTTTTATTAAGTACAGGGCTGAGGGCTTCCCAAATTAATTCTGAGGTTCTGTGTATTCCCTGTGGCAGAGTTTAGATGGAGAGTCACATCTTCTCGGTGTATCCCTTTTGTCTGCGAGCTGTGAGAAGAGTATCTTCAGCCGGCCTTTGTTTGTCCTCCATTAAGCGAGGGTCGATGTGAGGCACTGCTAGTTTTGGAGTAAGCAGGGAATCAGGGGTGTCTGACAGAGGAAGCAAGGAGCAAAGAGGGAAACAGAGAGAAGCTGGTTATAGCAGAAGAGGAGAGACAGACATGAAAGAGAGAAAATGGAGGGAAAATGAGCTCAGCAGATGGAAAGATTGTCAATCCCTGTATTCCATCCATAACGATTAGCTACTCATGGTGTATAAGAAGAAGCTGTATGAAACACGGCTCTAAGCTTGTCTCCCTTGGTAACTATCTCTTACTGTCTGTTGCTCTCTCCTTCTTGCTTTCTCCCGCTGCCTCAGTTCAATCCATATAATGAGAGTTTCCAATCCATCACAGGATCAGATAGGCCTAAAGTCAGTCTGAGTTGCTCGGCTCACTACTGACTTTTGGTGCGTAGTTGCCAACTGGGACCTTGTTTGCCAACAAGTAGTGGGATACAGTACAAAACATTTACTATGCCCAGTGGTTATTTATTTAACCACGAAATCTCTAGAGATAAATGATCTTTTTTACAAGAGAGATTGTGCAGGAATTACAGCACAGAGTAATCAACACATAAGAACACACACAGTCGATTCCCACCATTCACATACAGTGCATCCAGAAAGTGTTCAATATTTTTATGGTGCAGCCTTATGCTAAAATTAAAAATATTCATTTTTTCCCTCATCATTCTAAACTCATTACCTCATAGTAGCAAAGAGAAAACTGAATTTTAGAAACATTATTAAAAAGTGAAAACTGAAAAAGCACAGATAAACTCTTGTTCCACAGTATTTTTAAGTTTATACTGTGATACAGATGCACAATTTATGGTGATATAGCAATTTGTATAGGTGGTGCACAGTGTGCTGTAAGGACATTTGAAGACAAATGAAGGAACTTCATGATGTTCACTAAATCCAACATTGTCATACAGTCCCTACATGTTGGCAATTGTCATTTATCTGCAGGTAGATACAGTATATTCAAACTTCGTTGACATTGGTAGCATGAAATCATAACTTCCACAGTGTTTGAAAGGTGAGGTTCTATAGGCACTACCGTCACGTTGCAGTGTTAATCAGTTAAAGTGTTTTGTGAGAGATGAAGTGGTTTAGATAATGAGATAGGTCTGACCTTGGGTCCGCAGTGTTTTTGTCATCATTTTCTGCAGCAGGCTACATGCCATCCACAAAGAGGACATAAAATACCACACAACAGCAGGGAAACTGCAGACACCACACATATGCTTGTATACAATACAGAAGCTGTCTCCCACCCTGAATCTTTCCACCATTAGTTCTGCAGTGTCGCCAAATTTAGTATCTGCTGAAGCCTCTTCTTTTCTGGATTGTTGTAATGGCCAAACAGAAATGCTTCACTGTAAGAGAGCAGTTTCTTTAAGGTAAGCAGACGTTTTTGCCATACTCTCTGGTATGACAACAACGCAGTAATCGCCCAATAATACAGCGGCAATAAAGAAGAGGAAAGTGGGACTAGTTGAATAGCTGTGACATTAAATTCACTGAGGCCTGATTCGCTAGCCAGGCTTTTAGGGTTTTAGCCAACTGCAGTGTGGCCATAAGCAATAATTCTCTGAGGTCTTAAATGGCTCAGTTGACCATATGGTGTAAGGTCCATTGGTGCATTTTGGCAGGAAAGACAGAAAAACACACACACACACACACACACACACAGATGTATATGTACTCATATATATGACTTAGCCCCTAACCATGTCTTAATCAATGAAACTATTTGTCTTAACACAGATTTTGGTCGTCTGCACTGAACGTAAGTACACAGCAATGCAATGAGCTAAACACACTTCCAATAAAGCTGAAAACAGCTGAATAATTGTGATTAATCTAGTAAATATACTCATAGAGTCTGAAAATGTAAATAAAAACATCACAAATTGGCTATGATAAAGTAATAACAGTAAAGTTATAATGAAAGATTTCCTATTGAAGACCTGTTCACATGTCTGACAAAATGGTGGATGCACCAATGTCAGTTAAACTGTAACTGCTAATGAACTGACCCAGCAACAGCTGATAGAAGAACAACTTAACCTTAGCCAGAACCTAGTTCCAGTCTTAACCCTAAGCCGACCCAATCACCTCCTTTTCCTCCTCCTTCCTTTACCTGAGCATGTACGCGTAACTTGTGCCGTGGAGTAGACGGCACGCACGTGTAGCTTAGTGCCCAGTGACACCTGAAAGTGACACAATTAAATGACTTAGTGTGAAACACAGTATGTGGTGCTGGAAGCTTGATCGACAACTGGATGACCACAATTCTGCCTCACGACTGACTCTAAACCTCGTTTTTCTGGAGCATGAAAATGTTGCAACAAAGCTAATATATACAACTCTCCATGAAAGCACCACGCAGCTAATCCATTGATTACTCATAAATGCTGCTGTGGCTGGGAAGTTAATTGGCAAATGGCCCTTTGAAGAAGTGAAAACAGGCTAAAACGTGCTCAGTTTACAAAAATGTCCTGAGTCTGTAGACCTAAACTTCAAACTGGGCTCCAACATCACACGGAAACAGACTGAATAACGCTGCTGTACTTGCTACTTGTTTCTCTTTTTGGCTCCCTGTCTCTCTCTCACACACACACACACACACACACACACACACACACCCCACGTGGTGCGTAGTTCGCCCATTACGTGTCGCTCTGTAGTAGGTGTAAGTGTCAAACTATCAATATGGAGACACAACAAACTGCAAAGGCCAAATGGGAGCTCACTTCCTCTTCACTTGCACACGCAACATGCACTTAGTATCTGTAAATGCCCACACAGAGAGACACAGACGTGACGTTGTACCAGCTATGTAACTGTTAACTCAAACCTGCTCTTGGAGGAATCAGACAGCGCTCCAACCTTGTGTTCTCAATTATTTCCAATCAAGACTGATGATTTCTTGATTGGATAAGCCACAGCTCTCTCTGAAAACAACCTGAAATATTCAGTGGCACATTCGTTTCTTTAATTCCATCACACAAGATAAGACTTAATCAATCCCCAGGGGAAATTCATATATTACAGCAGCACAGAGACAGATTCAGAGGTTAAAAAAAACAAAAACAAAAAAAAAAAACAATTATATGTGAATGAAAACAAGTACAAATTAAAGTAAGGAATTAAACACACTTAAAGTAAAAAAAAAAGCGATATGCAGTATAATGGAAAATACCTAAAGTATATGATGTTATATAAACTACAAGGAACAACTCCTCCTCCTGCTTCTTTTCAGACGCTTTCTAACTGACAGTCATTGTTTGAGTGTCTCTGTGCTTCTCACAGTTATTCATCCTGTCTGCAAACACAGGCCTTATAAATCAGTGGTTAAGTAATGGAGCTACTGTGTGCGATAGCTGGGAGTGGATGTGACTACACCTAAACTATCCTCCCAAAGACTAATTACCGCTACACTGAAGAGATTAGGAGAGAAGAAGGGGGAGAGTCAAAGATGCTTTTTTTTTTAACCTGAAAACTAATTGAGGGGGCTGCTTTCTGGTCTCTGTAGATAAGTGTGTGTCTGTGTGTGTGTGTGCGTGTGCGTGTGTGTGTTTCCATATGTGTGCACTGTAGGTGTGGGCTTGTGTGGGAGGGTTTGCAGTTACTGACTGTGTGTGGTGTTATGCTGAAGGCTTCCTTCTGCATGTACGGTATATCCACTGTTTACGTCCTTGCATTTCACACCACCGCAGCAGATGTCACGTGACACGTCCAAGCTAGCGCTTTTCTAAAATGGCTTAAAGAATTACAGCAGCAATACGTCACCACTTAGCTAAACAGGTGTGTCTGTGTGTGTGTGTGCGTACGTGTTTGCATGTGAAGAGTGCGCTGCCTTTGAGTCGTGACCAGAAAATATCCTCCCTCCCAAGCTTCGTCTCGTACACCCACAGTGGGGGTTTGCTGCTGCTGATAGGGAGCTGCAGTAAATTCTGTGCTGTGCATGTATTCGCTTGGCTTAGTGTAAGATGTGACAGGAGTAAAAGGCAGAGAGGAAGCTCTGGTGAAACACTGGACAACTCTCTCTAACACCACAGGGATCCTTAAAACATCAACTTCCAACTGGCAGAACACCCCCGCCTCCCCAGCTCTTAAGGCGGTGTTGATGAGGCTTGATTGGCCCCATCATCTGCTTGCAGCCCCTTCCTCACAGGTGGTGCAGCTGGGTTTTCTGGAGCGATGCTTTAACTCTCCAGAGTGCAATAGAAGGTGATTTATCATGGACAGGACGGGTGTGAAGTGTTCCTCTAGGGCCAGACTGAGGTCCAGCCTGATCCACATTTCACTTCACTGGCTTTTGGCCACAAGACAACAGCCAGTGCGTCTTATATATCATCCCTGTCAACTGCTTCTTTACCCAGCCTGCATATTTTGCTCTTTTTTATAATCATCAAACTCCTCCACATCCTTTTTCAACCCAGTGGCTATAAAGTCAGGCATTGTCACACCATGTGATAAAGAGCTGCAATAAAAAATAAACGAGACAAGAGGGAAAAATCATTTTCAAGCTAAAATATTTCTCACCATCTGCAGGGGGTGTGTTATCTTTCTCAAAATCCTATTCTGAGGTCCCTGTGGGATACAGTTTGGAATGATTGATTGTAATGTAAGTCGTTTTAGGGCAGAAGAAGATTGAGCCACCATCCAGTGGCCACTTGATTTTGGAAATCATCGAACTGGCTGGGACACATTCACCTCCTCATCTACAGTATACTCCTCATCTGTTGCATGAAAAGAATAATTATCTCCATACATTTCATTTTATATTTTTTGTTGCTTCTGTGTTTTTGTTTTTAAATCAGTAGCAAGGCTGGATCTAAATAATGTTCTTCCTCCTTATGTTGTAACTTTTTATGTAGCAACAGGCTGTGTTATCTTTCATCATCAGGATTATTTCACTTTTCTATTCACAATTATTTCACCGTGACTCCATCGTCTGGCTTAGAAGGACAGAGCTTGGCTTCAGTGAGTATCTTGGTGTCATGCTCAACATGCCAAATTTGCCTTAAGAGCTGTAAGAGATATACTTTTTTACAGTGAAGAAATACAAATATCTTAAATCACTGGTGATTAACGAGACAATTAGAGGAGCCACACATAGCAGAGGTCAGGGAAAGTTAATCTTGTTTGATCCCCTGGGACAGTTTACATAATTTTCTTAAATTAGGGTTAATTTGGCACAGACTGGAGGAACCTCCTCTGCAACATATCAGGCTATTAGGTATTCCCTCTCAAAAGGCCAAAATAATCGTACTGACTGAATAGGCCTAACTTTGAATTCACCGTGATGCACTTATTTGGGATTTATCTTCCACCACTTCACTTTTGACGAGTTCATTTTAACACAGTTTGTCGAAAAACAAATGAGAGATCCCTAAAATAGTAAAAAAAAATATAAACTTGAACAGCTACAGTTTCATGACAGGAAAACTCCTCCTGCTGAAGAAGATCAGAAGATCAGCGACAGCTGAAATTTATTCATGTTTTGTCAGTATTTTGGAAATTCAGATTATGTCGCTTGAGGTAAATTTTGTGCTTTAGAAATGATCCAGTTGATAGTTGAAGCAGAGATGTCAGGAGAGATGTGAGCATGTTTTAAAGATGATACCAGTGTTGTGTTTGGTGATTTGCAAGGTATAAATGGTTGATGTATATCTGCTGATCTGTTCAGAGGCAACTGAGTCATATATTTTAATTTGTGAAAAAAGTTCATGTCTATCAAAATAGTCAGTTTAATGTTGAAAAAAGGTTATTAGGTGGAATAAATTTCATTCTCAACACCTTCAGGCACCTCATTTGTGAAAAAAAGCCTCAAGTGCAAAAGTGACAAATGGTAAAAGAAAACCATTGTATTACATTTGTTGTCGACACAGATCTTGTGGGCAAAAAAAAACACTTCATGTTCTGTGAAAAAAAAAATGTGGTGTGGAATCAATAGTGTGAAACAATTAAGGCATCAGAGGTGCCTGGAGTCATTTTTCTCCTATGTTGGTATCATTGAAAATAACAACATACAAAGGCATGATTTTTGAAAATATGTACACACATGAAAGTGTTGGCGTTTTTGTTTGGCAGGAGATCGATAAAATTCCCTGCTTTGTTATTGGGGATTTTTAATAGCTGACAAATAAACCTGAGGAAAAAGATGCCAGAACGAAAAATAATTACTTTGCTGAAGCCTTTGGCTTCTAAACAGAAGTGAACAGAATATTTAACATCAATGTCTGGTATTGTCTTGTGGCTTATAAGTATTCAAAATGAATCATTTCAGCCTCTAGGATAGAGAGAGGAAGAGAGAGAGAAGACTGAAGAGAGGGGATGATAACCGGAGAGCAGAAGCCAGGATTTAAGGGAGGAAAAAAACATGGTGTGGAGGGTAGGATGGGGCTTCACCTCCCGTCTGTAATGTCACTGAGTGTTAGTAAAATGGGAATAGAGGATGATCGGAAGTGAATGGAGGACAAAAAACCTCCATACAAGGACATGCTTTTATTTGCCAAAGTGTGAGAGAGGATCAGGCTGGGGAATCAAAAAAATGTTGAGAGGGGGAGATGGTGGGCTGAGACAGAAATACAGAAATAAATGAAGGGAGACAGGGGAAAAGAGAGATGCTGCGAAAGCAACAAAGAGCAATAAAAAGAGGCTTAGAAGGACATAAAGGAGAAGTGCATGGAGAGAAAATGTGTGTGTATGTGTGTGAGAACAGAGGGTTAGGTAAAGAGAGAGAGGTTAGTGCTGAATGGTAACCGGAAAGATCTGTGACACGTGTGTCTAACGTCCGACAGAGCACCAAGGCACATGACTGCCCCAGGGCTGCTGCGCTCAGCCATGTCATGGCTCAACGATCTCAACACACACACACACACACGCACACACACACACAGATACACAGTATGGGAGCGACATGAGGATGAGGGGGCGAGAGAGCGGGCAAAGAGAAAGAGAGAGAGGCAGAGAGTGAGAGGTTACAGGACAAAGAAAATGGAGCTTGACGTGTAGAGAGATGTCAAGTGAAGGAGTAAGATAACATGGGGGAGAAGGGGCGGCAGGTGAACGTGGGAACGTCACGCCTGCGAGGCTGAAACACCCTCAGATTCAGATGCAGACGCACAAATGAAGCAGGAAAATCAGTAGTTCCACTGTGCTGTACAGTATGTGTGCACCAAACACTGCAGCTACGCTATTCCCCGGACTCATTTATTATTTGTGCACAGGTGAGCCTGAATGTCCTGCTAAATTCATTTAAATCAGTGTGACTGGGGAGGTGGAGTGTTTGTTTAGTAATGAGAATACAGCAGGTCTCTGTATTTCAGTGGGACTGCTGTTGGGCTACAAAGGCTAAATTTTTATTGTCCCATATGTGTTTGATGTCCTTTGTTCACTGATTGTGAATGCCACAGCCTGAAGAGAGGGATGGGCCTTTAGAGAATATTAGATTAGTCAAACTCTTAGTGCACATACAGAAATCCTGTACAGCGGCCCTGTGATATTCAAATTGTGTGTTTACGTCCTATATTTAAGGTTATTACCTCTCTGTGTTACTTATTTTCAATATATTTTAGTATTTACACTTATTAATATGACTTCATTTTATGAAATAATACTAGTAATAATGCTGTTATATTAAGAAAAAGCACAAGAAATCATGTTGACTGAATTTGTTGTTTTCTCTGCAAACAAATTTAGAAGAGCTCCTAACTACTGTGCCAAGATTTTTATGGTACCAGAGTTTTAGAAAAGGATACAGCCACATTAAATAAATATTGTCAGGCTATAGCTGTACAACAGAAGTTATTACCTGTGGATGTATTGGTAAAGTTGGTCTTATTCCCAGTTCTAATATCACAAAGTCTTTGAGCCTACTAGACTAGGGCGCCCTTTAGTGACTCACTGTTGTGACAGCTAAAGTAGACTTGAGTCCTCTGAACATGATGAGTCATATTTTTCACACAACACCCCAGTCTTGGCTTAAGTGCACTTGCTGCTGTTCTTTTAAGAGATTTGTAAAGTTCAAGTCAAAAAGTTAAAAACTAAAGGTGATCAGGCTTTTGTGATACAGACTTCCACTTAGCATCAAATGAGGCGACAGTGTCTCAGCTTTTAAATCTCATCTTAAAAACTCTTTACAGAATGGCCTACTGGAAAAGCACTTTCAGCCTCTTGCTTGAAAAGTTATTATAGTATTGTAAAATATTATCATGGTATTTATGTCCCCTTATTTTGTGAGTATTTCTAATTGTCTGTGCTAATTTGTCTCATTATCTGACCTAGTCAGATTAGCAACACAATTTTTCTTTGAGTATGTATGTAAATTCATGAAAAAATGACTGAATGAAACCAACCCAAGTAGAAAACTATACTTGTTTTCATAAGGCTTTTGTACTTTGACTATAGTGGAGCTGTGGTTTTTGCTGTGGTTTGGAAACATTAAAAGTAGATAGGAAATATCAATCAAAAAAAGTGGAACATATTTTGTGCGCTGGGGTCATTTCTGTTTGGCAGGGGGACTTCTGCAGTCTATTGTTATCCCCTCTCTAGTATGCATCCTGTTTTCTGACCTCCTCTATGCCAACACACACTACTACATAACTTAGTATGAAGTGCAGTGCATGCACAGTCTGTGTGATCCCATGTGTCAATCCTAATTCCCGAAACTCTCTTTAATCAAACACTACGAGCCCTGAATTGAAAATGTAAACGCTGTGCTCTGTGTAGTTAATTCTATAAACACATTATCAGAGGGAGGAAGGAGGGACTCAAACAACATCTCATTGACATTCGGTGCAGTCAGTGTGATACTCTGTCTCCTTTTAAACTCTTTCCATCAATCTCTGACACACACACACACACATACACACTCGTGCCAGGTTCCCCTAAGATGCATTTAATGAGTTGCTCTGAACCAAAAAGAAGCAGAGGTCCATGGTATCTCCACTACGTGACAGGCTATTATACAGAACAATGAAAGAGAGAAACCACATTACAGGACTTGGTGCCTTTGCGCATGCGCTGTGTGTTCAGGCAGAGCTGAACAGCCTTAATGGCTGTTTTGCTTTGGATCTTAACTCAAATGATGACACACAACAGACCGTGTGTGTCACTACCTGTCGTTGTGATCAGTTTAGTGATTCCCCTGTGTTCCTGCTCAAGGTATCAGGACAACGCTGGATTGTTTCTGATGTTTCCATATGGCACGAGTCCCTGATGCATGATGTGATTCAAGGCGACTGAATTTACTTAGCTTGTGGTCAGCGTGAAAAAAAAAGCTTCTGTCTTAAGGAGAGGTTGTGGTTTTACAGGAAGTTACGTGTGGCCACAGTAACCAGCTGGAGTCTTGTTGCATGGCAACCAAATGGTGACGACAAGATGCCTTTTCAAGTGTATGAACCAAACTATTTGGTTAGGGGAGCTATTTTAAGGTTTTGCTATCGCTACATAGCCAGTGTTAGCACTAACGGCTGTTTACTTACCAGTCTAGAAGAAAGGTTGCGAGGTCAGCATCAAACTTCATGCCTTTACTCACCAAGAGCTGTCTCCAGCAGTGGACGTCAGAGCCAGCGTTACTCTTGTCTCTATCATGTCTTTTCTTCTTCTGAAGATAGCATGCTAAATATATACCCTCACTCTAATCAGGCACCTGATCAACAAGAATTTGATTCATTGACAAATCGTTAATCTCTCCGTTTGTGTGGTGCAGAACATTGCAATCACACAAACTGGTACATTTATCATTGCTGATAATCTAAACCTATACTCTACTACTGATACAGATGAGGTCGTTGTGGCTTTTCAGGTCACACCCGTGTGTTAGGGTGTGTGAAGTTACAGGTTTTATCTTTAACTGAAGTGTTAATTTCAGTTTGTGCTTTATAGGTGAAGAATCTTGACACTATTAATTTGTACTTGTTTTGTTGTGGACTGTCTGACAGGGATATAAACAATAATCGACATCTGAATATAAGCCTCAAAATAATGCCTTATAATGTATGTTCCTGTGTGTGTGTGTGTGTGTGTGTGTGTGTGTGTGTGTGTGTTAACACAGTCTGTTAACTGTAAAATTAACAGACTGAGGGAGAGATACCCCCCCCCCCCCCCCCCCCCCCCCCCCCCACCTTTGACTGTTAACACCTTCTCATATGCCTCTCCTCTCTGTTGGAGAGTTCAAACAAACCAGTGAAGGATAACAGTATCATCTGTTAAGTTACTTAATTAGCAACTTGGGGCCTATGTAAGCTATGACACCTGGGTAGATATAGATGCAACGTTACACTGAAGTGATAGTGCGTGAATAGCTGCTTGAAAATATTACTACCAGCATCTGTGATACACAGATGACCTGCCATGCATTCACCTACATAGACAATAAACCAATAGCCCCTTCCATCACATTCACCCCAGTTTCTACATTTAATAACATAAATGAAGAAAGAAGAGATATCACATTCATAAACTAGTAGGAAACATACTTTGGATAACTACATTGCCTGTTGTTCGTATCCTCATATTTCATATAGATCTCAGGAAGGTGAACTGATTAAACTGTGTTAAATTGTGGTCATAGACTAGCTCTGAAATATAGTTAATGGTATAAATATAAAAATTTAAAAGAATCATCTCATGATTCATTTTAGACAGGATTCAATTGCCATCATGAGGTGGATGAGATACCTGTAGCCTCAAGGAGTAATCCATCAGTACGTTTTGTTCTGGCACATACAGGGCAGACTGCTTAGCCATGCAAATTATATTTCGGAAACAGATGCCACATTAACTAAGCACGGACAAGGAAATTCATGTTGGTGAGCACTTCTCCTTTGCCAAGATAATCCATCCACCTGCCAGGTGAGGCATATCAAGATGCTGGTTACACAGCATGATTATTGCACCGGTGTGCAGGGATGTTGCAGGTTACCAGGATATGGACTGATTCACTCACCAAAAAAGTAAAAAAAAAAAAAAAAAAGAAAGAAAGGAAAGAAAGAAAGACAAAACGATATGTTAAATCATGCCTGCAGCTGGTTAATTTGAAATGTCTTCTAGCTTTAATCACTACACTTACACTTTTCAAACATTATTTTATTCAACTTTTGAGTTAATTCATTTTTGCATAACATTTTATGCAAATGTATTCTCTGCTTTGGAAGCTTGTTTCTTTCATAAAACTCATCCCTTTATCTCCTCAGTGTCTGAGTAAACATTGATTTGTCAGACCCCTGTGGTAGGTCTGGTAAGGTGGAGGAGGTTTTTACTCCAGGGAGACAGTAATTGAGAAATCGACTGGAAAATGAACAGGCTAGTTAAAGGTCTGGATTACTGCCAATACTCAGGAACGACATAGGATTGATGGTGGTCTCTGCAATGGAGCAGTAAATTGCCGCTATGCTATATCACTGTATTTTCTGTTTTTACAAGGTACAAGTGGCACTGGGATTTATCAGTATCTTTTCCTGCACAATATACTGTTGGACTACTGATGGATGAAGTATTTCTGTTTGTTTTAGCGTTTAAAGATTCTGTATGATAGAGACTGAGAGATAAAAACTGGACAGGAACAGGAAAATAACACAGGTGATAACTTTAAATTGCAACACCAAGAACACATTGGGTACCATTTTAGTGCAGATGCGACGCTCATGATGAATAGTATGACTTTTCATTTTGGTAATTTTGTGGGGTTTGGTTATTTTGTGCTCCAAATAATCTTGGATGTTCCACGTTAGGTGTAGTGATGCAGCAGAATATGTGTTTGTGTAGGTGGTGCAGTGCAGTTTTGGTGCCCATTTAGATATGAAACATGATTGTGTTTTCCTCCTTCCACTTGATGTAATATTTTCATTTCATGCATACGCATATGCCTGTGAAATGTTATTTTTTAATGTTATTTACGATGTATACTAACGTCAGTTTATGCAAGCATTAAAACAACTTTAACTATTGTTTTTCTCTCAATATATATTTGTAAATGAGTCGCTGCTGTGTCATGTAAATAAACCCAAATATGATGAAACTGAAAGAAACATTTTTAATTAATTTAGTCAGGTAACAGCTATGAAACTGTGTTGAGTTATGGAAGCACATTTTATTTTATTTAGGTTACTATACTGTAGTAGTCACCTAGCTGTTCATCTACCTTCGTCTTTAAAAATAAACACAGTAACAGGAACTTCAATTATGATGTTCCCTTTTAACTTTAAAAAGGGAACATCATCTGTCTATGGAAGCCCATTCTGAGTGCTGTATATTCGTGCTCTGGGACTCTGCACCTCCAAGACAAAAACAGTTTTCTCTGAGGACGAGCCAACCAGACTTCCCACCTGGCCCATTAGGAAAGAGTCTGCTGCTTCTAAAGATGGAGCTGATGTCATCAGGCATTGTTGATGCCTGTCCCAGCTCCACCTGCTGATAATATATTCCCCCCAACTAACAATGTGAAGTGTTCATATCGTTCCAGCCACTTCTTCATATTGCACCATATTGCGCCAAGAATGCTTGTGTCCATGATCAGCAAAACTGGAAAAAGTAATGTGGTTGCAGGAAGCCTTGTGCCGCGTGTATGCAAATGGGTTTTTTTTTTTTTGCCAATATGTTTCCAACCTTGTTAAGCCACAGGTAATTCTAATATATGAAGGAGAGAAAAACATAAATTCTGCTTGTCCACCCCTCAGGGGCAAAACACCCAGTTCAGTGCAGCAAAGAATACACAGACCTATACACTGGGGAAACAAAACAACCACTTCACAAGCGCATGGCAGAACACAGAAGAGCCAATTCCTCACATCAGGACTCGGCAGTCCACCTGCATGTGAAGAACAAGGGTCACTCATGTGAGAACTGCAATGAACACATTTTGGCCAGAGAAGGCTGATGGTTTGAGGAAGGAGTAAAAGAAGCCGTCTCCGTCAAACTGTAACAACCATCACTTAACAGAGGAGGTGGCCTATGACACTACTAATCAGCCACCAACAATTCAGTCTTGAGATCACAAATCAAGCTTAACACCCATCCACACCATGACTCAGGTGACCCCGTCGGCTGGCATGATGGCAACGACTCACCTCAAGGTGTTAATGACCCCACAAGAGGTTAGGTGCCTGCAACTCCCCACTCGTCAATAGTTGTTTGTTTGTTTTTGTTTTGTTTTGTTTTGAACCCCCAGACAGGCTAAACATCACACATTTGACGTGGCTAATGTGTTAGCAAGCAGTTCACATCCAGCAAACACAGAGCAACATGAGCATTCGTTTGGAGTCGTGTGTCTGGCAACTTCAAAATGAATGTGAGACCAATATTCATTCTCCTTCTAGCTTTTAGCTTAGTTTCCAAAAACTCTCAGAGAAAGATCAGGCTATTTTGACCTAAATGCTTCTCTATGCTCACTATGCCGGGCAAGTCTAGTATAAATCTGAGGGGTTTCAGAACTTCCTTGCTGAAAACTGCTGCCTGCTGGTGCTGAAAAACAAAATTGTTGAGAGCATTGAAGCGGAATGAAAACAGTAAATTACAGGCCACAAAACTAAAACAATTAGCTGACAGATGCTACAGTAAAACCCTTTTGGAGCTGACAAGTAATGCAGAATACTTACCGATTAGTGACTATAAGTGACTCCTTGTACTCTGTGAACAGCCAGCAATTTGTTCGTTTAAAGATACTGATGGAATGATACCGCTTTATGCACTGTCGTAATTCATAACTTTTCACTGAATGTCAAACTAAACAGAGTTGTTCAGTCCATTAGTATTTCCATAAGCACCAATGACTGTTTAACTACAACTATTGCAATCAGTCTGTGATGCACATCATTGCTGTTCCCTGTGCCTCTCGGAGTCGACTCTGTGCCAAATCACTGCAGAAGGCGCTTGCTGTAATGCCTTAAGTTGAATGATGGCAACCTTAGTGAGTGCATCATTTCCGATATATCTCCTCTGTGCTGGCTTTTCATCCACCTGGCCGTGGTAACCTGAATTTTTTTTGTGACTCTTCCTATTAGGCAAAGTGCCAGTAGGTGGATCAGCGGTTTCTGTGCCTTCTCTCGCTGCCTCTCTGTCCGTCTGTCTTTCTCTCTACCTCTAAAATTAAACACTATGCTCCAAGCATTGTCACGACAAAAGGGCAGTGTGGGCGGTGGATGAATGCACACGCGCACACACAAACACACATGAAACCACATACCCATCATACAAGACAGGTTCTCAACGAAGCAGAATAATTAGTGAAGTGATGATGACTTTACAAACAGCGACATAGTGGCAGTGTTACGGTGATGAGTGTGTGGGGAGTTGTTTGCACATGTGTACGTTATTAATTTGTATGTGTTAATATGTATGTGTGTAAAGAGGGAAGTGAGCGCTTCACTTCACCGGCAGTTATAATCTGTCAGGACAGAGTGAAATGACACAGAACATCAACAGGACACAGAGTAACTCCTTGGATGTTGACCAAGTGAATTTATCAAGAGATTTCAGTTTTGAATGGTTTTAGAGTGCTAACCACCAGAGGGTTGTAATCTTTAAGGTCTCCGTCACCTGTGGTTACCATGACAACAAGTGCAGAGTTGAAAAGTGGGAGGGGCCTCTGGTTCCCAAAGTGTCTCAGGTGCCACTGCTACGGAAAGAAGCAAACTGAGACGAGAATCATGACTGTAGGGAATTCAAAATGCTTTGTCATTACAGTTGTTAACAAAAGGTGGCACCATTGCGTCTGAATCCATCAACACTCAGCCAGATGCAGCTGCAGATTGTGTTTTCAGTCGTCGCAACACTGTAATCTTTAGTCAATGTGACAAGCACTGTAATTGGATGTTTTTAGCCAAAATGCACCTTGGGAGTTGTAGTTAAGTCAAAGAGCCAGATATTTTGTAAAGCAGTTGTTCATCATTCGGACTGATGATTGAACCAGGAGAGTTTTCATGTCGGACCAAGCTGTGGAAGAGTCACATAATACTGTCTGGACTGAAGTCAAGCGGGTCACCTTGCTGTACACGTGAGTTATAGGCAATGGCTGTGCTGTGGTTCGGCTATATTTACTTGTAAAATGATCACTCAGAGACAAAGTCTGAAGCTCATTCACATGAGCTGCTGTGCAGTCAGCATAGAGAGGTATGTCTGCAGAGGGAAAGCTGGACCTTGTGCTCACAGGACAATACAGCTGACTCTTCTAGGAAATTAGGTAAGATTTCTCCAAAAAGTCGTATGGTTTTTTTTGAAAAGAAGTCTCTAAAATGGGTCTGAAAAGTCAGATAATGTAGTGACAAAGTTGTGAAGTTTTCATTACTGCTTGTTCATGCCAAATCATTTTGAAAGCCTAATGAACAATGGGGAAACTCAAACACTTGGCCAGTCGACCAATGGTGCATTCGGCTAATCAATGGCATAACTTCATCACTCAGTCAGTCAGTCAGTCAGTCAGTCAGACATTTGTTTTTATAGGGCTGGTCCCGCTGTTGCATGGTTGATTAAATTAAAATCCTAAATCCTTAGACATGTCCCAGTGCTCCTCCTACAATGTCCTCCTGATGTCCTACAATGAGTTTGCCCCGAGAGCGCCTAGTTAATCTGGTTCATCTTATCACATTGAGAAACAACAATAAATATGAAACCTGAAGCGAGACTGAAATCCTGTTTTCATTCAAGTGATAACAAGGAGCTGACAGCGGATATGAGCCTGAACATGTTGTCAACAGACAAACTTAAGTGCTGAATTACTGACACCATTTTGTACCAGACTTGTTCAAAAGCCATAAAATAGTCCTCTTGACTGTGACTAGACAGTGTTTGTGTGTGCATTTAAAATAGTCTGTGCTCTCAGGTGTGTCCAGACTAATAGCAGGACAAAGAAGGAAACAACAGCCAGATAGATATCTAGACAAAGTGCACATAAAGTCTCATTTGTGCCAAGCGACAGCAGGGTTGTCTGCAATGATTTATCTGCTTTGCATCTTGCTGCAGACAGACACTCTCTCAACCCACCATTAAAGCACTCACCTTAGTTTCACCTTACAAAGAGATGAATCAGTGCTTGGCTGTCATTTCGAGACTGCTCAACTTATTACAAAGATGAGAGGAAACAATTTTACTCTTGGAGATTGTGCACTCAAGTTTTTTGACTTGTGTAAGTTATGCATCACCCTGCTACAATGGGATCAAATTGTCCACCCAGTAAAATTTGAAAGAAAGAAATACGATAATGTCTGGTACGTGTAACGTACGTCTTAAAATTTGATTTTTCACAGACTCTGTTGCTCCATCCCAAGACGACCTGATTAGATTGATGCTCTGCTTCTCCTAGACAAATGAGTTGTGGAGAATCCTTAGATTTAAACCCCTGTCTGCTCTACCCTGTATCCATCTCAGCCGCTCAATCAATAAATAAAACATTGAGCAGTAGTGGAAAGCCCAATCTTTATAGCTGAGGAACACAACTCTCTTAATCTTAAAAGCCAACAGTGACTGGAGGGCAATTATCTTGGCTTGGTGAGAGAAGTTTGCCCTCAGGGATTTCTGCCAGAAAGCCTTACTGGCAGAGAGGCTTCCTGAGCTTCAGTTCTCACTCACAGTTCGGTTAGGTTTAGGCAACAAAACTACTTAATTAGATTTAGGAAAAGTCATGGTTTGGGTTTAAATTAGATCCTTTCACAACAATAAACACGTGCAAAGGCTTCCTGGCAGAGAGCCTCGAATGCAAACCTCTCCCATGTGGCTCCCCTGACAGTTCATGTGTCTTACTTTTGCAGAGTGAGTTGAATTTTAGTTTAGCCTATAAGGTTTTAATCAGTTGTAGTCAAGAATTCTCCTGAGTGCATCCTGCTGTACATGAACACTTTACTCTTATTTTTGCATGTCAAAATAAGACCATGATTAACACTGATCACACATCAACAGATGAAAACTTGGAGTAACCTCAGCAGTGAAACAAGTTATAGCCAAGTTTTCATAATAGAGACAAGTGAAGTAGCTTATTAGAGCAGAAATGAAACAATAATATGTATCTGATGGAATCTATAGGACAGAGATATCAGCACCAGGTGAAGTAATTCTTAAATCATTGGTATAGATTGATTGAGATGGTACGACTCTCTCAAGACCTCAAAAAGTTGACACACTGTTGATATTTGGTGCTATCAGACAGAATTGCACCTGTGTATTGTCTGCTGTATGTGCATTACCAAATAAGCATTCTGTGTACAGCTGGATTTTGTACAGACATACATCTCCCCCTCAGTTTATCAGGTCAATATTTTATTATCCAAATACCAAATACCTGCATTCAAGTCATCTTCATCAGCCTTGGCTGTATTCAGACAAAACTGTTACACATTCTTTGGTTCTAGCTTCTTAAATGTGCTGCTTTTCTTTCACATATATGATAATAAGCTGACTTTGGGTTTTGGACTGGTGTTTAAATAAAACAAGGGATTTTAATTAAATCCACATTAGGCTACTTGAAATTATAGTGGACATTTTTCATTATTTTATAGGCAAAAATATTAAGCAATTAATCAGGAATAGAATTGGCAGATTAATCAAGAGGAGAATAATTGTTAGTTGCAGCCCTAATCTGCTGTGTGTATTTTAAAGATTCACTGACAAATTCGAAGTCTGGTATTATTGACTTAATTAATTAAACGTGAGGACAGGTCCTGGCCTATGTTGTTTTTTTTTTTTTTTATTCTTTTGAGGTTTCTTTTGGAAGACGTAAATACAACAGTCCTAATCAGACCATGTTACCGCAGTCATAGGAGGCTTTTCTGACACAGCCAACAATTTGCAGTAATGAGGAGGCTGGTTTTCTTCTGCCTGCAGAACCTCATTTTGAAATGAACAGTCATGCCCCACATTTGCCAGTAATTGTTTGGCTTTGTCACTCCCCTTAATTAGTGAACTGAAAACCAAATACCATTGCATTCTGCCTGAATGGGAACAATACAGGCTAATTGGCCGTTCAGGTCACACTTTGACAGGCACGAGGATGGCAGAATATTAATACTATGGAACCAAAGCAGATGCTGTTGTTCACATGTTAACAGACTTAATCATTAAAAATCCAATACCAATAAATCTTCTGAGATGAGTAAGTGTACGTTTTTGATTTTGTCTCAGAAAAACGTCAGTGTTTTCCTTATTACCATTCTCCCTCTGAGTGGATTGCTCAGTGACAGTTGGCAGTTTCTATATTCTCATGTTTATTCACACATTGCTTTTAATATTAGTGACTCAAAGCCATAATGGGCTGACAGTGTTGATCAGTGATGCCTCCCCAGCTTGCCTCTCTTTTAATCGAGCCACTGTAATTACAGATCTATCACACGTTCAGAATATGCAGGGCTTTTTTTTTTTTAATTCCTGAAATGTCTTTAGTGTAGGTGAAATTAGAGATTGTTTCTGCCCAGGCTGTCATGTTTTCCTGGTTTGAAAACCACAGACAGATTCAATTCTGGGGACTTGCTGCTGCTGTCAGCTGTCATTCAAAAGTGGAAGGTGAACATGGTGAATGCAAGACTCTTGTTAGAAAGTAATAACCCGGTACTTTTAAAATCCATTAAATCCATATCGAAAGTTCACAATATTTTACCTGCAGAAGGATTTTTCCTAACAAAACAAGTTAATGACTTTCTTGTCCAATGGAAATGTCCGTCTGCTCTGAGAAATGTGTAAAATAATAAGAAGGTAAATGTGAGAGAAACAGGAGACAGGGAGAGGCAAACTGCGTGTTGTTGGAGGCTGGGCGAGGAACAAGAGGAGGAACAAGAGAAAGGCGATGTAAGCTGCAACGCTGAGTTAAAACAAAGCTGCCAAATTACAGGGACAAGATAAAAAAGATTACTGTCACTCCTGCCTGCTTTCCAAGGACACGAAGCACAATAACTACGCTGTCGTACAAACACAAAACTGATTCACACAGCACACACACACACACAAAGTTGAGTAGCAACTCTCTATAGTATCTAGTATCTGCTGGCGGGATTCAGTGAAACCTCAAGAAAACAATCCACTCTGCTGTTAGTTTCAAGATGTTGCCTAGATGAGCCTTTTTCAATAAAGCAGATGTGCTGTCAGTGGGTGCTCCAACACACACCCACACCAACACACGCACACACACACTTCTTAGTGTGCACTTGTGTCTGCATGAGAGCCCAGCCTGCCTTGCGGGTCATTATTTATCACAGTAATGTAATAAACCCACAGCAGATAACCACAGACACTGATCCCTCTACCACCACAAACACACGCGCACATCTCTAACCTTCATCTTTTACAAACAGGAAATTAGCGTCTCATGTATTTCTGTCTTGTAATGTTCAAGTGTATAGCATATTTTAACATTAGAACTTATTCATAAATTTGCTAATGAAGATAATAATAAGACGTTCACTATGAAGAGGTTATAAGTTGTCACTAATGGTTTTATGTGTGGTTGACAAATTATTTTGCTAATGCTTCATAGATCAGTAATAAACCCTGAATCAGAATGACTTTACAGCTTCCAGGTTGAACAAAAAAAAAAATCCCTTTGTCTTTATAGCGACCCTGCAGTGGTTACATTTACCAGTTAGTTTCTGGAAAGGGGCTGCAGTGCATCTGAATGAAAATCTGATAACCAACATATTGATATTTACATCAGCTGGGTCAATTCATTATTTAAAAAATACATAAAATAAAAAATAAAAAATCACTATAAGTTTAGTTATTACAGATTACATATGAAAAAAGATTATATTATTTTACTAATTACTCAACAGCAAAAAGTATAGTTACATACCACTAAATCCACCACAATAATTACAAATAGGTGCCCAAGACAACTGATAAAACAGTCCATGAGCCAGTCATGTTGCAGGCTTTAGTGACAGCAGGTAACATCAGGTGCACTGAGCACAACAGAGCTGCATACATACATTTAAAATGACCAGTGACAGGACATTGGATTTTAATAAGACTTTGTGAATTTCTTTTATTTACTCAAACTCCAAATTCTGTTGCTTTTGGTAGTAAACAAGCCAACCCCATAAAACATCCAAGTAATAATGCAAGAGGAAGAAGTGTTATAACTACAGACTATAACACCAATGGGTCTGTCACTCTCTAATAAGCTATTAGGTCTAAATGTGATACAAAGTCCATCTTTGGGTCTTTGTGATAAACCATCAATTCTGTAAAAAGTTATTAGTAAGTTAAATTATCCATTGTATCACTGGATGAAACAGTCAAACCTGCCAAAGCATTTGTTTTTCAAACCTGGCAACCCAAAAGATAGCAGATTTGCTGTTTGGGCAAAGGAGGTGCAGTCTCAAGGATACCTGCATTCCTGCAGGGCTGAGAGATAGAGATAATGGCAGGAGGAGGTGTTATGGCCTCCTGTGCAGCAGCTGAATAATTCAAGCGACATCTTCACCTCAGGCAAGAATACATGAGCCAATACCACTCTGATTTGAAGCTTTGAATGCCGTGCATGTTCAGTCAGCACAGCCAATCAGAACTGTGGTTCCTCTGGCTAATTTTTTTCTTCCACACATAATGTGCACAGAGGAACAATCAAACGTTAACAGACATCGAAGGACAAATGTGGTGCTGAATTCTGAGCCTGTCTGAGTGACTTACTGTGGTCCTCCAAACTACTGTGTCATCACAGGGCTGGCCTGCCTTTACACAATGTCAGAAAAAGCTTGGAAATGCATTATGAGATTATGACAAAATTCAACCTGGGCAGTGGAGACTGCACCAGTATAACCAAGTAAAGATTGTGATTGTGAGGATAACTCAATTACAGGAAAATTGGTAAAGAGAACAAACGCAATTTTTCTTGCATATGTCTGTCTGTAGGTTCCTGGTTTTGTTCATGACTGTTACCTTTACACCAGCCTGCATCCACACTAAACATTATCTTTTTATTTGCTTTTTATTGTTTGTGTTTCTCATGATTTAATCCATTTCTCCTTCAGTCCAACATGAATGAAAAACCTCTGAGCCTGGGGTGTCATGTTGTTTCTCACCATGTACAATATTATAAACCAGCCACCCTTCTTAAGCATTACTCCCTCGCTCTTCCTCCTCTCTCTGACTGTTACCTTTTAGAGGAATTTATGATAGCATATGGAAATCCCACTCTGTATTGGTTGAAAAGCTAAAGTATGTTGTTCCACTAGCCACATCCCAACCAGTGATTTCAGAGAAGATGCTTTCCATCTGTTATCAATAGTAAAACACCTGTTTCACTGACTGGGGTGTGGTCTGAAGTGCACCCATGTTTAAATGTTTCAGTCCACAGACAGCAGTGCAGCCTCCCACCCTATGACATTCAGTATAAAGGCTTTACTACTGGAACAATTTACAGTAACGGTTTGCACACAGTTAGAAAGTTTCCATAGAAACTGAAATTGATTTCTGGGTCTACATCCAGCACAGTTCACCAGCCCCTGTGTTATTCCTTCTACTGTACTCTCACTTTCATGCCCTGACATCTACATTGTCTGTCTGCACCCACAGAAACAGCATGTCAGCCATCTAGCCAAATAATTACACTGTCTCCCACCACACTAGAGATGACAGAACTCCTCAAACACTTTTTGTGCCCTTTCACCCCGATAGTCAGATTCTTGTTTTACACAGTCTCCACAATGAGAAGGTATTGCGTTGCCAGAGCCATTGTGTGCTGCGCCAGAAAAGGGGGATGGTCATTTCTGTATAGGGTTTAGTTTGTTTGCAAATGCTGCTTTACTTTATTCCTTGACTTCTTCAATCCTTGCCATTGATTCTGACAATTATGTCAATATGCTGTTCCCAAAGACTGATGTTTTTTCTACATTTCAAAACACCATAGCAACACTATCTGCCTTGTGCACTCACTCTTGCCTATTAAAACCTATTAAGATGCAGTCGCTTATCACGCAAGGCTCATTTGTATGCATACATTTCGTTAATGTGTGTTTGCATTGAATCGATCATGACAACCAGAGAGGGGAGAGAGAGACAGATGGGTGGGAAAAATGATGCCTTGAAAGGGAAAGTGGTGAAACTATAGCGATGCTATGAGAAAGAAAAGGAGAGAGAAATAGCAAGGAAGTGTGGGAGAGAGTGACGAGGAACATTACCTGTCATAATGTGAAGTGTATCATGCTTTAATGGGCAGCAGACACAGTCATTACACCCTGATTATGGTGCCTGTTCTTGTCTGCTGCAACTCATGATATGATACAGGACTTTGAGCCATGAGAAACATAGCTTGAGGAGGATGTTTCCTGGGTTCTTGGACTCATTCTGACCATTTGATTAACTTAGGCAACCAAGCATCCATGTGAAGTTTATGAGTTCTCTTCTCGCAGAGTTTCTGGGAACAGAGGGAGTCAAACCAAATAAATATAAACCATTTCGCAAACATAATTATGTGGATGTATTTAGGTTAGTAAGGCTTCACTGTAGAAACTTGAAATCAGAAATTACTTTTTAATTAAAATACAAAGCTAATAACTATGCATAATTTGATTGCTAATACCCAAGTCCACTGCAGTTATTGCTCATTATTTTGCATATTTTTTGTGTACCTATTGTATTGTTGACACTCATTCTTCTTCTCTGTATTTTTGTCCCCCCATCTCTTTCTCATCATTTCTACTTTGTCTCACTCTCTCTGTTTTTACGATGCACCAATTTGAACGGCTCCATTTCTGCAGGACTGTGTTGCTGTCTCAGACTCTTAGACTCCACAGATCAATAGCGAAAGTGGAATCGCATCAAATGACCCTGAAAAAAATGTAGTCAACAGAGGTCAGCTGTTGAATGTAGTCATGTTGTTTCACTGGCATCCTGTTAGCTCCACAAACCTGCCTCAGAGGTATCGTCACATGACTTGTGCATTATATTCATCCATGGGATGTCATAATAGGCAAAACATATAAGGTTACTGAGAGAGTGGTGCGTACAGCTCAAATTCTGATTCAGTAGCTCCACACCAGCCTATTGAAGAACAAATCAATTTAGCATCACTTTACCATAAAACCATTGATTATTCTTTTCTAATTATTTTCAGGTTTTCCATTACAGTTATCATTCCAGTATTATTTATTTTGTAATTCTCATCCTCAAACCTCCAACCACCTCCATTCATCAGATGTTTCCTCCAGATGTCTCTGCATGACCCTCATGAATTAAAGAGCATACTCTGCCTCTCAGACTAGTTTTCCACCCTGCACTCTGAGTTACTATATTCCCAGTTACATTTGGATAATAGCTAGATTAAGATCTAAATCCTAATATCACCCACATGTTGCCTGAGCAAATAAACAGGTTTTCTGTAGTTATAAATTAGGATTAGGAAAAAAAACCAAAACAAACATTATAGGCTATCAAGTATTCATGACATGGTCTAGGGGTGGAGGCGGTGGGATTAGCAACAAAATTTAATTTGCTCCATTTTGAAATCCAGTTAAACCATAATTGAGTTTACGCTTGCACAGTATCTCAGTTTATTTTCATTTTGTTTATCTTCTGTTTATATGCTTAACACCTGTGTTTGGTTTATACTTTTTATTACGCAGAAAACATTTTTTTTTAAATATTGACCTCTGCTGCAGCACATCCCAGCAGTGTATTCTTTCAAGTGTAATGTATATGACATACTATAACAAAACAGCATCTGGGAGTGTATCAACACTTCCCTAAGTCATTTTGATTGCTTAAGTTTAAGCTTTTTGCCTTGGTGAAAATACAAAAAGTATATTAAATGCACTGAGTCGGTCTCATGCTGATCAGATCACACGCCAACACCGCCCTGAATAACAACTTGACATGATCTTAGCCTAACAGGACTAATATCTGTAGTAGAACACATTTATAAATGAATGCTAAGGTTGATGTGTGTCTGCTGGATGTGTAAAAAGGCAAGTGTTTGTTCACACCTTCACAACATAGTAAGATGACAATTTGTCAATGTTTAGTTCGCAGCTTGCTCCACTGACCCCACATGGCCAAAACATTTAGTAATGCAGCTTTAAAGCAAAGGAGCGTTATGCAGATGTCTGCTAAAAGGAGCTTTTGTCAGTCCTCAAAATTAAATATAAAGGTTGTGTTCTTTTCCCTTTTGTGACAAGTGCTTTTGTCCTGTGAAAGCCGTGTCTCAGACATTCACAGCTCTGTTAGGGTTCATATTTGTCAATGGTGTGTTTTGCTATGTGGCTGCCACATTATGCTTTTTGATGAAATTAAATGAGAAAGCAGCCTTTCAGTAGAACACTATAATTGTCCATTACTGTGTTGGCCTGACATCCCACGTCTCTGTGTATTGTTTTGCATTGTGCAGTGCAGATACTGAACTCATGCTGAATGTGGAGCCTCATTTCCTAGACCCATTCAACAGCAGTGCAATAAAGAGGCTTTATTTTGCATTCAACTTCTAAGAGGATGTAATGTAAATGTTGAACTAAAGTCAAGTTTGAGTCAGAATGAGGATGTTTGTTGTGTGTGCTGTTTGTTTTTTATGATGCGTGAGGGGTTTCAGGGGCAGAGGTCAGGGTGTCATCATAGCAACCTTGTGATGTGTTAAAGCAGCTGACCATGCTAAAAAAAAAAAAAAAAAAACACACACACTGACAGAATTTTACCTTCTAGCGGGACTGAAAAAGACTTATTGTTGCAATACTAAGGTCACCAGTTTTGCTGGCATGGTTATTGATAGTTGGAAGTAACAGCATCATACCCACAGAGTGCTCCTCTCACAGATGGTCTGATCCTAATGAACCAGACTAATGAGCCAGATGCTTCTATGCTGCACTACGCAAGGTCCTATGAGGTTGTATGGAAGGAATCTTACATAGATTTTAGTTCACGGTATAGAGAGGAACAATGAGCACACACACACACACACACACACACACACAGTCTGACTGAATTTCAGATGGAGGTACATAAGCTGGAATGCTGTTTGGAGGGGGTAAATGATTTTAATGGAGGATTCAAGGACTTGCTGATAATTAGAGATGTCATATTGTTTGTAGGATAAACCCTTTGAGATGCATCAAATTATTTCCAGGAGAGTCCTGAGAGATATTACATTTTACAAATTATTCTATACTATAGCTGGTGCATGAACAAAAACAAAGACAAAGAAAGGGAAAAGAGTAGGACTTTTTGAATGCTAACATGGTGTAGAGTTATAAAATAGAGTTAATAATAATAGGTTTTATCAGCCTGGACTCACACTCATGGTTAGTGCTCTATTTAGCGTCAGTGTATAGGATGATGAAGGCTGCAGTATAAAGCATCTGTGATTCATCTACAGTGTGTAAAATGAAGCATGAGCTTTTTGTGTGTTTATATTTTGGCCGGCAGTGTGTGTGCCTTTCTGCTCGTCACATTCTCTCCATCAGTCTGTCTTTGTCTGCCTGCCCGAGTGTTTATGTGTTTGTGTGTGTGATTGTATGTGTGTGTATGTGTGTGTGTTTGCTTGTAATCTATTGCTACATCACTCTTGAGCGAGTGGCAGCCAAGATATTAGGAAGTTACCATCAAACCAAACTGTTATTGGGTACATTCATCATTCAAACTGCAAGACGGTGCTTAATATTTGCAGCAGAATTGCAGCTTCAATCAGAATTTAATATTACCGCCCATTGACACGACACTAATTGAATTTTTGATATGGCAACACTAATCTTTTGCTGTTCAAAGGCCCATTAGAATAAACATTCCCCCACAGCTGAGAAAGTTTGGCCATTAAAAGTGCGCAAGCAGGCATCCATTTTCTTTCTGTAATTTGTTCCACAGGGAGTGTGATGTCCAGTAGAGGGCAGCACAGACAACTAAGAGCTTTTGAGTGTACAAATGGCAACCCTAAATCTCTTCTCATCTCTTTTCTTCCAGGGCCAAAGTGTTCCGGGGAAAGAAGGTCCTTGGGGACTACGACATCAAAGTGGAGCAGGTATAATATAGATTTTATAGATCTATAATGCTGCAGAATCATTTATAAAAAAAGTGGGGAGTGATCATAACAGAGATGACAGTGGACTGAGTCCATATTCATTTTTGATATGGAAATGCATACATTTTGACTGACGAGGTGAGACACTGGTGCCCAAGCACAAACAAAAAGACAAAAAAATTCAGATAAGCTCCAGTTGTCTTTTGCTTTACACAACAGGTCTTAAGTAACTTACAAGAACTAAAAAGCTATAGTGTTGTTGTCTGTGTGGCTTATTGCAAAACATTGTCCAGCACCAAAATAGGGTTAATCTATTTGAATGCCTACAGGTACGTGTTTGTAGCCATGCTAGCACTGTGGCTCTGCGTATGGCAATGTTTTTTCCAGTTGGTTGGTTGATCCAGCACTTTGGTCCAAACTGGTATATCTCAGTAACTACGGGATGGATTGCCATACAATTTTGTACATGCATCCATGGTCCTCTGAGGATGAATTGTAATGCCTTAGGTGGTCCTCTGAACTTCCCACTTAACATCACAGTGAGATCAACTTTTTCACATTATCAGTGAAATAGCTTGACATCTACTAGATGGATTGGCAATAAAGTTAGTACAGACATTCATGGTTCCCAGATGATGACTCCTAATGATTTTGGTGGCCTCCTGACCCTCTTCTAGTATCACCATGTGGTCAACATTTTTGGTTTTGAGTGAACTGTCTTCACCACAATTGGATGAACTGTCATGAAATTTGCGACAGATATTCTAGGTCCCTAGAAGATCAAATTTAATAACTTTGTTGATCCTCTGACTTTTTCCTCTAGTGCCACCCTCGGATCAAAATTATTATTTACCCAAGTGTTTGGTTTGTCACCAAATACCTGCAGAACTAACAACATTCCTGTCAGCCTCAGCTGCACTTTGTGTTTAGTGCTAATTAGCAAATGTTAGCATGCTAACACACAAACTAAAAAGATGAACCTGGTAAATATTATCTGCTAAGCTAGCATTCCAACATGCACTAACATGTTGATGTTAGCATTTAGCTAAAAGCATTTGAAAGCAGTTAGCATCACTCTTGTTTCACACTGGAAGTTATAAAGAACGTCGTACTTGTCAGAAACCTGTGTCACAGTGGTTTGGAGCCTCATGTCTTTTTCTGAAGATTCTGTGCTGTATATGTTTAACCTTGAATAAGTAACCACGCGTTCAAAACCAACAGTTCTTCACATGTAAAACAAACCAGAACCTTGGTAGTATCACAGTGTGGTTGCTGTATGTATTTAAATTATACACTAGCAGTGTGCGACATTTTGGTTTCATATTGGTTGAACCTGCAAACTAGTTTGCAGTACTTGGTTACTGCAATTGAAATGACTATTCTCGTGGGTTTCACACCAAACAGTTTCACACCTAATAGATGTTGACAGTTAAATTACAACCTCAGGCCTCACCACAGAAACAAAAATAGACGCCAGAACAGGAGCCGGCAGCTATGAGTCACAGAGACATCCTCACAATGTTTGCTACCACACCAAAGATCAACATGTGCAGTATGTTGAATAACTATATTGTTTATGTATACCATATAAAACAAATGAATATCGCAGTGAATACAAAGTATATTAAGAGTATACAAATAAATATTAGCTGCAAATGCGTACACAGTGCTAAAGCCTTTCTTTTCATCTCTTTTTACTGCTTCTGCAAATGAACTTTCTCAGAGGAGGAAGCAATTCAGTACTTATTTTGTTTGTTCTGCTCCCAGTACAAGTAAATTCAAATGAAAAAAAGAATAATGTGTCTGGTATGAAAGTTACTGTAATTATGGTATAGAGTTGACATATTACACATTCTTGCACAATAACCTTGAACACTGACAATTTGGTTTTCTGCATCTTCTGTGTGAGTTTTTTTTTTTTATTGTCGGAACTGCTTACTAAATAGATATGTGATTATGCAACATTTACCATTTAATAGGATTCCTGAGTATTTCATCAGTGTTTATCTCAAGACAACAAGGTTTGTAACTGATAAAACTGTCCTGTGTCCTCTCCACCCTCGTAGGCCGAGTTCTCAGAGGTCAACCTCGTCTCACATTCAAATGGAACCTGTAATGTGGACATGCAGGTTGTCAGGGGTGGAACCAAAGTGGTCAGGTCAGCACCACACACACACAACACACACATATACAGTACACACATTGGTTTTACTGTGTGTGAAAACAGTCTTTATTTTGGAATCAAATCCTACTTCAAACCCTAGCAGCTATCCTGAATTTGGTGGCGAGATTACTCCCAAAATACAATCAAAAAATAAAAACCCCACCCCCACCTAAACTTCCAGCTGGATCTCATCCACTGACACTGAATCTACCCCAGAAAAAAACCTTGGTTCTTTCCAAGATGGCCCTGTTTGGATATTAATTTTACTGTTTGTGCAAGAACATTTGGTCCTCATAAAAAGGTAGAAGAGCAGCCTGCTCTTGATGATAATTAAACCTCAGCTGTTTTACTCTCAAAACTAACTTTCTGTATCTTCCCAAAATACAGCCAAGAACCATGAAACTAATCTCATTAATCAATCTACTAGCTGAACCTAGTCCCCTGACCCTAAATATAAAAGATCAATAACTGTACTCGCACCTTTTGACACAACTTGCCTTCATGGCATTGGATATCATGCATTTTAACTTATTTCTTACATTACTATATTTTGTATTTCTTAATTTTTTTATGTGTGAATGATTTTGATGTGCATTTCTAGTGCCTCAAATTTCCCTGTAAGGGACAAATAAAGAATTTTAAATTGAATATAAAACTTTGTGAGCACATTTGTTCCTTAAAATTAGGTAACACATGGATTCACATCAATCAGTGCTTTTAATTTGGCATATTCCACTAAATTAATCTCTACCCCAGAAACTGGGTCCTCACGAATGTGCCCCCACTTTGCAGGTTAATTTTATGAATGTTTTGAGGACATTTGAGCCTCATAAAGAACATATAGACTTGCATCAATTTTCAAACCTAGTGCTACTTTACCATGTTTATGCATCAGTCAATGATGATCCAAAGACTGTATGAGATCAGACAGAACAACCTCAGAATGCTCTTGGAAATAATAAATAGACTTGTTTACTAAAACTTCTGATTGGTGGAAAAAGGTCAGAGGCGTATGACCACAACCATTACCCACAAACTGGCACAGTAGCTCTGCGTACAAACATGTGAAAGTACTGTAAACCAGACAATCACACAGACACACTCGCACACCGCAAACCACACAGACAGCAGTGTCCCAGCTAAGACCGCCAGTGATTAAGTGAGACAGTAACTCCCATGGTTCACTGGGAAACAAAACCTACAGGAAATGAAGACGGCAGCGTCAGTCTGATAATCAGCATCTCTGCCCTGCAATTACACTTTATGACGGGCTGGTCCTCACATGCTCGCACACAAACAGTGACGACCGCCTGACGTACTGTGGAGTAAGGGAAACTTTGATTCATAGGAGTAGACAGACAGATTCACATTCACCTGTCCTGACAATGTCATGTCCACAAATGCCTTATTCTTTTACAACATGTGGCGCCTGAGCTCCTAACAGACCTCTCATGTTGTATCGTGGTGTAAGTCTCACCTAAATATGGACTTGCTCTCGAGAAAATGTATGAGCTTACATAACGTAATTATCAGTCTGTCTTGTTCTCTATCTGTCTGAGTTCAATACACTTGGACATTTTCTAATTATCTACATTTGTCTCTGTAATTGGGCTGTGTTCATTGATTTCAAATCAGAGCAGTGAGTCCGTAAACAGCCTGAGACTTTGTGTTGCTGAGAAACCCTCACCCCAATGGAGGACGTAAGCTTTTCTAAACTCTGAGTGTGTCTCTACACAATCAACAGCTCTTCTTATATTACTGTATGAACCCTGGGGAATGTTTATAGTGTAAAACTAAACTAAACTAAGTGTAAACTAAAACACACTATATTTAACTGATATTTTACAATAGGAGCCTGAGCAGAGGCTTTGGTGTTAAAGGAGAGGAAGAAGCTCTAAACCATAAAGTATTATAATATTTCATCTATTATACTGTTTGGGAATGGTAACACCAGCAAACAGCAGGGATTTAAAATCGTATCTTCAGTTGTGTGACTGCAGATGCACTCACACTGATTTTGGCTCAGCATTACTCATGGAGCATTTGCTAATCTCTTCGGTGCATGCATGCATGGTTAGCTTCCATATGCTCAGCCACTCTCATGTACATCCAGGTCAAATGAGAGAAAGAAACGTACAACGACACATAAGTGAAAGTTACATTTAACAGAAGGAATTCAAGAGACCTTTAAAATCATGTTTAAAATATTGACCTTGTTGTTTTTCTCTTACTCTTGAAGGATAAGGCCAACATTATTATATCGTTTTCGATAAATACTGTGAAAAGACAGAAGCCAACAATCTCTTAGTCTGTCTCTCAATACTTTCCATCGTTGATGCATCTGGCTGTCAGCCCCATGCCTGTTTGTTCCTACTGAAACATGAATCTTTAAATACTGGTCACAAATACATTATTATAATAATAATAATTATTCAGTAATTTCCTTTAACAGCATGGCACTGTAGTCTCTAAGAAACGTGACTCAAAAAAGAGCAAATGGTGGACTATTTTTAGCGGTGGATTAATACGCTTTGGTTGCTCTAGTGAGCGTTTACTGCAGGAGGAAGGTGTTTGAGGGAGTGACTCAAAATAAACTACAGTGCTCATACTACGTCATAATAAAGTAACACACTCGTTCATGCGTTTTTTTAATAATCAGTGAACAACAATGGACGTCTATGACACAGAGGAATAAAAATAATTAGAAGTAGGATCAATTTATTGTTGGTTTCAGTTTTTTCTTGAGATTTGTCGGGCTTATAGTATCCATGGAACCTCTACTCTTGCTAATCTTTTTGCTGCATGCATGGCTAGCATCAATATACTTAGCCACACACATGTACAACCAGGTCATATTGAAGAAAAAAATTAAGGACGTTGCTCAAGGGACTATTGGAAATTGTTGTGTTGTTGACCTTACTGTTTTCCTTACTCCCTTTTTAAATCTTAATTTACCAGAAAAATGATAAAAATAAATAAATGTTATTAAAGTTCATGTTATTAAAGTGAGCTGTATCTTGATTTCTTCTTGCTGTAAGTGTTTTGTAATTGGTGCAGCGCATAGTGAAAACTAAAAGTGAGAAGTGAAAAACACAAACTGAGAAGCAGTTCGGATGACTGTGACATTGCTGGCAACACTGATCTCAGGTATTAAATTGAGGGTAGAGTCAGGACCATGTTGATCTTTGCTGCTTACTGTCAGTAATGAAGAGATTACAGTCACATAAATTGCTGTGTCCTCCCCACCGGAGTCTTTTTTTAGTTTCTTGGAGTGCCTGATTAGTATTCTCAGTGCATGAAGGGCTGGTGGTGGTCACGCTGTGCCAGAGTTTTCTCTTTCTGTCTGTCTCTTTTCTCTCACTGCGCTCTACATCTCTTTTACTCTGTATTTTCTGTCTCTGTCTGTCCTTCCCCCACCCTTGGCTTTGCTCACATTCCCTCTCTCTCCTACACATATTCCGAGACAAAAGGGAAAAAATAATAGAGTCATGCCCTATCACCATCAACCTTTCATTGAGCTGAAGTGTACCAGACCTGTGGTTTTTAGTGTTTTGCCATGCAGACCAACAAATTAAACTTTTTTTTGGTAAGAGATCATAAAACCCAAAACTTATTATCTAACATTTAGCAGTCGTTTTCAATTTATTTGCGCATATTTCATCCCCCATTCTCTCTCAGTTGTTGATGCCCAGTTCCTTCTGCAGTGTGCTCCTCGTCACTGCTCAACTCTGCTGCTGGGAGGACTGCAGGGAGCCACCTCTGTGACACATGTCACCAGCAGCTTCATTGTTTCATCTGCCAGTGATGAGGTTACCCAGAAGGACAAAATGTGTGGGTGGATCACACTACCCCCCTCCCTGCCCAGCTCTCTCAGGGCAACCAGGGACAGACAATAACAGAAAATTTGCTCTCTGTCTGATATCCAGTAATTCCAGGAGCAGAACTGTCAATGCCAGTACAGATAAAGATACTTGTTATTATTAAAAGTGGCAAATGTACAAACAGTTTATCAAATTTATCAAATTTAATGGCACAGTATATTGTTTGTCCCTGCCCTTTAGAATACTACTGAGTACTTTGCTAAGGTTTAGGGAGCTTTGTCATCATGGTGACAATAATAACCATGAGGTTAAGGTTATGGACAGGTCGTGGTCATAAAAAAAAAACACACAAACCACCATCTCCTGTGTTTTGTTGACCCATGCGTCCACCCCAACCTTCTCCTCCCTTTGGACACATGTCATTTTGGGGCCTGAGGAGCCTGTCATTCTCCTCCCTGAGAGACACTATGATAAACACTGTTAGATGTGAGTGTGCATATGTGAGAGTGAATTATAACTCTGGCCGTCCCCTGCTTATCTGCATATTGTCTTACTGAGTAAAAACCTGAAGGATCACCCATCATTTTGCTCAGTTTTATTAAAGCTCTCCTAGATCGCCGGGTTTCTGTCCATGCTCACTATTTAAAAACACAAGTGTGCACAAAAAAGCACAACATTACATTCAACTGAGAAATGTCTGATATCGTCCAAAGCAAAACTCATCTCTTGCTAAACTGTGTAGCTTCAGAGGAGGGAGCATGACTCGCTTGCCGGTGCAGGTGCTAAAACAACAACAAAGCTTTCACCGCTGAGCGTTTCTTTAATCTATGTTTTGGATATTTTAGAACAAAACCCTGTGTGAACTGTGCGAAAACAGGTGAAGCAGTGACACGCTGGCAGAAAGCAGGTCAGACAAATGGTTTCAAACATGGAGGTGATGCTTGTTTATTAAACTTCCTTTATAAATGATACCAATCATGTTATAGATTTACCTCTGACTCAGTGATGTTTGTAAGATTGTATCTTATAAAGTGACATGATTTAAATAGTTGTGCAATTTTAATGACATGACAATGAGAAAAGAAATATAACATTAATTTCACACTCCCAGGCTTCAGTTACCATCCAATTCATGTGTTCAGCATCCAAGCAAAATAAAACTCTAATGTGACTTCAATCCAAAACACAAAGCTTATGAAGAATCCTTCACAGATGATGATCTATTCTAAGGGGAGAGACGTGACCGCTCCATTGTCCTTTCTTCACTGTCCAATTTTAGTTATTTATGTTCCAGACAGACTTGTATAACCTCTAAATAATCTCTCACTGCCACAGCATCCACAGACAAATGCACTATCAGGACCCGTGTTTAGTGCTTCACCTTTATCTGCACATCTACAGGCCAGTGACACCTGCATCCCAAAATAACTGTTTTTAACTAACAACAAAACTCAAAAACTTTGGTCCCTTTGCTTGACCAAATGAATTATTTGGATTTTATTATTACTCTGATGTGACGTAGACTGTGCAGGGCAGTGTTCATGTTCATGTGAAACAATATGGGAATATGAATTGTTAATTCAACCTAATTTAATTTTTCATACCAGGTCTTTCAAGCCTGACTTTGTCTTGGTGCGTCAGCATGCTTTCAGCATGGCCCAGAATGAGGACTTCAGGAACTTGATCATCGGTCTGCAGTATGCAGGCGTCCCCTCAGTCAACTCTCTGGACTCCATCTACAACCTCTGTGACAAACCTTGGGCTGTAAGCAATTTCAGCAAAACTTAAGTGCAACAACCCACACAGTGTTTTATTGACTGTAGATGTTTTTAATGGAGCCAGTGGCTGTTCACTTCAGTTTCAATAAAGATCATTTATTTTCATTTCATTTCATTTTCAGTAAAAACACAATGACAGTGGCTATTACTATTAGAATAATATGCATATACTTGAATTATATATATATATATATATATATATATATATATATAGTAGTGTATTGCATGCTATAATGCATATTACACTCATTCAGTCCTCATGTTTAATTTGCTGTCAATTCACTTTTGCTCCATGTCTCGCTCTCTGTTCTCCTTCTTGCCTCCAGTTTTCCCAGCTGATCAGTAATCAGAAGAAGCTGGGTTCGGATAAGTTCCCTCTCATTGATCAGACTTTCTACCCCAACTACAGAGACATGGTAAGAATATATATATTTTTTATTTTTACACATTGTTTCTCATCAGTAACCCTGCAGCAAACTCACGTCTCCAAAATACCAGCTTTTCAACTGACAGTGTTTCCATTGATCATTTAGAGGTTTAGTCATTCAGCTACTTTTCCCTGGGCAGTGAAATGTTTTCTAAAAGCAAGAGACAATGTTTTAACATCTCAAATGCTCCAAGGTAGGTAGATGTGTTGAGGTTACCAAAAGGTAAGAAAAGAAGACAATAGTAATGTGAAAGAAGTTCAAAATGATAAAAAAAAATTAATTGAGTATGTTACTGTATATTACACTCATGAGAAAGGTATTTCCTTTATGCAGTTTACTTATGCATTCACTAGAGCTTCACTAAGAAATGTGCGTAAAATACTCTAATCTAATATCAAAAAATCCTCATTCAACCATGTCATTTTTTAATGTTTATGTCACCTCTGTGCTCTCAGTGAAGTAGTATGAGGTGTCTTATTTTGTAACAAAAGAGTCAGTGACACTTTATTCCATTGAGACATTTTATATACAATCTTTTTTGGTACATGGAAATAGAAAACTCTATTTAGACAGAAACAGAGACATAAATACAAACCCAAACAATTCGTTCAGTATAAAACAAACATGAAATAGTTTTATAGCACTTCACTAAAGCCATACAGTTATTATGCATTATGATCGTATCAGACACGAAAAATGTAACTAACATATTTCATAATGTACAAGGATAATGACTGCACTGTGCAGGTGAAGTGAAACCCTTTTATTGTCAAATGTGACCCTAACATAATCTTGACATATTGGCTAATGCATGAGAATAACAAGTGATAATGCATTCTAATCTGTATAACTTCAGTGAAGTAATCCAGTAACAAGACAGGGGTCAATTCACATTTGGGTTCTTTAAATTAATGTTGAGTCATTATATTTAAATAATGTCTATAAAAATAACATTTTTAATTATTAATTATTATTCATTTATGAAAAGTTATTTCTCTTTTTGTTGGTTAACGTCTTGTGGCAAAGTTTCTACTTTAACCTTGAGGAGAATCCACTTCCTGTTCTTCTTAAGGAGTTAAAATAGTGAATTGAACCTTGTCCTGTTGCGTCATTTTCTTTAAAGAGAGGGAGGGAGGGGGCTTGGCTTCTACAGGTGGCAGTGCTGTTGTTAAAGCGCTGGATTAGATTTTTGGCACAGGAAATAGTACAGACTTCAACCAAGGAAACTAAACACACAAAACCACAAGATAAGAACCTCTATATGCTAAAAGACAAGATCTGGTTAGCCTTTAAAATGTTAATTCTCACTGAAATACAATATTTACAGTCTCAGAAATTTGAGAGTTTAAACTGTTATGATTTAGATGGACAAGAATTATGATTATATATAATTCCTGTGTCAGACTTTGTCAAAATATAATTAATTGGGGAATGTCTGGTGCTGCCTTGTTCTATATACGTATGTACAGTGCATATTCACTTGCATGGGGCTGTTATTGGATTTGTTATTGGATTTTATATAAAGGTAAAACTTCAGCACTAGAATGTGTGGAGAAAAGGTGGCAGTGCTGCAGTCTACCTGCAAGAATGTGTGCACAGAAGATTTGTTTGCAGCATGTAAAATACATATTGTGGCAGAAGTTGGCATCTTTTTTTTTCTACAATTTTCCCCCTGTTGTTTTTCAGTAATTATCCAACTTATCATACTTCTTTCAGTAAATGTATAACCTAAATTACTACATAACTTATTGTAAGATATGCATAAACAAATATGAGGTCCTCAAATTATTCTCTTTTGTGAAGGTTATGCATTTACTGTCAGGCCCTCAGAGAGGATAGAAGAAGATTCACTCTAGGTTGAATAATCTGCAGCGGATCATCTGCTGCTATTCTTATTCTGTCGAAAACAGCAAGCGAAGTGGAATGTGTGGAGAGTGAGAAAATGACTCAGAGGAATGCGGAGAGCCCCTGCAGATTATAAAACTTTTCCTAGCATTGCTGTAGCAACCACCTGAACTCTGCTAACAGAAGCTCAGCAGTGAGTTAAGCTCCCTTGAAAATAAAAATCAGCTAATTTTTCAGTGAAATCAGTTGCTACATTGCACGCCAATTTTGAGCTACATAAGACAAAGCAGGACTTTTTTTTTTTTTTTCTTGAGGCGTTACAGGAGTCAACTCAATGTCGGGATCACAGGTCAAGGGTCAGTCATGTCCAGGAAGTCTTTCTCAGGTGGAGGCCCACCCCGGTACCAGCTACAGGTTGTGTCAGAGCGGCGGATGCAGGCGTACTGCCGAGCTTGCTCCCCATTTAGGCTGTTATCCAGCAGCCAGTCAGTCCACAAGCACTCATTTTCTCCTGTAGATGCACATGGCACTGTGTAACACGTGTTGATCTGAGGAGAAAAGAGCATTCGATTTATTCTTTCACTTGTTCACCCATGGCATTATTTGTTCCCAAAGTTGGTCTCCCCTGCACCGTGAATAAGAGTTTTGCTGGGGTGAAAGTTAGAGGAGACTCTGTGTCTCTGTTGTGACTTTACACTATGAGCTATGAATTTAGATCGTCAAAAACGGTAGTAGGACATGTGAAAATCTTTTGTGCCAAAATGGGAAGAAAGTCTGAGACAGAGCGAGAGTAAGAGATGAGAAGACCTCTTTGCCTTAACAGCTCAGTTGCTTTGTTTCTTGAGCCGAAGCTCATGTAGGCAGCTCTAAGACAGACTGACAGATGAGTGGCACAAAGATAAATATGTATGAAGAGAGTAGGAACAGTTCTTACTCACTCTGCATTCACAGCCCATCTGGTATCTGTAGTTGAGATTCTTCTTTTGTGACAGTGATAAGTTGTCCCAGGACTCGACCAGATCACATTGGCCTATGGAGATCCTCCCATCGCTCCACATACTCCCTGTTCAGTGACATCACAACATCACTCAAATTGTAGGGATTATAGTTAAGTCTGTTTTTAATAAAGATATAAAAAAATAAATCTAATAAATCTAATATAAAATTGTTGAACTAATCCTTTAAAAGAAAAACCCTGCCATTATCCCGCTGAAAACAACACTGATGTACCAGTTTGACATGACTGTGCACAGTCTGCCTTCTATTGGACAATCTGCTGCTTTTTCCAACTGACAGTGTGATATAAAACCCAACCACTTCATAACTATACCTGAGAGGAGATAGCCTGCTTTATTGTTGGAGTCCAGTTTGACCCCACACAGAGAGGAGAAGACTGGAGTGTACACGTACTGGATATCCTTGGCCTTGTCAAAACCTTTGAACATCTGAAAACAGAGATATGCATGGAGAGGAGAGTGGAGAGGTTCTAGTTTCAGGAAAAAGAGGTATGAGCCTGGCCTTATATAAACTTAACATAGTATAAATGTGGCAGTAATGTATGAGTGAATAATGATAGGACTTAAACAACCTTTATATATCCCTAAAATGCAGCATGATGGATCTTAATGCCTCAGTCGTCTAGTTGATGTGAGATCAACTCTAAAATGTAGAAATATGAAGTGGCTGTAAATCAAAAAATATACATTTTGGATATTAAGCAGATACTCTTATCAAGAGTAGCTCATAAACCTGTATTAATTCTATATAGATTTTTACTGTAATAGCATAAAATCAGGAGGAGACAGACATTTGCACACATTTGAACCCTGTGAACAAGACTTCTTCTTGAACGCTGTCATCCATGTACATTTAGGAGGTCCGAACTACTTGTTGCTGCAGCCAGTTAGAATTTCTTTGCTACTTTTCCCGAAAGATGGTATGCAGACGATATCCACATAAGCCACACAGCTATACACAGCAGCATAATCAGTCAAAATGATGTATGTCTGCACCAGCAGCAGCTGTTACTGCTGTCCGGAGATCTCACCTTTATCATTTTGATTTCATATTGGATCATCTTCATGTAGGGTGAGGAGCTGTTGCTAGGTGACACAATCTTCTCTCCAGAGACCTTTGCCCTTATCACTGGCAGAAAAAAAAGAAAGATTATCAAAATGCCAAATAAATGCGAGGGCCAATATACTGTATGAAGGTGATTTACATGCCATAGATAGATAGATAGATAGATAGATAGATAGATAGATAGATAGATAGATAGATAGATAGATAGATAGATAGATAGATAGATTTGTCTCCACAGATCTCCACAGAGACAGTGTAGCAGTCCCTCTCAGTAGTGATACAGGATGTGTCCCTCCTCTCCTCTGGGAGCAAAATCAAAACCCACATGGAATAACAAGTAGTTCTCTGCTTGCACACTCCCATTAACTGACTCCACACACACAGACACACACATATTTATGTATACAGTATATACCACACCACACACACAGAGAGAGACACACGCACACAAACACACACAACAAGCACAACATGCACAATTAACTGAAGCCAAACCATGTCTGGCACTCGGCATGATTTGATCCCATACTGTAAATCAAGTAGAAGGGTTAAGCAGCAGGATAATTGGTCTGTGGTTCTCTACAGGAAGGTAACAGTGAAGTTGTATAATTTTACAGTCTGTCATTTAGAGAGAAAATACTCATTATAATCAAATATTATTAACATCGTAGGTTTTATTCATTCAGACCACAACATGCAGCCCACACTGTGCCAAATCAAACCTTGTTATTACAGACGTCATCGCTACCGACATACTTTTTTCCTTCCACCAAAGCCATGAGACTGGCACTTTTGGACATCTGCATTATTCATAACGTTAACTGACAAATTAATACCACTGTCAGACGTTTCCTTTAAACTAATAACACTGCTGTAGCTCAATACATCAAACATAATTGAGATTACTACTACAGCTGTCTTTCAGATCGAGTCTCTGCGTTTTCCTAAAACATCAGGTCTTACAGTCAGACAGCTGCATTAACAATCTGAAAACCAGTGGCATAGTGTCAAAATATTGCACAGCATACTTGTCATGTAGGGTGTGTGTGTGTGTGTGTGTAATAACTGAAGTTTTTATACTGCCAGTCATGGACTGGATACGTAAAGATGCATAAAAATGCAATATACTAAAATATCTTGATTAGTATTTGACCTAGGGAGCAATTTAATTTGGCTTTTCCAGTAAATCGCCTGTGAGAAATATTCCTGTCAGCACTGCTAGATAATTGTCATTCCTCTCCCTCATTTCACACTGTATCTCTACAGAGAGAAAAGACTCGCCTGTAGATTCACCAGAGGGAGATGGAGAAAGACAGAGAGGCAGAAGTGAAGTGGCTGACCTTGGTAAAGCCATGAAAGAACGAGAAAAGCTACAGTATTAAGGAGAGGGAGAGAGCGTGTGACCCAGCACCCCTCCTAACCCACTCACCCTGTCACAGCTAAGCAAACCACCCCCTTGTTTTTGCTTCTCGCTCATCACATAACTACACCACGGTTTTGTCTGCTGGTAAGAGGAGGAGGAGGAGCTCAGCGTGCTCTGTGAAATCGCTTCAGGAAAAAAAAGAGACTTTTTTTCCTGTTGAACATGCGAGGAGATAGAAAGGCAAGGCAGCAAACAAACGCACAGACAGAAAGTTAATGTGAACTTGTGTGAAGTGTTATAGTTTAATCAGAATGCATTGAACCGCCCACAGCAAGATGGCTAGTCCAGAGACCTTCGCTTTGTAGAAAATGTCAGAGAGCACAGTCCTAGATGCCTGTTCAATACAGCTTTGATATACTCCATTCTCTCACTGCATAATTCATAGCCTGGGGCTCAAGTAGAGCATGGCAAAATATCTGAAAACATTAGACCTTCAGATTGATACAGTAGATTAATACAGTGCCATTGACGTCATCCAAATGAAATCGAGTCTATTAAAAATGAGGTGCAAAAATAGGATGGGCAATAGGGAAACTGCCTCCTGGCCTATAATGTGAAACTCTAAAGAATAAATATAAAATGCAGCAAGCACATAGATGCTTCATAAAAATGCTTGCAACAAGTACACTGGAGAATACACAAAATAAAAAAGGGATACATTTGCGTAAATCTCCGTCAAGTTCACCAAATGTGGTGTTGGCATACCTTGAGCCATAAAGTATAGTACTTTAGTACAATTTTGAGCTGTTTATAATTTACTTGTTTATTGCCATTTTATGCATGTTACATGGAAATGCTTTACTTTTTACTCCACTTCATTTACTTAACAACTACAGTTTTAAATCACTTTGCAGAGTTTTTACATGCTAAACATATGCTAAACATAAAAAAAAATTGTAGTACTTGTGTAGTAGCACAGAGGTTTGATCTAACTCCTGCTACAACATTGAAATGCCACTTAAAAGTAAATGGATTAACAATCTCAAGCCTAATGAGTACATGATGAGCATGTTTAGTGTCAGTATTGAAAACACTTTTGCTGTTAATGAAAAGATTGATACCACTCTCATATCTGTTGTTAAATATATCACCACAGCCAGTAAGCAGCCTGCTAGCTAAACTTATCTTAGCATAAAAACTGAATTTAGAAGTTGACAGTGAGCTTTAGAGGTGCTGGCAGGTGATTGTTTTTACCTATGGACAAAGCCAAGATGGCTGTTTCCCTGCCGTTGTGCCAAACTAAACTAATATGAACTGGCTTCATGTTTGCCACACAGACATGAGAGTGGTATTAACCTCTCATCAAACTCTTAACAAAACGTGAATATTTGTATTTCCCACAATGCCTTCAGGAGTATTTCTACATTACAGTATTTTAAAAAGGTTTTTAATACATTTTCCACCACTGGCTAATGGTGTTTTTAAAGGGTGATGCCACATTTACGATCAGTACATTTACATCTCTACACCCACCTCCTCAACTAACATTATATCGCCTGCCAGTCACACTCAATACGCAGAAATATTACACTGTACCAATGATCACATTATTGCCTTCTTTCTTCAGTTCAGCTCTTTGATCTGCACTTTCTTTGGCAAGAAGGAACATATCTTAAAGGAGATGAGGTTAAATTAGCCGCCCCACTTAAATCTGTCCTTCTGAGCTGAGTAATGGGTCTATGTGGCCTATTAATGGTAAGTAATACACCAAGGCATAACAGTGCTCCGTGTAAGGATCAAATACTTGGCAGTCTGAGCACTGGCCATACATCAATGCAACATGGAAGAGGACAGAAGTTTCTATGGCCAATTAGCTAAGAACAGTACAGTCATTTTTTTTTCGTTTTCTCATTACAGCAGATCAGTGGTTTTAATCATTTATAAAGACAATGTCTTCTCATGCCAGATAAAACTAACAAAACCCTGTTTGGAGCATGTTCCACACTAAATAATTTTTGTAGTGCATTTGAGGTTGCAGGTAATTACTGAACTGCAAAACTCATTTTATTCCAAGTTTGCTGTCTGTTGATTCTCTTGGCCCTGATTCTCTGAAATGTTTGCCCCCTACCTAGACATCTTTTGAACTGCGCAGGCTAGGTTAGTCACTCAATTCAGTTGCTGCAGCTGTGTAACAAACAGGAATAAGGACAGGCGTGCCTGCAGAGTGAAAGTGGCTGTGCATCTGCCTCACAGCTATATAACCAAAGAAATATTGCAAACTTGTACCATGAGAACTGATGTAGTAAGAAACTTCCCCCCGCCCAGATGAATCGGCACCCTTGTCATGCTCACAAAGCTGGACTGTCAGTGGGCTTTCACACTGATATTGTTAGTATGCAGCCCATTAGACCAAGCCTATAGACATGGAAATGAAGTAGGGAGAGCAAGGGAAAGAAAGAGAGAGAGATGGATTAGGCTGTGTTGGCATGGCTTGGCCTCTGTCCAACACACGCACACACTCTCTCTCTCTCTCTCTCTCTCTCTCTCTCTCACACACACACACGCACAAAATGTCAAATACACAAACATGGCCAGAGAATCGTCCAAGGTTTGTCCAGATGGGATATTACTCAGATGTACAGCTTTATTCAAAGGTCTCATTGACTCTGACAACACTTTCAGGTCAACTAAAGGCCACCACCAGTCTATCCTCAGAAAACAACCGGGACAGTGAAACCACAGATGTCACCAAATGAAAAGTGCTCTTAGATGCACTTATTGTAAGTGAGGGATTATCCTTAGTTCTTATTCATGGGTCCAGAAAGTTGCATCCTACCTGAAAAGAGACCACTGACTTTTGTGTCCAAATCAGGACTCAAACATAAAACTAGGCCCCTTAGCAGACCCTGAGGAAATGGGACCTAATTACAAAAGAACCTGTGGTCAATTGGCCATGTTCCAAGCCCCACCCCTTTATTTACTCTTGCTACACCTGTCAAACTTTTGCCCTTGCACAGGACATATGCAATTTATAATATAATATAAAATCATGTTATAATGGTGGCAGATTTACCACTTGAAATTAACAGCTTTTGAAACAGTAGGTCATTGATTTCACACAGAGGTTAACAAAAGCTGGTTTCTCAGCTATAGCCAACAGCCGTCGATTTTGCCAACTTAACTGACAACTATTTTAGAATATTTTACTGTAGCTAGCTAGCGAACTAATTAGCATTAGTTGCATGAGTGGGTTGAAATCTCTTTCTGTCTGTTTGACTTGTTGTAAAATGGAAACCCTATAAACATATCTTAAGTAATCAATTGGTGAGCACACTTATACAATATTATGTTAAAAGACTGAGGCAAAGACTACAGAGTCAAACTAGTTAGCTGTAGTATTAGCCTACATGTAGTATCACATTGGTCATACAGTATGATTTTGTGCTTTATTTAAAATATTTTCAAACCGTTTGAAATTAGGACTATGTGCATAACATAATGCTATCACAAGGAATGATTGTGCTTGGAATGTTTAACTTCACCGAATCAGGTCAGAGCTACCAACATTGCTAACATGCTAACAAATGCAGCTTACATTTGAGCAGATAAACATGGTTTAATCCATTCTTTACACATTCGCTCTTGTGTTTCTGGTTTTGGAAAGGATAAAAAAAGACACAACCCTCCAAACTCTTAGTATGCCTTGTGTTGGCCTTACTGTAGCCCCATGCCCACTGCTTTAACATGTGTCTTTAACAAATCTAAAGCTCTGCTGTGCCTGGTTGTAGATGCGAAGCTATAATAGGATAATTGCTTTTCAGGGGCAGGGTTTAATAAACTGTCAATCAGAGCATTTTGTGTGGGCCCATTGGTTCAAATGGAAAAAGTTCAGATAAAAATGGTTCAAACATGTAACATTGACTAACATGCCTATTATTTTGTATTAGGTTTGTTCAATGACACAGTTTCAATTTTTGAATGTTGGCTACATGATGTAGAACAACATACAGACTAATTTACTTGCCTATCATGTTATGCAACTGTTTTGGGACATTATGGTTTCCAGTGGAAACCTACACTCACAGACCAAAAGACTTCTGGTTATAAAATTCAACCTAATGCTATGCTTACATAGACCAGTGAGTCTAGATTGAAAACTGGTTTATGTCTGTACTAGTCCAACTCATCAGGACTTTGCAGGACAGACCTGTCTGAAAACCTCAAATTCTTCAGCTGGAGAAAAACAGAATAATCATACTTGCAACTCACACATGGATGACAAATTTTATATGTAAAAGTCTGTCCTAAAAACACTGCCCCAAATAGGCCTAATCATTGTGTTCCCATAACCCAGATCTAATTTGGCGTTATGGAGGTTTTGAAAACAGGTCTCAGCTTCCATTTCATACTGACTATTTTTTGAGACACATTTTCAAAGCACTTTCAAGGAGCCGACCCTCTCTAAACCTGAAGGGAGATACAGACCAATTAGAAAACAAGACTGAAAAAAAGGCAATTTCTTCTTCTACTTTCTCTCTCTCTCTTGCTCTCCTCTGCTGGAGTGTAACCTTTGACAGAAGCACATACTCCAGCTTTCCACAGTCTGGAGCCAAGTACTCAAAGTCAGAGCAGAGTGTTGGTTTTGGCCTGTGCTTAGACAAGAAAGAAGTGGATGATGGGGGGCGTCAGACAGAGAGACAGGCAGACAACCGGACAGACAGACAGACAGATAGAAAGTAGGCCGGGGCCACTCAGTGCTGACTGTTTTTTTGTTTTTTTTAGAGTTTATTTTTATGTGATTAAGCGCAAGAAGAGTCAAATATAAAACAGATAGCCCTGTTTTCAAATAAAAAACCCATAAAGGCTTAATATAAGAAATAGAAAATATAAGAAAAAGAAAGGAAAGTCTGAGAAACAAGGGTTCACGTATCTCTCTTCTTTTCACTTTCAACCATTTAGAAAACGAAAGATAATGTTATAACTTATATCAATCAATAATCCGTCCACTAACCACCCCGCCACACAAATATTTTATATAGCCATCCTTCTTAGTGCTTTAACAACTTAGACAACTGATTTCTATGAATATAATCAGAAAAAGCCACAATAATAAATCAACTGCCAAGAAAAGCTCAGCCATGAAACCCTATTGATTAGTTCTTGGCATAAATGTTCACTCCGTGGATTGGAATTTTTTTCCCTCTTAGAAAATCTCATTAAGTTGATCAATAAGCCAAATGATCAATCAGTTATTTGGAAGGAGGGCCATTCCTCCCATTTTAAAATCATACCCCCCTTTTTGGTTATTGCATTCACAGTCTGAAGAACTTAAAATCAGTTTTCCACTGTTATTAAATGAAGCAGCTTTTATATTTTTAACTTTTATCTGTGTGAGCACAAACTGAATTGATGTCCAGTCAATAACTTACCGATCTCGGCACTGCAGAAAAGCTGCTGTGGGTGTGCTGGGTGGCAGCTACATCCCTCCACAACTTCCTCCATGCCTGCACCAAGCAGAAGGAGCACCCAAAGCCCCAGACACGCACTCCGCTCCTGGGACATGGCCATGACGACTCTGACTGCCTCTGACTGCTCCACCACTCGATGAAAGAACGCTCGGCACCCTCTTCTGATCCCGTTTAGTTCCCTGGGAAGCAAATCAGGCTGGCAGTCAGCGAGGGAGGGAGGGGGGCCAGATAAGACAGTGGAGTTGAAGTAGTAAGATGAGCGCCGCTGAGCTGAAAGGCAGCTGTGGATAGAAATGTTTTCATAAGTTTAGAGTACACCTCTGAATTTAAGCAATTAACTGGAAGGGTAGGCTGCTGCTGTCACTGCTCCCTCTCTCTTCTTTCCCTCTCTTCTTTCTCTCTCTCTCCCTCTCTGTAGACAACACACAGAGAAACTTACAATAGTTGGATCCCCTCACACTCTGGTCTTGAATGCTGAGAGGGTCGCACACAGGGAGCCTCTTATGTACTCAACAATTTAGGGACAGCCTCCTCAAACGCAGGGAAAAAAAAAAAAAAAAAACTGCCATCCTTTGCTTCTTCTTCTACCCTCGTTTGATGTCCTCACTCTCCTCCCATAGGCTGCTGTAGGTGTAATCACTCAGTCATAATTGTTGTGAAAATTATGACTACATTTTAGAGAATCAAATCAGCTGTGGAGCTTTTCTTTAAAATTTTTGTCAAATTCAAGATTAGTGTTGTAGTTCTTGCTTTCAGAGGCAGGTTGTGTGATCATCAGTGCAACATATGCAAATGATTATGAAAGTGACAATTGATTCATGCTCAGCTGTAAAGTAGAAGTATTGCTGGGTTGGTGGGAAATGTAGCACTTACGTGTCAAAGACTGTCCTTCATAACTCATTTTGAATAAAATGAGACATTTTGTATTCTGAACGCATGTCAGTAAAGATTAAAATGAAAGCTCTGATATCTTGGTAAATTACAAAGTAAATTACACAAATTTAATGTTGTAATACATTTTTGAATCAGATTTTCAGTAACAGAGTTGCATACATCAGTATAACAATATATATCAGCTTTTATTTGGTTACATAATAATTTGGCAGATATATTAGTGTGTATGTTGGCTGAGGTGTTTGAGGTAATCAGGAAACATGGCATGATATGGAAATGTGTCAACAACTGTTGAATGAATAGCTGTAACATTTTGCCCAGGCGATAATGGTCCCTAAGGATGAATCCTAACAGCAACTGGAGGAAATGCTATATTATTTTCAGACATCCATTGTGCCCAACAAAAACACAGTGTAATAATAATGTATGGGATCCTTACATTTATGTTAAAAACTAAATTTAGGGTGAGATATTGTTATCAGGAAGACTTTATTAATCTATCCAAATATTGATATTGGTATGGACCACAAATCCATCATGCTGTATGCAATAATATGACCTCAGCAGATTTTTCTTCACACATTTGTATCAGTTTCCATGTTTGAACAGACTTTTTCTCTGTCAATATGTTGACCGCAGAAAATTGCTTCCGTCACAAAGTATTAAATATCACAGTCTTTAAATCTTATTTTTGATAAAGCCACTAACAACAAGCAACAGAAATGGCGTACTTAGCTAAATACGGCTGTGAATACTGGAAATGCAGTCACTTACTAACAGTGGCTACTTCTAAAACTGTTGTCACGCCAGGGTTTTTCCAATGTGTGGATAGGAATAACAACTGTTGTGATTCTGTATTGTTCATCATTACTCATCACTGAATTATACTTTTCTTTTCAGATTACAACACCAGGCTTCCCAGTGGTGGTGAAGATCGGACATGCCCACTCTGGAATGGGAAAGGTGACGTTGGCTCCTTTACAATGATGCTCTTGTCATTAAAATATAAAAAAAACAAAAACACGTCTACGTGGAAAATGAATTGACCATTTTACTTTACTACCTTAAAATGCTACATTGATTTATCGTCTACGTTCATGGAAAGCTTGATCTCCTGAAATTAGCTAACAACATTGAAGTACTTTTTGTGATCTAATGACACGGGCATTGAGCCGTTATTGTCTTGTTTTAACTGAAGACACATTCACGTAATAGAAAATAGCTGCATGTTGGAGTGGAGCCCGCTCATTAGACCGTTGCATCATTTGACAAACTGCCATTTGGAAGTGGTTTAAAATCTCTCCATGTGCCCAGAGATAGTTGAATGGCTACACAAAGCAGCACCACACGTCATTTGTACTATGTAAAGCTTTCTCTGACACACACCACCACTGAATATCCTCTCTCTGTCTTCTGTTTTCCTCTTGTCTGACTTTCCTTATCTGTTCTTCCTTTTGTCACGGCAGCACATCTCTTCATATTCTCCCTCAGTTCACCTCCTCTCATTGTGCTGTGATTTACTGACAACTGTGTCCATATTTTCTGGGTGAAATGAGAGTGAGGTGCTTATTCTCTTTCTACCACACATCATCCATCTGAGCTGCTCCATCTGATATCATGTTACTGTCCTTCCTCTGTGTCTGACTGGGCCTCTTAACAGCTTGTAGCATTTGCCTTCTTTTATCCCTCTATCTAATCTGTACTTGTAGTCTACTACAGACATAACTTTTGTAAAAAATTCCACTATTTTAATCTTTTTTTTTTGCTTTGTTGTTTCTCCCCAGGGGGGATAGTTTGAGATAGACACAGTCATTTATGATAAATACAGGGTGAGAGCACAAGTACAATAGATTCCACTGTGGTTTTTGAGGAAAGTGGACCATGTCACTTCTAGGACATTGACTGTGGCTCCTGCAGAGGCAACAACAGCATTGTTTCATTTCTGGACTCCATACTGACCCAGATATTTGCTTAGGTCTGTATTATTGATGATATACGTGTATTTGGACAACATCAACACAGAGAATGCAGATTGTAAGCAAAATGCTTCGCTCAAGATGATAGGTCTATGAGTTTGTATCATTTCGATAACTTTTTGGTCGTTGTGCAGAATTATAGAAGAGTCGAACAATTTGGGAAATACTTCTTTTTCTCGCAGGGAGTTAGATGAGAAGATTGACACCACTCTCATATCTGTATGGAAAGTATGAATACTAGAGCCAGCAGATTAGCTTTGTTTAGCAAACAGACTGGAAGCAGGGAGAAACAGCCTGGCACTGTCCAAATGTTACAAAAATCTTTTTTTTTTCTTTTTGCACTTTAGTTTGTGTTTATTATTGAACTTTAGAGGTGCTGGTAGGAAGATTTTTTATCTTTGGATATGGCCAAGCCTGCTATTTACCATGTCCTTATGTTAAGCTAAGTGTTGAGCTAACTGTCTCCTTGTTCTAGCATCATATTTAACTCACACATGTTCGAGTGGTATCAATCTTCTCATCTATCTCTCAGCAAGACAACAAACAAGGAACCTCCATTTTAATAAAGAAAATTTCATTTTTTAAATCGTTACAGAAAAATAGCTGCAGTATCTAACTGGTTTTTGTCTGAAATATCCTCCAAAGCTAGAGTTAGAGCAAAGAAACTTTTATATGAAGTGATTAACTGTATTTCTACATGTACTGTTCCTCTGTAGGTCAAAGTGGACAATGTGAGTGACTTCCAGGACATTGCAAGTGTGGTGGCCATCACTCAGACCTACTGCACTACAGAGCCATTTGTAGATGCCAAGTACGACATCCGGGTCCAGAAAATCGGCACCGACTACAAAGCATACATGTAAGTGTGGTCTTATTTGTTAGACAGTTTAAGGGAAGAGCTTTTTTTTTCTTCACATATTGTATATGTTCATTTGTATACTGCAGTATATACACATTGAATTCTGGGCTCTGGACAAGAGCATCACATCAGTAGACATTTGCTTTAACAGAGCATAAACTTAACCCAAAATGTAAAGCCTACAGTTTTTTTTTCATGCTCTTTGTTGTGTGTAAACCTGTATTTGTTGTGTGTAAACCTGTATTTGTTGTGTGTAAACTTGTGTTTATTGTGTGTAAACTTGTATTTGTTGTGTGTACACCTGTGTTTGTTGTGTGTGAGCCGGTGCACTCACTGTAAAACAAAGACCGTTCAGTAGCTGGCCTATTTTTCAGGATGCTGATCAAGCCTGATAGTCTGCATCTGTGCTTGTTCCCTGACTACACAGATTTGACATTGCTTCAAGGTTGTCTAGTTCTGTCTGCCTTTAATTTCCTGTATTTAGAATTTCTACAAGTGAAGGGTGTCTGCAATAATTTAATGCACAATCTCCTCTTCTTCTTCCAGGCGAACATCTATTTCTGGTAATTGGAAGAGCAACACCGGATCTGCCATGTTGGAACAAGTAGCCATGACTGAAAAGTGAGCACTGCTTCCGCATTAGTGATGCTCAGGCTGCCCTGATGTCACACATCTCTCTCTTGTGTTATGTCACAGTCAGTCACATTGTACTCGCACAGCAGATTTATTCAGCTGAAAGCTGTTCACATGGGGTAAACACACAGATGTTTGGAAATGAGTTGGTATTTTTAGTGGGTTGATGATGCACTGTGCATTTATTTTTAATGTGTGTGTTTGTGCGCACAGACGGAGAGGAAATTGAGTTGCCATGAGCTGGGCTTGTGATAATACATGTTCTTCCTTAGGAGGCCAAGGAATTGCACTATGACCTGTCACAGCAGGAAAAACACAGGTGTTATTTCTGACATTTATCATACTTGCAGCTCACAGGCGTGCCTTACACCTCTGCTTCTTCTGCTATAACAAGTCAAAATGTAGAGTATGATTGTGTGTACTGCATTTGCTGCACCAACATCTGTATGGATCCACGAAATGGATGCATTGTAACTTGAAGTATATGAAACAGTACCAAAGTAGTTATTGTCCTTTTACATACATTGTCTGATTTGTCAAACTGTTTTTTCCCCAGTTTGTCAATGCTTGATCTTTTGAAACCAAACACTGCCACCTTAAGTCCTGACAGATTGAGGAAGTATTTCCCACTTTTCCTCAAAGTCAGTCTTGTCATCTGTGACAGCTAGTAACAGAGTACAGTACAGATACTTTAAACTTCCAAATGTGACTCTGTTGAGAAAGGTAGAAATGTACAGTTACGTTATCCTGATCTGTCTGTTTGGCTTTAGTTAGATTTATACAGTTTTTACAGACAGTATGTCAATGAGGCTCATACACACAGCAAAGCTGAGATGGGCTGAGATGAGCACCTTTATCAGCTACAGCCGACCCCGCCTGGAGCTAGAGAGGATCTATAACAGGCTTACTGTCAGGTTAAACGCCCTGAGGAGCAACATTTGCACTAGCATACTGTGCTAAAGTGATGAAGTCAATATGAGCAGTGTGCAAGAACAAAATTTATTTACATACCAAAGAAGATGGTGTAAGGCGAAAAAGGTTCAGTTGTCATCACCATTTCCGTTTCATACAGCAAAGTAAAAACTCTTCCTGGCCTACCTCAAGTGCCACTTTCATATCTGCAAGAAAGTTATTGTACATAGTAACTCATTTAGTAGTTTTCTGTGAACAGATTAAAACTTTTATGTGGCCAGAGCCAGTCAAGATGTCATGTCTGCTTTCTTTGTGACAGGTATAAGCTGTGGGTTGATACCTGCTCAGAGATCTTTGGAGGGCTGGATATCTGTGCCGTCAAAGCCATCTGTGGCAAGGATGGTAATGACTACATCACTGAGGTGAGAAAAGCATGCGAGGGAGGGAGAGATGGAGGGAGGGTAGGAAATTCAAAAGATAGTTGACAAGGCAACCCATCCAACAATCACAGTTTGTCCAGCTTCCACATTGTATAATCTCTGTATTTATTGACTCCTGCCATCTGTTTGAAATATTTCACCATGTTGACATCAGCCTGTGGGAGTTGTGATTCATAAGAGCACCAGTAAGGTCTTTGAGTCTTAAATTTAGCTTGTCTGGCCTAATTTGCACTGCGAGGGCCTTAGATTGTCTGTCTGGGAATAAACTGATTGAACCCAACCTGAATACACATTATGAGTTTGATACTTAAAGGCTAAGTATGGCTATTCTCTCTGGCTATACTTACCACCTATCTCAGTATGTATGTTTATGCCGATCTGTCTCTCTCAACAAGCTGCTCTGTCTGGGTCTTTTCAGCTAGCCTGTGTCTGTATTAGTCTTTAACTCTGCCTTTCCAATATTTTTTAGCATATTGGTTTCATGTTTCATAGTCTTTAGTCTTGAAGTCATGACCACAATGGTTGTAAATTACACATTAATATAAGAATGTGCTTTACTGTAATAATATGTTTCCTAAAAATTGAACACTGTGACATTTAGTGGTTATGTCTCAGTATGAAAAAGGTCTAAATACTCCCAGCCGTCAGCACTGAAAACAAAAGAGGTGGGTGAGGTGAGTAGGCAAGGAGGAGATTGCATCAAGATAAATACAAAGACTGGCAAAGCATACAACCGCAAGATTGAGAAAATGTCACTGTGCAGAGGAACAGCATCTACCCACCTTTTCAATTGTAGCTGTAGGCAACAGAAAGCTGGACCCAAATGCAGACTTCATGACACGGCTGGTAGAGTTAAATCTGAGGACGCGGGTCATGAATGGACAGGTAATCTCATTTCTCAAGGTTGTAACATAGAGCTGGGCTGCAGTGCCAGTGGCCAGGATGAGTTCCTGGGCAGTGAAGAAGCAAGTTAAATAGAAACAAATTGAATGAAAGACATGGGATGATGAATGGAAAAAAAACTGTAACAGACACAGGCAGAGAAGCAGAAACCAGTTTCGGGGTGAGACAGTTCTAGGCTCAGATAGAGAGACAGGTTCAGACTCAGACAGATTCAGTTTCATGTGCAGGCCGAGGTTCAGGCTCAGATTGAGAGAGAGGCAGTCAGGCTCAGACAAGAGTTAGTCAGTTTAAGTTCAGCCAGAGATTGAGGTTCAAGATTACAGAGACAGGCTCAGGTTCAAACTGAGACAAGCTCAGAGACAGAGACAGGTTGGGATCTGGCATGGAGGGGATTAAATAAATAAGAAACACAGACTCTGATGGAGGAACAGGGACTTTGAGAAGTAGCGGATGACAGTGGAGTCTCAGGGCAGTCCAAGCACCACAATGCTGGGTGATGGAATGACTGAATGATCCTTGGAAACCAATGAAACTACACTTGCACCAGGGGCTATGAGTTGGTAAAGATGTGATCTTACAAATTATGCTTGCTGGGGCTCAGGGTAGCTGTCCCTCTATGCCCTAGGGAACAAGACTGCATAGGTTGAGAGGATGTGCACAGGGATGGCTTGCATAAGGTGGATCAGCTAGATATCCAAAAGGGCACAAAGGCACAGGATTAGAGGGTGGGGAAGCTAGCTTTCAAAAAAGTGAGCAGTAAGGTAATGAAAAATGAAATTCAGGGAGTAACCAGGCAGGAAGTGGAGAAGAACTGGGAGACTCTGGATCTGGAGCTAATTTGGCCACAGGATTGAGTGGATAATATTTCTGCCAGCTCAGGCAGCATCTTGACAAACCAGGGTTTGTAGGACACAAGCTGGACTGCTATGGTGAGAGCTGCTGCATTTTGCATTTTGGCAATAATTACAGAGCCACTTGGTGTTGTAGATCAACTCAGCCCCCTCATCCCTGGAAAAAGCTGGATCGATTTTTGTCAAAATTCTGGTACCTGGCAATGAGTAGCTGGACCAAAATGGAGCAATACTCCACATATGGTTAAAGACAGTTTGCTGCATTTGGGAGTCAATAAACAAGCTTGGATTTGTTCAAGGGCCGGCACTTAAAACAGGCAAACAAGTTCAATGGTGCTGATTCAAGATAACAAGGATTCATGAAAGTAGAAGTTTAAAACAAACAGATAACTGCTACTGTAACTGAGCTGTAGATGAGCTGGGAGTAAAGAGTGATGAACTGAGATTTGCTTTATAGAATAAACATGTAAGACAGGTAGCTGAGGAGATCATGTGACTGGCAGGAGCAGGAAACTCAAGTAGGGCAATGACTGGAGAAGTCAGGCATGACGAGGTTTAGAAAATTACATTACAATTACAAACCCCAGTGAGAGTCTAAAGCAAACAGAGGGAGGAGTAGGAGCCACACTAACATGAACACCCAGTCACTGTAGTATCCAAGCCACGTTTCTAAACATCCCACGTAGCCTGACTGTCAGAACCAAATATTTAGTACTATGATGAAGGGTAGATTAGATACTTTAGCGGGAAAGATGTGAAAAACATGTCTCTCATGAGTCCTCTCCACTGAAAATCGTACTTTTCTATAGTGATAAAATTGTTGAGTGGCAATGTATTTACATGGATGTTGATTTCTCCTTAAAATATATATCTCTTAATCTTGTTTAGCAGCAGCCTGGCTGCTACAGCAATATGAGATTTGGGTGGTGAAAATAAAGATGATTCCCATTTTTATGCAGAAACTGGCTGTCAGTGTGTGTGTGAGTGTGTGTTGAGGGGCATACACACATTTTTTTGTTATTCTATTAGACTGCTCATGTGAGGTGGGACAGCGTAACTGAAGAACCTAGCAATACAATGCAATCCTAACATCAGAAATTACCATATGTTTAAATATATTAATGTCTTACTATATGGGTTGTATCCAGTGTCCGTAAAAATGGTGGCTATGCATGTATAAATTGAAATCTTTTAAAAGTGAAAAGTCCTATTTCCCTGTTATTGGCTATAACCACACCAGTAGTCCTGACCACCATGCTGTTTCACCTCTCATTGACTTGACTTTGTTATCCAGTCTGGGTCGTGAACATCTCAGCCAAGTCATCTTTCCAATACAAGAGCACACATTTTCTAATACACTGTCTGTGCTCTCTTTGTCCAGGTTGTGGGTTCATCTATGCAGTTGATTGGTGATCACCAGACAGAGGACCGCCAGCTCATCTCAGAGGTGGTGATCACTAAGATGAACCAAGCACTGGCTGCCAGGTCGTCCAGTGCTTCCCGCTCACCTGCTCGCTCCCCTCAAGGCCAGAGGCCAACGACTGTGCAGCCCCAGCAGGTAGAAGCTGTAGGGAAACTACACTTAAGTGCGTTGCCAAACATAGTCTGTGTTTTCATATAGTGCAACTTCAAATAAATATTAACAATAACACAGGTTCATACATTATTTGCTTCAGTTCTCCCTAATAATAAATAAATTCATGCTGGTTCTCTAAGTGGCATTGCTTAGAAAGATTTGAAGCTGTTAATCCCTACAAAAAAATAATTTTATCGTAGCCTTTTCACAGCTCACTGCTGATTCTTTACCAAAACCTTCATGTTTTCTTTCTCTCCCACTCTCTTCTTTGTTTTTTTTTCCTGTCTTTCCCCCGCCCCCTCACTCTCTCCCAGAGTGCTGCCCTTAAGGAAGGACTGGCAGATCCAAACAGGACGTCAGGCCAGCGCCCTCAACCTCAAGGTTGTCTAAACACTGTTCTCCATTGTAATACAAATGTTGCCGCTGTAGGGCCAAAGCATGTCTAGGAAACACTCTCTGAAGCAGCTGTGGGACAGTTCACGCTCAGAGATTTTACTGAAATTATGTATCCAGTATTTGAAAAATGTAACACTTTCTCTGTCAGTATTTCTATTAGTGGAAAAACTCCCTGGGAAATGTTTACTGTTAATTAACAACAAGAATCTGAGGAAAGAATATGTGGTGGTTTTCAGTCTGCTGAGATATGTAGGATTTTGACTCTGACATACAGTGTTGGTAAAAAAAACATACTGTATGATACATTTTTCACATAATAAATGGAATAGTTTGACATTCTGGGAAATACACTTACTCCGTTTCTTGCCAAGAGTTAGATGAGAAGATTGAGACCTCTCTCATGGGTGTACAGTAAATGTGAAGCTGCCGCCAGCTTTTGGTTAGCTTAGCTTAGCATAAAGACAGGAAACAAAGGGAAAAAGCAAGCCTGGCTCTGTCCAAAGTTAACAAAAATCTGCCTACCAGCGTCTCTAAAGTAAACAAGTTCTTGTATCTTGTATCTCATTTACTTAATTCTTACAAATCCGAAGTGCAAAAACAACCTGGGGTTTCATGGTTGTAATACTACAAGTGGTTACCTGGCAACCAGCACATGATCCCTTCTTAAAACCACACTTCAGTTTTTGTACAAATTAAACTAAATTAAACAGATTAAGCTAAAACATGTTAATTAGTGAGCTTTGTATAAAGCCAGACTAACTATCCCCCTGTGTCCAGTCTTTGTGCTAAGCTAAGCTAAATATGAGAGTGGGTTTGATCCTTACATTTATCTCCTGGCAAGAAAATGGCCAAGTATATTCCTTTAAGAGTAAGAGCAGTTTGTATTTTGTCTGTATCCTGATCTCTGTTCCTTGAAGGCAACAATTTCTATTATCATTGCCTGAGACTAATGCACTGGTATCATGTGGGATGTTGAGAGCAGTAGTCTGGGTCCAAGAAAAGAAAAGGGCCTCTGAAGGACTTTTAAGCTCTTCAACTTGTGACTTGAACTAACAACAGTCAAATGTATAGTACAGTGCACTTAACCAGCGTGTTGAGTTTAATTGCTGCCATAGCTTCTGTGTTAGCATGGAGATATTTGTGCTCAGGGCTGATGTGTTAAGACTAAATGTGCCGACTAAAAGCTGTGGTAAAACTGTGACTAACACCATAAATTGACAAAGCTATCATTAGTGGAGTTGCACTGTTTGTCAGTGAGTGTGTGTTTGCATGGTCGTTCATTATGGTGTTTGATTTTGCATGGATGTGTGCGAACGCCTGTACTCCATGTGGTGTTTAATATGTTGGTGTTGGTTGTTCCTGGAATGCCAGCTTTCTGTGTTCTACAGGAAATATTACAGATTAATATGTGCCTACGGTGTTAAAATGTGCAAATCCGATTGTGGTTTAATTTATTTGAATCTAAATTAAACAGCAATCTGGCCTTTCAAAGAAAATAATTTAAAACTGTGAAAAATGGTTGGATATTGGCAAACATGCTTTTTTATAGATGGATGTTCTGCTTGCCTTTAATATAACACTTTTCACATTGCCTTCATAATCACTTTGTAAATTAAGTTTTGCTCAGTTCAGCTGGGTTTTTGTTGTTAATTATCGGCTTTTGAATCCCTTTAAAACATTGTTATGGTCCAAATAAGTTCATGGTAAACAAACAGACTTCCTTCTGTCAAGCAACAAAGACCCCTTTGCAAGATCTTAATGTTTTGTGAAAAACTGCTTGGTGTTGTCCTCGGTCGCAAAAGAGCTTTCGTTGTTCCGTGTTATAATACCTGAAACAAGACAAAGTGGCTTTACACAGTACACAATACATATTATTCTTGGGAATTACAGAACCTGGTCATGTGTTTAATGAAAACTTTCAAAGAAAAGAAGCTTCTTTTTCTTTCTCTGCATGATCATTTCTTATTTGCTTGGATCCAGACCATTGAATTACTGTTATTTGATCCTCATGCATCATTCAGCTACAAATACCTTCAATTTTGATCTTTCCTGATTCATGTAAAGAGATATTGTAAAGTTTAAACACAGGTTAAAGACAACCAGTTTGTTGACTTGCATTGCTTAACTGCCTCCTCAGATAAAACAGTCACCCAAGTAAGAATCCAGTGTAATAGCAGTCAACAAATATAATTAACACAGTATATGATGAAGCAGAGATAGGCAAACTACCTCCAAGCAAACTAAAGAATGTGTAATTCAGGGTTTGCATCCAAGCAAATTTTTACTGTGTCACCCTTTACAAATTATGTTTGTACAAATCGTATTTTCTTTGATTTTTATGCGTCGTGAGTCCCAAGCAACTATTGGGATGCTTAATGACAAACTCTGATAAAACGTAAGACTCTCTGAGAATGTCTGGGATGAATTTTCATGAAAGTTTTGTAATGGTCATATCATGTGCTCATCTATGATCATGTACGTTATGTCATTAAAATCTAAATATATACAGTAAACATAAATTAATATACTCTTTCCAAGTTGTCCTCAAAGAAACCTTTTCAAAGAGGCTTTCACATATAATCTATATACTCAACCATAATCCTGCATCCAGGAAAGTAAATTATCAGTCGTTGGAAACTCATCCCTGCCTCATCATTTGCTACTCAGCATGCATAATTACTTGTTTCTTTTGTGTTGCATGAGAGGTTGCTTTGCTGCCTGTGTTTGAGTCACTGAGCAGTTTCATGCCAATATTCTCTTTTGGTTTTATAATTTCTCCTTTGGCTGTTTACTTTCTTTCATTCTCATCTCCTGGTCTTTTCCTCTCCACTCACTGCCTTTTTTTTTTTAAATCACCACACTACCTCCTAACGGTCTCATGAGTTAGTGTGCATAAAAGCAGCTAACACTTGGCATGATTGGCAAGTCGCCACACCTTCTCCTAACTGTCAATCTGTTGCCCTCTGCTGGTCATTGCAGTCTAAACATTCAGAGCCTGCTTTGCCCCAGTCTGTTGTTGACAGATTTGCTGGTTAGGATTTTTATGAATGTGAGAGGTCATTAGGTGAATGGGCATGTTTAGACACTAGTTCATTATCTGTATCATGTTCTGCTTTGGTCTTTAGTGAGTGTTACAGATGCCTGATTTTCTAACTGATGCATTAAAGCAACAGGTGCTAAATTTATAAAATGACAATGCTTATTTATTTTATTTCATATCCTCTCCCTTTGCTTTTTTTGCTTTTCTTGCCTCTATGTGATGTATAGGTTTTGAACGATGTGAACAATCTAATGTAACTATCTTATCTCCATCTTTTAGGTGCACCAGTAAAATCACAGAGTGTGGACCCATCATCAGAGTCATTAGCTAAGAGAGCATCTGAACCAGTACCAAAGCCTGGCCAGGCCCAGAAACCTGGTCCAGGTCCAGCTCAGAAACCAGCTCAGGCTCAGAAGCCAAGCCCAGTTCAGAAGGCTGCCTCAGTCACAAAACCTCCAGTGCCGAGGCCTCCCCCAATGACGAGAGCCCCATCCGTCGCAAAGTCAGCCCCGGATTCTGCTTCCACCCTAGCCAAAGCTTCACCATCATCCCCAGCTAAAGCAGCAGCAGTCGCAGCGACTCCAGCCTCCCCTCCAGCCAAAGCAGCAGCAACAGCAGCAGGCAGAGCTCCAGGCTCCCCTCCAACCTCGGCTCCAGCCCCAGCCTCTCCCTCAGCTTCAGCTCCTACAACAGAGCAGCCCAAGCCCCAGCCCCAGGGGTCCCCATCCCCAGCTCCCGGCAAACCAAAAGAGCTTCCTCCCAAACCCACACCACCTGCAAAGCCCATCCCACCTGTACGCAGGAATTCAAAGCCACAGCTCCAGCCAAAGCCGCAAACCCCGCCTCCTCCTAAAGCTTCACCCAAACCCCAGCCCACTGCCCAAACCCCAGCACCTGCTCAGACCTCAGATACTGCCTCAGCCCCTGCCCCAGCACAGGTTCAGTCCCCAGCCAAAGCCAGCCAGTCCCCACCTAATGTCCAGTCTCCAGCTAAGGCTCAGCCCCAGGCCAAGCCAGCCTCTCCTTCTCCAAACCCTGAGTCTGTCCCAGCTGAAGCAGCTGCGGCCCCTGCTGAGGCCCAGGGCCCTGTGGAAGAACAGCCAGCATCCCAGCAAAAGAGCCATCCTCTGCTGAAGTAAGAGCCATATTATCAACGCACTGTTGATAATGCAAAGACATGCATTTCAAGGGCCATACTTGTGTAGTAGGATACAAAAGCAATTATTTTGTGCTGTAGAGAGATAATTCAATTCCACATTTTGATAACATAACCCAATCATCCAAAACACTTAGATTATCAATAAGACATATGCTCTAAAAGGTCTTATAATGTGACAGTCAAGTTGCTAACCGGCTGAAATTATTTATGTGTAATATTTCTCAAGGACTATTGTGTATGTGCCCTCTTAAACATTTCCCAGTCTGTCTTTGCTCCTCACTTTACCCCCTCACTAACTATTAATATTCACATACCCCTCTTTTCCCTTCCTTTATACCTCTCTTATCCCGTCATCATTCCCTCCCTCACTCCCTTGTTCTCCTCACTCTCTTTTTCCTCTCCCTCCGCTTCCCAGTAAGTCCCAGTCCCTGACCAATGCCTTCAACGCTTTCAGCGATTCTTCTTTCTTCCGCGGTGTCTCAAGCTCCGGAGGCGACGGCCAAGACGAGGCAAAGGCAGAGACCATTCGCAACCTCCGAAAGTCCTTCGCAAGCCTTTTCTCTGATTAGACACAGCTGGACCGTAGTCAGCCCCTTACTGATTCTGGCCCCCCCTTTTATCTTTGGCCAGTGATAACTTGATTGACATTAAATGTGAACCAGTCCGAGATTAAACTTTGTGTGTTAACTGTACTGTATTCCCTCCATCCCGGTCCCTCTACTCCTCCACTTTCAGCTTCTGTGTGAGTAACAGTGAGGCCTGCTGGGTAGGATGTTCAGTGAATGATGCCGTGGCAGATTAATTGTACTGAAGGAGTTACGTCATTGATACAGAAGAGAAAAGATAGAATCGAATTTTAAAATTCTTTATTTTTCCCAGAGCACACTTTCTGAAATATATAAAAGTATTATATTCAAGACTACAAATAGAATGTACATACAGTATATATATACAGAAAATAAATATAAACATATATAACTATAAAGGGATATAAGCCACTATTTTAGAAAAAGAAAATCCAGTTGCATTTTTCAATTAGCTTTTGTCAGTGACATAACTCTTTCACTCAGTGGCTGGATTTATACACATTTTAAAAGTTAATCAGATATTCGACATTTGATGGTTTCCCCTCACTGTGAATGGATTTTTGTCAGTATGTGAAAGTTTGTGAGTAAAAGAAGAAAAAAAAACTACATCTTTAAGAATTTGTGCCTGTGTAAATCCAGGAGGTTGTCATTGCTGCCCCTTTTCTGTGTCTACAAGCTACGAGTTCATTGTCGTGTGAGGGAGTTGGGAATATCTGTATGTTCGTCTGTGTTCAGTTGATATGCATGGCTCCTCCAAGTGGTTCGGTGTGACTATAGGAGCAGAAGGACAGTGTTGAGTTTTGCCCTCCATTGCCTCTCTCTATCTCTCTCTCTCTAGATGTTGTAGCCTTATTGTGAACATGTTTTCAATTCACAGCTACGTTTGTTAGTTGTGTAGACCTGGGTCGATACAGCTCGAAATTCATTCATTTACTTCTGTTGCTGTTTGAATAAGTAAACGACTGAGGGCAAAACTGTTCTAGTTTTGTGAGCTTTGGGATTGGTCCTAATGTGCCAGACTGCATAAATCAATCCTAAAAAGTAAGTGAATGCATTTCAAACAGTAACTCATATCTGTCATTGTGACTGGTGATTTCCTGTTTCACTTCTGTGTAGATCTATCAACAGTATTGTAATTTGTTGATTATTCTCATAAAAAGACATTGAGACAGTAGTGCAATAACACCTCGACATGACTGTTGAGTGCTGTCATCCTATTATACATATAAATATGATTATACATACAGGACCTGTGTATCTGTGAAATACCTTATTCTTACATTCCCTGTAAGATTTTTTTTCAGTGGTAACTTTCCAGGTTGCTTTTTACTGCAGTCAGATGCTGGGTTTCAGATTAAAATGCCACATTGAAGTGTTGGTTTTTGTGATTAATCCTATTTGTATTACAGGAATGAATTTAAGGCAACCTGGAATCAACCCACCCTGAGCCTTGACTGGTCATTTTCAGTTCAGTTGCTGCATTTCAAGTCCATATGTGTAAAAAACAAAACAAAACAAACAAACAAAAAAATCTCAACACTTAAGAACTGCATATCAACCTGTCTGCTTATTCATCATGAGTACTATGTTGCCAGTAAATTATAACATATTGTATTTCTATGTATGTATGTATGTATGTATGTGTCATCTCAGGAGTTTATTTTTTTGTAATATATTGATTGATTTATTTTTTTGAGGCTCCATATTTATGGTACAGTATATTCTTTGTTTTGTATTGTGTTTTTATTTGTAACGCAATACTGCTTTGCATGATCTGGTGACTAATGTTTTTTTTTTCTGTACAGATAAAAGTTAATAAAGATGTGGTTCCATCATTTCACTGATTCACTGAGTGAAATTCATGTGGATGCTTGTGCTTTGGTTTGAGGAGCAGTTTTTTTTTTAAAGGGGTACTGCATTGATTTCACACACCGCTATTACTTTGTCAAGTTTGTGAATATAACCCTGATGATGTCAGCAGGATTGGGCTTGAAGACGGCCGTGTTTTAGCAGAAAGCATGTGTTATAAACTAAAAGTTGGAGATAGGAGGCCTTTTACAGTAAGTACAAAAAGTAACACAAAGCCACAATAAGATGATAATTAACTATGTGACAGCTAAACTACGATTTTGAATGAAGTTGAGGATTATGGCTGCCTCTCCATAGGAGTGAGTCCTGGCCCGGTGGACATCTTAAAGGGAACAGGAAGTAGCATGCACAGTCTCAGAAGTCTCTCAGTATCTGCCCATATGCAGAATTGCTGTAATTTTGCAATATAACGAAAATAGAGTTTTCATAGTGATAAGTTGATAGTTGTGGTAAAGTTTATTAATGCCATTATCATAAATATGCCATTAGACTACAACAGAGTTTTTAAAATACACAGAACTATAGGGTACATCTGAAATTATGTGTAAACAAGATTCTGAGCTGCGCAAAATAGATTTGACTGGATCTGTATACTGTCCCATCATCAGACCTAACCCTGTTAAAACTCTCAACTCCTGTAAGTGAGGACTGATTCAGCACTATTTCCTTCTGCAGTTTGGAAGGGCAAACCAGGTTGAACAACTTTCTCAAAAACATGAATTAAGCTCCCAATTAAGTCATCAGACCTTTTCTTCGACATCAACAAAAATTTTATGTAACGTTTTATTGAGCTAGATGAGGAAATTTCTTTTTTTACTTGCCCCCCTCCAGAGAATTAGGTGTTGGGTCAATGCCAACTCAGTTTGTTCTGCGTTCTTGCTCGAGGACACATCAGAAGGGCAGGTGGGTGATGCCTAGAAAAGACTTTGAACCTTTCCTACAAGCTGAAAAAACAATTTACGGAACCACAAAGACATCTGTGAATTACTTTACCATATCTCATTCACATTACAGCAGAGAAAAAGAGAGGGTGCTTTATATCTTACACACCAAAACCACAATATCGTGTAAGAATAACCCTCGATCTCAGAGACTGTGTGACAGATCTGTTGTTGTCTGTTGTTTTCCAAATTCACATTCATATTTAAATGTCTGGATATTGGGTCATCAATACCTGATTTGAGCATAATTAGCTTATTGTGAGTGTCCTGTGGCGTCAACAAGCCAGTTTCAAAAATCAGTGTCTCTTGCTCCTTTATGAAGGAGGGATGTGTTGAAGTAGCTTTGCTGAACCAACAGATGGCACTATATACATTTTGAAACACTTCGAGTACATTTCTCATCTGGAAAATATTTGTTTAGAGATATTTTGTGTATCTGTTGTAAAGTGTTAATAAGACAGAGCTATTACACTTAAAATACATTGAATATCCGAGTTGAAAACCATCACTGATGCCAATATAGCTCCTATCTTCATTATCTCTGTTATTACTATAAGGTGCTGAGAGACAGGGTTATAAGGTGATAATGGTGATGATCATAATCATGATTATTATTGTTACTTGTGGCTTCTTTCTTTAGAGCCACATGTACAGCTCAACTCTCACATTGTAATTGTCATACAACGTCCTCCTCAAACCATCATGCATATCAACACACTTGACATAGTGTAACACGCTGTCATGCACACATGACACATACTGTATACACACACACATCTGATATGCAATCAAAAGCGCCCTGGTTTACACTTCACATCACGTGATGTCTCTGTGTTTCTTTCTTTCTTTTCTATCTTCCTTTTCATGTTTCCTGTTAAATTATTTGATGTCTTTCATTTTTTCACATTTACATAAAGCAAAGGGGGAAAGGCTTTTAGTATGTGTCACTAACAGTGTTACAACTTTAACATAAATCACGCCATTTGTGAAAACCACGTGAAATTGTATGAAACAGTGAAACAGTATGTGTATGTGTGTAGACAAAAAACTGTAACAAAGTTACACCTTCAGGTGTAACCAATCAGGAAGTATATTAATAATTCATAGTGAATTTAACAAAAGATTTTAAAACATTTTGTATTCTGCCATTACAGATAATGTGAAACACACACATGCAGATGAGAAGACACGGTTTGAACACAATACGTACAGAGCAGACAGAGGAAATACGCTCTGCTTGGTTCTTGGTCCATGGGACAAGCTGTCAGTTGAGATCTGTGGGAACATCTCCATCATACTGCTCATAGGGACGTGGACGTGGGCGGCTAATGCACCAAAGCAAGCCTATACTAGCCAAACCCTGTTTATCTTGGTGTTCATCCCAACCTGCTGGAGCCAGGCTGAGAGCGAGGGAGGCCAATCATTACGCTGCTTAAACGTCATAATATCCAGATTTAGGTCTTATATCATCCAATATATATGAGGATGAAGGGGAAATTGAGCCCTCTTGGCCCATTTCCTGGTGTCGAGCACCATTGCTGATGCTGATTTCAAGGGTTTCATTTTCATCACCACACTAGCTTGCTCCCCTACTATAGGCCTGAAACATGACATGTCAGTTCTACTTTATAGTAATCATCGTGTCATGACAGTGTAGGAGAGTCTTGTAAAGAAACACAAGCGCTTTGACAATGAACATTTTCAGATACCAGAGCTCCAGTCCGCTGGGACTCAAATGAATAAACAGTCAGAAATTATTGCTCCATTTTGTTTGTGACAGCAAAACTCTCTAGGGTGTCGTTTTTATTAGTTCAGCACAAAGAAATTCTGCGTGGGGAGGACCGTTGTGCATGAGAGAGACTGCGAGAGAATGTGTGTGTGTGTGTGTGTGTGTGTGTAGGTCTGTAAATAAGCAAAGTGTGCCAGCTGTCTTAGTTCACAGTATCGAGTTATGATAGATCAAAGACATGAAATCAAGCTGACTGCTGCACAGTGAAAGTAACATAAGTGAGCTACACTTAAATTTTGCTTCTTTTAAAAGTGATCACACGAGAGTGTATGGGAACTTTCCAAACAGTGTGTAGTAGGGTTTCACATCTTCTGTATTATGTTTTAACAGGTTGAAAAGCTACACACAGAAGTGTAACTATCACTTGATCTGTGATAAGAAACATTGTCAAGTATCTTCTCACACTCTCAGTCTTCTGCACAGTCATAGTCATTTTTTCTCACCTTTTGGGCTTGTTATATAAGTACTTTAAACCTTAGGTTCTTCCTAGAATTGCTGAACTTGAAAGTTGAAGACTGTGTTTCTGTACAGAATAAATGAATTAATATCTGTTTGTGGCAACCAAAGTGACTCAATACCAACCAGAGAACATCAATGAAATATGGCCTGTTCCTCTTAAAATAAATTCCCGCAAAACCATGAAGGCATCCTTTCACCTACATACCCAACCACCATCATCCAGTGTCACTTAGGAGCTTCATCACTGGAGCAGACAGAAGGTCACAGTCTGGTCAAGTGACAAAAAAACAAGAACATTTATTTCTTCATGGACTGAACTCTTTAGTTGGGGAAACATTTCTTCAGCAGGCTGCTCTGCTGCCTGTTGCATGTGCCCATGTGCTACCGGAAGTTTAAAACCAAATCTAACCAGATTTTGTCAGGTTGTAAGTAGAACATTTCACCAGTCGAGCTCTTGTTGTGCCTCATCATGTCTGAACATTCTTACAGGTTCATGTTTTTAGTGAACAACTGATGATAACTACAGCTCGAGTGCCCAGTGAGCAAGCTGAATGTTGTGATCTTGAGAAAAGCTGCTTCTATCTAATATAATTAACATACTTGCAAGAACAAAAAAAACATCCGATCTTTTTAGATTACGAGATGTGATTTCGAGATAAGAGGGTTGAAAAAAAGACTGTGAAGAACCACGGCTGCTTTCAGGCAACGCAGTAAAAAATATACCGTGTATATTTCAATGTCTTGTTATAAATACAGTGAGGTTTATGCTGGGGTTTCTCTAATGTTTTAAAATCTACAAGAAAGTCCACAGAGATTCAGTGTGTAGGCAAATTACTATTTGTTCTGCATCTATTTTTCTGTGATGGTAAGCAGAGTTTTAATGGTTATACAGTTGGAGGAATCTATTTCTGATTCAACCTATGATTGTTGACCATCAACAAGCAGCCCTCCACTGACCAAAGTGTTTCTCATGATTTAATTGGCGATTGTTTTATTCAATTCAGGATCTGCCAAATCATCTCTCTCTACTATGACTGTCTTTCATTGGGTGAATTCATTCATGTTTTACGAGAAAAGCATGCAAGTAAACATGACTGACACCAGAGATGTGACTGTAAGGACCCCATTAGCCATCATTGGTCTACTAATTAACTAAGAGGGGGTAACCCTTCAATCAGTCAGCCAACAAAACAAGCAGTCAGTTAGTGAAAGGTAATTATTGTCTTGGAGAAAAAGCTTAAAATGCATACAAGTGCAATAATCTGCCCAACAGTATAGGAAAATAAGTGAAAATTAGCTTCACCATGAAAAGAATCGTAAAATGCTACTGAATGCATTAGTAGACTATTAATAATCTAGCAAAATATGTAACAATCACATGGGCCATTCTTCTGCATTATGAGTGTGTTTATTTATAATACTTTACCTTTTGCTGATAGTACTTATGTACTTTCACTCAAGCACATTTAGGGGTGTCCCCCACCTAATGTTTGTTTGATCTGGTCCAATTCAGTTGATGGGTTTGTACACTTGTAGCATTTTCCTCAAATTCAAGTGAACCAAGACGCATCATTACAAATCACGTAGGAGCATTCACTACGCTTATTGGTCAGATTGTCTGGCAGCAGGAATGTAAACAGAGGAAGAAGGTCCTGCGCTCTGGACTGTGACATCCTACGCAACATAGATCATCGTCAGAAATGACATTTTTTCAGAGCTCTAATATGTATCTGGGCCATTTATCAACATACTGTCCAACACCAGAACACCGATTCACTTAGGTACGTCCTCATAATGCTGTGAGGACAAGCTACTGTAAGACGTTTGAGAAGGATGGAGCTAACTAACGCTGTGGATGTACAATGACATGGTAACCATCAAACTTTCACCACTTAAAAATATTTATAAATTTCTGCTATTGCATTCATAGCCTTTGTTAGCATTAACAGCTGTTTACTTACCAGTCTAGAAGAAACATCACAGTTCACCATCAAATTTCATTCCTTTACTCACCAAGATGTCTCCGGCGGTGGAAAGCAACACCAATGTTAACTTCTGTTTCGCATCTATCACTTCTGAAAGTTAGTATGCTAACCAGCTAGCCCTGTCCTGTCTCTTAATACCACTTTACAATAATGAGTCACTTTAATGTCCAGCCCGCCCTTAATGTAGCATGAGAGGATGAAGAAGTAGCACCTCTTGTAAATGCAGCTCCCGGCAAGTGACCATTATCATCACCACCCAAACGGCAAAGGACTTACTGAAAGCACCTTTACCATGTTATATCTTACTTGATTCATTTGTAGAAACACTTCGATGTAAACATGACAACTGTTTTAAGACCGCCTGTTTCTTGGCGGGAGCTAGAGCCTCCACTGCCTGGCAGCCAAGAAATAGTCATTAAACTATAACACAACTTGAGCTTTTTCATCTTAGGTTAATTTGTGAGCTTTGATGTGCTGGGAGGTGAATTCCCCCCCCCCCCCCCCCCCCCCCCCCGCCAGCTTAGTATACAGTTACAGCTTTTGAGCAATAAAAAAAAATAGGCAAACTCTTCCTTTGAGTTAATTTGAAAACTCATTGTTAAACAGTAAACTAACAATCTAACCTGTAATACAAAAAAACCTGCAGCGCCACTGACTTAGAAAATCCCCAAAATTGAGTTCAAATGAAGCAAATCGGAGGTGTGAAGGGTAATTTGATGCCTCCGTGTGTGTCCTCAGGATCCCGGGCGGTTGTGTTGAGAGGAGGGAGGAGAGAGAGAGAGAGAGAGAGAGAGAGAGGCAGGCAGACACCGACCCACCGACCACAGGGGCAGCAGCACCAGCAGCAGCGGCAGCAGCAGCAGCATTAACAGCGGCATGACCAGGAACCTCCGCGGCGCACAGACCTGACCACTTTGACGCTGCGCTCCGGTGGAGGCGACGCGACGAGACGAGACGGTGTCCGAGGCCTGACACGCAAAGTTTCTCACCGCCGAGGAAGGCGATCCAGATCCAGCAACAGTAAAGTGGGCTCTGCCTGCTCAAAAACACTGATCAGGTCAGTCACCTTCCGCTCGGTTCACAACTCGCTGCTGGGTGTCAGAGAGAGAGAGAGAGAGAGAGACAGAGAGAGCGTGTGTGTGTGTGTGTGTGTGTGTGTGTGGCTGCTGGCACAACACTGGAAACCACCTCAGAAAGTGTATTTAAATCCGCAAACACCGACTCTGCTTTTTTTTTTTTTTAAAGGAGTACACGATTTTACTGAATCTGACACTATCTGATATTAAATAATAATAATAAAAATAATAATAATAAAAAAAAGCAGCAATTGAAGTCAAATACAGAAACAGATTTACACAGAGAAATTCAAGTGGGAAACCTCCTAAGTTGTCAAAAATGTCCCCTTGCTTTCAGCTGAGAGTGAGAGTCTGCCGGATGTAGCCTAATATCTTGTTAAAGTGGACACTTTTTGCAGTGTGACAGACTGCCAGTGGCATACAGATGGGGGGGGTGGGGGGGTGGGGTTGGTGATGGAGAGAGTGGGTGGTTGGGAAGTGGGGGGGGGGGGGGGGGGGGGTGCGGCCACAGGACTGACAACTGGCACACAGTCAGATGTCGGTCCATAGTGTGTCAGCAGACCACAGTGTGAGTGTGAGTTTGACATGCAAACACCAGGCAGAGATTTTAACCATCAAAGTGGTCACAACTTCTCAGGTAAGTCAAGGACACTGTTCGTGTGTCACTCAGTTTTTATGCGTAACTGCATTAGATGGATAGATTTGTGTCAGTGAACGAGACCTTCTATGGATTTTATAAATTCTTCTTTCATGTCTCTCTACCTTCTGTGTCGTGTGAGGAATTTTGTAGATGTTGCACAACGTTCACGCAGGTCTGTGTTTTTGAAATGACGGGAAAATCTTGGTCGTGACTCAGCAATAATGTGGATACAAGCTCTGGGGCAATGCTGATTTATTGCAGAGATTACTGTGTGGCTCTTTGGGAGCTGATGTGAGTTGTTAATTGCCCTAATGCAGTTTTATTATGATGTAATAATGGCACTTGAAAGGAGAACTTATCAGTTTGTTGTACAAGGCTCAGACTGTCACTGCCAACAGTGAGTTTGGTTGTTCACCCTATCCATGGTTGACTTTCATTCATGACTTTGTGTGGTCTTCATGTCGATAATCAGATAACACAAATTTGCAGAATTATTTTGGTATTTCTAAACAAAAATCTTTATACATATAGTATCTGATATACATGTCTAACATGTTTAAAAGATAGATCTAATGGGATAACTCAGCTTATTTATATATTTTTTTTAACTCTTAAAGAATCGTGGAGTGTTTTTGCCTGTGTTTGGTCCAGTTGCTGCCACCTTCCAGGCAGCGATTCATTTTCAATAATTTCACTATTCTATTTAAAAACTATCTTGCAGAGTCTATATATTTGCTTGAGATATATATCCTTTAGCGCTACGCCTGCTTTTATTTTAGTCAGATTTTATGTTTTTGTGGTGATGCAGCAGAAAGCACAGACATATTTACTTTATCACAGAATAAGATATGCAAAGTTCGCTGCAACAGATTTCTTTTTCAGGCAAATTCAGTCTCAGTAAGTCTATTTTAATAGTTAATTCATCAATAAAACGAAATTCTGCCTTAAAGATGGGAATCAATCTATATATCAGAGTCATGCTGTTATGTCTCCTAATACTCAGTGATTATAAAGATGGTGGGAATCAACAAGTCAGATGAATCATAAAGGAAGGTAGCTGTCTTTTACCAGAAGTAAAGATGCTCTCTGACATTAAAAGCTAGACTGTTAAACATAGATGACAGAAAAAGAGAGCAAGTCACAATCAAATATTTGTTCACATCTCCAGAAAAAAAAATACTTAGAGTTTGTACAAATAATCCCATAATGATAAATTAACATTAGGGACATGAATCACTATCAATCTGATTCTATAATTTCTTTAGTTGTTCACCAGAATGAAATCATAGGTGTACAGATCACTGAAGGTTGAAATGTCAGCACTGATGTAACATGGCTATTTTAAAGTAGCAGAACTTGTGATTAATTTGTGGTTGAGAAATAATCTGTTGTGAAGAAGTCGTAAAAGGTCGTTTTACAATGCTCATGTGGATTAATGTCATCACATCCCTCTGATATTTTAGTGCAACAATTTGATTAACTTTCATGTTAATTGGGTAACAATGTGTCAATAGGGGATAACTGTTTGTGTCTTGTGTTTCGAGCATCCAGTGTTGTTTGAGTGTTCGGCCTTTTCTGTACAAAAGCCAGACCATTGTGTCAAGCCCACAAATGGATTAAAATCTCAGGAAACTTGAATCAGTCACAGAAAAACACATGAGGTCAGTAAAATCATCTTGTCATCTCTGCTTGAGCTGCATTAAGTCTGGCTGAGTGTGTTGATACAGCACCAGCCGGTGAGTTATTGCCTATCAAGTTATGTAATTCCTAAAGAGAGAGGTGTGTGTGTGTATGAATGACTGGGGCAGATTCGGACTTTGTTCTGTTGTCATAAATGGAAGGAGTGTCTCAAGATAGCATGCTATGTTTATGTTGTCGCTCACATGGCCTGAAAGTCATGTTGAACTCTCTGTAGACAACATACTTCACCACAAAGCTTCATCTGAGTTGCTTTAAAGACATAGTTCAGAAACCTATACACCAGGGTTCACCTTGGTTTTTGAAGCTCTGTGTTGATTTAAATCACCTGAAGAAGCAGTTGTCAGTCCTCTAAACGTCTGTTTGCAGTGGCTATAAAAAGTTATATATAAAGCCTCTTCAAGAGCAAAACATAATCACTGCATGAAAGGAAGGAAAATGTTCCACTGTGCATCAGTATCTGTATGAATATACAGATAAAAAGAGAGTGGCACGCTCCACTTCAGCCCACAGATAGCTAACCACTTTTGCCTCTATACCACTGACATCCTGGTTTGTTTATTGTAAAATCTGGTTTTCGTATTTGATATTATGGACATTTTTCAAAAAGCCCACATTTGAAATGGTTTTATCAGATGACATTGATGTAGTTTAGCCTTAAGGTTATCTATTTGTTTTTTAAATAATGTGTAATTATTAACTTCAGTGTCAATCATTTCACAACTCACTGTCTTGCAGCATTTTTGGCTGTAGAGTTGGATTTCTGCAAAGAAATATGGTACCCACGCAGGGTGTTTGTAGATGACAAATTGAGCTCCGCTAGTTAATCTTTTATGTTTCCATGATACTCTGTTAAACCACGATATCCTCTCTTTTTTAATGAACAACAATGAGGATCAGGATTTAGATGAGCAGGATCTTTTCAATGTGATTTTTTTTTTTTTGCAGTATTGTAGAGTTGGATCTCACATCCAGTAACTGTGTAGTGGGAAAGTCAATAAGAAGGAGTTGAACAAAGTGATATGCATTGTGCCGTTTTCTGGACAAACAAGTTTTCATTCGTTTGATTCAGAAGTTGAGCTGGGGCACACTGGTAGCAGGCTGAGTCCTTACTGCAGCGGCCCAGGTTCAAATCCAGCCTGAGCCCTTTGCTGCATGTTCTATCCTTTCTCTCTCCTTTCTCTCCACCATCCAGCCTTTAAAAGGTAAAAACGCCACAAAATAGTAGAAAAAAAAAAAGATTATACTGCATTTGTTTAGTGGTTTTGTTTTTATTTTTAATATACTACCAGCAGACAACCATTTTACAAAAAATGTAGCCTAATATTTACGATTTATGCATTATAATTGCATATACGATTTTCATCCGTTTTAATTACACAGTTTTTATATAAACAAACTAAAAAACTTAACGTGATGAATATTTGTCAGTCAAACATAAAGGAAACAAATAAGAGTGAGATTTATGCAATCGTACTAATAATCCCAATGTGTTTTAAACACACACTAGCCATGTTTGTAATGCTTAAACCTGATTATTATTAGTGGATTAATGGATGGAAATCTTAAAAGCAAATAAAATACTAAATGCTTAATATTTTTGAAGTGAACAATGAAGGTGTTGCGAAGAGGAAACGCCACCTGAGGAGAGACTCATGTTCAGTGCAACATCAAAGCAAGTTTTCAGTTCTCATGTCTTTACACTTTTGTTTTCAGCCTCTCTCTGGATGAGAGTTGGACACATTTTAATGTAAGGTCTAAACATGATGGCTCTCAGGCCATGTTCATGCTTTATTGATTAAACTTGAAAGCACATTTATTTCTCTGCCGTTGCCTCCCATTCACACTTATTGTAAATGGTATTTTTGCCTGCCCAACACACGATAGGGTTCTGTGTAGAAGTAATGTGTAGAAGCCAGTTTTCTGTTGTCCTATTTATTGGTAAAGAAGTTACAGTAACAATAGTAGAATCTTGTTTCTTTTATCACTCTAATTCATTTCCACCTCCCTTTACAAAAACATTGCTTTGGATTTTCAATGTGAAAAATTATGTCTCATCACAATCTACATGGACTGCAGATAACAATTATTTTCGTCATTGATTAACTGGTTAATTGTGTTTTTGATTGATCAGTAAATTGCTTGGTTTATAAATGGTGTATAATTAGTGCAAAAAAGCCCATTACAATTTCTTCAAGGCGAAGGGGATGCCATCAAGTGCATGCTTGGCTTCAGTGAACTATTGATCTAAATGTCTCAGCTCTACAAAGCAACCTGTGCATTCTGTATGGATGTAAAAAACAGAAAAGAGATAGGTGGAGGAATCATGTTAAGACCCAAATCATCTCAGCTACTACTCTGCTTTATGGGGCATCCTCCCAAACCATTTCACAAATCCACTAATAAGAAGTTTCTTGCCAATGCACTTTAACATAGATATTAGTCAACAGACTGCAGGGACCTTTGTCCTAATTTCCCTTTTGGAAAGATGTGGGAGCAAACAGCAGCTCCTCAGGTCAAAGCCTTTGCCTCAAGAGGAAACTTAAGACTGACTCAGACTTGGTGTGCACATGCTTCTCCATGGGTTCACTGGATGTGGCACTGCCTGAGACATCGTCCCTTCAGGGATGGGGCTGGGGATGATGTATGATGAATGTAATCCACCCACTCAATTTAAAATTGGCTAATAATGGTTAAATGGCAAATGACCATGGTCACAAAAACAGGAACAAAGACTGTTCATAGCTTTCCCTGTCTGGAAACTTTTTTTTTACCTCCTCTTTTAGTTCCAGTCGCATTTATCCCTGTCATTAATTCCTTGATGAAGAAATGTGTTGCCCCTCACTTGTAAGTTGCTTTGGATAGAAGCATCCACTAAATGAGTGAATGTAAATGTAAATGTAAATCTAAAAGAACTGTTTGCTCAGTAGCATCCCCTTAGTTATTACTGATAAGCTTGTCAACTGTTCCATTCTAGCATGGCACATATGCAGTTTACAGTGATAGTGGGGCAGATTTACCCCTTGGAACTGATAACAACAGGGTCCTTGAGTTCAGACAAATGTAGACAAAATCAGGCTTATCATTAACGGCAACTGTTGACTGCATATTTTACTAGCTGTAGCTAGCTAGTTAAAGATGCTAACTTTACTTCCACGAATTAGTTGAAAACACTAACATTTCAATGTTTTCAAAAATGAGAACCCTGCAAAAGGGGGTTTAAATATGCACTTCCTGCTAAAACACTGAAGCTAAAGCTACATGCCCCAGGCAAAAATCAGCATCCACAACAGCATTGTTCTTATATTGCAGTATAAAACTAGGTAGACTTAGGCCCTGCTCAGACCTGGCACCCGTGGACAGCTCTCAGTACAGGTGTGAACGCACCCAAGATGAATTGAGGACGCATTTGTGATCAGATCACTCAGACCACATTCGGAGGTGGTCTGGGCCACATGTGGCTACATTCTTTTAGCAGTGTGAATACACTGAAGGACCGCCTACTCTACTGATGTTGTCTGGCACAGTCTAATTAGGCCCAACACAGTTTCATGATGAACTGAAAATATTTTACTATTTAAAAAGGCTAAAACCTTATTTCAGTGTAGAGCAGTGTGCAGAGCATTGATTCACTCAGCCCCTCCCTTCTCTCAGCTCTCTCTCTGTTGTTCTCCCTCTCTTATGAACACATTGACAGCGGACCCGTCTGTCACAGTCAGACTGGCTAGAAACAACAATGCTTATGTGTTTATTTGCATATGGAGCGGGGAAGTGAGATCCGATCACAAGTGGTCACTCGAGACACGTGTGGAGACGCTTTCTAATGCCAGGTGTGAACTGATGAACTTAGAGCTGTCCGATCGGATCCCTGAAGAGCCAGAAATGCCGTGTTAATGTCAGGTCTGAGCAGGGCTTTAGTGTTATGAGTAGGCTAGCGAAAAATGTAAGATCAGACTCTGGTTTCATTGTAAATGTGTTAGCTAATGAGCTACTTGAATAAGCAAGACAGAGGTTTGGTTTTTTCTTTGTTATTGTTTGTATTTTCACAATCTATGTCTCACGTTCATGGATAGAAGAGAAGAGGCTTTTAAGATGAGGACTCACCATTGTGTTTGGTAAACATCATGTGAATGAGGCAACAAACTAATGTAGTTAATGATATGCTCATTCATGACCTTGGACGTACCAAGATAGTTACTACTACAGGTACTAAGCTAGTTACCCAGACATTGTAACGTTTGACAGGCCTGCTGTGCTTTGTTAATGTCGCTAATCTCTGATTGGACAATCAGTGCTCAGGTGAAGGGGTCAGTGAACGGTGAGTTGTCAAGCCAACTCTGACACTTATTTTGCTCATTTCCCTGAACCTTCCTTTATCGTAGACAATTCTAGATCCGTTTCTTCCACGCACACCTTTCCCAGCGTACGTATTTCCAGTCCGTTCTGTGAATGAGATTCACGTCATGTGTTGTTTTTGTTATTGTCCAGCCAAACTGTAGCTAAAGGCAGCACACTCCCGTCTTTTCCTCTCCACTTTGAGGAACAGGGCATGACCCTTCCCCACATTGTACCTCTCCCTCTTCCTATTGCATAGCCCTCCTCTCACTCCCCGTCTCTGTCAAAACACAAGTTGAGCTCTAAATCTTGTCCGCTGTGATTTCTCGCATGAGTCGAGATGACATTAATGTAAAGCGATCACGAGCCTACGTGACGTCATCATAAATTATTGTATTGATGGAATCTGTCGCCTCAGACTCTGCCTTTCCCATCCTCATCCTCTTTCTTCACCCTTTCTAACCCGTGTTTCAGGCTCAGAGGTGTGTGTGGGACGGGGTATGCAAGTGTGTGAGACAAAGATAGATAGAGTTTGACTTTGTTCTCTTGTCATAAACTGAAGGAGTGCCCTGAACTACCCTTTGCTTATGCTGTGCACACATGTGTCCTCATACATATGTCTTTCAGTGTGACAACAAAGCACATACATGTCTTTGTATGTGCTGTGTCTGTGTGTGTGTGTGTGTGTGTGTGTGTGTGTGTGTGAGGCCTTGACAGCATCCACCACTCCTTCCCCTTATCCAGCAAGGAAGCTCTTGAAGCTCAAGGGACTCATCAACCATAAACTCATAACTATTTAAAGGAATTAGGTGAAAGTTCATGTCCTTAGACTTAGATTATTAGATTGTGAAAACTGCAGATTCCCAGATAGCAGCATATGGAGCAGACACACAGATAGAGTTGATGCTCTCTCTCCCACACTCTCTTTTTCCATACGTTTACTGATCCTTTTGTGCGTGCGTGTATAGCTTTGCCTATATCTCAGGTTAGTCTTTACCTTCCAGGTTGCTTCCATGCCCTCGCATGTGAAAACAGCGTCATTTGTGTGCCTTTGTTTGCATGAAAGGGTCCGACATCTTTCTTTACAATCCCCCAGAGTGTTGTTCAGCGGCCACTTCAGTCACCCTGTCGTCCTGTGATACAAGGCCCGCCTCACGTCCCAGTAACATTATGATTCTGAGAGCAATGTAGAACACATCCTGAACATCAATGTGTGTGTATACAGGTGTGTGTGAACCTGGCAAGCCCATTCCTCTTAGAATCACAATGGATAGTTATATTTTTAGACAATGACCGAAAGGCGGATTGACTGATTGAAGAGTTAGATTAGCTCGTTTTGTTTGAAAATGTTTGCAGCCATGTGAGCATGTTAATAAAGTTGTTGAGCTGAGTATAGATATGACTTGACTCGTGATATAACCGCGGATCTTTCCAGCCAAGATCAGTCATCAGAGTTGGAGAGAAATGCAGCCAGAGAGTCATGATGACCCCATGTTGACCTTGCAGTGTTATATATAGTTAATTTATTTCAGCAGGTTTAGCACAGAGCCACCACTCAGTTCAGAGGAATAGTGCAACATTTTGGGTAATACACTTATTTGCTTTCTGGCAAAGAGTTAGATAAGAAGATCAATACCATTCTCTTGCTTGTCCACCAACAACTGAGCTGGTGCCATAACTCCCCATCAATCCATAACTGATCATTTTTACATTTCTCTTTGTATTTGAAATAAACAAATGAGATACAACAGGTTAACTGCTGAGCTTTAGAGGAGCTGGAAGGTGTATTTTCCCACCTCGGACGTGGCGAGGAAAGCTGTTTCCCCCTGTTTCCAGTTCTTATACTAAGCTATAAGATAGTTGCCTCCTGGCTGTAGCTCTGTAGCTAAAGCATATTCTCATCTAATTCTCAGCAAAAAAAAAAAAAAAAAAAAATGTGAAAAGGCATATTTCCTGAAATGTTGGACTACTCCTTTCGGTTCACCTAATACATGTTTTGGTTGTGTTGTTTCTGCTGGTGCAGCCTCGTGGTGACAACTGTCAGAGGGCAAACAATAAGCAGCCACCAACCACAGTGCCTGCCGCTTTTTATGCATCTTACAGCGCAAACACACAGTTCAGCTCAAGTTAGTGAAGCTCAGCTTGGACCCATCAGAGGTGAAGTCTTTGTGAAGACGCATACGTCTTGTGTTTACAACTGGGTGTGCAAGTGCGTTTTTGTTCACTTTGACTTACTGAAAACCAGTTGTTGGCACTCAACACTGACATTAGTCACAGGATGTTGTGTTGGAGTCCCACTCATTTTAAAGTGAAGTCTATAATTGATTCTCTTTGGTGCATGATTATTTTCAGCACATGCAACATAACACAAAAATGCACAACACAGTGAACGGAAACACAAAAAACTAAGCTCTTGGTGGATGGAAAAACAAGCGATCTGATGAGTCATTTTTCACATTTTTTCCCCACAACTGAGGTTTTTCAGATTCAACTTGCACCTGAGGTCTATGCCTCCAACCTACAGCACCGTGGCTTCTCCAGACTGGTAAACGCAGTGGTAGATCTGTCACGGTGTGGGCAGCCACCTTGTGCACAGCTCTGCATTGCCTTTAAATGGTGCAGATGTTACTCCCAAAACTGTTCAGTGCGGATGAAATTCAGTGTCATGAACATGAGGATAACATATCGGCTAGCTAGCAGTCACCTCGGTTTTGTTTGTTTGTTTTGATCTTTCAAAGAAGTGAGACTTTCCTTCATGGGGGACACACAGTCTCATATTCTCTCTGTTTGGCTCTACATCGTTAGAAGGATCAGTTGTTTTCGCGGTGACAGTAGAGTTCAATCTACTGTCAAGCTAATGTGAGACCTACCTGTCCAACCTTGACCTTTTCTGCCCAAACAGCACAGTTGAGAGTGAATGATTGATGGTGGCAGACAAGCTGAGGCTCTCAGTCTGCCCGACTCCCCTGTCTCATTTCCTTCATTTCAGGATCAATTTTGTCACGTACATTTTGCTTTGTCAATTTTTGTGCATCCCTGCGTAGTCACGTAACTTATTTAGAAGTTCAAATGAAGGCAGAAATTTCCCGTCGTCACGGTCAATAAGAAGAAACCACTTCTCTCTTGTTTGTCCTGGGAATGTGTGCGAGCGTCACTGCGTATTTTTCCTAACACAACTTGAAGACATTTATAGTTGCTCTACAGGATACTGCTTTATGCAGAATTCTTTGATCATCTGGCAGCTTACGGCCTGAACTGTGCTGCCTCAGTTTATTTATTTGTTTGCTTTGATTTTGAGAGGGCAACACATATTGATCAATATCAGTGTAAATGTGTCAGCAATTTTTCGGCTGCTGTCCCCCAGCTCTGTTAGTAACAGTGAAACATACCTTACACTAGAATGTAGTGTCAAGGTAAAACAGACAAAAAAACAAAACAAAACGGCATTCACATTATGATTAAAAATTGTAACCATTTAGTTTTTTAAAAATAAAATCAGAGAACAGTTGTGTTGGTATTGCATAAGGAGGCAGAAGTGAGTGCGTCACTGCTGTCACACACTGAGTGACTGTGCGAAGGAAGAGAAGTGCAACCAGAGAGGCATGATGAGGTCGCCTGTCAGAGTGAAGCAACAGGAAATCATCTGCATCTGATGTCTACCACCTAACACACACACACACACATACGCGCACACACATACACGCACACACATACACACACTCCAGCACACACACTGACAAACATGTACAAGAAACTTGTTTAGACACAGGGGCACACATACACCAGTTTATACTATACAATTACTCAGAGCCATTACAAAATGAGGTATGAAAGAGACCCACAATTGAGCACGCGCACACACACACACACACACACACACACACACACACACTCACACAGGCACAGACACACATGCTCACAAACACGGACCACATGATAGTTAGCTGTCTGAACTTCTGCTGAGCCCAGACTCTGTTAGAAAGAGAAAATGTGTGTGTAGTTCCCTTTCTATGGGTCATCACTTCCTGAGGAAAAGCATGACCACACACACACACACACACACATGCACACACACACACACAGACACACACACGCACACACACACTCACCAGTCTCCTCACTGCCACTGTCACTTAGTTGCAGGTCAGTGAGCTGACACCAAAAGCTTGGAAACAGGAGAAAAAGGGTGAGTGGACCCTATGTGTGTGTGTGTGTGTGTGTGTGTGTGTGTGTCGCTGTCAATCAGTTTGTTATGTTGAATCAGTGTGTGTCAGCGGTGGATAGGTACGATGAAGCAAAGATCGGTCTACTGTTAGATCTGATTAGGAGCTTGAGGCTGGCAGATAGCTGCAGTGAAGACGTGTGTATATTTCCACTTTTAGTCATTTAGGTGCAGACTTCAGTGCTTATCAGAGAGATACTGCAGGTCAACCAGTCTTATTTGGTGTGCAGTATGGCCTCTCTCAGACAGTCAATCTCCTCATAAGCTTGCTTAGGTTTGTGTGCAAGACTAATGTTGTCATATTTTGTGGCAGCAGAAAAGCCTTTAGTTAGGGTTAGATTTTCTCTCTATTTTCTCTCAGTCAAATGAGCAAAAAATTATTAGTAACTAGGTCATGTGAGGCAGCTCCATATTCTCCATATTTAGACTGTCAGTCTTTTACTTTGTGTTCTTGCACAAACCATGTGCGCTTTTGAAAAATAAAAACACAAGGTTTGAGTTTGAGATACTTTAGGATTAAAACTCTCCTCATCTTTATAATGATTCACACCTCTGTGTGTATGTCTGTAAAATTCAGAGAAGAGTGTGCTAATCACATTTTCTCCACCTCAGTGTAACCTCAGGTTGACCTGATCCTGCTCTACTTTACAATCTTTGGAAGTTAATACACAAAAATTAGATAATAATCAAATAGAAATCAGAGACAGGTTGTCTGGGTGCTGTTTTACTCAGAGCTGTGCCAAGCAGACAGAGATTGTGGTTTGCAACCTCCCACTTTGCCAAGCTTTGAAGTTTCATGAGTAAATTCAGTACCAACCAAGCAAGTGGGTTTTCAGACGCGGAGAGACTCTCGTTTCTGTCGAGAGGACAGTCCAGACCTCTGGCTGACACTTCGGGTGCACTGAGTTTTCCATTACTCTCCTGTTTGATCGTTTAGGTGCAGACGGGGAAGGCCCGTACAGGTAATTCTGCCCATAGTGGCTTCACACCACCACAGTGCCAGTTTCCTGAAGAGTGAAGGAGGATGATAACTTTTTTTTTTTTTTTTTTTTTTTTTTTTAGCATTTACACTGCGTGCAGCTTTGTACACCCTGCTGCTCTTGAGCTGAACGCCTGCACCCCCCCCCCCCCCCCTCCCCCCGATCACTTTTAATACATTCAAAAATAAACCACAGCATTATCACAACAAGTGATCCAGCGCAGGACTAAGCAGGCAAAAATCAAGCACGTTTTATCTTTTCAGAGAAATTGTGGGGGACTGTGAGGCAGACGTGCAGGCGGGCATATCTTTGTTTTAGTCACTGACACTGAACCACATGCTGTTTTACATGAAGAGGTCAGGAAGTCACAGAGCTCTGAGCACTAACTCACTCTCTGTCTGTGTGTGTGTGTGTGTGTGTGTGTGTGTGTGTGTCACGCATACACATTCATATACACGGGACAACTGTGATCATACAGATGGCTTACTGTGCAAAACAAAAAAGAAAAAGAAAACCGTGCCTTCCCCTGAAGAGAAATACTCTGCAACATGTCATTTTGTCTTCAGGATGTCATAAATGCAATAGCAAGAAAGTTTGTCTTGTCACCCTGAGCTAAAGTCAACAGGGCGCTTATTTATGTTTGTCTGTTTACAATTTCCTTCACCTAGAATGAACGTATGAACAACCTACTGTATTAAAAAAAAAAATTATGTTGTTTTCCTTTTTTGTGCACTGGATCCAAATTTTAGAGTTTCAGCACAAGAAATACAAATATTAAAATACATTTCCCACAGTGCTTCTGATCTAGTGATTGTCTGCTTTGCCATCAGTGGTGTAGTTCTCACCCTCAGAGAGCGAGCAGTTTTTATTCACACAGAGAAGATAAGAGCGTTGAAGCCTTTGAATGCAGCAGGACAGGTTCTGCCTTTTGTCTCTCACATTGCTAAATAGACCAGACCAGCTTCCATGTTGCAGTCTGTCGTGTCCTACATTACACCTCACTTTGTGCGTTTTTCTTTGCCTGACTCTTAAATGACTCCTGCTGTGTAGGAGTGTAAGAGAAGAAGTGATGACAGCACTGGATATTTTCTGACTGCAGCGTTTATTCATTGTCAGCTTTTTTTTGCATTCGCTCAGTCTATCTTTTGTTGAGCTGTGTTTTTCTTCATAAGCACTTTATGTATACAACCTGACAAAAAAAAAAAAAAAAACGCGTTACAATCGACGAAACTCCACTTTGAAAGGTACAAAAAAGGATCTCAGCCACTTTCTGTGCAGTAACCTGATCCCAAGCCTTTGCTTCAGTCCATTTTGGACCGAGTCATTGCCGTTGTGAGGAAATATGAATGTTAAAAAACATTTAATTCGTTTTGCAATGTCGTCCCTGAAGGAAAGATTTCACATCTCTTGGTTTCACCTCATTTTCCAGAACTGCTTCTTTCAGGCTGTGAGAACAGAATCATTACCACTCCCAGAGTGAACATTATGGTAATTTTATTTAATAATCCAGCTTCTGTGTCAGCTGGTACTTTTCCCTCATGCTCATTTTGTTTTGTTTTTTTGTTGATGGTTGTTGCGCTTCCTTGTAGCACACAGTTCCAGGTTCATCAGCTTGCCCGACCTGCCTGTCAGTTTGACGTTGGCCCTTTTGTTATTATGTCATGACTGAGGAAATAGATGATAGAAAGTACTCCTACACACTGTACTCTTACCTGGAAGACAAGTTCTCACATGTGGAAATCTGAGAACTGGCAGGAGACACTAGCTAAACTGTCACACACATGCTCTCCTACACACACACGCAGACACACACGCAAACTTTGCAAGCACAATACTCACTGCATAAACCTTAGTAATCATCTGTCACCTTTTATAGTGTCTGACAGGTTGTTTGCCCACACAGCACACAAACATGTTGAATTCTGTAGATTTTGTACTACAGCATCTCCATGGACACTCTCAGCCTACAAACTTGTTTCACCTTGGATTACAACATGATTTAAGTACCGTGGTTTAACTGCCAGGCTGCTGTGGCCTTCCTTGTTTTCTTTGCAAGTGGTGTTGAGCAGAGAGCATGAATTTCCTAAGATAAGGGGTTTTTCTTCAAACCTCTAGAGTGCCGTTTGATTTCTTGAAGTGGTCTGGGGACTCGCTCTCTGTCACCTCTCTCACTTTATCTCCCTCACTCTTCATCTCTGGGGCTCTCTCTCCCACTAGATTTCTGGCTCCATATGATTCGATGCCAACCAGGACACAAGTGGCCCCAGAGCTTTTGTCTATTTTAGGTTCGGATCACCTGGCGAGCAGCCAACAAATGGAAAAATAACCAGGTTTCTCTGGTTATTAATAGTCAGCATTTTCCCCCTCAGCTGCTTCCAAGGCGGTGGAAGCTACTGCCTGTAGGGAAACACACACACACACACACACACACACACACAAACACTTTCTCTCTCCTGTTCTGAAACAATGTCACGGTCGGTGTGAATTTTAAGTGGATCCCCCCGCTGATTTTCGTTGCCACATTCCAAACAAGTAAAAAGGAAACAATGAGTAGTTGAGAAAAGAGGATGTTTGCTCCACGGGGATGTTTTGCCAGATACTTTGGAGCCGTGTCAAGCAATTTTTATACCTGGTGCTACCGTGCCATCTGAGTATCGCTATTTTAGTTCTGTCCTGTTACATAATTCATCGCATTCTTTGTTACCAAATCAAGCACTCGAGGTTGATTAAAGGAGGTTTATTTTGAGATTCAGTCTTGGTTACAAAAGGTTGTTTGGCAGGCCATGTAGTTCAGTACACAGACCTTTTATTCTATTGATTATTTATAAACTGGTTTGTCTTTTGCTTTTCATACTTTCTTTAGTTTAAATCAGGGGCAGAATTCAAGCATGGCTTCCTTCCTCTTAAAAAAAAAAAAAAGCGTGGGAAAACTAAGCAGTTTCCAGCATTGATATATATATATGTATATATATATATATATATATATATATATATATATATTATGTCAACTTATTTTTAACATGTCACTGTGTTACACTGTGCCATTTATTCTTGGCCCTAGTTTCTTAAAAATATTTCACTATTTCTCGTCGTACATTGAAAGAACTTCAGGAATCATGTGAGGTCTGAAGTTAAGAAAAAACACTTTAACAATTAAATACGTCCTAAATAACAAAAATATTCTGCTAATTGCTGCATCACCAAACAACTCTGTACAAACTTAGCCCTGATTGTACTGTATAGCTTTGTATGTGGTTGGCTTTCATTTGGCCTGAAGTAACCTCTGATGACTGGACTTTGACCATCTCGACTGACTTCCCTCCTCCAATGACTGACCATCTGAGTTAGATATTGAAATGACTGATGAGCCTCAATTCATTTTTATCAACACAGAGCCGAATATCTAGAGTGAACAGTGTGGTAGAAATTTGCTTTCAAGACTTAATGACTGTTGATTAACCTCATTTTCAGTACATGATTCAGGTCAATATATTATTTTTTTCTGCAGGTAACTTTATCTGCAGGGTTTTCTGCAGGAGTTAATTAAAGGGTAACATTGATGATGTGCTATATTTTTCTCAGTGTCAGCAAATCCCATGAAAAGATGAAATCCAAAAATGTATCCGACCAACCAATATTGTCTGTGTTGTCAGGAGCTGATAGAGCCTATTCCATAGGTGTTCAAAAAAAGACATCAGAGCCACACCACTGCACTGGCTTCGTTACAGTGTACATGGACAGGTTATTTAAAGTCAATCTCATATACATCGTCCTGCTGCTGTAAATACTTGGTAGAGCACTAAATTCCCGCTAAAAATAGTCCCCAACTAGGAGGGCACTCTGTGTGTCAAACAACATACACCAGACTTTAGAGAAATAAAATCAAATTCAGAGTAAATGATCTGGATCTGCCCCAAAATTGAATGGGTTCTTCCTTGACCTGTGCCCCATCACTCCACCTGGTTCAGTACAAATCAGTTCAGTACTTTTTATGTAATCCTGCTCACATACAAACAGACCAAGAGACACGGGAAACATTACCTCCTTGGCAGAGGTAACAAATGCACTATTTACGCCAATTTGAGTAATGTTTGCTAAAGACCACAGTGCCCAGGTATTAAGTTGTGCATCCTTTTTTTTATCAATCTATAGATTTCAGCCACAGACAAGGAAGGGAAGGCTGAAAGTACTGGGAGAGAGACAAATGAATTGTAGATTTGTTGTCAATAAGAAAAATATAGAAAAACAGTTTCACACCATAATGATAACCAAATCACAGCTTCTCCAGGAGATAAAAATAAAATCCCTAGGAGTTGAAGGCGGCTTGGGATGGCACAGTGTTACTGCAATTCTCATCGCCAACACAGTGTCACATTTTAGTGTAACACATTGTAGCACCCAGAATGTGCAGGACGTTCTACTCCAAAAGTCAGAATCCTATATCCTTGGCCTCAGACAGACTGAGGCTCAAACCGTCCTGCTGTCTGTGTCCTTTGGCTGGGCAATCACACAGTGAGCCACCCAAACAGCAACAGAGGGAGACGGTGTTTTGAGCAGAAGAGGCATTCTTTACTGCCAGAGTTCGTCCTGTACTCCCCGTGACACAATCTGCCTCCCTGTTTACTAGATAACAGACAGACTGCAGGAATGAGCCAGAGGAGCGAGGGGACTCATCATGGTGTTGGCATGGGAGTGTGTGTATCCAATGTTTATGTTTAAGACTATTTTCAACTGATATATTTAATCATTAACACCACGTACAATGCTGCGTGTGCGCTTGGCTGTGCACATTTTCATTGTTATCTTTCTTTCTCCCTTCCTGTTTTTCTCCTCTTTTTTTATCTCCTCCTCCCTTTCTCTCTCTCAGCCTCTCCAACTTTTCCTCTTCCTCTCCTTCTCTCTGGTTCTTCTAGTGTTGTTTTCTTTTAACAAGGCCACATACGGTCAACAAAGGATATTGCATCCGCTGACTCATCACTGCCTCATCTCTCTCCACAGTAGACATGGTGGACACCCAGCAGCTCCTAGCCTGGCCTGTCGGTTTCAGTCTGAGCGCCGTGGACCTCTCCGAGCTGGACGACAGCTCCCACTCCCTCGACATGAAGCATTTGTCCACATTAGACTACACCTCCATCTCCTCCACCTCCATCCCTTCCTCCCTGTCTCCCCCGATTGTATCCTCCATCTCTTCCGTTGGGGTGGCCTACGACCCCAGTCCACCGCAGAGCGAAGAACACCTGACCAACATGGACTACACAAACATGCACAGCTACAGGGCGGAGCTGAGCACACACAGTAAGTCGGGTCTGTTTGATGGGTTAACCAGAGCCGAAGCACGTAATCTACTTTCTTAGCTGAGTAATCACTTGCAGGAGGTACAGCCTGAGTCATATGCAACTTTTTGCAAGTTCTTGCACTAGAATTTGTTAATGTGAAAACGCTTCAGGCGTATCACATTAAGAGGAGAGCTGGTTAAAATATTGATTTGAACTTGTGCTGAAATCATCAGAATAGTGGTCATAGCCAGTGAGAGACTGTTTGAAGAAACCAGGTTTAACAAACAGGCCATTAAACCTAAAACTGGATGTAAAGTCAGAAAGTTTTAGTTTTCTCCGTCTGCCTGTCTCACCTGCCTGATTATTATCCTTCTTCTATCAGATTCAATCAAACTGGAGCCAGAGTCGCCGCCTCAGTATTCTGACAGTCCTGTGTTCTCCAAGCTCCAGGATGATACGTCGGCGGCATCACTAAACATCGAGTGTCGTGTGTGTGGCGACAAAGCCTCGGGGTTTCACTATGGCGTCCATGCCTGTGAGGGCTGTAAGGTACGACTGAAAGATAGCATGAGTAAAGATGAAACTAAGGCATTTAACCAAATTGGGGAGGGTTGATATGAGCAGTGTTTAAATACCAGATTGCATTAGACTGTAGCTGCAACTAACAATTATTTAAACAATTTCAATTTATCAGCTGGCCTGACTGACGTGATTTTTTTGTTTGTCTAACCAGCAGCTCAAAACCCAAAGATGTTTGATTTACCACCACAAAAGACAAAGTGATGCAGCAAATCCTTACAATTTAGAGGCTGGAAAAATGACTTAGATGATAAAGTCAGTTATCAAAATGGTTGCAGATACATTTTCTGGCAGCTAGTCTTCGAGCTCTGCACTGCACATCACAGTGAGCTGATTGATCTCAGCTTTGTGGATGTTCAAAACTTTAAAACTTAAATTTTTTTCTTACAACAAGCACTTCCAGAGATTTTAGAAACATTCATTATGTCTTAGATAACAATGCACAGCAGTGGGGAATGATTGATGCTGCTTTCAAAAAGTAATGCTCAAGAAAAGAAAAAAAATTGACAGTCATACCACCAAAGAGTCATGCCAGGAAATGGTAATGGGTGTAACAAGTTTGACTGCAAAGTTTTGTTTCTCTGCCAGCCTTCCTTTTTCTGTCACCATGTGTCACTCTGAGGTGAAACATGTCGGTGGAATAAAAACTCTATAATGCATTGGAGAGAATTGTGCTTTTTTTTTTCAACTTTTTGATGTCTGTCACTCTAACCACAAGCCCCATACATTTTCCATCCTGCAAAGGCTCAACAAAGGCTTGTGCTTCTACAGACATAGAGCCAGCCCGTTAAACTCTCTGTCTGTCTATCTCTCTAGAGTATAAATAACTAATAGAGTGCGTGGTGAGGTTTCATACATATTTCCATTTTCTTTGAAATATTGAGACATTATAAGAAGAGGAGCTATAAATTGTGACATTGTCCTAATACGTATGAGACAGATTTTCAGAAACAGCAACAGTTCTACGTATGCATTATTCAGTTTTGTTCCAAGATGTTTCCACCGGTCTGAAATTATTCCAGGAAAAATAGTAAGAAAAGCTGCTATATATGCTCTGTCTCTGAAGTGAAAGAAAAGCCTAATAGAACTTAAAATAAAATATGGTAAATGTTGTCAGATGTGATTAGAATTATTATTATTATTATTAGAATAAAATAAGTTTTCAGACCATCTGAAAACTTGTTCAAACAAGATAGTCTTCTGTTATCTTTAATGCATTAATATCTAGATATTATTATAGATAGAAATAGAAATAACAGATTATCGGAGGATATTTTCTAAATGTCATGAGTTATTTAGGGATATAGTCATTTGTAATACTGGAAAAATCGAAATGTTTAGACTTAAAAACTTCACTTTGTTACCATCAGAGAAAAAAGAAACTTTAAAATGCAAAGTATAAAGATCCACATGAGTGATCATAAAACAGAATTACCTGCACAATTAATTATAATTAGACCTTACCTAAATGATAAGCCTGGTGATATTCTACAGTCTTCTTATTGTCAATAAATCCCATTACATGTCCAATTCCAACAATACATTAATTCTAATAAACTAAGTAAGTAATGTTTTGTGTTTTTTTTAGTCTGATATTATTTATTCCTCTATGCTATAGATATATCTATGCATTGTGCAAAAACTATTACAAACACATACATGAGCCATGGTGCTTTACTAGGTGACATGTTTCTTTATTACAATGAACGTGGACCATCTAGTTTATTTTGAGTTGGTGGTGCATTAGTCTGAGTCATCTGATGTAGACTGTGGGTCTAAACCAGCCTGTCAGCTTTGCTGTCACTTGTATTCTCCTCTCCTCTGCTATCTGCTTTTTACCATTTCCAAAATCCCCTCGCTACAGGAAACAACAATAACCTCTGAGCTAGAAACTACATGATGAAAATGGCAAGTTTTGACGAAAATTTGAATCGTACAATCACACAGTCGAAAAACGTCTTCTACTGTTTTTGTGGCGCTTTCTTTGCGGGGAAGCGGCCATTTCGATGCAAATGTTCCACAATAACAAGTTCCCCCTGACACTATTTTGCAGGGGCACCGTCACTGCATCCTGGGCGTAGAGCTGCCCACATTGTGATTGGTTTAAAGAAATACAAACAAGCCAGAGCATTTATTACCCAGTAGCAGAATCATAATTCTTGCAGGCAAATCGGCCGCATAATATAGTTCTCAACAAATACACTGCTTACACCTGTCTGAGTGACAGTTTCTTAAAACTACAGTTCCCAGATGCTTTAGGAAAGTTTTGCATTTTTAAAAAATTATCAAAACACATGTCAGAAAGTGAATAACGAACACATTGTTGGTTTTGGACTTTTCATGAGATTTGTTGGCATTTTCTTTTCTTAGAGATGGCCACTTCTGTTGTCTGTATGTTGACTCAGTTGTACAATCAACTTTGAGGCTTTATATTCTGGTAGTGTTGTACAAGACTGTTTTATATTGAAATGTATTTTTAATATTATTTGACCTTATCTGCACAGTGGCGCAACAAACATATAGAAACAAACGATTTACAGTGTATTTCAGCCGAATACAACACGACCACTAACTACAGCCTTCAACATGACCATAGAGTGGAATCAGCACCTCTCTGACACTGTCATGGCTGTTGGGTTGGATGCATTACAATGTGCAGAGGTTTCTGTTTTTCTGTCCACTTAGTCTACATCATACTGTACCTTCAGAGGCTGAATGAAGCTAAGGTACAGTAGTCATTGTTCTGCTAAAGTCTCGGGGGAGACTCACCAGAAGAGGGGGTCAGCCAAGCAGGCAAACACTTAATTGTTTCAAAACAGAAACCATTCTTTATTGAGGTGGAGTCCTGACCCCCTTTAACTTCCTCCTTCTTTAAATAACCTATGATTAAAAAAGGAGCATCTGTGGATTGTAGGAATGCAGATGCCAAACGCACCAAGCCTCCAGCCACCTGTGTCCAGATGTGGATTTTTTCATACTTTGACTAAAGCTCAAATACAATTATCCTATTAGAACCACCGCCCCTCCCTGCTCTCTTTTTCTGTCCCATTCAATTCTTTCTCTTTTTTTCCATTAGCTTCCTTAGTCATCTTAGACAAATACCACAGCCATCAACAAACCTGCGTGACTGTGTGTAGGAGTGAGTGTTTGCGTGTTTGACCATGGCTGCGGACTTAATAGCTGAGATAAGCACAAGTCTTATGGCTCCTTTGGTCCTAAGGTTGAAAACATCAAAGCACAAATCCACCCTAAAATACAGTCTGCTTTTAAATCCAACCGTGGGCAGTATAATCAACTTCCTCACAGATTAGACAGACCCAGGAATCTAATCTGCATCTCTCAGCCAATAGACACTTGTTGCTGCGTCACCAAAAATTCACTTGAAATCAGACGATGATTTTTTTTTTTTTTTTTTTCAGAAAATTTTAAAACTAAAATGATTTTTATGTTTTCAGGAAAAATCGAATTTCTCCTGAACATATTATTGTGATTTATTTTTCTCTGTTTTCTGTAATATCCCATCTTTTCCTCTATAGTGCTGTGTTTATAAGGCACAAACTTTTTTCTTTATGTCAAATCATACTTTTATTGTCTTACTTACCTGTCAACCCAACACAGTCAGTCTACTGAAGAAAATAGTTACATTAGAATAAGTGAGTGTACATTTCCTGCACTGTTGTGGCACAAATCTCTCACCAGTTCTTAGAAAAGGACCGCAATTACTAGAGTGGTGCAAATGTTTGAAAAAAAAAAAAAGACAGATGTCTGCAGTAACAACATCCGCCAATAATTTTCTTGCACTTTCTGTCTCGTAGGGTTTCTTCAGACGCACTATCAGGCTAAAGCTGGTGTACGATCACTGTGATCTTCACTGTCGTATTCACAAGAAGTCCCGCAACAAATGCCAATACTGTCGCTTCCAGAAGTGCCTCAATGTCGGCATGTCACACAACGGTAAGACTGTGATATTGTCATGCACACATCTTAGAAAAATTAGTGTACAATCACAGTATGTATCACATGCTTGATTTATTTGCCACTATGCACACATTCTACATCTAGGTTTTCTCTTGCCCGTTCTTCACATAGGAGTTAACCCTCCATTTACACTCACTATAAATTAGCAGGTGTAGGTAAACAAGACTGATTCTTCTTTGAAATTGTGACCAAGGAAGCGTCTTCTTGTAGACCGGCTCCTCTGCTTCTGATGCCCTCCGAGAACAACACACACAGCTTCACCACACTGTTGCCAGTTTGGTCTTTGAGGTGTGGTGGCAGTGTGTGCAGCAATGTACACCACTGCCTTATATGTTGCCAGTTGCTTCTGTGGTACACAACCTTTGGGTCATGTTTCAGTTCCCAGCGCTTGTGCAAAAAATGTACCTGCAACTCTGACAGCACAATTCAAAGATGAAACCGTGGTCGAAGGGTAACTTTAACCTCTCCTCCCCACCCAAAGCCCTGAATTTCTACCTGGCTTTGTGGCTGTCTATATTGGGCTTCCCAAGGCTCCTTTTGGCAGAATCGAAACAACAATTGACAGCAACTGTGTTCACACTCTGATGAGTGTGAACCAAAAAAAATGTGGCTTAAAACCCCCACAAATATCACACCATGTGCCCTGTCAGCTTTGCTGTCTTTGAAATGCGTGGAAAGTTATGGTTTGCAGTGTTAGTTCCGCAGGGCCACTGCTTATTGTGCACAGTAAGCTTTTACATCAGTGATGTGAATGGACCGGTTTGTGTTGTACGTACAGTGGGGTCCAAAACACGTGAACAGTCATGGTGCCTTCATGGGCCTGTCAGACTTCCAAGTTGAGCATGCCTGAACAATATAAAAAGTGAGTGCATATGACAGATATGGTCAGGATTTTGCAGACCATATCTATTGCTGAAACTTTGTCCACAGTTTATTTGTTATCTGTACACTAATTATCAATGTTGGAAGTGCACCAGTGTCAGCCAAAAGGCCGTTTTTCATCTGTGGGCCTTGGACAAATATTTGAAAATCACCTTAAAAATGCAGTGAGATTAAAATGAAAACAGTTACACAGTACACACATTGTCAATATAACAACTTTGAGGTTTTCAAACACTGCAAAGGTGTGAGGAACTGCCAAAACCTCCCACGCCCAGGCTCGGTTTTCTGCTGCTCCTACTGTTGCTGCTGTTTAGATTTGCAAGCTACCACCTCATAGCAATGATCTGAGGTGACCTCATGTATGACTGGTTACTGCACTAAATACTCTCTGTGCCCTGGTTTGAAGCAAGTGGAGTTACCCACTGAAATACAAGGTGAAAGCTATCAGATGACATCAGAGGTACAACATCTAGAGAAATTGTGTACTGTATTGTAAAATTCTTTCTCCAGTGGAACTCTTCGCCCTCACCCATTACTGTTCCTCTGTAGAATGCCTTGTTTTGTCAGCCTTTGTTGGCCACTGGAGCACATCACCTGGTAAAGCCGTAGCCCTTTTCACATCAAGTACTGACTCCACCTCTGCAGGTGAGTTTCAGCATGGCTCTCATGACTGTGTAGGCGTGCACAGGTTGTGCCTGACTGACATCGCCCTGACTCTCCTGTTAGTTTTGTTGCACCTGTTAGACTGAGGCAGCTTACAGCTTTTGACTCTGATTGAAGGTCTTTGGTGATCTCTGAAAAGTCTCAGTGTATGTTTACACAACGTGAGTCTTAAAGTCATGTCATTTACACACTTCCCACCCTGAAAAAGGCTGCCATTTTACAGTTATGGTAAAGGCTGTGATGTTACAGTCACAGTATATGGAATAAATCCTGACCAGAGCTCCTGTGAACATCGGATCAGCTAGTGTAATATGGTATAATATTGTACATAGTCCAATGGATTAAATTTGTCAGATACTTTAGCCGAAGTCAGTGAGAGATAAAGGAGGTATTTGCAGAGATTAATGCTAGTGTGACTACACCGGAACGCTGTCATCATCCAAGATGAGATAAGCTCGCGTGCGGAGGCAAGAAGCTGGTGGGGTTGTAAATTATACAACTCTTTATCAAACACTTTACTGTCATTACCCTCTATCATTTTGCATGCACCTACTACAGCCAAACAGCATCCCCCCTTCTCTGCTGCTGATATTATTTAGCCATACAGTTATATAAAAAATCTAAATTCTCTGAATGAGAGGTCAATCCCACCCCCCTTTGTCAAATCAACTGGCTGGACCTTGGACATCCTTGTGATGCTGCATCCAGACGCAAATTCTTCTCACCCTGCTCCTCAGTTATAGTAAATGAATGGGGAATGAAATCCAGGGGGACTGCAGCATAAGAATGAAGAACTGAAAGCACCTGTGTGAGACCTGTAGACCCCCTCCACATCTGGTTTAACATGACATCTGTATCTACCACATATCTGCAGTATGTAATAAACTAAATATATTTGTTTTATTGTATGGTGGGCATTTAAAAGTCATCATCATGATCACTGAGAGGTGTAGTGTTGCATGACAGTTTTTCAAGTCACTGTATAGTTGATATTGACACAAAGAATTTGCACACTCAAATATCATGGGGGGCAGTAATTCTAATAAAATACATGGTAAATATAGGGAGACAAGTTCTGGACATAATCCTATTGTACTGTATTGTTGACTGATTCAACGCAGATTTCTGCTTTCATGAGAATATCTGTCACACAGGTGTATGAACATGCGTGTGGCTAATTGGAGTCAGAGTCAGGATACTGTGCCAAGCAGATTTCCTGGCGGTGCTGTTGCTGAGCTGTTAGAATAGATGCATCTTGACTAAAGCCGGGCAGACACGATGCATTTTTTCATTAACCTTGTAAGGATCAATTGACCAGCAGGACATAAGTACTCACACTGAACTCACACTGACAATTCCAGTAAAGTTTATCCAAATAAGTCCTCAACGGTGTTGACAGAAAGAGAGAAAGTCAGTGTGGGGTGACTTTCTGATGCAGACAAAATGGTCTGTCTGTTCTGCAGTGCTCAGTTCAAGTTCAGTTTGATATCACAGCACTTTCAAGACTACAGTTTTAGCCACATGTAGAATAGTACTTCAGGACTATTTATAAGTTCAGTACAGTTTATAACAGATCTTTAGATGGCAGCCATGTGCCAAATTGGACCGTGAGCCACTAAAACTGCAGTCAGTCAGTGAGATATCCAAACAGTCATCACAGAGCCAGACCATTGATCATAAAAGCAATTAATCAGAAGCCGTGCCTCCCCTCAAACTGCATGTCAAATGACTAACAAATTCGGCCCATTACTGAAATTGGTCGGGGGCTGTCAATTCAGGGTGAAAATGAACTGAAGCACTGTCATTCAGCTAAAGATTTTCACCTTTTCTAGTTCATTAAAGTCTTTTTTTTTTTTTCAAACATGGTTGAACTTGAATGTGAGTTCTGTGGATTTGAAGCTCAACAGCACAAACAGTTCTGGCATCTACGATCTGTAGTCTGTTTGTTGCTCCAGTCCTGCCGCTTTATCTCTGTGTTTCTCTCCCTGCCTCCACCTCCCCTCGTATCTCTGCGTTATTTCTGGAGGTACAACCGGTGCTTTGAAAATCTGCTGTGTGTTTTTACTTTATCAATGATTGACATCTTGGAGTACATAGACCTTAACTGATTACTCCAATCTGCTGTGTCACCGCTGTGGGCTCGTTGCCCTGTTCGTGGTATAGGGCCACTTCAGTTTGTATTCATTTGCTTAAGGTGTGCATTCATTGCACGGTCAGCATTACACAATCGCTCTCTAACACACACACGCACGCTACAGTAACGCAGAGCACAGGCTTGAATGGAAAGATAATTAATGACTTTCACTAACAGAAAAAGAAAGTTTAACCATTTCACAACTTAGCATCACATTTCAGGTGGATTAGAACATGTTCACCAAACTCACCATAGGAGCTAGATTATAGTCATACCTTTGTCTGGTGTAATGCAACAGGGATAAATTATTTATAACTTGAGTCATGGAAAATCATTTGGAAAAATAGTACAATAGGTATCCTCTTTCATAAAAAAAAAAAAACTTCTCTAATGTCTAACCTATTTTTATGATCAACAATTCAGAAATATGTCATAAAATAAATCCTACAATAAATATTTCAAAGTCTGGATAAATCTTGTACAAAAAAGATAAAAAACTAATGGAAAAACCTTTGTTGGTTGCATGTATTTGTAAATGCACTGCAACATATTATCAGCAGGAACAGCTGGAAAGGTGAGAGGAGACTTGGTAATGGAGATAGTTTTTCAGGTTTTGCAGTAAGCTGTAAGAACACCAATACATTACACAAAAACATATTATCAAATGCAGATAAATTTTGTAATAGCTTTATGAGACACACCTCATAAAATAACATGAGGAACATGTCTTACGTGTTGTTGCCAGTGGATTTTCCCTTTCAGTGAAAGATGGTTTGATTTGTGTGAGTCATTTATGAATTTGTCTGGGCTCTTTACAGGACAGTGAAGTCTTTTCAAATTTAGAAATATCACATTTCCAGGCACAATGCCGGAAAACTTTCCATTCTACAAAATTTCTGGTGCCAGTATTTCAAAATTATGTTTTAACATGCTGACATCTGGGCAGTTGAAAGGGTTGTTACTAAATGGTGGGATTATGAAAAGACAAGTTCAGAAAAATTAGTCCCTAAAGTATTCTTGAGCAACGGCTAAAAAGACATATTTCACTCATCAGAACTGAATTGTCCCAGATTTTAATGTCAATCATTCTTTAACCTTTTTTCGCTGCTATAATTAGAAATAAGGTGTGTTTGCTCTAGATAGCAGGTCATTTTTTGGACATCAGCTGGTCGATCCGATTCTGCGATGACTGTCCGAATTTTAGAGATGTGTTAAATAGATTGAACAACAACTGTCGGGCAGCCAAAATGCTCTGCAATCGAAACTCACTAGAAAAATGAAAAGTTTAGCAATAAGGGGGCTAAGAGGACACAAAGCAAACTAAGTACACTAATGCTGTTATCTTAAATGTAATTAAAATAAGACATTCACTGGCTTAACAACACAGTTACACATTGAAGGCTTTACTGTTTCTGAACAGTGTTGTGTTTCAGGACCTTTATTGTGAACATTAAGGCTAATGCTGTATGGTGTGAAATGGCTTTGAGATTTTGTCAGTGTTTTGATGTGTTCCTGCATGAACTAGAATTTGGGGGCTGACATTAAGCAACAACATCCAGATTTGGACTTGAATGTAACATGTACACTGATGATGACTTCAGGGTTAAAAGGAGGGAAGCATTTTAATCCTTCTCTCTCTTCATGTGACGTGGTTTATGCTGCAACCTGTTACCCACATGTATACACCTGATATGTCACTGCTCCCATTTATAGTTTAGTTAATAGAAAAAGGTGTATTTGCGTAAGTGAGTGTGTCTTCATCAATCAGTGCGATTATTCTTGCTTTCACTTATCTGTCTGCGTGCTCCTGTGTATCCGCCTGCCTGGCAACCTGCGTCTGTGTTTGTCTATTTGTGTACTAATGTATGTTTCTGTTTCCTTTCCCAGCGATTCGTTTTGGCCGAATGCCCCAGGCAGAGAAGGAGAAACTGCTGGCTGAGTTCTCGTCTGACATGGAGCACATGCACCCGGAGGCAGCAGATCTGAGGGCTCTGTCCCGGCATCTGTACGAGGCCTATCTGAAATATTTTCCCCTCACCAAGGCCAAGGCCAGGGCCATCCTCTCTGGGAAGACTGGAGACAACGCGGTAAGCTGCATTGACTTACAGTCTTCTACTTCACTTTTTTTTATTTGTATGTATAATGGGAGGAGTCTGCATCTTGCCTGCACGAGCCCCTTTCCATTACTTACTTCTGTTATTGAATTTTGTATTGAATTTCACAGTATTGTGAATTTACAGCACTGGCACTTAGTGCAGGCATACTGGCTGCATTAATAGGGTAATTTTTTTGGTGAAGGAAACATTTAGTTGATGATTACATTTAGATATAAAAATCCTATAAATATAATGTCATAGATTATATTTATAGGATCCTGCATTTAACATTTCAGCAAATCATTTCAGGTGTAATTTCATGTTTTAGAGTTCAAAAGCTCAGTTCTCCTGTTACCTGATTTGACTGACTGCATTCCTTTAATAAGTTATTTGCAGTGTGCATTTGGCCCTCGGTTATCTGGATTCCAGAGAGACATCAACCGTGTCATCAACATTAACTGATGGCTTACTGTACCTCGCCCTGCTCTGATATGAGCTGCTGGACAAGTTGCTCCATCCTGTCGGCATTGTCTCCTCCATATTTGAGATGCACTGTGCAAATTGTATATTTTTATAAGCTGTTGTGGTTAATATGACAAGCAAGCCAACCACCAAACACAAACCAAACAGCACATGTTGTACATTTAGTCATAATGCTACTGAACAGACTGAGCAGATAGAGGATATAAAAGCCGGCCTAACTATGAAAATGCCTGTATATTGCCTTCCACAAGTATTATCACAGATCAAATTAAACAAATGTTCTCTCATGTGCAGCTTTAAGTTTTAAATGAAACAAGCCGCTGTTTAGGGAGAAACAATGCAAGTTTGAAGCGAAGGAGTTTAAAAGCTTTAACTTGACGTAGTTCATGTGTTAACATTTCTCGCAAGGATTTTCTTTGTGTTACCACAAAAGTGGATTGCCTGGTTTCTACCTGTCTTGGCTGTTAGAAAATATCTCAGATTACAGTGGTCAAGCTGCAAAACAGGATGACGTGGCTTCTCAGCAGCCTGATGCACAGTACAATGGTTTCAACTTTCCCCCTCAAAAAGTCAAACTAATTTATTAAGACATTTGGTAATTTATACAACTGGACTGTAGGAAAATGTGTTGGCTGGATGCATGAAAAATGAAAAATGTGAGATATTATCTGTATTTGTCTTTTTATACTTAAGGTTTTGAGATATTGAATCTCAGCATTCAAAAGAGACCTAATCAGCGAATTTCCACATCAACTCAATTACAAGTGGCAGATTGAACTATAAGAAAACTGCAGTGAATATTCTGTAATGAAAAACATATGACCTCGACATGGGATGTGGAAAATCTGAAAGATACATGCAAAACTAAATTCTTTTATAGTGCAGTGTGTAATTGAACATTTGATCACTTAAGTGTTGACCAACTCAAATCAGGATCAGTGGTGAAACAAGCTCTTAGATCTTTTACTTCAGTACAGTAAAAGTGCCAATGCCACAATTTAGAAATGCCCCTTTCAGATGTTTCTAATATTATGTAATGAATTATGGGATTAATATTACTAGTGCTTTAACAAGTAACACTCTGATGCTTCAAGTGGACATACATTGGAAATAGTAAAGTGCAAGCAACTCAAAATAGTGCTTAGGTACAGAACATGAGCAAATGTTACTATCCACAATTGCGCCACCAGCATATTATCTTTCAATATACAGTCATTTTCAGCTGTCAATATGAAGAATAGCATCTTGCTTTGCAAATATTTTCAATGTGTGTTGATAATCCATCTGAAAATAAAACCTGTAGTTATTTTCATCATCTCATTAAAAGTAAAATTCATAATAACATCTATTGCATTACATCTATGATTTACAACCTAACCTTTGCAACTGAAATAATTCAGGAAATTGTCATAATTATTACAAAGAAAGTTATGAAAAAAAAGGATGAAAATTAACCAAAATGTCACCAATTACAGCTCTTCAGCCCTCTATTATTATTGTCATTATTATTATATCATTGTTATTATTATTATTGGTTGTATATTTGAAGACCAACTCTACAAGCATCTTGAGCTTTTTCATTTTCTGTTGCTTCTCTCTTGGTTAAGTCAAGGCTCAAGTTCAAGGCTGCTCCGCATCTCATTTGTCTGCTTGTTATGACTGTTCATCTGAGTGATAGCAGCCAAATGGCACTGAGTCATCTGTTTGTTTGAGGGAGTCCTCGGTTATTCACTAAACCACCACAAACCTCCTGAAAGAACTTCAGAATCACTGATTTTAGCTTTTGTAGAATTTTTTTTTTTTAAACATGCAAGGCCTTGATGTGAGTTGATGGCTTTTTACTTGAACTCCAGTTGCACTTGATACACACCATCAGAGGTGAAGGAGTAAGACAACTTTGTGTCACCCTTTTGTGACTGCAGTGAATTGTGGAATTGGTTTGTAAAAAGGGATGATGTTTTTTGTGCAATAAACATTTGATCAGTCCAGTGTTATGGACCAGTAAGAAATAAACCCATAGCAACCCAATGCCCAACCAAATTCACTTATAAAAGGCAGACATGGCAAATTTTGCCAAATTTCCAAACAGTGGAAAGTTGTCCTTTGATTTTTTTATTTTTTTTTTCTCAATTAATCTTTGTGTTACTGATGCATTTTCACTTGATTCACCTGATTTCTGTTCATTATGTTGTGCATGTTGCTCACAGAAAGCAAAGGAAACTTCAATTTAACTAAAGCTTTTAATTTAACTTTAACTTTAATTTACTTCATTATCTTTAATTTAACCTGCTAATCAACAGCTACTTTGGCTGCAAGCAGCAGGTATGAAGTGGCTCAGTATTGTCTATTATACAACAACATTTGTCTAAGGTTTGCTAAGACTAGCAAACATTAACTAACTTAGACGAGGGGTCACCAAGTAAGGCTGCAGCAGCATCCCCCGAGTGCATATGAACTGAACAGGAGCCTGAATGTGCTATTTCTTCTTTTAAAAGTTAAATGGTCTCATTTTAAATTGTTTTTATCCATATTTTGAATAGATTCCTGCACAGGAAACATAAAACAAAAAAGCAGACACAGTTGTTCTGGCTACATTTACTTTATTCAGTCACAGGAATTAATGCTCATTTCAGAACTTGCTGTAATTCCCTGTAGGACGTCTCATTATTCATTTTACCACTATGAAAAAGGAAGATTTCATTGTATGAATGGCACTATTCATCTTTCAGGCCACTGCATGTCTTTGCCAGTGTTGTACCAAACAGTAAGCTCGACTTTAACTCAGTTAAGCTTCATTTCCCTGGAATTGATGTTTTTCTCTGCCTCAGCCTGCAGTTAAGATTTATTTACTTTGCCCATCAGACATATGAGATGTGCAGTGTTTGCTTTTGCAGGTGATGAATGAGCCTTGACCAAAGTGCATAGACAGTATATGTGATTACATCTGTGGCTCTCATGTCCTCAGGAGCCCTAAGGGGAGCTGACGTTGTTTCTTTTTTTTCCCTTCCTTTTTCCCTTTTCTCTCTTCCAACCCTCTCTACCTGCTCTTTCTTACTCCCACAAATCCTTCTTCCTCCCTATTCTCTCCTCTCTACCTCCAGCCTTTTGTCATCCATGACATGAAGTCTCTAATGGAAGGAGAGCAGTTTATTAACTGCAGGCAGATACCCATCCAGGAGCACCAGCAGCAGACCTCTGCCCTCACAGCCGGACACGGAGGTTAGTAGCAACAATCCAAGTCCTGTGAAATCATAATATTTTGTCTCTCTTTTCTTTTCCATCAGTTTTCTAATTATCAGTCAATATAAGCTGATAATCAGATCAGAAAACAGAACTGCCATTTTATTTCACATTATTATTCACTGTATGAATTTCTGGAAAAATCTGAGATGGGTGAGGATTTGAAAGTTTGGAAAGAGAGTGCAAGACATATCAATCAGAAATGATCAGAAATGATAAGACATTTTGTGCGTGCTCCACAGAACAATGATCTTTTTTTGCTTACAAAATAATTTAATGAAGTCAGCAGGAAAAAGTCACTGATGAAGAAACACATTTATATTCTCATTCTTTTTTTCTTTTTTTTTAAATCAGGCAAATTCCATTTCCTGCTTGTTGATATCATCCCACAATGTTGTGTCCCTGGAGATATTTATATTATTTATAAATATTTTTTTTATATTTAATATATTTAAAACTTTGCAGGGGTTGGTTAGTTTCTCTTCCAACTCTGCAGCTGAATTGCCCCATCAGACACAAAAGTTATTTTCTATGCACATCTGATTTGATTTCAGGGGTCACAGGAGTTCACATGGGGTCAGAGTGTGGCGTTTTTGGAATGACGGGCGTCAGCGGACAGGGACCAACGGACGCCCTGGAGTTACGTTTCTTCCACAGCTGTCAGTCACGCTCGGCTGAAGCAGTGAGAGAAGTGACAGAGTTCGCCAAGAGTATCCCCGGGTTCGTTGATCTGGATCTAAATGATCAGGTGAGAGACAAAGATGCCTCAGCTGCTCGTTCATTCATTCATTTTTGTCTTTAAGTGATGACACTTTTCATGTATTGAGGTGTTTCATGACGATGACGCCATTGAAAGCTAGATTGGCACTGAGTGGAGCCAAACAATCCCACACATGTTTTTTTGTTAGGTAGCTTTATTTATTTATTACCTTTATCTTTACACATCACAGCTGTATTGTTTTATTACCTGTTGTGTGAAATGAAGAAATTATAATACAGCTTTACAACTGTCCATTGCTATGTCACAAGCGCTATTGTTATTGTGTAATTTTATTAGTTGCATGTTGAATGAAATACTGCTAAGCATTCATAAATCTTGCTGGTGCCATATCCACCGCTACTCACTATTGATAATGAGTACCACTCAGTGTGTAATGTGGATTCAGTATTTTCTTCCACCTGATTTGGATTATCATCTAAATCTGTACAAAATCATAGATCTCAACACAATTAATATGTGTGATGTTTTACATTAAGATCCATTACAATACATTACATTATTTCCTAAGAAACTGATGGAAGATGTCAAAGAAATTCCCCATCTCATAATGTTAAGGAAAGTAATTCAAAATTCCTGCATCCGCCCCTTAACCAGACCTGCACCATAATTTAATTAGGTCTTCCCTGGCCCATGTCCCATCCCTCAAAGTTTAGTGCAAATCAGTTCAGTACTTTTTGTTGTTGCTGACAAATAAACAAAACAACAAACAGGAAACCAGCTCTCATTCCTGAGGATCTAATGAACATCACCTCAACCCTTTTACTCTTTTCGCAGGTCACTTTGCTGAAATATGGTGTGATAGAGGTCTTGATCATCATGATGGCGCCTCTGATGAACAAAGATGGGACCCTGATCTCCTATGGACAGATCTTCATGACGCGGGAGTTTCTCAAGAGTCTCAGGAAACCTTTCAGTCAAATGATGGAACCAAAGTTTGAGTTCTCCGTTAAGTTCAACATGCTGGAGCTGGACGACAGCGACATGGCGCTGTTTCTGGCCGTCATTATTCTCAGCGGCGGTGAGGCACTCTTTTTGCTCTGTTTTTTTTGGGGGTTTTTTTTGTTTCAATAAAAAAATTGTTGATCAAAGTAGCTTCGGGGGGTTTTAGTTGTGTTTATTCTTTACTTGCTTAAAGTGCAGAGTGCTCTAAATGTATAATGTCTTTAAACAAGTGACTGTAAAGTTTTCACATTTGTGTACATACAACAAAAAATGTTTTCTGGCAGAAATGTAGCATCAGAACAATTTAGCTGACTGTGAATGTAAAGCCTTGTAAGGTGGCTGCTGTTGACAATCTTAGTTAACCCACTGCAGTTTACACGCGATCTAGTGCCAGCCTTGACCTATTTATCAGTTTGCTTTGAGGCACAGGATATTGTTGGGAAGAAAGTAGAGCAGAACTAAAGGTGAATGAATCAGTTTCACATGATGCCAATAAACAGCAGCTACATCATGTAGTAAAAAATAACAGCAGAATCGGGGTTTTGTTGACAACATTTTGAATTGAGGTTTCGCAGGCAACCCGATGACTGACTGAGAAATACTTAACTTTACTTGTTGAACCATGTTTTTATTGAAGAAAAGTATTTGCGGTAGGGGACGTGAGAGTTTTGGCTTTATATTACTCTAATGACTTAATAGTAAAGTAAACAACTGGCTTAAAATCCAAACTTTAATGCTTGCATAACAGCAAACCAAACTGACCTGTGGACCCATGAGTTCTCCCACTTACTTCAGTACTTACTTATTTCTGAACAGGACCAAACTATTTGATCTAATATAGCTGGTTTGCATGTGACTACTTGATAAAAGCCTGGCCTTGAACCCGATCATGATTCAAATCTGATATTTAAGTCAATTATTAACTTAAACCACTAGGATTATACCTTGAAATAAAGATAAGCAGGCTTTTGTAAATAGCATTAAGTCAGATAGGTCTGGTAATAAGGGACCTCGGAATTAAGGGACTCTCCATTCACAGAAATTACCATCTAATAGCTAATAGGTAGGAAATTTTTAGTTATTTGCACCTCACATTCCCATTTCAATTCTGAACATGTAGACCACCTGTCTTTGTTGTCTGTCTCTTCCATACCTCTTCTCTCATGGACCTTTAATCACACTGTTTCAATGTGTTTCCATGTCTGTGTAACCCATCCAGACCGTCCAGGCCTTCTGAACGTGAAGCCTATCGAGCAGCTTCAGGAGACAGTGCTTCATTCGCTGGAGCTGCAGCTGAAGCTAAACCACCCAGACTCTCTGCAGCTGTTTGCCAAGCTGCTCCAGAAGATGACCGACCTGCGTCAGATCGTCACGGACCACGTCCACCTCATCCAGCTGCTGAAGAAGACTGAAGTGGACATGTGCTTACACCCACTGCTGCAGGAGATCATGAAGGACTTGTATTAGAATTTAACAGGAGAAGAGGACAAAAAAAGTTGGAAGTACAAATTAAAGAGAAAATGAAAAGATTTTATTTTTTAAAATCATGAGTTGAGATGAAGTACTTTGTGTTCCTGGTGTGATGAAAAAGGGGAGGTAGCCAGCCAGACAGGCTGACCGACTGACTGAAATTGAGAAAGAGATGGGGGAAGAACAGGGAAAGAGAACTCAAGGAAAGACAGAATCTGAGTGTTAGACCTTGTCTAGACAGCAGCATGTGAATAACTTGCGGTGCACAGTCATTTAGCCACTGCTGAGCCTGGACATTTTGCTATGAGTAGGTTGCCAACTTAAATACGAAACTATTGCACCAATCAGGATGAGTATTTGTGAGTAACTGAAAGAGTGGGGACTTTCTTATTGGCAAGCTCAAGCATCAAATTGTGAATGCTCAACACGGCCTGCTTCAAGTGCCTTAAGGAGAATTGTATCACTGTGAATATTGTACACCTCGTGTCGCACAGTACAGTATGTGTTGTTCATGTGCAGCTTATCTACATGTTGCGTTACAACCGTCTTAGGCAGCAGCAGTGTGTACGTGCTTCAGTAACTCTGCAAACGCACAAATGCGTGAACACTCACACACACACACACACACACACACAAACAAACAATGCACAGACAGTCGTTTTCTACGTTGGCATCGGGGTGAAGGTGCTATCTCTTTTTAATCAGCTTTATCCAAAGATAGAAATCAGATTGTTGCCTGTAACATATTTTAGTCTCTGTCACCTGTACAAACTGTGAGAAAGTGTTAAGCCAAATAAGGGCGCATTACCGTGACAATGTCAGGAAAATGAAACAGTACATGCAATATTGTGCTTTTAAGATTTGATGTTTTTCTTGTGAAATGAATGCCATATAAAACATATTATATATATTATACACATATTATGTATAATATATGTAGTCCCTTGTATTACTTTAATATGGACGCCTGTCAAAAGTAACTGGTTTTTCACCCTTAGTTGTTTTATTTCAAATTCTGAAAAAATGGTTGAGTTATAATTTTTACTATGAAATGATTTTGTATCTATGCCAAGTGTCAACTATGTCTGACCAGTCAGATGTTTTTTTGGAGAGGGGGGTGTCTAGACAAAGGGATTGGATAAACACAGCTAAGGGAAAAAGAAATTTGTTGTAAATAAAATATTTTCTAACTTTTTATTTGAAATCTGTCTCTTGCTTGAAGTCATCTGAGTGTACACTCACATGTACCGTCAAAAGCCATTACCAAACAATGTCCTCCTTGAAAGCTTTCCAGTCACCCGAACACTTGGAAATGTGCTTTAAAGTCATTACATCAGCTGTCCTCAGTATCTCTTGCCAAACGCATACACACACACACACCCTGTTGGAACGATTGCAACATCTGAACTCTGCTGAACCATGCTGGTAGACCGAAGTCTGTGGATACAGATTTGATCAGCAAGCAGGGAGGCGGTTTTATTTTTTTTAGAGTTTAACACTGTTTGGACATAATGCTCGTTTTGAGGGGGCATTACCTTTTGCCCCCTTTTTTAGACAGATCAATTTACAGAGCGACCTGGAAAAAACACATTTCTTGAGGGGGGATAGTGTGAGGATAGCATGAGGATAGAGTGGGGAAAACGTGGGGATAGCGTGCAAAAGCAAGGTCAGAGTCAAACTCATGACATCACACTTTAGCCCACTGAGACATCAGGTCACCTTAACACACGGCACAGGTTCATTAACTCAGAGATTTTCCATTGTCTGGCTCTTTGCCAAGTTACAAGTCATTCAGCGCATGATTACATGTTTTCTTCCTTGCTCACAGTACACGCTTTTCTTCATATAGGAGAAAAACTAAATCCACCTTTGGGACCAAGTTCTATGAATTGTAGGATAAGTTGAAATTAGAGTCTTTAGGAGCCACATTAACAAGACTGAAGTAATGTGTACATAGATTATGCTGTACATGTATGTTATACACTGAGAGATGTATTTTATCTATAGGATACTTACTGTAGCTAGGAGGTGTGCAGTGCTTTGATTGAAAAAGATTAGAGTCTACTGATAATATATCATTAAAAAAGATATTTAATAAAAAATAATGATTTAGGTGTTTGTTTGTTTTTTCAAATATATTTTCTGAACCCTGCTTCCATTTTTGTGGTTTCTCATTCTGCGTGAAGCCTCAGCAAATAACTGTTTATGGTCATGAAACAGGTAAAATGGGCATCACATTTTCTGCACCCTGCATTTGTATACTAAATAAAATATAATTATACGTTTTTATGCATTTTTCACATCTTCCTTACTTCTTCTCTATTCCAACATACACTCAGCTAAATTCCGTTCATACTGTCACAAATAGCAGACGTGGATCATTTTTGGTGTAAGAAATATACAGATTATTCTGTAAGGGCAAAGACTGTGTGGTTTCTGAGTGTTGGCTCTAAACTGGTGAAACCTGATTGTGAGAATCATTTTACATCATGATACTTCTCCTTTACCACCTACATGGTATTGTTGTGACAAGTAGCTGAGCTGCACCAACCGATCTGCTTGAGGAAACAAATGAAAAACAACAAATGAGGAAAAATGGGAAAGTGACCTCAGACTTTTGGTGTGCGCTGCAGATTGGGAGCAGACACACAGCAACATATCATTTCATTCACTGTCTTCTTAGCTCTGTTTTGCTCTCCATCAACTCCATCACAGGAAAATCTGGCTAAATCCCCCACTAACTTTGGCGCTAACTTTGTCTGTCTGTCATTTGTTGCTGGGCAGGCAGCAAACAGTGAGTTTTTAGAGGTTTTTCTCTGAAAATAGCTGCCAGCTGCGTTGGGAAATGACGCCTTAGAGCAGTGAGAGCGAATCAAGACAGTAAAGTTGCACCAGAAAACCCAAACGAGCTGTAAGAAGTTAAACTCTAGGGACGAGGTGAAGTGGATTTACAAGCAGCCCCTTTTGCCACTCAAGTAGTGATGTCGTTTATTGTTAATAGCCACTTTAAAACATGAGTTATGTTCCTTTAAATTCATGCTCATGCCTTCCTTGATTTAAAGATATAAAACAGTTACATTCATCTTATCCTTTGGTGAAGCTGTGCTACATGTGGCTCTGGATCCTGAACGGGTGTTCCCACCTAAAATTACACTGCAACATTATACTCCCTTCAGCTGCTCTTTTGATTCATCAGAAACATGTCCTCAGATGTTACAACATTATTTTGTAAAAAGGAGGGGATAAGGGTCAAAATGACTTTCTGTTGCCTCAGAGCAGCAATCAAGGGGTAGGGGACTCTGCAGGCAGTGGAGGAATATAACGAAATACATTTACTAAAGTATGCTATTTAAGGACAAGTTTGAGGTACTTTTCTTGAGTTTTTCCTTTTAATACTACTTTATACTTGTACTCCACTGTCACAAACAGGCTCAGTTAATGTGACAAGCAGGGAGCCCACGAAAAAGTTGTACTAAAAACATATTATTTATTATTATAGCTAAAAGGTAAGACAAGTAAGCAATGGGGTGTGGAAATCTGCGAGTTTAGCCATGAAAGCCGTGCATGGATGAGTGGTATACCCGCTGTGGAGGAGTTGCATGTGCAAAAACAAACAGTAACGCCAAAATAAATGCATGTCAGCAGCTGGAAGGGAGAGGAGCAAGTACGCACATGGGCCAGCTTTTATAGTCCAGAAGGCCCAGGTGAGCTGCATCAGCTGACGACCCTCCCATGTCGACCAATGGCCCGCTGAGGTTGACCAGGACACAACCTCCAAGGCAGTGGGAGAGAAATGTGCCATTTTTCCTCCACTACACTATTTATCATAGTTCATTTGCAAATAAAGATTATACAATACATCAGATGAGCTTGAATATGATATGAACCATTGTAATATCATTGTTTTTGGAGTAATTCAGTCTGTTCTGCCTTGAGTTTTTGAAGAGATCTTTATCAGCTTTTAGCTTCCTACCTTCCCTGCACAAGCTCTTGTTTATTTTAGATTCATGTTGAACTGAGTATATGTAGGTAAATATGGTATAGACATATGAGTGTTTTTGTGCATGTATATTTTTATAGCATTTTGTTTTTTACTATACCAACGAACATGTAAGCAACATGTAAACATGTAGGCAACATTTTTCTGTTGCAGTTATCTCCACCAACAGCAAACTCCAGTTTTGTGTTTTTTTCATAATTCTTCTCAAAACTTGTAATAGAGTATTTTTAGAGTATATTATTTTTACTTAAGTAAATCATTTTAATACTTCTTCCACCACTGTCTTTTTAACATTATGGGAACACACCAATCTGATCAGGAAAAAGGGGAATAGTTGCGTGTGTGTGTGTTGTAAAAAGGAGAAAAGATGAGACAAGGAGAGAGTCAGTCGCAAGTGCTGAGGGAATAGCTGGAGGAACGTGAGAAAGTAGCAGAGTAAAGGAGAAGTTTGGCCCCTAAAAATAAGCCTTTTAAATTGGCAGATGATGGTGGGGGGTTTCTGGCTTGGGGCCGGATGGTCCTCTTGGATGGTTGATGATGATGGTAATTAAATGTGTTCTTTATGTCGAGTCAGCATATCCTCACTTTGTTATGGCCAGTCTCTGCTGACCGAACCCTGCCAAGATTCCTGAGCTAATCTGCCAAATAATTTTCTGAAAGTATATTTCTGCTGTTGTCTGTCCACACAGAGCCAAGTCCAAAGATAGCGTTTGTGATTTACACAAGGAAGTTTTGTTTTTGTTTGAGTTCCTTAAGAAACAGCAGCTTGGGTTCTTGTTCTCTTTTGTTTTAGCATCAGAGAGGAATTTTACTCCCACCAGTGTGTGATACCTGATATGTGTGTGTGTGTGTGTGTGTGTGTGTGTGTGTGTGTGTGTGTGTGTGTGTGTGTGTGTGTGTGTGTGTGTGTGTGCACATGTCCTTGTACAAGGCTGAAGTGATACACCTGCCACTGTAAGATGAATATAACTTGCAAAAAAAGAGTTTTTGTTTAATCTGGTGTTTACACAGAAAACACCCCAGGAATTTATATTAAGGTACTTTATGTTCTTGTGAGCACTGCCGGAAAACATTTTAGACTTTCAGTGGTAGAAACAATGCGAGTTAAACCAAGTTATAAAGAGAGAATTAGTTCCGATTATAAAATAATTATCACAGTTCTATAACATAATAAAATTGGTGTTAATATACCTTAATACATTATTGTGATTTTTATTTTAGTTGTTTAGTGTTACTGTACTTTACCCAACTAAGTTCAGAAATATAGCTACTCCCAAGGTTCCTGCTGTAAGATATGCATCCTTAGTATTTGTAAGATTATAGTTGTGTGGTTCTTTGTGATGTTTTGTCATGTTGGTTATTCTAAGGTTTGGATTGTTTTATCTGTTTGTATGTGTCTGTTCTGCTGGGTTTTTGTGAGGTTTCAATTCTCTTGTATGTACTTTAATGTTGATTTGTCTGGTTTTTGTCTTGCACAAAGGCTGCAGATGAAACACATTCAACCGTTTACATCATAATTACTTTGTGTTGATCCGGTTTAGTAAATAAAAAGAATGAAGAGAAATTTGTCAGTGCCAGCTCATTGGACTGAATTTGTGAATAATGTGATGACGTTCAAAATGAAACACAGCAGTCTTGATATGAAAGCAGGCCTGTTCATAAATTAAGTAAATGTTCTGTTGCAACATCGTGATTTGAAACGTCACTCTGTGCTTCCGCCCACCAACATTTTTCAGACATCGTGTGACTTCATTTTAATGATAGAGCTTATCCTGCATCACTTTACCTTTGTTAGTTGAATTTTTTCCAAGTGATTCACTCATTCACTCGCACTTTACCACCTCTAATTGAACCCTGAGTGGAAAGTTAGTGCAATACTTTGAAATGTCACCTGCTTTAAGCTGTCGTTGCCTCAGCTGAGGGCATTGCTGGTGAAGGTATCATCATCGAATCATTCCTGATTTGTCTAATCAGGTGAAAGGACTGACATTTTTAGTTTACCTACAGACTACAACATTTTTAAATTCTAACATAAGTTAGAATAAAAAATCAAAACATTATTATGTGATTAAATTGACTGAAGTAGCCACAGGTTGTTGTGAAATTTTCAAACATTTTAAAGGAGTAGTTTCACTTTCAGGGTAATACATTTGTTTGCTTTCTTGTGGACGGTTTCTGGGAAGAATTGCTAAAATGTGCCTGAAACCATGGCTAAAATCTCTCAAGGGAGAGCTTACACAGCCTGACAAGACAGGTGCAGACTTCAAAATATTCTCCAAGCCAAGCAAGAGTCAGGCTGGGAACACTAATGATGAGTCTAAAGGGACACAGCATCTTCTATTTTCCATCTTTTTAGATTGTCTGCTTACTGCTGGTGGCAGTGCTTCTCCACTGTGTGTGGCTATAATGAAGGTGAGGCCTTACTCTGGTCCAGCATGACCTGGGACGTTTCAACCTGTAGATAAGTTATTTTTTAGCCAAGCAGCACATGGACAGGGAGGATACCAGCAAAAGTGTGACAAGGCGAAACCACACTGGCACTGGAGTCTCGATGTATCTCTCTGGGAAGCTTCCATTGGTGACTCACAGACAGTCATGAGGTCTCAGCAGCGGTCAAGGTCATGTCCGTAGTCCAGTAGCTAAAGATTCACCAAGTGAGATGTTTTGTAACGATGTGTATGTGAATAGTTTCCAAATGCACTTGACATATGCACTTGACCGAAGAATGTATTCCAATACACTTTATTTTTAGATACATTAAGAATATAAATCCATTCCTCTGGACCATTATGATCATCAGTAATACATATTGTTTGATCAGCAGCCTTGCTGTTGGGTTAAGTGGTGCAGTGTCGCCCTCTGCAGGCTGAAACAAGTGCTGAACCTCATAGCAGGGCAATTTCCCTCTGCCAGAGCCGAATAAAACCAAATTGTGTTACGCTTTGGTGACCTGTACACACATTAATATCTGCAATCGCTGATTCTAAGAGGAAAAAAAAATAAACTCATATAAACATAACAGCTCCGTAGTGTGATGATGGCTCAGGAATGAGGGGATTGTTTCAGGGCAGAGGATGGATCACAGTCAGCTTGCAGGAGTGAATATCTTCATATCTATTTCATTATGAAAAGGTTGTCGACAAACATAAATTGATTTGGAGGAGTTGCACCACTGGCTGTTTTATTGTTTCAGCTGGTTGAGCTGAAGAGGGAGAGGAACAATAGAGGCCAATAACAATAATGGAGCTGTCAGGGCTGTGAGGGAGGCAAGGTCAGCGAGGTGATACAGTAAACACGCCAGCCCAATTCCTTCCCATGGCCTCCTGGCTTAACTCAACAACGAATAAGCAAAGTTAAAGATGTAGCTACTGCCTATTTCACAAACTCTAATAGCTACAATTTCGGTAGGAAAACGTTAAGAAGTCTCGATTACGTTTTAGCCTTCAAAATGAAACTGTAGCATCATAGGACAAAATCAAAATGAAAAGCATCAATATGGTCTATGGATTGTTTTTTATTGACTTTATTCCCAAGCTCTTTAGTGTACAGAAAAATTAATGAAAAAATAAAAATCCACACATACCACAAAGTATGTGAAGAGAAGAAATAAGTTAAAACTCTGGAGTCTCATGTGAATCAATAGTAACATAACTTTATTTATATGTCATGTAGCAACAAGCCATGAAAACCAGTGCAAAATGCTGATGAGGGGCTTTCTGTAGAGTATAAGAAAGTGTAAATTATTTTTATTTTTATTTTTATTCAGTTATTTAAAATGTCACACATAGACAATGAAAAGGGCATAAAAACTATTTAAAAACTATTTAAATATACTGTATAATGGTTTTATGTCTTACATTTTCTTGTGTATTAGTGTATATAAATCAGTGGTGAAAAGTAAATAAGTAGTTACAATTACTCAAATGCAACACAACTTTTTTTTTCTCAAATGTGCATAACAGAAAAAAATGTATATATCCACATTTAGAAACAAGGTGGAGCTGTGACTTTCTAATGTTTAAGAATCAGATTAGACATAAACAAGATAAAAATGAGTGGATATCCCCTAAAGTAAGTTAGTTCCTTCTTTAGTTTTGTTTCGATCATAACACTGAAAAACTGACCGTGTGCATTTGTGCAACATTTTTTTTGAGCGGTGGAACTTGAGAGTAAGGTTGGTGTTTGTTTACTAAACAGTGATGTCCATGATCAAGTTATTGGTGAAATCCCCTGAATACAATCTAAACAAACCAAACATGTTCCTGACTTATTCATCATAAATTATATGCGAAACACATGTCAAGGTTTGACCGAGCACATCAGGTTTAACTTCATGTAACCGCTATGAATTTCTTAATGAGGTGCTGAAATCAGGGCAAAAGTTATCCATCATGTCTCTCACAAGCGGCACCTGCCTCAGGGGGACAATCAACTGATCAGAAATAATATGTCCCACTGGACTTTCACTGTTTATGTGTTTGATTCCAGAGACATAATTTTTCTCTGCTGGAGTAACCTCAGTGCTCAGCTGGGTTGTTTATGCAGGAGGCTCGTTAGTTTGTGTACTTGTGCACTCTGACTGTGTGTGGTCCTGATCCTGTATATCATTACCACTGCCTGGAGAAACTGACTCAATTTTTATTTTTATTTTTGTTTACGTTACAGCACATATTGTATTTTGAACGTTTCAATATAATCTAATATTTTCCATTTTCAGGCCATATTTTTTAGCTCATGTGTTGCAAATAATTGGATTTTTGCAGTGCTTTCCCAAAAGTCTTTTGCAAAGATGTTATTGATATCTCACTATGGGAAAAGCACAGGTGTAAAACATAAAATTAATAAATTTATGGTCACATTGCTGTGCATGAAGTCACACTATAATTTATTACTGTCCCTTATTTAAGGGACATTCGATGGAGCCGCTGCTACTCTGACAAGTCAGTGTAGACAAAGGCCATTTTCACACCAGTTCTTGATGTACTTCATTTTTCTACTTCTTCTTCTTCATCTTTTTAAACTCTGGTTTCTGTTCTTTTCATGAATATGTGCTGGCACCATATCTTTTAAGTTTCAGTCAAGGAACTGTGGCTATTTCTCCAAATTTTAGACCATTAAGCCCATATTTTAGATGTAGTCAAAAGGAGTCACTGTGAAGTGCTGCATCCATCACTTCATTTTTATGGGTGCACAAAAGTGACATAGGAAAAAAAACAAAAACACATATGAGATTAGAGATATGAGATGAGATGTATTAATTTTATTAACGTATTGCTCACATATTTTAATCATTATTTTTGCATTCTTTTATTTTGTATTTTAGATTAAGTATTTTAGATTTCCAATTAATATTAATATCTAAATTCATATTTATTTTACTTTTAGGAGCCGATAAAAGAGACACAGATAAAGTGGCTTTGGATTGATTAGATTTGGATTGAATATTATAGATACACACAGAGGGGGGCGATAATGCCACATTAAGAGGAAGCAATTCGCCGAAGAAGAAAACATACGGAAGTGGGACTTGTTTTGTTTTTATTGACGCGGCGGGAAAGCTCACGGTAAATTTCACATGCAGTGCCCAACATAATATTAGTGGCGTTTTTTAAGTAAGCATAACATCATCTGTCTGGGCAGCAACTCCGTCCACATATCCGCCTCTAATTAGGCTACGTTGAAGCTAAAGGTGCTAACAGACTAGCTACTGTTACTGACGGGAACTTCCTACCAGGTGTTTGTTTGTGAGCGCAGAGGAAACGTGACTAAATATTATCTTGAATTATAATTTCATTCAGTTTTGTGTCGCTGCTGTTGAATCTGTTTCCCGGTGAGTTAACTGCTGTTGTTGGTTAGCTGTAATTCACTAACTTACAACTCTTAATAGCAGTGGTGGAAGAAGTATCTAGATCTTTTGCTAAAGTAAAACGTGTAATACACTGTAAAAATGCTCCATTACTAGTAAACGTTTTGCTTTGAAAATTTGACTCACGTAAAAATATGGAAGAACAATCAGTTAAATGTTTTTAAAGTATAAAAAATCAAATTTAACTAATGCAGAAAAATACCACCTGTGACTGTTGCACGATCACATATTACATATTACATCATTAGACTATTATTATTCATGGCATACATGCATGAATGTAAATGCAAGATATTACTGTTTTAGTTGGTTTAGCTATTTTTTTACTATTTTATATGGAACTGCAACTAATGATTATTTTCATTATGGATTTATCTGCTAATAATTTAAAAATTTAAATTATGTAAAAATTCAGAAAATAGTGAGAAATGTAATCCAATCAATAGTCAATTCTCAAAATGATTAAAAATTTATAAAAAATATTAAAATTATTTAAAGGAAAAGCAGGAAATCCTCACATTGAAGAAGATGGAATCATGAAATGTCAACAATATATAATATTTTCACATAAAGAGATGATTTAAACAACTATATAATTAGATTATATAAGAATTATTTCAGTAACATGTATGTATATCTCTTGCATCAGGTGAGACATTCTGAACATGTCGCCCAAACAGCAGGATGTGGCCAAATCTAATATCTCCCCAGTTCTCTTCTCAACCGTGGACGGTGAACCCATGTCTTTCTTCCTGCGACCGGGTCCTGTCAAACGCAAGCTCCAGCCGCTCATCATATCTGGAGGAGGGATGTTGTGTAATGTCCAGCAGCCAGGTGCAATCCTGCTGATTGACCCAGAGGAACGAGGCTCTATCTGTGAAACTACTGCTCACTGGTAGGTGCTGGCCTGGGATGCTGTTTACATTAGAGGGAATATAGCCACACATATAACCAACAGTAGCAGAGAATGACACGTGAACAGGTAAATAGTGGGGAAATTTGAACATGGAGCTGCCAGTTCCTAAAACATTTCAAGTTTTTAAATATGACAAATAAAATGAGTTTCAATTAAATGTTGCATTATTTTTGAATTGCAGTGTAAACGACTTTCTTGGTGAAAGGATAAAAGCTGTGTAGTGCTGCTTTAATAACACCTTTATCAAAGTATGTTTTATTCTGTATGGGGGGACCTTTGTCAGGTGAAAGACAGCTATTGTTACCAGTGGGTATATAAATGACTTGAGCAGAATATTCACTGCCAAGATTTATGACACTTTAATTATATATTAGTATTTTTTGTATTAAAAAAACTTACTGTATGCAGTTTTATTCCACATTTTTAGAAGCAGAATACCTTAGCACAGTAAAGCATTGCCATGTAAATGTACATGATCAGTGAAAGATTCAATTTGGCGTAAGTTGTTAAATTAGAAAAAAAAACTTAAACACAGAAATTAAACCACTGTTTGTTTTCTCCTCAGGTACGTGTCCACCCACTACATTTATGACTGTGTTGAGAAGAAGGAGCGGTTAAATATAGAGGACTACAGGTTAAATCCCGAAGTGGTCCCGAGACACTCTGCTAGACTAAACAACAGCAAAGAGGTCCCTTCAGGAGTTTTAGGAGGTATGATGTAAACCACATAATACTGCTTTTTTGTCAGGATTTATTCTGCCATAGATTCTGTATTGATGAGACTTGGTGATACCCAAAACTGTAAATAAAGTTGTTAAAGTCGAGTCTAATCAACTGCTTTTGTATTATACACACACACACACACACACACACACACACACTACACAACATACACATACACACTAGGGATATATGTATTTCTGTTTGTTTTAAATCTGTTGGTGTACTTACCGTCTGTCATTATTTTTAGGCAGGGTTGCCTACAGCCCTGAAGATGATGCAGCCATTTTGAGTTATGTCAGCAAACACAAGACTGAGACAGGAGGAAACCGGCTTTGGCAGGAGATGGAGAAGCAGTGTGTGACTAGTCACAGCTGGCAGTCAATGAAATATCGTTACAGAGTACAACTGGCTAAGAAACAGCCTGAGGTTGAGGAGGTGAAAACAGCAGAGGAAGACACCAAGGTAATTTACCTGGAGGGTGTTACCAGGGATTTTGTCATCCATATACGTATCATCTATAGTCATCATCTATGTATGTTTTCAATGTTACATTGAACATTATCCAAATAATAATTATTAGAAATTAATCTGTGCATTAGGCTTTTGTTGCTTTTATATTTGACTGGAAAATTCAAAGCATGTTCTCGATGGTTCAACTGTGTAAAGAACAAAAATGTTCTTGTTTTTTTTTCACCAAAAACTATGGTTGATGTCACAGAGGCTTTAGGAGGGAGTGTATTTTTTGATACAACCACTAGAGGGTGGCACATTAAAAAAAAAAAAACAAACAAACAAAAAAAAAAACTATTATACACTCTGCACTGTGACTTTAATCTTATTATTAAGATAATCATGAAAACTTATACAGTATAATCTAGCAGTCTTTCTTCACATACTCTCTACTGAAGTACAAATGAGGCTTTGGAATAGCTCCAGACTTTTCATTGTGTATTATTTATTCTTATAGAAATGTTGCCTGAAGCTTCTTATCTGTCTGCTTATAGGAGGCAGGAAATCAAGAGACAGATGTTCAGAAACCTTCCAGTGAAGATGCTGCTTCTCCTCAGACACATTCAGCAGAAACAGAGCTAACACAGGTACAGTAGACAGAGCACATAGGTATTATAGCCAATGATTCAAAGACTAACGCTTGTATGTGATTTAATAATGAACTGAGCAGAACAAGTTTGGTGTTTCTGCAGATAGATGAGCAGCTCGTACCAGCTGAAAGCACACAACCAGAAAATCTAGAGGCTGAAAGATCAAACTCCCCCCAGCCTGGAGGGCCTTGTTTGGACCCACAGACTGATGCTCAACCCATTCCAGCTGAGAGCACAGAGCCAGAAACAGCAGTGCTGCCAACAACCACCTCCCCACAGAAAGAAAGCGTGCCAGAGGACTCCCTGCAGTCCCTGCCCAACACTTTAACACCAAAAAGTCCAAAGCAGCCGAAGAAGAGGGCCTCCCCCGCGCTGGAACAGTCACAGCGTCGATTAACACGCAGGCAGCTTGAGCTTGAGATGTCGTCATCGCCTGAATCTTACAGCAAAAAACTCAGATCATCATCAACTGCTGCTGAAAAACTGTCATCATCTCCCCAGCCTGTAAAGAAAACTAAATTAGCCGTTCAACCTGCTGTGCAAAACCACACAGCAGACTCACCACCTTCTAAGAGAGCCAGGGGAGAGAGTGTGGCACCGGTGGCAGAGAGTCTGCAAGAGGAGAGTGAAGAAGCTGCCGTTTCTGAAACACCACATACAGGTTTGCCATTCCTCTGCAGACAGTAACTCATCTTAAACGAGCTTTTATACCACAGAGATTTCAGTATCATATTCTGTCAGGCAGAGTGCATGATCTCCTCTTCTCTGTCTCCATTGTACGTTTCTCAGATGAAGAATCTAACTCAGTGCAACAGAAAGCAGAGAAGCAAAAAGAAAAGAAAAAGCTGGGGATTCTGGAGTTGGCTACAAAGGAGTTTGAAGATGAAAGTGAGGTGCGACTACACTACACAGTTGGGTTTGAATGTCTGACAGATCTCAGGTCATCAGACAGTTTGTTCCAGAGAAGCTGGACCAAAGTATCTTATTATTATGGTCATAAAAAACACCCTCTGATGACCTGAGAGGTCTGAAAAATTCTATAGAGTATCAGTGTGGCAAAGACTTAGATGATCTGTCATGTTAAAAAGAGTTGATGGAAATAGTAATTCCTTTTTTGTGTCTGTATATGTCGTATCAAGTATAGCATTAGAAGCATATTGACTATATCATGTGTAGAGAAAACAGTACAGAATTTATATACTTTATTTAATTCTAGCTTAGTCATATTTACCCATCCATTCATCCCCTGAAAGAGATGTCATCATTCTACATGAGTATAGCATTGTTTATTTAAAAAAAAAAATTCTCCCAAAAGATAATGCTGTGACTTCATTATGAGCCCTATTTATCAGCATTTAAATTATCCATATTTAGTGGCATTTGAATTTAAATTGTTCCCATTTCCTGGTATTGTCTATTCACTGTTACAAATCTGTTAAAATTGCTCATTAATTATTAGTGAATAGAGATTCAGCAAGCAGCTTCAAAATACTCTTGAATGTGTCTTTTCATACCTTTGGTATGAAATTGTTTTTTGTTATGATGTTATTTTTAAATGTTTAATCAAATGGCAGTAGAAACAGTACATTATGATACATACTGTTAATGAAGACTATTGTATCAGTATGGGATTCAAATTCTTATTATTTTTATTGGTAACTGTAAGATTCAGTTGCTAACTGCAGATTGCTTTCTAGATTTATTTTTTATAAGATTTTAGAATAAATGAAAAATGGCAATCTCTATTTCCTAAATACCCATTATGGGCTTAAACACAGAGGCAGGATCAAAGAGCCATGTTAGTTTCATACAGCAGTATCATGAGTTGTTTATACTGTTGTGTTGTCTCTTAGTCTGCTGAGGACGAAGCTCCAGATCTCCACGACCCAACTGAAACAGCAGCGATAAAGCCCACATCAGCAGAACCCCTCCCCCCACCTTCAGACACAGCTGCAGGTCCTGCCTCCACACAGTCCAACCCTGAAACTGGACCCAGCCTCCAGGAGAAAGCGCAACAGAATCAGGCCCTCAGCAGTAACTGTGCACCAGAGACAGACTGCCCTGAACCTGCAGCTTCTGAGGCTGCCCACACAGCCTCCAGGGCCCACCTGTTCATATTCGACAATGAATCTCAGAAGGAAGACTCTCAGTCCCTTATTGGTGACAATACAACAGCTCTGTCTAAACCACCGCCACCAGCGAACAAAGATGCTGCACCTTCTCTGACTCAGGTCCAGTTAGAGGAGGACAAACAACGAATCAGAGAGCTGATGAACCAGACAAACCAGGTGAGCTTTCCTGTGTGTTGACGCACCTTTTTTTTTCTTATGTGATTTAGACTTTTCTCAAAAAATTATTGAACTGCCATTAACTAATTAATTGTCTTCTTGCTTGTTTCTTCCCCTCTCCGTCTGTCTGTTTCATCATTTCTAACCTCAATTCATGGTTTGTCATCTAGGACTTAGCTAGTGTGACCAAAGCCCTGTTGAAGTCCAGTGGAGACTTCTCTGCTGCGCTGGATCTGCTTTTGGATCCCTCCACCATTTCTGGACCATTTTGGAATCAACATGATGACGGTCTCCTGCTCTCTGCTGATCCTGTTGTCCTCCAACACCTGCAGGACAAATACAGTGAGGAGGAAGTGGCCAAAAGAATAGTGTTTCTCGAGGTGGAGAGATGAGAGAGGGGATCTAGACTTATAGAGCATTCACATCAATATTATCACAACACTGAACTAGTGTGAAATCAGCGAGTTAGTTGGCTGACTTTCATCATAGTTTGAATTTCCACGTCCATTCTGTTTCTTTGTCGGTGACCCTGATTCCTTCAACATGAAAACTGCAAATTCTGTGCTCCTTCCTTAGTTATGGCTTATTCTGACAAACCTTGAAGACATAAAATCTCAGATATTTGAGGACAAATAAAAATCCTATTAATGGTTTTTACATGAACTACATAGCAGCCACTGTGCCATGCTCTACTCAGTTGTTTAGGGACTCTGGGGGATCTTAATGCATTTTAGTATGAAAATACTCCATCATTTTATGTGTATTTTTAATGTTTCTGTTTATTTTCATTAAATTGCAAAAAATGTGTCATACTGTTTAATAAAATAGAGAGTCATCTTTGGTTTTTTTTGGTTTTTTTAAATGTGTGGTGTTTCACCAGTGAATCTCTGAACAGATTACATTGGGGTGGGTGAAAGACATTTCAGTCTCATTAAAAAGTAACCTGAATGTGTGGCAGATTTCATCCTTTCCAAGAAACACACTCATACATGAACTCATACGTTAACAGCTTCAACACACAAGCATCCACATATTGTACATTAACTATAAGACCTACAGTATAATGTGTGGCTTACTTCAAGTACAACATAAACTATAGATTATATTAATGCAAACAAAAACCACTGAGCACATGAAGCCTACTCTAGATATCAAAGAGGAATATATTGAATTTAACTTATTAAAAAAAAAAAAAAACAAGAAGCAAATTAGTCTTGATTTTTATCCAATCCACCATTTTATTTCATTTTACCCCAATATCAATTGACTACATTCATAATTTTGAAACAATCAGCCCCAGACCCACATGAATACATTGTATCACTAGTGTAATAAAAAAAAAGAAAAAGAAACGTAATTAAATTAACCAACCACTTTAAATGGATCAACAGGATTTGACCTGTGATGCAAATGAAACACAAAAGACCAGTATCCGATACACATCAGTAGATATTACCCAAATATGGCCACAAGTATTGCTGCACCTTTTTATCTCCCAGTTGTGTTTATGAAACTAAAAGTGATAATGACAGCAAACAGGTATGCAAGTGAACATGTAAAACTGTGTGTTGACACAACAGTTAACATAACCATATAATCCCAGTGCAACGCTGATAAAAACCACTCGTATAAAACCTTTTTAGTATGAAACATTCACATCCACCAGGACCTATTTCACATACACCTAGGTCACATACAGGTAAGAACCTGTTTAGTAAAGCAAAACATACCAAGTTCTCCATGAAGTAACAGCACACCATATATCCCTGGATTTAAAAAGCTACATTTTTTTTTGCTCAGCATTTACTCTTAAGGTCTTTAGAGGATGCCTCCAATCAAGCTACATTCAACAAGAAGGGTTGCTACAGTATTTTCAACTGATATATCTGGAATCTGACCTGCTTCAAGTGATGGGAGAGTGGCGATAATACACTGAATGTCCAACAGTTTGCAAGAATGAATGACTCTGCAAACTAACACATCTGTGGTAGGCCTGTACAAATACTGAGACTGAGTTAGTAGGACTCATAGCTTGATTTACATCTTTGTCGTACGTTACTGTACATATTTGCTTTGGCTGGCTGGTTAGTGTGATGGTCAGAGTGATGTGAAAGACGGCATAGTGTGTTGTTAGACCTGCTGTTTTTTGGATGTTACAGCCATACAATCGATAAATAATGTGTTTGATGTCACCGCTGCAAAGTACAGTACCAATAAACGAATGGCTCTTTGATACTTATCAGGCTGGTTTTACATCAACTCAAACAAAAAAAGCATGTGGCATTTCTCTGTGAGTAACACTGTTCCTCACTCTTGTCTGATATCGTCAATTGGTTTTTATTATGGGTGATCTGATGTGGTCAATAAATGACCAAACCATGTGGAAAAAGTTTAATATTACATAAAATATAATAAAAGCTGAATATGGCGACATTATCACACCTTTTGGTTAACATAAAATGATTAAAAACTGTGAAAAATACATTTTCTGCCACAAATACAATTAATCAATGATTAGGATAGACACTGTTTTGATTAAAAACTTAGCGCACAGTCTGCATTGCAGCTATTTAATTCAAAAAATAATGGTATAAAAAAAGATCCGTAGCTCTTTTTCTCCACAGAAACATGCTGAAATAACAAAAGGCCTGTATTTTAACATTCTGCTTCTGTAAATCTTCAAGATAGAAGTAGCACTTAATCTTTGATCCAGCAAACCATACGTACATAATAATACAAAGAGGTGATAAAAAGATCACTTCTGTCCCCATGCGCTGATCAGTTTCTACGCTAATCCAGTGGAAGCCCTGAAAAGCGAAATTGTGAGACATCTCAAACTGTTGCAAAAGACTAATATGAACAAAAAGGCCTCTGGGGTATACGATCACATGCCTACAGCTCTCTATGTACAGTCTGACACTTGTAGCCCCAATTCAGAAGACACAAAGCAGGATGTGCCACCCATCTGGAACAGAGTCCCCTGCAGAACAGCAGGAAAATTATAGTAACACCAAAAATAAACAAATAAATTTTTCTCCAAAATACAGTGAATAAAAATTATGATTGTGTATGAATGATTGCGTGAAAGGGAAACTTTTCAAAATGATTCCTTTGGTTTTTCTAACAAGGTTTCAGAGCCTTGTTTGGCTTCGATAACTTTAATTTATTTGATTTCTTTCATAAAAACAAATGCATTTTGGACATCTAAGATGACATGTCTTGATGTGTGCAAAATAAACTGTACAAGATGAAAACAATGTTTCCCCAGTAAAGTAGATCTGAATCAGAACAATGCACTGATTGTTTTCAATATTGTTTCAATAACAAGTAGCATCTATATTATCATGAATAAAGATTTTTGTCCCTTGTTGAGGGGGGCGCTGTTCCAGTTTTTTTTTTTTACTGTTGGTGTCCATGAAAAAAACAAATGTCCCATACATAAATTTTATTCACACTTAAATGCACACAAAAAAAACACCTCTCAAAATGATACATAGAAAACACCTGCTTTGCTTAAAAGGCTAATTGTATTGGTTTTAAGAGAAATGATGAAGGGTGAAAGCCAGTCTGAAAGTAAGGCCAGCTAAATTGCATAGAACTTCAGTAGTGCACTGATGCATCAAAAGGCTGTGCTCCTTTCCTCTGTCAGCTTTGGCAACCCTGCAGAGTTCCCTCAGAAACCACCAGAACTCCAACACCATTTGTCTCCACTTCTTGTTTTGTCTCCTTGGCAGAAGACAATCTGGATCGCAAACAACCCCACCTGGACTAAAATAATACAAAAACAAAACAGTATTCCAAACAAGGGGAACTGACTTTCTGCATCTAAAATGAATATTAAAATTCAAAAGATGGATGTTTTTTATTTTCTGTGAATAATGTATCTGTTGTTCACCGAACAAGAAGCACAATATGTACTATTTTCAATTCCTTTAGAAAAAAAGGACTTTAATAGGGTAAGAATTTGTAGAAAATACTTCTCAGCCTGTTTAAAACATTTGAGAATTTCTTTTTCTCTCCCAAAAAATGATGTGAAGCTCTGGACAAGAATCCAGCGAGGCAGCAGTGAGGAAGAAAGCACAGCTCGGACTCTATATGCACCCTTTTTCTCTTTGTGAAGCAAAGACACCACCTCCCCGCACCCTGACATCCCCATCCACCACCACCACTTTCTAAACAACAGAAATAGTATAAAAGCACCAGTTTTGGGCCCGCGTCAGTGAGCATGACCACCAGAACTTAAACAGGTCAGACAGGCCCAGATTTAAGTTGGTCCCCCTCTCTAGGAGGGTGGAGCTCTATACACATTTAACCCCCGTGACAACAAGGGGTGGTCAGGATGAGTTGGGACAAAGCCCGGTTATGCAGCCATCAACTGACAGAGACTTCGGCCTCCACGTCCTTGTCCGAAATCTCGTCCTGGATCTCATCTGTGTTCCCTGAGTCGCTGCTGGCCACAGAGCTGATAGAGGGAGAGTTCCTGCCACCTTTAATCATCCGTCGACAGGTCTCCATCTGCACGTCCAGGCCTCTCTTCATGCTGCACATCTCCATGTACTCATGCAGATGTCTGTTCATGTCACTCTTTGCTGTGGCCAGTTCCATCTAAAAAAAAGACAATGGATAAAACATAAAGAGGGGGAATCCTTTATGTTAATTCCTTAAGAAATGCTCCTACCTTCTACATAATTTCCCTTTTCTTAATTCTGAATATAACAAGTGGGTATGTAATAACTGTATTAGCTAACACTTTCTCCATTTCCCTTATATTCAACAACAAATTACATAGCCCTTTAATGGAAATTATTCTAGTAATAACGACACTTAATAGCTCACTTTTTTTTTTTTTTTAAAAAAAGCATTTTAAATAGATATTTCCCTTGACTTAGGTAAAAAAGTTAATATCTATACAAAATAAATTTAAATGTATTGAATTGGTATGGCTTGTAAAACCTAATGTGCACAAAGAATTTAAAACGGTGTACCACAAGGATCCATTCTTGGGCCTCTTTTGTTCAACCTGTGTATGGTCTTGGCCATATCATGCAAGAGCTCAAGGTGGCTTTTCATAGCTATGCAGACAACACACAGATTTATTTAGATCTTTAACACAACCGATGTTGGTTGATTGACTCTTTGAGTCTGTGCCTTCAAAATCTGAATGGCTGGATGCAACAACACTTACTTCAATTAAATAGAGACAAGACTGAAATAGTGCGATTTGGGAACAAAGAAGGAAGATTTCAACTTAGTGCCTCCCTGGAGTCCATAGTATTAAAGACTTCAACCCATGTTAAAAATCTCAGTGTAAACTTAGATGGGGATCTTAGTTTGAATGACCACATCAAAGCTATAACTAAATCTGCCTTTTGGCATCTCAAAAACATCGCTAGGGTTAGTGAGATTGTGTAATCAGGATTTAGAGAAACTCATTCATGCCTTTATATCCTCCAGAGTTGTCTATTGCAATGCTCTCCTCACTGCTGTACCAACTAAGACCATTAGACAGCAACAGCACATTCAGAATGCTGCTGCAATTTCCCACCCTGATAACTTTCATACAGCACTTGAGGGAAGTGAGTGAAAAGATGGAATATTATCCACACTCAATGTATAAACAAATATATAATTTCCCATAACTTAAATCCTTTTTTTCATGACCAAGCAATGTCTGTGTATACATGAAAAAATAAAAATAAATAAATAAAAAAAATCACACACACATATATATATATATATATATATATATATACATTTATATACAATGGGACTGGGCGACAATTCAATATCTGTATCTGTTATCAACTGTAAGTGTAAGTAATTATTATTATATTATACTATATTATGTTATAATTGTACAGTTCTGCTGCCTGAATAAAAGATTCAAAGCAAATTCTAATAAACAAATAAAAAACTAAGTACAAAATGAATTATGTAAGGTCTTGTTTTATAACTGATTCACACACAAAAACACATATAGATTGTCTACCTCAATCTGGCCAATGGTCTCCTGGTACTCCTGCTCTCTGGTCTTAAATAGTGACTCCGTTTCATCAATGAGGCTGCCAAGACTTCCATCCTGGGAGTCCTTAGAGAGCACAGACAGAGGCCTCATTCATCATGCATGAGGAGATGTCTTACACAGCATCCATAGCAATGATCTACACTCTGACTTGCATTAGCCTGAAAACCATATAGTGTGCAAAGGACCATAAATGCAGAGAGGACTCACTGGATCAGCGGCTTCACCGTTGCCTTCGCAGGGGGTGATGGATGTACAGGTTGCTGCAGCCATGGCGCACGGCACGTTGTAGTTCGTGAAGTCCTCCCACAGCAGCAGAGTCTCCTCGTTTTCCTCCCATGTCAGACTGTCACAGTCGTCGTCGATTTCAAATGTCTCGCGCCTGGCAACAAAGGAGTTATCTGAACAATGTCTGTGTAGGACAAGGACAGAGAATGGAAAGAAGAAGAGAGAGGGAGGAGAGGGAGGAGAAGTATAACAGCCACCAGATGCAGCAAAGGTCATGCGCTTATACAGATGATGAAAAGAAGGAAAGGAAAGATTTTATAGAAACCAAAAGCAGTCAAGCATACTATATGGTCAGCAACTGAAAGCTTGTTTTAAAATATTTTAGGGGTTAGTGATTAGTAAAAAGGTTTATCCAAAACAGCAAATGTGAAAAATGTTAGACTGGATTCAGAAAATAAGCACTGTGGCCTCAACAGAGCAAATGAATACCCACAGTATTAATATCTGCTGGGTTTTGCTGAGTGAGCGAGCAGTGTGTTAGATGCACCACTCCATATAAACGCTAGAGGGAGATGAAGGAATACACAGAACAATTCCATCACAACAACTTTGCAGGAAACTACTGTGCTGGTATGGCGCAACTGCAAAGCATATGCAGTTTCATTCAAGGCAGGGAGTGTTTGGTTCTGGTATGTGTATGTTGCTGGTGCATGTGTGCGTGTGAGATGTCGCTTACAGCTGGTTGAGCATGCGTTTCATTTCGTCCGTGATGTTGAGTGATCCGGGGACCTCCTCCTCCGAAGGGCTGGGCTCGGCATCCATCTCTGAATTCTCCTCATCCGACACCACTTTACGCTCTTTCCTTCTGCAGCAAGCCATGGCCCCCTGCGAAGCACACACAGAAACATGAGCACACACCCAACATGAACCTGATGAACCTGAACCCTGAGGCAAAATGCGAAGAAGACAACTGGTGTCTAGTGTGGTTATTTATCTTTCACCTTATCTGTATCCCTAAGCCAGTAAGAATACTTTACTGGCTTAGGGATATGAGTGCTGGTGAATGCTGAACATGCAGCATTTTCTTTAATTTGTTCATTTAACTTGTAAAATGACAGAAAGAAGAAATGAAACAAATGTAATGTATATAGGATGTGTGGCTAAAGCTAATTTGCAGTCCTCGTCTCTGGTTCAGATTTTAAAATCAGGTTAAAACAACTAAACAAACAAGTGGAAAGTCAAACGTTCATGTGTCTATGTATGTGTTGTGCATACTTATCTACATTGGTCTATCGATGACACACTTGTATTTTTCTTGTAAATAGTGTAAATTTAAGGCAGAGACCTAAAAAAACATATGACATAAAAAGAGAAGCCTCCAACTTGATTCGCAGTGGCTTGATACTTGGGCTTTAGCCAGTAATGTCGGCGCAATGTGATAACCTTGTGTGCAGCGAAGTAACATCAGCATTTCACTTTTCCGTGTGTGTGTGTGTGTGTGTGTGTGTGTGTGTGTGTGTGTGTGTGTATTTGTGTGTGTGCATGCATTTGCAACAGTCACTGCTGTAAGTATACTGAATGTGTATGTTTGCATGTTTGACAGTGTATTTGCGAACATGCAGACATGCATTCCTGCGCCTTTACGGGGGGGTCACTCGGTACATGATGATCGGCTGATGAAAAAGCAACAAAGTCACGGCACACTATCAGCCACTGGCGGCTCTGATTTCATTTACAGAGTGCTGACTGTTTCCCTCACAAAAGAATTCATATGTTTTCTGCCATTCCTGTCAGCTCCTCTGACAAACTGTGGAGCAGCAGAGGGATGGATGCACGCCCACCTTCTCTGGCAGCGACCTGACTGGACTGACGTTGAACATCTTTGACATGTCCTCCGAGTTGCGTTGCTGAGCCACATCGCACAGTTTGGCCGTGATGTCGATCCGCCTGCAGATGTCCATGTCCACCCGCCTGGCTTTCTCTTGAATCTTCGAGTCCAGGTCAGTCATTTGCTGCGTGGAGATGGATGGAGATTTTAAAATGACATATGCAACTCAAACACCTTCTAACACTGCATAAACTGCAGTATGTGACCTTGATTCAAATGTTTAAGTTGACTGATACCAGCTGATTGTTTTATGGTCATATTACATCTTTCAGTTAGTTGCTGTCAGTTAACTCACCTCCATACAGTGCTTGTCCACTGAACATTTAATCCACTTAGTGATGATTTATGTAGCTACATGTTTAAGTTTCATATCAAATTTATTTATTGTTTTAGAGAGCAAAGGGTATTCCACCCATCTTCAACACTAAGGTCAGTTTACTTGAAAAGGAGTACTACTCAGTCAGAGAAAACTGTTAATGTATAATGTCCTCTGTGGCTTTGGTGAGAAAAAATAACCCCAGTGATGTCATCGGGGTCATTTTTCCCTCGGATATGGTTTGAGACTTCAAATTTATAACAGAAATTAGTTTTCTACTGAATAAATAAATAAACAAAGAATTCTTATTAATGTGTTTTCTGTTTTAAGTATGTACTTGACCATTTGGCTAGGATACACTTGAATTTTTTTTCTCAACGTAGCTTAGCAGGTTAAATAAAATTATCTTAAAAAAACATAATAAAACTTCCATCTGTTTACAATACTTGCATCTTATTTTGTCAACATAAGAAATATTCAAATACATCTGTTGGAATCTGTTGGAATAAGACTTGATGGGGCAGATACGGACTCTGCAAACATCTCACATACATTATTTCCTCCCTAGTTTTAGACCACCAATTTCTCTGGACAAGGGGGTCACAACCATAGCCACAAAGTACGGGATGTCTAGCTGCTACTTCTATAGATAAAATAATCTACACATCCTAAGAGATCCACTGCTGCTACGTCACTTACCTGTCTCTGGATTCACACATTGAGGGTGAAGTAAAGCACAGAAAATAACATGAAAAATCTACAATGTACAAATGCCCAAGTGAAGATAAGCAGCATAAACAAAAACATTATCTGGCTATATTTATCCCTGAGCAAGCACAAGCTGTGACTGGGCCCACTGCAGTATATTACAGCTGTATATCACACTAGAGCAGCCCTGCCAGGGAACAATACAGGGCTGTACAGAACAGGAAATGCTCTTGATCTACAGCTGCTATTTGAGCTATTTTCAATGGACGCTTGTTTTAGAGGCTTTCTGGCATTATACTGTATATTTTTCCTGAATCCAAATAAGGAAGGAAGGGTGTGTGTGTTAAGTATTGTTCCTCAGACCTGTCAGAATTACAAGACTCATCAGTGATGTTTAGGAATGTGCAGGACAACAGTTGTACATGCTGAAACATTGCTGCTGGAACGATTAACACAAATGCTTTAAGCATGGGAGTCAACCTAGCACTTTTTGTACAACGTGAAAGCTTTGTCAGACTTGGGGAAGTAATAATGACATCACCCTGGCGCTGAACAAATACTTACATCACTCATCAGGCTCTTGAAGACCACGAGTTCAGCCTTCAGTCTGTCCACCTTCTCGCTCAGCTCATCCTGGATCTCTGATGACTCCTTGGCACTCTGAGTGAAGGACACATGAAGGTAAATAAAGGTGCTTATGAGGTTAGTGGAACCACATAAACTCTGCTTACTAAAGTTTGTGAATTAAATTTGTTAAATCACCACTTCTAAACTGGTGTAAATCTTTATAACAAACATGTATAACACACATTCGCTAGGTTTAGGTTTATATACAACACTGTAATGCATCTGCGAAAGCAGCACAACTTATCTGACTTTGCCAGGGATACAACAATAAAGCCCTGAACTTATTTCCATTATTGTCCCTGGTGTTTACACAGTCCACCAACCAACAATTGATAAAAGCATGAAAGTAAAAGTGTCAAACACAAATTAAAAGGAGTCAACATCATCAAAGACATTGGTTGTTTGACACAGGTCAAGATGTAAATATCCTTGGATTAAAATGTAGCTACAGCCCCAGTAGAGAAAAGACTGATAAGGCCCATGTAGGCAAATAAAGCTTTTATGCTGTTTTATATGATCATGTTATACTGTTTTATATGGTTACTGTCTGGCTCTGTACCCAGAGGTCGTTGTTTAGTTTCCTCTTCATATTTACCTGATGCAAATGTGGGCCTTTACAGAAAGCATGAAGTGATACAAAAGATGTTTTGTAGCTGTAGCTACCTAAAGGAAGGCACTGTACTGTACGTTAACATACACAGAGGTAGATCATTAGTGAATTAGTTCCAATGGGCTGAAATTTAAAGGAACAGTTTGACTTACTGAGAAAAGCTTATTTGCTTTCTTTCCAAGTGTTAGATGAGAAAATTGATATGACTCTTGTGTCTGTATGGCAAATATGAAGCTAGTGCCAGCAGCTGGTTAGCTTAGCTTAGCATAAAGACAAGAAACAAGGGGAGACAGGTAGCCTGGCTTTGCCCAAAGGTAAAAATCCACTTACCAGCACCTGTAGGGTTCACTAATTAATTAATGTTATATCTCATTTGTTTAATCTGTACAAAACACACAGAGTAAAAATATCAAGTTATTCTTTTAAAATAATACAGTCACTGCCAGGCCTCACGTTTGTGGTCTCATAAACATTAACCTAAATAACTGAGCCCTAATTGTAAGATAACTGGCTTTTCTTCTGAGTTTTCAAAATAAAACTATTTTGGTTCTGTAGTATGTCGACACATGGTAACAGTCCTCTGGCTCCGGGCCCATAACAATAACTGGCTGTTTTTATTGAATTTACTGTGCGAGCATATTTCCGGCTCTCCCATACACAGCCACATCTGCCTGTGTGCTCTGAAAGGTTGAAGCCCCCCCCGGGAGGATGGCACTCCACCTCTCTATCTGGGGTTTTGCTGACCCAGAATCCAAGACAAACACGCATGCTGTCACAGATCGATTTGTGCAACAGCAGATAGAGGGAAGGATGTCAACTAGATGAGGTGCTCACACCAGCTGGGTTGGTGTACATGTTGTGATATAGCCCCAAGGTGTGACACTTTAAATTGATTTTGCCTCTACATCCATTTCTGTTTGCCTGCGCTGCACACAAACATAATGGGAGACTGCTGGTGAAATTTGATGTTTATATCTGCATCTAGGCCAGCTGACTCCTCTTGATGGGTTTGTAATATGGTTTTTCTGATCTGACACACTTCCTCCTGGCTGTCCAGCAGCTGCTTCTAGTCAAGCTGTATTGGGTCCACACAGCATAGAGCACCATGAGGAACTGAGCTATATTTAACTGCTCATACATGTGCTGTAGTGGCTATTTAGAAAATGTATGTGTACACACGCTGCCCCTCAGATCTTATTTGCACTCCTTATCTGCATGTGGTAGATGAGCTTTCAAAGGTCTGTGCATGAATATGTTAATGGTATATATTTTATAGTTTATGTTTCCCAACCTGCTGCAGGGATTCCACCGTGGACTCCAGCTGCTCCCGTTTGGACAGCTCCTCCTCCCATCTGCAACACAGAGCACAGAGTTGGGTCAGTTACTGCTGGCCCTGGTCCCCTGGGGGCCACTAGACAGGGTAATGGTACTTTTGTGGGGATAATACTCCCATCTCTGATTACAAAATGCCCTTGACAGTGTGGGTTCACACCCATTTCCCCCTCCTATTTCCTATCTTTTGTCTCTTTTTTCCTTTGTACAGTCATCTTTACAACCCCACTGCCTCAATAAAAGTTCCGTCCTTCTCCAAATACAACAAACATTGCTCATGAATAGTGTCTCAACCTTTGAGTGACTGCAGAGGGACATGTGAGCTTGAACACACCCAGAAGGGTGGGGTATCTTTGCTGCAGCCTGAATTCCTTCATGCTTTCTGCCTCATCCCTCATGAAATCACAGGAGTAGGAAATCTGTTTACAAGATCTCACTGGCAACAGCTCAAAGCACAAAAATCTCCATTCATGCTTTTGACAGAGATAAAAAAAAACCTAGAGATACAAAGTTAACATGTACTGAAGCTATCAACCCGAGTACAACGCCATTCATAGCAATCCCAGTATTTACTGAAGATAAGATTGAATTATTCATCACATCATAGTCGCCAGTTGGGCAGACAAATCACGCACACACAGAAACAAGCAGCTCACATTATTGGTTAAGGACATTTGCAAGCAACAGAAGATGACAATAAAGAGTCTAGCGGCTGTGTGCTTCAAGCTATGGCAATGTTTACATGCTGGTGTTAAGCAGGTATTGTGTTTACCATGTTCACCACCTTGGTTTAGTGTCTTAGCATGCTAATTCTAGGTAATCAGCTGAGGCTGATGGGAATGCTATTAGTTTCATAAATCTGTTGTTAGCCTGTGACCTGATAATGGCACTAGATGAAAAATCAAGGGATGACAAAAGTTCAACCTGAGGGAGATGTGATTGTAATGAGATTTTTCAGTCTAGACAAAAGTGGGGTATGAGAAAAAAAACCAACCAACATTACTATTCCTAAAGCCATGCCAGTACTGTAGCTAAAAATAAAGTGCCAGACCCCCCACCCCCCACCCCACCCCCTACTGGCTGGAAGCTATGATTAGCAACACAGTTCTATTTTCCTCTGGTTATGGGTCATATCACTTCTCTACACCATGGCAGCCATGTATAAACAAAATTAGGAGCCCCTTTAATTACATTGCAGTATGCATCACACTCGAGGCACAGAGGACTCAGCCTGTACTGCATCAGTCAGTTTAGCACGCTCCTAATACACACTCATCTGCTTCCCTGGGAGATGAGATAGCCGGCATGCTGAGTCACGGATGCTTCCCAAAAGACTGTACGAGGTTCAGAATGGACAAGGAGCTCATTCAGGAAAATGAAGTAACTGCGCAGTTTCAGACATTCATGTGATGGTGAGCCACTGTGGGCCACATGCATGGTGACGGTGGATGATAAAAACAGAGGGGGTTTCTGTGAGCGAGTGTGTAGGGGAGAGAGAGACTGGGTGAGCCGGTGGGAAAATGTTTGCGTGCTGGTGTAAGGTAGCACATGTCTGGGTATATATGTTTACTGGAAGGGAGCGAGCTGACATCTGATGACCACCATTGACTTCTGGGACATTAGCTTACCCATAGGCATTACCACGGAGACACACAAACACAGCCAGAAGTCACTTCTGTACCACAACATGCGTCACTAGAGAATTCACTTTCTCAACAAAACTCAGCTTGTTTCCATTCAGGACCCCCTAAATGTACACTGTCTAATTAGAGAGAAGTATTCCTTGGCAGGGCGTGCCAGCTCGCACTGTGATTGAAGCCTTGTTCTGAAAATGCTGGCAGTGCTGCTTTCCTGTGACCACAACACTCCGCCAGTCTGCCGCAGGACTCCGACTGAGGTCACTGGAGTTCACAACTGCATCACATCCTCTGCAGACACAAATTCGTTTGTCACAGCATCTGCATCACTTGTGTTGTCACTTCCTGAACGGCCTAAACAACTTTTTCTGTCGTGGGTGATAACTGGACAACATAATTAAGTCGACCTACTGATGCAGGGAAAGCCTATCTCTGTCAATGATATTTCAAGGCTATTTATGTCATCTATCAAAGGTAATGGAGTCAATGGAGCAGCAACTGCTTCCACATTATTTGGAGCAGTTACAATTTAGCAGCCCATAAAAGTCAAATGGAAAATCACAGACTGTTTTCAAGCATCCAGATATGAAAAGCCAATCCAAACAAAGATGACACTACAGCACAGCAAAGGTATTCAGTCTGGCCTCTCTGCCATAGCTGTGGCTCTGGTTTTCCTGTACCTTTGGCGTGACTCAGTCAAATGAACACACCCGGAGTCTCCTTACAAGGACAAAGACAGCAGGAGGGTTGGAGCCTGCATCCACTCACAGACATCTGTTTACTGTGAGATATTTCCTCTGAAATCTTGCACTAATAAATCCAAAACTGTGGTCTTACACACGTGTTAGCTCAGCCTACAAAGCCAACTGAGATTGCAGCAATAAAAAAAAAGTGGTTTCTTTTTCATTTTTAGGGCAAAACCAACATTTAATGAAGTTGTTTTATAAGAGCTACATGAGGGTACTTTCACTTTTACTTCTTTTCGAGAAAATTAAAAGCTTTTAGAAGAATGAATCATCTGTTTGTTTAATCATTTATAACATTACATCCAATCCAATCTAATAATGAACAGGTAATTGTTTTCTTAAAGTATGGCATCATTAACTGAGGTAGCACTTAAGTAGAATTGCTCAAATGAAAAGAATGAAAAAAAGAAAGAAAATTTCACTTTTCAGTGGATGCAGAGAGATCACAACTGTGTTTTGTGATGCACGAAAAACACTGATTTAAGAGGAAACTGCAACACTGAGAGGAGAAAAATGAAGTGTCTCATATCAAACAGACATTTTCTCATACATTTTTTTGTCCGGTGAACAATAGCATTCCAGCGGCGCTTGCCAACTAACACTCCCTGCCTTGTGTGGTATGTCTGGGAGTTACGCTTGCATGCAAGCTGCCTCAATGTTTTCCCGTCACTGCGCCTGAGGACACACACATGCATGATCTTGATTCTTGATTCTTTTCAATGACAGTGGTCATTGTGTTAGTTTAATGGCTCATAATCACTAAACCTTGAAGCATGATTCATCTTTGCCAGAATCAAAGAGGGGAAAGTGACTATCAAATGATTACCCACTACTTATCTGATGTTCAAATTCAAAAGTTCTTACAGAATGACCACTATACAGTTATGAACAGGCTGTAAATACCAAAGGAGCGGAGGGAAAACTTTGAGGTGTGGTTGCGGCTCATTCCACAAATCCTCTGTTGCTCACAGCAAATAAAAAATCTGAGTCAGATAGCACCCTCTTTAAACTGCATGATGCACTGGAAAGTTTTATCTAAAGTAGAATTACTTCGTAACCAGACGTCAGATTACGAGCTCAAAAACTGATCCTGTGTATTAGAGCAGATTAACACTAAAATACATAAATGTAGAAGTCATATTACACATTACATATTTTTTATATGCTTTTTATATGCTGAAGAGTAAAACGTTTGCTCTTATTTACCTTTGTCACCTTACTGAAATCTTTTCTCTTGTCCCCTGATTGTGTAATTTACCTAGCAACTATGTATTTACAGTATATTGTACAGTATGACTGTTGTGATGCATGTCCATATGAAGATCATGATGATTATGATGATGATGATGATGACAGTGTTAAAATACCAACATTTCTGAAAACCATTGTCTTTTTGTTATGTTTTTCTTCAAAAATGTCTTAAGGGTTTATACAGGAAAAAAAGGGTATGTACTTTTGGCAAATTACCAAAGGGTTAGGAGGTCTTTATAAAGTGAATGGAAATAAATTATTATTGTGTTGTCATAATATTATCACATCCCACTGATAAGTATTTCTCACCATAAATAGTAGTAAAACTTATCTCCACTAGGTGTTGTATTGTAAATAAAAATATTAATCTGCTTTATTTCCATGTCAGTAAAGCATTCATTTAATTTTCCTTGTAAATCATCATGCATCTATTCTAAAACAAGACTGCAAAATAGACCTAAGTTGAAACTGTATAAAGAGATTTTAATAGCACCATTACAATTAATTCTCATGAGGGCATGCAATAGTAAAACAGGAAGTGTTACATGATAACCGATTGAAGGATCAATACATCAGGCTACATGCAGGACAAACACTCCCATTCAGCTCAGCCGCTCACATGAAATGAGGCCACTGACAGCTTTGATAAATCATGTCTGAGAGTCCAGAGCGCACGTGATTCCTCCCCTTGGAGCTCTATAGGCGTCTGTATAATGTCCTCTCCATGACAGCAGCATTCCCCATCTTCTACATGCAATAATACAGTGCACAAGTGGGCCCCATAATTCACTTTCAGCACAGATTCTTCCAACAATCTTGGCTGGATAGGAGGAGCGTGATAGGAAGGAACATCTGTAGCACGCTGATGTGAAATAGTGAGTAATGTGATGCTTTCCTCGGAGGAAAAAGGGGGCGGTATGACTATAGTAGGTCATCGATTGAATGTCATGATGCTCCGTAATATACAGCCTCCCAAGACCCCACAGAGAAACATGTGTGCTAATGATTCATGTGAAATGGATCGTGCTGGCGGGTAAAGCAGCCCAGCAGCCCAGCGTCTGGCTTCTCAGGAGTCTCTGCTGACGAGACAACACGCCAAAGTCAGAGCTCATTTCATTTCTTTGCTCCAACTAACTCCACCTCGCTCCCTGACCTCAATCCATTTTCATAACACAACCACGCACAGACACACAAACCAGTTTGTCCTCCATCACCGCATCTTCTCAAAGCATCAGTAAGTAGAAATGGTGACAATAACCTGCATCACATGTGCAGGTTGATTATTTCCGGGTTCACTCCATCGTGTAATCTGCACACAGTGACTCTCTGCTTGATGTTCCATAGACATGGTCAGTCTTAAATATAGACCTCCTAACCCAGACAGGACACAGACACCACCAGGCCAAGCACGAGGACTATCGGTGTTGCTAAGTGACCACAGACATTTTCCCGAGCCACCATTATCATTGGCCCTCAGGGAGAGACCAAATATTGTAGTAGACAGTGTTAAACACACTATTTGTGATTGTTTATTGACTCCTCTAAAACTAGTTTTCCATGTTTCTTTTTTTTAAGTCACAGATTATAAAAGCATTATAAATTAAATTATGAAATTATTGGCATTAGAGCACCGTAATATTACTGGGTAGGGCCTCCTATTGCTCTCAAAACAGTCTTAGTTCTTCCTGGTAAATATTCCACAGGATGTTGTAAACAATCCTTTGAGATTCTGCATGTTGACATGATTGCATCACATCATTTCTGCAGTTTTGTCATTTGAACATTCATGCTGTGAATCTCCTGTTCTACCACATCCCAAAGGTGCTCTACTGGATTCAGATCTGGTGACTAGGGAGGCCACTGAAGCACAATGAACTCATTGCCATGTTCGTGAAATAAGTTTGAGACGACTTTTGCATTGTGACATGATGCATTATCATGCAGGAAAAGTAGCCATTAGATGATGGTAAATTGTGGCCATAAAGCAATGCACATGGTCAGCAGCAATACTCAGATGGGCTATGACATTCAAACAATGATTGATTATTCTTAAGGGGCCCAAAGTGTGCCAAAAACACCATCACACTACCATCACCACCACCAGTCTGGATTGATAGACCACTGCAGCCTCTGCAGATCTCTGTTCTTGGCTGACAGGAGAGGAAACCAATGCGTTTTTCTGCTGTTGTAGACCATCTGCTACATGTTGTTCATTGTGAGACATTAGTAGAGTTGATATATGACTTACCATAGCCTGTCTGAGTTACTGTAGCCTGTCTGAGCTATAGTTTAACCTTAACCAAAACCAAATTAGAACCCTAACCCTAAAATCAAATTTTAACCCTAAAAAAGCCGTCTCTACCTGTAGGGACCTCAGTTTTTGGTCCCACAGTGACATGAGTCCCCATGGGTTAGTGCATATTCAGGTTGAAGTTCCAACAACACACACACACACACACACACACACACACACACACACACACACACACACACACACGTGTGTATATATAATCTTTCAATGTCTTGTTTGCAGTCCAAAACCACAACATATTCAGAGAAAAACAGAAGCCAGAACCGAAGAATTTTTGGTGTTTATTTACTTTCCTGTCAACCAACGCATCAATTACTCAACTAACCTTTTTCGCTCTAGTTGTATCCTTGCCCCAGTCTATGCCTCCTATTTATTAGCATAGCATTAGCATTTGGATCACAGAGTTTCTCTTTAAGATAATTAACTGGTGAAGATTGAAAAAACCCACAAGGTTGTTTAAAAACACTTAACGCTGCTCTTAATGCATTTGCAGAATCCCCAAAGGACCTTCTAGTCATCTAGAGGAAAAATATTCCATCTGCTGAATGAGAAAAAAATATTTCAAACCCATTTGCCAAGTTGCAACTTCTCTGTGACCGGAAAGAATGCTAACACGTGAGCTGCATAAACCGGGGCTGGTTGTAGATTGTCCAGCCTCTCAATGATGGCTCTCTGCTCAATATGCCATGTTCCAATACAGTACACACTGGTTACTTTTATGATTGGATCGTATTTATACAGAACAAAAGGGAGCCAGAAAACATGTGGCAAAGGCAGAAAATGTTTAAATTTGCCCTGGAGTGAAAGAAAAACGTGAGTTTGTTAACTATATAGTTTACCTTTTATGAAAAACGCCAATGTGTATGTACGTACATATTTATATATTATATATATATATATATATATATATATATATATATATACACACACACACACACACACACACACACACACACATATATATATATATATATATATATATGTGCATTATTTCAATTTAATCTGCATACTTTATGCACCATAGTGCAGCCCTTAACTTGCAACCTATGTTGCTACCTTGTCTTTGTATTTGTCTTTGTATGTGTATTTTATGCATTTATGTCTTGTGTTACCTGGTATGAAATCTATTTTTTAAATGGCAATCAAAAGCCATATGTTTACAATATCCTAAGAACCTACTGTATTAAATATCTCTTCCAATGAAGAAAGCTGGTTTAAGCTAGACTTCAGACCATCAGGTTGTGAAATATGGCAACGGTGACCAAAAAAGGTCAGCTTTCCTAGAAAATACGATGACTGCATCCTCCCGTCTCCTTATCAGCCTGTAAAGCTCGCCTTTATCTAAAAGCTTTTGAAATTGTTGGAGATATCTTTCACTGAGCATTTTCCAGTTATGAAATTGTTCCTTCGGGGAAGAAGTACGGACAGTTTTGATCAAAATCTAGGAGGTTCAAGAGGAGAACATTCCTCAGGGCTTTTTAACTCATTAATGTTAATCTGCTGGCACATATGAATTTATGCCCATTTTTAATATGAATTTTTGCTTTTGTCTTCTCTACCCTCAATTATGGATTATATGGATATTTTGAGTATTTCCAACATGACTGCACCACATTTAATAGATGCATATACAAGTATTCATAATATCACTTATTTTTGTGTTTCTCTAAATGGGAGGAAAATATTTTGTATGACTATGCAACTACAGTGTATTTGTATGTCAATAGATATACAGATGTGCATATGTACTGTACACAGATGGATACAGATACAAATGTATGTGTATACAAATGTAACTGTACAAATGTATTATTATTATCATTAAACAAGTGTATTTATTTTCCATGGGAATAATGTGGGCATATGTGTATATGCATGTGCATATGTGCTGTATGTATGCATACATGTACAGTTTATGATTTTTTAAATGAGTAAAATTTAATTTAAATATTATCCTCAAACAAACAGTCAGACTGTCACATTAACATTAATATTGTAAAGTATTACAGCACCATGAGTGTATCTTATTCTGATCTGATATTATGATAATTAATAGATAAAAAATTGAATATTTTGGGGCAGTAATGATTTTAGACAACGTGACCTTATTTTGCAATGATTTGCATGAATAAGTTTAATGATATTGTTCAGCCAGTGTTTGCAGCATTTTAGTACATTAACATTAGCTATTCCATTTTCCAGTAGGATAATATCATTCAGTAGACACTTATACTTGGAGTATGTTTGGAACAGACTGGATAAAATAACATTAACACTGAGGATGAGAGGTTGTAGACACTGGGAAATGTAATCTGTGAGTTTGATGAATGTTCTATGTCTTAATCCTGGCACCTACTGCTTAATTAAAGTTCATCCAACAGCAATATATTTCTGTGCACTCAAACAGGGATAAAGCTTCTACAAGCTTTGTTTGTCTTGGGGGATCTTCGTGAATCATTAGCAGACAAAACTTCATATTGTATATAATCTACTTTCGCTCAACGAAACTACTTTCTCTCGATTTCAACATTCTGAGAAGCAAGTCGGGGCAGACAAACAACATAGACTAGCTGCAACACAACACGGAAACAACTATAAAAATATAGCCTGAATTCTGTTCCTGGCGCTCTCTGGAACAAGGTGAGACCATAACAAAGTCATTAACACCGATCAAAGCATCTGTCTGAATAATGGGTTTGGTACAAACCTGTGGATCCTCCCTTCATACTGTTGGACTGATAGATAATTGGGATCCACTGTCGGAACATGTCTAATCCTCCCTCCTGACCTGGCCCCACAACGTTGCCACACTGACTTTTCCTGACAATATGGGTGTGAGCTCAACTTGTTTGCACTGGGCACATGCTTTATCTAATTGCTTAACTCCCAAAGCCTGTCCTAGCCCTCTTTTCTCTCGCCTGAGGGATCTTGCTCTCAGGTTAGCTGCAAACTGTATCGGGGAGATGACAAACACATAGGTCTTCACATGTAATTACCACTTTTGTTTCCAACTAATAGGTATGACCTAAGTGCACCCTGAAAAAAAATGGATAATTGCTTTTAAAGGAACTTATATAAGAGTTTGTGACAATGGCAGTTCGTTAACTGTTAATCCTTGTAGCGACATGCAAGGGTGTTCCCACTGTGAAAACAGCTGAGATTAATAGTTTGTTTATGTTTGTAATATTTGGCAGCTAAACGTCTTTTGCTGGCAAAATGGGCAAAAGACTTTCTGTCAACTGTCTTGTGATAAGCATCTGGAAAGTCAGATTTTATCGCAAACACTATTTTATTAAGTCTTGAACGTCACACAGGGGAACAAGGAGTCATTTATTGCTTATTTGTGTAGTCTGCAGCGGTTGTGAGCGTTGTGACTGAAAATCAGTTTTCCCCGCAGTCTTCATCTAAAATCAAACTGACCCCACCCATCTCACAAAGCACACTCCTGTGCAGTTATGTTATTATGTTCTCACTGATTTCATTTACTGCGGTCCACATTATAGTGCTTTCATAATAGCTCTGGGCTCCTGGTTATTTATCTAACATACAGCAAAAGTATCAGACATTAACGGCATAAAAACAGTGAACACACAACTTGTAAAAACACTTGATTAAAGAAAGCTATAGTTGGCCTTCCTCACAATCCTGTAATGACTTTGAGTTGGATGTTCTGCTTGACAAATGACGTGGATTTGTTCCATGTAAGTGTAAGAGTGCAAACAACGGTCTGCATGCCTGGGCCATGTTAGGGTGGAGCTGCACTGGGTGTGACAACCCATTATAGAAGAAAATAACATGAAGATGTTCAGTTCTGGCACAAATCCTCACAGACCAGGGTGTGCACAGCCAAATTATGTGAGACAAAACAAAGCCATGAGACATTATCGCTAGATAAATAACTTTTGTACCTCTGGGTACACACACCTGTAGGATGAACCCAAGGAGTGACTACAAAACTGAAAGAGCTCTATTCAGAAGAAATCTGGTTTCTTGACCACAACGATTACTCACAATTACTCACATACAACAAAGTGAAATTACCAGCCTGAGGGCCAGATCCAGCCCACCAGACAGTTTCATAATCCTTCACATGTTTAGATGTTGTTTTTGGTTTTTTTTTTTTCACTATTTTATTTTTGGTAAATTGGCTGCATTTATTAAAAAGCTTTTATCCAAGGTGCTTTATGATACATTTCTCATCCTCATCCACTAAACACAACACAGTGACAACACAGGTGGCAGCTAGCTATCATGCAAGGCACTGGCTCTTTGTGTTTGAGACCGTGGATGTACAGTATTTTTACACAACAGTGAAAACCCCACAACACCATGAAACAGTGTATATGTATATGATACATAGCTTAAATATATGTTTTCTGTGTGTTGATCAACTTGAAAACATGGACCTTTTGATACGCAGTCAGAAAAAAAACCAAACACTTGTTAGCCTCTGTACTAAGAGGATTTAGACTATTTAGAGCATGGACTGCACCTTTAATATGGTAACTCTTCTGCTGTAAGAGCCACAATGAAAATGATACCACAGGAGATTAATGCACTTTATCTCTTAATACATGAAGATTTCCTGAGAGCTCGGAGGAGAGGCACATCTGGTTTGGTTTAAAGTCAAGTATGCGAGAGCACAGAGGCAGATTTACATTGCCCCTGTGAAATCTCACACACCTATCTGACACATGCATGGCATAATATACTGTCCAAAGATATATGCGTGTGTTTGTTTGTGTGTGTGTGTGTGTGTGTGTGTGTGCGTGCGTGTGTGTGTGTGTGTTTGTTTGTTTGTTTTTCAAAGGTGTCTGGCAAACCAGCATTTCCACTGGAATAATAGGCTTTTGAAATACAGGGGTTATTAAGTCTGAATGCTGTGTCAGCACATCCAGATCTTTAAAAAAGGTGCCACAGCTTTTCAAACAGAGCAGGTCTGGACAGAGAGGCACTTGATAAATTTACTAGGTGTAAATAAGGATTAGTGCTGATGATTATGGACTTAGCAGTAACATTTACCTGACCTAACAAACTGTACATCTGGGGCTTTGCATCGGGCCACAAGTGCTGCAAAGTGTAGCGGTGCTTTTCCAAAACAGTCCACCGACCAAACTGCACAGTTAGTACACTCTCCTTATGCAGTCAGTGGTTACGAAGGACAGGTGCATTCCTGCACTTTTAAATCTGGCAACGCGCCACTGGTCTCAGCTGTATCGATACCCATGAATAATCAACCACAGCTGCACAGCACAACAGCAGCTCCAGACACAAGAGCGAGCAAAGGCACAAAAGCACTGGGGGCACACATCCACATCATGCAGATTTTCCTTCCAGTTCGATCAATACTGAGAAACAGAAACCACATTTTCATCTTTCTTTAGCAGATGTTACCAGAGTTGTTGTTTTTTTCTTGTCTTGATAATGTTCTGAGTCTGGGAACAGCTACGTACACGTGTTCCCTAAAGGACGGGGCTGGCTCTATTCTGTATTTTTGTCCCAAGAAAAGACCAAAGCCAACAATGCATTTGTTCCTACTGAAGATATTAATCTTTAAAAAAAAACAGGCCACAAATACAGTATATTGTTTTGCATTCGAATCATGATTAGTAATTTCCTAAAACAGCTGGTCAATGTAGATTTTAGTGCATTCTTTTGGGACTATTTCCACTGTGGATTAATACACATTGTGTGCTCTGGTGCAGTGCCTTCCAAGCCTTTTTGGTTTGCTTGCCCTTTATAGCCAAACAATGCCTGCGCACATCATCCCATCACAAGAAGCATATGTCTGTCAGCTGTGAGCAGTTCAACCAGATTGTTCTGTTTCCCTGAAGAGCTAAAACACTTCCATATTTCACAAGAAAAGATGCAATGATTTGAGGAAATCCAGAAAAATGACTGTTTTGTGTTGCAGAAATGTGCTTTTTTCCTCTTTTCCTAACTTGTTGCTTATGTCAGGGTCCGACAAATGTATCTTGTGACCCATCTGACCCCCAGCTTGCGTTAGTGAGTATTTACAGCAGTAGGACGGTATATGTGATTCACTCAAATGACAGTTTCCATGTCATCCAGTGAAACAGTGTGGCATTGATGCATTTTTAATAATTCCTGCCATACACGCTCTCGGTGTAAGGCAGAAATAAGCTCTGAGGACATCCAAGTTTGCTGATATCTACAAAATGAACACTTGGTCTAAACAATGAATAGAGTGCAATTTGCCTTGGAAAACATTTTGTGAGCTCAAGAGAGCAGCACCACTCAGAAAGGAAGAGGGAGTAAGAGAGACACAATATAAACTCTAATCTGGAGCTCAATGGTTTTAGCTCTCTCTCTCTCTCTCTCTCTCTCTCACTGTGTCTCAGCAGCAGGACGTCTTCCACTCTGAGAGGCCTCAGTTCAGTGCAGCGGCTGCGTGCCAGGATGTGGTGCAGGGCCGGCTGGAGGTTGGAGCCTCGGTGCTAGGTGACGGCTTAGAGAAAATCCCTCTCCTGAATAAACGGCCTGGATTATATAGAGGGCAGGTCAGCAGCACAGACAGACAGAGAGAGGCTGAAGAGCTCATCAATGCAGTACGTTGCACTTCATGTGGAAATATGATATTTGAAACACAGAATGCAGCCTCCAGCTCTGGAATCACACTTCACTTCACCCTGTAATTAGTTAATTCTTTATTACGACAAGCCCGACCTCTTACTTTCAAAAGAGATGCTCTCAACTTTGCCTTTCACCTCTCTTAAGCACAGGAAGCAAGATCAAAGCCGCAGAAAAGAGCCTTTACTGAATTTTCAAAGCATTGATCCACACATAGCTAAATTCAGCTGTATGTGAATTATTCATGTAGAGGGGAACATGCCCAGGAGCCCCGGAGACTGTTCTGCTTCTCTAAAAGTCTTGTATCACTCACACTGTGATCCAGCAGGACAGTTTTTTGGCCTCAGCTCAGTGATGGATGATGATATGATGACGACAATTTATTATTAAAACACTGCAGTAATCATTGCACCTAAGAAACGGAATAATACCTCTAAACTGCTTGTGCAATCAGTTCAATAGCAGCTACCTCCTACGGCATCTCTATTCCACAGAAATTCATGTAAACTATGGTGATATCCGTTTCAATGAACAATGAACTACCTGTACCTTTATTTATACGGCTCTCTGAAAATATATTAGCATATTACTGCAAGTATAACTGCTGTCTTTTAGCAGTGATCCGTCTGTTTGTGCAGTAATCTGCATAAAGGATAAGGCTGTCGGCTATATCTCCGCACCAAAAGTATAACATGTAAATGTTAAACAAATGGGCACTTTGCCTTCTCGGCCACATAATGGCAGCTGTCATAGGCACAAAGTAACAACAGTTTCTTTTCATGGTTAACATGCAGTATGCCAATGACTGTCAAATGTGTTCGTCAATGTCAGCCTCTGTTTCCATGGCCTCTTAAGCGCTGTTGCATGTTGGTGGCAATTACTGGCAGAGACTCACTGACTCCCAAGTGATGCATTTCACAGTGATGCAAGACAGTGGGATAAAAACAGTATGGATGAGGACAGTGGAGTTGACCTTACCCCTTTTCCTTTGCATGGTCGTTTGTCAGTGTGAAAGGTATGTAACCTCACAGTCCAGCCTCTGAGGCACTAAGTGGACATTCATTTAAGCTGGCTGTGTGATTTATGAAGCCTGGTGGTGGTCATGAACACAACAGTGTTCTGAAAGCAAAAAAAAATCAGATAAATTAGTTGAGAATCTGGACTAAATCGGTTAAAGAGCTTTCCCAGAACAAGAAGTACACCCAGCCACTCTGAAAGAGCCGTGTTGTTCTTTATCAAAAGCATATTGTATAATGGAAAGCACCTAATTTGGAAATATAATTAAGGACATGGTTTGTATCACCGGAAAAAGGTCAAAAACTGTATATGGTTAAGGAAATATCTGAATGGAAATAAAGAGCACACAGGAAGCTAATTTCTACTATTTTGTGACAATGCCTTTAAACCTATTAAAAGCTCATGTGTCTAGTCAAAGCTGAACATCATCATCCCTTATCAGCTCAAAAGCCTCTTATTCAGATTTTTTATTCTTACATGTATTTCATAGTATAACATTTGTCTTTTTTTCTTATACACTGGGTGGTGCAATACAGTTTTCAATATTCACAACACTATACACGGTCTGATTCGTAGATATGTCTACAAGCATGATTATCTTAATAACTGAAAAATCAATTAAGGGTGCACAGCAGGTTCACTCATTTCCAGATGTAAAAAATGTTTTTTTCTAACTTTAAAGTTACTCATAGGAAGAGGAGAGAGGGGTTTTTTTCCACTGGAAAAAAATCAGGGGTCAAAAGTTTAACAGTTTCCTAAATTTCTTAAGAAACATTGTGAGTTTCATCCTGGGGAACATTTGTGAATCTGGCCCCTGATCTTTTATATTAGCTAGGTAGCTCTCTGATCCTGGCAAATATTTTTCCCATTACACTGGAGCCTTTTCATGTATTCAAGACCCCATATGAAATAACTTCAGAATGCAACTTCATAAGTGACTGTGTTACAAACAACCATGTATAGCAAACCACGCTTTTTCGCCTCAGAAAATAGTTTCTTGATCAGAAGGAGGCGTACCTTAAAATGACAGAGAGTAAACAACTGTGTATTTCATAGTGTGAAGGCAAGTGGCCGAATCAGAAATGGACAAGCTGGTCATCCATCTCCTTGTGTGTGTGTCCGCACTTGTAAAGCTTTAATAAATCACCAGGGTGGTGTGGGAGCACACGGACGGGGGGGCCTCCGTCGGGATTGAGGATACCTTACAAAGCAGTCTGCGTGTTACAGACAGGAGCGGAGGGGTGGAGCAGCGGAGTGAAGGACGAAGGAATGGCTGAACACAAAGAGCACAGAATAGAAAAGCCATGGCGGGATGGGGCGCGGGGATTGAATGCTGAAATGTGACTGTAGTAAAGAGGATTTAGACTGGGAGACAGAGAGAAAACAACTGGGCGGTGAACTCAGTGGTGATGCAATTACTGAGCTTGGAGCAGATTGATAACCATGATTATTGGCCAATTAAAAGGGGCAAGGAATGCGTCTTATTCCACAGCTCTCTCCATGTAAAAACACTATAAAGAACATTAGGGACACTGACACTTGTGAGTGTCATTGATTTAAACATAATGATGTAAACATAACAATGTATCAGTGTACACATACTGAATAAACTGTAGAAATCATGTTCTGTCTTTTTTGTTTACCAACGACTCAACAACCTCTATTCTGAGACACAACCACATATTTAAAGAGTGGATGTGCAAAGTGGAGCAACTGGATACATTTTGCTAAAAGCCTAATTAAAAAGCAACCGAGATGGCTGTTTCAATGACTTATAAAGTCAAGAGCTCCTGTTTTTGCTAAAGGGGATCCAAATTTTTGACTTCAGCTGCAGCAGTTTTTAATTTGGCTGCCGTCCCAGTCACTGCTGTTCATCTTCTCAGACAGAAGTGCACAAAAAAGGATATGCTGGTTACTAGGAATGACTGGACAGGATATCCTGATTCCCAGAGGAGTGGGAGAGCACACACATTCTGTGTCACTGAGTAAGTGCGCTCAGTGGGAAGTCGGCATTCGTCATAGCCGACCTCACCGAGCAGACACAGGCCTGTTAAAATGCCTCTCGGCTTGAGTCATGACGGCAAACAGAAGCAGGCGGTTGCTTGGCATGTATCCCTTCGGTAGCCAGCCAAGCCGGCCAGCAGTGATGTGGGTCAGCTTGGGACGCTGCACTGAGTCCTCAAGGAAATGCAATTAATATGACTAAATGAGAAGAACAATTGGTGGAGAATGAGCCATGCAAAGGAATTTCCCTAAATGTCTGTGAGAAACAGAATCAATCCATGAGAAACGTCTTTGTGTAAATGCTGAGCAGCTGACCTCAGCTCTGACATCCTTCATGTTAAACACTACCTCAAGTGCAACTCTATCACTGTGATGTCTGTCATCTCTCCACTATACCGTCAGATGAGCATCTGGGGACACTGGATAATCACAAACACATGGGAAGAAAAGTGAACTCTGATAATTGAGAGGTGATAAAGTGATGGGTAGATGAAAACGGCTTCACAATCACACCCATCAGGTGTCCCAACTGACTCAAAGATCACTGTAAAAATGTCCATCATGGTTTCTCAGAGCCAAAGGTGACATCTTCAAATTATTTTGTCCCACAAAAAGTCCAAAACCCAAAAATATTCACTTTAACACTGATATCAAACAGAGGAAATCAGTAATTCATCACATTGAGGAAGCTGGAACCAGTGAATGTTTGGCAGTTTTGTTTGAAAATTATTTAATCATAAAAAAAAAGACATAATAATTATAAATTTAAAAGAGTTTCTGATGTATTTTCTGTCTATCAACTAAATATTGGTCTCCAATGTGAACAACTTCACAAGCAACATTGATTATGTGTCCAGATCTAATGCAGCATTAAATTAAAGCAACTTCTTGGCTCATAAACTGCGACATCTACATTGAATGACTAAATCTGTCCCTGAACTTCTTGCAATTGAGTGACTGGAAACTGCTTGAATCTTCCCATAAAGTTCATACAGGGACTTCAAGTGTGTCTGCGATGGTCTGTGGTGCGTATGTAGTGACATTTCGTACTCATCTCAAGTCTCATTCTTATTTCTGTGATGGTCTGTGAGGGCAGTAATGATATGGGCCCACAGCCCATTGACTGCCAAGACATAGGGGGCCCATAGTGACACCCTTTCAGGACCCTTACTTGCTTGCTACTCTCCTGCAAATGACTTATACATGGTCATAAAAAAATCAGGGTGTTTCCCGGCCTAACACTGCTTGGGCTGCTAGGAAAACGTCTCCAAATGTCCAACTTTGTGTGAGAGCTACCGAGAGCACATACATTCAACACTAGTCTCAGTAGCCTGCACAGCCAGGCTGACTCTACTCACCTTCTCTTGTACTCGTCCCTCTCCCGCTTGACTTTGGCCAGCACATTATACAGAGCCCTCAGCTCTGGGGTGATGGTGTCTATTTGGACCCCAACTCCGTCCGGATGCGTCCACGTCACCCCGGGCCCATGCAGCGTCTCAAGGCGCTCCCCTTGCCTCCGGACGTGGGTGAAACTCCAGATGGTTCCCGGCAGTCGCGACTCGGGACCGTCCGTCTGCACCGCAACTTCGCGGGAGTAAAGGTGGCGGTACTGCGTTTTCTGCAGGGCTTGCTGCAGCCGGCTCTCCAGCAGTTTGTTTCTCCTCTCCAGTTCATGGACTTTGGCAAGGAAGCAGCGGAATCGCAGGTTGAGGGTTTTCAGCACATGGATGTTGGAGCCCAGGTCATTCCGCAGGGCGCTGGTCGACCCTGTGGGGACGCTGCCGACCGGACCGGGCGGAGTGTCCGAGAAAAACATAGAATTCATGTTGGTAAACAACGACACCTGGTAATCCAACTATAGCTCTGTCTGGTTTGGATGCAAAAACAAAAACCTGTAGTTTTTATCTCTGCATATTCCTTCAGAATCACACTCCCCCTGGACGAGTTTCTCTTCACAATGCAGATGCTGAGAGTGACGGGGCGGCTGGAGATGGGGTGGCCATCACTGTCCCCGCTGGATGTTTACCCCGAGATACTAACATGGACCCCTGCGGCATGGGTGTTCACAAGAGATTAATAATAAACCCAGAAAAGTCCTTTCAGAGGCAGCGAGGGCATCATCTCCTGAAGCTGCGAGAGGTTTGACGCAGACCGCAATAGGCACCAGCATTACTTTCCGTCACCCTCATCTCTGCGTTTGCTTTTGCTTTGTCAGGAGCAGCTGATGCTGTGCAGGTTCATATAGCCGGCCGACAGGGAAAAACGGTCCACCTTCTTTCTTTGTCATTCCCCGTTTGTTGGAGCTCTATTCAGTTTCCATGTGGTGCGGTGAGACGGCAGGACGCAGCGCCGCAGAGCCCGGCCTCTCTCTGCTGTGCGCGGATCATGTTGCAAAGCGCTAAACTGGGCACTATCAGCTACATCAGCACCTCCCACCTCCCTCCCTCTCTCACCCGTGCAGACAGCAGTGAGAGACATAAACACGGGCCTAATTAATAGGGTTAAGTAGACTGTAACAACAACAGTTCATTTTTGTCTTACACGTTAGATTGAGGCCTGTTATTTTATGAATTATTAAGCTGATTAATTGTGAACTTTCCCACGATAGCGATGTTTCTACAGGACTCACAAATATCCACTCTATGATTATGTTATAAGCTATTACACCTAGCCTACTTAAAGTGCACTGTGTCCTTTTTATACTTTGAGCCCCTTTAAATTCAAATTTCCAGTTTTTCTGATGTTGATATGTGTTCTGTATATTATATTGTCCTATGATAGCCCATATTTTATATACTTAAATAAAAATAGTACATATAGCCTGTATAAGCTACATAAATACACACATCCACTGTGTGCCTTTATAACTTATAGCTTTTATTTAACTTTTTTTTAACTTTTGGTTCATGAAGTTCTACTATTTCTTCTTTACTCTGCTCTGTCCTTAATTCTAACCGGCCTGTTTCACCCCCCCAATGATCAATAATGTCTTATCACATTTTGTTGGCGAAATGTAAAATTATTTTATTATATATATATATATATACTATCTCATCTGGCTGATTTGTGCATTAGCAGGATATATTGCCATTTATGTAAAGTGTGGATATATTGTGAGTGTCTGATAACAAAGCTTTGTTATCAGAATGAAGGCAAATAAAGAGCTCTCCTTGTGCCTCTGCAGCTTTCTAACATCAAATGCGATTGCGTGTCTATAATTAAATTTGAAAAGGGACTCAAACACCTTGACACCTGTACTTCCAACAGGGCCAATACTCCACCTAAACATGAATCTTTGAGCAATTTGTAAATCAGTTTGGCCACTTGTACCATGTAGCATACTTGCATGTTCTTGCTTTGGCTCAGGAGACCCCTAGCGGGTTAATCCATTCATAAACCCGGTTACTTCAGACAATTCACAGCCACCCTGGCATGTTAAACATGTAATATAAATTAGTAGAAGCTAGAAATGCACAAAACATGTGGTTTTAACGGAAATACTGTCCCCCAAAATAGGTGAAATGCTCATAGTAGGCCATGCAATTTAAGAAAGTCCAGTATTGTTAATTAATCGTGATATTTTTAGGCTGTTTTGGCTCATTTCCGCCTTCTGGCAGAGCACTGCACACATACAGGAGAACTTATCAAAAACGTCAAGATGATTTGTGATTAATATTAGTAATATTAGCTTGAAACAACGCCAAAGCTACATGCCTCTCCCCTCAACTCATGTTTAAATTTATTTAGGAGCTGCAGCAACAGCGACAAGTTACAAATATTTCAGTTAATAAGTCCTTAGGCCTATTTTAGTCATTTATTTTATTTTGGCTCAGGCACTTCGTGGGCAGCTCCATCAAACAGAAACATTTGGGGTCCTTTTACTTCACATGTGCGTCTGCTGCTCTGCCATCGTGAGGGGAAACCATGCCGAAGTCAAAGAGGGACAAGAAAAGTAAGAAAATATCCGTTCAGGTTGTTTTGTGTACAAATACATTGAACTGATAAGTTTGTTTACTGGCTGCTTGTATGTAGCAGCTGTTGGAAAACTAACGTAAACTAACGTAAACGAGGGAACAGGCTAATGCTAGCTTCTCCTGCTGAGGGAAATAGTGAATATGCACATTACACATTACCCCGAGGTTAGCTTCTGATTTACAAGTTTCACTAATCTGAAAACGTGTTTTAGAAAAGTATTTAGGCTCTCTGAAGTAATGTGGTCCAGGTTTGACAAGTCTAGGTTTAGTGGTTTTTGATGTAGACCTGGTCAGATGTGGTGTGGATGGGATAAAAACAGCAAAATTGTCTTTATTTTTAAGCTTTCGTTAATTAAATGAAGGGTTCATAAATCTGAGAGTGGGTTTCAAACAGTTATGAGGCTTTGACCAGGATGTCTAACACTATTTAACTACACAAAGATTTGGGAGACATGTCACCTTAGTTTCCCTTAACCTTCCACTTAATTTCTGAATGAGAGGCTCATGATACAGGGATCCTGTAACAGGATCTGACTGAAATAATACTGACTGAAATAAATTAAACTCATTGCTGACTGTCTTTTCACATGATCCTCCCCCCAGTTTCATTAACGAAGACAGCCAAGAAAGGACTGGAGTTAAAACAGAAATTAATCGAGGAGGTGAGTGTTTTCTGCCCTGGTCTACTGTCAGCTATACTTGTATGTTAATCAGATTGCGCTCAAGCTGTGGACATGTTTCATACTAAATTCTCCCCGTTTGTCACTTTAGTTACGGAAATGTGTGGACACCTACAGAAACTTGTTCATATTTTCTGTGGCCAATATGAGGAATAACAAGCTGAAAGACATCAGGACAGCATGGAAACACAGCAGGTATTGGCACCTTAACCAGCCTGTTGGCTTTACATTTCAGTGAATTTAAAGATCTTTACACATGGAGGTGAGTTTACTTGTCATGCGTGTGGAAACCATTGTATAATGTCTTGTCTAATGCTCTGAGGAGAGTTTTTAAAGTTTGAAAAGATAACTGTGATAATATGATCAGGGCTTCCTTGGAGACTATACATTTATATAAGATAGGTTGTGTTAATAACTGGGGACATGCAATTTGAAAAACATGGGCAATTACTAGTCTGGGAGGATCTAAGTTAAATCACTTTCAAGTTGTATGTTGCTTGAGCCACCTTAAAAACAAAGTCAGGATATCTCGCCTTCTTCTGCTTCTCATTTTTTTACTTTCACAATTTTCCCAACGTTAAAAAAAGTTAATAACTAAAAGTAGGTGTGCTCCTTGCACAGGGGTCACGGGAAACAATTTAACTGGCCTCTTCTTTGTTCCACAGATTCTTCTTCGGCAAAAATAAAGTCATGATGGTTGCCTTGGGGAAAGGAGAAACAGACGAATACAAAGATAATTTGCACAAGGTAAGTAAGGACTTAAGGGGTGGAGGGGTCAAGCTAGAAAATTTCGCAATAAGCACAATAAGCTGTTGCATATACGTAAAATTTTCTTGCCTTTGATAATATGCAGGTCTGCAAGTATCTGCGGGGAGAAGTGGGTGTACTATTCACAAACAAAACAAAGGATGAGGTACAAGAGTAAGTACCACTTCATGAACTGTGGTTTCAGTGATTATCAAATTGTTTATACATTTTCTAAATGATTCTTTCTGTTGATAGGTATTTCAGTCATTTCAAAGAGATGGATTATGCACGGGCTGGTAACCAGGCACAGATGGACATAACTCTGGATGAGGGACCCCTGGAACAGTTTCCTCACTCAATGGAGCCCCAGTTGAGGCAATTAGGACTCCCCACTGCCCTCAAGAAAGGCAAGATTAAAAATTGTTTGAATGCAAAGAAATAAACTTAGTGTTGTCACTTTAACAGTCAGTGGATTTTGGATGTAACGGTCACATTTTTTTCTACTGTTATTCCAGGAGTGGTAACACTGCTGAAGGACCATGAAGTCTGTAAGGAGGGAGATGTGCTATCACCTGAGCAGGCTCGTATTCTGGTGAGTTCCTGGCTGTTTCGTTTCAGGAAACGTTCACAGCGACATACAGTATTATAATGCATTTGACTGACCTTCCCATCTGGGCCCTTGTTGTCCACAGAAACTCTTTGGTATTGAGATGGCAGAGTTCAAGGTGCAAATCAAATGTATGTGGAACTCAGAAACAGGCGAGTTTCAGAACTTTGCTGCCGAGGAAGAGTCAATGCAGGAGAATGAAGATGATGAAGAAGATGACGATGCAGAATAAAACATCTGCATGGGCAGATGCTTGTACAAGTCTGTTTTTAAAAGTCATTTTTTGCCAACCATAACATCAGAGGGACAATGATGTTGAAACCTTTCATCCTGACCTCCTGTGCTGCCCCTGGACTCTGTGTTAATCTCTCTCATCTGTCCTGCCTTCACCCCAAAACATGAACTGGACTGAATTGTTGTCCAGGAAACACTGGTGACTGGAGTCAAGACTCAACAATCTTGTGCATGTAATCATCTTGATACCACTTGCTTTAAGATTTGTCAACATTTGTATTGCATTCAAGTATTTTCCCATGCAGCCAAAACAAATAAGCACATACTGTTTCATGTGTTAGACCAACCCATTTCCTGCATTTTATCTGTAAGAAAAACATTTTGTTGATGTGAGAAAATTTGTTTTCTTTTTAATGTAACAGTTTAATTAAGGCAAGCTCCAGCAAAAGTTACTTCTCCTTGAAAAATAACTTGTCATTTTTACATTTATACATCAACAATGAAGTGCTCTTACATATGAACACATAATGGTTTCCAACTGATCCAAAAAGAAAACTAGAAATTTTAAGTGTGATTTCAGAAAAACTTTTAAGTAACTAAAACTAATGGGGCTTTAGCCAGCCAATCTTATTTTCTGTATAAACTTGAAAGATATTTGATTGGACTGTAGTGGAGATTTTGGTCTATATTTAAAAAAAAAAAAAAAAAAAAAAGGGGGGGTCCTCATCTGAAGTAGTTTGGACACTCATGGGCTACGAGATTCCAGGCTTCACTGAAGGCAGTGACCACTCTCTCATCCAGAGGACCCTCCTCTGCAGCAGTCAAGTTCTGCTGAAGTTGCTCCATACTGGACATGCCGATGAGGACTCCATCTCCAAGATCACCCTGTAACCGCAGATGATGCAGTAGTCAGAGAAAAGCGATGCTGTCAAACCACAATGTGGTTGATGAAGATGTTTCCTTTCAATTTGACAACCTTTGACTCTGAATTGCTGAGCATAGATACAATAATACATACAATAACTGACCAGACACTTTCAGATGTTAAGAGTTAGGATTTCAGCATTCACAATCCACAAATGGTCAGTAAGAAGTTATGACCAGCTATAATTTTACATTTGGCTAGCTGATGTGAGGTCATTCTGTAAAATTACAAAGAATATAAACACAGACTGTGGACAATTGAATATGTCCATATAATTTAAAGTACTGGTTATAAAAAATGATTAGATTTTACTTATATGCACATCCAACTGTAACCTGGCCAAAAACTACAGAATAGGGCTTTAAATCATCATTAAAAATGAAGACAAAATAATTGACAATTATTGTACAAAGTGCTCAATATGTGAAGTATCATTTGGTTTTTAATGATAAAGTACTATACTTGACCACTGACTTGATGCAGTAATAATAAATATGTATTTCACATGCGGAAAGACAACACTGCATGATAAAAACACTTAAGTTGGAAGGTCAAGTTTAGTTCGTATGTACTCAGCTTTTCAATGCTGGTAAATGCCATTTGAAATTTTACCCTGCTCCAGCAGCCTGAACAGGGTGCCATGACAGGACCAATATTTGTTGAGTAAATGCATAAAAATATAAAATCTTGTCAGTAGCCAGATACTGTACCTACTTTACCCTGAAAAGTTTAGTTTAGTTTATATCATGTTGTAAATTGTAACCTCTCCAAAATTAAAAACTCAGAACGTAACCTCAAGCCACAGCAGCTTTCTATTCACAGCAGGTACCTTAAGTTGGGAGTGGTGGTACATCCAGCGCATAGCAGCAGAAGTCAGGGTGGGTTTTTCTGAGCCATACACCATCTCCAAGGCCTTTAGAACCACCTCTATGGCGTGGAAATGACTTTCCTTCCAGTATCTTACACAGAAGAGGACAGTCACCGTTACCCTCTGAGCTTTATCAACACCCATGTACAAACCACAGACATACCTAATATGCAATGACTTAAAACATGTCGCTTGTTCTCGGGGAAAAATCTTGAAAACAAACTGGAAGTCATTCACCTGTCTCGATACGCTGCGGCCCAGCTGTTACCAAAAAACCGCCCAGCAGGCTGGGAACCCTCTTTGTCCTCGTAATGATACTTCCCTGTCAGAAGGCCACCTGGCAGAGGACGAGTCACGTCAGAATTCAAGCTTAATGAGGTTCTACTATTTATGTACTCAGTGCTGTCAGTTATTTAAAATGATATGTATTGCAATGCTAATGTCAGTATGTCAGTACATGCTGGTGTTAAACAGGTATACTGTTTACTGTCATTCCATCTCCCATTTATTTTGTCTGTTAGCATGCTAACAATTGTTACTAAGTGCTAAACACAAAGTACAATTGAGGCTGGTGGGTCATTTGATTTTCCATTGTAAACCAAAGTACTGGACTAATACAATGTCCAACCCAATAGTGCCAGATGAAAGGTTAAGGGAACAAATGAACAAATGTGACTGCAATCCACCCCACAGTTGTTGAGACATTTCATTCAAATTTAAAAGTTGGGGGATCACCAAAGTTAGGATTCATTCTGTGGGGACCATGAATGTCTGTGCTGAATTTTGTGGCAAATTATATGGTAGACGTTGAAGCATTTCTCAGGATGTTGAGATATTTCTCAGATATTGACCTGCTGGGGGTCTTTACATTAACATTAGATTTCATCATCCGGGGACCATGAATGAACGTTAAAAAAACTGTGACTGGCTATCCACAGTGCCAAGCTAGGATGCACCACAGAAAGCAGATGAACAGCACCTGCTAGAGGATTGTACGCGTAGAATCTCATTCCGTAGTTTCTCAGACATGGCAGCAGCTCCGTCTCAACCTGTCTTGTAGTGGCATTGTACATCCCCTGTAAAAGGTTGTAAGAGTCAAAGTTAGGATGCAAGGGATTAAATCAAAGTGAAAGTCCTACTATGCAGGATGCTTAACTACTCTGATATTAACTACTACAATTTCTAACACATAGCTACTCATACTGAGGGATGCAACATGACATACAGTATATTATGAACCTGTTATATTCTAAGATGACACAGCTGATGAAACAGAGATGAAACATTAAAAAGTGGCAGAATACCTGATAAACAGTGGGAGCGATCCAGTTGTTGTGTCTGCAGATGCACACAATTTCAGCCACTTCCCATGATGCATAGTTTGACAGGCCGAACTCCTTGAATTTTCCCTGAGGGGGATGTTTATAACATTGACTCATTTTTAATGAAATACTGTCAAGTAGGAAAATAATACATAACGTAATAGGTATAGTATCAGACTGATTTTATATTTGTTCACTGCAGACAAACGTGTGTGGTGTGTTGTGTTACAGGAGAGGTCTCAGCAACTTCCTCAGAGTTTTAACTCATAGAAAATAGGGTCTCTGGTCTTTTTACCTCTTTGTGGAGTTCATTGCAGGCCCTAAGGGTATCCTGGATGGGGTTTTGGTGGTCGGGGGCATGGAGGTAGAAGAGATCCACACAGTCAGTCCGCAGCCTCTGAAGGGAGGTTTCCAGCTGGGAGCGCACACTCTCCGGTTTCAGTGTCTTCCCGTCCCAGGGGTTGGCCTTGGTAGCGATACTTACTGTCACACAGAAACAATGAAATGAAAATATGACATATGAAGGTTTATTGCAGCAAAGAGAACTGTGGGTTGTCTTTTTTTTGCAAGCATAAACCTAACATCAAAACATTGCTAGAATGTTGGGAGAATATTATATAAACCCTGTGACAACATGCATAACGTTAAAGGGGCATCCAGTGATTGCTGACAATGTTCTCAGGCTTATATCAGCTTGGCCTTGTGACTTTTCTCATCTAAGCAAATCTGTAACCACTGAATTGACATTTTCTTGGTTTTGCTTTTTACAAAAATATTTGTTCTGTTAGTTTATCTAGCGTATATTTCTTGCTGACATGCTGTGTGTGATGTACTGCTATGTGTAATTATGTATTACGTATCCTGTTTGTTTAGTGATGGTCTGTCACCATGTGTATGTTTGAATTATTACCTGCAGATGAAAATTGGCTTCATGCTCACTCTGGTGGAATATATCAAATGGTAAAATGTATGTTTGATATTCTACATGGTCTCTTACAAATAAAATAAATGGCCCCAGGAAATTGGAGGTGTAATCCAAGGCTGGATTACCAGTGACCCCAAGACCCCATGTTTTCTTAATCATTTAGATCTACAAATTTAATAAATCTCAAATTTGCTAGAAATTTGAACCACTTTATCAGCTAAGATGGTTCCTCAATCTTGTGACCCTAGTTTTCTTGTGTGTAGTGTTTGTTTTGTCAGAGTTTTGTTTTATTGAATTGATTCATTTTTGTGTGCGTGTCAAGTTACTAAATTCACAGAAAGCCTCAGACAAAGAACTGTAAAGCTGCAACCAACAATTATCTTTATTATCAATAGGTCTAATAATTAACGCCTTTAATAATTTTAAGTTCAAGTTCAAATATTTTTTGTCTGACACACTGTCAAAGATGTTACTATCATACAACTGGAAAGAGCAGATTCAGATGTCCTTTTTTTTTTTTTTTAAACTTTTGTTATCAAGTGTGTTACCAATTAACCAATTAGTTTTCTGTCATCAACAACCATAGTGCCCTAAGTTTTGGTGGTCAATAGAGGCCCGACATGGTTCATGGTTTTACCCTTGAAACAGTGAAGGGTCAACTAAGGCCCCTGATTGGAGGGGGTTTGGACCATTTTTTTGTTCCCATGATTCCAAGCTGGTGCCATCTGCCAACCAGCAGGTAGGTTGTCCAATTAGGGACACTTTGGTTAGTTTTGTTTACTTAAAAAAAATCCAGTATTTCTGCCTCTGATATACCTGTTTTGGGGAGATTCATGCCCCCAATGACGGTCTCTGACTTCCCATCCACGTACATGAAGGCTGTGTCCAGCTGCTTGTGTCCCCTGCCCAGGAAAGCCTGCACCATCTCCAGGCTCTGCTCGGCGTCGGCCCGGCCCCCGAACGCCATCGTCCCCAGTAAGGTAACCGGTCGTTTCGCTTGAGACGACATGTTCCGACGAGATACAAACCTTGGCAAGTGTGTTAGCACGTCTGTGGTTATGTGGCTCTGTCGGAGGGTGCACAGTCCTCCTGTTATTACCCACTGCATGCTACAGAACTGCAGCGAGTTACGCGACGAAGGGCAAAGGTCGTGTTGGAAGTGGTGATTAGGGAGCGTCGTAAAATTACTTAACCGGTTCAAAACGCAATGTGCGCTATAAAAATCAAGCTGGCTGTTTGGCTTCTTCGCGTTCTCCGGGTGAATCAGTGCAAAGTTCGTTTTCTGTGACCACTTCCTGTTGTTTTAGATCTGCATGTTAATGTTTGTTCAAGTCTCTTCGTTGCATCATGTGTAGGGCACTTGTCACACTCTTACCAGACGTGGTTTGTAATTCTTATTTTTAACCACAAGGTGTCAGCAAATCACCATCCAGTTTACAGTACAGGCTCATGAGTTTCTCCTGCCTTAGGCATATTGCCCAGATATGGTTACAATAGATGTGATAAAATAAATACTGTATGGCAAGTGAAAGTAAATATTATTTACTTGGAAAGTGTAGAATAATCCAACAAGTCTGGCATCAATGACAAAGTAGTTTTTAATACACCCAAATTTAAACACTTGAGTGTGAGGCTTTTGTGATAGGCTGTACACACACCAACACATTTTTCCCAGAGTGTCTGAGACAAAGCAGTAGGCTGTTTTCTCCACTGGAGTACCTAGCTATACTGGTTAAGGCTTGCTGTAACTTAGTTTGTGGTAATTTAATTGGATGTAAATGTGTTTGAGATTATACACTATAATATCAACTGATATAGCCTATATATTAAAAACAGACATTGACACAGGCTCCCTGTCCGAGATGAGGCTCAAGGTTATATTGGTAAAAATGCAAGAGCCTTTTACCAGTTTCATATTCATTGTGTTTTAGTAGGACAGACAACCTTCAGGGCCCTTAAGGGCCTAGGGTCTCTTGTAATTATTTTTAGGCAGCTTAAAGTATTTGGAGATTAGGAAAAGTTTGCCAATATGGTTAAAAGAATCCACTGATAACTTCAGGTTGTTATTTTGGTACTGCTACTTGCAGCAGTTGTTCAGAGACCACTGGGGTTTTTGGTGCCAGGGCAGGCAAAGTGGGCAACTGCCCTGTGGCCCCTGAGGCCAAAGGTCCCTGAAGGTACAAGTTTCACTGCATGTGAGTTTGATTAATCTGCATGGCAATTTGCACCAGTAAGGCAGGCTACAATATCAACTGCATTGAAGGTCAATGTCTAGTTTTTAGACCTTGTTTTAGTTTATGTATTCATTTATATTATTACAGAATTTTATGTTTAATAATTGCATAAGAGTTAGTGTAGGGTCCAAACAACATATTTTTGGTCCTGGGCTTCTGAAACGCCTTCATGCAGCCACAGATATAGGGGTTCTAGGGCCCAGAAATAAACAAGCAAAGCAATTTCATCACCATATGACTCACTGTTGCGCTGAAAGACTGACTCTAACGTTGGCAGCACATATCTTGGATGAGCGCTGATCCGTCAGATCTAATTAAAACAACATGCTGTATTGGTGCTGTCCTCCGAGGGTTGCACCGGCAGCGGTGACCCGGGACTCTGTGGGGTCATGAACACACATGCGCGCAAATGGAGGCTTTGTTTAGAGAGCAGCAGCAGTCAGTCCTGCCGGATGACCCTTTGACCGCACCATCAGCTGTTTGCCCTGCAGAGTGACCACTAGCTGCCTCAGACCCTCCCCTGCTTCAACCCCAAACATCCTCTGTTGCTTCATGGGCGATTGTATATCACCCCGTCTTCCTGGATGGTCCCACCTACCATGAGCAGCTTGCACCAGACCTCTCTGCGCATCTTTCCATCGTTACTTGCTCATTGAACCTAATAAACGTTTATAAATGTGGTAGTTAAAATACCAGCAAATTTATGAGCGCCGGTCTCAAAGGAAACATCATCGGGGTTGCTTGTGCTACTAATTAAATCTGATCCCGAAGAAAACTATTTGTCTCCAAGTCTCTTTAGTTCGTCAGTGCACTTTTTTTTCTCCGCAGGCTGCGGGGTGTCTTGTGTGAGCTTCAGAGGCTGCTGCCGGAGCTCTGAATAATAGATGGCACTCTTTGCACCCCCACCCCTCCACCAAACCCCTGCCATCATTATCAAGTCAATGGAGGGAGGCAGAAAGCGCGCAGCCTCTATGAGTCTTTGCCCGTCAGTCCAACATCTGCAGTGAGGAAGCGTAGGTGAGCTGCGGTTTTTTTTTTCCCAGTCAGTGTCACAGAGAGCGAGAAAAAACTCACCTGGCGTGGGATGGCTGTGCCGTTTTTGGTTAGTTTTGGTCATTTCCACACGGAAGATCCTTTACGCGCCTTTTGCGTTTACTAAGGACTGCTCGGATTTCTTTTATTTGGTTGTTAATTTATGACATTATTTTTGTTTTGTCAACGTCTGAGTCACACTCATGAATGAGTTTGCCCGTGAATCACTTTTTTTTTTTAAAGCTGTAGTCTAATCCGAGAAGAAAAAAAATGGATATTGTTATTTTTTCTTTTTTCCTAATATTTATTAATGAGGCTCACACGTTGCAGTATGGCGTCGCCAACAACCTGCAACCCTATATGTGAGTAACCTTTTTCCTTTGTTTTGTAACTTGCTTATATTTGCTTAGTAGACAGATTCTTTGGTGATGATGTTTACTCTTCATCTTTACGAAGATGTTTTAACAGCTTCACATTTCCTTTGAAGTTTGAGAAAAGTGCTGCTTCACCTGCACATGCACAAACTTGTGCCAAAGACTCAACCAGAGGCACAAAACAGAGGCTCCCGAAACTGTTTTCCTCTTGTTTCAGTTGTATCAAACAGCAGATGGATGACACATCTATTTTCTGAATGCTGGAGGATTCAGTTTGATCTTGTGCACTCTGGTCATGGTTTTTATTTGCCTCCATGCATAATATCCCTGTGATTTACATGATTATATATTGGCTCCATGTGGATGGTCTAACTTGCATTCCTGACTCAGTTAGAGGCTGTTTGTTATAAATCCTTCAAAGCAAAGAGCCGGTCAATCATAACAGGTATTTTAAACCCCATAATGATAAATATATAGCTTGAATTGTGTGAGAAGAGTTACTCTGCTGTTACCTGCCACTAACAATGAGGTCTTTCATATACAATTATGTGTACAGGTGGAGGTGATGGTGATTACTGTTGTTTATGTGATGAGCAGCTGGATGTTGTCTTAGGATTCCTGCTGATCTCCATATGCCCAAGCCTTCCTGTCTGTCCTTGGAGAGTTACCAAAGGAGAAAATGTTTCAGAGATCGTGTTGCACTTTTTTTTTTTTTTTGGGTCTGAGCCTCCTCAGTCTGTGTGGTGCAGCGGATGGTGTGAAGACATCAGTGGCACCTCAGCCTGTTGAACCAGACAGATTTTGTGTAAGAGGGACATAACATAACAGCTGAAGGCTTACCGTATTTTACCTCAGGGTGAAAATGTTAACTGTCTCCTCTTTCTGCCGACATTCAGTCTCATATGCATACAAGTGAAAACATGTATGTCCTTCTGTATTTCCAGAGGACACACCATAAATGTTTCATGTGAACTGTCTTGAAAATTGCGGCATGGCTTTGTTTTATTCATTTTATTTTGAAAATATTGTGCAGTGAAGTGGTAACTGGTTACAGAGTTTGCATTTCATATGCTTTTGTTTCCCAGCAAACCTGGATCACATCTCAGACATTTTGATCTTGTCTGGTTATGATTTTTTTTATTTGTTTTGGGTTTTACTTTTGAATTTGAAGAAGACATTTTTTTTTTCCACTTTCATGTCTCTGCTACCCCCTAAAAGACTTTTTGGTAACACATGACAGGTGACTATTAAGTTGAACTACAGGCAGTCTCTTGCGCTTTCTAATACAGAGTTCTGCAAGGGGATGTGTGAGGAATTCCCCTTTTTAAATGTTTAAAAATACCAAAACCAGACAGCATAAGCAGCCTTACACCTCAACACAGGTACATCACTGACATCTAGAAAATGCCTTATTCAAGCCTTGTCTGTCTATCTTTGCTGCACCATTTCTTATAGTGCTCATAAATTCCCCCGCTGCCATCTGTACAACAGTAAAAAAAAAAAAAAAAAAACGCAGCAGAACATTTTGACATGTTAAGTATTTTTACCACTGTTTTCGTTCCAGGCCGAATGTGTGCGTGGAGAGGGAGGTGACGCTGGTTGCCCAGAGGCAGCCGTGTGTGCAGGCCTTCACACGCATGGTTAAAGTGTGGAAGCAAGGCTGTGTGGGGCAGTCATGGTGCATGGGATACGAGAGAAGGTGGGTAATACACCTCATTTGTAGTCTGTCTACGCCTCCCCTTCTGCACTCAAAGCCTCTGACTCTGTTCATATGCAAACACTCCCAACCTCACCTGCAGGGGATGTAGTGCTTTGCTGATTAAGCTCTGGCTTCAGCAAAACATTAATTAATGGTTCTGGGTAGTTTCCATGAGCCATGAAACCAAAAGAATTCATCAGAGAGGCCTCGATACTTCATTTAACTCCATCTCCAAACATTATCAAACAAGATGATGTCTCACTCCCTGATCTCCTCCTTCCTTTTACCTCTTCATCTCTCTCTCTCTCCTGTGCTATAATCACTGCTTTGAACCTCTCATACAGTTAAGTGCAAGGTGTAGCCCCACTTCACCATCTATTTAACACGCAGACGGCCCTGCAGCCAACATTCCTTTGAAGGAGGGTCCTAATGCTAACATTTTAGTCTTAGTCTCTCTTTCTCACTGAGTCAGTTTGAGGAGTTTGTCACTGTGCCGCTCACACTCGCTTTCTCCCCCCCCCCCTGCATTATTTACCGTGTTACCATGTCAAACCCTGCTTTGAAGGCAGTCAAGGCCACAATTACTCGCCGAAAACAAAACGTGTTCCCACAATGCGTAATGATTGTGGAGCAGAGGGGTCCCAAAGTACAGGGATAGGCACCGTTCTCTGAAGTAGAGTCTGCCAGTCTCACCCTTTCAAACGGTGCCTTAAGAGTCTGTGAAAATGTTTGCTGAACATTATACTGCATGTTACTTAAAAGACCTGGAGCCGTTTGAACAGATTACATGTTTATTTTTCTTAATCTACTGACATTCAACCACACGAAGCATCGAGAATGATATGTGCCAAATATTAAGTCGGACAATCCCTATGTAACTCTCTCTCTCACACACACACACACACACACTTGCTCTATTGTTATACAGTGGAATACTACAAAGACTCTTGTTTGATTGAAAGTTTTTAACCCATTGTTTGTCATTTTTAACAGGACGGCATACTACACAGCATACAGACAAGTGTACAGACAGGATTATCAGACTGTGTATAAGTGTTGCCCTGGATGGTCTCAACTTAACGGAGAAGCTGGTTGTCTTTATCGTAAGTTCCTTCATTCCTTACATTTTCCTATTTTCTATCACTTGAAAAGCTAAAAGAAATTCACATTTATCAGCAATGTTTTTGCGTGAAATAGAAAGAATGTGCAGGTAGGGATGTTTACTAAAAGACAAGTATGTCTTTTCCTGACTCAGCAGTGGGACGGATGCTTCAAACATCACCTCACCATTGGTGTAGACCTCTGAATAAAAGCTTTTCAGAGAGAGGTCAAAAGGGTCAAGAGGTGCTTTGCCCATCCAGACTCCTCAGCAGATGTTATCAGTCAGTGCCATGTCCGCAGCACTTGTGTTGTTACAACGGTCCCACAGGGTTTAGATGTGGACGCGGGGAATATAATCCCCCAGTGCTGAAAGAGTTCAAGTGTTAACATTCTCCCTCTAATAGGATTTGCACTGCACTATCTTGTTCTGCATGCAACAAAAAACAATTACAATCTGAGTGAGGTCATGGCTCTGCAGAGCTTAGCAGTGGCCAGTTACTTCACAGTGTACAGCACAGGTCAAAATGTTTAGATCTTAGCTCTCATCCGCACAGTCACGCCACAATCCTTCATTCAGAGGTGTGACATGGTAGTGCAGGTTGAGAGGACTGAATTATGGAAATGAAAGCAGAGAAGCCATCAGCAGAATGAAGAATAACAAAAATGAATCTCCCCACTCTAACTCTGACTCATAAGTCCATGTACGGACAAGTGGTTCTGTTGGTCACACTGTAGCTGCCAGGAGCTCATCTCCTTGTGGATCAGCTTAGCTTCACACCGCTGAGACCAAGAAGCCTCCTTTGATGGGATTTTACAGCCAGTGATCCAGATTGCATAGCCTGCATACCATAGAAAGACCCTTGGCAAAGCCCTCCTGTAAACAGTTTGTCCCCTGTCCAGTTAACTGACAAGTCAGTTCCCACTTTCCTGTCCTCCGAGCCCTGCCTGGGAACACAACATGTGCTTAACGCCCAGCCCTCAAACCCACGGTACAGACACGTTGCTCTGTGGGAGAGCCCTCTGATGGGAAGTGGCTGGGCTGGGGAGCAAGAGAAGATGCGCCTTTCATCAGTGTCTTATTATGGCATCAGTGCCCTCTTCAAAGAGCTCTTTGTGTCCAGAAGGAAGGTTACAGTATTAAATTATACAAGGAAGCATCTTCAGGGAGTCTGGTTTGTTTTAAAACACTCATGAAGAAATGTCTCACAGAGACATCCCTCAGGACTGCCCAGTGTTTCCCCTCACTTAAGTAGACGAGTGGTGTGTGTGTGTGTGTGGGGGGGGGGTTTGTTTCTCTTTTCGCGTGACAATGGCTGCTCTCTTCGACGTGAGGCAGGGCTTTTATCTCTGTAACCAAAGACGTGGCAGCACTTTGAGATGGGACAAACTAATCACCCTTTTCTCTGAGCCACTGAACCAGGATAAAAGGAAGCTCACACCGCAATCCTCCCTCTCCCACTCCTGCGCACTTTGCTATGCTCTATCTGTACTGTACCTCAGTCAGCACAATACAATCTGTGGGGCTGTTTTCAACAGCACCTCCAACATCCAAAAGGAAAAATCTGCTTTGCAAAATCTACAGCTTGAGAAAATCCCCTGAAAACCCCCGAATGAGGGTAGAGTGGGGAAGATGGGAATGCTTTGTGCTGAGATAGTGATTTAGTGTCTTGCACTTGTTGTCGTCGCTCTTGTGTGTGTTCCCTAATAAAATGTCAGTGTAAGGAAATTAGGCTAATGACCTGTGGTTATTGTGAGGCGGTCGAGCAGAACCGAGGGTCAAATCGTGTTGTAGATGCCGCGCACACAGTGGCTGAGAAGTGGCTGCAAGTTGTCTAGTTGTCCTTTCTTCAGTTCAGCTGTTTACTTTCTCTCGCTCTGTATCCGCACTTTGTGCAGTTGCTGACGTCGTCCCTCAGTATTGTAATTTATGGGCTCAGTTGTTGTGCTCTCCAGCATTCTTGGCTTAGCATAATTAGTCGCATATTTGGAAAAATAATGTACCACAGCACAGCAAACGTCTGGTTGTTTTCACATATTTTTCCACTGTTTTGACCCCCTCCCTCTTGTTTTCCATATTTGTGTTTCAGGCTACTATCATCTAATTATGAAGGTTTATGCATTTTCCATTCACACAATAGATTTGATTTAGAGTTCCTGAGTTTTTTTGTTTTCCAACTTCAGATGTTTTCCAGCATTATTGCTCAAAGAGTGCTCAAAGTGGGGAGTCAAGCAAAAATCCTTGCAGTTCTATCAATGTATAGGGATGCACTTGTGCAGAAGTGAAAGTTAGTGCCGCAACTCATGAAAAATGTAAGCGTCAATTATTCAGCAAATTAGCATCTTGAATGATCTATTAGTCTATAAAATGCCAGACAAGTGAAAATTGGTTCAAGGTGATGTCTTCACATGCCTAGTTTTGTTAATCGTTGGTCCAAAGCCCAATGTTACTCAGTTTACAATGATACAAAACAGAGATGCAGCAAATCCTCACTTAAGAGAAGCTGGAACCAGAGATTGGTTAACAAAAATGCCTTTAGAGTAAAACAATTAATCGATTATCAAAAATTACATTTCTATCCTGTTGAAGATCTTAGAGCTACAACTGTTCGAAGGTCTCACAACACAGTGAATGACGTCTTGTCCACTAGAAGTCAGCTAGTTGACTTGTGGAGGCAGAGCGGACTGTTTGAAGTATCCCCTAGCACAACTGAGGTGACTTTTGTGTGTTTTGTAAAGACTCCAATTGGCTCGATGACTATCTGCTTCTCCCGAAGGTGAAGAGCTCTTGACTTTGTGATGGCGACTTCCTCCACTTAAATGTTTGGAGGACCACTCAATCAGTGGGTTAAACCTTTTACCTCAGCCAGTAGCCACGGGCCGGGTGAGGATGGACGGGGTTAGCCGGGAGTGGAAACAAGCAGTTATGTTGATTGATAGCAACAATAAGCTTTGTGACAGGGGCTGAGGAGCAGGGACAATGGCTCCTCCAGTTTGTCGTCCTCGTTAACTGCTGAATAGGAACTGGCCCCCTTTTGTGGTGGGACCAGGCTGGCGAAGGTAGCTAAATGTGAAATAGGCCCAGTAGCCAGAAAAGAGGAAATGGTCCTCTGTATGTCCATGGGTGGTCTTTGTGTGTGTGTGTGTGAGTGTGTGTGTATGTGTGTCACAGAACACAGCAACAACTATGTCATCGGTCATGGGGACCACATCGTGCATAGCTGAACACAAATAGACGCAGACCCAGACGTATACAGAGATCCAGACAGAAATCAACCGACTGAGACATAACATGGAGCATTACACACCAAAACACACCAAAACTGTTTGCTCCATCAACACACAGCCACTGGTTACACCGACAGAGTCCTTTTGATCTAAGGAGTAATGTGCAGCAAAGAAGTAAGGTCAGCAGAGTCCTGAAAACAAAGCTACCACATTTTTTAAAGTTTGTGGAATTGCTGTCAGATATCAGCAAATACCAGTTTACTCAACAACTTGAGGCCTGTTTAAAGGTGTTCACGCCAACTGTAAGAACTAATGGGAACAGACCGTAGCATTGGACTTTAACTAGTATGAGACTGCCGAGCAAACATAGCTCTCATAGACTTCAGATAAGGAAACACCGACCCAAAGACATCACATGACATTGCTGAAATGACAGTCGCAGATTTGGACCTCTTCCAAAGACGGTGAACTTGGCTGTGCGGATATTGATCAGGATGGCCACCTTGTTAAAAGTGCAAATTGATGCTTGTTTTTCAATTTAATGATCTTAATATCCTCATGAACTGCTGTTGAATACTAGTCAATCTTGGTGCAAATACTAGGCTTTTCCACTTCATTTAATGGTGTGTTTGCCAAATGGAGGCAATATTATCAAGCTGCAGACATTAAGAGGGAAAATGGTTTTAGGACAGACAGACCCAACCTTTATACTGGTCATGCTGGGGATAGTTAGGTTTAGGTATAACAGTTATACAGTTTGTACAGGTAGTAAAAATGCATTCAGTACCATGACATTGTTTTTCAGTTAGACGCAATGGCGAATGGGGTGCAATAAATTAGGCTGCAGAAAATTAATGGCATGTTTAATTGTCCATTCAATGTTTCATATGTTTTTGCATATACAAACTGTTTCCTGTTTAGTCTGAGTGCCATGAATACCATTACCCTGTCTAAGTCACATCCCTGGAACATTAGAGAGGAAATGTATCATATCAATATTTCACCCCTCTACTTGGAAAAAAGGATGACAGGTGTGTTATGTTGACATACAATATGATGTTGGATGCAGGGAAAGCCGCAGATATTCTAATTGCAGGGACTTGCACACTAAGACATTTTTGTTCCTCCTGACCTAGTGTCTAGCTCAAATGGTATTTAAATCTTTTCAAAGAAACCTGTCAGAGATCATCTGACATAGCTGCCTCTGGTTTTCACTGGAACTCTTTGAAATGACACATTCCTCTGCGAAGCAAAACATGATTTGTTGCCTTAAAATACAGTGCTCGGCTCGGTGCGCAGCAATTATGGCAGCCCTGAGTGGTGGGCCTTTGTGTCTGTGAATTGCCCTAAATGTGGTCTCTCTCTGGGTTGCACTCTGGGGGTTAAACAGATCGACAGAGCCTAAACAAACACAGGGCTGCCTCTGTGTTGATGTGGTCATCCCCTTCAGAAGCTGTAAGGGTGACACCTGCTCATTGCTTTTCAGTCTCTCGGCACGAGTCGCTGACCCCTGCTCTGTCTGTCTCTTCTTTTTGTGGAGGCTGCTAATCCTCTCAGAGAAGGTGTCTTTGTAATAGAGTTGAGACATTCACAGCGACAGATGAGAGTGAGTTTTATGCCACACTGCATGCCACATTAAGGAATTATTTCAGGGAAGATTAACCAGGGGCTCAGGATGGGGGCGGCCCAAAAATGCCCTGGTTAGCTGCCAACAATCCTGTGAGTCTCACATCTCAGAAGGGGGAATGTACATTCCCCTTGTTGTCTCTTAGCCATGTTACCCTGAAGTGACTCTGAGAGACATCTGACCTTTTACTTTGTTGCTGGTGATTTAGTTCATTTAAAGCTTTTTCACCACAATTTAGGAATGTCTCATTAATTTGATCTCTCACAGCCGGTGGTAATATCATTGTCCTGAGGAACTTGGATCTAGTTGAAACTGTGCAATTAAACCTGACCACTCAGAAATGTTTTTTTTTTCTTTTTCTTGCTTGTCTGTCATCTGTTGCTTTCACCACATCAAAGTTCCCTCACATTAGATAATGACAGAGGGGGTTATGTTAGTTATGTTAATGTATGCTGAAGCACTACAGTGTATCATAGCTGTTGTAGCCACACAGTCTTGAGGAACTGGAAGTCATCATGGGCAGATTATCAGTGGTGAGATGGTCTTCCTGTTGGAGGTAGGATTTCAGTAGCTTTGCAAATTTGGGCAAAATGTTGGGTTATTAGTTATTGAGCACAACACAGATTCAAGATGTTTGGTCTATGTTATGTGTGGGAGACAGCGAGAGAGACATATTGGTTTGTTTTGGGTTGTGTTTTGTGCAGTGTGTGTGCATGTATGTGTGTGGGTCATTTGTTGTAGTCTCTGTGGATAGACCAACTGTTGAGCAGGTGTCGGAGGATGGGGCCAGATGACAGGCGGATGTTTAGGCTGAGCGCTGGTTTCCAAGGAGCCCTTCAAATCTGTTGAGAGACATGGATGAAATTACTTGGGCTCATCTGTGATTATTAGAGATCATCTCTCAAAGTCCTCCTCCTTAGCTTGGAAATGTTATGTTATTCCCCGTGGCTGACATGATACAGTTGAAGCCAGACTGCATGTGCACTTGAGACAGCTTATATTTTCACACCCTGAAGCACTTTCCCATTTCCTCAGCAGAGCATGGTACCTTTGCCTCTGTTTAAAAGAATTTGGAGGAGATATTTAGATGTAATTAGAATTAAAAGTAATGTATTTATTTTTTCTAAAAATCAAAAATGTTAGCCTACAAATGTCAGAAAATACTTCTTCTGTGTGTGTATGTGTGTGTCATCATGGTCCTGGGGACACCTACAGTAGCAGGAACTACCATAGAGGCAGTTTGGAGTACTTTGGCAAGTGTTTATATGTTTATATGTCTGTCTGTCTGTGGACGTATTTTATCATCACGATAGCATGACAACTGTGGAAGATACAGTCATGAAACTTTACAGGTGTGTAGTTGAGATCAAGGTGAAGGCTGACTTCAAAAATGGGCGTGACCCATATGACTGAGTACTCATGTAGTCATGTAGAAATATAACTACTGAGCACTCAGGGGTTGGAACATCAACATGTTGATGGGTGTCATGGCTGATGTGGGAAATTATGTCTTTTCTTTGACATCCAACATTTACAATTAAAATAAAACAGAGGAAGGCAGCAACTCTCTGTTGCTGTAATATGAATTTACAGCTGTCCTAGAGGAAATTAATTGTGCAGCACGGCAGAATAAAAATAGAAAATATGAATAGAAAATGAAAGCCCACTCCATACAGAAAACACTCGAAGGTTCATATAATAGCAACAAAAATAGCAACATTAAGAACAAAGATAAGATAAAGTTCAGATCAGTAGAAGCTAAAATTACACTGTTTTTGTTTGAGCTGCCCTGGGCGCACTGATACCATCACTATGACCATATATGGCCAATAAATGGCATCAGAACTGGCAGCACCTGGTGTGATGATTGGTCATGCCGCCTCTGGTTGGATTAGATGGGCTGAAAAATGCATGTCTGGCTTTCAGAGGACGTCTCCACAATCATACATTTAAATTCCTCTTGTGATTAACTGGACCACTCCGGGTGTCCGCATGTTGCCAGTCAGGAGGAGCAATGATAGACATCAGTCCTCTGGACCTGTCATCACTAAGCACTGTACTCTGCTCAAGAGAGCGCAAACAACAGGCCTGGCTTAAACAGCTGTCTTACTTCACAGGGACGTTAGTCTCAAAACACATCAGATAAGCCTACAGGCAGGCAGACTGTAGCACACATGTACTGTACGTCCACACACACAGTCGTAGGTGAACTACTGTCATGATTAATGTGAGTGTATGGAATGCGATGGTACACCTCTGAGGTGGATTCACGTGTTCTGAGCTACCTAGTGGCTCTCACTGTTTATAGAGCCTGGATTCTTTGAATTTCACATCTTAATGAGTGAGAGCAGTTTGACTTGCAAGGATTTACGGATGCAGGGCCACCGGCTCCAAGAGATGGATGAGCCACACTTGCCCTGTGGCTCTCTGATTTTTTTTTTTTTACCTCTTAACTCACACAGACACATCTGTATAATCACTTCTTGTGACAGTGATCAAAAGTTCACTTAATCGATCCAGGTCATTCTCAGGTAACATTCTGAAACTATGCGGGAAAGAGGCCACCTTTCCTTAAAAGTCACACAGGCTGTTATTGCCACTCATGTTAAACACTCTGGTTTTATAGAAAAACTGAGTTTAGACGTTTCTTTCTCTTAGCCAGAAACCTGTCTCTCTTCTCAAGAAGAGCCAAGTGGTGGATTCCTCTTACATTGGTTAGTGTGAATGAAGGAGAATCAAGGCTCCTCTTTAGTCAGGAGTTAACAGGCCGATGATAAGGCTTTGATAGAAAGAGGTCAGCGTTTGAAACTGCAGATGTTGACATTTCATGGCAACAGCCAGGTGTCTCTGCTTTGCTCACCTATTTTTTTTTTCTCTCTCTCTCTCTCTTCCCTTGCTGCCATAGCTGTGTGTAGCTATGGTGTGTGCTTCAATGGGGGCCAGTGTCGGGAGGGATCCACCCAGCTTTGCGACTGCCCTGCAGGGTTCAACGGACCCAGCTGCCAGTACGGTGAGTAGCAACATCCTCCTACACTGTTGCGTAGTCTTTTCTTTGAAACACCCTCTCAGCATTTCGCTCAGGTTCATTTTCCATCATGTCAAGAGATGCAGAATGAAGTTTGAAAAATAGCCCACAGTAAAAGTTGGAATCGTGAAAACTCTTCGCAGGCTAATTTAAACCAATGGCAGCTTGCCATTTGATTCAAAACACCTTTTTGGCTCTTTGCTGGAGCTTACTTTACTGATCCGTTTCAGTCGGCTCTCAAAGCCTCACTGAACTCTGTTTGAGTGGTCGCCTTTTGCTTTGACTGAACGGGAACCTCCTCACATCAGCAGTTGTCTTCTTTGCCAACAGCCCAAGTATTTAATCAGCAACTCCATTGTTGAATTTGAGCTGTTGAAGTAAAACAGTGGAGGATTCTGTTGTTTTTCTGATAACACCACACGACAGGAAATTCCTCATAGTGTCAACTTTTTACCAGAATCATCCATCTCTCCCTCGAGCTAGCCCCCCCCCGACAACACAGACTTTTGCTGCATGAGTCAAGTTCAAACCACAGGGACAACTGAAAACCTTGGTTCCATTTTGTAAACATAGGCAGACCTGACTTTATGCTCTCTGGCCAATATCGTGTCTCACCAACATTTCCATCAGTGCATAGGTTTCTCAGGAGATGTCTGGTGCGACAGATGTAGCTTCGTGACACCTCTTAACATACAATACAGCCACCGCCTGCTTGGCTTTTACAGGAGTCTTGATCAAGCCTTGGGAAATCCAGCACTGACGGCCCCTCCATATGATCAGAGCTCTCTGTGGCAGCTAAGCTGACCTGGCTTACTTCTGATTACTTCATGCTTGAATGAAAGACTTAATCATAAGGACGGAGGATCCATGAACACACATGCTAAATGAGGTGCTGCCGAGCCCAGCTTAAAGCCACCGGGTGCCTAAACAAGCAGGATCTGATGGGCCTAATGGAGGTCTTTCAGAAGAGTGAAACCATCTGTTGAACATGTTTGCTGATCAGCGTTGCAAAGGAAAAAAAAGACAGTATAGGTTTACCTAAGTTTATAGACACAGTTAAAAGTAGCAGATTGAGCATCAGCACTGAGGAACCATGTGACTGGGTTTTAGTCTTCTGTATTTTCAGTGGGTGAAATTATTTATGTGAGTGCTTACATGTAGTGCATGTATGCTGTTTATGATGGGATACCTGCCCTCCATGGTCTCCACAGTAGCAGCTCATCAGTCACTGTGATCAGAGCAGCGCTGCATTTTTCCCTGACACATAATGATGCATCATTGTATGGAGTGGTGAAGCAAGGGCCAGTGCGCACACTGGGATACGATGCCCCTCATCCCTCAGTCCTGACCATGAGAAACAACGTTAAGATCCTGACCTCTGCTAGACCCTGCCAGACCTAAATCATAACCGGATGTTGAACACTGACATGTTCAGCAAACCATAACTTCGTTGAGGGAGAATACATTTGTAGCTCATCTTGATTCGATACCAAATATAAACTAGAGCTTCACCGTCTGTAGTAGATGTAAGATGTATATTTGTAAAAAAATGACGGCTATAGTTTTGTGTGTCAGTGTGACTGTTTGGAGAAAAGATAGTGAGTCAAGAGTGGTTGGCATTGGTAGTAAGTGAAAGTAAAAGAAAAACAAAAGAGTAGGAAAGAAAAAAAAGGATTTTATTCATTCATTTAGTTTCTAAGTAGGATTTCTGTTTGTAATGTCAAAATTAACCCTGAGATACCAGGAAATTAACATTTCAAACACATTTTTTTTGAAAGAAAATACTTTCATCACTTCCAAAATAAATGATTAAATTATATTAAATGAAAACATGTTTCTTCTCTGCAGGTTTGGCTTCAAAAAATATACATTGTTGCTGAAACTGAAACTGTCTTGCTCATCCTGTTGCCATATTGTATTACTTTTATTTATGTTCTCATTTTGAAATATCAACTAGAACATAAATAACGCATATAAAAATGTCGTCCGGCACCTGTTGTGTTTCCAGTACGAGGAGTACAGTAGGGGTTCTGGCTCAACTTCACCTTCTTGCAAAGTGCATGAAGAGGGGAAGCGAAAGATCAACAACACTTGTAGTATTGAGAGAAACCTTATTCTGAGACAGATGTATTTTGCCCATCTCATTCATCTGGATCATGTTTCCGAAAAATGTTTCCTCAACACACCTGCTTTACACACTGTACTTGTCATCTAATGTGTATTTCCCCCAGTGAAGAAGAAAAATGGCCAATAAAGCCAATTTCAGTAAAGGAACTTGAAATCTGCTGATATTTTTTTTTATTATTATTTTTCATTATCATTGCTTCGTTTTTGTTCAGATCTTGGTGGGCATTTTAAAATTTTTTTTTTTTTTTTATATTCACTCAACTATTTTTGTATCAGTCCCCATCCCATTCAGTTTTGGTTCCAGGCAGCCTCTGGGCGACACTGTTTAATATCAGTGCAGACATCAGCTGTCCCCCTTCCCTTTCATTAAGATCTGCCAGCATTGTTCTGCACTGTGAATGATAGCTGTCACCAATGGGCACCTAGGGGCCCTTGCTGGTGGAGAGCTATGCAGCAGACTCCCACACCCTGACCCTCCCTCTGTTGGAGGCTATCAGTCTGTAAAGAGTCTGGCAGTTATATTGCCCTGTGATTGGCACTGAATGGGCTGCCAAACGAAGGGTGTGGGGCTGCGAGTGACTCCGCCTGACCAGGGGCAACACTTTGGGATGATGGGAGTCGGACACAGGCAGGAATACTCTCACAGCTGTCCCTTCTTTAAGGTCCTGCATGTGCAAAATACAGGTCACGTCAGAGTCAAGAGTCCTGAGGGCAAAGGGAATAGCTGTAGACTCAGTACAAAGTAGCTCATTGGAGAAAGAGCAATAACATCACCTCCAATGAATGACTGTCGACTGAGTGACAGCTCTGATATATTGTTCAGGCATTATGAGGAACTCAGTGGTGGTCAGGCACATACCATTTTGTTGTAACGCTGTCACGTTCCTGAGTCCTGGATAAATAACTTTCGTGGTTTTGTAGATGAGAGTACTCCGCTTACACGAGCTACTGTTATAATTGAGTTACAGCTGTGGTCCACACGCTTCACACAACTGTCAGTCACTGCTTGTTCTCTCTTGTCATGTTTACGCAAAGGCTGAAGCCACAGCGGAGGATGTGGCGGAGGACGAATGCGTGTAGCCGACACTTCACTCAAAGAGTCACTCATCATTTGATCACTTCAGACGGTTCTCAGCAGCATTCCTCCGCGATCGCATGTGGCGTCATCCCCTTGAAGCACTTTTGATGTGGTTCGTCCGTGTTTGTGTACAGCAATTGCTGTGTTTATATTATTCAAAGGGGCCAATAAGTGCCCTGCCCGCAATAGTTGTATGAGGCTGTCATCTGTTTTTTTTCTTTTTAGTACCATCATGTCTCTCTGTTTTGTGTTTTGTCACACAAAATGCTGTAGTCGCCGTTTTGAAGTGGGTGGGTCTTGGTTCGAAAAAGATGATCTCATGTCTGTCGATCAAAACTGATCAGTGTTTTTGGGCTGTCCGTCTGTCCTATTTTTGTGAGAGGTCAAGGTCATCGTAACCTCATGTCCGTCCCATTCTATCGATTGGATAAATCAGGAATTTCATTGCATCTGGCACAGACATCCACCTGGACTCAAGGATGGTCTGATTAGAATTTGGTGATTAAAGGTCAAAGGTCACTGTGGTCTGGTTGGAGGAGGCGCACAACCATGAGGTGTTAATTCTAGCTCAGTCTTAAACTCATTTAGTTTTAAATATTTAATGTTGCAGAGAAATATTTAAGATTTGAAACCAAGTTTCAGGCTTTGATGTTATGCCATCTTCAGCTTTATATTTGATATTGAGCTCATTACAGAACTGGCAACTGGCTTTTCTGAAGCCACAGGCACCTTTGAATACAATGTTTTTGCTCTGAAGTCCCTTTTAAAACACTCCGTCTTGTCTATATCTAGTGGGATTTAGTCACTTGGTGCCTGATGTACTTGGTATTCAGCCTGTCATCAGCAGACAAGTGGTATCCTCTGAGATACCTCAACAGCTTCCAAGGCTTTTAGACCTCTGGCAGGGCAGATGTCTTCATACCAGCTGACATCTGGGCTCAGCCACAGACAAACAGACCGACGGACAAACAGAAAGGCAGCCAGACACTCTTTGTAACATGAAACTTTACTGTCTTTGTTCAGGAATCTTAATGCTGCCTCGTGTATCCTGTTCTGAAGTGAAAGGTAAAAAAGTTATCTCAAACACATAAAACTGATGGATCATGTAAGATCTTTCTAAGAGTTATTTGACACAAATATGAGGAATCAGTAACACCAAAATTACATCCTTGATAGCTGAGGGAAAAATGCTCCATAATGACGTCACCCAGTGGGTAAAATACTGAATATCTCTTTCCACCATAGGCTCATATCTTGGCTGGGTTTGGGGTCACTGCAATGCCAGGAGGGCCTAGTGGTTCTAGGCATCACTCAAGACAGACCCTGTACTGATGGCTATCATCGTTACTCTGTAATGTTTGCTTCAAAGCAGGCTCACAGCCTTACTTTCTCAGCCACAGCCATGTTGAACTTTGAAGCAAATGATACTATATCAAACCATCTGAAAAGTTACTGCATTAAAGATGGCTGAGTCAACTAAAGAGTCTGACTTATGCTACCAGTTTGTACAGCTAAAACCCTTATCGGAAATAGGATATTTTATTGAAAAGGGAGGGAAAAAAACTAAGCACAAGTGTTTTTGCTCACTAGAAACATCACATAGACAAGTGAAAAGGAAATTTTCAGTTCTATATATTTTTATTTTATTTCACAGCAAAGGAACAATAACGATCTGAGCAACAGATCTCTTTATGTGAAACTGTATTGTTTGTGACATCAGTGACACATTTTCGCAGTAATGCGTTTTCTTAAGGACTCCAGCCCACCATAGTTAGTGTAGGGATGGACGTTGGAGCCTTTTTCCAATAAAGATTAGCAATACTTATGTTTTGAGTATGATGTCTTCTGGGTTTTAGTTGGGCTTATAAACAGTCAACTGAAGCTCTAAATAATGAGCTCAGTTATGTCTATGGAGCCTGTCAGAGCATGACGCGAATCCTCCACAGTCTAGTGGCCAAGGTGCTGAGAAAAGACTCAGTGGGAACCCAAAGTTTTCACAGAAAATAAGTCGAAAATAACTCATTCACATTCACTGAAGTATTGCACCTGAGTGCATTGTTGAGATGCTTCTACTTTCAGTATTACCCTGATATTTTACTTTTTATTGCCTTCATTTTTTGGACAATTGTAGTTAAAAGTATTTACAAGATAAAGATTTTCACATATAAAACATCCGCTTATATCAGCTTATGAATACATTATTGAAGATGAGCTACCCAACAATACACAAAGTAGTTAAGATTATTTTCACCTTGGCCAATTTACAACAGTAAAATGATGTATCAGTAATAATAATGCCATCCTTTAGGGGCTGTTATGAATTATTTTGCTTTTGATACTTTAAAGTGCATTTTGCTGATTATACTTCTCTACTTTTATTTAAATATATTTTTTACACTGTGGTATTTCCCCTTTTACTTGAGTAAAGGATCTGAACAGCACTACATAATTACAGTAACATGAACCACAGTTTTAATAAAGTTAGGAGACCAGACTGATCTGGATCTGAACAGAGGTTTCTCAGTATTGCTCTAGTGTTTATTCTGTCTGTCTTTGAGCCACACTGTGAAGGTGGATGCTTGTTAGCATGGTTGCAAGGTCAGGGCAGCAACCCTGGAGCTATTGTGGGAGTTCATTGTCTTGTTAAAGGACACTTGTTGAGTTGTACACAATCTTTTGATGTTTGTCTGGTTGAGGGACTAAATGTAAGAAACGTTTCAAGTATCAGCCTGTGATGTGATGAACAAAGGAAGAAAAAAAACAAATGAAAATATCACAGGTCCTTGTTTTGCAGTTAATAAATGATGTGAGTTGAGGAGTGGAATTCAGCTTATGGATCCCTTCACCTAGTTTTTTTTAGCAGGTTATCTAGTCATCATATAGGACAGCTTACATGAGACTTAATCATATCTTCTTTCTGGTTGTGTCTGTCGTTGTCTCACTGTCTGTCTTGATTGTGTAGACCAGCTTTCCAGAAAGTTTCATGTGACTGGAAAGTATGCGCTTCAGTTTATCTTAAGACAGGCATGAGTTTGCGTGTACAGTTGTAGTCATTGAGGGTGATTTCAGATGTTGCTCTTTGCAGCACCTCTGTTCCTGCTCTAATAGCTGTCCTACTCTGCAATTACCTAAAGTTCAACAGTGGTCTTTCCTCAGTCCAGCGGCCTGTTGTAACCTGCCTATCCGTCACCTCTCCTCTCACCCCACTCACATGTAGACATAGTGAATTGTCTTAAAGCCGGTCATTGGAGAGGAGGCGAGGATTTTGAAAAATGTGCATCTTTCCCACTCACAAACATGTTTTTTTGCTTGTCATGCATGCATGGTTTACTCCTGATTAGTCATGGTAACCACTGTAGCACATTAAGGCCAAATGTGACCAAAAATGTGGGTGGTTCTTGCCTCCCACACATCAACTCCCAGTTAACACATTAGTGGCATGTTGGGCAGAAGCTTATGTAAGTGTTGCTGTTTGGATGAAACAAAGCAGTGATGTAGTGTTAGCTCGTCTTTTCAGCCACTAATTATGGTATTATTAGTGTCGCTGTGTGCTTAATTAAGCTGATTTATGTGACAGCAGTGAATTGTGCTGTCTCCTTATGCGCTGAAGATTGCAGGGGAGCAGAAAGGTCAGAGGTCAAGCCGGCATGTGGACCCAGTCTGTGGCTCTTCAGAGTGCGCTGGAACATCCAGAGCTGGACTCAGTGGTTATGAAGAGCAGGGATGTGACATGACATCACTGTCTCTCATCAAGTGATTCAGTGAGCGACAGTGACAGGAGGGAGCACTGACGCAGATGGTACATGTCATGTTTAGGGCATGCACATGGGGTCATGTTGTAAAAGAGAACATCCCTTTACCGTATGGCGAACCCATCTCACACATGCTGCTCACCCTGGCAAGGGTACACGTTTGATTGACATTTGATTAGTGAGGAAACTCTTTTGATTTTTCTTTGGCTAAACATGTAGCGGTGTATCTGCTCCCTTCGTGTCTGAGGAATGTTATGAGAGAGGTGCTTTCAGTATGCCGGCCGCGGGACTCTCCCCATTGTAAAAATAAATCCCTGAACTCAGAGTCACATTGAATGGCTTTTACTTGGGATCAAGAAAAACATTTGAGAAACCTCCATGTTGAGCTTGCTGAGCACTTAATTGAAGAAGTGCCCTAAAATGAAAGACACATGCGTGCATTTTCTTCGCTTCAGCATTAATGTAGTACGCGATCCCATTGTGATGATTAGCCAGTTGGGCAGATAAGTTTATCGCGCCTTCTCTGAGAAGGAACGGTGAAAGAAGGCACATTTTTTGGGGCGTTTTGTGGCAAAGCCCATGCTCCAGAGGGACAGAGGGTTGGAATAGATCCAAACATGAAAAAAAGGAGAATGTGAGATTTACATCCATGTGCTACAGATGGACAAGTATAGTACCATGGTTTTATTTGATAGGCTTTAATAAAAAATTTGATTTACAAAGTAGCTGTGACCAGTGCAAATCTACTTTCACCTTTGGCAGCTTCATCGAAAGGTTTCCAGGAATATCACATCTTACATTTTTCCTGTTGTACATTAGGACTGGGAAGTGTTGGCTGTGTTAAAAGACTTTTTAACATTCGCCCATAATTCACCAGATAACCTTTCATAGTGGTCAGCTACTCAGTGTGAGCATGAAAGACTGTAAAGCCATGAGATTGTAAAGGCGTGAGATGGCCAGCTGCAGCAGTTTGTCACTCGTGATTGGTATGTCCATCCTCCACTGAGAGAGGTCAAAATGTGTTTGGCATCAGGGCGTTAGGTTATATAAGCTTTGTATAATGATTACCACATTTACTTTATCTTCTCAAAATCTGGCTATTAGAGTGGTAGAGAAAAAGTTGTAAAAGTCAAATGGCTGATTATGGGATAGTAAATGTCTAGAAAGATCACTAACTGTCTAAACCAAGAATTCCCTTTTCCTCTCTGATGGGTTTTACAGGCTACAGTTGAAATTGCTGTGAACAGGTTGACGTCTGCTTTTTTACTTTTACTTGGAGAGAATTACAACGTCTTAGGTTCTAACCCTAAAAACACAAACAGAAAGTGAAATATTTGTAATGAGAGCTCTTTTAGGAGCAGCGAACAAGGTCAGGTGGTGGCATAATCTTGCTTTTCATAACTTTTGATGTTTTTAACCCCCCCAGTCCCCACACCCCTTTTTTGGTTACAACACAATTTCTCCCATCAGCCATAAATTGGAGTTTAAATGGACCATTCACAGAGTCACTGACATGTTTTCTGTTTCTTTCCATTTGAGGGTTTAATCCCGTTCTTTTGAGTATTGTTAGCAGCCAGCATAGCGTGACTTCCAGAGCAGCTGAAATGAAGGAAGCCATGGAGATGTAGGCACTGCTGGGAAAACTGGAAGCTCCTAGCAAATATTTTCCCAAACATACTCAGAGGTTTTGTCCTGATTTCCTTTTGATTCTGTTTCAATACTTCTTTCTCCATTTCTATATTTCTCTCTCTTCCTCATTCTTCGCCGATACTTTCCTCTTTCAAACTAAACAAAGGGATCTGTCTTACTGTGGAAAGTCATCTCTTCTGAGGGTGAAACTGATGATTATTTTCCACATTAATTAATCTGTTGATTGGTTTCAGAATAATGGATTAATAATTTGGTCTATAAAATATCAGAAAGTTATAGGAAATGCCCATCACTATTTTTTTGGATGGATTTGTGTGTCTGGCCGAGAGTCCCAAACCCAAAGATGTTTGGTTACAACATTACATAAAGTTACAATGGAAAGAGAGAAAAGAGAGAGAAAAGTTGAGAAAAGTTGCAAAAGTTGTTTCGGTGAGTAACAGTGAATGTACATAACTTTGTCTACAAGAAAACCCAACCTTTTAAAAAGTCATCAAAATTTTTCTCTTAATTTTCTGTTGGTCAACGAAATAATTGATTTGCTAATCGTTTTACCACTAATGAAACACACTGAGGAGAAGAAGTGAACTGAACTTAAGGACATTCAACAAAAAACAGCAATGATATTGTGAAATGAGTTATTTCTTTCATGCTACAGCAATTGTTTGGTAACCGTCGAAGCAAGGATCTTAAAAGTCAGTCAGTCGTTCCTCCTCCTCTTTCCACTGTCCCATCCCGAAATATTGTGAGCCCTATAGGCTTCACCACGGGGGAGAGAGAGAGACTGTGAAGTCTGGAAAGGCCTCTCTAATGAGAGGGAGTACGTTGCAGTCGGAGGGTGGGGTACATCCTTGCCCTCCTACCTGCCATTGCATCCTGCGCAGCACCCTAATCTGCCATAATTGTGTCGAGTCTGGGCTCCCACCCTGTCTCATTAGGCTCTTTACAGCATTCCTGATGAAAGGTCGCTCCTGGTCACACTGGGGGGGCGAGGGCATCAAGTTTGTGCAAATTGGCAGTGACAAGAGTTTGCAAAATACAATTAGAGGAATAATCAGCGTGGATTGATCCCTTGATCTACCCTGCTTCTCCTTATCTTAGCTACCTGTTAGTTCACTGAGCCCTCTGTATCTTCTAATTTTACTAAATCTGCCTTGGCTGCCTTTGTTCCTCCTTATCAGCGCCTCATGTATTCCACTGAGCCAAACACTTCACTTCTAATCTGTTTTCCCTCTATCTACTCTGTTGTGTATTATCTCCATATGGAAGCCACTTAGCCTTGGAGAACATTCAGCAGCGCACAGCCAGCGTCCGACTGATGTCTCGTGAGGTGTGAAAAGCAGACGCTAATCGAAACAAAATATAATGAGACAGGTTCAGCCGACTTTCACGTGTCAAGGTTGCTTTTGTTTTGTTTTTTTAAACCACACCGTAGTTTGAATCTTATTAAAGTGTCTTCATCTCAGTACCCACTGCTTCTCTGGCATTCCTCCAATTGTCACATTAAACTTGTATTTCAGAAACGGGCAGAAACAGCTCTGCTGTTTGAGGGAGCTCTCAAAGAAACTGAGCAGCAGCAAGGATACTGCTGCTGAGGAGGTATGGAGGGTGGATGAAGGTGCTGCAGCAAACAGCATGAGAGTATCAGCAGAGTAATAGTGTTAAGTTTCAGGTTATAACAGACGCAATGTATATATCCATGAATAAAGCATGCCAGTCCGGAAGCATAAGTCTGATCTCAGTGCTTTGCCTTAATTAACACAATGCTCCATTCATTTTGTGTGTAAATTTAAATCTATGGTTTCCAGTCTTGGAGTGGGACTCCCCAGCAGGGGTCACAAGTTGAATCTGAGGGGCCAACAAATGAGGGGGGAAAAAAAGGGTTGAAACATTTGATAAATAGAATTGTTTGATGTTTGTGGTATTTGTCCTTTTCTTTTTTCTTGTAAAATACTGAATACTGTACGCCTATTAAGAGATCCAAATGAAACAGACTGATTCCCACCTTGCTTGAGGGGCTTGCAGTGTGTAGAAATAAGTAACCTTTGTTGACAGATGTCAGTTGACTTTGTAAAGGTTAGTAACCAATGATCTTAATGCCTCTTCTTTTTGGAGAGTGCTAAGAATGTTTAATTTTGCACTGTTCAACATTATTTTGTAGCTATGTTATTAAAAAGCGTACTGCTGCACCATATTAAAATATCCTGGTGCCGTGCAGCTTGAGCTAGTGTATGCCGTAAAAATGGAGCCTATTGCCCCTGAACTACACATACCTGGGGTTATGTACTTGACTGCTGTTCCTTTCATCTTTAAACAACTGTGAAATCATGTAGTGTCACATTTGAGCATGTGAAGCAATAATCAGAATCTCAGTGTTTATTCCCCCTTTACACCTTGAGCATGACAGTCTGTCATGTATCTGCCACCTTTTGCCCTGTAGGTAAAAGGCTCTGGGCAACTTTCCGTCTGCTATGGCCCAGCACATACCACTGCAGCATATCTCACACATGTGACTGAGATAGAGATAGAGAGAGATAGAGAGAGAGAGAGAGAGAGAGACTGGAAACCACAACAAGTAATTTTTGGATTCCTGCTGGCCTCCATGTGTTGTCCCAGGCACTCAAAACTCCTGGGTCAAAGTTGGAAGAGACAGGCCCTAACAGGTAGTGCGCAGAGAGAGCACACGTAAAGGGTCAGAGGGCAGTCCCCTGAGGTCCTGGAGGTATTTGTTCCTCCTGTTCGTCTGTGTAGGTCATAAAATGTTATTTTGGATACATGCATAGGTTCATGCAGCTGGCCTACTTTTCTCTGGATTGCAACCTGTAACTTTTACTGACAGTGAAAATGAGCGACAGAAGTCGGGAACCTTTGGTTATCCGCAAGCTTCTGAAGGGATGAGATTTATGGCTCTGTCAGACACCTTCTGTCGGATGATCATGTGGCAAAACGGTCAAAACAGTGCTGTGAAAGAAATTTGGGATCGTCTTTTCCCAGCATACAACACTCAGATTTCCAGTCTGAGGTCTGTGATTGCTGGCACGGCCTTGTGACTGTTACTGTCGTGATTCGAGCTGGCCGTGTCTGGAAATGAAGGAGTAATGGTACTCACAGTCAGCTGAAGGGAAGAAGAGAAAAAATTAAAGCTTACAGGAATGAGAGGCAGCTGGCTCTTAAGAATGGGGTATGCCATAACATATAAACATACACGAGTACCTGCACGGCGCTCAAGCACACTCACTGTGCTGACTGAGAGGCTTACCTTGCAGTGCAGTGAAATGGATCATCAAAACAGGGATTAGAGGTGTTTAGGACTCAGTAGAGCAGAATGTTCACTAATCAAACTCAGACACTGGATTTTTAGTGTCTTTGATTTCACACATAATTCCCTTGTGGTCAAACATGCACAAATAATAAAACTTAGCGATCAGGGTAATAAGCTGCACAGAGACTACTGAGTTGCCTGATTGATATTTTTACAGACAGCCTCTCTCTGCCGCTTGTCTGTGGTTTCTTGTTGACACTTGCCTTGAGAAGAAGAGTTGAATAACAAGAAAATACAACTGTTTAAAAAAGGTGATAAGCAGAGAATTTAGTCTTTGCTCAACTGCATTTTCACATGGGAAATAAACAACAGAAGAAAAGCAGTTTAATAGGCTGACACTCACCTCAAGACTGAATTTTACGAAGATTTAAATAAGACGGGGGCTGCAACTAACAATTAGTTTCATTTTTGATTAATTGTTTGATCTGTAATGTCAGTCGAAAATTCCCATCATAACCAACAGTCCAAAGCCCTAAAATATCCGCGTAGTGTAAGACCAAGAAAATGAGAACATTTGAGAACTTGTAAACATCAAATTAAAAACGACTTAATGGTTATTGATTATCAGAATAGTCAGAGATTAAAATTTTGTTAAATTAATAATTGATTCACCGACAACTTTATACTTCAAGGAGTGTTTCTTTGTTGACTTTAGCACAGTTTGAGTTTATTTGGAGTGATTAGAGGTGCAGCCTGCTTCAGCTTCACCACTGAGATGTGCGGTTGCTGCCTAATTGTAAGTGTCTTTTAAAAAACAGGAAAAGGAGCCTGTAATAGCCTTTACGCCACAGTACGCCTTCTAACTGCAAACTTGAGATGGATTGTTAATGATTTCATGGAAACATTTGAGGTTTGTGAATTGAGGTGCAGACGTATGAAACGTCAGTTGATGCACACCATAGACGTCCGTTTGTGGTCACCCCTTTGTCATTAAAGGGGACATTTTTTTAACTTCTCTGGTTCCAGGAAAGCCACACCACGGCCAAATGACAGTGCCACTTAACAACAGCTCGGCTGCCACACTCGCCACAATTACAGGGCTTCAGGAAGAAACCCGTACCCAACACTGGCACCATGAAAGCATCAAACAGGACTAGGGGAGGGAAATTATTGGATGCTTAATACAGCATGCATAGTTTTCTGGTGTAAGTCAGTGCGGTGAACCAGAGTGAAACATGTTTTACAAGAGAGGGCACTTTGACAAGTGACGTGTGGTGTTCTTTGCCTTTGAATAGTGATATTGTGGCAGCTGTGTTTTAGTTATATGATGAATGAGAGCAGAGTCGAATCAAACAGTGTCAACTTAATAAACAGCCAGCCGCACATCTGGCCTAGTATTGATGTAGCAGGAGACTAACAGCAGGGGGCAATGTTGAACTTGAGCTGATGCCTTACAGATGAGAAGGAATGAGAAGAATATCCAGCGTGCAGTTTTCAGTTTTGTGTCATATGACCAAACAAATAGTTTTCTCCAGCAGGTTTAAATATATTTATTGTCTAAATCTGTTGTGTATCATCCCAGTCAGCCACATCTGAAAATCTGAACAATCAGTGCTGACAGTATGAATCATCAGTGTTTTTAAAAAACAAAATATTTGCCTTCTGAAAAAGTGTGCACTATTGCAAAAGAAATTATTCTGTTTATTGATGTTGACTTATCATGAAAATGTCATTGTGTGCCTCATTTAATTGCACCTGGCATGAAAGTGAGTAGATGTCTTTGTTTGCCTGCATTAAAAAGCATCACAAAGAAACTCGAGAGCTAAAGTATTTCCACCATGTAGACGCAATGACCCAAACGGCAGAGGTAACGCTTGGATAAAACATTTTGAATGCATCTTTGGGATTCACATGTTATCTGACTCCAGGAGCTGAATATCCATGTGAAATCCACAAGGAGTTTATGGAGTCCATAAAATAACCTTTTATAATAACTTTTGTGAGCCTGGTTGAAAATATTTCACCAATTTATATGTTTCACATGAGCTTCTGGCAGAAAGCCTCACGGTGCTGCCTGTCAGACAGATAAAGGAAACGTGTCCTCTACAACAAACATTTTAAGGTTAGGGTACACTTGAGGTCAAAAGTGAGGATGAGTTTCCTGTGAAAGAGCGTGAAGCTCCGACCGTCGGTTCCGGTTCACAGATGCCTGGTTTGTTAGTCAGACGCTGTTTCACCAGCCCCCAGATGTGCAGGACAAGTCAGAGAAATCCTCTCCTAAGTCACTGTCTGAATGAAACCTCTGACTCAAACATGTCTCACGGCACCTCAAGCCAATCCTCATCTTTATAGCACCTGGTAAATGAAAGCAGCTGTGAGGACTGCAGGGAATGCAACCAGGAATGAACACTACCAAAGCACATTATTACACCAGGAGGCTTTTAGATCAGGGCACTAAAAGGAAACAGGTTAGTGTTATCCTCAGCAACCCCCTCGACTCCCTCCCTGATTCTCGATGAATGCTGCAATTTTCCGGCCCATGACCCCCCTGAGATAATATCAGAGGTCTGGTGGTTTTCGTTGGCCCAATCTTAGCCCCTTGCAGTCTGCCGAGACATTAGCTTCGTCCTCTTGGGAGCAGTGGCGGTCGTCCTTATCACAGGAAGTCACACAATACGGCAGAGGAATGTAAACCCAGAGCTTTGCTGCAGCTGAACTTGCAGAAACGCAAAAGTTTTAGCAAAGGTTTTTTTTTTTTTTTTTTTTTTTCCTATTTTTCATTCTTCACCTGATTGCTTTGGAACAGAGTGTCCACTACAGGGAGATACACATTTTTACCCATTTTACAGATGTTTTTGTTTAATAAATCACCTTACGAGAAGACATAACAGCGCTGTGCAATCTGGCTCTCACTCATAACAATGTCGCTGAGATCTTGTTGTCTTCATAGAACAATGCACAGAAACTCCACCTTCGTACAGAGACTACAGGAGGGAGACTCATTTACCAGAAACATTCCCAGTGTTGCTACCCGAAAAAAATGTTTAGCTGATGTCGTTAGCGACTCAGATCCCAACAATCCTGATGTTTCGTGAGCAACTTAGTTGGTGCGTGACGGCCCAAACATTATTCACAATAATTACACTGTATGGCATTTGTTGTGTGAAATAAGGCCTCTGCTCTTTTCCCCTGAAGGTTACTGTTTTGTTTCATGAAAATACATATTTTTATAAGCAGAGGTGGTCTTGGCTTCAGGCAGTGTGGCCCACCCCTGCTATAAAAGACTGCATGAAACCCTGAATATATTGCAATAAAATACAAAACCACTAACTGCAGCCTCCAAAATGTTATAAGGATGAATCAGCTCTTCTCTGGCGGTCAATGACAATTGGTCAAATCATTGATTAGTTGACGAACAGAAAGTTAATCTCCGATGACTGAAATTTGAATGAAAAACAAGTGGTTGTTTGAGTCATTAATGAAGCATAAATTATAATTATTTGCTGTTTCCAGACTCTCAAATGCCAGAGTTTGTTGTGTTCACCAGTTTTACATCATTATAAATGGAGTATCCTCTGCTTTTGGACCTTTAGTTGGCCAAAAAACAAGTCTTTTAGGATGTTGCCTTGGGTTCTGGAAATCTGCATCTGGGATTTTCAATATGTCATAAGATTTTATTGACTGGAAGATTAAAGAAATAATTTGACATCTTGGGAAATACTAACCTTGCTCTGTGCAAAAGTAGTAAAATCCACTTACCAGCACCTCTGAAGCTTGGTTTACATTTGGCCAGAGGCAGGCTAGCTGTCCTTTTAACTGAGCAATAAAAAGAAGAATTGACGGATTAGATTAATTGATAATAAACCAAAAGCCAAAACAGGGCTATTGTGTTGGAGACTGTAGGATTGTTGGTAATGCACTGTTCACTCAGTGTGTAATGTTTCACTGATAATGTGTGAATTCTTCAGGGCTGTTAAGGACCTATGGTTTGTTTACCACTTGCCAAAAGGATTATTTTGCAGATATAGATCTGAACGTGCACCACATGGTGAAACAGTCCCGTGCATTTCTCTCTGCATGAGTTCGACCCTGATCCTTGGCCTCTGACACTGACCTAGGGCATAAATTGGGCTCCAGACACAGTACTTTGTTTCAGGCATCTGATCTCTTTTTGCAAAATGTGAACACCAACACCCACCCCCTCCACCCCACAGACACAGGTCAGGGAGAAGAAACCTTGGTGATCCGATGTTCACGGGAAGGGGCTGATCTCAAAACACTCCTTGTTTTTAAGGAGGCTACAGCTCTTGTTTTGCGCCTTTAGTCGTGTCTGATCACTCTGCTGGAGGCTAAGTCTGGTGACAGATCGTTGGACGGGTGAGGGTGACGTATGGTAAAATAATCTCACCGTTGCCCCCTGCAGTCAGGTGAGAGTGTAGCCTCTGCTCCAACCCCCAGAGTCACTCATGTCATCAGAGGTCATTGAGTTTAACGTTCAGGGAAAAATGAGTTCTGAGGCCGGGAATTTTTCTTTTTTGAAATTAGCTTACATTAGTGTAAATAGTAATGTAGCACGGAGATGATGATGATTAGAGTAAAGTTCAACCACACAGTAGAGTTTGGAACTATTTATTGATTTCCAATATGGTCCTCATTGTAAAACAGAACAAAACAAAAAAAATAGATAAATAAATAAACAAGACAATGTAATTTGAGACACTAACACAATACACAGGGGTTCCACAAATGAGTTTCTACTGCACTCTAAACATGATTTTGGATTCAGTAAACTGAATTCCTGATGGGCAAATAAAGAGAAATTCCACAATTGCAAGGCCATCATTTTAAAAGAAACAAACTTGCAACTGTGCAACTTTGTCGATCCAAGGTAGACATTTCCACTTCTGCGTTTCATATTCTCCTCCTGACCCGAAGCAGTTCAACATTCCTGTGTGCTTATTGGGCAGAAAGACTTGGAGAGTGATGAGCGTGACACTGACCCTGGGCAGACCCCTCCTCAAGCTGCCACACAGGTGTGTGGCCTCAGGGGGGGAGATAGACATTTTCACACACACACGCACACACAGAAACACACTCATGCTGCAGATCTCACTGCAGGATCCCTCAGGGTCTTTAATCCTGGCCTTGACTTCAGGTCGCACTCTGCTCAGTGACCATCACTCGTCTTCTTCAGTCAGCAAGTTTCTGTGTAATTTTCTTTAAATCTGCCGTTGTGCTGCTGCTTATTTTACAAATTAAATGAAGTGAACTAACAGGCAGGCACTCTCTCTCACCCCAGGACCCAGACTCATTAAATCAAGCTCTTGTGACGCAGTGCTCAAATAAAAATCAGTGAGCATCCCAAATTGGATTTTTAGCTGTAGTTTATCTAGTCCTGCTAAGAAGGACTGGTGTAATAAATTGATTGGAATGATGTTTCATAGTATAATAAAATATAGTCTTGATGTTTAAAGTAACATTTCATTACATGTTGTATGCAGTTCAGGATTTACGGCAGTTTTTAACACTTGGCAATAGAAAGAGTGCAGTGTTTTCAGTGTGAACATTTCCAGATGTTGTAAACTGAGAGGGAAATTGTTTAATTGGCTGCTTAGACGCTGGCATCGCAATACACCAAAATTTGCTAGAAGGGGGAAAATGTTCTATAAAGCAATTTTCTTTGCGTTCGTACTCTTCCCTCTGTACAGTAACTCTCTTCTTTTATTGAGATGGAGAAAGTTTATGAGCTGATTAGTGCCAAGTGAATTCTCCCTTCCTAATTTTCTCCGAGACTTTCAGTTTTCAGTCCAAGATTCCTTCCTCTGGCATGGCAAATGAAACAGCCCAGTGTCATCAAGTTTAGAACTGCACCGTGAGCATAATCTCTCCTGACAAATTCCCACATGAACGAAATTCAGCGTTAATGTGGGCAGCGTGCATCTGCATCCCGAAACTGCAGCGTAAAGACTGAACAACACGTTATTCCTTTCATTCTCAATTTGAATATCTCCTGATTACGCAGAATCTCTTCAGCTCAAATTATGGTATATACGCTGAACTGTCAGCACCTGTATCTGACCTGAGTCATTATGTGTAGTCAGGGAACTGAAAGGGAAAGATTTTATCTGGTTCAGCTGATGACAGCTTTGGCAGCAATATGCAGCTAATGGAAATGAAATGGAAAAACTGGGACTTCGTGTGGAAGTGTTTTTGGAGATCCCTCTGTAGAACGCTACTCCTGGTTGATGTTGGAGTAAAGTTAGAGGCAATGAGGAAAAGATGTTACTGCTGCATGTTTCCTTTTGTCCCACTCTATTTATCACTTGATGTATTTTTATCCTGTTTTGGATGTATAGTGTATTTTTCCACTTTAATTTTCCTTGAAGTTGGTACAGAGGAGCCGGGTTGAAGGATGGAAACAGCACACACAGTTTCCCACAGTAATTCTCATGAATTTCCAAGTGCTTGATCATTTTCCACAATTTCAAAAGTTGGATACAAATTTGTTCATGGAGAACATTTAAAAGAGACATGTAAAACTTAGACCATCATGAAAAGGAAGATGCATTCTTTCTTCATCTTCACTGCACAGAAATAAAGCCCACTGCTGTTTTTAACCAAAACACTGAGCATTTTAAACATGTTTGACTTTGTTCTTCCTAATTTCTGGTTTTGTCTGTGGTTTTAGTGGCAGCACAATTAACTTTGTCCCTGTCTCTTCCCGTCAGATGTGAATGAGTGTGAGGAGACCAATGGAGGCTGCGAGGCTCTGTGTTGTAACACCATCGGAAGTTTCTACTGCCGGTGTCCTCCTGGACTAAAACTGAATGAAGATGGCAAAACATGTCAAGGTGAGTACTCTGGTGTATTTGGATGATGAGCCGTTTATGCCGGGCTGTTTATGAATTTAAAAGGGCACTTCATGAATTTTACACATGAAGATCACTTTTCCCATCATGGGTCGTACATTTAAGCCTCTGACACAGTTGTATCATGTCCTCAGTGGTTCTGGAGGAGAATCAGTGTTATATCAGTTATCTGTGTGTCACAAACTGGGGTTTCATTTTGTTCACATAGCACCTTCAGTCCAGGTTAGTGTAGTTCAAAGTGCTCAACAGATGTTTGACAGTTCAAATTTAAACAGTAGAACAATAAGACTGACCAAAAACCAAACAAAATAGATAAAAGACTGACAAATATAATTGACAGGGATGAATAGAACATTTTTAAACATGAATAAAATAAAATAAAATAAAATAAAATAAGTGATTTAAATAAAATAAATAATAGCCATAAAAAAGCCCAGGCTTTAAGTTGACATTTTAAGGTATCAGCTGTTCAATAGTTCTCAGATCCTCAGACTGTTCCAGCGGCTTGGAGCATAAAAAGTAAAAGTCTTCCACTTTGGAACGAATCAAGACTTGTGCTGGGAACCGGAGAGATTTGTGATTCACAGATTAGAAGCATATTAGATAAATCGGCTGGTGCACAACCATGAACAGCTTTATAGACAAGTTGATAAATTTTAAAAGTGGGAAACTGACATGCAGCCAGTGTACAGACTAGTGTAGAGATAGGTGTAATGTGTTCTCTCCCTCTGTTCTTAGTCAGCACTCACAGATACGAATCAGTTGTAACTGGCATAACTTTTTTTCTTTGGCCGACCGGATTTGAGGACATTGCAGAAGTCTAGTCTGCTGGATATAAAAGCATTAAAGCATTAGTCTCTGTGTCGCTCAGAGAGAGGAAGAGCTGCTAGCAGCTATATTTTAGAGATGATAATGAGCTGATTTGAATTTAATGAAATGTAATACTTAATCGGTGGAGAATATTATAATATGATACTAGATATGACAGCAGATATATAAGTGTTCTGGTCAACATACTGTACACTTTCAGCTTTTCAGATGTTACTCAGCTGTTCTAGCTGAATCATTTTTGAAATCCACATTATCAGTAATGTTTTCTTAAAATTTTAAGTTATTTTCTAAAAACACACGTTGTCATCCCCAAGATATTGTCTCGCTATTGAAATATTGGAAAACAGCCAGTGTAATATTTTATTTTGACGGTTTTGCACAGACTGAATTGGTAGCATTTAATTTTACTTCCAAGTCTCACCTCACCCTGATCAAAGTTCATAAGGCTGACAAAATGTTTTTGGTCTTTTATTCCGTATTCGTTCGCTCACATTTATGTTGCCATTAATGGCGGTTTGTGTTCATTTTTATTTGTGACTCAGTAATTGTAGATCCTGCACTCAGTGAACATCAAAAACCAGATCACTTAACCTCAAATGAACCACAGTACCACGACTTTTTAACTTAAACACTGAAGAAGATAAAATCATCTTGGCTTTTGCTGTTTTCTTTTCTCAGACTGTATTTGGAAGAAAGTGTAGCTACCAGTCTATCAAGCCACAGCGAAACCAAAACGGAGCTTCTTCCCAGCATTCTCCCATGAGGTTTCTTATTGCTCCATCATAGTTTGATGTTTCTGATTAGGGAACCTTTGCGAGTGGTTGGTTTAATCAGAGTAATGATTCCTGTGTGCAGAAGCCAAGCCTAGAGGAGAGATGCTGGAGTGCTCTGCAGCAGCATGGCTGTCTGCTGGAAGAACCAGTGAGAGATCTGATCCAGGTCACGGTTATTAGGAGAGTCGATGGGAACGTTGTCACAGCTGGCTTTCATAGCTAACTGCCCTCCGCCACTGGTGTATATTGGAGGAAAACGGCAACCCGCAGCATTAGTATCCTAATTATCTGTAAATGGCAGGAGTTATTAACAGAGGTAAAAGAAGCTGGGAGCACGGCATCTGTAGAGAGCGATCAGCTTTCTTTCTTCATGACAGCCTGAAGCTGGGAGAGCCGCAGCTCAAAGCCCATATTAGTCCGGATGAGAGGCAACATCCATTCACTTAGCTGTTAATAATAAATAATGATTCAAGGGAGCTGGACCGCACACAACCACATTAATACTTTGGGGGATTCCTGTCCTTGGCAACAAGAAATACTTTTTTTCAATGAAAGACATCTGCTGTGGGATGTTAATATGCTGATACTCCTGGCATCAGCAAGAAATGAACAAATACATCTTTTGTTCAGTACAAAAAAAATAAAAACACAAAAATAAATTTACGGTTTAATCCCTTGTGGTGAGTTCCCTGCATTTAAGCTTCTGGTCAAAATCCATTTTATTTGTGCATTTATGTTCTGGTATGAATGACCTGCATTGATACAAATGGCACTGATCAGTGCAGAGGTGGCCAACATCAACTGCTGTCCTGCTGTGTTCAGTATAGCAGTGACAGGATTTTAGTTTAGTCAGGCCAAATGAACTTCACAGCTCAGATCAATGCGACCATGAAGATGGCGGTAATGGTCTTGCCAGTTCTTGCCACCTGTCATAATGGTGAGACACATTTTCCAAAATCAACAGGTGTTATATGATCTTGTTAACCCTGAGAGCAGGACAGTTCCTGTGAAGAAAAACATCTCACTGTTGCTATGTTCTCTCCTGAATTTTTCTGGTATTTTATGCAGATTCCTTTGGTTTTTTTTTTGTTTTTTTTTTTTTCTCTGGTGAGTTATTTTCCAGTTCTGGCTGTGAGCCTATCGTCTGTTTTCCATTCTTTAGAGAGCTGCTGTTTCTCCCTCACCTGGCTGGCATCATTGTCCTCGTAATTCTGATGTCTGCACAAATATGCATTTTTATGCACGATGTGTGCAGAGCTGTGAATATCCTGGCATGTGGCATCACAAAAAGGATCCGCATCAGTTTTCTGCTGGTCTGGCTGAGCGTGAGTACACCTCAGATGGTTGTGGCCTGATGTAATGACAGTGCAGGCGTATGTTATAGAAGCTCTAACGTTGCATTAAGTCATAAGAAGTGGAGTTCCTAGTCGCTGCCTGTTGCAGAGGTCTCTGTGGGCCGTTTCTGTTGAGATGAGGGAAGTGATCATGACCATGAACATGCTTTGCGCTTTAGAAGCTGTCGTGGTTCTGCTGCTGTGTTTGGATGTATGCGTTGGCACCAGATGAAAGAGCACAGTGCTTAGCTCCTGAATAGACGATTTCAATGCAACGCTCATTCCTTTCTCAGATGTTTGGATTAAAAATACTGAATTTGACTTCTGGCACTTATCAAATTTGGCGTTCCTTTGGTAGCAGTTTTTTTTTTTTTTTTCTTTCTTTTTTATACATGTCAATATCAAAAGAAAAATATAGACAGCACATCCTTCAGTCTGTTCACATGCTTTGTTCTCCAACACCTGAATGATGTGCAGTCATAAATCCTCACTTTTTATCTTATAATGTTCTTTGAAGAGGCAGTAAAATTGAGCAATATGTGGTAAATCACTGAGGGAAAGAAATAAAGCTCTGCTGGCTGGTAAAACGCAGAATTAGTTATCTGTAGGTTATGCAGATGTACCTTCAGTGTGAGAAAGTTAAGGCTCAGGGTGAGAGGAGAGTGTGGGGACAAAGGGGGGGAAGAGAAAGAGGAGGGAGAGGAGGATCTTTAATGTGATGGACATTTAGCTTTGGTAGATGGGAGGGTGAAACAGAGAGGGAGATGGAGGGAGAGAGGGAGACAGAAAAATCAGGAGTCAGAGTGAGTAAGACCTATTACCATGTTACTTCAGAGCAGGAGTCTTTACTAGAGAACTGGTCATTCATTTAAATAGTTCATAGTTAATATCAACAAAAATATTTAGATACTTTTTTTTTGCAGTAGATTTTTTTTTAAGTTAAAATCTTACTTTGATTATTTTGTGAGACTTTATTCTCGAGCCATGGCTTTGTCATCAGGATGGTGGATTTTCCTCTTAGTGTCAGTTGGAGTGATGGCATGTCTGACATCTGCTGCAAACTATCCACACAGTTACTACAGAAGGATTTGCTATAGGCCACACTGTTACCATGGATACAATGGCTACAACCCAGCCTACCTGGCGACAGGTAAGTGATGATTTCACAGGCATAATGCAGCTGCGCCGTGGGCCCATCTTCAAGAGTGTTAGTTTGTAAAAATGTTAAACATTGAAGAGAGTGAGGTTGTCACTGTATATATATATATTTTTTTTTGCAACAAACTGATTTTACCTTTTTCAAAAAAGTAGGAAATGCTACCTAAATGCTAAATACATTTTTCCTTGCAAACCATGAGTTAGTTTCACAAAGGATTATAACTACATAGTTTTTATACAGAGTAGGACTCACAATAGTGAGAGTGTTCGGATGTGTTGGGTCACGGCTCAGACAGACTAGTTAATCAGTCCCACTGATAATGAGTCTCCTGTACGCGCTGTCTGGCACCGTCCAGATAACTTTGTCTCTGATCGGAGCAGGGGAGGATCACTTTTATCAACAGAGATTAAAGCACGTGAAAACATTAACTATGAATCATGAGAGATGCTTTGTAATGCTGACACAACCAGGGCTCGATACCAGATACACTCTGCACAGATTATGTCAATATTATTATGACTGAATATTTCTTTTCATGTTCGGCATGACTGCAGCTCTCAGGGATGAATGCACACGATGGAACATGTTTTATATGTATTACTGCCATATTGCTGATAATCCCTCTGCTGCTTTACTTGGATGTCATTCTTGGAGATGAATCAAGACTGTTCAGAAATCATTTATTCTCAGCTCACAATAAACAAATCACTTATCGGAAACCAACCGAAACAGTTTTCCACGCAGATGACACCGTGCTGTAGGTGGCTGCGGGCAGAGAATTAATATGCCTTCTGTATAAGCCAACGGCTGCTGAGGCTTTGGCTCCGAGCTCCGGAGGGATCATGTTCTGGATGTAGAAACCACTGACTGTGCACTGCAGTTGACGGAGGAACAGTGGCTCCGCAAAGCTGGAGAGGTTTCATGAAAAACCAAACCAAAGGACAGCGTTGCAGCAAGGATGGAAAAATGAAAGGAGGGCTCCTGCCAGCTTTCCTGGATGAAGCGAAGCTGGAGTTTGGCAGCAGAGAGACAAAGAAGAGGAAAGTTTAGAAGCTCATATCTGCCCCAAACACTGTAGTGGATCAGTCGAAGGATATTTCTGTAATTCAGCTCTCTTGGGCAGGTTTCACAGTATCCATTAAGCAAGTAGAGTTTAGTCCCCTTATGCTCATAAACTGCATTTTTGTCCTCATCTTGATCCTGTCCTTGTTTTTACTGTGAACAGTAGAATGAATGTTCCATTTATCATATTAACCACTAAGATTTCATAATTTACAACACTGTTTTTTCCCCCCATCATGTACCATAACATCAGGTTTATGGAGTTTTGGGCCCTGTAAGGATGTAATTTATGTGTAAATCACAGGTCACATACTGTTTGTGTGTGCAGTGGGAGCATGGAGACAGTGATGTGGTGGAATGTGATGTGGACAATGAGGCTCGGATGCAGGTTGTCCTGCTGCCACGCTGCCTCCATCCCAGATGAGCACTACGGAAGCCAGACTCAGTCCCTCTGATAAAAAGACTTGGAGATTTTTATTCTTCCACTGGCCATGAAAAATATGTTTAAAGCTGCTATAATCAATATTTTTATATCAACAATGAATCAAATTATTACTCGTATTACTTGACAAACCCACAGATAATTCGCAAAATCAGCTGTATAATCCTCTGTAGGTCCCTTCAACTCTACAGAGTTTTTTAGCATCTTTCAACTTGTTTTTGTTTTTCAGATCGCGACTAATCTTATTTTTTCCTCATTCTGTGCAGTCAGCTGTTTTAGTAAAAAAAAAAAACAAAAAAAAAAAACTCTCTGATAAACCCACTATGTGCTGCCTGCCAGGACCAAACAGCACACAGACAGTTAGAGACCAGCTTGTGAACATAGTGGAACGTTTAGAAGCTAAAGAGCCAGACTTTTCCCTCAGGAGATGCTGGAGACCAAAAACAGAGCTAAAAGGAGAGTAAAAATTGGACTTAGATTTCCACCAGGTGGAAAGAAACACAAAATATGTGCTAATGTCGCTCTGATTCTGCTGTAACTAAGCAACTGTTTGCTAACAGGTCTGTAATGTCAACATGAAAGGTAGTGATATGTCACTGTTGTGTTTAGTAGTTTGTACAATGTGGTCACAAGTCTCCGAGGGTTCTCACAAGAACAACAGCAATAAACATAAACAATAATTAAAAATCACATAGTATCATAGTATTATTGGCTTTTACAAAGGAGACACACAGTAGTTCCATGACATTGCAGCTATATGTATCTATCTATCCATTATCCATAACAATTATCAATAACTAATTAGTCTTTGAAGGGTTGCTACCACAACTTACATCGTGCAGGAGGTCAGGTGCACCCTACAGACAGACAACAATTCACACTAATTTTCACATTCATGGGAAATTTAAACTTTTTAATTTCCCCCACCATGTTTTCGGTCTATGGGAGAAAACTGGACATAAATGTAAATATGTGCATGTTATTCAGCCCACTAATGGTGCACGACACAACTGTCTATTTATTCTTTGGAGAGAGTGGGGTTTGCACTGTGATGAATGTTGAGAGACTATTTATGGGATTTGTTTATACTGAGCTGTTTAATGACTTCTTTACAACACAGAGCCCAAACACAAAATGTGTGGTCTGTGGTGAGACAGTCAATCTCTTGACAAATAAATAAAAGTGATTTCCCCATATTACTCACAAAACTAGTTCTTTTTCACTGGACTTCCTCTGAATTCTTGAAATGCTTGTTGCAGAAAATAGCTGCCTGGAGTCAAGTCTATATTGAACAACACATGTCTCAACCAGACATTTGACTTGGCACTGACTAATAGTCTTTTATGACATGTTAGCATTTTTAAACAGACCTCGACCAGCAGCCAGAAGGCTTTCACACTCACCTATTTAATGTGTCGCGTCACTTGTTTCAGTCAGCAACATTTCCAGTAACTCCTCCAGATAATTTATTTTATGTTGAAGCAAACAGGTGACTTGCCACTGACTTGGAAGGGAGGTGGGTTTGACTTTGTGTCCTAATTTTGCTGATGATGATGATGGCTGCAGACGGGCTGTAAGCAGAAGACCAAACAATCAGCTCAGAACTCACAGGGGGGTCCGCTGTGAAACCCGGAAAACAATTTATTAGTCTCTGACCCCTAAAATAAGAAGTGTTTAGGAACACTTCGCCTCATTTGAAAGCTGGTCACACAGTGAGGCGGACATGTTTCGTTCACCACCACTTTCTCAGATGAAGAACCCCCTTCTTTTATTTGTTTATAATCTCAACGCTCGGCTGAGAGGAATGTGTATGTTTTGCATCCTCCTGATTTAAGTCTCCATATGTTTGCTGCACCCAGCAGACTCTGTCAAGAAGCACAGGAATTTAAATTTGGTTTTAAATGTTCAGTAGTTGTTACCACATGGGGGATTTGTTTGTTTGAGCTGCAGTGCACTTGTAGAATACTCTCCCTCCTCATCCATCATCTCCTTTCTTCTGAGAGTACATCTTTATCCTAAAGCCTGCATTAAATTCCTCTCTCATCTTGGCAGCTCCTCTGGGCTTTATTCTTGTGAGCAAAATTTTTTTTCTCTTAATGAGAGGATTTAGGCAAATTACACTCATTTCTCTCCTGTCTCCCTCCTTCTGTCTGCCTCTGCCTTCCTCTTTTCTCCCTCCGTCCCCACAGATATTGATGAATGCCTGGTCCACAATGGAGGCTGCCAGCACAGATGCGTTAACACCAGGGGCTCCTACTACTGTGAATGCCGCCCGGGCTCTCGCCTGCATGTGGACGGCCGCACCTGCCTCGGTGAGTAACGTTCCAGCTCTGTGGCAGTGCGTATGTCTTTTACACACTGAAATAATACTACTAACGAGTATCTTGATATCATTTGTTATAATGATGGGATTAAAGCTGAGATTAGAGCACAATATTTGTCAGGTGGGCTCCATCCATATGAAAAAGCTGCAAACATACATAGAGTACAAAAGCATTAAAGAGCAGTAAAAGCGTAAGATTAAGTAACGACGACAACATGTTGATGGGAATAATTTGAGGTCTCATCCTTTATATAATCCAATAAGAGACAGAGTATGAAGACACTTTGTAAAGTAACCTCATTTGTTCAGTACTTACACAAACAATGAAACACTGTTTTGAAGGAAAGGCTGGAGGATTTGACTGTGACTATAAATTTTTGGTCATTTCATTGAAGTTCAGCCACATATGCTTCTTGACATGGGCACCTAATCATGTAAACCACATTCATGATGTTGCAATAAATGACCCCTTTGATTGATTCCTGGAAGAAAGCCCCATTGTAGGATGGTTCAAATAACATTTGCTGGTAAAACCACACTGACTACAGTTTGTGTCTTTGAATTCCCATCAGTGCGTATCTTTCAGAAGCCCCTTTTGAAGCAGTTTTCTGTGAGTGAAGCAGCTCCTTGTTTTCCTGTTGGACATTTGTACTGGAGCTGCAAATAACATTTCTAATAATAACATAATCAGAATGTCAGGAAATTGTAAACAGTCCAAGGTGTTATATTGCTTGTTTTGTTTGACCAAAAGTCCAAAACCTAAAGACATTTAGTTTATTATCAGGTAAAAAAGTAAAAAGTGAAGAAGTTATCTGTATTTTTGCTTGGAAAATTTTGCAATTTATTGATCATCAAAATGTCTACTCTAATGTCTTAATAAAGGCACAAAAATGCTCCGAAAAATCTTGGCTTTAATAATCAATGAACTGATTAATCGAGTTATCTACTACTGCTCTCTACTGCTCTCTCTACTGCTTCTACTTTGAAAACTGTAAATGCAGGAGTTACAGATTAAAAATGTTCACAGATTTCATGAGATTGTTTTAATTATGACAAAAATAATTTGAAATGTTCCATATTTACATTATATAAGTATTTACAATAAATCAAAGGGACAATTATTATAAGAGAAAGTGGAAACTGCGGTGTCCATGCCTCTGTTTAGTTATGAATCCAGCCTTTCCCTACAGTAAATTCTTCTTGTGCGTTATTAAAATAAGCTTTCATTCCATAAATCTGTGTGTTATCCTGTCTCTCTTGACCTCTGCAGTGTTAACTCAGTATATGTGCATTGTTTCTGTTGTACCAGATACATTAGGTTTTAGTTTTCAGAAAAAGCTGATGGGAGCATCTGCTTTCTGGAGCCAGGAGTGTATACAGAGTGTCCTGTCTGACATTTACAGTGGAAATCATTGTGTATTTCTTGGCTCCATGAGGCAAAGTAGTTTCATTGTCTTATAGAGCAGATACCATAGCTGGGACCCAACTGTCCCTGAGAGGCTCTTGTGTGACAGCTGCTGCGTGAAGAAATGACTGATTGAACTAATAATCTCAGTGCACATGTGGACCGACTGAAGCTTATCTGTGAGGCTGCATATCTGTCTGCTGACTGAAAATGTGTCCATGTTCACAAGTGAATCTGGCACTGAACTCTAAAATCTGGCTCTCCGTACAACCAGCATGCAGCCAGCACCGTACATGCTGAATATAGGACAGCACATACCAATCAGCACACAGTCATGAGGAGACAAAGAAGAGCAGATGTCCTCATATCAATTCTTATCCAGCTCTTGATCTGCCAGCAGAGGTCAGATGTATCCCACACACTTAGCGTGTGGCTGCATAATATTTGAGCTGGAAACCACTCTGTGGTTTGACATGTACTTGTGATGATGGATCTTGACTCCAGCTTTCAAGAATGAAAAACAGCATCTTTGAGAACGCCAAGCTGTTCGCCCTCTACCTGTTGTTTTTCTCTGAAGAGATGGAGTCCAGCCCATCTACCGTCTGTTGCTATGAGGGAGAGAAACACAGACGGGAAAGATGATTACGCTGGCTCTGCCCTCAACCTCATCAGTGGATGAGTGTTGTCCACCACAGAGGCCCATCCATTCAAATCACTCTGTGATTGTTGGAGCTCTCATGGCTCAGGGCGTAGCAGGTTCTCTCTATATGCAGGAATGTCAGTGCAGTGGTCATGGCCTGTCTGAGAGAGATTGCTGTAGATGTGACAGTGCCGTGAAATTCAGACTAATAGGAAGCTGCAGTTTGGGCATTTGGAAACATATTTTTTCAGCCAAGATGCCTGATTTTCTCATTCTGTGTGAATGCCTCTTTTTAAATACCTGCATCTCATTGTTGCTGGCTTTTTGTATTATCACCTGGTTTTTCCTTTTGCCCTTTTAGCCGTCCATTCATGCGCCATCAGCAACGGAGGATGTGAACACTACTGCGTGCAGCAGTCTGCCGCTCATTTCCGCTGCCGCTGCAAGCCAAATTACGTGTTGGCAGAAGATGGCAAGCACTGTAAACGTAAGTGCCCATGTTTCCAAACTCTGGTGTAAGGCAACACTGAATACACATCAACACACAAGACAGAAAGCAGGAATAATAAATGAATGGGTGACTGAGGAAAGAGTGCCAATAAAACTACTTTGAAAGATTACGGAGGTGTGATTCTGAAGATTTGATGATCACATTAAAAACACTGTCTGCGTCTGCTGCCAGTTGTAATTATGTGACTGCATGTCTGCACTGGAGCAGGATTACCCATCACCCACGGGGATGAGACATTAAATGAAAGTTAATCACAGCAGTCTTCTTCATTGTTATTTTTTTTTTTTCAGATTATTATTTTGACATTCTTCCTTTTTTTTAATCTCTTCAATCTCTGAGGCCATGTGTGAGTATGTTTCTCTAGGGGGTAGGAAATTATACATATATGTATTTTGAATCACTGTCTTTTAGATGCTTTTACTTTGTAATTGTTGGCTGTGAACAGCTTCCTCTAATTTCTGCTGAGCTGAAGGTTCTCATCCCAGATGCCAGACAGGCATACCGAGTCAGACGCACACATATACATACACACACAACACAACACAGCTATGCAGAGAGAAAACTAAAGAGACAAGGTGGAGGTGAAGGGTGGCAGTGTTTGATTTAAAGCTCTCCACATGCTCTGCATTAAGATGTAGAGAGTCAGCTCTTACAGTTTTCTCCTCCACTGTGCCAGAAGTTTGCTCTGCTTGACTGACATCGTGTGGATTTTCTGTTTGAGTGTATGCTTTCTGTGTTACAGTGCAGAACCCCTGCGCAGATCAGAACGGAGGCTGCATGCACGAGTGTCGAGTTGATGGTGGCAAGGCTCACTGTGACTGCAAAGTCGGTTACATCCTGGCTGAAGACGGGAAAACCTGTGAAGGTAATTTCACCAGTAACAACAGCAGTGACTTTATAATGGAGGAGACTTATAGGAGAAACATATAGAAAATGGTCAACAAAACAATCTCACCACATTTAGCTGCTGCCTAAATTGGTTTCCAAATTTGATCTCGAAAAATGAAAATTTGTTTGAGAGGCAATTTGGAGAGAAATATAATGATTTAAGCAAGTATGGCTTTTAATAAAAAAAATATGGATTTGTAAGTGAAAAGATGGCACACAATTTGCAAGCCAATGTTTCCACTGTCAGAATCGACTAATACTGAGTTAGAAGTGTGCGAAAGAAGGTTTTCATTTATGAGAAGCACATGGTGGCAAATGCAAATGGAATTGTGCTGACCAGATGCATTTCTTCTTATAATTCAGTGTTTTTTTTAAACCACACTTTTGTCACAGATATTGATGAGTGTGAGACTGAAGAAGCCAACTGCGCTCATGGCTGCCACAACACTCTGGGCTCTTACGCCTGTGTTTGTAACACTGCCTATGAGCTGGGATCTGATGGAAAACAGTGTTACAGTCAGTTGAAACCCTCTTATCTCAGTATTATAATGTGCATATATTTAGTTGGCACTTGATATTTTAGTCCTTTAATCAACACGCATGCTTTTCTCACCGTCAACTTGTGACAGGAATCGAGATGGAGATCGTCAACAGCTGTGAGAACAACAATGGCGGCTGTTCGCACCACTGCCAGCATTCAACCAGCGGGCCCGTCTGCTCCTGTAACCATGGTTACAGACTAGATGACGACCTTAAAACCTGTGTTGGTAAGAAATTGCAATACAGTCAAAAGGACTAATAAACAGGGTTACAACAAGATATAATGCATTCAGATGCATTACGTCAGTACTCATGAAATTATATAATAATTGATGTTTTATGTATTGGTGTTTATGAGGGGTTAAACAGCTGGTTTCATTTTGGAGCTAGTTCTTTTTTTTAAACTTGAGTTTCAACTTTCGATTTTTTTATGTGAGTTATTTATGCAAAGCCGTCAGCAGTGTCTTTGTGATCGGTTTTATAAGCAGTCCACATTTCATTAAAACTCAGCTTTTTGAATTCTCAGAACATATGTGAGTCTTTCCATGTTGTACATCTTTCTATCCTAGATCAGGGGCACCATCGCACCATTTCCTTGCGATTGATGCTAATAGAACTTTAACAAGGTCTCAGTCCTCATGTAGAATATTGTCCTGAGCCACGTTACCTAAATATAGTATAACACATGTTTTGGGTAATTCATAAGCTAATGCTATTTTTGACTTTACCCATACATCATCGAAATACTGTCTTTCTTTCATCTCTATTGTTTTTTTATAAGGAAAGTTTCAGCTCTTAAATTTTCACTTAAATTGTTAAGAGCTAAAACAAATATATTTCATAGAGGTTTAAAATGGATTTGGATTCACTGAGAAAACTTTGATGCTGGATTGCTATTTGATTAAAAAAAAATTTTCTGAGCATCTACCTATGAGAGGTCGTCTCACTGAGACTGATGTTGTGCAGTGCAACTCCCTATGACTCCCCTTACAATGCACTATAACTCTACTATATCTACTGTTCCTATTATTAATGCACAGGACAGCTCAATCAGTGTCAATGTTCATTCAATACAGCTTATGCCTAAACCTCTGAAGTGCCGAAAAAGAGAGGATTTAAAAAAAATCTTGCATCTCTGATCTACGATGCCAAAATGCTGTTTTTGGTCAGGAGGTGGAGGATAATATACTCTCTAGTTTTTGCCTTTAGGATATGCAGTGAACATTGTCTGAAGTCAGAGTTTATAAAGGAAAAAAGTCGTAACTTTGACCTTTAGTGGTTGTTAAACCTGTAGAATTTACATTATCTCATAAAAGGTTTCTCTCGTTGAGCAGGGGAGCATATCACCATGGTCGGATCATAACTTTTGTCTTCCTGCTTGTTGTGTTTGGCAGACGTCGACGAGTGTGGAGAGCAGAGCTCCTGCTGTGAGCAGGACTGCACCAACTACCCCGGGGGTTATGAATGCTACTGCTCCGCAGGATACAGGCTCAACTCAGACGGATGTAGCTGTGATGGTATGTTAAGCTCCAACAGTGGATAGCACTCGCGCTTTTATGAGAGCGAATTTTTATTTTAGTTGAAGTGGGGCGAGTTCCAGTTTGACTCATAAGACGTCAACACAAACATACACAATGCTGTCTTTGTTTTTGGTTTGATGTGTAAAGTGAGCTCCATTCAGCTAAATAGTTTTGGCTTTTCTTTTCTTAGTGTCTCCTCTTGATGAAGGAAAAGCATTTGAGTCTGTGCTGTGTCTGTGTTGTTCAGATGTAGATGAGTGTCTGGCTGCTAATGGCGGTTGTGATCACACATGCCAGAACAGTGCAGGTTCCTTCCAGTGTTTCTGCCGCCGGGGTTTCCGTCTGGACGAGGACCGGCAATCCTGCATCCGTGAGTATCTGCAATCAGGGGAAAGAGAGTGGGGGCGAGTGGGAACTGTACCAGACATATGCCATCAGAAAAGCTGGAAAACTGTGTCTGTCATACAGAGTCATTCAGTCTAACTTGTGAGTGTTGAAGTGAATTGTGTAGACTAGGGTTGGAGTTTGCAGTTTGAGATGTTCAGTGTTCAAACATGGAACTTGTATGTTTTGTTTTATATGTTACTTATTTATATGCAACAGAAATTGTACCATTTGAACAAGTCATTCTGAACTGGCTCACAGTTTGATGTCACAACTGGAAAAAAGAAGATAAGGATGCAGGTATAATAATAGTGGCAGCCAATCATAGTCGGCGATTTTGAAAAATAGGCATTTCATATTGGGAAAAGTACAGGAGTTACGATTAACACGAGCAACAACTCTGTTCTGTTCAAGTGTCCCAGTGAGACATGACAGTGAGCTGGCATGAACAACACCAGGACACTGAAACTGAATTCACCCATCATTCATTGTATTACTTACAGTTTTTCTTTCAGTGAAAAACGACTATACCACTAACAGCATGTTTCATTAGAGCTGGGACAGAGCACTGGAATGTTTTGGGGAGGATGAACAAACATGGAGGAAATGTCTTATGTGCTTCAAAAATGTACAGAATTTGTCATGAAAATAAGGAAGTGTACTCCCTCCCTTTAAAATCTATCTTTTCTTAATTAACGTCTGCCAGAAAACCCACCAGTGGCGTGCCATAGTTTCAGTTGTTGCCACTTTAATTTTATGTTGATGTTAGTCAACCTAAGTCAAGTCAAGCTAAGAGATTTGATTATTTCCTTCTTTTTTAAATGTTCTTATTTCATTGATTTTAATGTGCTATCATGGCCTGTTGCAAAAAATATAAAAACATAAGTTACTTTTTTTATAAGTATATAAAAAGTGTAAAAGAGAGACAAAAAAACTAGTTGACATGCAATGTGTATTTTTTGTATTGTGTGTAACCTACTTTCTTCGCGTGTATTGCTCCATAGTGCTAGAGGATGCAGTTGAGGCCCTCTCCAGCGGAGGTGCCATCGAGCTGCCTCTCATTCGCCCCCAGCTCACCTTGCTGCAGGACTACAGCCAACCTCTGGAGCGTTATGACGACTATGAGGACGATGAGGGGGAGCTGAGGGCTGAGAGTAACCTGGCAGAGAAGTTTGGTGAGTTTCTTCCTAAACCATTAACCACCCATTATCATTAACAGGAACTTCAACCTGTATCTGATTACCTGAGTGTGGCTGTGGGAGGTGAAGCTGTCGGACAGACTCATTTACTGCAGGCAGGAACAGAGCATGTGGTGGGGGTAATTGCTGCTCTTCATGCTCCCAGACTGTTCATACATACTTTAACACCACAGCCTCTCTGGCAGGAATGCTGAGGTTTACAAGTACCGGCAGCTGGTCGAGGTCTGAAGCAGGACGTTAAAGACTCTGAGTTCCCCAAACTTGATGGACTCATTTGACTGCAGAAGTGGTTGAACATTTTAAGTTACTTCAAAAAATTGGATCAAACCTTAAATATATTTAAATGGACAATGTTTTGATGAAGATAACTTAATCTTTATTGTACTTGAAGGGGAAATTTGTCTTGTGCAAAAAAAGCTGCATACAGTGTACACAGAAAATGAAACAAAGAATATGGTTTCCAAGTGAACAACAATAAAAATGAAAATCAGATGTGCAAAAGAGGCCAGGTCTATAATTTAAATTAGATAACTAAGTAAATGAAAAAAAATTAAACAGCGTTGCTCTCTATATCAGTGAGCAATACACATGAGCCCATATGGTTCAAATAAAGAAACGTTAAATGTTAAATGTTAAGTTCATATTTAAAGAAAAATAAAAACAACTACAAGAGAATAAACTAAGACTAAAAACAATAGATTGTGACGTGATCAAATGAATAAAATAAAAACAATAAAAAAAGTGAAATCCAGGTGTGTGAGGAGGTAATGTAATCTGCTGATTATTGTCTCCATTGTCTATAATGTCCACAGTTTTTAACAGGGCAGAACCCTAAGATATTCATTTTCAATCATATATGACAAAGAAATACATCAGATCCTGACATTTGAGAAACTGGAACCACAAAGAGTTTGTCATTCTTACTTTGAAAAATGACAAAAACTATTAATTGATTATCAAAATAGTTACTAATTAATTTTCTGTTGATCAATTAATAGCTCTAGATGTGTGCATACTCACTGAAAGTTTTAATAATCTGTGTCAACATTGACACAATTATAACCATCTGATATCCAATCAGTGCTCTGCCCCAAAAAGTCAAGCAAAAGATTCCATATTTTAGTTGGTTGTTGGTGTTAAATTCTGTTGTTTGCAGTGTGTTTGGACGACACTTTTGGGAACGACTGCAGTTTGACGTGTGACGACTGCTCTAATGGAGGAAAATGTAATCTGTGGAAGAATGGCTGCGATTGCCCCGACGGATGGACAGGCATCGTCTGCAACCAGAGTGAGGACTGGCTCAACACACACTGACACTTCTGACACACATACGTACACTGTTGCCACTGTATCAGTTTGTAAAGTCAGACCTGAGAGTTTAGCAGTGATAGACTTTTACTTTTCAATCTCACAGCGTGCTCCGAGGGGTATTTTGGTAAAAACTGCTCCTTTCACTGTAAGTGCAAAAATGGTGCCAGCTGTGACCCTGTCACTGGGAGCTGTCGCTGCCCGCCGGGAGTCAGTGGAGACTTGTGTCAGGATGGTGAGTGAGACAAAAATGAATTTTTCCCTTTGGTTTTTTTCTTTTTTTTTTTTTTTTTTTTTTTTTTTTTTTTTTTTTTGGTGAAAACATCTTGAGTGTATTGTAATTTTTTTTTGCCTGTGCAGGCTGTCCAAAGGGCTTCTACGGAAAGCAGTGCAACAAGAAATGTAACTGTGCAAATAATGGGCGCTGCCACCGAACGTATGGAGCCTGTTTGTGTGATGCTGGACTGTACGGACGCTTCTGCCACCTCCGTAAGTCCCACTGTTCAAACAATACCAGACCCTCACCCATGAACTTGGTCAGAACCCAGGAAGCACTGATCTGTCACTGTGAATCGTACTAGCGTTACAGTTCTATTCTACGTTAAGCCTTGTATCCACATACAATAAAATATTGCTGTGTTGTAGTAATCCGATACTTTACCAAAGTAAAAGTGCTAGTACTACACTGTAAAAATACTCTGTTACATGTGAAAGTGTTGCATTCAGAATCATAAAGTGAGAGCGTGCAAGTACAATCAGAATAATGTACTTAAAGTATTATCAGTAAAAGTAGTTATTACAATATGATGTCCCATGTAACTGTTATACAATTATTAATACTAATGCATTAATATAAAAGCAGCATTTTACTGTTATATATGTTTAATTATCTTATAATTATGACTGCAACTAATGATTATTTTCATTATGGATTAATCTGCTGATCATTTTCTCGATTGTTTGCTTCATCAGAGCCCAAGGTGACACCTTCACACTTTTGTTTTGACCAACCAACCCTGAAAAACAATTGAAAATAAATGAAAATTACAATAATTAAAAGGAAAAGGAGCACATTGTCACATGGAAGCTGAAACCATGAATTAAAATAAATAATAAATAAGCTCATCATATGTTTTGTATATGAAAATCATAATTTGTAAAGTAACTGTCAGATAAATGTAGTGCAGTAAAAAATAGTTTCTACTCTAAAATGTAGTGAAGGAGAATTATACAGCGGCACAAAAAGAAAATAGTAGTACTTAAGTACAGCTCTCAAGTAAATGTACTCAGATTCCATCACTGTCTCATAGTTGTCATAATATTAGTGTCTTGTCATATTTAAACATGAAACCTTGGTGTCATGTTTGATGACCAGTTATCCCTCTCCGATAATGTTGCATCCGTCTCCTGGTCATGCCTGTTTGCACTATACAGTATAAGAAAAATCAGGCCTTACCTGACTCAGTACACCACCCAGCTCTTGGTCCAGGCCATGGTTATCTCTCGCCTCATCTACTGCAGTGACCCTCTGGCAGGTCCCCCTTCACGCACAGTCAAACCTGTACAGATGGTCCAGAATGTGGCAGCCCGTCTGGTCTTCAGTCTGCCCAAAAGGACACATGTCACTCCACTACTCAGCGACCTACACTGGCTACCCATGGCCCGCTTGAATCAAATTCAAGTCACTAATGTTTGCCTTCAGAGTGACTTCTGGGTCTGCACCCATCTACTTGAACTCAATCATACAGCTTAAGCTTATGCTCCTTCCCGGCCACTGCATTCCTCCAAGGAATGTCGTCTGGCTTTACCGTCCCTGCACACAAGGCATTCTCAGTCCAGACTGTTCTCATCTTTGACTTCCCGACGGTGGAACAAGCTACAGAATGCCATCAAAGCAGGGGCGTCCCTCTATATCTTCAAAAATCTCTTAAAGACAGAGAGAGCACCTCTTCTGCTAACACCTCTAACACCCTAACATGCATAACTAGCACTTACTATGCACTTTTTGTGCACTTCTTTACTTGATCTCCTTGCACTTATTAAATAGATGTAGTACTTTGTACTTATGCCAAGGTCTCCTACTGCACTGAAGCTTTAGCGCTGTCCCTGACTCGTAAGTCACTTTGGATAAAAGTGTCTGCCAAATGAATAAATGTGATGTAATACTTCTCACACCATCTGAAATTGTCCTTTCTTAATCTTCTTTGTCCTTCTCCTCCAGCTTGTCCTAAGTGGACCTTCGGACCAGGCTGCTCGGAGGAGTGTCGGTGTGTCCAGCAGAACACTGTGGAGTGTCACCGTCGCCATGGCACCTGTGTCTGTAAATCTGGTTACCACGGCGACACCTGCAAGGAAGGTGAGCACACTGTCAGAATGCTGTGCTCATCGAAAGGACATAAATGTAGGCGATTGTAGTGATGATGATCGTGATGGTGATGATGGGGATAAAAAACTTGAATTATATAGTGTTTTCCAAACACACAATGCAGTGCTTTACAAAGTAAAGTAATGAAGAAATGAGACAACACTTCAACAACAGTAAAAATAATAAATTATGTTTAAAGAGGAGGAAAGTAAATTTAAAAAAAAGGAAAATAATAACAATAAGAATAGTTTGAAAATGTATAAAAAATATCTGCTTTGAATAATATGTATCTGATATGGTTTTTACATAAAAAAAATAACAAAAATTGGTTAGAAATTCTCTCTCTCATCTTCTCCCCCTCACTCACTGAAAAATCTATGAATGTGCAAATATTTGTCATTTCTAACCACATGTGTCTTTTCACCAAGTGAAAGTGAAAGTGTTTGTCAGTGTGTACAGCAGTTTGCGTTCTGCTCTAAGGTGTTGTTACCCTACACTTACAGTGTGTATTAGAGTTGTCTTAACATGGAGAGTGCTCCCTCTCTCCTCCTCTGTCTCTAGAATGTAACCCAGGTACGTACGGAGCCGGCTGTGAGAAGCAGTGCTCCTGTCCACCAGGAGTGTCCTGCGATCATGTGACAGGAAAATGCCAACGAAAGTGTCCTCCTGGTCGTCATGGGGAGAACTGTGATCAAGGTAGGAGGCCCTACAGAGGACATGCTGTACTTTTTGTCTGCCTGTTTTAAAGACGAACCTCTGCTGTGTGTCTTGTGTCAGACTGTCCAGAGGGAAGGTTTGGAACAGGCTGCGTTCATCCCTGCAACTGCACCAGTGCCCCATGTGACAAAGTGACAGGACAATGCAGGTGTCCAGCAGGAACGTCAGGAAAGCACTGTGAGAATTGTGAGTGCCAACACATTTTGACAGGTCAATAAAAATAACCACCCACATTTCTCTTAAAAAAAAAAAAAATGAATATTAAACTTTCACAGTGTGTCCGGAGGGATTCTGGGGTCCAGGCTGCTCAGAAACCTGCCCCGCTTGTGAGAATGGCGGCTCGTGTGATAAACATAATGGATCGTGTATCTGTCCTCCAGGATTCATGGGAAGACTCTGCCAAAACTGTGAGTATCTGCTGTGTGCATTTTTTTGGGTTAAGTTTCCATAGCAACAAGCATTAAACAGTCATCCAGCTGAGGAGGCTGACAGCACTGTGGAATATTGAAATTGTGCAGTTCAGACAAGAAATTGAAGCAACATGCTAAAAGACAGAGGAGTAGTTTTTCTCAGTGTTTGTCAGCTGAAATCCTCCAGCAGTCAGAAAACCGCCTCAGACATATTTTCACTGGGAAGAACAAATATAATTCCATTTAAACCGACCACTGGCTCTTAAAGCCTCACTTGACGGCTGAATCGCAGAACAGAAACCGTCATGGGAACTTGCTGTGCTTCTCGTGCGATCTGGTGGAGTTTCTTACGGTAGATTAGTCCTGACGCTTTAAATAATTTTTTCCTTGTGCAGCGTGCCTGAGTGGACATTTCGGCGCAGGATGCCAAATGAAGTGCATGTGTGAAAACAATGCTCGCTGCGACCCGGTGAATGGGCGGTGTACCTGCGCTCCTGGCTGGACCGGACACAACTGCAGGAAAGGTAACAGTAGTGGAAAACGTGCGTCACTACTACAAACCTACACCTGAAGAGAATCACCTGATAGAGATATATTTGTGACTGAGAAGGCTTGTCATGTTTGACAGTCAGATGTGATGTTTGTGTTGCAGCGTGTGATGCAGGACACTGGGGAGCTGACTGTGCAGAAACCTGCGACTGTAGAAACGGGGACGGCAGCTGTGACGCTGTGACGGGCCTGTGCAACTGTGAGGCTGGTTACACTGGGACACGCTGCCATCATAGTATGTTGGTGTTTTTGTTTGGGCCTTTAGGGAAGTTAATTCTGTCATAATTTCAAGTCACTGGATGTGGACATATATGTAATCATGACGTCTTTCAAGATGCTGATTGTCGAAAAATGCTTTCCCATCCATTCAGTGTCATTCTACCATCAGATGGTGCCAAAATAAAGATTTCAAATCCTGCATATAGTGGCTTTAATATGGTCCAGTTTTGTCTTTGATTACCATCAGGTTCTTTTTTGCATTTTACATCTGTTTCTTTCATTCAGTACATATTTAGTGTTTTAAAGCTATGGCTTTGTGGGCAGTTGACCTCATGGTTCACTCAATAGTTGTTCTTGAGTTTCTCAGTTGTGTCATTTGAACTTTGCTTTTCTTGTCATGGAAATTTAGATTTTCCAATTTCCATTTTTTTGGAAGACTTAAAGGACTTAGCATCCACCTTGGTTTAAAAAATGAGATTAAAAGCTTATTCTTGACCTTGGAAACAACACTTAAACCAATCTCAAGATCAGAACACTACTGAGTGAACCATGTGCTGAGGCTAAGTTGTCAACCTCTGTTTCCAAGGTCAAGAATGAACTTCTCAATCTTAACCATGTCTGTGTTGTGTCGTTTTCTAACCAAACTTGACCTGACATGTTCACTCTGTTTTGAAACTACAAGTGGCTGGTCTGTCAGTCTTAATTGTGTGTGTATCTGGTATTTCCTCAGAGTGCCCAGCAGGTATGTTTGGTCTCGGTTGTCGCCATCGGTGTCAGTGTGACAACAAGGCATTGTGCGACCATGTGAGCGGAGCTTGTACCTGCCTGGTGGGATGGACAGGAACCTTCTGTGAAAAGCGTAAGAGAAGCTCCTTGATCACAAAGGCAAATTCACCTACTGAATATTTATAAATGCTATTAACAGGTAGTCTTTACGTGTGTGTGTGTGTGTGTGTGTGTGTGTTTCAGCGTGTCCTCAGGGTTTCTATGGGCTGGACTGCCAGGAGAAGTGTTTGTGTCTAAACGGCGGGAGCTGTGACCATGTCAGTGGAGTGTGTTCCTGTCCTGCTGGCTGGATCGGTCCGTTCTGCAACCTGAGTGAGTGTCAGGTCCTCAGAAAGTTGACAGGTGCTGGCATCACTCTAGTGTTACGAAGAAAAGGTGGAATCAGAGGCTCAGATTGTTCTTTTCAGGACATTTCTGGAGCGGCATCGAAGCATTGAGTCTTTTTAACGCCGACTGACACTGGAACGAGAACATGCTTGGTTTCAGAGCAATTTGGGAAAACCCAGCCCAGCCACACATGAGAAAGTAGAGGGTTGATGTTCCCCATGCTGTGGCCTGTATCACTTACCAGATCCTGGAATTTCCACTTTTGATCAGCAGAGTTCATGAAGAGGTAATGATATTGTTTGTCCCTGTGCTGGCAGCTTGCCCAACCGGTTTCTATGGGGAAGGATGTAACCAAACCTGTAGCTGTCGTAACAACGGCATCTGCCACCCGGCCAGTGGGCAGTGCGTGTGCACGGCAGGCTGGACCGGACCCAACTGCACAGAAGGTGAGTTTACACAATAGAGCAAAGTGATTATCTGTACGATGGTTAAATAAGAGACCACAAAATGGTTTTACCTGTGTCTTTTTTCTTTCTCCCAGAATGCCCTGCAGGGTTTTATGGAGCAGACTGTCGGCAGCGCTGCTTGTGTCAGAATGGAGCCACCTGTGACAAGACCAGTGGAAAATGTACATGTGCCAGTGGCTGGACGGGTACAGCCTGTGAACTGGGTAAGACTCAGAGGTGCTGTGAGTAAGAGTCTCCGTATGTGTTACCACAAAACCACATTCAGATGGATCGTCGAAAGGAAAATTCTCATTTGTTACAACTTGGGTCCTATTTTTGTACTTCTGGCCGCCATTTATAACAACATTGTACTCAGACCTGGGAACACCAACATCGCTGTGGCAAAGACCGATGGGGCAAGAAAGAGGAGTCGATCAGATGGGTCATAAACAGGCCAACAGTTACATCTACACCTTTTCACCAGATGTGATAGTCCCTTCCTCTGCAGGACAACTGTGTGCAACCAAATCAATTAATATAGTAGTATAAAGTACCTTTTAATCAATGGTAATTACATTTTGAATTATGTCAGACAACCAGAGACTTTTATGGTGTTGATTCCCTTTAATTTGTCCTTGCCACTTTTATTTATAAAAGTAAGTCTGGCTGACCTGTTTGTTTAAAACTTATATGATCGTCTGACTGCTTGTGTTTCTTGTTGGACTTGTTTTTAGCAATTTCACCATATTCCCATATTTCAGCAGTTCATTTGGTGAGTGCAGTGTTTTTATTATCGAAGTGAACAAAGGACAAAGCTACAAAAATAAGACCCAGCTGGTACAAAACCAGAATTTCCATGTAACCACTGCAACCACTGCTTCTGTCTGCTCTCTACATGCAGCACCATGTGCACGGTTTCCCTCAGTTTTGTGCTGAAAATATTTTTTTGTCACAGTTTTTCTTATTTCTTTATCCAAATCGAGGAGGTCATCATATGTTGTACAGATCGTAAAGCCATCTCAAATCATTTATGAAAAATATAACAAATCAGTGTTTCTTCCTTTTACTTGATGATTTTCATTCTAAAATCTCACAATGACAAGATCAGAGCTCATATTTGAATTACTGACGTACAATTTTCAATACATTTCAACCAAGGGAAAATAGACACAACAACTGCCCTGCATCATGCTGTCCATCACACCGTTACTAAACGGGACAAACATATCCCTTGTGAGGCAGCATGACAAAGCAAATATGTGCACTAATGTGTAAAAAATGGTTATTGTTACCAAGGTAACGCTGATTTTATCTTGATATAGTCTTGAGGTCATACTGCTCACTCCTACAAACTCACATGAACACTGGACCGATCTTCTTCAAATCCATCTGGTTAAAGCAGCAGGACTTCTGATAGTGTAGAACCACCGTTTGTCTGGACAGAAAATGCTAAAGAATAACATTACCTGAACCTTGAAGTAAACATTTAAAATAGTGGCCTGTGGTTGTTTTTACTGCGTTCAGGAGATACATCAGCCTGACTTTAATGTGCTGCCTTAGCTCATTTGTTTTTGCCTGGAGTCTGGCTATTTGCTGGCAGAGTTTTGTTGCTGCACCACAACTCTGTAAAAGTCTCCTTCGACCCGGCGATGACATTCCAGCTCTTTCTCCTTCTGAGCTCCACATCACACACTATCCTCCCTCTGAGGCTGTTACAACCTTTCCCTGTCGATCCATGCCAGGCCCAGCCTCCTCCCTCCTGCTCAGGAAATCTCTAATCCTGTTGCTGGAATGTCTTTACCCTCTCTACTAGCTCTGACTGCCAACTACTTATTTATAGTTGGACTGCGAGTGATGCAGTCCAACTATAAATTATTGGAAGAAAAAAAAAAAAAAACATGTTGCAGTCCTCGGCAGAAATGTGAAGGAGCAGGTTTCCCTTGTCACATGTGTTTTCTCACATCACGATGTTTCTGTTTTCTCTCTCTCATGTCCTGCTTCACACGTGTGTGTTTCTGCTCGTGCATGCTGCCCTATGTTTACACAGAGTGTGTAGCGGGTCGGTTCGGAGCGGACTGCCAGCAGCAGTGTGAATGTGAGAACGGAGGTCAGTGTGACAGACAGACAGGACGGTGCAGCTGCGGCGCCGGCTGGATCGGAGAGCGCTGTGAGAAAGGTGAGCCAGTGAGTCTCTGCTGTATAACTGAAGCAGAACTAATGAACCTGCTGCACTGTGGAAACTGGGGGACTGGCCATGCTGTGTATTTTTGTTAATTATAACTTCTAATTTGCACCTTCCTCTGCTCAGGATGTGACACAGGCCTGTTTGGTGCTGGCTGCGAGGAGAGATGTCAGTGTGTGCACGGGGTCTCATGTCACCACGTCACTGGAGAGTGTCGGTGTCCACCGGGGTGGAGAGGAAAACTCTGTGACAAAGGTACAGACCTGCAGTTACAGACACTGTGGAGCTCTTGCAGCCCCTGGTGGACAGAGTTTGTCTGGTCTTTTCAAAAATGAAGCTTTTACATTTTTAAAACGCCAGAATTCATGGACAGGATTAGAGAAAACTTTGACATTTCATTTATCACACTAGATATTTACCAAGTATGATCTATTATGCACTTATGCACTTGATATTGTCATTCAGTTGCTCTATATTGTAATTTTTTTTTTTTTTTTTTTAAACTTTATTTTTTAGGGTTTTTATGAATTTTGGAACAAACTATCATAAACAAACAACAACAAGCACAGACATAAACTGGGTCCAAAAATACTAATCCTCTTTAACTTACACATTGTGAAAAAGCAAGAAGTCTAGGGTTGCTCTGACAAGCTAAAGAATAAATAATAAAATAAATTAACATAACACAAAATACCCAGTTATTGGGTGCAGATTTCAGACTTTCCCTGTTGTGTCTCACAGATCTATATTGTAATTCTACTACTACTTCTACCTGACTTGAGGTTTTTATCCTCTTCTCATTAAAGGCTTTTTATGAAGCATTTGTGGTCAGTGAATTGGACTAGTGAGAGATGAAATGTGAAATGTGATATTCTTTGGTTTCTGTTTTCTTTCAGCATGTTTGCCGGGTATGTATGGAAAGAGCTGTATGCAGCTCTGCAGCTGTGCTCCGGGCACATCGTGCCACCATGTCTCTGGGGAGTGTGGCTGTCCTCCTGGATTCACTGGAAACGGCTGCGAACAGAGTGAGTCCTGCAGGACTAATGTCCACTGCTGCAATTGGTTTTGAAACGGAAGCAGCTTCCCTGGCATTATAAACTCATTAATGCACTGATAAAACACACTGAAGGACGTGTTTCTCTATCAGCTTGTCTTCCAGGAACATTTGGGCAGAACTGTAACCAAGTCTGTCAGTGCTCAGAGACAAACCAGCTCTGCCATCCGGTGTCTGGATCATGTTACTGCGCCCCAGGTTTCCAAGGTCCCAAATGTGACCAACGTAAGTAGAAATGCATAGTGATAAACAAGCATTACAGCAAATAGGTGAGTAAAAACCATTTTAAGTGACTTAACTCTTGTTTGTTGTTCGTTTTTAGCTTGTGGAGAGCAGCGGTATGGTCCTAACTGTGTAAGAGAGTGCAAGTGTGAAAATGGAGGCACATGCATTCCTTCCACTGGAGCCTGTGAATGTCCAGCAGGATTTATAGGAGCAAGCTGCAACATCAGTGAGTCCATCAGAAGCTGTGAAGGTGACAGTGAATAAATAAATGAGTGTTACAGTATGGGGTGTCAAGTGTCTGGTGTGTGTCTTGCTGTTGACAGCGTGTCCAGCTGGACGTTACGGAATCAACTGTGCTCGGGTGGCAATGTGTGGAGACGGAGCCCAGAATGACCCAGTTGCAGGTCGGTGTGTGTGCATCCCTGGACGAAGAGGAGAGGACTGTGGACAGGGTGAGTCGCTGGCACCACTGATACAATCAGAGGAAATATTTTAGCAGGAATTATTTTAAAGAAAAAAACACAACTTTTTTATCATCTTATATTTGTAATTTGCCTGTTTTGATATAATGAAGCTTCGATGTTTAGTTGTCAGTTTGGAGTCAAGCAGGATGTTTTCCTCACTTTAATTTGAGTGTGTGTGTGTTTGTGTGTGTGTGTTTGGCCTCAGGCTGCCCTCCAGGCTGGTTTGGGGCGGACTGTGTCCAGCGTTGTAACTGCAGTAATGGAGGAGTGTGTGACTCTGTAACTGGCAACTGTACCTGTGGCCTGGGCTGGACTGGTGCACACTGTGACAGAGGTGACGACACTCACAGTTCACACCACATTTTCTCATTGCAGTTAAGCTGATTTATTGCATCAGTTTCTGCTCATTACTGCGTATATGACCTGCTGTGGCATGCTGAACCTGAACATAGGGACAAGCCTTAAGTGATGAATTTGAATTTTTTCCTGTTTTATTTGTTTGTCTCCCAGAATGCCCTGCGGGCAGATTTGGTGCCAACTGCCAGCTGAAATGTAACTGTCAGAATAATGGCACTTGTGACAGAGTGATGGGGACATGTCAGTGCGGGCCAGGCTACTATGGACATCTGTGTGAACATGGTGAGAACTGAAATACTCTGAGGATGCATCCTATTAAAGACCAACTGACAGTGAATTGATTGTACTAACACATATTGTCTCTGCAGCCAAAGCCTGATATAGCTTATTCCACTGAGCCACACACCTCCACTGTTGTGAAAAAGCATTGCTCTGGAGGACGTGTTCCTTCATTATGGTGAACAGGAGCTGTAGTTTATTTTGAGTTGATCCCACACACACCATCCTGCTGCTGTCTTGTGTACTTGTGATATACTGCATATTTTATTGAAGCTCTGATATTATTCACACGGTTGCTGCAGACGTATGCTTGAGTTTTGCATAAAACAGTCAGTACACGAGAACGTGAAGCCTGATGTACCCGATAACGTGTACAAAACAGAAATTAAAAAAAAAAGCTAAATAAGAAATTTGGGGATCTAGACGGATCTTCTAAGAACTCATGTAGAGTGAGAGTTACCATTCTACCTGATAAGGACTTCTTCCAGATAAAGTGAGAACCAATTTTTATCTAAAATCCACAGGTTTCTCCTTCAAAGTAAATCTGATTCTTTTAAAGCTGCATTGTGCCTAACAAATAATTTCTGGTGCCGTAAAATTCCCACTGGAGCTGAAATTAGTTCCCAACAAATTCACCATTTATTCTTGTTAAGGTAAAGTTTGCTAAAAACGACAGTGCCCAGCTGCTTTGGGAAATGATGTAGTCTTTATTTAAAAACCTGTAAGGATTTAAGAATTCAATAGGAATTAACAGGCTTTTAGTGGTGCCACAGGAGCCTAAAACGTCATAGGTTTGGTCCTTTTATGGAATTTGTTGACAGTAAGAAAAATATAGAATATCTGCAGCCTTGTCCTTGAAAGAATGACTGGGTTACTATGGTTGTGATACACAAATACACAAGAAGAGCAAACAGTAAAGAGCTGTCAGCGTGACTTTAACAGAGTTAAACTCTGAGTTTTATTGCTAATCCAGTGAGAACATTTTGAACCATAAAGGTCGACTTCAACTCTTGTTCCCTGAATCCCTCGCCCTCAGCCTGTCCTCCTGGTCTCCACGGCCCGCTGTGCCAGCTGCAGTGCGACTGTATGAATGGAGCCTCCTGTCACCCTGTGTCGGGCCTCTGTATCTGTCCTCCAGGATATTACGGAGCCAAATGCCAGAGAGGTCAGTCTAATTACTGCTGATAACCCCCAGCAAAATAATGGGATTACTGACAGTTTGTATCTAATTTATCCTTTTACTGAGAACCAGTTTCATGTCCCTCAGTGTGTGAACAGGGTACCTTCGGTCAGGGCTGTTCCAAGGTGTGTGACTGTGAGGACGACACTCCATGTGACCCTGTGACGGGAGGATGCCTCTGCTCCTCTGGAAAGACTGGACCCAGATGTGACATCGGTAATCCTCAATGTTTTTTCACCAAGCTTTTTTTTTTCTACTAAATGTTTTTGTCCAACTTTCCTTCATTAGAGTGGTGTCAAGAGGTTGTTTCAGGTTTCTGTAGAAAGTCATATTAAACTGGTGTAATTGTAATTTTAAACAATATCTGTCAGTTAAATGTAGGAGAGTACAATCCAGTCCAATATAACATGAAGAAAGAAAGTGTCACGCTTCCCTCTGAACTGCAGTAGGGGAGGAGAATGAAGTAGCATGACAGAAGTACTTCAGGAAACTACCTCATATTTGTACTTTGAAACAGATTAAATGTATATAGTTACTTTCCACCACTGTCTGTCAGTCCATCACTCTGGACAGTATATAACTGCAGCCAACCTCAGAAATGACCCTGATGAAGCCAAAAATGTTTGAGTGGAGCATGGTGAACTAGAGATGAGTTGAATCTTTTATCCGCTGATGTGCAGACGTTGGTGACCTGTCTGCCATTTTAATAGTAGTTTAATTCAACCCCCCTTTTGTTTTTTGTTTCAGACTGCAGAGCCAATCGGTTTGGACCAGACTGCACTGAAACCTGTGTGTGTGAGAATGGGGCACAATGCGACCGGCGCAACGGCCGCTGCAGCTGCCTGCACAGCTGGATCGGACTCTCCTGTCAGGAAGGTACATTAATGACTAATGCACATTCACCCCTGCTGTCTGAACAATTATCTCACTTCATTACATCCACATAGACGGCAGGTGACAAGCTTTGCTGACTCTTGAGTCAGAGCAGAAGTGACATTCTCGCTGACTGTGAAGTAAGAGTAAATACCTGGTTTAAGTGCTGACAGCATTCAGCAAGTGTCTTTGTTTGGGGGCAGAACTGCAGAGGCTGCACTCCTTACTTTCGTTTATGAATGCCGTGCATTTGCCGAGCTGGACTTATAGCTCTTTGTTTGCATTTCCTCAGGTGGACCTCCACGCCTCACCTATGGGAGCAGCAGAGGAGACTCACAAGACAACAACTCATTATAGCAGCTCCGTCTAGCTGGAAACCTTCAACAAAAACTGGGACAGATCAGCGAGTTTTTACTGAAGTGACTCAAGTGAGTGAAAGCTTGTGACAGGAAGTTGTAGAAGCTGGAGGATCTACATGGAAATAGACTCTCTGATGAGAACTGCAATTCCATGTTTGGACCTGAGCTGGACTTTTTTTTTTTGGCGTGCCAAAGTGTCCTTTGAACTGTCTGACCTTGTAGCAACAGTATGACCTTTCACCAGTGCATTGTTTCTTGCGCTCAAAGTGGAACACCACCTTTAGTCTTCAGGATAAGAATTACGCCTCAAAAACTACATCCTCAGAGTGCAGTGTCAGGAGATTGTGGTTGCGTTTACTGCACTTTTTGTTTAATGTTTTGTCTTCAAAATGCCTTTTGCGGGTACTGTATATAAAATAATCTCTAATTTTGTAAGAAAATAGATCATATTGCTGGATATGATGCAACCTCTAACACTGAGGCAACCATATCACATTACTTGCCAGTACTATGAAGTTGTTTTTCAGTTTATACAAAATGAAGTACTACCCTCAGTCCAATGGTGCTATGGTGCTTTACTGTACTTCAGATGTTTAATAGTATAATCACAGTAAAGCACATTGCTGTTGACTAAAGCCTTAACAGATAGCTGGAATTTCAATATATATCACTTAAGATTACACAGCTAGCCTTCATTTTTTCTACATTTTTCCTTTTGGATTGATTTTGTGTATAAATTGCTTCATATTTATATTTAACACAGTTGAATATACTGCAAATTTAAAATGCATCTTGTTTTCACTGGATAAAAGAGACTTTGCAGCTCTGCCAAATCTACAACCCAGATTGAGGTTTTACACATAAATGCCAATAAAGACAGACACATAAAGGTTTGTTTATCATTCTTATTTATCATTATTTCATTTTCATTTAAGATCGAAGCTGTACATCTTGTCTAAATTTCAGATTCAAGCACAGTGCAGATAGCGACGCCTGCAAAAGAAAATTAAAAAAGAAAAGAGAAAAGGCAAAGGTGATCACAACCAGAAATATATACAAAGGTCAAACTATGTACAGGAGATACCAGGCGCTCACTATGTCGTCTTCAGAGTGAATTCAGTCCACCGTTGCATTCACTTCAGAGCATTCCTCATAACGCATACACAACACAAAGAAATTGCTTCTTTTTGTCAGTCCTAAAACTGATACAATACAGATAGGAAAAATGCAGCGTGATGAAAAAAATAAAAACAGGTCTTTCAATTCTCTCTACTGCATTAAAGGCTAAAACATAAAAAATATATTCTCTGTATAACCTAGAACCTTCTGTAAAATAAGCTCTATCAATCTGTGGGTCTGGTTTCATTTCTGAACTAGTCATGTCAGAACAGCAAATATGATGAAACTAGGACCACTTAAAGCACACATTTCTCTAACTACACTTAAGCCTTAAAACACTGAGTTATTTCAACATTGTGTGTTTACCCGTAAATAGCAAGAAACAAGATCTTTGCTGGGCAGGTTAGCACAGTGTGAAATAACACTGATGGTCGAAAAAAATGCACAGCGATATCCTTTAAAGGAGAAGTTCGATTTTTTTGGTAAATGTGCCTATGTTCTTTCTAGCCAAGAGTTAAAAGATTGACAGGACTTTCTGTCTGTTCCATATGAAGCTACATCCAACAGCCAGCTAACTGAGCAATAAGACTGGACACAGAGGGAAACAGCTAGTCTGGTCAAATAACACGTTATATCTCATTTGTACAATCTGTACATAGTGTAAAGACATTGATGGGGAAATTAAGAAATAACTTGAATAATAATAATGATAATAATGAAAAAACAGACTCCTTTTTCCAAAGTACTGTATTCTAACCATGAAGTTTCATGCAAATGTAACTAAATATTAACCTGACTTTAAAACCATAAGTGATTCCTTTTGTAGTGAATCTGTCATTTCTGTATAAAAATTTTGTTCAGTCTGTTGCCGACGTAATAAAAACCTCATTATGTCATTTTCAAGAATAATTTTCTTCTAAGAAGTATCCATTGCAACAGTTTAAATAACTGTCAAACTCAGCTAGAGGTGGTGAAGTCAATCCTCACTGTATCATTACTACTGATGTCTTGTTTTGTATTGATTCTATTGATGCTAGTGTCTACACAAAAGAACGAGGAAAAAAAAAAAAAAGATCCATGATAGATAACATCCCTATGCTAAGCTAAGTTAGCCAGCTGCTAGCTGTACCTTTATACCTAGCACAATGACATGGGAGTGGTTTCACTCTTCTCATCAAACTCTTGGCAAGAAAGCGAATAAGCAAATACCCAACTATCAAACTTTGCCTTTTAAGTCTCAAACTTCCTCTCCACTCTCCGCAGATGAAAATATTAAGACAGAACTCCACAGACTAATGAACAAAATGTTCTTTGCTTTTCTTCTTTTTTCTTCTTCTGAGAAAACAGCATCACTTTGCGCCATTTTAATTCACTCAGACAAACAAGACACAGCAAATCAAATGTATACAGGGATCAACTAATGCAACAGGCTTAAGCAAGGGATTAGTTTAGTTGTCCCCCCACCACCCCCCCACACACAAGATCAACAGCAGAGACATGAAATCACTTTACTGTTGTTAAAAATCACCGAGGAGAAGACTGTAAACCTCATCAGCACAAATCCCACACAGTGACACTCACTTTGATTATTCCCTCCACTTAAACTGAGAAGCACCTACATCTCTCTTCATATCATCATTTGCACTGATGTGGTAGTTTTCTTTATCTGTAGATATATTTTTTTCTGCTAAGAATCTGTAATTTCAGCTGTTAGTAAAGATTGTTATCTACATGTGTTAGTAAGGGGAGTAGCATCACATTGCTTGTCCCATAGGTACTGTAGGCTGGGTGAAGAGAGTCCATGCTTTGAGGATGTATCACATGCTATCCACTTGTGCTTTAATCACAGTAAGAGAGCACCGAAAGGAGAAAGAATGATACAGGGTGGTGTCAAATTTTGCAATTATACTTCTGACACGTCTCAAGTCGTATGTCGCTTGAAACGAACCTTATGATCCTATAGTATTTAGCTGTACTATGCATTCTGTATATGAAGGACATTTGTTAACTAGTATAACAGCATGGTCAAGTAAAGATATATATGGAGTAAAGTCTGTACCACAGATAACAAGCTGGACAGCACATGCGTCAAGATGAGTTCTATAATCTTGCAGGAAGTGAGAGTGAAACACTCAGGTGTGTCATCAAAGAGAGAAGAAGAAGAAGAAGATCTTTGGCTCAAGCCACGCTAAAACGTCACTGGTCCTTCCCAGTGTCCACACATGAAAGAAAGACAGACAAAGTAAATACAACCTCCTGACCACGAGCTTGCCAACACACGACTAAAAACCACCTGCTCCATTCCCTGAGCTGCTGCCACTCACTGATTAACTGGAAACACCACCTCTTCCTCACAACAAACGCCACATCAACCAGTCAGCGTTCCCGCATATACTGGGTACACGGGACCAGTCGGCCAAAGGGGCAGCTGTCGAGCTGTTTGTCTACGCCAGAGCCCACAGCACAGTCTGATGCAACTGTAAATAAGGCAAAATACTTGAACAGAATTTGATCAAGGAGAAGTTTCCATGAGATGTGGATCCAGCACTGATATGACCACCTCCTGTACAATAAATCCTCAGCCTGAAAGACAGAACAGAGGCTGGGTAACATAGTGAAGCAGGACACTGCATTTGATTTAACACGACTGCAGCTCCTACTGTTAAGGATGAATAAATAGCTAATCTCTTCAGTGGCAGTTGCCCAGATGAATCGGCCCACGGTCCTGACTGGTCATCAGGGATAGTTCACTGGTCAGGACAGAGGAGGAGGCTCTCAGGCAGAGGACAGTCGTTACAACTCGTCCTCTCAGCCCAGTCTGATGCAGGAGTGTCAGAGCATCAGGCTGGACAAATACACTGCCAGTGAAGACACAGTGGGAGGATGAGGAGAGGGAATTATCAGGAGGCTATGTGATTCTAATAGTGCAATGGCTGTGATATAAGACTATTGTAATACCCATCCTCTCCCCTCCTTATAACTACCCTCCAACACCTATACTGACAATACTAAAGTGCTGATTGTTAAAGCCCACGAGAAGGCTCGTACACTGATAATGTCGACAACACAAATAAATTCTTTCAGAGAAACCGTGACGGACTCATACAGTACACAGGTGCTTGTAAACAGAACGCCCGAGGAACAAATGCATGGCTATGGTACATGTGCAACAGGGTAGTTCTCGTGTATTCATACAATATGAACTTAATCTTCCTTTTAGTTGCATTCAGTTTTAGAAAAAAGCAGGAAAAAAAAAAGAATTCTGGCTGCCAAGCAAGCGTGTGCTTATTTTTTTTTTAAAAAGGTATTTTTCTCTACGGTTTTAAAATACGTTCAGCTGAATTGAATGTATAACTGATTTAAGTATGAGCGCATATCCTTCTTCCACTTTTGTCTTTTCTTTGTCAATCCCTTTCTTTCCTGTGGAGGTGACTGTATTTTTTCCCCCTTTTCTTATCTTATCCCTGTAACTCTAAATGAGGTGCCCTGGCTGGCCTTGGTGTGGCCAGACTCATGCGCCAGGGTCTCACTCAGTAAAAGCTCAAGCAAACAGAGGATCAGGCAAAGGTGGGGCACTGCGGCTGCAGGCCGGGTGCAGCCCTGCCGGGCGGTGCCGTGCTGCGCGTTAGGAGCGGTAGTCCTTTTTACTGTACGGCTTGTTCCCCAGGATGCTGTCCACCTCGTGTGTGATGGAGGACGACAACTTTGGAAGAACCTGTGATGGGAGAGAGAAACAAACAATGAACATGTTCTATTTTATATTTCCTGCCAGGGCTTTGTTTAACTGTCCTTTACAGAAAATCATCAGAAGTTGTCTGCATTTTCACATCTCAGCCTCTAGATAGTGCTCAAGGGTGACTTTAATTTTTTTTTATTGGTGTCACCAACATCTGTAACCATACATCATGTTTTATAAACTGATAATAGGTTTTGTATCCATAGCAAAAAAGTGCATTATTTTCCCCTGAAATGTAGTGAAGCATGGAAGTAATCAAAGTGCACACATCGATTTAAAGATATTGCGTGTGGGATTATATTCTACTGGTAAATTCATATTGATTCTGAATATTTATTTTAATACATTTATTGGCACAAAAGAAAGAACAAATGTATATTAGTATGTCTATAAAAACTGTAAGCTTTCCCTTAAAAGGAGTCCAGAAATGGTTTAAATGGACAAATAAACAAATTAAATTAAATTAATTTTATACGATGTAATTAAATGTAAACTATTCCCATGTAGAAAACATAAAAGATCATTTGTTCTAATTCTCTCTTCCCACAGAGTAGACATGAAACAAATGCTGTAGTAAACAGAAAACAGACTATTTCTATTTCAGGGTCTGTGATGTAAAATTCCCAGTAAAAGGAAAACTGCAGAGCCCTGGGGAAATGTGAGCATAGCATTTCAAAACCAAAATATCAAATGTGCTAGGGGAGAGAAAACATATAGTGTGCACACATCTAGTATACTAATGTATACATATGTATGTATGTCTACACACACACACAAAAGCCTACACATAACGTCAGAATGGAAGAGTGTAGCAATGCTCTTTACTGCAGGCCAGACATAATGTGAGGAGAAAATAGACCCCCACCGGTCTGAAAACCCCATTAGAGGAGTGCATCTTATCAGGAGAGGAAGAAGTGACCATAAGCTTGCCTCCAATCCCCCTGGCAACTGATACGCCGCTGACCTTATTAACTCGGTACAGTAAAGCACCCAAGCATGCAGCAACAAACTGCCCATGAGGCCGAGCTGTACCCAGGAGATTAGGATTCTGTAAAGGACTGAAAGGCACGGAAATGGGCCTGATGAAACAGGTCAGGTCACATTTTCACAAATTAAACCACTGATCTGCTCTGCAGAACAAGAGGCACGTGTATGCACACAAACAAACAAAATACATTCATTTTGTAACCTCACCTGTATCGCTCCTATGTTTTCCATCAGCTGGTCAGTGTTGGATGCCCCTAAAAGGACAGAGCTCACCCCCTCGTTCCGTAGGCACCACGCTGCAGAAAACCAGTAAACAGCAATGACACCCCCACCATGGCTATCGACACACACACACATACACACATACACACACACACACACACACACACACACACACACACACACACACACACACACACACACACACACACACACACACACACACATTCACAACATCCCTGATTCAAACATGCTGCACAACATCTCTCAAACCACGCATCACAACCGCACATCAGTTTGACTTTCTTTTAACACGCTAAATGACATTTCCTTTACAAAACCCTGATAAAACATCAAAGTTACTGCAACACCTGTCTAAAATCATAGCTTGCTACAAATCTTCACACTAAAACCCTTCCAGTGTGGAAGAAATATTCAGCTCAGGTAGCACTACCACATCATAAAAATACTCAACAAGTAAGTTATATCAACAAAATGTACTTAAAATATCAAAAGTAAAAGTACTCCTTGTGCAGCAAAATGTTTATTTACTACGGCTGCAACTAACAATTATTATCACTATCGATTAATCTGGTAATTATTTTCTTGATAACTTGTTTAGTCTATAAAATGTAAAAATAGAGGAAAATGTCCAGCCCAGATTCACAGAGGCTGAGGTGACATCTCCAAATGATTTGTTTTTTCCAATCCAAAAGTGAAATATCTTTGGCAAAATATTGGCATTTTTGCTTGGGAAAAATCAATCAATTACCAGAGTAGTTACAGATTCATTTCCCGTTGATCGACTAATCAATTAATCAGTCTTTTCAGCTCTACGACTTACAGAACATATATAATTTTATTATTACTTATGAATTAACATGTAGTCAGTATTTAAGTAATTAGGTATTTAAAAAAATCAATATAGAATTAAAAAAATGTAGTTAAGTAGAATAAAACTGTCATACTGAAGTGCCCGATAACTAGTCCACAGATTATCTTTACACTAGTACTGCACTCTGCTAATATTATGCTGGGAATGAGCTTTCTTTGGTGATGTCGCTAAAGAAACCAACACAAAAAAGCTATTTCTGTTTGATGTGCTATTATAATTGTGAGTTGTATTATGTAATACAAGGGCATGCTTTTGCAATTGAGCAGAATTCATTTGTCAACAGATTATAGCATAAAAGGTTGCAAAAATAGTGGGATTATGACTCTACATAAATCTTCCACCAACAGGAGCATATGGCTAAAAAAGACAACATTTGAAGGTCTTCAACTAGACTGGTGGAAAAGCAAACCTTCCCCTAGGCCACCGAGATGCTCACAACATATTAACTCTATTCTCCCACTCACAACCACAGTCTGATCCCTGAATTTACTACTTGCTCCAGCAGGACCAGGCCTCAGCATCAAGCCAAAGGCAGGAAGCAGTCTGTCATTGTTATATAGTTTTCATTCAATACTCTAGTGCCACAATGTAGTGTAGAGGACTACATAGTAGATATAAATCTCTAGTGTTGCCTTCAGGAGCGCTAGAAGGATTTATGGTAATTGGGAGAGGTGAGGGTGTCCACTAATGGTCCGTGAAAACTAATCTATGACACTGCATTACTGTGAGGGTGAAAAATCTGCTGTGATCTGTGCTGAGATATGAGACGAGTCCCAGATTTACTCGCTGCGTCCCTGAAGACTGACGCTTTAACAGCCCTCGCAGGAGTGTGCGTCTTTGGGGTTTGCACATTCTCACTTTCCTGCCCAGCAGTGAATCGATATTGGTCACTGACTAGATTTATGTCTGGGATGCTATTTTAATGCTGACACAGGAAACTGTTAAATACATGTTAACACCAGGGAAAACCACAGACCTGCATATACAAACACATACTGTAAACACATCTACATTCCATACGTTGATATTTACAACATCACTGTCTTAATGTATTCAAGGAACTGTGCTAAATTCTTGTTTAGAGGATACACTGTATATTAATGTTGTTGCTTTTCCTATTGGATCTGGAGAGACAATGAGATAGGCTGTAGATGAGTTCACGTGTCTTCACCATACACATTTATTTATTTTTTTATTTTCTTATTTCTCTGTTGTCTAGTTTCCTATTCCATTTTATCTTCATTTCTAATTAAAAACAGCAGTAGATACAATACAAACACACGCACACGCACACGCACACGCACACACACACACACACACACACACACACACACACACACACACACACACACACAGCACAACACACCAACAGTCAAACCAGACAGCACCAAAGGTGCTGACCTCGGCCCATCCGAGGCAGAGGGACGGACAGACAGACAGAAAGAGAGAGAGCGGCAGAGTGTATCTGCGTACCGATGGCGAGTTGGGGCAGAGTGCAGCCCAGCCGCTCCGCGATTGCCTGCAGCTCTTTCAACTTCGCCTGCTGACGCCGGCCCTCCTCACTCAAGATCTTGTCCTTCAACCACTGGTAACCCTGTCAAAAACACAGCACACCTGCTCAAAAACACAGCCCTGCTCACACGGCTGCGCCGCAGCTCCTGTGTCACCAGGGCCTGTTTTTAAACACGTGACTGTCTCCTGCTGTCTACACCTCAGCCAGGGAAACATATCTCCAGCTACGCTTACTGAAACACTGAATATTTAGTTCATTATATCATAATTACAAAGTTACATTTTAAAAATTCTGTATTTAAATAAACCATTACTGTACTTGCTGAAATTACACAGTATCTGTTTGTCTAATTTTTATACCTCAATGTTAGAACTAAAAGTATCAGAGATCATGAATTATACTGTACCACAATGCTAATACTCGCACATTACAACCAGTAGGAATAATCACTGAGTTAAAGAGCCAAGATACCACAAACATCCACAGGCAACACTGAACCAAACAGGAAGCAGCACATTCCACACAAGTCACCAAAGATACTGCACAACACCAAAATGGAGAGCTAGTTTCATGAACCAGGAGAGGTCTAATCGACAGTCACTGACACACAATCCACAGATACACAACATGCCACTCCATCACAGGGACAGATCATTGCATTGACTCAGGTGTTAGCTCCTGTGTAACACAGATGTTCAGTGGGTTATTTTGTGTTATGTTCAAAGTTGTGATGAGAAATGCCAAAATCTTGTTTTCAATAAAATAAAAGTAATTTGACATAACTGGAAGAAGTGTGTTGTTGCTGATCAAACCATGTAACTGCACACTTCCTGAGTTCATCTGTCACTTTAAAGAGAAATATTCCACTGGGTTTCTGAGTGCTCACTGAACTAAATCATGAAGTGTTTCTCCTCCTCATTAATTTTTGGTTAATGTGACTGTTTTGTTCCCTCATGCTTAGAGCAAAACAAGCCTTTCAAAAAAAGATAGTAGATCACAAATGAGTTGTCTGGAATAACATATTGAACTGCTTCTTGATTCATCTACCAATTTGATTATTTAGTTTCAGTTTAAAAAGTGTTGGTGTCCATTGTGGCAAGTTAAAAACAATTTGTTGGTGTGTATGCACATGCTATACTGTCATGGTTCTGCATGAATGCATTGTTGTGCACATGTATCGTGTGGCTCATGTGCGTTAAGCTGACACCAGCTGGCAAACAGTGTCCGACAACACTGCTTGTGGAAAGGTACACAGTGCATGGCGTCAACATGGCACTGAAAACACACAGATATATGTGATGTTGCACAGTTACAGAACCTGAAAGACACAAACACACAATAAGCAAACAAACAACCAGCAATCAGTGGGGAAAAAATCACAACTGCGACACTAGCACAAATGATCAAAGTGGGATAAAGACGGACAACAGCCAGTGAGGTTTGTCTACCTTCAGAGAAGCCCGAGAATAGGGAGGCACCCTGCCGTCGTATTTCCCTGAGATGATCCCGCAGGCCAGTGGTGACCATGTCATGGCCCCCACACCTGAGAACACAAATTTGATCATCAACATCACTGAAAAACAGTAGCTTACTTTCTCTAAGGATTATAATATAAAATTTGGTCTTTAGAAGAAAAAGCATATTAGTAACACTACATTCCTGCTGTATTTGAATGCATTTCTTCCTTTCAATCTGGACTTTAAGACGGGCCTGTTTTTGTTGACTTGGTAGATTGCGTACAGCAACTGGCTAAAGAGAATCTGCAATGTCAGAAAGGATCCCTCTCATCTGCCACTCAAGCCTCAGACTGTCAATTGTTTGTGTGACAACTTATATAGGATTCAAACCTGGATGAAGTCGGCTCATGTGCTATAGTTTTAGATGGACAGTGACACAGTGTCACAGCCACTTAGCTTGAAAACAGGAACTGAGCAGGACTTTATATATTCATGTTTATTGAAAACTTGTGCTCGTCATTTGAAGAGATTTGAGAAGCATATTATGATGACGAACCCTGTGACAAAAAAAATTCACTGATCTTCTCAGATCTGTCAGTTTTTGTGAAATAATTTCTGTCCGGATTTGTATTTAAAAGCATTGTTTGTACAGAACTTATGTCCAATATTTTGCAGTCAATTTCTCTATCCCTACTGTACCTCAAAAGAAGACTTAATCTAATAATCTATGCAAAGACACAAATCCATGACTGCTCACCTATCTTATGGAAGAGCTCAGGTAGCTGCACCTCCACCTTCTCTCTCTGGAACATGTGGTACTCGGCCTGCTCACAGATGGGAGGAATCTGGTTGAACTGTCGCGCCACAGAGTACGCTTCCTACAGGAAGACATGGAAGAAACAAGATTAGGCCCATATACAGGAAAGTGCAACATACACAGACCAGCATTAAACAGGAACAGATAAAATAAAGTGAAGTAAGAATTAATTCCAACCTTGTGATAGAAGGAAATAAATCCTAATGCTATATTGGAAATCATGTTCCCTAAAACTACACGTTGTGTATTGCTGATTTTTTTGGACAGTCATCTACACAGATAAATTAAATCTCACCATTATCTCCATTGGGCTCCAGCGGGATGTTCCCCAGTACATGGCCATGCCTTGATTTATAACATGGGTCATTGCTCTAACCGTTTCTGTGAGTAGAAATACACAAAAATGTTAAAATGATGGTGTCAACCCGCTGTGTTTACAGAATAGAATTATTACTACCTTTATCTGTCACTGTCCTGAGTGTCTCCTGTATGTGTATCTGAGTTCTTTATTCTTATAAAAGATGTGTGTTATCATTTGCAATCCAAATGGACCTGGCCATTTAGCAGAGAAGCGGAAAAGCTGATTATGTGAATCAGAATGGTGAGTGATTCATTCTGAGGAGGATGACATCTATCCACAACAAGGCACACATGAATGACAGTAACATAAAAATCCATCTTTTTTTATCTGCAACATGCTACAAAATTGAGGCGAATGAAATAAATTAGAGATGACAGGCATGTTTGCACCAGTTCAAATCTTTGGTTATAGACAAAACTGGACTACAGCCTCTGTATTTTAAGCATAGAAGATTAAAAAAATACCTTTGATTCTACAAAATGAAAAATATTTTAAGGATGATTTTTTTCCATTAATGTGCTGACCGGGCTTTACTGAATGTTAAACAAAGTTTATTCTCATGTTCTTCTGTCAACACATCACTATATTTTATTTAAAGCCATCAGATAGGGATTTAATTTTACTGTAATATCTGACCCTGTGTGACTCTGAATTAAATCTCACATTATCAGACTGTAATTTCCGTCTTTTCGCTGGTCGAAGCAACCAACTGTCAGTGGCCACTGACCAAAATATCACACATGTTCGATAACAATCAGGGTGTCCCTGACAAGATCAGGAACCCATGAGAGCAATAAAACAGGGGTGTGTCAGCTCTCAGTAATCCTCCATCCATCTATCCACTCCTCTTGCTGATGTGCTGTTTCTGAAAACTCTCTTGGCTTAACAAACCAGCCCTCCCATCATCTAGTGGGTCTTGGCCTAAGAGGGTTTCTCTGTAAACTGATAGAACAGCAGTTCACCTCCTTTCCACCCCTTCAGCTATAGCCAGAATAAAATGCACCAGATGGTTTTACCGCCATAGATTTTAAGGCATAGACTAAGAGCTGTCCATGTGAACTGAAAATCTTTTAAAAGGGCAGATGGGCAAAAAAATCGCTTCGACTTTTACATCAAACAACACCTGCTACTTCTGACTAACAAGACATTAAAGTATTGTGAAAGAGCCTGAGCCGGTGAGGCATCAAACTGAAGGCAAGAGGATGACCTGTAACCGAACTGTAACCCAAAGAGGAACTCTGACACAGGAGCGGATGGATACAGTGTGACCAGCTGAACCCACACACAGTTAGCCCACTGCCATTTAAAGGTCTCCAGCATCAGTACCCATCTATCCTCATTCTGACTGTGGAGGTGGAAGCACCAGGACGACATGCAGCATTTAAAAATAGATATTTCAGTATCAAGAGGTTTATATATCCGAGTCTTCACTTCGCAGTAGTCATAGAGACAGAAAAGAGGTGCATTTGTTATGTGCAATATGACAATACATAGGAAAACATTGTTTAGAGTGTTTGAGAGGAAGAGGAAAAGATAGATGGCTAATTAAAACTAATAAGAGATAAAAGAGAAGCAATAGAAGCATTACCTTCCATAGGTGTATTAGGGTCTGGTCTGTTGGCAAAAACCACATCCACATAGTCTAACTGCAGTCTTTCTAGAGAGGCCTTTAAACCTAGAAATAAGTACCACAATAAATAAGTTGTTCTTCATAAACACCCAAACTACAGCATAAACTGCCAAATAATTAGTGCATTGGATTTTCAAACCATTTATTTTTACAGTGTTATTATACAAAAAAGTTTTCTCTGCAACTCCAATAAACCCAAGAGTATGTCAATTATTAAAATGTAGCCTGTTTCCCTTGAGCAAAAACAACTAATTAAGAAGTATTTTGTTATTGCTGTATCAGCATTTAATCCTATAATCTACAGCACTGCTGTTTACCTTCTATAATGTGTTTTCGGGATAAACCTCTTTCAGTCTCCGCTCTAGAAAAGAAATAAAATAAAAAATAGATCTTGGTTTATGAACAGTTATTTGAAATACAACACAACCTGCCCTTCCAGGATGATATAATATCACATATCCTTTGTGAAATATGATCTTATAAATGTTTTACTGCTTTACTGAAAGTGCCTGACAACAGATCAGTTTGGATGACGCATGATCCCATTACCAGGGACATCAAGCAAGTCGAGAAAATTATACGTTTCTCATTTGGAAGCAACCGGATGAAACTTACTTTCCACCCCAGAAGATCTTTGTTGTTATCACCAGACTTGAACGCCTGAAAGTGGGAAATGAAAACACATCTGTTACATCACCTGCCAACATGGAGAGTTATAGCAAAAAAGCCTCATGTGTTGGAGTTGGTGATATCTGAGGTCTACACAAACCTTATATTATATGTATTAACAGGATGAAAAGCTCAGACACATTCACTTGGTAATCATGCATTTCTACCTTACTCCTTCAATGTCACACTCACCCACATCTCACAGTAAGTGTGACTGTGCCAGAACTTGGCCAGCGCCAATGAATGAGTGTTGTAGGCGTATAACCTGACAAAGCTATACAAATGCCAATCCAGGACAGATAAAGTAGAAGACAAGGCACTAGAAGTTCATCCATTATTCAGCATCGTTGAGGAGGGACACAGGAGTGTGGGCATGGCACGGCGGCCCGCATTAATCTTTCATCTGCCTACCTTACCGTTCCAGTTCACAACACACAGCCTCCCAATATGCGCAAGGAAGGAGATGATACAAGATTAGGGAGGCTGGCTGGGACGGAAATTAAAAAACACCAAACCTAATTTAAGTGTGCATCATACCTCCATCCTTTCTTCTTTATGATGTTGCCAAGCACCACCTCTGCCCTGCAAAGGAGATGGAGAGAATGCATGACTGAATGAAGACAGTCTTAAAATGATATGAATGTTTACACCCAACTGTCTGAGAGATGGTTTCAAGTCATAAAATTAAAAAGAAAACGTAATAATAACACACACGCACACGTAATAATAATAGCATAATAATATATAAGGTAGCTTTCACTGGAAAGTACACCTGTTTAGGACTGGTGAGCGTGACCTAGCTGCCAGGTCAGAGTCAGTGGGGCCTGGGTCCAGCTGTGCTGTAGAGGCAGCCATTAGCAGCCACAGGGATACTAATGATTGGCATTACCAACATGGGGCTCATTAGGGCCAGGCAGAAACCTGTCAGTAGGATGTCTCTCCAGTCCTCTCACTCAGACAAATAATGAGACACCTCCTTGTAACACAGTTTCCCATTAAATTATTTGGGCAATTCTGAGAGGTAAAAAAACAGCAACTACTACAATTTCTTTTGAATTCATTTTTGGTGCATTGATGATGTCTAACTTATGCAGTTTTCAAATAAATTATGTTTTGTTGTCAAAAGCATGTTTAACTACAAGGACTATAATTCATCTCATCTATGACAGTGCATTAGTGCTTGTGCCAGTCACTGCGTGGCTGTGCCGACACACACTGAGTGGTGGTTTGCGGCTGTGGTAATCAGATGGAAGTTTAACAGTCAGCTCAGCTAGAAATACCAACAATTTATACCACTGACAAACTGACATGCCTTTATAAATGTCACTCACTGGGATTATTAAATAAAACACTGAAGAAAATTCACGTATTTTTTAACCTGGGTCTTATTCTCATAATTGTTGACATTCTGACTGGATTAATCTATCACAATGCAGGTAGCTAAAATGGGTAATTCAGGGGGCTGATTTTTGTACTTCCGTTTGGTCAGTCTTAGAGACAAGTGTTATTATTAATTTTATGATCATTTTTGTTTTGTAAAACTGAAGCCTGAGTTCGACATACTGTGTTCCCCAAATAACCCCTTTTGCTAAAATTTAAAGATTACAGAGTCATAGAGATGAATTGGCCAGGCCGATATATATAATTGATATAATATACCAAATATTGATATGAGTATCAACCTCAAAACTCCAGTATCAGTTGAGCAAAAACTAATAAACAATGGGCAATACAGTCATTTGACCTGAGTGCACTAAAAAAACTGTTTATTTCATGCAAAATGGTTTCATTGTGAGGCAGTAACTTTTGTTTTGAAAAGTTCTGTATAGATGTATGGATTCTTATAAAGGGCAAATGAGGTAGTAGGAAAATTGATCAGAATCAAAAATATATGAATCCATATTACATTTTTAGGACATTAAAGGCATTAAGACATGGTTACCGTATTTTCCGGACTATAAGGCGCACTTAAAAGCCTTTAATTTTCTCAAAAAACGACAGTGCGCCTTATAATCCGGAGCGCTTTATATATGGATTAATTCTGGTTGTGCTTACTGACCTCGAAGCGATTTTGTGTGGTACACGGCGCTCACGGCGCTCTGTCAAAATGTTTGGTAAACTACAAAGCCGCACCGCTTGCAGCATTACGGCTATCGTAGTCAGGAGCGTCGCGGAGTAATACATACTGTGCTTCACCATAATATTACAGTGTGTGTGTCTAAGGACCTATAAGGAGTTATTGTGAATACGCTAACGTTTGATTTAGCGGTATCAGACTGTGTTTTTTTACGTGTTACAACTGAACAAGGTTGGGAGTTATTGTGAATACGCTCATCAAGGTTTGAACAATGTTGAGAGTTATTGTGAACGCGTTAAATAAAGTTTGACTGACTTATCTGACTGTTTTGTTTCGCTTAATGCGCCTTATAGTCCGGTGCGCTTTGTATATGAAAAAAGTTCGAAAATAGACCATTCATTGACAGTGCGCCCTATAATCCAGTGCACCCTATAGTGCGGAAAATACGGTAATTTTGAATTTCGATTCTTGTTTGTTTGTCTGTTTGTTTTTAAGGGTCCTGCATGAATATGTGTTTTTATAATTTATTTCTCTTTGTTTGTTTAAAGGTAAATTCAATAAAATATTAACCCCCCCCCCCCTTTTCCAAAAATAAATAAATAAATAATTCTTCTCTGTACTCGTGTGTATGTTCCAGGTACAGCTTGCTGATCCAATAAGCAGCATGAGTACAGTAGGTGCTGCACTTCTACTAGCTGTTCCAGACCTGGCCAGCTGGACTCACACCTTTTTAAACAACAAGCACGGAAGCACTCCCCTGAGACCAATAACGTGTGTGTTTGAGTGAATAAAAGTATGTGTATGTGTGTGTCTTTGGCAAATACCCACACAATGATCTGTGTGCATGTAGGAAATGTGTGTAAGAGATAAGGTACAGTGTGCCTTGAGCAGGTTAACGTTCTTCATCCATTAACTACGACTTTATCCCAGTGCTAAGTCAATGTTATGACTTACAGCACAAGGAATGGCGTGATGCTGCATTATTCATGGATTTAAGATATTTTATTACTTTAAGATTTCTATGTAATTATGCTACCAATTTGTCACTGGTCTCACACAATATCATGCAATTACTATGCAACTAGAGCACAATGTATGAGCCTGAAAGAAAATGAAGATGGGATTTCTAGTCTGCCAATTACTCACACACTTTTAAATGCTTTGAAGCCATATGTGTTTGCTGATAACAGCAGCGAAAGGGGATAAGCAGAATATGTTTATTTGTGCAATTATACATATTTATTTATATTTCTCAGAAACAGTAATCTGTATATTGGGATGGATATGCTAGTTAAATTTCACCATCAATATTTAAATATCTCTATATATTGAATGTTTGTTTTGTGACCGTTTCTCTGTTTTGTAGAGCTAAGGCCGAACAAACATGCCAAACAAACGGCCAGAAACTGGGCAAGGAGAGTGAGCACAGCTTACAAACCTAGTTTATCTGTCCACTATCGCGACACAGAATCAACATTACAGCAGCCGAATGTACAGCCACCAGCTACCACTACATGTTTTCTGAGTCTGACTGATGAAGGAATCACAGTAAGCCAGAACCAAGGACTTCACATGAAAGCTTTCTCCATTCTGATGTGCAAAGTGTGAGATTTGTTCTACTCCTGCATGTGTATGCGTGTGTGTGTGTGTGTGTGTGTGTGTGTGTGTGTGTGTGTGTAATATAAGCTCCTCAGCACTGCTTTGAGCTGGAAGCTGTCAGGATTAACACCTGTGCAACACATATTGAGCTGTGTGACATGCTGTCACAAACATTTGCACGTGCCAAACAGATTTGTGCTTTCTGTTGAATTGAGGTTTGTTTTATGGCAGCATGATGATAAAAGCCAGAATTGGTAAAATTTCTGTGTCAAAGATCAACTATGTGCATGTTATTTTGGCTTACGCAGAGACAAACTGATTATTGAAAGCTCCTCAGAACAATGGAACATGTAGTGATGACGTCAGGCAGACAACAGCTGCTGAGGAATTAGTTGAGAAATGAGGAAAACCACAGAGACCTACTGCATGTTTCTTGTCTTTTTGTTTTCTTTTGATTTTCTATTGTGAAACACTAGCACTCTGAACTATCTCCCCAAACATTATGGCAAAACTAGAATATTCTTGGGAGGATTGAAAAAGGACTTGGTGCTGTTAATCAGAGATACTGTTTGCAAAGGATAATCCCCTAGATTATTTCAAAGCACCCAAGTTACTACAAAGCCAGATTAATCCATGCTGGAATTGAAACCATCATTACATACAGCAATAAGGCATCACAGGGCTGCTTTCTAAGGTTAAAAATATCATCACTTGCTGCCCTATATATTTAGACCAAGACTATGAATATCTGAACCCTCATAAATGCTACTGCAACAATGACAAGCTGTTGATAAAAAGGACAGCCCTAAATTCAGGTCTGCATTCCAGCAGAGACACATTGATCTTTTGTATCCATTAATAGCTCATTGGAACGACTTTTTGCTGACGGAACAGTACCGATGAAAATTATGGACAGTAGCCAAGTTTCCACCAAACTTTAGTGCCACATTCAAACTAATTTCTTGAAAAATAAAAAATGGGAATTGATTTGTGTTTATATTAGGCTGTCAACGAATATTTTAAATTCGTTTATGTAATTGAATTGTATATAAATTTAAAACAAAACAAAACAAAAAAACAAACGATACTGCCTGAAATACTGGGTCAGAAATTGATGAGTACATGAGTTTATGCACAGATCCGATACCATGTAATGTATTGATAAGCTTTATAGCTTCACACCCAAATAAAAACAGAGGTTTTGCCAGAAATAAAGTCTTCTTTGCCCGTTCTAAAACAGTAGCCTACACAGGATGTTGTGCTGTGCTGCCACTGGTAACTACAGTGAGTGAGATACACACATACAGAAATGATTCTGTCCCAAGCTTTCTGATCACTATAAGAGCTTTCCTCTGTAATAAAAGAAAGATCCCATGGCATAGAGGCATTTGTTCATAATTGGTTAAACCTAAACAATGACAGCAATCATATCACATCCATATAGGGTTAGTAGTATACAGCTGATACAACTGTTACATTTTTTTGAATGCATTGGTATCAGCTGGTACACAAGTTCAGGTTTTGGATTCAGTAAGGAAAAAAATTGTATTGGGCCATCTCTAAAAAACAGACATTCGATTGTGAAAATTAATATTTGATTGTGGAAAAAAGAGGAGCACTACAGCGGCCGTCTGCCATGCCAGTTCTTGTGTGGGCCTTGGCAGCTGCACTGAATGCAGTACACGATGGACAGGAGTCACAAAATGTTACTTTGATTGAAAATGAAATGTAGGTCGAACTGAAACAAGCAAATAACTCAACAACCATGTGGTTATTATGGCAGAGAGTTCACCACGCAACTTACTGATGCTTGTGAATTACTCAGAGGACTGTGTTCCTATAGTAACATTACAATTACTGATGACTTTTCAAGAGTAATTTTTCCAATGCTTTGAGTAGCTTGTATTGGGTTGGCCACTACACATTAAACTGAAGCTATCTGCATGGCTACACACCAATAAAATAAATTAAATAGTATGTTTTTTGAGATAAAGGTGAAGTGTGGACCTGACAACAACACCCAAGCATTGGAACTAGTCTATAATCTCTACCTGGTGACTCAGCAGCTTCTTAATATTTGGTGCTACTGCCGACTGATGAGAGACCTGTGGCACAGGATATACTTACTTCCCAGCAGCGTAGACCTCTGCTGTGTCAAACAGATTGATGCCATTTTCATAAGCCAGAGTCATCAGCTGCTCTGCCATCTGTTGAGAGAACAGGGGAGAAGGAAGAGAGAGAGGAAACTATGGGGTGAGTGATCACTGATGCGAGGTGTTAGGGCTTTTCAATAATTAAAACTTCCTTCACAGGACTAAAGAAGGATGCCATGGCTTTGCCTTCCTTTAACATATGTTTGTTCTCTGTTGGTTCTCTCTTGCAATATGTTGTCACTAAAAGCAAAAATAGGCTTCTTGAGCAATCCAGGATATGCCAGATCATATGCAGGGTTTCCATTCCCAACCCTTGAGTGATGGAAGATGACAAAATCCATCTGCTCTCACCTCATCCGTTATCTGTCCACCGAATGTCACCCATGTTCCTAAAGAGGATGGCAGGGAGGTACGTGTCAGTGTAGTACATAAACACACATATGCACACAGATGAGCAAGTGAACAGTGATACTATGTGTACTGCACAAGTGATACTGCACATACTGTACAAGAAATGAGATCTAGCTGGTTTATAACTTCTGCAGAGTTACTAGAACTTGTGACAAAACATTTTCCCACACTCTTCTGGAGTTAAAGGACCACGGGGTTATCAGTTTGCCTTACAAATCTTTTATACAAGTCTTTGGGGTGCAGAAAAATTCTCGGTGTGTCCCATAATCTAAGAGACTCTTACCTAATCCAAGGCAGGACACCCGCAGGCCTGACTTCCCAAGGTTTCTGTCAAAACAGAGAGAATTACATCAACATTAATGCAGTGCTGAGGTGGCAGTGATTAGAGATATTTTGCACTCAGGCGATGGCTATGACCATTAGAGAAAGACTTTAAGCCTCACTTTGATTGATTGATAAATATAGAACAACCCTATCAAACTTTTGTAATGGAAGAAAAGTCTGTTCTTAAGGTTCTTATAGGAGTGGAAGCTTAAAGTCATGGAAGATGAGAAAAAGAGCGCGTTGTCTGGATTTGAAGCCAGCCTGCATTTACTGCAGCACTGACACATGTCGAGTGGATGAGTAAGGAAGGACAGTAACACGTGTGCTGACAGTGAGAGCATGTGTGCATATATGCTGCATGTGTGTGCAGAGAAATGTCAGGAGAGAGTAGAAGAGAGGAAAGGGGACTTAAACAGGCCCACCATGACATCCACTGAAATTTCTCACAGCACACCAGGATCCCTCAGCCGCTATCTGAGTAAAATCCCCTACAGCTACAGAGAAGCTTGACTACTCACAACAACTTGCTCCTAAAGCTGGCATCTCTGAGCCTATCACAGTCCAGACAGACCCCTCTGCTGACAATCGCAGCTTTGGTTAGGTCTTTGATCCTTTTGTACAAGCTTTTAAAGTTTTCTGACACGTCTATGGTTCCTGCTCTAAAGGCTACATCATAACAGATTTGTTATAATTACTGAAATAACTGATTTTTTTTTAATTTTCTGATTTTTTTCTGATCAATGAAAACTTTGAGACCTTAATAGTTCAATTTCTTCAGATATCTCTGATCTAAGAAATTATTAAACATACAGAATGAATTGTGCTGCGTCTGGTCACCCTCCTTTAAAAGATATGCTGGCAGTGTAAAAAGATAAAAGAAATGTGGCATCAGAGATGATGTAACATGAGCAGGAGTCAAAGTCAGTGTGTGGGAGGACATCTAATATATTTTTACAAGACTGCCTGTAGAGATTCAGTTGAAATAAAAAGGAGTAGAGAGGTAGACAGGGGATAGGTGTGTGTGTGTGTGTGTGTGTGTGTGTGTGTGTGTGTGTGTGTGTGTGTGTGTGTGTGTGCGTGCGCGCGCAGATGTATGTTGCATGACTGTGTGTGTCACTACATATGTGAGTGGTACTGTGTATATGTGTGTGTGTGTGTGTGTGTGTGTGTGTGTGGGGGTGTTTTGTGATATGATAAGACTGCTGAATTGCTGGAATGACTAACAAAACACTTCTTTCAATGTGATCTGAACACCAAGTCCAAAAACACTGACTAAACTGTTTAAAATAAATATGGAAATCTCTTCAGTATCACATCCCCTTTAAGTGGGCTAAGAGAGATACATTTGTCTTGTAGTGGAAAAGGAAAAAAAAAAGCTATTCAAATGCTTTAAGTTTCTTTTTGATGCATCTCCACATACTTTCTATTTTAAAAGAGTTAATCCAGTTAAATGTTCACTACATCATCAAACATCATTAGTTCCGCTCTTACTCTGCTGAACCACCATGGATGCTTGGAGTGTGTCTCCTTTCATTTAGATTCTTTGACAGCATATCACAGTAAAAAATAACCCTTTTTGGAGCCATCTGAGGTTTCAGTGAGATTGAGTGATATTAAGAACTAATGAAATCATATCCACTTGTATATTTTGAAAGTAAAGCATTTGTGTCCAACTTATTCTCTACAAAGAGCCTCATTAAAAAGATCTGATGGTCAGTGAGGTCTATAATCGTGTTACAGTTTGAATCCAAGAGCCTGATGACGTCACATATAGGAACCTACTGACTTATAAGCATACACAGTGTTCCTCACAGTCATGATGGAGAAGAGAGAGTGATAAGAGAATCTAATGGGACTATGTGCCCTTGTGTTGCAACATGGGGACAAGGTTAACACAAGTTCCCTCTGGCAAACCACTGGAGCTGATCTACAATTAACTGCCTCTTAATTGCATGAGTAAAATACCCCCTCGGGGGGGTGCTGCTCGGCATCATAAACAGAGATAACTGAAAATAAAAGCAGCTTACTCCCTGAAATTGTTAGTGGAGCGTGTTTGTGTGTTTTTAATGGTGGACATTTGTCGAATGACGGTACCAAATACTTTCTTCACTCAAAATTCTGCTTGACTGCATCGCCCTTTAAATAGGTTGTAAACACGTTAGAGTTCATCTCTAGAACAAAGTGGTGTTACTGTACATTCAGCATAGAGTGTGTTTGAAGCGTTTCACTGTTCCAGGATATACATGCCTGTGATTGAACAAATTCATTTTGCTTAATGTCTTAATACATGGTTCACAAGCATGTTGTGCACCAATGACATGCATAGGTAACTTGTCTAATTAGATAAACTAGGAACAACTGTAAAAAAGACTGCACATCTAGTACCTAGTGTATTTAAGCGCTTCCCCAAACCTAAAAATAAGTAACGAGGGTATCAGAATACACAGCTCTGCCCTTGCCATTGTTCTCATTGTAAGGATGTTTCTTTGTCAGCACATTGTTGTATTCAATATTTTACAAGACTGGCCTTGAATACTGCATTGTGCATTGCTGCAATGACCCTCTGTCAGGTCCTGTAAGTACAAAGGGGTCAGGTTCCCGCTGAGCCTCAGCAGACATGAACCTCAACAGTAAAGTCACCTCTCACACCCTCCTCAATAATGAAGGAGACAGGTACAGAACAGGACTGCAGCAGCAGAGACAAAGCCAGATGGATCCAGTGAATAGAACATGTAGTGACCATAGCACATGTCCAGTAGGCTGTTTAATTTGAAATACTAAGTAACCTTTCACTGAGGTTTCTACTGACGTCACCCTTCTGATCCAATCAGCACAAAGCCCAAGGGGACCAGGCAAGAGTTTTAATTTTGGTATGTTGGTTTATTTGATTACAGGTGGCTTGGATATCTCTTTGGGGCTTGTTTACACACAGATTGCATTACACTTTATTTGACACAATGAATTCTCCATGTCTAAGTCCATTATTTAGCTCTGCAGCTGACTCTGGAAAATAGTGGAGCAGCAATATGTTGTCTTTCTATCAAGGTCAGCATAACAAAGGGAATACCAGAGTTCAGCGAAGACTTTGTTCCAGTTATTGATCATTGATATGTAATAATGGACATCAACACAACCATAAAAAGGATGCACAGATAAAAATTATTATCTTAACATTACTGTACATACCAGTGCTCAGCTACAACTATGCCTATTGGTAGCTTAGCCATTGTACATCTGTATTCTTCTGTTAAGGATATTTAAGCTAACTGCATGAGTCACCTTGTTAGAATTACATCCAAATTTTATTTTCATAATACCCCAAACCTTCGGGCAAGAAGTAATATTCTGAACAGTGAAATATAATTTACTAATCACACAAAAACAACCCAACATACAAGGACAGAAAGTCGATGGCAAGCATTAATAGATGGCCGTCTTTGATACATGGCACCACTAGACCACACTGCACACAGGGGAACTGAAGTGTCAACACTGAATAGCCAGCATAAAACCAGCTGCTTACTCTTGTACTTGAAAAATGCCAAAAACAAACAGTCTATTTTGTTCCTGTAAACACTGATATATGAACAGACCTTTGGGTTTGAGGTGAGAACTGCTTAAAAGTATTTTGACACAGTACATAACCCTTGTAACCTCTCAATAAGTAATGAAGAAGAATAAGTGTAACCATAGGTACCGGGGTCTTGAATTTGTAATTTCCTATGAATGACACCCTCCTCAGTTGGGTCAATCAATTACTCTAATTACCTCTAAACAAACACTGTGGTGACCCCTTTACACCAATCAATACAATTTTAACTAGAATTACAACTTGCTGTTGCATGCCTTTGCCAACCAGTCAAACTGCAGTTTACATTCATGGCTGTCTGGGCTCATATAATATATGTTGTGAAGAGTCTGTAGGAACTCAGTGTTTTGTCATAATTAGCGTATGAATTCTTGAGTCAAAAACGTCTTTTGTGAGGTCACAGTGACCTTGACCTTTGACCAACAAATTCCTATCAGATCATCCTCAAGACCAGGTGAACATCTGTGCCAAATTGGAAGAAATTCCCTCAAGGAGATATTGTGTTCAGGAGGAGGGGACAGGCAGAGGGACAGCTCACATATGCACAGTAATGTAATCCATTAATATGCCTTTTGCCCTCTAAATCTAATTGATGATAAACTTGTTCTGTTGTCTCATGAAAAGACTAAGATCACTCCTCCTGCCTGAGCAAAAACCACACTTTTTAACAAATTCCCAGGATGCGAGATAGTGATGAGTTCAGTTTATTGCTGCACCCTTTAAGTCATCATTTATACAGGGAATCAACTAAATGCTGATCATGTCAAATCGGCTGTAACTATGTGTTTTAAAATTATGATTGAGAGGAGGATTTAGATGGGTTGGTCTTTAGTAATTCTTCTCCAGTTATCATTTCAATACCAAAAAAATCAGTATAAGCACATAGAGTGAAGGACTAGAGGCATGGAGTAGGAGGACTGAGTGGGAGAAAGGGCTTAAAGTCAGGGTGAAGTCAGTGGACAGGACAGGGTGATGAATGAGCAAACAAGGTCACAGAGCTGTAAAGAGAAACGTGTTGAGAGATATGTTCACTGAGCTGAACTATTAATACTGCCTCACCCGTGGCTTCAACTTGGGAAAAATGCACACACTGAATTCCACTAACTCGTGTTGGCTGCAGGTGGTTTCCTCCTCCATTCAAGTTTATGTAACATCCATTCCACTAAAAGGAACGGGAGGGAGGGATGGAGCGACAGAGGAGAACTTAAGATATTGGATTAAAATTGTCCTGACTAAGCAATAAGAAAAGGAGGAACAGGGTGAACCACTTTGCCCAGAAAAGCTGCTTACACACATTATCAGCAATTAAAGGAAAATTTCATTAATATGTGCTTCTCTGTATCATGTGAAATTTTACAGTCATAGAGCCCATGATCTCTATTTTTCTTATGAACTCCTATTTACCTCAGTATTTACCTCATTGGTTGAAACATTAATGGTTGTGCTCTTTGTTGTGCACATCCTCCAGCATTCCACCACGTGTCTCTATTCACTTGCTGCCAGCCTGGTGACCTTTGTCAGTAACTCTACACAAAAAGACTCAATTCTCGTTTCAAATAAAGGCTGAGATGGAATTGCGGGGGTGAGTTGAGACTGGCGGTGAATGAATATGGCCTTTTTTTTATTTTATTTATTTATTTTTTTTATTTTGGGGGGTGGTGTTGATGAAGAGGTATGAAGCAAGAGCCATGAAATGATTAGCTAAGCTTAGATTAGCATAATGACTGCAAACAAAGGCAAAAAAGCTAGCCTGGCTGTGTCCAAACTAGACAAGAAATAAGTCTACCAGTACCTCTAAAGCTTGTCTTTAACTGGTCAAAGATGTCATGTGATTAATACATATTTCATCAAAGTCCCACAGTTATAGTAGTTTCAGTGTTTACTTCTTGTTTTGGGCATTTTTTTTATACTTTCTGTTGCCATTTCATGAAAGCCATTAAATGAACACACACTCAGTTATACACTGAATACTGGTGTTTGTTTGCAGCATTGTGTGTGACAGCAGCTCGAGAACACAATGTCAAATGTGATTTTGTTTCGTCTATGGAAACGAGTTCATACATACAGCAGCCAGAAAGATAGAGGCATTGGCATTGAAGCGCTTTAAGACAGTTGTCAATGGCAGTTTTTTTTTGTTTTTTTTTTTACTTATAAACAGATTGTTGGCTCAGAGGGTTTTCCTAAGGGTGAATTTGTTTTTCTTCCAACTTGGGCGTTTTCAGCGGCTCTTTTCTGGGAATAAATCTGCCAGTGCCCACAGCAACGGAAAATCTTCTGCTATATGTTGGAGAGGAGCGAGAGGGAGACTTACTAACACCTGTGGGGGATTCCAAGTCTTTCATTTCTTTTTTTTTTTCTTTGACTGTATCTTCAAGCTCTAACATCCTGACATCCTTTTAAACTGAGTATTGTAGCCTAAGGACACTGACAGAGTGTATTCACTGATAAAACCAACAGACTGAATTTATTTTATAATCCCAAATTTGATGGGAAAATTGAGTAAATATCTTTAGAGGTAATAAATGATCTGAACTTGGATGAAAGTTGCAAAAAAAAAATCACAAATAGAATCACAAATAGAACTACAACAAATTGTCAATGGTGCATTTATTGATGTAGATTCAATCAAGAAATCTAATAATTTTCTCAAATTCTTGAATATTCTCTGGTTTTCTTAGTCTTCTATGATTGTAAACTGAATATCTTTGGGTTTTGGACTGTTGCTCAGACAAAAAAAAAGACTTAACCCTTTTCACTATTTTCTGGAATTTTATAGACCAAACTGTTCATTGAGAAAGTAATCACCAGATTAATCAATAATGAAAATAATAATTTGTTGCAGCCCTAATCACAAATAAGCAAATCAAGGTTAATACAGATGTCCAAACTTCGCTAACAAGCCTTTAAGAAGACATCTTGCTGATGAAAAAGAGATTGCATTGGGTAGTGTATCTGTTCAGAGAAAATTGGTCCATCTGCCTAATTTAAAAAAATGTAGATATAATGTCAATATTCATAATACACATGACCAACCAGGATGCTCTGGGGTAGATGGGATTTTTGCCTGCTGGCCTGTGCTGTAGTACTTCCTGAAGTAAGCTAAAGCCTCATTTCTATTTGTTTTACATCACTGACTTAGACATTACATAACATTCAGTTCAAATGCTTCTCATGCAGAAAGAAAAGCCAAATACAAATTTCACTGTCAAAACAAGTCTCTTGATTCAGCGCTCATTTAAAAAAAACAAATCCCTCTCTTTACTGTGTGCACAATAACAGTCTGTAACACTTAAGGAAAATAAAATGCAATCGAAAAAGTCAAATAAAATGTCTGCACACATACAGTATGAAACTGACTGACTACAACACAGCACAGTGTACGACAGAATTAATAAATCTAGGCTATTTCTAGAGCATTTAAGAAAATAACATGCAGAGAGAAGTGAGTGGTGCTAAGACACACACACGCAATACACGCAGGCTCTAATTAAACTCTATCAGTGAGGCAAAGAAAGAACAGCTGTCTTCATGTTCTCCTTCAGCATAACACAAGTGTCTTTCTCACATGCAGACACGCTTATAGACACATAGGCAAAATAATACACAACAAAACCCCCATCTGACTCGCTCTCTTATGCACCAACACAGACAAAGCCTTAGCGCATACAGTGAAACACAGGCCTACATCAATAAATGCACCATCCCACCGTTTGGCAATTTCTCTCCACATGCCCAGAGCAAACAGATGGCGAATGTTCTGTGCACATTTAAGATGGTACCTAAAGTGGCTACTGTGGCCTGAGATCTGTGCTGTGGATGAGTCTTAGTATTTACATCAGAGTGGCCAAAGTGTACTGCTGTATGTGTGTTCTGTTCAACTACCATGGTCTATTTATGATTCATATTTCAAGGGGGAGTGAAGGCTGTGGAAAGCTGGCTCCCTGATGATGAGAGCCCTCAGAATGCAGGAGAACGTCCCAGCATGCACCCACACTCACGACGCCCCAAATCTCACACCCACAGCTTTTGTCACCCAAGCCTGGGCGATGCATGCTTTTGCATTTGTGTAACAGAATATTGGAAAATCGATGCTCAGTTTCATCTTTCTTAAAAAAATCTTGTATAGTGATAATTCATGTGCAAATGTTGCAAGTTTCACTTGTAAATCTTTGACACGCTTCTCACATTTCTCTCTCTGTTATCTCCGCCATCTGTTACATCAACTAACTTTAAGGTGCACTGAACAAAGATAACTCAGGGGGATGGTCTTTTTTTTTTTTTTTTAAACAGTGTTTTATCTCAGTCATTGATAATTATACGTCACAACCTCACACAATACTGTGGAGGGATTTAAATGCCATCCTCTTACACAACACTGCCAGTAGCAATATATTGGGGCTGTGACTCACTGTCAACTTTGCAACCAAAAGTGGACCTCTAAAGATGTGAGGAATCCTACTGACAGTCTGGGCTAACACGAGTTACTTGAACATTTACACTGGGGGAGGAGGTGAGTCAGCCCTGATTTACATGGTCACTGCAGTAAGTGATACTGAGTGCAACACAGCATTATTTTCTTTAGCTGATAATGAAGTGTTGCGAAAAACAACAGCGTGCTTTGACCAAAAAAAGAAAAAAGAATTTCTTAAAACACAAACATTATCCTCAGCAGTTTATGGTGAGCTCTTAAATTTAGTCTGCAGAAAGCATAAAAATTGTAGTCGAACTGAAAAGTGATATGTATTCAAACTAATTCACCTCAGCATTACTTTGAGGCAGTTTATTTGCTACACCGAAGCAAAAGTAAAAGTGTATCATTCCCTGAAGATCCCCCCTGGGTTTGGTTGATTGAGAGAGGAGCTGATATCGGACTGTGAAAAGGCAGTGGTCTTATGGGATTGACTCTCCACCTGCGCTGCCTCCCCAATCTCACAGATATTCTTCCATTCCCTCAGCAAGACTACTTTACATAATCATAAGCCATTTTGTGTGCATCATTAATTCAGTCCTGACTGAAGCCATTTAATCATTCCTTGGAGGAGGTGCGGGCTCTCGCAGTCAAGCTTGATGATTTTAACCAGTCATGCCACGCAGACCCAGTGTCACATTACAGAACGGCTCAGTCTGTGGTGAGGCAGCGCACTAAAGCTGCCGCAATCCCTCCACACCTTGAAAAGATGTTCACTATGATGGTTTCCTTGGCCTTGTGAGTGAGGTCACTTTGAACCTAACATGCATCCTTGCCCACAGATGCAGACTGACAGTCTTGATTCAATATCAAGGCTGCCATTCAAGGAAACAGAGAGGACTGAATGCAAATGGGGCTGATCTGAATTTCACACTGTCATTCTGCAGCGTGGATAATCATGGAAAGTTTTGTTGAGTGGATAAGACAGCTTTAACTGTATTCTTTTCGGGCACAGTTATAAAACCACTCACCTCCTCAGTTGTCAAAAGGTCAAAATGAAAATTTCAAACTGAATTAACAGAAGAAAAAAAAAATCTTGCACTCAAGGATGAGAAGAAAAATACATGGCCATGTTAAATAGCTTGCAAGATTCAACTCCAAGAGGCACATTTGAAACACAGTGACGTGAACACAGATCACTCAAACCTACTGTACTTCCTCTTGGGCATACCGTGTACACCAGCATTAATCTCAGCACTCTCCCAGCATTAACCTCAGCCCTCTGCCTTTCTGTCTTTCACTCTCTCTTTCTTTCCCTTTCATCCCTGTTCTTAAAAAATGCAAACACTATAATGTACCCTCAGTGCATGAATCTCTGAGCCTCATGCTACATTAACAGCTGACATACCTTCAGTGTACATCAGATACAAGCCTCTGTTCACAAACACAGAGCCCGTTATGTACTTTGGACCACACAGCAGAAGCGAAGAGCACAAACAGCCGCTGGCCCCTGAGCTGAAAAATGATTTTACTCATTCAATATCATTAGCCTCAATAATGACAGTGTGCCAACATGGCGAGCCTGCCGCTAGCAAATCAGATGCTGAGGATTGTTATGTGCTTTCAGACAAGAGCACTGAGGACGGGTAATGTGTTTCCTCATATTGACCCCAGTGTTAATTTCTCAGTCAACAATTAACATACCATTCATTTTCAATTTGAAAAAAAACAAAACAAAACAAAAAAAAAAGGATTCTTCTTTAAACTACAATGTCACCTTTCACTTTTTCTTCTTCAGGTTTGCGGCTTAAAAAAAACAAAAAACATTGATTTCAAAATTAACAGTTCTCTAAAAATACATTTAACGCTTGCATTACAATCCCATAAAGGTCATAGTACAAATACCCAATGGAATATTTTGTCCTTGTGATTATAATGTTGGGTAAAAGAGTATATATATAAAGTGATAAATTGATTAAACAAGCTTTTGATTAAGCCCCTATATTGTGATATTTCTGCTGCGGTTTAGATACCACTGCAGAAAGAAATATCTGTATACATCCCACTCCAAGACGTGTGTTTACTGTATTCATTGTCTATCACAATGACTAACAACATCTTTTAGCAAAAAGACAGTACACCTTGGTAACGCCACTACTCAAGGTGAGTAGTGAATGTTACAATACTAATCCATATTTTCATACAACACACAACATACTGAACAACTACTACTGTATTAATTTAGTCATGGCTGCATGCTGCTAGAATGCACTACTGTATGCGGAGGCAGGTTTTCGGTGAAAGCGTGCCCTTTTTAATTGAAATTTTAAGCAAAACAGTTGTCTATGTGAGAAGTTGAGTTGACAGGTGGGGAAAATATAGAATATATAAAATATAGACTGCAGGTTATTATTGCACAATAACTCTAAACGTGACAGGGTGAATGAAGTCTGCGATGCAAAGCGGATACATTGCATTAATGGCCGGCTTGCTGCAAATCATAATGCCACTACTGTACCATGCTGGAAAATAATGTGACTCTTTTCCTCACTGACACTGCCTACACATTTGTTGTCCTCCAGTTCTGTTCAATTTGCCATTCACTCCTCTCCCCTCAGCACCTCAATATGCTTTAAAGATATTCCACTTCATAATCTTCTTCTGCTCTATTTTCCAGCCCTTGTGTAAAAAAACGGAATAATTTGAATAATTCACCACACAATTAGAAGACATTTGCATTTTGTTACAAATGCTTTTCTGCATGTAAACCTCTGCTTAAATGTTAAATGTGGGGTATGGTAGATAAAACATGGTCATTAGTTTTCATGTCCCTTGGGGTTTCCACATACAAACAGGCGATATAATTTCCCTTTCGTAAAATACGAAACCTTTTATCCACCACGGCAGAATAAAAGAAAGTAAAGCAAAGTAAATGCTACAATCGAGCAGTAATCAGTTATCATCTGATTGAAGAGGTGGGATAAATATTCAATGCAGCATCACATCAACATACAATGTTGTGGGCAAAAGCTGTCATTATGCAAAGTGTCAATGTTTGTTCTCTTTCCAATTAGAGAGGCTCTTTAATATGACAAAAAGATTAATAATGACAATTGACTTATGTTGCTTTTGATTTAATGACCAAGAAAATCTGAACATCTGCTATATGTTTAAATAAACAACTCCAGTGATAATTATCAATATAAACCCACACTATAAGAAATTCAAGACTAAGACCAGTCAAAGGTCACCAAACACAGAAATGGGGTTTTATGAGAACAATACTAGAAGATTAATCTGGGAAAATACAAATTAGTTTTGCCATTAAACCTGAACAAATGGGGCTTACTGCACTCTGTTGTTTTTGTATGTTGGCTCCTGCACACAAAAGATTAGACATCCATTGGCACTAACTAAATTCAAATTACATGCCAACCACTTAGGTGTAGCACTTCAATACAAACATCAGATGAAATTACTGCAAAGCTCTAGCCATTTTTGAGATCCTACTTGATAGACAAATTAAAGTTTGGGGAGGTGTATTAATTAGTTACTGTCATGATGAGGCACTTCTGTTAACTGTCATAAATCTTAAACTGGTGGGGTTTGGCACTTTTGACAGAAAGGCGTCAGGAAGATAAACTGGCTTACAATAGTTAGTCTATGCCAAAGTGGAAAAACAGGCCGTCTTCTCTGTGATTTATTGTACCATGAGCCAAAGTATTTGATGGTCATCTGTTAAAATATACTATACCAGGAGGTGAAAATCCTCCAGTTTAAGATTCCTTTAAATGCTTAATATTAGTCTGAAAATTTTGGGGCCAAATTTAGAGCTACCAGTTGACAGTTTTTACATGCCCTACCTATACTTCATGCCAGTCTTCATGCTTTGCTCGCTGGAGGAAGGCACACTCTGAACAGAGAGTTGTCCAAGACTGCGAGCCACCATTGCCACTGCTCTGAACTTGCTGCGGGTGCCTGTGTTGGGGCTGTTGGCATTCTGTCGGTTTAGCCGCTCCTCCGTATTGCGGCTCACCCCCCCACGATGGTCCGTGCACACTAATGACACCTGCATCCTGGATTTTGACCGTCTGTCCCAACGGCAGATAGTCCCAAAGGTGGAAAGTCTGAGGATCCACTAAAGAATGTGAGACTGTTCAGTCTGTAGGATGCAAACACTCCGAATCCAGCCTCAAAACCTGTGTACCACTTCCCAATTGCTTAAAGTGACTGACCGCCTCACAATGTTCAATAAAAAAAATAAATAAAAAAACAGGAGGGCAGAGGGGTGGGAGGGCAGATCAGAATGTATTCAAACACAGAAGGACCGCTGATCAGGTGAAAACAAAATCCTCTCTAAGGAAGTCCAAATCCAAGCACAACATTACAGCGCTTCTGCCTCAGCTAGTGTGACAAACAAATCTGCAATCACTGCAGACTTCAGATACATAAAACGCAGTTCCAGTGCAATGCAGAAAATAAAAGAAGAATCAAAATCTTCTACAAACCAGAGTCCAAAAAAAGCAGGGCTTGTGCGGATCTCCCTCTGCAAGTTTTTCCTTGATTCATCCAGCTGTTCTTCTCTCGCTTTATCTATTAATCAGAGGCTCATCAGAGGCTGACAGGCAGATTTAGAGTCTTGCAATTTCCTTTCAAAGCTGAGCTCAGTGCCAGAGATAACACCTCTTGCTTCCAAGCTTTAAGAGTGGAAATGCACAGATCCACACAAAGAGAAGGAGAGAATAAAACACGACAGACAGTTCCAAGAGGTTTTCATCTCCCTCTCTGAGCCCACCTTGACAGTTGCGCTGGCTGCTGAATATTCTACTGAATACTACTGCATGTTAGCAAAAGGGCAACCTCATATTCACTTCCCAGCTCTGACCGTTGCCTGGATTAAACTTACATCTGTATGCCTTGTGCTCAGCATAAAGCGGCACGGTGCACACAGGCAAGAGATGGGAGGAGAGAGAGAGAGGGAGGGAGGGAGGGAATGTGGTGGGAGGGATATGAAGAGAAGCTATGAGGAGGAATATTCAGAGAGCTACAGCAGCGTGAGAGAGCATTGAAATCTGTTGTGTTTGCAGCAGCTCTCTTGAGAAAAAAAAAAAAAACAGTAGTGAATTTTTTGTGTTCCTCTTTGTCCGTCTGTTACCCTGCAGTGTGGTTTAACGTAGTTTATTCTGTGAGGAGAAAGGGGGGAAGCTGCATGCTCACTGGTCAGGACTTTGCAATAGCCTATGGCCCCAGAAAAGGGGACTCTCACGTGGGTCTGTTCAACTGCCCATGAAATATTCATTATGTAACTTTATCTGTGACAATATATGTCAAAGGCAGACACAGACATATCTGAGATGCTGTGTTTTTGTTTATGTCTTTGTTCTTAAACTCGATTATTGGAAGTGATTAAAAGAAATAATTGAATGTTGCATATTATCAACTGAGTAATTTCTTTTTGATCAACAGAGAAATAATAAAGGTGATAACGCTGGACTAGCCAACTACAATAAAACATCTGTTATTATTGGCTATTAGAAACTAGTCTGATAAACAATAATAGCATTCTTAGGTGAACAGAGTATGTGCAGGTAACAGTGAACAGTAAAAATATGATAATGGTTGGAGGCTGAAAGTAAACACCACAGTAATTGGACTCAACGCAACGGTGGCTTCAGATTGAAGAGACAGTAGATGAGACACCCGCTTGCAGTAATATAATACTGAAGCTTATCTGAGTGGACCAGCTAGTGTGCCAAGGAGATAATTGAAAGAGATGCCATCAGGAGCAGTCATGTATAGTGAAGCAGTCGAAGAAGCAGCCTCCATCAAAGGAATCCAGCAAACAGGCTGTTGCTAACTGACAGCCCTATTCTTGGAGCTATGACCTTTTGGTCCCTGGACTTAAATAGAACCCTGAGGGGAAAGGTGGTTTAATTCAACTGAAATCTGATTTAAATTTCACAATGTGTGCAGAGAGCAGACAAGCCAAGCTCAAGAGAGCCATTTGAATGCTCCTTATTTAAACCAAGACAGAGCGGGGAGTTTAGAAGGGATGCCCTAGCTCCAACACTACACTGGATGTTTGTTTGCATCAATATGAACAGCACCGGCAGAGGACACCTGCAGGGAAAATCAATGGGCTCTTGTCACCATTGCAGAGTTATGTCCTGCACTTTGGGTCAGGGTGTTGGAGAACAGGTCTGGAGTGGGTGCCATTCCCTCCATCATTTGTCTGTCAGAGTCTCTTAATGACAGGGTATGGTCCATGCACACGCCACCACCGCCGTGGAAACGTGACGCCACAATTCACTCCCCTATGCTTCAGGGCCCCCCAGAAGTCGTGTGGAAGGTACTGAGCGGTGGGAGAGGCCAGAGAGAGGCGCTCAGGCTGCACAGATACAGTGTCAGTCTTGTGATCCATGCTAAGCCTAACATGCCTGACAAAAATCCAAAAGCCCCAGCTAGAAATGGAAACATCCACCCTAAGGCATGCCTAATAATATTCAAGTATTGGTATTATTAAAGCATAAGCAGCATATCTTTGGGGCCCTACCCTGCCATGGCTTTTCATGGCTACTGAAACCATGTGACGACTGATGTCTTGTCATTACCACACTATATAACTCCTTTGTTGACCCTTGACTTATCTCCATCTGAAAATCTACACATTTATTGACTGGTGTGCAATGCAAGGTACAGTAATCAATACAAGCATGCATCATCCGACAGACTAGTGATCCATCACCAAACTGAATCAATAGAACAACCATTTTTTACGTCTTGCACCATGAGATGAAAACCACACTGCAGGAGTCTATATTCTCTGCTTATTATCTTTATTCACTTTAACAGTCTTGTGAAAATGTCTGAAATAAAAATGATACAAGCACCAACGCCTTGTAATTAATAAATACACTAGGAGATATAAACAGCTACAAAAATATTCCAACAGAGTGAGCAACAAATATGCACAATCCAATAAGGCATGCCTGTCACACTTACTATGATTTAATAATTCAGAACAGACACGTTTGCCAACTTTCTTCAGATTGACAGCATGCGTTTCATCCCTTCTGACTATATCTGGAAAAGAAAAAAAGGAGCCAAAGACCAGATAAACAGAAGAGACGATCACTAAAGATGACAGACACCCTATCACTGCATGACGACATGTATAGTTCTCTTGAAAAAGATCCCAATGTTAGCAGGCATTACTGTGAGCATGCCTGACCGACATTTTAAGAGTCTACACCTACTGCTGTCACCAGAAAGGATGGTTAGTGAAACCTTTTACATTTCTTTTGTTAGAAACCTGTGACCTTGTTCTACATGTGCCCACTTATCAACATGTGACACTCTGGCAGCACAGTCATGACATGGCTGAAGGGGAGGCGTTTCATCTGCGTGCCACAACATGTTCCATAAATTACCTCTGCGTTTATGTCATTACTGAAGTTTTAACTAGCACGACACATTAAATTGCACAGCAGAGGACACGCTGCCTCCTGGCCTGCTAGTGAACCCGGAGTCAAAGCTACTCTGAACAAATGCTTACACACTTCCATCAGGGTTTCCATTCTCAACACTATTATCAAGTCAATAAGGGCCTGAACCATGAGCTGCTTTGTGTTCAACCAGCAGAGTCTGCTGGAGCAAATTTGGAATGAGCCTCTATTCATTGTTAGTCACAAGTTACATCAGTTACACAGGATGCTGAACTAAAAATAAGAAACTCTGATCTTTACGTAATGCCTTAGTGTGCTGCTGTTAAATTGCTAATTAGTGACACTGTGTTTATGGTGCACAAAGTAGGGTGACTCAGAATATGCTCATAATGTTTGTATCAATGCAGTGGGAAACAATTGAACAATACCTGAAAACCAAATCCAACCAAATCAGTTCCAATGGTGAGTGTAGCTGATTGTTAGAAAGCAGTGATGAACAAACCTCAGTGTAAAGAAAAGAAATCCATCTCCTCCCACTCCACATATTATCACAATGTCTTCCCTTGCGTCGTGGCCTTCTCCTCCTTGCTTTGATTAAGTGCCTGATTTGTGGTTATCCAAAACTCTACTGAGCTGCTAAAATCCTTCTCAGACACTCAATCACTGTGAGCGAATGCAGAGCACTGATAGGGCCCTGCACTTCATTCAGCATGCGGGGGAGGAGGAGAGGAAAGCTGTATATATACGGCTGAAAATGTGTGTTTCACTGATCACGACTACAGCAGAGTAAAATTCATACCAACAACAGCAGTGCTCTTTGTTCAGGAGTGTATAGACGGAGAAAGGAAAAAAAGACTTGAGGACAACAATACTGAGATCCAAATTCACCATGTAACCCAGCAGCTATACTGTAAACACAAGCAAGCAGTTGTAAAAACGAGCTGTGGAAATATATCCCTCTTATCGTCAATTCTACATCCCTTATTACCAATACCAGAAACCTGCAGAACACACACACACACACACACACACACACACACACACACACACACACACACACACACACACACACACACACACACACACACACACACACACACACACACACACACAATTAAAATGATTGGGACAGGGTTCTGGCAGTCAATGATGCCATACTATAATGAAGCCTCTGGAGTCCTTCCTCGTGGTACAGGAGTTTCAGCTAAGACAACTGACCTCTCCCAAACTACAGCCCACACACTGCAGCGAGGGAGCACAGTGGCAGGGAGGGGAAGACAACAGCTCTGATCGACAGAGCATTAGAAACTTCTCTGACCACAGAGGTACTGTGGGGTACTGTCATGAGCAGTGCTCCCTCCCCACCATGGCAGCATTAGCTCTAAAAATAGGCACAGCCTTTTTCAATCAATTCTATACAGTGAGCCTTTAGCAACTGAAAGGAGAAAAGGACTCCCAAATTTGACATTTGTCCCCACAGTGAACAACTCATGCGGTTTTTCACTAATTTGTTCTCAGGGGCAGTCTGGGGACCTCCATCGAGCTGGGATTGGCACATGAACTGGCATCTAGAGATGCTGTAGGGTGCAGGGCCTGATCTGTCCAAGCTAGTTTATCAAGAACTGGCTTCCTGCAGCCCTCTGTAGAAACTAGTGCACACATCCTGAAGAGAAATCCTTGGAAAACTGCAATTAAACATGGGTATTATATCTGAAAACAGAGTCCTCCAACCTGGGTAAAAAGAATAACCTATACTCATGAATATTAAGTCACAGATAGGTCAGCTTCTTATTTTCACTCTAACTCAGCCTTCTTCTCTGCACACCTCTCTCTGTTAACTTAAGGAAATTTCTCCTGGGGCCAACAGGCCAGGAGACGGTCATTTGTGGCAGGTGATGAATGTTAGTCGTGTATAACCGCGCAGACAGAATGAGCACAGTTGTATCGTGCAATTGTCGAGCAGCTGTCCAATGGAGGTTTAAGTTCCACTTACTGTGAGTTTAATTGAACAGCATTAGTGAGGACTTGAGTAACCGAGTGAAAGGGATAACATCCGGGAGATGGGGGTTGGGAAGGCAGAGGAGTGTGTGTGTGTGTGTGTGTGTGTGTGTGTGTGTGTGTGTGTGTGTGTGTGCTTGTGTAAGTGAGTGGGTGAACAGGCTTAAAGGAGTTAATGGAAAGTGATGTGAGGTCAGACAGCTTGAAGTGTTGATCGACAGATGTAGTAATGCTTTTCTAGCAGCTTAATGCATCCTAAGGCTGTGTCTAAACATTTCTAATGGCTGACTGTTTCATCATTGTCATGAGGATGTAATTAACTAAAGCAAAAAATAACATTTACGTACTTTAGTCAAAGAAAAACTCTTAAACTATTCCTGATCTGAATGATCTCAATTGAGGAATTGGAGGTTTTACACAGCTGTTGTACAAATACAAATAAAGTAGAAAGGCAAAGGCTAAATACTATTTCAGTGATTCTGGGAATTCATGAGGAAACAGAAGAGTGAAGACAGACACAGGTCACATCTGTGAGCAGCGAGTGCTGCAATTCTTAATTCTCCAGTGAACATGACAGATTCCCTGCAGATAGCAGGGCTCAGGAGGAGTTGTCGTTTCAGTTGTCCCTGCTGACACATCTAACAGAGCAGGAGAGCTTAAACAATCAAAAAATAAAGGACAGGGAACCCCTGCTCTTATGTAATATAATGTCATAATGATGCCTTTTGGCTTAAGCTAAAGATGCTCTGTAATAAAATAAGCTGTTTTTAAATATGGGAAAATTGTGAACATACACAGTATTTCTGCAATGTTTAGCCAGATAAATATCTATGAAAAAAAAAAGGTGCTTCTGATACAATGTGATGAAGTACATGCACGTGTGAGTTTCAGTGAATATGTTCCCTAACAGCCATGTAGGGATTTCAGCATCACAGCTTGTAAAACAAAGTGTGCTTAACAGGGCTGAGTTACACAGTCCCAGGGAGCTCGCTCACTAATCTGAAGAAAGAGAGAGTGAGTGGAAGGAGCGGAATAATCTGTCCTGTTCAACGGAAGATTCTCCCGCCTGCCTGTGTGCATTTGTCATACCTAAGGGAATGTTCACACAGAGAAGCATTGCTCGGCAGAAATGCTTTCTACTGCACGCATTTCAGTGGAAAGATGCGGATGCTTGCACTTGGCACGCTGACATGCTGTGTCCAGACTGTTTTAAGAAACTTGAGTTCAAATACGGGTGAAGAGACCTGGTCTAGACCCTTAAGCTTTAAAATCATCATCATTACAACTCATGATTTCAAAACTCTAGACTCTAGAATCTGATTTATTGAGCTGAACATCACTGAAAATGTTCTTGGGGTCAGGTTGCTCATCTATGTTTTGAGCTTTTATTGATCTTTAATGTGTCTTTGACAAAATCAATTATGTAAACATTTTTTTATTAAATAGATATAGTACTTAGGCCAAGGTCTCCTACTGCACCTAGTGATGTCCCTCACTTGTAAGCCCCTTTGGATAAAAGCATCTGCCAAATGAGTAAATGTAAATATATTTATATGAAATTGCATATCCTTTCATATCTTTACTAATATACCATTTTATTCTGTTATCCTATCTTTTATCCTATCAGTAAGGTTGAGTGAGAATACCTCAAAAACAAGTACATTTACTAGTACATACTCACACAATTTTGGTATAAAATTTAGGTAAAGTATACTATATAGAACAGATTGCAAATGAGCAACCGATTGGAAATGTAATGAGAACCATTTTCAGAAAATCTACTGGTATTGTTATGTTCTTGACAATCAATAGCTCTGACATCCAACAATGACTGTTTGGAGCCAATTACCCATCGCTTTACAGCAAATGCCATGTAAGCTTAAGCTTTTGATGGTCCCAACACATACTAGATAAAAGGGGTTAAACCAAGCTTATGAAACAGATGCTCCCATTCTGTTGCTGGCTGCTGATTCTGTGACCCTGAATGGCCTCTGTGTGTAGAACGTATAGAAACAAGGCAGCTTTAGAATTTGGTCAGACTGCTGTCAATAAATCTGTGACCTCACCATTTTGAGAGATTAAACCAGCTCTAATCTTTTGCTTGTAGGTCATAATATACACAAATTCGTGTATGTTTCTTACCAGCAGAGACCAAGAAGTAAAACGGAAAGACAGAAAAACACTCAAATACAGAATAAGAAGACAAGCGTAGATTTGTTTGTACAGTGAAAAATTTGGTCAAAACTGTAGTTTTGGGGAGGTAAATCCAGCCTGACTGGATATTATGTATTCTCAATGATAATACCAATAAATATAGGGGCCAATATGTCATCAGCTGATTCTATGGTGCCTTGAGAAATGTGAAAAGCGAGGAATGAGTTTCCTATCAAATGTACAACAAAGCAATCAAAGGAAATTTGATTAATTTGATTAAAGAGAAAGTAAGCTGAAAAAAACTTCACTTTTAAACAGTACGTGCATTTTATACACTGTAGTACAATAATACCTGCATCAAACCCAGTCAGGACCTGATTTTTCTGCATTTCTGAAAGATCAGTCAAGTGTGAAACAGAAAATTTCCCTCCGCATTAAATTTGTAAGAGTGGCCACAAAACCACAGAAATGTACTAAAAGCTTTGATGAACTTTCCCTCTTCACCAGAATAACCTTAGCTTAGAAACGCTTTGGATAAATATTCCCTAACCACACCCTACACAGGAACTTGCATGTTAAGGCTTACATCCATCATATTCTCTTTTGCCTCAACACCTGCTGTAATTTATTGTGAAAACACCATAATGTTCTATAATAAAGGCACAAAAGCCCAAAATAATAATAATACACCATAATGGACAAAAAAATCAGATCAGGATTTATGCCAAGTTTAACACTGATGCAGTACATTCTGACATGTAATGAGAAGTTTATGAGGGAAAGAAAGCAATAGCCATGGCCCTAGGAGAACAAACAAAACTTCACATGTTATTCAGAGATGGAACTTGACAGTTTAGGAAATATGTGCTGAATGTTGTTAAGTAACAACTTATATGGGATGCAAAGTGACAACCACACAATTCTAAAGCCTGAGCGTCTAAAGGGCTAAGGACAGTGGAGAGGGCCTCCTACCTCCTGTCACTACTGGATATTCATACTCAGTACAGAGCAATCCTCCTGCAGCTACCAATGACGCACACTAACATACACACAGAAACACACGCTTTAAGACAAAGAAAAAACACACGGTTATTGCAGAAAGGCATGAGAATTAACAGAGGTGTAAGGCATGATTAGTCATGCCTAATTACATAGGACACGTTCCTAAACAGTGCTTCCAGCTAATGTTTAGCAATATGATGATGGAGAAAACTGGTAAAAAGGTACTCTAAGTTTCTACAGGCCTAGTGTTATACATGGGGAATCAACAATTTCTAAATTGAAAAAGAATCAATACAAAAACCTGATTATCCAGGACATAATCACCATTTGAAAAACCATCCAACAAATGGTGATCATGATATTGATTACACCTATAGAAATTAACACTGGGAGGAGATGTACTTCAAAGACCTCTTATTTCACAGGAATTTAGTGGCCTCTTGTCAATTCAAAGTAACAGTGACTATATGTGTGACAAGGCTGCACTTCTTGACATAAACCAGACAGCTGAGGAAAAACTATGGTGTGATACAACCGAAAACAAAGGCTTACAAATTAGAAAGTTGCCACATTGTAAATCACTGTGATGACAATGGCTAATGACACAATTTAATGTCAAAATTATCTTGTGGCATAATAAAAGGTGGAAATTCAAACTCATGGTAAATTCAGATATCTCAAAATAATGCAAAAAGCTATAAGTAGGGACCATGAGTATATCTAGCTGATCTGCAAGTAAGAGTAAGTGAGAGACACTTACACTGAAATACAACATCAACTAAAACAAAACAGAATTGTGTAATCTCTGGCATTCCCACCTCTTGTGCCCACACTCCATTTCTGACTAGAACATTTTGACAAGCTGTCAGACTAGGCCAGCCAGAGATAGCTCTAAGAGGAACTGGAGAGGTCACCACTGGAAACCAAATCTATATCACTCCAAATACCTAAACATCATGTCCCACACTGGTGACAAGATTAAGTATAGCCATCTCTGCAGCTCTCATCAAATTAGTATGACTGAGAGGCAGTGGGCTTGAGATAAAACAGCGGATGAACAGGTTAGGCTGCAGCCCATTCAGCTGTATCCAGCTACAGCTGTGGATACGAGTTTGTTGCTAAATTTAGCCATTGAGTAGGGGATTGCCTCAGGAAAAACATCACAGTCGCCCTGGCTGCAGCACTGCTGAGATTTAGTAATATTATAACTGTTTAATGCAGATTTATGTTCTCACCCAAAGGTTTGTGAGTGTATCTTAGAGAGAAATGACAAAAACATTGGTAAAGTGTGTGTGAGTAGGAAAAGAAAGAGACGCATGTAAGAACATTAAGAATACATGTTTGAATCAGGCTTTGAAGCAGAAGCAGTGAACTAAAGTAATAACTAACAAAATAATAGAAATAAGAAACACTCCTCCATGCTGCCACCTTGTGACAGGCTGCTTTTTAATGGATTTAGTCATGACTTGCTCATGTTCCAATACCAGGCTACGCTCAATAGAGACAGATAAATATTGAAACTAGCTGGACAGGTTGTTCAACAGTGTGGGAGTGCTCGAAGCTCTCGCTGTGTTCAGTGAATTCATGATCGCAGTGAGTGCAGTGTGAGGAATTTGAATTTTGTGGTACTTTGTATCTGCTCAGCTGCTAAAGAGGAACACCTGCACCATCTAGTGGAGATCAGCTGCTATTAACAGAGAACTACTCAGTGTTCCAATGACCACATTCCACTGACCACTGTAACATACAGTATAACACACTGAACATTCTAGAACTTCAAAACATTCTACAGCTTGCTTAACAGATGTTTAGAGCTTGACTAAGTAATGAGTTGTGACACTCTTTAGTTGCAGCTCCTCCAATGTGAGGATATTCTGCTTCTCTCTGTTTTCTATCACTGTAACTAACAGTTGTTTTCATTATAAATCAATCTGCAGATTATATAATCGATTATTGTATCCATAAAATATCAGACCACAGTAAAAAATGGCTGTTATAATGTCCAGCAGCCCAATGTAACTTCTTCAAATTCTTCTTTTTGTCCAGCCAACAGTCCGAAACCCAAAAATACTCACTTTAGTATCATAAACAAAGAAATGCATCAAATACTCACATTTGAGAGGCATGAAACAGCAAATATTTGATTTCACTTAAAAAATGACTACATTTGACTATAAAAATAGTTAAGGTTAATAATCAATTTTGTGTTGATTCACTGATTGATTTATACCATTGCAGTTCTATCAAATATATTTGGGTTTTGCACCACTGGTCATGCAAAACAAGATGTTGTAATATATCATCTAGAGGTGTGAGAGATTGAGATAAACACTTTTTCAGTGTTTTTTTTTGTTTTTGTTTTTTTTTTTTTTACATCTTTTAGACTAAACTAATCATTGGGAAAAGAAATTATCTGATTAATCAATAATCAAAATAATCATTAGTTGCAGCTCTAGCCTTCATTAATCACAATTTTTCCTGGCTAACAGTGAATTAAATAACTATTGTAGAAGTGCTGAAATAACCAAAAAAAATTTAAAAAAATCACCCTTGAAGCTCTACAGAGCTTTGTTGTCGCTTTTAGTACATTATTTATGTTTACTGCCCACAAACTTACTGTGTGGCCGAGCCTAAGAAGCTAAGCCTATCAACTCTAATCAACTCTATGAGGTAGATGTTCCCCAAAAAAGGGTCAAGGTAAACGCATTGCACACTACCTAACCATTACCATTTATGCATACATAAACAGCCTATTAATGAGCCTGTGATGTGTTCACTGTGTGTGTATCAGCTTTTTTTGATGTTCTTCTGCCCCCTAGTGGCCAAAACATGAGTAATGCATCTATGCTGTCAAAGCAATGGTTTCAAAAAAGTTATTCCACCTGCACATCAAAGCTTTCCACAATGCAAAGGAAAGCTTAAGAAAAGACACATCAAGAAACAGTTTTGGTCAAACATAGCTTTGCATGTATGAATGCCTAAGTGGAGGTCATAACAATGTCCATTAGTGTTAAGTCACTCCAGAAATCTATACTCCCCCAGGTCTTCCTCCATATAGCTCTAACATGAGACATGAGTCTTCCTGTCTCGCCTGACTGAACTCTAGCTGGCTCCTTTACCCACTGCCTGGCTTGTTCAGTCGGAGGTCATGCACACTAGGGAAAGTTTTCTGGTTTGTCCAAATGGGCTGCTGAGTGGTAGTATTCTGTTTCAAGGGCAACATAATAGAAATAGAGTAATCCCTTACATCAAGTTACACGATATTTACAACCTTAAAACCTTCATAATCAAGAAAATTGATATTGCTAGGATGAAGGGTAGCTTAGTACCTGCTAATATTCATTCACTGACCAGTATCTGAGCATTAGTAGAAAGACCATTCATAATGTGTTACTGAAGAACTGTCAGTTAAGTTAATTTAGAACATGGTTGTGGTGTAAAACAGTACCTCCCCTTAATAGCATGGAGTATTTTAGGAAGTCTGTGTTTCTTTCCTGAAACAGTATCTGCAAACTTGCAAGCAGGAGAAAAAAAAAGAGACTTTTTAGCCAAGTTTGTGAGAAAAGGTAATGGCACTGCAAAGCTGGTTAAATCTGGCTTTGTAGCAATGCTCCTTCCTGACCACACATCTGAAATAATGATGAGTTTGAGTCAGAGGTTGCATGTACTTACTGACCCAATTGCAGCACTAATTACAGAATTGCGGTTGATCATGATACAAGAAACAGCAGATCCTGGCAGGATTTCCTCTGCCAGATGAGCTAATACTCCTGTGGTAAACCAATACCATTGCTTAAATACAACACCACAAAGAAATATGATAAATCACATGTAGATTTGTTAATAGAATCACTAGATTGAACAGAAGCAACACAATGAGGTGGATTAAAGACAGCTTTAGTGTTGATGGTGTGTAACCAGTATTGATAGTGTAGGAGGCTCTCTGAGGTTTGTAAATGAAGAAAAACCACACATGCTCTTTGCAATATTAAACTCCCTTTCCACATGCACACTCACAAAGCTGCACCCAAGCCTGTCATGGGCCAGTGACTGAGCTTTACACACCACGGAGGTAACTATGGGCAAGGTAACATGCCAGCAGCGGTGACATACAACACTGCCTGCAGACAACAGTAAAGCTTGGTCACCCCAGACATGGTAACAGCAGCCAACTAGATCTACGTTCTAGTCACTGGTCTCAGTCAAAAACAGCAGCAGCCATGCCTGTGTTTGATGAAAGCTATCCATGTCCACGACAATAACAACATCAGTCAACACAACAGCCGCTAAGCCTGCTGCACTGGCTCAACAGCAACAGTCCATAAAACAGCCTGTTTAGTTTCCTGTCACTGTGTTGATGGCACAAAGAAGGCAAATGCTTCAAATTTTATCTCTTATCTCACTGGCGGGGTGTTTCATATTTATTAGTAATGCATCTGTAAATAATTTTTGAAGATTCATAAATATAAAAACTTAAGTCTTAGCTTTTGATTTTTGAAATGAAGCTTGTTGTAATGACAAATTCAACTAAACCTCGATATAGTATGGACAATTCTGTATATGACTGTGACTGTAAAATCCTTTTATCTCCAAAAAACTTTGAATAAGCCAAATTAAACAGCCTTGTTTTTAGCTTTGAAACAATGCATTTTTCAGACAACACAAGACTAGAGTAAGACCAGCAAACGCTCACTCCGATCAAGCCAATATTTAAACCAATATTACAGTCATCATATATCATACACAATATCTAATCTATTATTATTATTATTACATGTATATTATTCAAACCTTTCAACTGTGCTTTGACCAGGCTTCAAGTAATGAGTTATGTTTGTCTTTATGAGGCAGAATTCTCTGTACAGTAAATAGGAAAGTGCAGCTGGAGAAGAAGGGAGAGTATCTACATGATCAAGGGGAAAAGGAAAGAAATATCTGAGTGAGATTTTAAGGGGCCAGGTAACTCCTTACGGAGCAGTCTGTCCTTCCCATGTAGTTTGGCAAATATGTCACCGACCTAGATGATTAAAATAAAACCTGAGCCCCAGTACCTTTGCATGAGTGCAGTCTGACCAGAGGACAGAGCAAGTCTGTAAGGATTTTAACAAAGAAGAGGTAGAGAAATGTTTTCCTAACTGCTCATCTGTTTCTGATGACAGCAAATATCTAAATAAAAAGTAGCGACGGTACAAAGTATTGGCTTCTGAGATGAACTGAACAAACGCCAACAAAAACCACACGATCACTCACAAGGTGGGTCAGTATCTGACCACCTTCGACCACAAAGCCGCTCTCACCTGCTGATTTTCAGCACTCACAACTGTCCAGATCTCATGAGTATCTGAGTCCCTGTCAAGCTTTCCCCTCTCTTACCTGTACTTCATGCCTGTCTGATAGGACACACACTCCTCCAGGGCCAGGCCATTCATTTTCAGGAAGTCTTCCATGTTCTTAATCTGAGCAGCAACTCTCTGTTCCCGAAGTCTCTGTAGCTCAGCCTGGTCAGTGGGCCTGGCCGGCGGCTGATTCAGCCCCTGGTCTGAGTGGTAGCGGTTGATCCCACTCCGGATGCTCTCGCTGTATGACATAGACAGCATCTTGCCACTGCCACTGCTGCTGCTCTTCCGAACACCACTGCTTGGCGCTGCTGGTTTGGGGATCTGCAGGTTTTCAGGAGGACAGTAACTGGACTTGCACCTGCCAGGAGGCCCCCGGGGGCCACCAGCGTACCCTCCCGCAAACATGCCCCCCCCCCCCTCTCCTCCTCCTCCTCCTTATGATGTCGAGACGATCCGTGCAGTGAAGAATAAAGTAGGGACACGGTCGAAGCGAGGAGCCGACAGGGCACAGCCACCTACTTAAATAGCACCTGCTCCCATAAAAAAAGAGCTCTCCTGCTTGGGGCAGCACAGGGCCATGCATCCTGTAATCAGAGTAGCACAACATAGCCCAGCACCACCCTCCCCTGACAGGTACACAATGGCAGCGTAACACTGATAGGGAGCATTCAGGTGACTTGCTGGTGATTAAGGAGCAGGACCAATGAGGGCACATGCTGGCTGGAAAGGGGAAGCATTCAAACATGCACCAAACTACAGGAGGGGACATCGTTCCTGGTCTTACTTCTGATTCTTACTGGACTAAAAAGGAGAGCCAAGCGGCAAACTTCCTGAGAATAGTCCACAATATAGTCTGAGTGCCTCCCATAAAAAGGCACAAAAAACTCTAAAAGAATCTGGAAACAACTGCATAATGTGCACTAGCCATGGACCTTTGATGCAAAGGTTTTATATCTGATTAGAGAGCTTAAACCAACTGTTATTTTTAACTTCAGAAAGTATTTGTTTTAAGTATGAGGCCGTCCTTCCTCTGTTAAATGCACACTCATTTCTGTTTAAATTATTTCAGTCCCCTATTATTGAGTTATTCAAAGTGTGTTGTTCTGAATTTAATCAAGAGAGGGCAGCACTTTGTCAGTTCCACCATCACTAAAAGAATGCAGCTTAATGCTAAATCCACCAGTGAGCACTGACCACAAAGCCTCTTTCTTGGTAAGGACAGTGTGTAATATTGAGACAGCAATTTTATATCAATACATTATTAATTATAGTGTGATATAATACTCAGACCTGCAGAACACCATTATAATGGTGATACAATATATGATATAAAATGTTAAATACACCTACATTACATACATTATAAATATGACTTCCATGAAAAATAAAAAATGTAATTAAAAAAATTAATAGAAATAAAATAAATAAAAATGTTAAAGTTTAATGATTTTTTTAAAAATATTGAATGTTAAAAAATGGTAAATAAATGGTTGAATTTAGATAGATCCTGAGACTACATTTCAGGATAATCTCTCTTCAAGTTATATCTCATTGTAGAATACTCCTTATCCGTGCTCATGATTTTTAAGAATATGCATTTATTACTAAATTAGTCATCTAATATTAAAATAAGACGTGATGAATAGTTTCTGGCCTGATAAGACTTAATTTACTGATGATAACATTTACATTAGCATATTATTAAGGGAAATTCCATATGCAACAATTAATTTGTAACTAGAATTACTCTCAGTTTGGGTCACTGCCAATCCCTCTGAGTAACCACCTGAGAATAAGGAAAAGATATTTTACTGCTGGTTTGAAATATCTTGTCAGGTCTAAGCTATATTGATCCTTTAAAAGTCTATTGACAAATACAACACTTGAACAGCACTTTCTTTGTCTATGTACAAAACAGCTCCAGAGCCACCATAACAAGGACATCACTCCCCCCTCCCCCCTTAAATCTAGGATTTGGTGAAGTGGTAATAAAATAACATTCTAACACATCTTGTATTAATTACCGTACACAGACTGTAAATAAAACCAAGAGTATATGTTCAAAAATTCTAAAATGGAATGAAAAATAAGTCCAACCCGTTAATACCTTCATGACATGATGCAGGTCTCTCCCATAAATTCCGTATTAATTTCAAATATCATCAAAGTTCTTCCAAGCAGCTGGTTTCCTCGCATAGAGACAGAAGACATAAATAAAGGAGGAGACTCCAAGCTAGGCAGCATGCACCAACCCACACACACACGCACATACACACACACGCACACATACATACACACACATACACATACACACATCATCACTCTGACAACCCCTCACACACAAAACATACACACTTCTGATGTGGTCATGACTGAAAATCTTTCCTCAAACTCACCCGATTTCTTGTGGGTCGGCTCATGAGCGAAGTTGTGGGGTGTCAGTCTGCTCTTTTAAACACACACTGCCGACAGTGATGAAGCGGGTCCACCCAAACTGGGAGTGTCTTACTAGGAAACGTCTAAACCAATTAGTGAATAAGAGAGTGCATCCCTTCCCTCCCCTCACCACTTGGACCATACTCTATCACCACAACCAACACCTCTCCTCCTCCCCTCCCTGTGAGATCTCATGGAAGAAATCCATTTATGTCATTTAGTGGCCCGTCTTGTTTCTGCTAACCGCAGCAAATAACATCAGCCCTGAATTATTCACCAAAGCTTTTGCACTAAAAGCCTCTGATTGTTGTTCCACAGGAAAGAATACTAAGAGCTGGACAATAATGAGCGTTGTGTGCACATGAACGCACACAGTGTCACGCAAACATATACTGTACATATACACACACAGAGAGACAAAGACAAACCACCAAGCACGTTCAAGTATTCTCAAACCAAGGCATTATGAAAACCACACTGGTTAAGCATGCTTGCAGTAGCTCAGTAGATGTGTTCAGGTCAAGGTCAGAATCAGATCTCAATCAGAAACCTGTTAGGCACCTAAATAAGCCACTGGAGTTACTCTATACTGAAGTTATTTGGTAAACAGAGGAAAGCATCCCATGTACTTACATGAAAGGCCATATTTAGTTCGTCATCTTAATTTCTGACAATAAATCAAACCCTACTGGGCACTTAAAGTCCATATATTTAATACAAATGTATTAAATTACAGTAACAGTCATTGATTTAGTATTATCAATAAATCCATATCCACATCTCAACATACACTAAAATCACAGAACCACATCATCTGCCTAATACGCATTTTACAGTCATACTGGCCAGAGTATGGCGTTAAGATGGAAAAACAGAAGGGACAATATGGTCTCAAGTTATTTACTATATTTTGTCAGAACTTCCCAACACTATATAACAATAAGTCCTAATAATAAAGTCAATTTAATGAATGTAACCTGAACCTGGATAAGTGGCATAAAATGGATGGATTAACCGATGAAAATGATTATTTCATTGATCTTTTCTATGATGAGCTCCCTAGCTACTGTGGCTAGCAGTAGTGATGGTGTTTGGTACAGGTCTGACGGTTCTGATTGACCCCACAAAAAAGAATTGAAGTGCCTCCCTTGCGCACAATCTACTGTCAAAACAATCACACTTTTGGTTTATAGGTGCATAACATCTCCCGATTTCACGATTTATCACAACACCGTACTGTATATATTTCACTCTACCCAACCCTCTTGCATATAGTGTGGTACACATACATTAATGACTATAGCAGGTGAGTTTGGATATGCTGCCATTGCCCAAGTGCACATGACCTACCGAGTCGATGACTGCAGCGTTAAGAGAGATCTTGCAATAGCAACTCTGTGAGCTAAAACAATTGATTCAAAAGACTGAAAATGGATTTCACACATAAACATAGTAATTTACCAAGCTGTTACTGCCTTGTTCAGTTCTCTGGTCAAGTTTTGGCTTTCAGATGTCAACCTTTAACTTGTGTAAAATGCAAAGAGAAACTCAAGTGCATGCCTGCTACTGTATATAACAGTAATATCGACTCTAAAAATATTTTTCAACAAAAATGGTTGAGGGGTTGAAATATGAGCCATATGAATGCTAAACTGTACATATACCTGTGACACCTGTAATCCATCCTTAATTCTTTACATAAAGCACTAGCTGTAAGAATTTATTTTACATGATCTACTTACTTCTCTGTAATCTATACATAAGAGACATATAGTGGTCAAAAGTCAACGACCCTCGCTGTCAGGAAAGCACTCAGTCCCCTGAAAACTATAAAATGGTTTAATGATAGCCAGAGCCGGAAATACTTTACTAAAAGCATTCTTAGTAGAGAATCGTAAAAGCTCAGGCTCTGGACTGGCCATGTCATGTTGCAAAATCGTAAGGATCTACAAACGATGCTGGAAAACAATGCAACACTAAACACAATAAATATAATACTTCATCAAAATGTACACCACATACAGCATAATGATCACTGTAAACTCAAGACAGAGGTGAGACAAAGCAGTACTTGCATTCCATCATACTGGGATAAAACCTTCAGAGTTTATTTGCACCCTGGGTGTCAGCCTTCATAGTATTAATGTTTGTGTGTGTTACAATGTTGAGATGACTGAAAAGAATAAAACTTCCCTTCCCAGCATCAGTCTGTGAGGCTGTCAAGAGTGACAGACAGCCAGAGTTAAGGGACTTAATTGATTCTTCCGTACGTAGGCCAGGGGAACAGCTAGTGGGACGGTTTGCACTTTAAAAGGACAGAAATGTGCAAGGCGCCAAGATAAAAATCCAATAGTGAGCTCATTACAAGCACATCCACATAGTCAGGGGTTTTTATAACTGGATCAGCAGAATAAGGCCTGATATAAGGCCATAAAACATTATCCTAGTCTAAAGCAGCAGAAGGACTGACCATCTAAAAGCACACAGCTGGAGGAGTGAGTACCAGCTAGCACAAGAGAACATCATCTCATCCCTAGTGCCGATCGAAATGATCTCTCTGGCTTTAAGAACAAGACAGATCATGGTGAACTCCCAAGAGGTCAAAAAAAAGATGTACTTTAACAAAAAATGATGAATAAAGGAAATTACTATCTGCTAAGTAAAAGTGTCTAGAATGTGTCTAGAAATCAGTTCAGTTGAAGTTTGACAACAACGACAGTGGGTGTCTCAAGTGTCACTGCTGAGAAAACTGAAAAAAGGAAGAAAAAAAAACATTTGAACCCGACAATTATTGTTGATTCAAAGGTTTTGTGAGCAACCTTGCGACAAAATCCATCATCGCCCCTATCAGGTTTAAGCTGGATAGTGCATTGCCAGCTGAATAGCAGATGATAAGTGTTATCTATGCTGCAGAGGTTTACTAATGGAAGGATGGTTTTAAATGACAAAACAGCAAGTCTCTACAGCAAGGTTATTACAGTGAAACACAAATAATACAAAATATAAAATGCTATAAATACACAGTCCACAAACATAGAAAATACATACTTTACACACATACAAACAAACACACAATGCACATAAAGAAATGGCTCAACTTTAATAACCCTGCTCTGCGACAACAAACAGATTGGCAGAGACAGAAACAGACAGGTACCTGTAGAACTGCAGCTGTCGTTTGGGGCTCCCATAACGAGCGCTTAAGATGTCAGGGGAGAAGAGGAAAAAGGAAAGCTTAGGTTAATAAAAGCAGGAAAAGGAAGACGTTAGCAGTGGCGCAAATGTAGATGCAATTGCTTAGGTGACAAGGGATATTGACTGTTAACCATACACAGAGCAAGACGTGGAAAAGTTCAGTAGGAGGAAATAGAAATACTGCATTAGAGGTGATGAGTGCAGTTCTTTGTGCATATTTGAGGACAACACCATAAAAATCTTACAGATATTTTCCAGATCTGAAAATAGTAAAAAAAAACAAAAAACAACAACAAACAAACAACAAAAAAAAACAACTTCCGAAACAGATACCTGCTCTCGGGATTTATACACATGACCAGATTTTCAGATCAAACTTAATTTGGATAAAAAAAACAATTTCTGTATATTTTTAGATATTGTAAGAATTAAATTAAAATTACAAAAGTCAAACAGCGCTCCATTCTAAGTCTTGAAGTAAAGTGTATGCTATGCACAACTAGCACAAGACAAATTCCTTTTCAGATCAATGTTATTTAATCTAATTTCACACATACAATACAGTTCCTAGTTATAAGGAAAAAGATTCAAATTGAGCCCTTTCTTCTCTTTATTTTTCATATGGAGTGGTTCTCTTAAATTACTGAGAAAGTAGTATAAAAGACACATATGTATGATTAACAAAATATACTTCAGAACAGACGCTTATCTCAGGGATGTTAAACAGAACCATGGAACTTCTTCTTCTTTGTGCTATAGCTTAAGAATAATGATTGATCAATGTGCATTATAAACTGTATGTTTTAATCAATTATTAGTATAGGTAAATGCAGATGTTACGCAGAGACTTGCATGAAAAACTGAAACATTAGCGGATGTGAGCTAGTATGAAGGAAATTCTGAATTGCATTAATGTGCTGAAAGCAGGATGCTATACTATGTCTCAATGTGACAGATCTCCCAGTGAAGGCAAATCAAAATCCACTTTCATTATTATATTACTCAGGTTTATAGAAGACTCTCCATTAGCTTTACAATAGCTTTAGTTGAGTATCACAAAACCTGCAGCTGACAGCAACAGCACCCCATCTGGCCTTGGTGGAGACAATGTAAAACACAGCCAGAAAGCTGCTTGAGAAGAGGAGTGGAACAGATGCTCTTTAATGATGCAAGCTGATGAGACTTTGGCGCCACATACTGGTGAAACAATACAGTGCAAGATAATCTAACTATAAATGGAGGAACGTCTGGTCCATCTGCCTGTCTGTCTGTTGATTTTTTTGACAACCGCTTAGCCGGTCCACTTCATACTTGGCAGGTGTATTGCTAAGGACCAATGAAAGTAGTGTGTGGATTGTGAAGCTTTTTGAATGAGAGGTTCTCAAGCTTCAAACTTTGCTTTTCTACATCTTATCTGACATGATAAGAAAAACTACACTACGAGGGCAGTGCAGCACCCTGACAGTTTACAGTGTGCACATGCCAGGGTTTGCTTTCATTGTGTAACATTGTATTTACTGTGCTTTTCACTCACAAGCAAAGTCATTTAAATGCATGGATCCACAGGCATAGTTTACAAATCTGAGAGCACGAACTATGAATCTGAGAGCCCAGCTTATAAACTGTGCACACAGATTTCTGAACTCAGAGCCATCGCCTATGTCACAGTTTTGGGGGACCATTTTCAGACTTCGCCAGTTGTGTCATCATTATAGTTAGGTGAAGGTTAAATAAAGGTTAGGGCTGCACAGGTAGTGGTTAAACCTTCAGGGAATAAACATGAATCACAATGTCCTCAATAGTGATAATAATGATAAAGTTTCTGTCTTAGTTTAGTACAGAATGCAAACAGGTTTATTTTTTCTCCAAACTGTATTGAACACGATTCACAACAATACATTTTCAAAGCAAGCAGCTTGGCAAAGTGCAGCAGCATCAGCATGATAAAGTGACAGTTATTAAAAGAACTCCTGCAAATTATGTATTGTAGTACTTTGAATAAAAAATTTAATAAAAATAGTGTCTTGGTAGACACAGTAACTGGCATACGAGTGTACATGCAAATGTACAGTCATGTGTTACGTCTGTTCATTTGATATATGTCCATCAACTCACCTGTAGATCATACCGGGTGAGCCAGTCTGTCGGAGGGAGAGGCGAGCAGGGGAGTCTGTGGTAGATTCAGGATACATGGAGGCAGGAGGGAGGGGGTGTGGCCAGCCTGCCGGGGATGGTGTTCTTTGAACAGAACCAGAGAGTACAGTCTATCACTGATCAAGGCCTCTGGAAAGGACAGAGAGAGAAAGAGAGAAAGAGAGAGAGATGTCAGTCAGTGATCGGGTTTTTATTTCCCCAACAATATAACCTCATTGTTTCCTTACAGTTAGGCTATAGTTGGGCAGCATCTTTTAATTACACTTGGCCCACCCAAGTGTAATTGAAAGAGGGCCGTATTCTTATGCTATATTTATTTGTTTATTAATTACATCAAAAACATACTACTCTACAGTATACATGCTAAACTATAGAGATCCCAAGAGCCCTAGCTCTAACCCCTCACACTAGTGGGTAACAGTGCACCTCCAGGTCATATAAACATAATTCTCAGATGTTTTCTGAGAAAAGGGGAAGGCTTTAGTTACCTAAAGCCATGTTGTTCAATACAAATACAATGATATGACAATGATATGCTGCAGAAGCATCCTAAGAATGTGGTTGATTAAGAGATCCATCAAGTGTTTGTGCTTCCAATTTTTCCAGTCAGAAAATATTGAATGTGTTGTTAGCTGTAATGCTAGTGGATCTGTCTGAAACTCAGATCACAAGAACTGTCACTGGATAGAACTGTCAGTGATCAAAGATATCATTTTAACCAGTCAATTCTCATTAGTGACAGATTATATAAATCACAGGGATAGATTGTGTAGACTGCATAAGACACACAAATATTGTTATGCTGCCAGAGGACTGACCACAAACCCATCTTACTGCTGGCAACAGAAACCAGCTAAATGTTTGACTAGTGCCCATGAAAAGATCAAGTGTATTTGATAATGATCAGCACGTCCCAGACAAGGTCAGGAGCATGAGAGGGTAATTAAACAACAGCACGCCAGCCCACCCCCCCAGCAATGGGGTGTGAGGGCTCCATATTGACTCTGACTGAAGGACTCAACCCGCAGTCCTGTTGATCAGTGGTCACTTGGTGCAAGTGTAGTCCAATAAGGAGGGGCAGTAAACTGCAGCATAGACCACAATGTTTTGGCAGTTCCTGACTGCAAAAATTCCAAAAACTTTTCTTATTTAATATGGAACTGCACTTAAACATAAAACTATTTTAAGTCAAGCAAAAGCTTGAAAACAGCAGTCTGGAAAAGAAGGGTGAGTATTTTCGACATATTCTCTCCTGTTTCATAGGACTGCTACATACTTCCACCACTAGATGGAGTGATGACCTCATTCTGCGGACATGAGCTGAATGAATAAACCATCAGGCAAATGTAACCTCTGTAGTTTCCTACAGCTGTGAGTTAATGATTTTAACATCTTCACAGTAAAGGCTATAGTTAGCAGCGTGGAATAATCTGAACAACCACCTAAAATGTGGTAAAAAGCCAGACAGAGACAACAAGCAGCACACACTAATGCATTTTGATACTGCTTCATGCTGTATAGTGTATGTGTGTGTGCATGACAGCAAACTGTGGTCGATCCACTGCTTCGAGCAACTCGATTCTATGAATAATTCAAAGTGTCTGCCCAAGAAGCAGGTTACTGCTCTAGAGAGGGCTACAGCAAGAGAGCTGGGCATCAGTGAGGGCTGGGTGGGAGGTTAGGTATACATAGATGCCATTAACACACAGTTAAAATACCTCATCAGGACGTTTCAAGTTAACATCATGTCATGGGAGGGAGGGGAGCAACACTGCTGATGTTTTAGCCCAGTTTACTGTAGTGTATAAAATAAAATGAGAACAGCGGAGAGAGTGGCATCTATGTCACCCTGACAAAGCTGTGAGCTGAGCACCTCGCTCTGCCCTGTTTCACCAGTGGCTGCACTCACGTGAGTCATGGCTTGTAACCGGCATCGTAGTGATAACATGAAGGTGACTTTCTCCTCCCATCAATTTCCCTGGCAGCGAATAAGGAGTCCCATATTCCCAAGGACTCATTTAACGGTACCTGCCTTTTCATTTCAATCATGGCAGTACGGGACACAGGTCACCCCTGCTATCAGGTGATGATGATGGCATGACCCTGATGGGTAAAACGCATGGCAGTAGATCTACTACAGAGCACAGTAAAGTCCTCCTGGATCATTTGTCACTGATGTGGATTAGTGGACGTGGTGGGCTGGTTTTGGAGGGGGGGGGGCTGTGACAGCATACTTTTCTCACAGAAAAAGCTTCTTGCGGTCATTTGTTCCAAGTAGGCTTTAGGGTATTTAAGCTGATACCACCCCAGTTGGACAGACACTGCTAAATATTCAATATCATCTATGTCTTATGTGTTTCTATAAGTTTACTACTGACAGGGGCTGGGCTCTAAAAAGCCTATGCAACTGTATAAGGCAATAGTCTTAGGAACATACACATTTGTCAAAAATCATTCCTTAGGTCCAGTCGCTGTGAGGATTTGCTACTTTTCTTTGTCTCATGTGGTAGTAAACTGAATATCTTCTGATTTCACACTGTTGTACAAACGTGTACAAATGAAATGATCATAATTTGAGATAAGCATGAGCAAGGAAAGGTGTAAAATACTCAGAAAAAACAGTTCTGTCCTTTGTCTTTCAACTATTAACTGTCCACTGATTTTAAGAGCCACAGATTGCAGAGAGGAATAATAGGACAGGACAATAGTAATGTAACAGTAAGTGAGGTCATACACTTGGCCTATACTAACAACTAAACTGAAACAACCATCGCTTTATCACCATTGATGGCAGCACCACTAACATTATAAAAAGAAAGTAATACAGAGAAAGTGTACAGTCAAGTTTTACAGAGCAAGGACATGATATCGGTCCCAATACAAGACACCAATGACTTTAACAAGTCAGACAAAATAACATTCACCAATACAATAAGAACATAGAACTCATGCAAACACTGATTGGTCAACACCCCAAATTTTGGCCTAACCCTAACCCTAACCCTAACCCTAACACCAGCTCCATTACATCACAAAACTAAAATCAGTGAAGCACATTTCAAATGAACGGTGGAGTGGAACCTCACCTGCCCAATTAACACATGGTTGCATAAATTAGGAAAACTACCACATGGGGTCTCTAGGCTCAAGAGTTCTGCCCTTTCTGTAGTTTGTTGTAGTAGGTAATCAGCTGTTTTAGCCCATTTAGATACTGCAAAAAACATTTGTGTTGACACCTGATCAATGGCTGTAGCATATTGTAGAGCAATGCACCAGTCTCACAGAGATGCCTGTAGTGAGCTGCAGTTTGAGAGGATGCTGCTGCTGACTGCAGCAATGCGGTACACTACAGACTCATCCTGGCTCAAGTTAGAGGGCTCAGATTTACTGCACTAATGGGCCAAGGTGCACTTTGCAGATTAAAACTGCAGACACAGAGAGAAAGGGAAGTACAAAGAAAAGTACAACCATCCTGTGTCCAGCTATTTGGCTCGTGATTTATAAATTGTGAGACTTGTGACAATAAAAAAGGAAAACAAAGGCTGTAACAGCTACACAGTTATGTACCTTCATAAAGGCTAAGAAGTATTTCTATGTTTACTGTTTAGAAAAGTCCTCTATGCCCCTGTTAAAATTTCTATATTGTACAATGTTTCTTGTCACAAAGAGGAATTTGTCAGTGACTAGGTGCCCATTGAGCCTTCAAAATGAACTTCCTGGTCTGTATGTTATCCTCTCACCAGTGCCCTGTAGCAAGCAGCAACACGCCCACACCAGTGCAGCCCCTGGCATTTCTGATGCAGTGTTTTTGTTGATCCGAACACAGCCTGAAGCATCAAGACTTGTACAGTGTACAAGTGTATATTTACATATCATTTCAAATAATTTCACCGCAATACACCAAACAGCAATGTACATTGTTTATTTTATTTGCCTAAATAAAAAGTGTAAAAAGCACAATAGCATTTTGTCCCCAAATCTATGCCTATGATGCACATGTTTATATTTCACATTAGCATAAAATACCCTGCAGTTTAATCAGCTTAAACAATTAGGATAATTTTACTTGATCAGTTGACACTGATCAGGTTCATTACATCGTAATTAGTCAACCATTTCCATGAACTAATTGACTGCACTTAAACATAATTTTACATATTAGTTCTTTGTATCCAACTGTCAGTAAGGCTCATCTTTGCAATAACTCAGTATTTCAACTTGTCTGGTTTATACAGATGTTTGTCCAAATAATGACTAAAATCACTATTTGCTTTTAGGTGTTAAAATATTTGTTTGCTCAGACTTGGAAGAAAAAGTGGTGCTTCCAAGTTGTTTTGAGTGTCTGTTCTATATAATTTACTAAAAAGATAACAGAAGAACATGATAAATGGACTAAACTGACATTATGAGTTGTACTTCAGTGAATTACATTCTGATTAATCACCATCATACAGTATGTCACGAAAACACATTCCAAAATCATACTGAACAATTTTTGACAAACAATTGCTAGCCTGAGCAAATTTATTGCAACTTTCAGTTAATTATCACAAAACTAACAGGTGACATTATGTCAGTATCAGCTTCAAAAATCAAGTCAGGCTATAATATAATATATATCATAAACTATAGATTTATTTCATTAGAGCAGGACAGAGGCACTGATCAGAGAGGAAAGATTAGATGGACTGGGGGAGATGGTGCCATGTTGTATCAGACAAGCTGAAGTCATGAAAAAATGTTCATCTCCATAGCCTCTGTTAAGCTTGTCTCATACACCTCAGTCTCTTCTAAACAAAATGCAAAATTGAGTCACAAAAGGTTGTTCTTGATGCTCTCTATCCATAAATCCACCTACACCCGGCCTGAGTGAATTCCCTCTTGAGACAGGGCTTACGTGAGCAAGGCAAGCAGGCAGTCAGTGCTGGCCTGGAAAGCACAGCACGGTGTTGTGTAGTATGTTGGCAGCTGCAGAAAACACACATGGACCCGAGCAGATGGCTGTGGAAGAGGGAGACAGGCTAACAGACGAGAACTGCTGGGGATATCCTACATGGGAGTTCAGTCAGGCAGAGAGAGAGAAAAGCTAACTGTGTTCTCCGACAGGCTACAAAGAGGATTCAGACGGAATCTCCTCTTTTTTTTCCCAGTGACATTCATCACAGGATGAAAGTCAAAACCATGTAAAGATGTGAATCCATGTCAGTGTATCGCCTTTCCTCTCTCATCATCAGAAAGACAGTTTGTGGTTTTATAAATGGGCTCCTCTCTGTTAAGCTGTGGAGGGCCCTTGATTACAGAAACAGTGCAGGTCACTGGCTGCCAGCAGAGAAAAAAAGCTAACAGCAATTTGCATAAATAGCCTATTTATACAGCAAACTTCTGATACAAATTCTCCTCCCCCCCAGTTAAGAGAAGTTAAAAGCGCAACTGAGAGCTCTGCTGTCAGAAATCATTAAATCCTAGGACAGCTGCAGATGTTTTACACACAGACATTTACCACATATTATAATCAAACTTTAAGCCATGCCCATCATCTGCTGCCATGACTGGTTCTTCATAGATTAGAGTTCTGTTGCAAATGTCTAATGTCAGGAATTATCCATTGAAGAACCAATACATTGAAGTTATTGGTTCTTGCTTTAGATTTTAATTATATTAAACTCTTCTATCATGCAAATACAATGACCCACCATAACAGCTAAGTGTGGTCCGGTGAAGCCTGTCGTACAGTTTCTCTTTAAAATTATTTTCAGTATGTTTGGAAACTATTTTGAAACCTTTTGTCAGATAATACTATATTAACTAATATACCTCATTTTTAAACTGTCTAGATATTCCAAACTTACTTCAGGGAATGAGGCAAAAACATGAACAAGCTTTTTGCTTTTGTGTATAAATAATACATGAAGTATCCTCATTAAGTCCTCTACAGCTCCGACTACCTGGTAAGTATAGAGTATGAGATGTATGGTCCCAGGTTGCTTGTATCACTGACAGCATGAAGATGAATCAGCACTCTGTATGTCCTTGCTCAACATTTCGTTCATGCTCTTGGGCAGATTTATAGTCAGTCCTTAACATTAAAACATGGTGGTACAGACAGAAGCTGCTACAGAAATACCATCCACTACAAACACAAGTCAAGTTAACGGACCATCTGGAAATATAAAAAGAATGAGTTGAATATTACAAGCTGGTAGGCAAGGGAATGTACAGCTGACTTGGACCTGTGAAAGCGAAATGAAGGCGAAATGAAGGCGAAATGCAGGCGAAATGAAGCCTTCGTGAGCACTGCAGGGAGAGAACATGCTGCAGTGAACCAAGAGCACTGAGCGGCACACTGCAGTAGAAATATGAAACCATCTTTCTTTTCTTCTGGTTCCATCCCTGTTCTCCCTCTTCACACCACGGACAAATAAGGGCAATGAAAATTAGGCCTGGAGAAACAAGTGAGATGTGAGGAAGTGTTTCTATGTTGTGCTGGCTTCAAATTCCTAAACATGACACATGGTATTTGACCATTAATACTGGACAAAGACTGAGGAGCTTTATGTTGAATCATGGTGTTAGGCTGACCTTTTTATCATATGCTAAAACCTGTCAGCCTATTGAGTCCACCCCCAACATGCACTTTAAAACACCAATATGTTCAAATGAACTGTGTCTCCTTGACTTTCTGGCAAGTTCAAATGCCTGTTTAAATCACAACTGTAAGCAGCCAGAGAGAGAAATGTAAGATTAATAATTCATCTCACTTTTTTTTTTTTGGCATGGCTGCCAAATCCCTCCCACTACACAAATGACTTCCTCTAGCTTTACATTGCAGGAGTTCATTAGGTTACTGACATCTTTTCCCTATGCATAGCCTGTCCTGTTTTTTTAATCCTTGTTGAAGTACTACATATCAGTGCTATCTGCATCACTGCACATGTAATGACACATGGGCAAGGGCAGGCTGTACCGTAGAGTTTTTAGTTCTGCATAGGTGAGCAGAAAGCATTAAGTTGACAAAAACAAAGCTGGGCAGAGGGACGCAGAGTGGCAGAGGCGATCAATACATCTAAATACAGTCAGTCATTAGGGAGGATCAAGAGGACAGCAGCAGATCAGTAAAAGCTATATTAATACCACTAGTTTAATTCTGCACAGCACATTCAGTAACTTTAAACAATATTTCTGCATCTGCAGGCAACGACAATAATCCTGTGTATATCAGATACTCAAGAAGACATGTAAAGGTCTGGTGTTTTGCTGCTGTGGCCAAGGTAAGTATCCATAACACTTCTACTTGATACTGCATCAGTTTTGTCCATACAAGAGATTTTCATGTTTCTTTAACGAATTGATGTGTGTGGGTTCTGGTTAGGCCTGGCTAGAAACTAGGCCTCTGACATTTTGGTACTGCCTCACTGTAACAGCCTTACCCAAACACTAAACCAGTGAGTGAAGTGAGTCTACCCAGCTCCCCATATGAAGGGAAGGATACTATGTTTCTCAGGGAGGTTACTGGGTTGATGCAACAATAACCATAAACACAGACATTATAGCCGGTGGTGGTGTTTAAGTTATCTGCTGGATTTAGCTTTTGTGTAGTCAGCTAAGGATTCCTTGGAGTCTGTGCAGATGGCAGAGAGCCATTGCAGCATAAGATGAGATGTTCAATACTCAGCTTCTGGTGCTGGCTTTCTATTTATACAATTGCACTGATCATTTAAATAGATTGTTCAATAATTCACAAGTTTTTTTTTTTAATGCATCGTCCTAAAGTCTTCACATACAAGCCCTTGATACCTCTAGTATTTTATTTTACAGCCACACAGGACTCAATCTTCTCCCTCGGGGTGTTACCATGCTACTCTGACAGATGCTGTTTCTAACTGACAGGGAAAACATTGAGAGTATGGTCCAGAGTTCCTAATGAAATCTGGCGCAAATGCAGCAAGTGGCTGGCGGCTCTTTGAACAGAGTCTGAGAGGCCCCCGGGAGCAGCAGCCTGCAGCGGCTAGCAACCAATACACCCCATGTGAGGAGAGAAACATCAGGGAAAAACATTGCCTGGAAATAAGAAATGGGTAAAGGAGGCGGAGGAAAGAGTATGAGAGAAAACTGCAGTAGAAATTGTGGGGAAAAAGCTGAGTAGGCACTAGAGAGCAAGATGGTCCAAGGAGGCACTGTGGTGCAAAACAGCAGTGCTATGCATCACTTCTTCCACTGAGGTCTCTATCGCAGACCTTCACTTCCCTCCTCTCATGTTCTGTGGTAATACTTGACACTTAGTGGCAAGGACCCTCACTTTTCACACAAGTAAGGAAGTTAGTTTACTGTTAAAGTAAACTTATAAGTAGAGAAAACGCTGTCGGTCACCTACAGATATTTCTAAAAATATTTTGAGCTTATATTTGACATCCAAAAGCAACTGAAAATAAGCTAAACAAGGGTTTGGTCTGTGTCTTGCTGTAGAAAATTCTGGCAAATATCAAACCTGTGACCTTTAAGTAATGTGATCCTCTCGATACAGCATCCTGCTGCCACTTCAGTGGAACGAAACATGCTTTTCCTATTCCTCTATGTGTCATCCTAACCAGTGCAAGGTCACTGAAGAACTAAGTGAGAAGGTGTAAGAGGGAGGTGATGTTTCCATGGTATTATCTTGCACTTACTTTTTACATTTCATACTGCTGCAAATGTGCTTTCACACATTTTGTTTCAAGTCCTGTTGTGGTGTTAGTATGGTCAAGCATTGCACAGGAAGGAAAGCACCCCCTCTGTCAACTGTGATGCAGGCAAGCTTCTGTTCAGCAGTACAGAGCATCAACACCATCTCTGAGCTTTAGGTTTCAAGTTTCAATCGAATTTAGTTGCTTATGGGATGTCCTTGTGTCTCGGGGTTCAAGAAGCTGACTGTGATCACAACATCCCCTGGTTGGAAATTTTTGTTCATGTCATCCTCCCTCTCTCACTATCCCCACTTTCTGTCCCTACTTACTGCATGTTAACTTAGAAAGATCAAAACCCACCAAAAAATATTTTGTATTGTATGTATTCCCATTATAGGGGCCATTATGTTTTCACAATATGATATTCAAACAAAACATTCCCTTCTGACATATATTTATGTAAAAATTAGCAATATGGTATATTAAAAATAATATGCTTCAGTTATCTTTTTTAAACCATTTTTATTAACAAAATTAGAATATTGTATGAGGTTGCCATTCATATATTCACCAAATAAAAAAATTGGGATGTCTCTTCATTTGGAGGTTTGACATTGAACAAAATGTCAAACCTTCAATATACTGTACATAATAAAGGAAAATTTAGCTGCCAATTGTCTCGCTGTAAGAATCTTAAAAGAGAAAGTAAGAAAACAAGTTGCAGCAAACATCACCTTCACACCTCCCTATTGATTAATTGTTTTAACCTGCTTAATCCCATTCTTGGTCACAACATTTGCAGCCTATCCAAGCATGCAAGGAACATCGTGAGGACTTAGTACAAGAAAAAGAAAAAGACACCAGACATTCTTCATTTTGTCAGTAAGATCATACAATTTGATTGAAATTTCTTAGAGGAAAACTTCATCTAAATCTTTCAGTTCACAATGAGCCATTGAAAATATTTGGATTCATCAATGAAACAACTAAACAACCTTTTTATTCACATTCATATTAGAGAAAAAAAGCAGAGCAACTGATGTAAATAAAATTGTAAAAGTATTTGTGTAGGATGGGCATGTGAAGACAAATTAAAAAGGAAAAAATATAAATCACAGCTCCCACCTAAGGTAATACGTAAAATAAGTTCCCATTAAATCCCTAACTCTTCCTCTGTCCCCTGTACTACAGCATCCTGTGCAATGGCTGTCAATGTTTCACATGATTTAAGTGAAGCATTGTGACGAACTGACAAATTACACATACAATATAAACACCCACTCAACCACACTCTTCAACCCATGCTACATTGCCCACCTAGTGTGGTAATGTTGACAAGGATGACCAATACACTTAGTCACACCAAGAACATACTGTATATGTAAGAAGGTGCATTCAGTAGAGTGCACATTGATTAGCTTTGTGTGCAGGTAAATTAACAGCCACCGAAAGTACTCTTGGATTATGCCTTTCATGAAGTAAACTGTTATTCCAGTGTTATTACAGATGATATGCCAGCACCAAATATGCTTGTTTTTAAGATTACATACCTACAGTTGTACAGGGGAAAAATCTTTGGTTTATCATTTTTATCAATTATTATTTGTTCACTTTTATGTTACCTAAATACCCAAAAATAGAAAAAACATATGGGGGCATCATAGTCACCTTGACCTACAGTCAGTCAAACCACTGTTAAACAGAGCTTGACTGAGACATCAATGGGTCAGTTTCATCAACACATTTTAACTGATTGCAGATAAATCAGTATCAGTTAATTAGTAAGGACAATAGGTGAAAAGAAATTAAAGTAATGGAAAGCTAAAAACACATTTAGCACAGTTACTTTGAGTTACAGTGTCATTACTGTGTAGTTTTTCCACCTGAGAGCACTGTGACTGTGCTCAGATAACTGCAGAGCAAACAGCAGTTGTGAATCTGTGTCTTCATGGTAAGGTGCTCAATCTGACATGCAATACATTACTTACTTCTGTATAATCTAAATAAGCCTGACAGCAGTCGTGTCAGCCATGTCCGGTGTTGCTAGTTTTACAAACTTGATTTTACGTTTATTTGTGAAACAGTCTGAAAGACAGTTCTAGCAAGTAGATGAACAACATCATTTTCTCCCTCTTCAGTATAGCACTGACCGCGATATGACACAAGCTAAAAGTTTAGATGTTGCTAAACTAGTTAGCCACAAAGCTAGCTAATGCCGTGGCTTGTATGAGGAAGACGGCTCATGACCTGAGTTACATTCATTCTGCCAATTGGTTCACGAGAAACATGTCTGATTTTCACTGAAGATGTTATACCGATAGTCACAAAAGTTTTGACTTTTCAGAGTTAAAGTTATAATATGCAACTTTTCCACATAAAAATGTCTAAAAATGACTACACATATGTTGGCATTGTGGTTGCCTACCAGAAGCTCAAAACTGACTTGTATCTAGTTCTAAGCCACATATATATATGTGTGATATATACATATATATATATATCGTTAGCCTAATAGCATAGTTGCCTAAGTCATATTTGAACGTTTTTGGAAAACAAGAAAAAGGCAAAAATGCCTAAGTCAAAGAGATGAAGGCAGACAGTGATTTTAGACTCTAACAAGCGTTCTGATAGGCTGAGGACACAGGCAATAAGGCAGGGTGATGCAGCAGTGGTAGGAGAGTAAAGTTAGGCAGATATCACAATTTGGCCAAAAAATGACATATATATATATATATATATATATATTTTTTTTTTTTTTTTTTTTTTTTTTTTTTTACACCTTGGTCTTTTTCAACTATAAACTTTTACTGGATGAAGGATTTTAGTCATTGGACATCTGGATTTTAAATTATCAGAGAAAAAAGCCAGGCAAATGTTGAGCACCTAAGCTCCCATGAGACATCCTGTGTCTGCCAAAGAGCATGGGCAAACCTTTAATTCTAAAGTTACAAAGACCACTTACAAAGGTAAAGCAAAGCTGCTTTATTCATCATTTCTACAGGTCTTAATCTGCTTTACAATTATAATCTACCAGGTCTATTTGCTATGGAGAGAAAGAGACTTCTGCAGATAATTCTGTGGAGTTTGATAGTAGTATTGGAATCAGAACAACTCTAACAATTATCCTGTTTATGAGGTGGTTTGGAGATTAAAAAAAAAAAAAGGAAACAGTGTTAAAGAAAAAAAAATCTATGCTGACACAGCTACCATATCAGGATATGCTCAATGTTAAAAGATGTGCATTAGTGTTTGGGACATCCCTTATGACAAGTAAACAAAAGAATTATGTCACTTTTGCTGGCAGACACAGACAATTAAGACTACTGCAGTCCAGCTGGGCTCCATACTGTGCCTTTGAAACCCTGAAGATTTGTGGAGCACAGGCAATCTGCCTGTCTGACATAATATGTGTGATTCACACAGACTTTAAATGCCAGCTGAGGGAGGTTGTGGCCTTTACTGTGGTTATCAGCCGTGAGACAGTGACGGTCTGCAGCATTAAGTCCTCCTTTAGCCATCATTGTAACCCCAAGATCACATTAAATCTTCCTGTATGTAAGCATCAAGTGCACAGGATTCCATCCTTCTGATCACATACATGTGTGCAGACCTGACTCACTCATGGATGACTTGGCAGGGTCACTTTACACACACACACTTCTATCTTTATGAGGACACTTATTGACATTAAGCGTTCCCTAACCCCTAACCCTAAAACCAAGTCTTAACCCTCAAACTGCCCTTTGAAGTAGTTGTGAGGACTGGCCAAAATGTCCTCACTATCCCAAAATGGTATCACAACTCAAACTGGTCCTCACAAAGACAGAAGTACATACGCACTGATACCACCTCAGGACACTAGTGCAGCTGCTTTTTTATAACAAAACAGTGCTCCATATAGTGGCTCCAGAGTGAAAACATCATTCGCTTATCTTTGCGACTCCAGGGGGCACTGCAACTGATTGCTTGATAAAGTTACTTTACATGTACTGTAGTATTGACTGAGTATGCCTGTTGTAAACACAAAACTCCTGTATATCAAACAACTGGTCACTGGCTTGTTTTGCTGTGTGTTATGAAAGCAGAATCTGTGTAACGACACAGGAGCTATAGTGCAGTAACCATATAAAATACATATAGCTTTTCATTGAAAATAGGACAAACTTAATGGCTACATGCAAGTGCCCACATAATGCCTGTATGGTAGTGTATGGATTCATCTAAGCATGCTTTAACACTGCAGCTATTTGAGTTTCTATAGGAAGGCAGAAGAAAGATTGACACCAATTGTTCATCGCCCTCTTCCATTTTCTACACAAACACAAATACACACTCACATTACATCAGACAACCTACACATACCCTTAGTACTTGCGTGGTCGAGCATGAGAACAGCACCAGGTTTCCTGAGGCATAAAAGGTTAACGTCATGCTGTTTATTCATGTCCACATATATGCTGTTGGCCTGCCCATAGTCTGTGTCACAGACAATCACTGTAGAAGTTCAAGTGTTTGTTTACTGACTGATTTCTGTGTCCCAGAGGCAACAGCAGCTACACTCGAAGAAAAGAGGGTTTCAATGCGCACTTAGGTAATAGCACTTGTTTTGATCCTGTGTGCCAGAGCAATGTGTCCAGGTGTTACGGTGAACCAATTTGCCATCTGTACTGTTATTTTAACTTTGGTAATCTGTGAGGCTAACAGCAGGGAATGTGTAGGACTGTGAAGATGTGAAATACTGCTAGGAGCAGTACTGTACCATTGGATGTGTGCGTTTGCTTCAGGTCAATTGTTAATATTCTATTATTACTTCTTCTCAGTACTTCCTAATCCAATATTTGACTATTTTAGTCAAGAGATTGATTTGATGTAGCAATATGCATGCAAGGCAAGTCACAGACATTAGATTAATGTTTTCTATCACCAGAAAATGAACTGATGACAGTTTATCAATAAATCATTTAAGTCCTTTTTCAAAGAAATCCTACACTGTTCCTGGGTCCATCTGCTCTAATCTGTTTTTTCCTGCTTCATATCACATAGTATGTTTAGGTTATTGAACTGCTAAAGAGGCTGGAAAACCAGTTTGTAGAAGTCTCTTTAGGCTCATGGGACTTAACTGATTTGTTACTAGACAAATAAAGAGCACAGTATATGAAAATATTGTGATGAAATTAAAATAATCATTAGTGGCAGCCCTAGTTTTTATTTAGTTTTCTTTTCTGACATAACACAGTATGTCACTGTTAGTAGTTTCCTCAAGACTCGTCCTAATCACATTCACAGACTGCAACCTCATCAGGCCTTATGTTTATTTCTTTCAGTTTGAAAATAATGCTTAAGAGGGGACAGAGGTAATGTCCCATGTCAATGCTTTCCATCTTTATCTATCTCAGTATCTTAATATCAATATTTTGTTTCTGTGTCACCAGTCGACATTCTCTCTGCCTCCTACAGTGCTGTCCATCTGTCTTTCAACCTGTTTTAAGTAGCCCTTCCCAGTACATATCGCTCTGCCTTTGCCACATAACTGTCTCTTCAGAATAATGTACCTTATTTTATACTGTATTTGTCGAATTGCTCTCATATGATATCCTCCTCATCATGCTCATTAGTGAATATTCAAATTTCTTTTCTAATTATTTCCCTGATACACAAAAATGTAAGATTTTCCATGCGTGTAATCTAAAAAATTAGGCATATTCTACAGCTGTACTTCAGGTTAATAAAATGCACCACGTAAATGTACATTTTGTGACAATATCAATACATAAGGAACATATCTTATACCAACAGCATTGTTCAAACTGTGATAAACAGAAGTCTGCTGGTTTGTACAACACATTCCTATGATTTAATAATTGATTGATATGCAACATAGCATTGAAAGAAATTGAAACAATTACAGCTGCACAGATGAGAGTGAGGTGGCATCAGATTTTAGCTTAGGTTCTGTGGTGAACACAGTTTAAACTTACATGTATAGAAGATGACAGGTCTGAATTCCAAGAGTTAAACTTAATATACTCTGTCAAGTTTTAAATTTGCTGTATAGCAGTGTTTTCTAATTACAGGCAAATAGCAACAAAACAACGGACAAGACAAAGATTGTCTGCACAATTTCAAGCATCTTGCTCCACACTTAACACTTAGCATCAGTCTCCACAAAATTCATCTCAATGAAAAACTATTATTGCCACCTGCTTGGAAGTTGTTTCTAAAACCAATATGTAAATTCTATAAATCTTTTCACACCTAACATATGCAAAACAATCTATTTGCAAACTGCAACACTTAAAGTTAGAGTTACAACCACTTCATATTTCATCATGCCGTCTTGTCGTTTTGACATCTCATGTGGTTCTGTGGGATTTGGACAACTTAAAGTTAAAGCCACTCAAAGTTATTAGACAGAGCCCTTTCCACATATGCGAGAATCACTACAACATTGTTGTTAGCACAACAATCTATATCATTTAAAGCTTCAAAACAAAAAGGTCCCACTCCTATCTGTTAACAAGAAGACGGCAGAGGACAAATCAGCACCAAAGCCTGGATGAGCAAAGAGTGGAAAAACTTAAACCTGTCCAACAGTTTCCAAGTTGTGGTGTGAAGTGTTGATGACGGGGATTTGTCTATTCTGCCTGGTATCATAGGCCCAAGCTGGTACAGGGGGTGTGAATATATATTTTTGGCAAGCATTAGGCCCTTTAGTATCAAATGAGCATTGTCTGAATGCCACCACTTACATAAATGTTATTTCTAAATGAGTGCATCCCTTCTTGGCATCTTTCTCCAGGGCAATGTTTCCTAAGCATGACTTTACTATAGTTTACACCAAATGTGCCCACATTGCCAACACTGAAGCTTTGTGATGAGGCTGTATGTCTGTACGTCAATGTGCCACCACAAAAGCTGAGGCTGCTGTGACAGATTCAAGTCAGACAGGGACCAGGGATGAATCCAGGCCTCAAACTGTTCTGGAGGCCAAAGTGAACCTGCCAACTAAAAGATATACCATGGTAATTATAGTTACCATGGTATCCCTGATTCAAATCCATTGACTCAATGCTTTGTGTCATTGTGAAACTACTGCACAGCAGATGAGTGCTCTGACAAAAATCACTGCCATAGCAAGATCTGACTATCAAATTTTTTGGAACATTTCACTTCAAACCTCACAATGTCGCAGTCCCACCTCTAAAGAGCACATTTTATATCTACTGATATCCCTGCTAACCTATTTATCACAAAGGTGACCTACATGACTGTGAGCTGCCTATGAGGGTAAGTATCTGCCAGGGGCATAGAGACCTACCAATCTGTAGGTGGTGGTGTCTATTGTTGAAACAGTGTCATACCAGGGATTATATTTTCATGCTGGTGATTTTTATTACTTTAATTACTATTTATAGCAATTATAAATAATTAACAATATCAATAAATATAATATTTCTGCTACTCTTCCAAAATAATTCAAAGTTAATGATTATTATTCTTTTATTGATCAATATCCAAGGTGTTGGGTAAAATATGTGCTTAATTGGGGTTGCTTACAGTGCCCTCTCCGGCTCTCCTAAAACTATTTTCTAACAAGTGTTGCACTCAGCGGATTTCTGTCATTTGTAACTAAATTGTAGCATTATGTCAATGCGGTGGCACTTTATCATTGTCAGCACAGTGCACCGGGAAAGGCAGTGATTTTTCTTTTTTCAACTGATTAAATTTAGTCTTCAAAATGTCATGAAATAGTGAAAAATGCTGTGTGTTTATTATTGTCCTTTGGGAAATTCCTTGGGATTCACTAGAACGCCTAAAATATGTTGCTTGTGAAAAGTGTTTGCTTGAATCAGCTGAAGGCACCATACACATGCACCTGTGTGCACACGATCAGGATGGTACTGCCTCAGCATCATTTTTGGCCAGGAAAAAGCATGTCACACGCAGACAATCTGATTGAAAATATGGTGGTAACCAACACTCTGACACAGTACAAAGTCAGAGAAGATGGATAGAGAAAGTTTTAAAGGAAACAGTCTTGAGATCATAAGCATCTTGTCTCCAAACGAGGCCATCCAGAGATCTAAAAACTTTAAGCCACAGGGGTAACACAGGGGCTCAGAAGTCAAACCTGCTGTCATCACCAGCCAATCAGAGGGGCAGGCAAGGTCCTTTGTCTACAAAGCCACAGTATTTCATGGATGGATATAAAGAAGCTCACTACAGGAGTTACTCAGCAAGAAACTCAACCCCTCTTTCACAAACTCGAATTTTCATTGCACTTACAGGATTTTCTTATTTACCACTGTCAAAGTTAATACGTTCATAAGAGCCTTTGACAACACTAAATAATTAAGTAGAATTTTGTCACGGTATGATTGTTTGAAGAGACAGTAAATAATATCATTACATTATCACCCAGCTCCATCTGTTAACTGCAGATAGATACTGAAATTAAAATCAGGTACATAATCGACCCTGATCTTGCAGGCTAGCTTCTAAAGTGTACATTCGACAAGTGTTAAATAAGTAAATACGTGTATTGACAGATTTGTCTCCTCTCCAAGTGCTCCTTTTCTCTGCATTTCTCTTTCCATTAATCTATATTCATCCTCACCCACTTCTTTGTCTGAGAGCTGTGTGCCAGGTCAGCCAGCCCTCTGCTCTCACTGCAGCACAGACAACCATTAGGACTGACAAATCTTTAACAGAGGGATGTGATTTCATTTATTTGTGTTCAAGATTTGTTTATCAATAATGCAACGTTTCTAATGTGTGCTTGATCTTATTACTTAAGATTTGTGCTCACTCATTTCAACCTTGTCATGTGTGAGAATTAACAGCCTTAGATTTCTCTCAACCTATTTTTCTGAACTATTTACTCTTTTGGGGCTACCTAATGGAGATGGGCCATAGCCTTTTTTTAGTCAGTGGCTGGTGCAGCCCACATAAGCTGTGGAAAACTGTAGGACCGTGAAGCAGAACAGACATAGCCTGGACCCGGGTGAGGGGCTTACACACTGAAAAATGACCAGGCAGTGACACCATCCAAAGCATCTGCTCTCTTAGCACTTCCCCCAATGTCCCAAAGACTGAAACACAGCACAGAGCACACTAACATGTGCACTACACTGAACTAAGCCAAAGTAAGTTAACCTTAGGTGCAACATGTTAAATAAACGGTTAACACACTATGGGCGCAAGTCAGTGATCAGTGCTAAGGTGGGAATAAAGTGTTGAAGTTCTACTACTATAGGAGCCAAGAATCAGGACAGACAAAATCCCACACAGAGCTCAGGCTTCAGACTGAGACTTTCTTATCAATCTCAAGTATTTGCAGCAAATACAGACATGACCCCAATAACTCAGCCATCACGAACAGCACGATGTCTCATAAGTCACATACACACGTCAGCCTCAGCAGTCCATTTTAAATTGTTATTCACACTTGCAATATTGTTGCTGTAATTCACATGGAGTGTCCACAAAATGTTGCAGTATATCATGATTAATGTGGTTTGGGCTTTGTCAATCACAGCTAGACTCACAAATCATGTCTGACACACACAAATCACTTAAACAGAAGCCCTGAAAAAACAAACATGGCAACATAAATCTTGATGATCACACTGAATCTTTGTAAGATCAGAGAACATCAGAGAAACATCTCGTGGGAAAACAGCCCCAGTGTATGTCAACACTGACCTGTGTGGTCTAAAAGTAGCTTGTATGTGTGAAAATGAGTGCTGTGCTATTCGACCTGTGATGTTTGTGGTCAGTTGTAACAAGAAGGCAACATGTAGACAGTACGTCACAATTTGTTATTTGCGTGTAAAAAGATTTTCTTATACTGCTGAAAATCACACTGCTGTTTATACCGGAATAAACAGAGACACTATTTCATAAAGCACCTATCCAATGAGTGAAGATTCTTTTTTTAGACCGTCATCTTGTTGCTAAATTGATCACAAAGGGCAAAATATATTACATTACACACACACACACACACACACACACACACACACACACACACACACACACACACACACACACACACACACACACACACAGAAAAAGTTTCCCCTTGGTCGATTTTGGCCTGACTTTCAGGGGTCGACATCTGTCCATCTTTGGTTTTAGAGGGATTTATCACACTTGTTGGAAAGCTTTTATTGCACTTAACATAACGAGTTGTCAACCTGTCTCTCCTCTGCCCTGCTTTGTGTGTGTGGGGAGGGGCTAAGAAACACACACGATGAAACATAAAGTAGTGGAAAGGGGAGAAACATAGCTGTAAATGACAGCAAAACTGACACCACACACCTTTTTCAAACCCAGACCCACCACATTGTGAGAACACCAGAGACAAAAACAGCACAACCCAAATGCTCAGGTGAAATAAGCAAAACTGTTTTAACTTTGAACATAGAAAGCTGATAGAGAAAATATGTTTTCAGGGGACTAAATCTGAATCATGGCTTCTACAATTAGAAAAGTGCATTCTTTCAAATGTCAATATGATGAAACATGTAGCCAAGCTCCACCCTTATCAAGACTAGTATAACCATAATTTTCTCTTTACTCAAGCAAAAATCAATTCCAAATATGGGAGCAAAAAGGCAGAAAAACCATATGCTAAACAAATGTTTGATAATTTCACTAAGGTCCTGTGTGCTTGTGTCCATGTGAGTATGCATGCGTCTGATACCCTTTGGGAGCTCCAGAACAGGGCTAATGAAGCTAGACAGGTCACTAAATCTCAACTGCAGAATGATTACTAAGCTCAGTTTAGGAAACACCCCCACTGGAGCATCCAGCAGGCCAAGCTGTAAAAACTACAAACACTCAGGACCTACATTAGTGACAGGGCTGAGTGAAATGTCAAACATGTTTCAGTCACTTTTGTATAGTAGCTGTCTTTCTGCCTAAAGACTTGCATCACACTGTGTGTTGTGTATGTAATTCCCCCAAAGAGACTTTTAAGTCCTTAAATTTTTCCCTATAACACGTCAGCTATGTCAAACGCCTCTCTACAGATTACTATGGATTAGACCTCAAACAATACGTCAAGTTGTCAATTGACATAAAATGAGTCAGCAACAATTTTGATAATCGATATCATTTGTCACTTTTTTAGCAAAAATGTCCAACATTCACTGTTTCCAGCTTCTCAGATGTAAATATTTGTTAACTTTCTTAGTCTTCTAGGTAAGAAAACTGAATTTTGATTTTGTATTGTTGGTCTGACAAAACATGCAAATCAAATATTTCAACCTGTGCCCTGGGAAGTTATGATTAATTGAGACCATAATCATTAGCTTAATCAATAATGAATATAATTGTAAACCTTAGCCTTATTATAGATGAATGTATCTGGTGCAGATTCTGATATAACTTGCAGATATTACTGTTATGCTGGTGAAGTGCTGCTTTTACCATGTGTGTAGACAAGAGCTGTGTCCCAATTCAGGGGATGACGCAATCTACGAAGGCGTGGTCTTCATAGCTGTCATAGACTGAAAGGGACCAAAACAAAATGAGATGGTCTGGTCTACGGAGGATTTCCATTTTGTGTCACCAGGTGTGCCCATCCTCACCACTGCATCGCAAAGTGCCACTTCTTGAGGTTTTACGACCCTTGGTTTTTTACCAGTTCTACCATTAGTTGTTCACCTGAGCTGAAACCCAATGCTTAAAGTGTGACCCTGAGCGGAATCTCAGGCTCCCTGTTGTTGTTGTTGCTGCTATGTTATTTTCACTACCCATGCACAATGAATCACTGGAGAAGAGGATTCACCTGTTGGAGCCTTCGTTGCCCAGGAAAAGAAGGTGGCATTTCTCAGCCACATTTGAAGGAGCCTTCGAAATGGGACAGCCTAATCACGCCGCTTTGAGGCAAGCTGTCTTCAAATGCAGCCTCTGAAGTCTGAAACCCCTGAATTGGGACACAGCTAAGGTCTTAGCTGAGCTCTACCCAATGTGCCTCAAAACAATTCTAAAACTGTCTTTTTACAAATTATATCTTTTGTATTTAACATGTAGAAAGAGAAGACATTGTAGTTTAAGAAGCAAGAATCTATGCAATGAAGCCATTACCAAAAACATTTGTGCCAGAAAAGCACAGTATCACAATATGATAATCATAAAAAGGCAAAATATCTTGTTTCATATCATCCATATTTTATCAATAAACCACCCAGAATGCTGCGTGATTTTGAGAATGCTGTATGTTTAATGTATTTTGTGCTCACATTTGGGAATGTCACAAGAACTGATACTTCGGTGAAAGTTGATACCAAAATCTGTAAATGTGACGGTACTTGTTTTTCAACAGTACTGTAAGTACATGTCGGAAGTACTAGAGATGTGATTCTTCCAGATCTGACGAGAACAGTATAATAACGCAACAAGTGTTCTAGTCTGACATCAATCACGTAGAGAAGAAGGCAGGCACAGTAAACAGTAACAGCATGTGGAATGACAAGAGCAAGTGCAGGTGCAGCAATGTGTCCGCGGCAACTTCTGGAGGGAAAAAAACAAAAAAACAAAAAAAAAAGAATGCCATGACTGGTGTGAGGAGATATTTCGTTTTTTACGTGGATCATCCGGTTAAGTTATAGATGACCAAAAGCAAGTATAGAAAAAGTGCCACAGCTCAAAGACAAGCAGCCTGATCTTTACACAGAATTCGGGGTGAGTGAGTTTCAGTTAACATGTCAAAATGTTCATGCAATGTCCTGCCCACAGCACCATCTGATTGGTAATAGCCTATCAACACTGAAGGCTACTGTGTACACAGACAGGCACAGACTAGAACAGCTCCAGTTGGCAACAAGAGCTGCATGCCAAAGGAAATGTAGAAGACATCGCTGAAGTTGTATATCACAATCGTGTGGTACTGTTGAGTTGTACTGCATTGTACAGAGAGGTGTTTCTGTTATTTAGCCTACCTTCATTGATATAAATGGAGTGGACAAAATCATATAAACATCTGGGTGCCACAACAAGTGTCCTTAGTAGTTTTGTGTTGGCATATCAGTTCAAAATATGAGTCATTGTCTCCCTGATTACTAATAATCGGCACCGGAATCGGCCCAGTATGCATGCATGCATACTGTGCAGTAACTGCTCGAAAAAAATGTGTCTACAATTTAAAATCAGCAGGTCCAGTATAATTGCAACATCTTCAAAAAAGTAGCATCTTCTTTGTTTCTAGCATAACAAATATGAGGAATGACATCTAACCAAAGCACTTCTGCAAATTCCAGATTAATCAGCCTTTCCTGTTGTCACTGAATGTCACATACTGCAGCCTTTCTTTGAGGGGATTTTGTTTGAAATATTGATGGTAGTATTGTTTGCTGGGCCTCATCAGTGCCTTTACCTTAAGTGCAAGTTAACAAATACAAGATATCGAAAAAAACTTGTTATTGTTCTAGCACTGTAACATTAATGTCTGTTTTATCAAAATTATATATCAGTATTAACAACAGCAAGCCCACTCTGTTAAAGAGATAGGCAAATTTAATGCAGACATTCAGAAAAAGCCAGACTTCTTTGCAATATAGATGTAGCAGCCCAGTGAAAGGACACACCAGCAGAGTCTGCCTTTTTCTGCTCCTTACAGAGCATTCAACAGCTTACTGCACCAAACTGAACCCCTGCAGCCTGCTTTCCTCTTGGACCAGAGCCCATGGGTAGGCAAGCACATATACTATATACAAGAGAGCGCACAGACACACACTAACACACATACACACACGTGTACAAGCACTCACAGGCATGCAGAGATACTGGCCCACAACAATCAGCCTCAGCATGAACGCCCACACACAAACACATTTAAATGACACGGTAACACATTCGGCCAGGCACAGATGACAGTCACAACCTCTCAGCAACACACATCACAACACTGGAGAACAGTTAAGCATCGTTTCAGGGTGTTGCTGGCGGTGGCAACTGCAACAGATGGAACTGCAGCAGCAGCAGTAGGGCAGGTAAGGTGAAAAGGAATCGAACCTCCTGCATGAATGCGCATGTGTGGATGTGTATTTTTGCGCAAGTCTGCACCTATGTCTTTTACCCTGGCTATTTTAAGGTGGTTCTTTATAAATCCTACAGCATGGCCAAGTCTCTGGCAAGAATTCAAAAGGACAGGGCATGCATAAAACATAACAGACATTCAGACAGAGGAGAGTAATGGAGCAGAGACAGAAGAAAGAGAGCAAAATACATGCCAGTATAATAAGGTATGCAAAGACAGTTTTCAATGCAGCAGCAGCACTATCAACCGTTATGACAGCTCTGAGACAGTCAGGGTGATCTGGAGAGGTAGATATGCTACCTCGCTAGCTCAGTGTGTGACAATGTTAAATGCTGCTGCATATAGATAGTACGGCATTTGTTCCCCTGTAGGAACACACAAGCATGATCATCCCGACTTTCATTGACAGAGCAAAGTGGGAAAAGAGGCAGTAGGAGAGAGGGGTGCGAGAGAGAGAGAGAGAGAGAGAGAGAGAGAGAGAGAGAGAGAGAGAGAGAGAGAGAGAGAGAGAGAGATGGAGCCTCAGACCTAGCGATGATGCTCTCAAAACACCCACCTCAGTCTGCTGCTGATTCCTGACGCAGTGAGCAGAACCAGGGAGTAAATGTAGAATACAGTGGCTATGATGGAGGAGCAGCAGCCAAAATCCAAGAGACTGAGCAGGAAAACAAAGCGGAGAGGAGAAAGATGAGGAATGGTATGAGACTAGTGAATGTGAGGTCCTGTGTGACCAAGATTATGTACCCGAGTAAGATGAGCGTGAACGTCTGACAAGTGAAAGACAAAAATACTGAAAGACAGAAAAAAAAAGTGACACAAGACAAAGAGAACACGAATGGGAACCAAAGGTAAGAAAGAAAGAGACGGAGAGAAGAGACTGAATAAATGTGTGAGCTTGGAGAGTCACTGAGCAGAGCAGATGCATTAAAAGGAAATGCCCCTCCCTCTTTCCTCTACACACACACACACACACAGCTCCCTTTGCACTGTCAGCATGCGAGTAAGCATGCATTCAGTGAATCATAGTGAGCTGTAAATGGTGAAAGAGAAGAAGGGTGGGCCAGAGGAAAGCAAGCGAGAAGCATGTGTGTTCATTTTAAAATCAATGACATGACAGTCTTTCCTCCTACTAAGAGATCCATGGTTTCCACTGAAAGTGGCTCAAAGTTATCGGCCGCATAACAAGTGGACACAGGTCAGAAAGCTGGCTATGGCTCAAACATAGGAGGGGTTACATGATGTTTCCAAGCTCTATGCAAACACTGAAGAAAAACCCCTGTAAATCCTATGTCCTGTTATGGCAGAATGTAACATAGACATGCACCCTTACAAAAAAAAGATAAATAAATGTGTTTAAAACAATCCTTCAAGTAGGTAGCAACCAGTATGCGGCAGTATCTTCCTCTCAGGTCCAGGTCTGTTAACAGCTATGCTCTCATGCAGAGGGCGGTCAAGTGAGAGGATTACTTCCCTACAAGAATCAATAATTTGTTACATAATGTCGTATTTTACATCAAATCCAATACAACCTTTTATACATAAGATGCCTATTTTACTGTCCTGAATATAGTTTGAATAGGAATATTTTTAATGGGAATGTGCAAGATATAAGATACCAATCATACCACCTGCTAACCAATTCCTATGGTCCCATGTATTTGCAAGTAATGCTCTGAAAAAGCAGTGATGGAAACTTTACTTAATGCTATTGATATTTAAACAACATCTATGAAACCAACTACCTGACTACACTTAGAGTACAATTAGATAAAGAGTGAGAGCATGAGACAGAATGAGTAGGGCGGGATGAAGGAAAATTTAATTGTGGTTACTAGCAATTGACTAGTAGTAGGAACACTAGGGGCAACTTTGTTTGCTAGTAACCATTGATAACTAGAAATTCAATATGTTCAAACTGGTTTTTCAGTACAGATTGCTATGGGCATCAGGTAACTAAACAGGTGGCTGGTAGCTGGGTTCAGAGATGAAACCTTTTGAGTGAAACACTTACCAAGTCCCATAATGTGTTTCTGACTAGCCTCAGCCAAGGAAATATTTAGCAAATCGAGTATAGTTGAATTTAGTGCACAGACAAGAGAATTGAAAGGTATAGCACAGTTGATTTTTTTCAAGACATTAAGAACACAGACAGTCTGAACTTATGTAATTAGACACAAACAGCCAAGTAAACTAATTTATCACAAATCATGTGTGGTGCAGTATGCAGTAATGATACTGCTTGTGAAAATTTTCAGCAAAAACAATGAAAAATCAGTTATTGCATTCTCTAACCTGTTTTGGGTTTCTAAGCATTTCTACTTCCAAGAAATAATATTCTTAGATGTGATCTACCTCAGTCGTTATTATTGTTTGTTGTTGGTGTGGTGTTAAGATCAGTTTCTTTAGAGTTGTGTTAATGGATTTACCTCACTCTGCATGTGAATGTGTTTGTGTGTGTGTGTGTATGTTTCCCAGAGCCTGGGGGGACAGCTACAGCTTCACTGTTGCGCACCACTGTCCCTGGCCTTTCTTTTTGAGATTAAGCCCAGTCACGGCATCTCCAGCTTCTGCTTCCAGCCAGACTACAGCTCTGCAGCTCGCTCTTCTCCAGTCATGATGACACCAAGCATGGTGCGTTGTCTGCCAGACAGTCTGATGGGGCCACAGCAAGAGATGCTCAGCCACACCCAAACAGTAACTACAACCTCTGAAGAGTTTCTGCAAGTTGAAGGCACGTCCACACGAACTCCATTTAGTACTCCAAAACAATCATACAAAAACATTCAGTGATGCATTTTACGAAATGGATTAAATTGTTTGATTCTGCAAGTGGTAGCAAACATAGCAAAAAATAACATGAACTCAACTACAAAACCCACTGTCCATAGACACCCATAAACACACTTACAAACGTGACCTTCCAAAATTTCCTACCCACAATTCCACATTCATACTGAATGGTGAGAGGGTTGGGAGGGTCTGTGCTTGTGTATGCCTAGTGCAGTAAGGCTGTAGTCTGCATGTGACACTCTAGAGCTTTGCCAGACAGTTGCATAAGGGAAGGGTGCTGCTCCTGTGATCATGCCAGGTGCTTGAGTGTTTGCCCTCCTCAATACCAGCTGCTGGGCAGTTCAAGAAACAATCAGCCCATTAATGTTAACCCATATGCGAGGCATTGGTTGAGGCCACAAAACTGGCTGCAAGCATACCAAAATCTCATTTCACAACAATGTACCACAATAATCATCCTTGCTTTTTCTACACTTAACTATTCATGTTTAAGGTCACTGGGTGTATACCAAGACAATCAATGCTAATTAAAATGGCCCAAGCCAATCTGCAGGACAGCTATTTGGGCAGATTTAAGCATTTTTAATGGACTACTATCAGATATATAAAGCCTGATCCATTATAAATACTTTTGTAATTGTAACCCACTGTGCTCCAGGTACACCTGCTGTACTAACAGAGGCCAGCAGTTCAATTAATGATATTCACAATGACTGCAATCAGAGTGTGTCAACAAGCAGACCGAACCTTCTTAGATTAAACTGTCTTTCTTTGCCTTTGTCCCTGTTCAGACATGGCTTTAACATGCGTCTTCAGTTATCCGATCACAAGTGGCCAGTTCTAAGTACATCAGTTCACACCTGGCATTAGAAAGCATTTCCACATGCATCTCAAGTGACCACTTGTGATTGGATCTCACTTCCCTGCTCTATATGCAAATAGAAATATGCATTGTTGTTTTTAGCTAGTCCAACTGTGACAGATGGGTCCATGTATTTGTGTAAGAGAGAGCCAGGCAAGGAGGGGTTGAGTGAATCGATGCTCTGCACACTGCACTACGCTGAAATAAGGTTTTAGCCTTTTAAAACAGCTTGTGAGACAAACTATATTTTCTTAATCCAAAGCTATCTCCTGTCAAAAATACATCATCTAAACTGCATTGACTTTAGTAATTAATTTGAATATGGATCTGTATGGCTATATTATATAGTCCAACATAAAATGAACAGGTGAATCCAGGCAGAGTGGAGAGGCTGTAGGCCAGTGAGTTATTTGCAAAGTCTTATGGGAACATACAATGCCAAATCCAGTTGTTTCAATTGGAGCGTGACTGCTTGAGGTCTATAATGTCCATTATCAAAAATGTAAAAAATAAACAGGAACTTATACAGATAATTATCACTTCATTAACTGCACCATGTGTATATGATGTAATTTTGACACTTGGTGCAGAATGATGAAACACTGGAAAACACATTTTTATCAGTGCCTCTCCTGATTTATTGCTAGATACTACTTTTTACAAGTTTCATCAGTCACTCACAGACAAATGCCGAATACAACACTTATTTTGTTGGATTAGTTAACTGATATATTGCCAAAGCTGTTGGTGTTTGGTGGTGTATTTGACGAAAACTACTTTTGGAGCAACCACATTTCCAGATGTGTAAGCCTTTTCGTATGATTTCGAATTCATGGGTCTAAATAGACATAGCACAATATTTGGAAGCCACAAATACAAAAATCCCCAATTATCACAAAAACATAAAGGTACAAGAATGGCCTGAAAATTATTATCACTCTGCATACAACACTTAACACAACTGTTTACATGCAGTTGGTTATTCTTTCAACCCCATATTGAGTTGACTCTGATGTCCTTTGGGTATTGCTGAGGAGAAGGCCATTAAGCTTTTAGTACTACAGTCTCTGAGCGGTCTCACTGGGATTACCATGGACAACAGAGCAAGTGACAGGCAATAAGTAAATAAAATTACAGCCACTGAGGAATTATTCTGTAACTTCTTGTACAACACAGAGAGCCACACAATCACCAATCAGCTCCTGACCTGGTAGATGAGAGAGTAAAGATGTAGTAGGCCTACTGACAGATGTTTCAGACACAGAAGAGGGTGGTGATGCCATGCTACTATTATAGGTTTAGAGTCCAAGCCTCATATATATATATATATATATATATATATATATATATATATATATATATATATATATATATATATATATATATATATATATATATATATATATATATATAGAGTCAGAAAGTCTAAAGACAGTCTCGGATCTCACATCTGGAGATCATAGCAGACAGAGAGTATGCCACAGAAACATAATCTAAATACACTGTTTTTCGTGACAACACGGTGGATGCCTGATGTGATTGCCAATTATTCCAGGACTGAAGAACTTCAGCTACAGCCAACACTTGATGCTGCACACCTAGCAGGTCACCATGGAACAACACAGCATCTGCACTTGTCCTTTTTCCCCCACCTTTACTGACATACAGGAGACAAAGAAATAAAGTTCTTCCCTACAACAAACAAGCTAAATAAGGTAATATTCTTCCCATTTTGGTTTAGGATTCTCTTTTGTACCTCAGGTCAGACCTGTTTAGTTCTGCTACTTGTTCTTGACCTAAGCAGAATATGATGCAGCTACAATATGATGTGTATCGGTCATCTTCATCTGGACTATTCTCCATTACTTTAAAGAAGTCAGTGCAAATACCAATCCAGTGTATGGCTACTATGTATGTACCAATACATAAAAACATACATGTACATCTATTTAGATGAAAGCTTGTATGCTTGTCCACACATACCCCTGAAGTCCTACTTTGTTTATGGAAACACTAATTACAAGAGCAGTGCAGACAACCTAATATCAGAGTGATAAGTGTAACTTTTGACAGGTGAGTTCACTGTTTCTCATTAACCTTTGCATTTGAGAATGTTCTAGATAAAAGTCTGAAGTATATATGCAATTAACATGCCATGTTCTCTTCTAAAAATAAACTAACACAAATTAAGTCTGTACTTAATACATCTGTAGATGCCCATCACCGCTACTTATTCTAAACCATCTTTCTGGCAAACAAAGTCCCCCAGAGGAATTAATTGGGGTAAAATGGCTGGTTAAAACCAAACGCCCCTAACAATCAGTTTAAAGCATATAATGTGACGTTGCATTATGATGATACACACATGGGTATAAGTGAATATGATGAGAGTTATCTTGCAAACTTTACAGACCAATTTGATGTAAAATGTCTATTCTATTCAAAAGTTAAGACTAGGAATCACTGACCAATTGTGGTCCCAAATTGTATAATCACCAAGAGCAATATTTCAAATCCCACATTGGGTGAAGTGCTAGAGATATAAAAATCTATTCATTTGTTAAAGATGGCACAGAAAAAAAATAAAATAAAAAAAGTTCATGTTTGACGTGAACCCAATTGCTTGCAAACTGTCTATTACCTTCTGAAATGTATCTGCTGAAGCAACTCACGCAAGAAAATTCATTGTCTGCAGGCCAGTGCAAGTAGGGGATCTAATCAGGAGATGCAAAGTGCAGCACTCTAATTGCATCATTAGCTAAACCAATGACTCAGTCACAGTGACTTCAGTCTCACCCCCCCACCCACCACCACCCCACCCCGCCCCCCTCCCTCTTCTGCCCCATCCAGAAATAGGGAGTCAAGCCTCAAGCTCTTTACTGTACAGCTGCTCAAGCAGAATAATTCTAACATGTTATGTGCAACAGCGCAAAATGTTAACGTTCCAGAAATATCTAACTTAGAAACATACCATTAATGAGACTATGCTATACAACCATCATTGAGACAGTTGTCTGATGTTTGTCTTCCAGGAAATGGCAGATTAGTTCTTAATGTTGAAACACAGAAATAAGATATTGTGCTCAGGCGCACAATGTAGTGATGTTGCCTCAACATGACAGACACAGCCCCATCTAAAATGTTGAAGACTGTCCTAGGGCAAACAACTAGCCTGAACCTTTTCGTAGTGCACCCAGAAGTAATAGCCATACACAGGTACACATTCATGATTTTGATTAATTGGATTTTGATATGATGTGATTTTAACAGTAAACAATGCCCTGTTAATGCATTGCAATGGCAACACAGCCCCACGGTCTTTTTTAGGCTCACTTTTGTTTGGTTGTACAATGGAGGATGAAAAATCCACTTGAGTTGCCCTCCTACAGAATCTGGATGACCCCTGACTTGCTGTGGTTCTGCATGCTTTGCTAAGAATGACTAAGAGGCGGTTTCCCAGCAATTGAAAACGCAGCCTGCCAGAAAAGAACTTGCACTGTGTTTCCTGTCTATGCAAAGTGAAAGAGGTGACGATAACACTTCTGGTTCTTCCTGTTTTAAAAACTCAAATTAAAATGATGAGTATAATCTTGACAGGCCTAGTGGTGTCAATGAGGATATCTCTATGGTGAAGCAAATTCATGTTGCAAAATGCTGCTGCTCCAGGCAGAGAGGCTCCACTCAGGTACTTTCTTAATTTTAATAAGACAAACTATGCATGTCTTTATAAAAACAAGTCATTCTAATGACAGTTATTATCAATATCAACGTGACCTTAACCTCGACGTTAAGGCATTTCCCGTGGTGATGTTTTCTTTGAGACATGGTTAAAAGAAAAAATAAATAAATTTTAAAAAATTAGGTTATGATATTGTCAGTTTGCACGTGTTTGACAGCGTTTTTTCTCGCTGTCACGGAGATGTCTCAGGCTGATGGAGGAATTAACCATTAACCTCGCCTCTGCCGCACTGTATTAGCTACAGTCCGTGTATGCACCACAATCTGACTGCAGCGGCTGCTGCTGCTGCTGCTGCTGAGGACGGAGAGCTTCTGGGACTGACGTCTCCATGTCGGGTCGCATCTGCAGAACGCTCTCTCAGTGATAAGATAAGGTTTTAGCCTGATTTCAGTGTGTTTCGTGTGTGCTCAGTCTCGACGCATCTCTGAATCGTGAACATGGTAATGAGCGTTACCTCGGGCTAACGTTATAACTCTGCCGGGTCAATTTGAGCCGCCGATGTCAATCCATTATGCCATGAATTGCAGTGAACTTGAGGCTCACCACTCAGCACACTTAGCAGGCTAATCACGGCTTAACAAAAAAAAAAAAAAAAAAAACGATTGCTAGTTTCAAACTCCCACTCCTTAAATGATGCAGCTAACACTTGTCCATGTTGCTGTCGTGTTATTAACTAACGGCAACGTTACAACGTCTCGTCAGTTTCGATACCGTTAGTAGCTAGTTACCGTGATTAACGTTGCGTAAACTGCTTTACCAACACCAAAACAGCAGACGTGAGAATATCTAAGCGCTATTAAACCAATTTCGGAGGAACACCGTCGTTGGTAAAAGTGTGAATAACCCACACAACACTTCCGAGTTGCTTACCTTTGTCGAAATCCGTCTCTTCCTTTTTGACTGAGGACCCTCTGGATTTTGTTGCTCTGACACAACTACCACGCGCTGCATTGGAGCCCCGCCCTCCTGGCTGCGGGCGGGCCGTCATTGGTCAGTTGGAATACAACTGCAGCCAGGCCGAGGCTTTTCATTGGCCGGCCCACCTGGCAGTCTATTCGGATTCTGCTTCCCGCGTCCTAGGCAGCGCTCACAATACATTACATTATGCAGCCTATATTTAGGCGTCAACAACCACTGCAGGCATGTGAAAACAAGTCAGAGTGACCTCCAGTATTAATATACAGTAGAGTAAGCCAGACAGAGAGTCGTCACGTAAATGTTTTAATGACAAGTGAAACAATAAAAGCAATCTGAATAATGAGCAAGCAATTTGTGGAAGAAATACAATGAAACAAAAATCGATTTAATCTCATTTGGAAAGCCTGTGCAGTGACTTTCCATATTGTATTTCAGTGTATAATAACACAAGGGTGCCTTTCATTGCAAACTGAGAAAGACTAAGGGAGGACAATAACCTGTCAGAACAGAAAAATCCTTATGTCCCCTAGGGAGAATGATTAATCACTAGCAACTTTGGCTCTTTGTGCCAGCTACATTGGGATAGCGGTCTCAGTAATGGCAGGCGTGTGTAGCAGGCAGTGCTGCTTGTAGGATGTAAGTGAACACAGCTACATTCAGTCTTTCATAATAAGAGGAGCCTTGACTTGAGCTGCAATCTCAGCCCCCATAAGTTCCTCTACAATTGTCAGGGCAAACTCGAAACTGGTTCCTGGCCCACGGCTGGTGATGTAATGTCCATCCTTCTGTACTCGAGCCTCTGAATATTTATAGTGATCTAAAAAAAAACCCAAAAAACACACACACATACAAAAGACTGTAAAGATAATCATAAAGATAATCACAATATGAAAGCTTCAAACCACAAGCTGAAAGCCAAACACACAGCGTACCATAGCACTTACACATAGATAATCTATCACTATTTCAGCTGACCCAGTTCTAGTATGTTCTGTCAAATTCCTGCATCCGCTTTCACCTCTGAGTGGTGCGCTCTCCTCTACTGCATAGTGACATGATTTTCTATAGGCAACATAGAGCTAGTACAGCACCATCTGCTGCATTTTACAAATAATTGCAATTCCTTCTGTTCTGGGTTAAAGCAAAAAAAAAAAAGCCACTAGCTGCACATTTCAACATATTTTCTCCCCCTTTGTTTGCATGACGTTGGTTTTTTTTTGTTTTTTTTATACCTCCGGTCATCATCTTCTCCTTCATGGCAGGATGCGTAGTGACTGTGCTGCCGTAGCCAATGCCATGTGCCAGAAGAGCAGTGGGACCTGCAGAGGAGCAAAGCTGGTTAAGGTTCGTCTTACAGCTTCCTCTTATAAAGTGACACTCCAAAATACTGTGTCCTCAAATCATTGCCTTCAAGCTAAATACAAAATATAAAAATCATACAGCCAAAGAAAATCAAAATACAGAAAGTGGTGCACTTGACTTTAGGTACTGCAATTAGTATTTTAAATGACATCAGTACAAAATATTTGATGACAACACTATGTCCTGAAGCTGTCCTCAACTACCATTGTTTCTAAGAATACACACACATGCAGTATCCAGTGTCAGGCTCTTTCCAAAGACTCTGCACTACAGTGAAAAGAGAGGAAAAAAAAGCAGAGGCTGAAGACATTGACTGCTGCTGCATTAACTTTGGCAGCGTTCTAGCACTGCAGTGGGCTCCTCCAAAAACTGTTAATAAATAGAAAGGTATTGATTATGCTCCTTGGCAGTCTTCCCATACAGTCTAAAGATTACACTTTCCCCTGGCAGAACAGCAGTCTGCCAGTTAAAGCCAAGCTACTCTTGTTACAGCAAGTCCCCACCCAAAGGACGCCAGTCTGGCAGAGGGAGAGAACCAGAGACAGACAGCGCGGCAGATGTGGAGAAAAGGGTGATGATGATAACCATCTTTCTATCATCATATGAATTCTAAAAATGATGTATTTGTGTTTTGTGGACATGAACCCACATCGATGTAACAAATATTACCTCAAAGAGAGAACTACACGATGGTTATCTTATCCTGCTATTTTTTACACTTATTATTAATCTGGTTTTCAATCAAGTCCTTTTTGAAGAGACTTTTTTCACATGTCACAATAACAAGTTTCATGTTACAGAAGAAAAAGACGAAGTCGTCTTGCCACTGGCCCTCTTGCTGGCAGGTTCATTAAACTGTATATTCCTGTGAGAAAATCAGTCATTTTCTAGGACATCCTTCAATCCACTTTGCCGCACTGGTCCCCTGTCCTATTCAAAATGTCCTTCCAATGTCCTTTCTCTGCATACATTGGCTGTCAAATAAAATGTCAGTGCTCATGGGTTCACTCAGGGACAGTTATTAATCAAAGCCTCACTTTTTCATTTGCCAAAGGGGGTCACAAATGACCATAAATTAATGAAGCACATTGTTTGTTAATAGTGTATATTTTTCAGTATGTGGTTAAGGTGTATGGTTAACTCTTTTAAGGGCACATCCAGTAACTAAAATACCAGATAATCCCCCAGATTCAGTGCCATGTGCATTGAAAAACTGCACCTTTTTTTCTGTCCAACATCTTTAATTCCAGTTTCAAGCAAATCCAAATCCCATTTACTGGCACAACAGTCGCTTGATGCGTTTAAAACCAGAATATCATACCCTAAGCGTTGTTTCTGGGTAGAAATGTTTACAGGTCACAAGGTAGTTATGTCACTAATTTGTCAAACTGGTTTGATTTATATGGAAAACATGAGCAGTATTTATCGCTCAGTTACTAATGACAATGCTGTTTTACGAAGCAAGCACCAGAATAAGCTGCCCTGTGTAGGTTGGGTAATTTACATCTACTTGATTAAAAGCATAACATGGTGGTCAAATTTGAGGTCACGTCATATTCAAACTGTACCCCACAGAAAAGCTTCACTATCAGATGCTGTTCCTGTAGAATTATGACTTTGGTTTGTTTTCACAAACTGTACCTGCACAGATGGCTGCAATCAGGCCTTTTCTGCCATCTTGATCCTTCAGCACCTCTTTCACAGCAGGAGACTGCAAGAGAGCACAAAAACCAGATGCACTGTGAGCCATCTGCAGGCCATGCATTTGCACAGTGTGCTGACTATGATATAATCATGAAAACAAACTGGCAATGTTTTAAACTCATCAAAAATAGCTGTTCTCTGTTTCCAACCACAGATTTATTAAACTAAAACACTAACAATAATATCTAAACTAAACATGGTCTTTACTAGATCTCGTCTATCAGATGAGTTTGACTAAAACATTTAATTTCAGAATATTAAGTTTTACTTTTTTAGAAGAGAGTCCTTTATGCCATCCATGTAGGAGAGAAGGACAGAAAAATATTACAGAATATTTAATAAGTGGACTTAGTAATTTTAATGTACTCTCAATTGTCAGCAAAATGAGATGCTAAAGGGCCAAACAACACATTCTTTTAATCAGCTTCTTACTATGATGAATAGGGTCCTATGTGAATACAACTATTGGAAAAGTTCTGGTTATTTCACATAGAAGATTTCTATATTTGTGTTTTTGTCTGAGCTCCTCAACTATGATTGATCGGTACTTATTTAGTCACGTATTTAAGGTTACAGAGAAATATTTAAAATTTGAGTTTTCAGCTGTATTCAGGCAATAAATGTCCCCTATATTATTATTTCATTAAAATAACATTGAACTAACAATTCAAATAACATTTTTTTTTTTTTATTATTAATCAGTTATTGAATTGTTTATAAAATATCAGAAAATGGTAAAAGAAACCCTGTTATATTTTCCCACAGCCCAATGTCACAACTTCAGATGTCTTGGTTTGCTTGACCAACCCAAACATATTCAATTTGCCATCAAACACCAAAGAAAAGCACTGAATCTTCACATTTTAAAAACTGGCACCAGTTAACTTTCTGTCATTTATGCTTAAAAAATGACTGAAACGACTGTTTGACTATCATTATTACTTTTTCTTTCAGTCAACTAATCGATCAATCAACTAATCATTGCAGTTGCTCCAAAAGGGGGCTTTGTGACAGACCATGGGTCTCGTCTGTGTGTCTGGAACTCTAGCAGATGAAAACACGAAGAGACTGAACCATTTAGATGCAGTTTGTCTGCATATTTCTCACCTCTGCCAGATTCTGGGCCCCTGGCATCCCTCCTGGCAGAAGCACCACATCATAAGGGCCCTGGGAAACAGACCATAATAGATGGAGACTGACAAGACCTAACATTGCATAACACCAGCCATCATCTATTTGGCTGATGGAGTTAATCAAACTAAGCATACAAGTACAATACAAAAAAATAAATAACACAATAACGGCTAACATGTAATGACAGTGTTGTGTGTGCAAAACACTGCGAACTCCTGGGCAAATTACATGTTGTTTTTTACAGTGAAAATGAGTAAAAACAAATCCTGCCACAGACATTTCTAATGTCTGTGGCAGGATTTGTTTAAAAAAAGTCTTTATTTAAATGTTAATGCCCTGTTACTTTTTATTACATAAACTTAAAAACCAGCAAAAAAGGCAAAGAAAAAAAACTGTAATTGTGGCATGTGCACAAGTTTGGCCACCCTGCTAAGTCAGTATTTAGTACTCCCCCTCTTTGGCAGATATCACAGCTTGCAAATGTTTTTTTTCTGGCCAGCTAAGAGTCTTTCTAGTCTTGATTTATGAATTTTCACCCACGCTTACTGCAGATCTGAGATATTTTTAGGTTGTCTTGCACATACAGCATATTTAAGATCTACCCACAGATTTTCAGTGATGTTCAGGTCAGGTGACTCTAAGGGCCATTCCACAAGTCTCAGCTTGATTTTCTTGAAGTAGATTACAATGGATTTTGAGGTCTGCTTTGGATCATTGTCCTGTTGTAGAAACCACTCTATTTTCAGTTTCAGTTTCTCGACTGACTGCAGGACATTCACATCCAGAATTTGCTGATATGTAGTGGAATCCCTTCTTCCCCCTGTCTGTGCAATGTTTCCTTTGCCACTGGCTGCCACACAACCATGAATATCCCCTTTCCCCATATTTAACAATTGGCAAAGGGGGTGTTACTCAATACTGAGTAGAGTGCCCATACTTGTACACATGCCACATTGACTATTGATTTTTTCTATTTTTAAGTCCATGAAATAAAAAATAACATTTGAAGACAGGCTCATTTTAATATCCGTTTGCTGCAGGGGATGTGCTGATTGAAAAAAAAAAAAAAAACGATCAACAAAATATTTACAGTGCCCATTCTTTCGCATGCAACTGTAGCTACTGTGCCTAACCTGTTTGCTGGCATCTTCCAGGCTGGCATCAGGACAGATGACGACGTTTCTGCTGCACTGGACTGGCTCTTTTCCCGTCAATCCTGCAACCGTCACTGCAATCTACAGGTTTGGGTAGGTAATGAAAAAAAAAAAAAAAAAGTACAGAATTACCATAGTTGCAAGCCTTTGCATCCTGTTTGCATATGGCTGACGGAGACTTTTATTTTGAAAGCTTTCCAATGGCGGAGAGGTGCAATGGCGTTGGACTTTGACATTTAACTTGGCCCCTGTCTGCACTCACTTTAAAGGTTGTGTGTGCGTCATCAGTTGCCCAAACAAGTTATTAAACTCTGGCAAAAATATAAAACTGTAAATAATCGAGTAGTAACTATTCCTCCTGTTAGTTCAACAGTTAGCAGGCTGGTTCATGTTAATGTTAGCTCGTTACTAATGCGGCTCATCATCGCCCCAGTGAAAGCTGTTGACACCAATGAAACATTACATTGTACATGACAGTTCTGTGACCTGACTGAGGGTTTGGCTAAATTTAACCAAAGCTAGCTGGCTAAGTTGTGTTGCTCCGTGCCAGCACTAGCTAGCTAACTGCTAATAGACACAGCATGCCATATAAAGCCTGCAGACGAGTTACGAACCCCAGCTCTACGCATGATGTCCACAGGAATAACAGTTTCCATCTCCTCTGCACCTTTAGACAGGATTACTAATGCCCTCTTTCCTGCCATGGCTAGCTTGCAGTTCTGTTTCTAGCAGGTGCAACGACGCTAACTTCAGTGTGCAACTCCCAGCAGGAACTGGCATGCACTGCTCTGTGATTTTGATAGGAGCAAGGTTGCCAGATTGGTCGCTGTACCCCCCTTTCAAAGAGGATGCTCCATCGTACTCTAGCTCTGTACGCCCATACCAACACACCTCAAGTATGATCTCTTATTGAAGAGAGTGTAAAGACTATACTAATCCATGGTTTAGATATAAAATAATAAATGCACAGAGAGTAAAACAAACACAAAGAAATGACACTTACATTGACTGAGTACAAAGACCAGATGCAATGCATCTGCCAACTGCGTGGAAATAATACTGGAGGATAAACTTTCCAGCTAGAAATTGGCAGTTTAACTGCTTGGTTGCTGTACTGTGAAAGCAATATCATTATCCAATATCATTAATTTGTTGGTTATGTTTTAAATTGTTCAACAGCTCATGATAAGAATTATGTGGTGTGTTACAAATAACTTTGTTTTAATAAAAATGATCATTTTCAATACATGGCCATGACTTTTAACCTTTTTGGCCTGTGACAAAACTATGTCTATTACAGCCTCTTGTCACAGTCTATGATTTGTGAACAAAGTCATTTTCCCTCTTTGATTAATTTACTGAAATAAACTTTAGTGGCATAAGTTGGTAAAAAAAATATATATATTCACAAGAAAATAAGAGGGAAAATATAGGAGAAAATTTAAACTTTGTGGTGCAGAAATATATTTGTCCTGCTTTCATATCCTGTTAATCACCTTGTTATACCTGTGATTTTATGCTGCCAGCTCTTGCTGACCCCCAGGTTGGAAACAATGGAAATTTTAATGTGTTAAGGGGATGTTTCCATGATAGTTTGCACTGGCTACTTTCGGTAAACACTATTTACAGTGTTCATTTTTAGGCCCTAATTATTATGTATATTATCCTGTCAAAATAATGTGTGTGAACTAAAAAAAACAGACAGTACAAGACAGTCTAAACAGGGAACTGCCTCTGGTGCTATTAAACACACACTTACAAGGCAATACAGTTACCATTACTGTGTGTTATATCCCGGAAATTATTTTACAGTCAAAGATAGTTCTGCCTTGAACAGACTCAAATACATGGCCCCTAATAACATGCAGTACATTCTTTACTCCAGAAGGTGGTAGCATTAACCCAAGATTCAGCATAGGATATCAAAGGAAACTTGAAAAAGAAGTGTACCCTAAACACAAATGTTCACCAGAATATTGAAACCAAAGGTAAAGTGTCACTTTGACATGCTGGAAACAATATGAAATTAATATATTTTTTTTTTTAAATCCATAAACCTCTTACTTAATCACAGTCTTATCATCGGAATCATTCAAGGTTAATTCAGTCATGCAATGAATGTGGTTTTTAAAAATAACACCAGGCAGCAGGTCACCAAGGTCACGAGTTCTGCAGCAAACTTCTGCAGCAAACTCTTAAGACAGTTAGAGAATCATATTCCAGTGTAAATCCTAGACTTAATGTGTGGGGCTTTAGTGTGCATGCACCTATCCTAGTTAATGTGCCTCTGTGCATTCTGCTGCTGAGACTCACTTTCATATTTGTGCGTCAAACTAGAGCCCAGTGAAACGGCAGATTAGACAAAAGCGTAGGGGGTGCTGGCAGCAGGTTGTTTATTGCGTGCCTGTGAGTGAATCCAAGAGGCAGCGGTGATTACCAACATATGCAGCTGGGGATCAACTGAACCAGACCCACAGTGGCACGCAGGCTAATTTCCATACATTAATTCACTTATATTAATTTACTAATTTCTTTCACTATTTAATCATAAAGTGCATGATCACACTGAGGAAATGTTTCAAAGTGACTTGTGACACAATAGTAACGATGACAAGGATGACAATTACTGTCTGAGACTCTGAACACAAAAGGTATAAGCAACAACTGACAAATAAAACTAACTGTTTGCAGCGTGTTTCATCTTCTCATCTCAAGCAAGGTTCAAGTCTTAACAAGTTGATTTTTATACAACACAAAATGAATAAAAGCAATTTCAGGAAAATGATTTTAAAAAACACATTCAAGGAGACGGTTGGTGAAACTATCAATAAATTGATCCTTCTGCAAAGTGCAGCCTAGCTATCCAAAGCCTGATATTGATTCCCATTTGCCATCAACCTCCACTGTTTTAAAAACACATTATGAGCCTCACTGTTGCACAGGGCAAAATGTTCCTTCCTAATGATGAACGTGGGCACTGTAGTTTATTTTGAGGTAGTATCATACACTCTGTCCCGCTGCCATAAATGCTCACTAGGGCATATTAAGCCACGGCTGAAAATAGTCCCCAACAAATGCACCATTTACCTCTTTTTAAGTAACATTTGCTAAAATCTAGAGTGCATTGTTGTTTTGGGAGGTTTTTTTTGTTGTTTTTTTTTAAATGAAACTCTCTTTTTATATCTTCCATGGGAAACAAAAAGCTTGGTTCTGAGAATCACAGACAGGGTAGGGAGTTTGGTAAGTATTGAGAAACTAACAAACACATTTAGTTTTGGTCTTTTTATGGGATTTTCTGACAATAGAAAAAAAACATACAGAATAATGCCAAACTTATCTTTTTAAAAGTTAAAAAAGCACTACAGCATTAGCTTTATGCACAGATTTTAGGAAATTTGAAAAAATATGCAAACTGGTATCATCCCGTAATGTGGCATGGACAAATGATCATTATGTGCATATAAGTGTATATTCTACTACTTGGTTTATGTGAGATTGGCCTGTGGAGTAAAAGGGTGCTCATCAGTGGATTCCTTTGCGTATTATTATTTATCTTCCCCTCTTTCGCTCCCTCTTGCCTGCGTCACCAGGCCTTGCTCTGCTTTATCTGTCCGTTCACAGAGGTCTGCTCAAAAACCTGAAGGGTTTCTGGAATCAAACCTCCGGGGAGATGAGAATACAGAAACATTTTTTTTTTTTTTATATAAGACGGGGACAGAGGAAAAAGAAAATCCTCAAACTGAAATGAGGGAATTCCACAAATTACCGTTTGTCACAAAGTAATCCTGTTACTATTGCAAAGAATATGAAACGGTGTAAACATGGAAATAAACTGCCAATATGGATGTAGCTTACATGCACAGGCTCTGTTCAGTTGAGATATACAGCTGCAAACCCTGTTTCAGATCCCCAGTAAGGAAGAGTGCCACAATATTCAAAATGGTTACAGAAAATTTGCTTCTACAGGGAGAGATTAAAATTTTCAGATGTTTTTTCTTTCTATTTATTCTTTGCATTTCCACATTCCAACTCATTTTGTCCAACCCTGTGCTCACCGGTTACTCTTCCCAGACATCTAATGGCAGCATTCAGGGTTTGCATTGCTGCAGTCAGAGAACTGATGAATATTTAGGAGCATTTTATCTTCCCATCTGTGCACAGGCTTTATCTTGTGTCTGTTTCACACATTGTAAGCCACTGAGTGCATGGGATGAGTGACAAGCATATAATCTTGATTGCATCTTGATGCTATTACCTTATGCTGCCAAGCGCTCAGGTGACAGCTGGCGGACACCGAGGAGGTCTGGGGAGAAAAGGTGACATTGAATTTTATGCACCTGTGTCGGCAGCAGGCAGCCAGCAGCCACGCACAGACACAAGATGGCGCCAGTTGAGTGAGTTCAACTTTGTGCGGGTTAGTTCAAAAGCAAGGCCAACTGTGTGAGGATATTTTCAACAACAATCTCTGCAAATAGTAAAAAGAAAATAACACAAAAGTTGACTTTGTAAGGCTGCAGCAAAGGCAATCAGATGTCTTTTTTTTTTTTTTTTTTTTTTGGAATCAAAAGTTTTCAGATGTATAGCATGTATTGCTAACTAAACAGATAAACTGAACAAAGATACATGTGGATGTATGTCTCAGCATTCATTAAACAATTTGTTTTAAATGCTCTATCCAAAATGAGATTCCTACAAATCCAATGCATGACAAATTGTTTTCAACCACAGAGGCAGTATTACAAATTAAGGCAGCACATTAATGTGTTGTTTAGATTATTGAGTATGTGTAACAACATGAACCAGAATTGCCTCACAGTCATTTCTGGTTGCAATAATCTGCCTATCCTCAAATTATGCCCTTACCCATATTATTTTACAGGGAGGGGTGGAGGTTGGGGGGTGGGGGGCAAAAGTGACTCTCCTTTTTCTTTATTCTCCCTCTCTGTCTCAGTGAGTATCAGTTTGTTTTGCTCTCAGCTTGCGTCTATTAGATGCCTTAATGCTGTACAGCATGGCCTATCTTCAAACAGGAATGCTGATGATACTGGCCCTGCAGCGGTGCTCCCCTCCCCTCCCCACCCCCCCCTACAGCCCCATCCCCGGCCTGCTCTTCTACACAGAGGGCAATAAAGACACAAGGAGGATTAGTGTTGTGTGCCTAACAAAGTGGTTGCCAGAGAGTGAGAGGGCCATGCCCATGGGCTCAACCACAACCCCGCTCAGCTCCGCTCGGCTCTGTCGAGGTCCCCCCCTGCTTGGGCTTCCCTAAGGTCCGCTCTCTCTCAGGGAGCTCTGTGGATGTGTGATAGACTCTGAGTGGGTGAATTCATGTTGATGCTAAAGAGGCAGAGGACGCAGACAGATAATCCATGGCTTAAGCAGTGCTGTAGTAACTTTCCCCCCTTAAACAAGGGAACATATGTGCAAACAGTTAAATTTAATTCAATCACATACCCGCGCTGTGCATATTTTTCACTAAAGACTTTCCCACAGTGAACTCAGACAAAATTTCCAACTCTTGACTAGTAGGCGCTGGAAAATTACCATCAATAAACCCAGGATCATGTAGTTTAGCCTACACAGCAACCTGATGGTCCACAACAAGGGTAGTACAGTGTTTTTCTGTGTTGATTTCTCCCACTCACTGTCCAATGGGAAAACATAGTTTGATACAGGACATAGGGAGGCTAAAGGCTGTACACTATGTTTATGGATATCTCGCTCACTGTAACCGGTGTGCTTATACAAATGGAACACCATATAATTGTACAAGTCTGATAAACAGAGGGGCTGTGGTCTTGTAAATGTTGTCACGTTAGATAGGAGTGTTACATCTGAGATTACTGTGGAGGAACATGTCTATGGGTGCAGGCCTGCGAGGACAGTAGCCTCTGGTTTGATGGAGAGCCGTGTACAGGACAGGACAGGTGAACCAAACAGCTGCTACCCCCGTTTTTCCTTAAAAACCCCAGCGTGACAGATCAGGCCATGGCTCTCACACATAACGGCCCGCTTTTCACACGGTTGCTGTCTCAGGCCACGTTACACACGTCCTTTAGATGCTCCATTTTGTGCGTCGGGTAATGAAATTTGCGCTGGAGACCCCTGGAATATGCAGACATATGGTGGCTATTAATGCTCCCTACTCCCTTTTCAGTTGCAGCCCTCTGCCCAACAGTATGGTCTGTTCCCGCCTGTCTGTTTTGGGTCCTCTTCACTCCTCAAAGCTGTTTGCCTTTTACCTCTGTCACGCCAACCAGGATTCACACAGCAGCATGAACTGCTGTGTCTAGAAGAAAGGCCAAGTTCTGTTAATACTTGGCTAAGTTTACATGTTCATTCACACTTGATTATGGGGGAAGCCCTGAGTTCTGAATGGTTTCAGTATGACAGAGAGGCAGCAAAAGGAAAGGGTTATCCCTCAAACAGCCGATACATCCAGTGGGAATCCAGTATTAAACAAAAATGTTGTAATATTATTTCCACAATTTAAACTATTCTTATTCAGGAACTCATATTCCTGGTGTTAAAGTGCAGAACAGAGCAACATAGTTCACATGATTTTTAGAAAAAAAAAATTACTTCTGTTTTATGAACTTATCATATGTTGTGTTTTTGTCTTCATGTATTTGAAAGTCAACATAATTCATGGTGCAACAAATGTGGCAAAAAATTCTAATTCTGTTCAGGTTTTTCCTGCTCAGGCCTCTAAAATGATGGCGGCTGTATGCTTCATTCTTTGAACAATGTACCAAAGCCACTCTGAAAACTGATGGTAAAATACCCTTTTTCCATTCCTTGGTAATGGAAATGGATGCTCAATACTCTACCTCTGCAAAGTATTATGAAGGTAAAAAGGCATGCAGGTGTAGTCTATTTTTACCTGCATAAGCCTTTATAGATTAATGCAGTTTACCAGTCCCTGCTCAGCTTTTGGTTCACTATCCTAACTCTGAAATTAACCGGATTCCACTCACTTAATCCCCTACTTTTTATACAAATGCATACTGCATTATCTGACTTAATGTCTGAGACGTTTCCAAACAATTTTCCTTTAAAACTTCTTCGAATCGGTATGAAAACATTCCCACGAAAATGATAGTTCCTTTATTGTTGTCGAAGGGGATATTTGCAGCTTGGAGTGTAATTTTTCCGGGTTTTGGAGGAGACAAACTACCTATAAATAAATCCTATGCAATCTCAATTATGTCTGTTTTTTTTTTTTTTTTTGCCTCACTATTCCCACACTTTTGATTTCCACTTTAAAAGCAGAGTGATATACTCCTATGATTGGAAATGTTCAATGCACTTCTGGAAGAGGGTGCACTGTCCTGTGCAGATAAGGTTGCGAATGCAAGATCTGTCTCTCTGAAATAGAAGCCTGACAAACAGTGCTGTCTCTTCCAGACACAGTGGGAAAGGAGTGTGCTCGGATGGGAGCCTTTGAGACCAGCCTTTTTAATATCGGCGCCGCTGTAACATCAGTAAGGTGACATTTCGGCAGCACCATCAAGATCCAACAGTGGCCATGCTGCTTCGACAATCAATTATCCATGCATAACATCCCGCCAGTGTGTGCGACATGAATCAGTCCTGGACCAGGCTTCTCCTTTGCCTTGATTCTCAAGAAAAGAGAGACCTTTCATTCGACCCTTAAGAAAGAGAGAAATGCTCTGTGTGCTGATAAGGGAGTGAAGAGAGGAAAGTTATGAAAAAAAAAACAGGCAAATCAGGGCTGATATTTATTTGCATTATCTTGAAAGGAGCTCAAATTGGTTTCATTCCGGTGACTGTGAATTGTGATCCAGAGAGCACAATGGACATCTCCAAGCAGAAGCCAACACTGCGATTGAACAGGCAGAATACATTCTTTGTGTTGCTTCGTGGACTACAGGGAAGAATGCATATTATCTGTTGCCCAAGGAGAAGGAAATACATTTCACAGCACATATTGCTCATATCAGTTTTTGAGACCAGTTTAGTTGTTATATGATTGTTATCAATGTAGTGGCTGTATGTAATTTACTTCCACAAATAACTGACATGAATGACATCTCCTCAGCAGACTTTTTTCCTCGACTTGTGTCCGTTTTCGCTCAGAATAGGTTCAAAATGGAGCAGTTGAAGGGCATCTGAGGGAGAAAATTCTATATAAATTCTAGAGCATACATCAGCAGGCCCTGTGGGCCAAAAACCACAGGCACTGTAACATTAGACTTTATCATTGCTTATACTGAAGTGTTTCTCATCTTTATGTGTCTAATGGTAGCAAATAGAACTGTAAGGGCATCGTGCTGTTTTGCAACAAGCTCGTGGTGAAAAGTGGGATTTCTTCTTCAACTCTCTGATGGCTGTGCAACATATATATCTTGTGGTAATCAGATCAGATAGAGTTTTAAGTTCAGCCTACATCTAAAATGTATGACAACTGTGTTAAGTATAAGATTTCGGGTGCTGTAACCTCACAGTAAGTGAAGTCAGAGTCAGAGGACCCAGTTTGGCGCAGCAGTCTACTCCCTGAACCCACAAGCTCTCTCCAGTGTTTGACAAACAGCACCATTCCCCCGCTCGCCTTCATTTCCATCTGTATGCTATCACTTGGCTGTCAGCGGCCGGATTGGCCTGTAGTTCGCAGGATGAAAGGGAGGGAGATCCTGTTGAGTGAATAATCTTGCCAGTTTACAGAAGAGAGTGGATGTCAACTTGACAGACTGTGAGTAGCACACAGATTTGGGATTCATGGGCAATCCCATAGTCCCTTTAAGTCCGGACGTGTGAATGTGAAATCAATAGTACATCCATACAACAGTTTGTTTGCTGGACCCTGGAACGTTTTGTTATGAAAATAAGAGTCATGGATCGTCACCTTACGGATTGAGGACACAGAAAAGGGGACTATAAACATGGGATTTCAGCATGAAAATCCTGATATAAAAAAAAAAAAAAATTATTACTCTAAATGCAAGCACGCACTATTCAAATGCATCTATTTATCATTACAATGTAGTTTAAAAACAAGAAGCCGGTACAAATGAGGAGGTACAATGTTAGTGTTAATATGAAATTTCTTGTGTGTAAAATTTCTAATTATATTCTCTGTGAATGGGTTTGTTTTAATTACCATATTCACCTGTGCTGCTTCAAATCAAAAGTGTCACATGCTGAAGGTAAAGCTCGTCAATTGAAACATCCCCTCTATACACTCCATATACAAACCACTTCAAACCTCAGACACTATGTCACCATGATCTGTATCATAGGAGATATTCAATAGACTTCAGTGGCACCTTTACAGACATATATGCAACGCCGTGTACATATAACATAGCTGTCTGGGTTGGCACCGCCATCATGCCCTGCTGTTTATTTGATATGCAAAGGAGTGCTGTGGAGCAGCTCCACGGTCTCTGCTAAAGTACTTTACTCCTCACATAACCCAAAGTGGCAGCAGCAGCATCAGGATGAGCTCCAAGAGCGAGGTGGCTCCCTCTCAGTAATTTATAATGCACTTAACTCCTCTACCCTGTTGATTGTCTGCATTACCAAGAATCAAACACGAGGCAAAACAAATAAAAAATGCCACTTTTTATTCAGGTTTAACATCGTCGAAAGCACAAGTCTTTCATTACGTTCCCGCTCATTCACATCAGGGTCTGTGTGGAACAGAAACAGGGATTACGGTGGCAAAGGAAAACCACTTCAAAATGCTTCCACAAACACCATCAAAGAAAAAGCCTGGGTGAAAAAGAATGAAGAGGGGAAAAATAAACATAAAATGTGTCAGTTAAAGCGTGGTTGAATTCAACAAAGTTTGGAAAAAAGCCAAAAATATCATAATTGAAAAGACTACGGCCCTGTTAGATTTCTGCAACAGACACTGCAGGGACCGTCACCACACCCTTCATGCCATTATGACAAGCATCAGCCTTCCCAGAATACTGCACTGGTGCTCCAAGCATAGACTCCAGCCTGCAGTCAGTACGGCTGCCCATCGCTCGGGGTGGAGACCATTATTAAATGTGCTCTGTGGAGGGCCTGCAGGTAGCTCCCAGGATCAGACACAGGGAGAGCAAGAGGGGGCTGTTTGGCTTAAGTGTTTTTTATTAGGATAGATGGAGGCCTAAGCTCCGTAACAGAGCTTCAGCCCTTTCTCCCAGACGGGGACCCACTTTCCCTTCTCACTCCACACAGGCCCATATCAAAACACCGGCCCCTCACAGACATGCCGCACAAAAATGGCATGTTCTCTTTTTTTCACTTGGCTCAGCTTTCTCCCTGTCAAAATACAAAACGCTCTGTGATGGAATTCTGCAATTTCCTTTATCATCTGCAACAAGGCCATTTCACAACTGTTAAACCCATAATTATTGTCATTGGAAACAAAACTGTGCAGGGAGACCACGTTAGTCCATGCGATGTGTATTCAGTGTAACGTTAATGACATACTTATGGGAACTTGTTAAACTCTGTTGTAGGTGCCTATGGTGTGTCTGAACCCTGAACCCAAAGCAAGAAATACTGTAGGCAACTCAGCCAAATTTGAGTTTTGGCTCCACCCCTGCTCTATATTTTTCACACAATACTGTAGCTCATATTAGAGCCAGCTGGCCCGATGACATAACTTCCTCCTGCAGTTGTAACGATATGGTGACATGAACATGTGTAAGCCTGCTTTTACACTGCCCATCACTGACACTAGAACAACTCGAACATCTGCTCTGAACAAGGACAGTAAGTCGGGGAAGAAGTCTGCCTGCAAACACCTTAATTTGATGACCAGGACCAGTTGTTAAAAACCTCCTTGATGGAAAAACTTTACGTGAACTGTACAAGAACTTATGCATAGCACATGTGGTAATGTTACTGTAGTTTTATATGTATTAACCATCTCTCTGTTATGAGAGGGAAAAGTTCTTTCTCTATCTATAAAACGCAATCAAAAGTATGAAGAAGTATTTTATAGAGGATTTTACCTTGTCTTGACCCTGCTGTTGTCATCAGAGGAATGCTGTGAACCCAGAAAAAAACATTCCCATCTGGCTTGCCATCACTCCAACTGCTGCTGTTATTCGTGTGGGAACTACAATGGTCTCCACTGGGCACAGAGAAAGAGGAATAGAAGGAGAGAAGGATGGATTCAGTTGAAAGATCCAGCTGTTAGACCATCTGAACCCTGGGAAAGTCTGATATTGTTTTTAATATATGGGTGAGCCCATCAGCCTGACTTATAAAGCCTCCTTAAAAAAAATGTAGGGAACAGGTGGAGGGGGAAGTTTGGCAAAGGGTGAAAAAGGCCGAGTGCCAGGTCAGTTCTCACTGCCAACATTATGGGTTGCTTTGAACCCTTTTTTTTTTAACCTCCTGCAATGCAGTAAATCACTTTCATCTTGTTAATTTTTTCATGTTCTCCTTTTAAAAGCTATTCTTCTTCCCAATTATTTCTCCATCGTAAATTTCTCCACATTTTATCACATGCTCTGTAAGTTGTATGCAGTTGTTTGTGTCAGTATAGGCAGGTAGATATGAAAAAGAAAAAAAAAAAAAAAGAAATAGTTCCAAAGCTTTAATGTGGTGCAATGCGGGTGAGGACTGTACAGCAGTGTGTATATTGACTTCTCTGTTTCTGTAATGTTTCATTGAATAAAACAAACAGACAGCCCCTCAATCCAGTTTTATCCATAACCTCTGAAATGAGACTTTATGTTTCATACAAACGGCATCTCGGTTACATCAATAATCCTGCAAATGAAATCGATTTCCCCTCCCGCTCTTCCAATTCTGATCACAGCTGGGTTCCCCATATGGAGTATTAATGGGGTGGAGCACCCTGAGCCTGATCTAAAGCTGGAGAATTCTGGGCACACCACAACATCAAATCCCACTGTAATTACCTTCATGCAAACACAGGGGCCCTCTCTAACACAATATGGGTTGAAGAAATGGGATTTGTGTGCATTGTTTTTGATGCTGGAATTGATCTTGAAAATTGTTTGGTACAATTTACCAAGATGCTTAAGAAAATTGAGAGCACTGACTGTGCACCATACAAATGTCTTGTTGTGATGAGCACAATATGCAAGCTCTAGGTGACTCATCTACATTTTTGACAGCAATGACTTTCTGGTGCAACACAACAATAGGTAATCATTGTGTTTTCCATAAATTCAAATTATAGAGATCATTAATCTTGACAATCGTCACTCATCTTTTTACTTAACGAGAAATTCTCCAAATCAAAGATGAAACCAATTTTTACCCAATGCGGATGGCTAAGCAGCTGGTTCTTCTCAATTAGCTTACACGTGTATTTGAGGCCAATTTTGACAGAGCAAATAAAATGCCATTTTGTCACTAGATTATGCCATCTGACATAAGGCTATTGTCTTAATTCCCTTAGGCTGCGGTGTAGAAAAATCACTAAACATACAGAGGGCCAGGCTATATCCTGTCTTACAGACGTCCCTATCCCATCATGCACACCCCAGCCTTCTCTCTCCAGCAGGTGGGGGTGGTCATGCACCACGCAACACGGTTATGGGTTTAAGTCTGAAATCTACATACTGAAATGACTTCAGCTCTCACGCACAATGCCAAACTTGCTGGAAGTCTGATGAGTTTATTTAATCAATTCTAGAAATGCTGCAGAGAGAGAGAGAGAGAGAGAGAGAGAGAGAGAGAGAGAGAGAGAGCGCGAGAGAGAGGGGAAGAGAGACGGACAGACAGAGAATGAGAGATGGACAGAGTGAGAGGAGAGAGTCTATTTCTACATACAATGGCCTGTGTCCATCATTCTGTGTGTGTGTGTGTGTGTGTGTGTGTGTGTGTGTGTGTGTGTGTGTGTGTGTGTACGTTTGTGTGAGTGTATGTCAGTGTGTGTATGTGTATATGTGCACTTATATCCCCTCTGCATACAGAGGTGTGAGTGTGCAAGTAAGTTTGATGTGGATCCTCTCTGCCCTGTGAGTAGCACAGTGACTGCTGTCCATCTGCTCCAGGGTCTCAGGTGTGTGTTATCTCTTCCCGTGCCCCTGGGAACTTTCAACAGATATGCCAGTCAGCCTGGGCTGAACTGCTCTTGTAAATTACTCACTAAACAGCCCTGCCCTGGATTCTGCATTCGGGGGAAAATCAATTATTTGACCCCCCCTTACATTTCACAGTCCATTTTCAGCATGCTGGGGCCAATTACACCCAGCAGAAAGACTACTCTTTATGTCATTCCCACGATGACCTCCATCTTGCAGCTCCACACGGAGCACTGTTAATGCACCAACTACAAGCACTTGTGCCACGAAGGAGCGTGCTAATGCACTGGTTACCCACACTTTAGCCACACCAAGCGCACAAATACAGCAGCTGAGAGGCAGTACCACAGCCGCGCACAGCCAGCTGTAGTGTCTCTCAACTGGGAGGTGATCATCCCGTGTCCAGTGCGCTGAGCGAACGCCACTGACGGTTTGACAGCCCTAATGAAAGCTGATTACCAGGAGGCATCTATTAATTTGTCCTTAATCATGACAAAGAGAGTCTGTGGCTAACAGCTGTGAAATGGCAGCCGCCGCGCGGAAATGAGGCTCAGGGAAAGGCCGGGGACAAGGGGTTAGGCCCTGCGCTGTCATTAACTGCCTGCCATTGTGTGTGCTTGCTCAGAGCTTAGCTACAGGTAACTCAATAAGATAACACGGAGCACGCTCTGCCCAGGTCTTTGTGAAAAGCTATTGCTGGGAATCCTGGGCGGCTGAGCGAAGAATAGGAGGATATTGGTTTGCATGCTCTGAGCAGGAGTTCTTATGATCCAGGTGAGAAGCTGACAGTAACAGGTTTAAGCTCTGTTCCTTCATCTGCTGCAGGGGTGCTAAGGGAAAAGTCAATCACTGACTGAACAGGTTGCTGAATAAGGAACTGAGCTGGCTTTTCAAAGAGACACAGTGCAACAAATGTATGCTCAATCAAGCCTTAATTTTAGAGTTTTACAACCTGAAGGCGTAAATGACAAGTCTGTCTTGTGTTTGAAATGCACCGAAATTAAAGCAAAAGCAAATGCTAACTCCAATAGGCTCAGATTTCATGTGGCGAGGGCGCATCATAATGAAATCATCATATTTGAATATTTACAGCTGTGTCAAATCCTGGATGTAGATGCTTTGGCGGATTGGTGGAGTGATGATCAGAGAAGGAGGCCCCTCAAATAAGTCTAAATGATCTGGCTGGCTAGAGTGGCTAATGTGGTTTATAGGACCCTTGGGGAGCATTGGGAGGGGCATAATTATAGTAGCTGTCACAAGGTCTGTAATATAACAACGCCAATAAGTATTTAACCCACACAATGATCAATCACAAGACTAATCATCTATGAATTTTTGCTTTCTTTGTGAGTATAATAACACTAACACATGCTTTAGAGTGTAAGACAACACCACATCCCATCCACAAACACATACAACACAACACATCTTAGTTGAGGCAAACGCACAGTTTAATCATGGTTGGAGGGCTTTATTTGAAAACATCAAATCAAAATGGACTGGGTTAGATTTGCTGTTTTCATTTCCTGCTGCTCTTAGGTTGTTATGTTTGACAGCTTGACACTGGAGCGCACATCACTAATGTTAAATAATCTGAATATGAATGAATAATACATTTAATTAGTGTGCAACAACACAGACAGGTTTGTGTGGTGATGTTAAATCTGCTCGGCTCATGTCTTACATTGTTCCTGTTCTTGCCTTTTTCTGCGTCAAGTCTAATCACAAGTGACCAGAAAGATTTTACCCAATGGGATGCAGCCGGGGACATGTTTGGTGTGTACATACACAATAAAAGGAGCAGATATGACGCCATTGCCCAAGCTTGTGGAAGAATAATTGTAAAATTTGTACAAGACAGGGACCTATTTATGCCTTGTGAAAATCTCAATGGAGTTTTTCTACCCTTTTTCAACATGAATGGCAATGATTCACATTTAGTGTTAGTATTCAGAGTTAAGAGTTCTTCAGATCCATTCATTTGTCATACAATTTTGCCATCGCAAATGTGTGAAATGATGAATTTTGATGACATGAATCTTGGCCCACAACAGAGGGGTAGATACCTTTGTTTTGTGTGTACATGCTGCTACTGTAGACCTACAAACTGAATATCTCTCCATCTTGTTATGATTTAATATTCAGATACAAATATGTAGAGATTATAGACACACTAAATAATGCAAGGAAAATGCAAGGGAAACTCTGCAATTCTGCTTATATTCTGAATATAAATCTGGATTATATTGTTGTTTATATGAAGTCTCTACTTTATGTTTCAGTATTTTTTTCTCAAGCCTAGAAACATTCATCCTGATAGAGGAAAGACTGCAGGGCTTGGATGTAACGTGACAAACAAGGCAGAACATTTCGTTTGGCTTCATATGAATTAATCAGTGGAAATGGGCAGACATGTCGAGCAAACAGTCATTTAAGACTCTGCTGAGACACTGATGGAGGCCATGATTCAATTAGATACTGAGCTCTTATAGATGCAACAAGTCTTTCCTCAGGAGGGAGGACAACAACCACAGCTGGCTTCAACAGAGACCCACAGCTGACTGACACCCACGCTTCTGTAAAGCTCCTGAGGACTGGCTAAATTCTTTGATAGATGAGAAGACAGAACAGCTGCAGAAACTGATTGATGTTGGAAAATACTGTGAATTCAGGTGATATTTCATTTTGATTCAGAGAAATATCATAGGAAAATGGTCAAATTATTTTGGGTTAGCACAGAGCATCTCAGCACCAGAGAATGTGAGAACTTGAACACACCTTGAAAACGTGTCCACGTGTAAAACACAACCTCACTAATGGGAAAATCTTGTCGACTTAATTTTTCTGACTAATATCTTTTCTACTTTATTGCATATTACTCCATTTTATATTTTACCCTCACCCATTTTGTAGCTCGGTGTTACATCATAAACTGGCTAACTTGCATAAAACACGGTAACATCAAAATTTCCAATCATTTATTTGACATGGACTGTCACTACATTATCACTGGTTTGTGTTAAGGCACTTACTGTCCCAGTACGTGTTGGCTAGCAGAGTAGCGACGACTTTGAAAGCATATTTTCAGTTACAGGTAACTGAAATTAAATGTACATACATGTACATGTATTTCAGAATAAGACTTTTGTCTTCTCAACATAATCTTCAAAACACATCACATGTTAAAACGACACTGAAACTTGTATTTAGTCTCTAGTCAGGCTCAGTTACTCTGCAGACTTTACTCTGATTCAGCCTTTACAAAATTATAATATATAAAATACAATAATAGCAAAACAATTAAAAACAAACATTATGTTTTACTGTTAATGAGAACCATATGTGAATCTGATTCAAATAGTGTAACGTCATGAAATAAGAGTTCAGAGAAGTTGTTGGCATTAATTTAAACAGCAGCGGCACTGAAGTGTGCCATCAAAGACATTAAGTGCTGTTACTGTGGGGCCTATAGAAACCAGCTCCTCTCCTCTCAAGTGAACTCTGTGCCTGCATTCAGCTATTTTAACTAAACAATTGCAAAAGCATCCTTCATTCTTACTTAAGTACTTATTTTCAATGCTTATAAACAGGCGGCAGCAGGTACGTGATCAAGTGGCATTTTAGTGTTAAAAGAGGACTCACAGTGAAACAACACGCAAAGTAAATTTTCAGTGTTTTCATAGTGTTTCTCAATGAGCCAGGCAATATTTTAGTTGCATTTTATTAGTATATTAGCATTTTTATTAGCATTTGACTATTACAGACTTTGAATATGACTGCACTGAATGGTTTTTCTATATTTTTGTTTGTCATTTGGTGCGTGTTGTCAGTTTAGGGTTGGGGCAGCAGGGAGTTGAGAGGCACCGCAGGCCTCACGCTGAGCTCCCTGGTGATGCCCCCTCTCATCTACGAGAAGAGTCTCTTCTCCCCTGCTAAGTTTGCAAAGTCCAATTTTCAGCTAATATGGAGGTCGCAACAGCAGGCGCAGAGGGCGTAGTAGGACATAATGGCTATGGGATTGTAAATATTGGGTTTTAGAGAGACACAATTGGAGGGCAAGCGGAGAGAAATTTCCATAGAGTATGTGCTAGCACCATTGGAGGCCTTGGTGCGGCAGAATAGATTTTCCATTCTAGTGTGTCACATTAGATTTTCGGAGGTGCTCAGTGGCAGGTACATGTCATTAGTAACACTTTAGCACAGTAATGAACCTTTTTATTTATCCGGTGCTTCTCTCATGAATGAATAAGGAGCTGCTCCCCAACTGTGCCCAGCCGTGAGGAGCAGACAGAGGAGGCAGAGAGAGAGAGGGAGAGAAAGGGAGAGAGGGAGAAAGGGAGGGAGAGAGAGAGAGAGAGAGGATGAGGGGGGGTTGGGGGGGCCCGGAGCAATATGAAGTCGAAAGGGGGAACGTGGAGCCCTGGGGAATGCTGAGGAGGGTTAAATGATCATTATGGTGACACTCACCAGCACACACATATGCATCAGTGGACAAAAGAGCACACACACGCACACACACACACACACACACACACACACACGCACACATGCACACTCCCCACCTCCGCTCCCTGGGGTCCTGATCTGACACTCTATTTACACACACATTTACACAGTCTACTCCCTCCTTTATAAAGCTGACAGGTACTTAAGCGGTACATTACTCCGAGGAGCTCAAGCCTCACGGCGGTGTAACCAAACTGTCCATTCACTGCTAGCCTTGTCTCAGTGTTCATTCAATAATGGCCTCTGAGAAATGCACCAGTAATGAGCCCTTGTAAGTGGGCAGGCAGGCCAGGAGTCTGACGCTAAGCATCAGGACAATTTTAAGACGGTCCAGGCTCATTGGTGGAAAAGAAAAATCTGTCAGGGTTCAGTAGCTTGTGGAGCCTCAGTGGCGTTTGAGTCACATGGGAGCTCAGCTCTCCAGACCCGCTGATAGTAGAGTTGCTTGACATATGTCTGCTTCTATTAGTTTGTCTGTTTCTTGTGCTGCATCATAAATCAATAGTGCAAATAAGTTTATCGGAGTTGTGGCTTCACTGAAAACCAACCAGTACTTATCTGTTTTAGGTGGGTGACTTTAACCATTGGTGGCGAACTTCAATCTCCTCCTTGGCTCCTCTCACATCTCAGCCTGGTGCAGTGAAGCGGTTAGAGTGGCATTGGCTGGCGTGGTCAGGGCCCCCATGTCACCCCCAGCATCCTCAGTGTTCATTTCCCTTTCATCTTGAGTGTGAAATCGCTGCCGGTGCAGCACTGACCTCAGCATTAAGAGGTCAACTATTGAAATCTGATGTGCGCCTCTCTGGCTGAGGGACTTCAACAGATGGAGGGAAAGAGAGGGAAGGTAAGAAATGGAAGGCGAAAGGGGATGTTCGAAAAAGAATCACCTTAACCAGATATGTATTATAGCTTTGAGTCTTAAAAAGTTACTTTGTTCAAAATAAGATGAAGAATATAAGGAGGGTGGGTAATGACATAAGTCGGATTCTTGACACCACGATATGTTCTATCCTGGTTTGTTTTAATTTTCAAAATGTTTATTCTTAAAATCTAGATTTTTAACAATACATGTGAGAGCAGATGATGTTTAAAAGAAAATTTGTGTAGTGGAGGTGAACATGTCCGAGCCTTTGTTTGACTAAAGTGAACACAAGTAATGAGAGGATGTGATCATGAATTTGAATATTATAATGAAAATTTGTGCCCATTTATTCAAGGTCATGTTCAATATTTGGCCTTGTTTTTGCTTTGTTTTCGTCAAAAAAACATTCCTACTCATTTTGATACATGGTTAGTTTGCAGTAGGTCACGTTTTACATCGTCCATTTACTTTCATATTTTTCCTCCCAGTTGAGGGCAGTTATATCTCTGAGTAGAGAAACTCCAAAAACTCCAAACTTTGCAGCTTTTGGCAGCTTTCTACAGAACACATGCCAGAACTTCCTGTCTCCATGTGTTTCAAACATTAGGTTCTGCATTTAAAGTCAATTCGACACCTCATCTCAGTATGAATCCCCTCCGAAAGCATATGTGATATGAAGCGTCAGAGAAGTTTGAGGTCTTGTCTCATATTTCCCATCGGCTACACTTTCATCCCTCTCTCTGCAGCAGACCACCCCTAGCAACCCTGCCCAAATAAGGTGTTCTGCCTTCAGTGCTCTCCTCTCTGAAGAATCTGAAGAGTTCAGAATCTGCCGAAACTTTGGATCTCAAACACAAACATCTTTTATTCAAAGGGTGTCTGTAATCACAAATAAATAGCATTTCTGGCGATGAGCACAAGGCACAAGAGAGAGAGGAGCCTATCTCAGGAGCAGATAACTAGTAGATATGATTCCTTAGATAAGGAGCAGTAATTTGGCTTTTAGAGATAGCTCCGGGGGCCGCTGTGCTGAGCTGCGCTGATTTACTGTGTGTATGGGAGGTTGTTTTTTTCCACATTTTTATCTCTCCTGTTGAAGAGCTTTTCATCTCTGATGATTTTCTCTCTTTTTTATGTATTTCCCCCAGAAGGTGAGATCACAAACCCACAGAAGGCAGAGTGGCATGTTTTAAAGCGATGGACAAAATACAAATATTTGAAAATGTATTTCATGGTAATTATGTCAGGTTTCATGGCCTTGGCACAGTACTGAGGCACAGCCTGGATGCCTTAATTTGTATAGAAATTGTAATCATTTGTTCATTTCAAGGTGAAAATTGCATTTTTTAATTTAAATTGTATCCTGCGTGATAGGCTATTATCTAGAAAAATTGTCTCTGTGTATGGCGGTCTATGCCCTGCCGTCACGCCTGTTTAGAGCCCACTTCTCCTGAGAAAGGGCTTATATATGAATCTCCTGACTGAATGCACCCAGCTTGTTCTTCACTTAGGGCCGCCACTGCACTCATTTCCATTTTTGTTATTAATATTAATTAGTTTGAGAGCACAGCTCAGATTTTAAATGTAAATCAAGCTTGGCTTCACAGTGATTTTTATCTCACTCCGATTTCTTAGATTTACAACTTTACTTGGACTTTTTTTTCTTCTCCTTTCGTTATTTAAAAACTGCTTTAAGGGAGGTATGCATTGGTGTGTGTTTGTATCTGTGCATGGATGTGCACATGTGCATTTGCAATATTGGACTAATAAGCCATTTCCTATAAACTAAATGTAAACTAATCAAATGCAATGCAGGTAAAAGATTCTCCAATTGGGACAGAGTTTCAGGTAAATCAGACGACTTTAAGCTACGACAATACCCTATTTCAGATTCTGCTTTTTACTTATACATGACAGATTATCTATCTATAATACCTAAGAGGGGTAACCGTGAAATTCAAAATACCAAAATGTTCTAAAAATAAGATTGTCTCCCTATGCAAAACACACATTTGGGAAGAAGATATATGCACACCAAGCTGTGCGTCTGTGTCAGTGGGATCCTTGAGGTGACGAGCACAAAGCTGAGGCTCAGGTACACGGCGTATGCTGGCATAATTACAGGATTTGGGGGATTATTATACTGTAAGTGCTTTCATGGCGACAGCTGGGAGCTTTTTACTCCCTGTGACACATAATCTCGAAGAATAAAACCAAGACCCCCAGAGCATCGCTTAATCATTTCTTAGCATACCTGCACACGGCTCTGAACTCAGTTTCTGAAGACAGATTTGTAAAATTAGAATATGATTATCATATCTGGTAAAAATCATTCTAAAGTCATGTTTTCAAACACGTTTTCTTTAAAATGGAAACATTTTTGGCCTATTTTTCTTCACTGAAGGCCCTTACTGGCTGTTTGTATTCTACCCGCTTCCTCTTCTCCTTCTTCCCCTGCATGGCTTTCCCGACTCTTCAGCAGCAAGTTATTTATCACAGCATGGTCAGGTTGAGGAGCCTGGCCCTAAATTAGATCTGAATCAGAGCCTCTATTCCATGGCTCATTCTGAAAGTGAGTATGACCAGGCTGAGGTTGTGACTTCTCTATCGCTGCCTCCTGAGCGATAGGGCCTCCTGGTCTCTACAGCGAGGCTCAGGAGTTTCATTTCCATCCCTGTGATCTAAACAAACCCATTACCGCCAGCCATTTATGCACAGGGGCAGTACGCAAGCCCCGGGCCTGAGGACACAGCCCACAGCTAAGCTACCGTGGCACAGAGCCACCTTCAATGGCCGTATGTCCATATAGAGAGCGGAGAGAAGGAACGGAGAGCTCGGGCCTCTGCACTTTATCTAAACCACTCCAGAGAGGCGAGTGGAATCGGCTCTTGTGGGCTCTGTTTATCCTCTGCTCCTGTAGTCAATCAATTAGGGGATCAAAGAAGGAGATGAGGGAAGTGTCACAAAGCTCTCCCACACAGCGCTGCCTGAGCTGCCACCTTGTCCAGTCTGAGTGACAGCAGACCGCAGGGAGACAAAACTCCCAGGCCGGCACCTCAGGAGACAAGCTGGAGCAAAGGGGACAACCATGGCACATGCCAAGGTCTAATCTGGACAACCAGAACACAAACTTTTAGAGGAATATATGAGGGATGACACATGGCAGGCAAAAAGCCACCTAACAATGCATATTAAATATGTTGAGAGGATCTGCAGAGAGATCCTTCAGTCTCCTCAGACTGAACTCACATAGAAAATATGCTTTGAATCTATTTAATAATTGACCATATTCCTGCCTCATTGACATGCTTCCCCAGAAGCCACACGTGTGTTTTGTAATTAGACATTGAAGAGTATTTTCCATTTGCATCAAATTAAACTGAGCCTTGATGATGATATAACATAGTGATAACACTGCAGTTTGTAGTTGATCTGAATCTGTAAATCTAAAGGGAATACTAAATATTCTGTGTCTATTTATACTCGCTGAGCTGTTTAAATCCCTCCAATATTTAACAAAGTATGAAATATGAATGATAGTTACCTCATGATAACACAGTCTGAATAGAAGTTTATTCAGATCAGTACTTACTTTATTTAGCATCAAATTTATCTCCTAATACAATTTGATGTTAATGATGTTAATAATTGTGATTAGTGATGCCTTTAATTAGTTTCATTTAATTGCAAATGAACAGTAAAGTATTGGTTATTATTTTGTGGTATATAAAATGTAAATACATCTCTCACAACACAGCTTGGCATGATTTGCTAATTTACACAAGATTATGTATAGACATTTTATAGCTGCAGTGACTGCAGACATGTTTGAAATGTGTTTAAAATCAGTCAGGACTGAATGAACATACCTAAGACGTGTTTGACATACCTCCAGCAGTGCTGACGGTAAAAAACTGAATGAGCTCCAGTGTTCTGATGTGTAACATAAAGCACAACGGATGCTGCCGTACCACACTGGTTCGTTCCCCTGCATTCACACCATACCACAGAGATTTGCAGACAACATTCCCCGGCCAACAGCGGGAGAGGAGAGCGCTGCTGGTCAGCGGGCAGAATGAATGACTTCCTACAGCTGCAAACAGACACACAGACACACTCTCACTCTGTGTCTCTGAGTCTGCGACATCTGAGCTCTCATCACTCCCTAATCACATCACCGGCACTGGAACAGTCACTGGTGGCCCGCTGGCTCCACTGATGTACTTTAAACACACATGGAAGACACATGCAAACACAATGTGCACATGTATGCATGTATGCATATGTGCACAGATGAGCTCATAAAATTCACACTAACAATTATTTTCATTATGAATTCATTGGCTGACTTTTTGTTTTTGATTAATCATCACGTCTTTTACTCTATTTAATTTTTAGAAAATACTAAAAAAAAAAAAAAAAAATAGCCCATCATCATTTCCCAGGGCCCAAGGTGAAGCCTTGACATTTATCTGGCTGACAGCCCAAAACTGAACTTCAATTCACAATGACGTAAAGCGGGGAAACGCAACAAATTTTTAGATTTCAGATGCTGGAACCAGAAAATCTGTTTAATGAATAACTTCAATGGTTCCTCAATTATCAAAATACATAGTAGTAGAGAAGAGACCACACCAAAAACATGCAAAACAATCAACAAACATGCAGTAAAAAAAAAAAAAGAGACAAATGTCAGAAATCAGTTTTGGATCTTTAATTGATAACAGTTACGCCAGTGTTACAGTAAACACACCAACAGGCTGAAGGTAGTAAATACCAATACAAGTTTCCCACTATTCTAATACTTCATACAGCAGAATAAATTATACCATGATAATATACACACATGCGGAACAGAAAAAGGACTAAAGCAAAGCACAGGTGTCAGAAAGCAACTAAACAGGTTAAGGGTGAAACAGACGGGAGGGGGATAAGGAGTTGTATGCTTTAAATATCCAAATGTTTATTGACGCAAATGTTAGAAATGGGTTTGATACACTAAAGACGATTCTAAAATTCTTCCTTTTTAAAATATACACGAGTGAGGCGTCTAAGCGGAGCAGTTGGAGCTGCTGCGATTCAGTGCGGAGTCAACGTTACTTTGACTTTTTCCTTCTGAAGTCTTATTGGTCCACAAATCAAACGAGACTCGATTCAGTTTCCCAGAGCAGAGAGGCTGTCTTCACCAGCTTCATCATCACCATTATCATCATCATCATCGTCAATGTCACGCTGAACCTGCTGGCAGAGTCCCACACCGAAGATTCAGGGGTTCAGGTGTGTTAGGTCCATGTTCCAGTCAAGTCTGGTCTGCAATAATAATCAGTCCGTAAGATCAGGTGGTCAAAAACACCCTCGAAATGCTCTGATGTGTAGAGACGTTTCCTCCAGCCACCTGTTCAAATATACAGTGGTCCCGTGGTCCAGGGAGTCTGTCTGTGTCACCAAGCTTTCATTTTCCTTTGAGCTCAGTTTGATCCTCTTTTATACAATTTTAATTTCAACATTTTTAATGGAATTTATATTTTACTAATTTATACAAATTCATTCCAACCTGGGCCCAAAACAAACCAATCTTTTTGGTCAAAACAGGTTAAACCAATTAAATACAATTAAAAAGAAAACCAACAGAAAACAAGCCAGTTAAGGAAACTCAAATCAAACATTTACTTCCACAGATCCCTTGCTTACCTACCACTCAACATAGTTTTGTTTTAGTATAAAACATACTCTTTATAAGCAAACAATACACAATCTGCTCCAGCTACTTTACAATTTTTTAAAGGCGACAAAGGACCAAATTCTGTCTTGAGATTAAGTTCACAATTCTGTGTACATCATCAATATCACACTGATGCCAATGAAAAAAATAAAAAATAAAAAATCACACACATCTCAAGGGGAACAGCTGGTCCTGGATCATGTCAAGTCAACTATGAGTGCTACACAAATGTCTCATATTCACTATTCTTTAAATTTTTTTCTTCTTCTTTGTACATTTCAGTGAGTACGTCAAAGTGGAGGATTAGCGAGGGCTCCGGTCCAAACCAGAGAGGGGGGCCAATCAGTGGTGTTACCTGTGCCCTTTCACAACTGACTGGATTATATGATTTTTCCAGAGTGCATGTGAATGGCACAGCTTGTGTGCTTTTTAATCTCATAACAGAAAGAGCTGGAATGCTTATATTCATAAATGGAGCCTGTGGAATGTTTCGAAGGAATGCTTATTTAGTCTGAAAGTGGAAACCGACTGAAGGTGCATTTACAGAATGTGCTAATTACTCTATAAAAACAGAAATACTGGCTGGTAATGGAAAGGGTCACTGTGAATTAGCTTTGACATTATATTTGTGTGATTTAATCTGCTTTACACTGTTTAAGTCACACAGGATTCCCTGGCAGATGGGGATTTGGGAGGAGTAGGGGGGGGGGGAATTGAGTTAGCCCTCCTTGGCAAGGTCCATATTTCTAAACAAAATACATTAATTTCCCCAATCCTGTTTTTGCAAACAATGCCCCCCTCCCCGTGGACCGCGGCTAAGGATGGGATGGAGGTTAGAAGGGGAAAGCTATTGGCCGCCAAAACGCTGCTTTAATTCCCTGCAGAATCCATCCAGCCAGACTTCCCACAGAGTGGCCAAGTTCTTTAGGAATGTCAAGATGAATATGAAAGTAGGAAGGTCAAATCGCTCACGAACATTAGAGCTCAGGGAGCAGGCAGAGGAACAGCAGCTTGGAAAACAATCATCCTCTCTTGTGAGACTGTGCCGACACGCAAAACATGCACACGCAACAGACACTCACTCCCAAATCGTCTCAGTCATCCACTGTGTTTTACACACCAACATCTAACAGAGAAAAGAGATACGAATGGAATCAAAGAACAACATAAATCACATTAACCATAATCATATAACAGCAACAATAATCTTAACAATATCAAAAAGGAACAAGAATAAGAGTCGCTCAAATGATATTGGCTTTGTTAACTACTATGAACAGCAAGGTCAAAGTACATGTTGTTGATGGCTCTAAATGTGTGCTGGACTGCAGCCATGACAAAGAGGAATCTGGCCCAAGGCAGCCGACCATTCTTGGGTCGTCTGGGGTCCTGTCTGGCCCTCTGAGCAAAAACAAAACAGGGTTTGGGGTAGGGGTACAAGTACAAGGAGCAGGCAGGGGTGCCCGAAGATTGAGAAGAGAGGGTGCAGAGCCGCCTGGTGGTTGACAATGGTGTGAAAAGTTTAGTTCCATTCCCAGAAGAGCCTTGTCACACCCGCAAGCGTCACTTTCTCTGGTGCACAGCAAGGCTGCGTGTCTGTGCGCTGATGTCACGGCCGGGCTGCAGATCGAGCAGCAGAGAGGCTGGAGCTGGAGTTGGAGTCCAGACTTGATGGAGCATGGAGGAGTGGGTGGCACAGGGTGGAGGAGAGACGTCTAGGATGTGTCCCGTGGGCTTTAGTAGGCCTGTCCCGTCTCCACCTGCAGAAGCCCCAGCACGGCCGAGTGGTCTCCGAGTTTCATCCTCCTCTGGGTGGACAAGCTCACGTTCTTAGCTAGGTAGTCCACAGCAGCTGCACGGAAACAAAAAGACAGAAAAAACAAACACACGTCAGACAGGTGGTAGATTCCTCAGACATATGTCCCATTCACTCTCATTTCATTCTTCTGATTAAGGTTGAAATAAGTTGTGGCAGAAGCCAGTGAGTCAAATAAAAAACAATTCACAGAGAGAGAGTGAAAGATAGAAACCCCTCCCCTGTCCCTTGTCTGAGGTTGGCACGCTGCTGGCACAGAGCATGTGCATCCTGGTAAAGTCTCCATGCTGTCACTCAGATGGGTCCCCGTGTGTGTTCTATGTGCCAGTCTTCATTACACTTGGCATCTCTGATTTCATGCCCTCCACACTCCACATGGCCGATCATTTTCATCCTCAGACAGCAGCTCTCTCCTCTCTCCTCCATTCATTACACATCTACTGTGCTCAATCACCATCTTAATTAACCTCACATCAGCTCACATCCGCACTGCCATCAGTTTCGTGCTGCTGACAAAACACTGGTGCGCACACACAAAATGTGACGGATTGGCACGCGCTCACGTGCATCCATGCACCACAACACAAACACGTCAAAAAAAAAAAAAAAAAAAAAAAGAAAGCTAGCAGATGCGCAACACACCAGCTCACTACTAGAACCTGCATATAAATACAAACAAATGTCGGCTAGCTGGCGCTGACTGGCTTGTTGGGGAAGTGTGCTTCATTTTACCTCTTATGAATGGCTGTGACAGCATCAGTCAATTATGCTAATCTAATAAAGCTAACTCTTTCCTGCCCTGAGGGTGTGTGCATGTGTGTGTGTGTGATGGAGATGAGAGAAAGAGGGAAAAAGAGAGGTGGGCAAGAGGACACTGTGGCCCCTGAGGGTGTGCCGTTCTTTGAAGTGGCCCTCTCCTCTTACCCATCCAAGTGGAGTGGGGTGTGACCGAGGCAGCTCTCTAGGAGGATGGTGGTGGTTGTGGTGGTGGTGGTAGGGTGAGGGTGTGTGTGTGGGGGGGTTCTTTATCAAGAGCACGTGTCTGCTCCTACCAACCAGGGTACAAAGGTCAGGAGGCTCTTGCCTGGGAGCTAGGCATCCCTCTGTAGGCTTTTTAAATTTAGTACACTTAAAAGGAGGATAGAGACAAATGACCTGTTTCTTGCTGGACACACAAAAAGACAAAGGCACTCAGTATATAAATGTCAGTGCAGGGTTTACTTACTCTGGCCGTACTGGCTGTACTGGTAGCCTGCGGTGACGGGATCCACACTGTAGCTGGTGGCGCTGTAGGTGGGGGGGCAGTATGACTGGGAGGAAGCCAGGCTGTCCACACTCTTGATGGTGTCAGAGCGCTGGCTGCAGCTGGCTGAGATGGGGTTGGAGCTCTCCAGGCTGCTGTGCAGGGGGGAAATGGAAAAGTCGTGCTGGGGCTGGGAGGGTACGGCACTGGGGTTACTCAGGATACTCATCACCTGGGGGGTGAGAGAGAACGGAGGATGTTAGAAATTTGGAAAATTGAGGATCAAAGCATTGACAGAGTTGAGGGAAAGTACTTTTTTTCCCTGCAAATATAGTGCCATCCTAGCACTTCACGGTGAAGATGCTTGATAGAAATACACCATTTCAACTTTGTAATAGGGAAAGGAAAAAACTTCCCCATCTTTTTTTTTTTTTTTAAGAGCAGGGTAAAGGATACAAGGAGGGTGATGAGGTTAAAAAAAGGAGAAAGGGAACAAGAGAGACTGTTTCCATTAGCTGGCGCTGCCAGTAAGTGTTCTGCTGTGGGACAGAAGGGTCCCAGGGTGATAATAGACCCACCATCCGTGCCAGACAGCCCCTGTCCCAGAGCCTGAGGCCTGAGCCTGAGCCTACAGCACAACAAGCACCAAGGGAGTCCCTAATCCCTCGCCCCTAGCCTACCCATCTCATGAATAGTAATGGAGTTGGAACTGGTAAATGATCCCCTCAGATCCCCACACAAAGTAGGCTCCACAAACCTTACTGAGGGGCCCGCTGATACTGCAGGTTGGGGCTCGCCTGAATATTACAGTGTGTATATTATTCATAGTGTATAAAAGCTTCCAATTCAATATTCTAGATTAATGTAATAGCATGTGGCATTCGTCAGAAGAAGGTCTCACAATATGTTAAAATGGAAGAGATTACCTCTAGTGCTACCCCTGTCTGAAGCGCAGCGGCCCAGAACACTGTGAGGAATTTTGTTTTCTTATGCTGCAAGTTTCTTGAAGTGAAAAAGAGAAAGTAGCGAGTGTGTGTGTGTGTGTGTGTAGGAGGGGGCGGTAAAAAGAGAATTGTCCCACACATGCTTCCCTCCTATTGCAGGAAAACCTTCCTTTCAACATCAGGTTCATGTTGAGTTTCGCTATGCTGCACTGGCCTTTGGCCCCTTGGCTGCTAAACCAATTAGCCCATCATGGAGGTGGTTACACAGGGGTGATACACATGCAGACATATGTTTGCATGCACACACCCACACACACATATGACACAACCATATAGGCAATGCAGGGGCAAGCCAAACAGTGCACAAATGATGCACTAAGCCAAGAATATCCCACAGAGGGAAAATCAACCATATTCTGCAAATTAATCATATCTTTAGAAAAGGCCTCCCAGGAAATTTGAAGCACTCGAATCACATCAGAAACATAAAGGCTGGTTAGTCATTTCCACATGTTAATTCTATCAGTATGGAAACCCCCATCGTCCCCTCCACATCTGCAGACAAAGCATGTGACATGTATCCATAAGAGGGAGATTCATGGCCCTCTTCATGCTGGACACATGTGATGCTCCCTCTCATATGGAGCCGAGCTGCACACTCTGAAGAAGATGAAGAGTATGAGTGCTGATGGTTTGTGATGGCAGAAAGCGAAAGGAGGTGGGGGGTGGGGGGCTTGTTAAGTGTCCTGAGAGAGACAGCTGGAGGGCAAGAGTCCATTTTAGTCATTGGTTAATTGAAGCTCGATAACGTCGCTTCTTATGAAACAGAATAGCCAACAATTGGCTCGATTATTCTTCATGCTCATAAAAGTTCTTCAAAAGAAAATGACTTCTTATCATTGACATTGCTGCAGTTTTGCTATTTTAGTGAATTAGGATGGATCAGCCACTTATGAGTCTGACAAGTGTTGTCATCTGTGAGGATATAGCAATTCTTCAGAAAAAAAAGAGAAGAGGATCCTGTTTTAATGATTAATGGTTTGCTAGAGGGGAAAAGGTAAGCTCTTCTGGAGTTAAAAGGTTTTTGTTAGCTGTGTGCCAGTTGTATTTTTCGCTCACACTGCTAAATAGAAATCTGACATCCAAACCTTCAAATCTGACGAAGGTACAGATGGAGGTGAACTCATCTATCAGGTGCTGGGTTAGGGCCACTTCAGCTTCTAAGCATGACTCAAAACTCTCTGACTAGTTCACCACATCTCTTATGTTATCCTTGGGTCAGTTTTAATTGCTGCTTTGATGTCCCCATAAAGTTCTTTTAGTTCACATTCAAGTGTTACTTTAGCTTAGTCACATTACTTCAGTCACATTTGCTCGTAAAAAAAAACATTTGCTGCTGGATACCTTCACATATTTCTGCTGCTACACGCTATGTATAGCAAAACTTTACAGATATTAAATTCTGGCATAAAATGTAGGATCCCTGCTGGTGGTGTTCAGTCAAAATCCCCCTCACACTCATACCCAGCATATTTACTCTGAGAGAGGAATAAAGAAGCTTTTTCTTTTTTTTTTTTTTTACATAAAAAATACCCACAGCTAGACATTAAGATGGTGTGATTTTGAATGAAGTCTGGTGCACCAGGATGTAGCTCGAATTTCTAAAATATCCATCTCAGTAGACGCACAGGTACATTAAACAAGACTTGTGGAGTTTGAATTTGTGTAAAATTTTTGAGCTGAAAAAACCTTAACTACATCAAGTTTCCTAACATACTCTTGTGGAGAAGCACTTCTTTCCTCTCTACTTCCCTCCCTCCCTCCCTCTCTCCCCCCCTACCCCTCGCCACCTCCCTCTCTTTCCTTGCATACAGCGTCCTCAGCAGCCCAGAGTTCGTTTGTTGTTTGACGTTGTGTGAGTGCTGGTTTGGGAGATAATGTGAGCCAGGACCTAGTTTAAAGGACAATGCTCCAGGGCGTTCCCTGCCTCTCTCACACACCCCTCCCCTTCTCCTTTTTCCGCTCCCTCTCTACAGATAGATTACTTTATAAATAATAATAAAAAAGTAATTAATTCTCTCAACTTCTGAGCCCTCCAGCCTGTGGCGAAGTGAATGGGGAAGTGTAAATTGATACAATGTGCATCCTTTCAGATAAATAAATAGTGCACTTGAGACACAAAAAGAGGCCCTTTCATACCTCCCTAATTTCTTCAACAGTCAAATTACATTTTTTTTTGTCTGCTTGAATGTTTGACGAGTTGTTCTTTGTTGGATTTCCTTCCAGAATGAAACAATGAGACAGAGACAGAGCTGAGAGAAACACTGTGAGCGAGACAAGAAAAATAAAAACAAAATAAAGGGAAACAAAGTCAGCAAAGAAAGAGGTTGCAATTGTGCCTCGACGTCCACCACTTTTTTTAAAATACTGATGTTATTGCACTTTTTATTTTATTTGAATATCTTGTGCAACACTGAAATGTGCAGCATTCATGTCTTTTTATACATTGCAGTCTGGACCTGATGTGTCTTAGATCTGTGACTCACAACAGCCATACTGCAACTGTCTGTCCCCATTCAAGTAAATGGCAATAATAACTGGGTACATGAACTCATGTTGGACTAAAACAACACAATTGACAAATGTGAGGAGAGGAAGCGGAGCAGCGAAAATATGAGAGTCTATAGAAAGAGGGTGGGGGGGGGGCAGAGAGAAGAGAAAGTGATATAGACTGAGTGAGAGGAAAAGTGGAGGCTTTGGGAAGTACAAAGACTCCTGTAGGACTGCACTGGCCTGAGGGCTAGCCTGCCTGGAGAGCTGATAGGAGCCCCTTCTGTTCCATTCCCGGCGCCAGCGCCAACACACCCCACTCCACAAATACTCTTAATCTGCGCAAGACTGGATTAGTTCCTCTGTCACCGATAGCTCCCCGTTCTGCCCAAATCAAAATGCCCCCAAGATGTACCTTTAAGTTAGGCAGAGGTCACCGGGGCAGACAGGGAAAAATGAGCACTCCAAATGTCTGTAAGTTATCTGAGTGGTGCAGAATAGCATCTTGCACCTTAGCAGATCTGCCAGGCTGATACTCGCTTCAGCAGAGAATGATTAAAGATCCACAGTGATGGCACTGAATTTCAGATCAATATTTGAAGGCCAGTCCTGAGGGCATGATTACAGGAAGAGAATAGTGTTTCATTCTGTGACCCAGTAGTCATACAGATCCAGTGACTGGAAAGAGTCTGACTTTGAGAACAGCCAAAATATTGAGGATATACTCTTAAAAATATGTGTATGCGGAGCACTTTTTTTTTTTTTTGATCACCTGCTAAATAAAAATGCAGTTTACAAAATCAGAATCAAACACCTAATAACCTGACATAAAACAAAAATGAAAGAGGTAAATAACAAATGAAAATATCAGGGACTTTCCCTCCCGAGTCAGTCGACTCCTGCTCCCACAATGTCCCACCCTTCCCCCATCCCTCACATGAGAGGGCCGGCCCAGCAGGCAGTAAGGCCCCTCATCTGAGCAGACAAAATGACTATTTAAAAATAACAGTGATTGCATAAATTGAATTAAAGCGTTTTGGTCACGGTGGAGGTGGCGCGAGGGGTGGCGTGGGGCCGCAGCAGACAGCCGGGATGGTGGCAGCCAGCAGATGACGGGCTCTGGCCTGCATGCCACTGCGTTAATTGGCTGCGGCACATTAATAAAAACTGAAAAGTGTCTTCCACCATAGGATGAAGAGACAGAAGCGGAATGAGAGGTAGAATGAGAGGAAGGGTGGGGGGCTGATGCTGGAGGGAGAGAAATGGGCCTTTGAAGAATGTGGTGCATATTGGGGGGGTTGGGGTGGGGTGCTAATTGTGTTCAATTAAGAGGCTGATTGGCACTGACAGAATCTGGGCATTGACAAGTCAGGCACAGATGAGGACGATTAGCGGGCACTGGAACAAGCTGTCAGTCCTCACAACATGTTAGCTGTCCTCCGCCTGTGTCTCCTCTCCCTGTGCTCCACGAAGCTGTTCAGTCATACAAAGGAAACTAAAACAAGTATAAATGTAACAGAATATTAATCTATTTTAGGGTTATCCACACCTCCTCTGTGTCTCTTTACAAATTTACATTAAGCTAAATCCTTTCTAGCCCACTTTAGCTCATGCTAGCCTTAGTGTTCAAGACAGCACAGCTGCACAAGCTGGAGGAAGGTCTCCCCTCCCTCCTAAACGTCCCACAGTATAAGCCATAAACTTGGCCCTGCACTAACCAGAGGTTAATATGCCGTCTATTGGACTGCAATTGGAGAACGTGTGGGGAGCAATCCTCTATTCTCTGCTAGTGATATGCTTGAGTAACTATGGGATGGATTCAGCCACTGGGAACAAGAGAGGCCCCTTCAAAGCACGCACGCACACACACGCATGGACACACACACACACACACACACACACACACACACACACACACACACACACACACACACACACACACACTTGTGTACACACACACACACACACACACACACACACACACACAGACTCCAGCTCTCCGCACCTTGCACCAACGCCTCTTCTAAATTAAACGGCAGATTTTCTGATTCCAGGAGAGTGGTTTCAGCTAGGCAGGGCCTGTGTGTGTCTGAGGGAGCTGCTCCAGAAGGAAAGCGAGGCGGATCGAGGGAGTGGAGGAGAAAAGGGGGGAGGAGGAAGAGGAGGAGGAGGAGGAGGAGGAGGAGGAGAGGGGTGGAGGTTGTTTGCTAAAAACAGCAGGGGCCAGGTCTAGTGAAAAATGTCAGGTCAAATTGTTCTTGACAGTGTTAATATCTGCACCTCATAGCCATAATTACATGTAAATAAATAGTGAAATAGCTCTCAGCTGGAGACTGAGAGGGGAGAGCTGCTGCATGAGACAACCAGCTGAGGACCCAACCACCTCCCATATTCTCATCGTATTGTCAGGAGGAAGAAAAGAGAAGACAGAAAAAGACATGTGAAATGAAGCGTGCTGGCAGTAGATACTCATATTTTCTTTTCTTTTTTTTTCTTTTTTCTTTTTTTTTTTTTACAAAGACCAAGAAAACTGAGTGTTGACTCAACTATTTTAATGGGTCACAAATATAAGTCCATAATGAATGAGAGGGAAGGTGGAGAAAGTCAGGAACCAGTGAGGGACATGCAGGGAGAGACAGAGGGAAGGAGGGACAGGATGAGAAAATGTGGGTGAGAAGAGAAAAAGTCAGAAAGAGTATTAATCACGGCTATGCACCTGTCAGAGTGGCATCTGGAACTAACGGGAACCACATGCAGCTAGACAACATCCCAAACCTCAGGCTAGTAGGGCAGGTTCACAGCAAACCAGCCCTCCGTCTTCCCCAGCCGTCCCATAACCCTCTGCACCCTGACCCTTGACCCCATAGAGATAGGTCACCCAGCGTATGCTCCACAGACACTTCACCTGTCCAACAGCCTGCTGTTACAAGTAGCTATTATTATTATTATTATTATTATTATTATTATTATTATTATTATTATTATTATTATTATTATTATTATTATTATTATTATTATTATTGTTATTATTATTATTTCAGTGCAAGTGTTTAAAATTGTGGTTGTATGCAGCTGGAAATTTCTGCAGATGAACATGTGACACACTTCATGCCTGTGTGTAATAGGTATTTTAGATAGGATCGATGTCTGTGCCTATACTTTAATAAAGACAGTACCACTCTCCACCTTATAGGCATTTCAACTGCGTGGGACACACAGCATGTGAATCAGTCTCAGTCATTTTCCTCCTTAAATCCCCATCTTCTAGGATTTACTGAAATTCATATTGGCTGCCTCTGCAAGATAAATGTAAATCACATTCCCTTATATTTACTATTTATCAGGATGCAGCAGCTCACTTTCAGCAGGAAATATCTCTCACCCGCACACAAACACCCTTGCATTTAAATAGCATTTTTATTGTCCGCCATAGCCTTTCATCTGGGCGTAGGGAGAAGAGCTGCCTCTCCAGGGGAGAGTTGGAGCAAGAGAGGAAGGTGGGGAGAGAGAGAGGGAGACACAGAGAGAGAGAGAGAGAGAGAGAGAGCAAAGCCCTATTGGCAAGGCACCATGGGATGACAAAAAGCCAAATGGAGGGAAGGAAGGTTGGTAGGTGAAAAATAGATGATGAATACACAAAGCTCCGACCAAAAATATTTTGGAATGAAAAGGAAAATGGCTTCACTCGGGTTCTTGAGAGACCTAAAAGATGCAGCGAGCAACAAATGGCTCAGGTATACAGGGGGGTAGGAAACGGAAGTGCAGCTACTTGTGAATTAGGTCTGCCTGTAAAGGAGCAGTTATGAACATGATGTGCTCCACAAGTGGCACAAGGCTTTGAGTTTAGACTGAAAAAAAGTGCTGTTAGTTACATCATACTTCATAAAAGCTCTGCATGAAAACAAGTCTCTGCAAACTGCAGAAGCAAACCAAGACACATGATCATATAGAGGATGAAGGCCGACGCAACACAACAACCACGGTATGTGCAGAGGTACATTTCTGGTGTCACAGATGCAGAATCTTTCCTCAGAGTTCAAAAGTGTTGCAAAACAACAGCAAACACTAATAATCTGTTCAGAAACAGTATAGCCAGTGGATATGATTTACAGTCCCTGGATTTTCTTGGCAGCTGCCAACAGCAGGTCTCTTTTTTCTGAAAGCCTCTTACATCTTTTTTTATACTTGCCAAATTGAAACAGTATTTGTTTTAATGGGAGTTCTAATTAACCAGTATGTATTCCCCCTCTTGCACTGCGAGTGGCTGAGCTATGAATGCAGGCTATGTGCTCATCCCCTTTGATTTGTTGTCAGTGGAGCCTGCCAGCTGACACAGTGCCCGGTGAGAGGCTTAATGCCCAAGTTTTAATAATGTGGGGGACTACATGAATCTCCCCCTCTCATTGGTATTCAGGTGCAGAATGTCTTGTTAGAAGTCAGGGAGGGAGGCGGAATGAAGCCAGAGCTCCAGATTGTTCCGTACATTTTCCCCTCTCCATTTTTTTTTTTTTTTTTTTTTTTTTTTTGGCAACAGCAGAGCTTGCTTCTTAAAAATAATTCATCCCGTTTTTAAAAGAAGCGTCTGCGCTAGCTAATGGAAGAGCAGCAGCACAGTTTGGAGTCTCCCCTGGCTTATCTCTCTCAGACAGTTGTGGGGAGTCGCTGGTGAGCATGGTGTCAGCGTGCGTGGTACGGTGCAGCGGCGCGCGGGCAGGCAGGCCTGGGGACACAGATCAAAGGGAGGCAGGGGTGAGAGCCGCTCTGCCTCTGATCCCGTGTACGTGTGTGTGTGTGTGTGTGTGTGTGTAAGTGTGTGTGTGTATGTATGTGTGGAGGCCCGGCCCACTCACACAGCCCAAAGGCCCTCCTCAGATACACACACACACACACATCCTTGTCATTCCAAAACACACAACACTTTTATAAAACTGCAAAACAGAAAAAAAGTTCCTCACAAAACTTTGCAAACTTCCTTCATCAAAACAGCAATAAAATCTCTATCCACCATACCTATAGAGTTCACTGACTTCCAGCTGTTTCTATCATGTTGAATCATCTGTGGACACCATGCTACATCACTGCATGCATTCAACAGTGCATTTCCCACTTTCAGCCAGGAAGAGAAGTGCTTTTTGTTCTTTTCATTCCCTGTTGTCATTTCTAGAAATTTCTCTGAGGAGTGAAACCCAATGCCACTGCCGTTGAACTCCTCTTGCTATGGCTTCAGCTCTTCATTGCAGTTCGGTTGTTTTCTTTCCTCTCCCAGCAGGTGTCCCTGTCATGCAGTAATGAGGAATTCAGCCCAAATGTCTCCCCACAAATGCCATGCCCATGAAGACCGCTTCAAAGAATCATTTGAAAAGTATTATCTAAAAGGCTCTTTTCATCTTCATGTTATCAGCTTTTGTTGAAAATATACAATATTCTTTAGAGATGACTGCATGTTGGCTATTAAAGCGCAACCTCTTCATTGAAAGCAATGCTGTTTGTCCAAAGCAAATATTGTTTATTTGTTTTCTAGTCAGAGTATGCAAAATTCAAATTTGAAGCCTCAGGATAAAGGAGTCAACACAGGCCTATTTCAAGTGCAATATCAAAGATGAAAAATACCACAATGAAAAGGCAGACATAAGCTTAAATCTTCAGGTAAAGATGGCTGAAAAATACTGGCATGCCTGCCCTCCGTGCCCTTGCCTTTCCCTCTTTCTAACACCTGCTGTGCCGCTAAATGAAACAAGACCAACAACAAAACACACTTCTGGTGTCATACCTTTTGCCCAGCCATGCACAGCTTCAGTCTCACCACCTCTAATACACTGCCTCCCTCAACCAGCCAAACACGCTGTATATCCCACAATGACAGCAACCAGTTTGAGAGTGGATAGCTTTTCCACCGCCTGTAATGGGAAAATGTGTGCTGTCGGGATAGGTTATGGGATTGGGATGGACGCGAGCTCCTGTCGGGACTGCTGAACGCTGCAGGATTCCATTACAGACTTGGCACCTCGCCACCACAGCCCATTTACTGGGAATCAGAGAATTTTTGTCAATCTTTACAGCAACCACTAGGCCATCAATGCCAGACACTTGAAGAAATCGCTCACACATACCAATGCACAAGCATATCTCCTGCAAACAGATGCTGTCTGTAACTTACAATATCAAATTCTCATTTCCATCTCGATAGAGAGTCGGTTTGTGTTCCTTTTTTTCCATTACAGGGGAGGGAAAACAGGAGAGGGGAAAAAAAACATGCTATAAATCATGAAAAATAAACTGCAAGGTGTGTCAATAATTTTCCAAAGCGGAAACTGATTGAATGTTTGAGTGAAAATTTGTTTAAATGCAAGCAAAGACAAAGCTAGGTCTGGCCTGGACAAGGTAAACTGAATGTTTATTGTGTGAGTTTTCAGTGTTGTGGATATCTGCATGTTTGTGAAGTGACAGGGAGAGAGAGAGAGAGAGAGAGAGGGAGAGAGAGAGGCTGCCCAGCCCAGCAGGACCCTGCACCACAGAGTGAACTCTGATTCTGCTGTCAGTGTGAACATTCATCTCCATGCTGAGAGACTGATAGGAATGCCACACAGCATTCTGCATGCATTCAATACATTTCAATACTGCACTGCAAACATGGTGTGACACATCAAAACATCCACTCCATGTGCATATGCCCCCCACAAAAAAAAAAAAAGATAAGATAAAAAAGATAAAATAAAATAAATAAATGACTTCAAAAATAATAAACTACATTTCAGGTGGGTTTTGATAAAGACTTTCATCAAACCCACTTGATCGAGTAATTGAATACTGAAAATCCATGCTGTACAGTTGCCCAAAGGCTCCTGTTCTAATCCTCACTATGACAGGAAATGTTTAATATCCCAACACATTCTTGAATGCCTGTGCAGAGAGGGAGAGAAAGCGACAGTGCACCCCATGCCAGTATTAGAGAGAGCCATTAATGAAAAAAAAAAAAAAAAAAAAAACGACTCCATGTTCCTGGTGTTTTTGTGCAGGTTTGCAGTGAGAGCATTAGCAGTTAAAGCCCCTGTGCCACGATTAACAATCAAACACGCTGTGAGCCTCCATGTTATCCTCCGTCGCTCCAGCAGGAGAGAAAATCTCTTTTTTGTCACAAAATCCTTAATTCTTTCTTCTCTGAAGAAAGAGGGTAATACCAAGAATGTTTCCAATCTGCTTTGAGAAATATTTGAAGAAAAAAAAAAAAACTCCCAATAAAACACGTGTGAACGACGGGGTAATTGTGGACAAATGCAGCATTGAAATTCATTTTCAACTCTTTACACACCATTTCAATCTTATTTTCTGCCTGTTAACCACATCTTGTTGGTGAGGGTGGGCAAGACTGGCCAGTATTGATGGGTAATTGTGTATAATTCACTCCGTACACACGATGTGCATCAATACAAATCATTTTTCATTCTGTGCTACTTAAGGCTCAACCCTTATCATTGAGTCGCATTTAAATGCTCATTAAGGGAGGTGTCCAAAGAGGTTAACATGTGAAATCCCACGCTTTTCAAAAAAGGAAGCGAACAAAACTGCACATACAGTATCAGACATTAAGATGGCACAGAAATCATACACATTTTTGGGTCTGGTACAGATTTAAACAAAAATTTTGAAATCTAGGAACTCAAGAAGGAGTGTGCGAGAGCAGGTGAGGTGACCAGCAGAGGTGGAAAACATATGGAGAGCACAACACCTCCGTGTCTCTGTGCATTGAACTGCCTGGAAATCACACAGTGAAGACAAGAAGAAAATCACACATAGCACTGGAGTCTTCCAGCTGCAGACAATTACGTGAAGAAGATTATGGGTCTACATTTATAAGCTTTAGCTAATTATTTCATCTGCATGTGTTCTCACTGCACAGCGCAAGGATTTAGATGTCCCAGGAAAGTCGAAAACCGCTGTTTGGAGCAGCTTGAGCACTTGCGGTGCTATCAAGATGAATTTTAATTTGTTGATGTTAATCCAATTGTTTTACAAATGTAGCAATTTAGAATAGCTAGAATAAATCCAGGGCTTTGGAAAGTGAACATAAAAGCCCACACTGGCAGTTATTTTGCTGAACATGCTGTTTCTGAATTTTAATTTCAGTCAAATACAATTACATATTCTGAACACTGAGGGGAGGAGAGGAGGAGGAGGAGGATGAAGAATGTTAACACTTTGTATAGGGGAACATATAGATGTGGTATATCCAGGTAAATCCTGCTGGACTGACCTGTGGGGAGAGCCCGTTGCCGACAGGGTTCATGTGGTTGCTGGATGCTGAAGGGCTCATGAAAGTATCAGAGTAGCTGGAGAAGCTGTGGCGATTGGACGACAGGCCATAAGCAGAGCTGCTGTCAGCACTCAGACCTCCCTGGTGCATGGAGGATGGAGGCAGGGGCTGGGGTCTGTGCAATGTACTGCTGCCCTCTGACATAAAAAAAAAAAACCAAAAAAACAAAAAATAAACAACACAAAAAGTGACCAGGTAAGAACAAATCCAGGAAAATATGCTGAAAATTCTGAGTTCAGGAGGTCAGAAGTCAACGGTTAAATGTCATTCCAGCAAATTATTTATATAATAAACACATATAGATTAAAAGTTTTTTAAAGGACAAATATGAAGTGAAGGCTTGTTTCCGTCCCACTGTGACAAAGCAGTGATTGTAAAGATAATTACTTGCTGCATGGATCTTATATGCAGCAAATGCTTCATATATAATTTATAATGTTGTTAACATGAATATATGGATGGCATACCCCAAATAAACAGCACAAATGTAATCTACCCAAATTAGATTAAACTCAGAGCATACTGTATGTTTCAGATGGGACTGTTTGTGTAAGTCTTACCCTGCGATAGCGTGGTGCTGGGGTAGCTGGACTCTGGTAGCTGGTATGTGGGTAAAGTTGGCATGCCTGTGGGTGGGAATCCTCCGGGAAGCAGGTGGTTGAAGGCCGCTAGTTGGTTGGCCCCGGCCTGTTTACGCCACCGAGCTCGTCTGTTGCTGAACCACACCTACAAAAGAAATTAAAGTCTTCTAAAAGACACAATTTCACAGTTGAAATTCTTTGTTTGTTTTTTTTTTTTTTACTGGTTTTTAGCTTTGAATGTTGAACTCCTGCAGGTTTTAAATTGGTTTTGTTTTATCTTACGTTCACTAAAATTTATGCTAGTGCAGTGAGCATTTGACTGCGGAAGACCCTCTGCAGAGTCGGCTGGCTCCTGCCACCTGTGATTAATCTGCCGGTTAATGTGAGTGGTGGTGCTGGTGGTAGCTGAGAGTCAGCAGTCCCTGTGGGAGCTGCCATAGAGGCCCAGTGGTCTGTCCCTGTTGTTCTTAAGTGGCTGAAGCTGTGATCTGTGTAAACAGGCTGCCCTAAGCCTCCTTCAGAGGGAAGAAGTCATTTAAAGGTCAGAGGTAGGCCACCAGTCCCCATATCACACACCTCAGCTATGTTTGTGAAACTATTAGATGCTTTGAGAGAGGCCATCACTACACATCATGCAGAGAAATATCAACAGCTATGCTACAACTGTGCTGCTCTAATGTGGTTGTTTTAAAGCTTTAAAAGTCAGTTTAGAGAGAGTGCTTTAACTTCAGAGTCGAGACACAGAATTCTAAGGCTGCAAACAGCAAAATGCTCGCAAAATGAGCAGCACTAAAGTGCAGACATACAATGTCAATTGCCTGAATGAAATGGGGAAAAATAGGGCTCTTTTGAACCGCAAAGATTTACACATTTTAAAAAGGCTTCTGCTTCAACAAAACACGAATATAATCAGGGCCTTTTGAAAAGAGCCAGCAACCTGTTCCATTTAACCAAGACAAGGCCCAGGCTTCACTGTGTGCTAAGGGTTGAAGGACATTGATCTATGCCTCGCACAGGCAATTCATCAGAGTTTAATACACTGTCAGCGCAGTTCATCTACTGTTGTGTTTCAAACGGCCCAGGCTATTGTGAGAACACATGAAAGAAGGGGACAAAAGCCCCTCCATACGCCACGGAGAACAGTGGGCACAAAGAGGGGGCGTCCCTTTTAAACAGGTCTTAAAGAGGGACACTTTCAAGGGGACTTACACAGCGACATACTCACTGCTTTTCGGGGGCTGCCTCTTTTTTTGTACACACAAACATACATATAAACGCGTATAGGCCTACAAGGGATCTTAGCCCAACAGAGATCTTAATTTGAATGTGGTTCTTTTCCCACACAGTCACTACCTCTGCAAAAGACCTGTTTTTTTTTTTTTTTTTTTTTAATTCTTATGCTTATAGTTCGGTTTACTTGTGAGCACTTTCTAGGATGCAACAGGCGACAACTGTGTCGGGCAAACCTCAATTATGCAACTGGAAAACCAACAGGAAATCTTTATCTCAAACCCAATTGCCTCTAAAGACCCTGTCTGAATCCCTCAATCAGATATTCCAAAACAAATGTGGTGTGTGGCTCCAGTGAAATTTCTGCTATTGGGATGTAGTGGAGCGTGGTCCAAGGTCTGAACTAAGCTCCTACTGGGCCAGACAAACAGCTGCCTGGCCCAGGGGAGGGGGCACGGGGGGCACACCCCTTCCTTCCACACACTCCCCATCACCCCACCCCTTAGTGCCACTTCACCTCCGACCTCATCCACTCACCCCACCCCTCTTTTATGTTCAGTTTCACTTCCTTCCCCCTTTGTCATCCAAGCTTAGGAAGGAGGTGTTCCATCATGGCAGACACAAAACACTTAAACGTTGAAGTCTTTTTTTTTTTTTTTTTTTTTGCTCTCAGTACGTATATTTATTTGTGGCTGCTCTACTGCACTGTTAGGTTTGCAAAAGTAATGGTGCTTCCCACTGTAGATTTAGTGTAAATTTTGATATTCTTGCTGATAAAATCCGACACAATCATTGAGCTTGTTTTCTGTTTTCACCTTCATGTAATTGAAATTTGAAAAAGTCTTTTATGAGACCAGGAATTATACAAAAATCTGTCACTCATAACCTGTCAGTATGTCACTTAAAACTTCTGGAAAGGTGTTTTCCCTCTGATCTAACCCTGCTTCTTGAAGGTTTTTATAACACTAAAATGTTTTACACATTTTTTTTTGAGGAAATGTAATTGGTACTTGAATCATGTTCAGTGGCAAACTTTCCAGTGAAGGAATTGTAGGTTTTTCTACAGCATGAAAGTTGTTTCGAGGGTTACAAGCACAGGACACCACAGACATGGGACCAAATCCTGAGTCCAGTCTGTGGTCACATTTAGGCAAGGAAAGTGCTTTGGTTGAGGTTAGGTTTTGATTAAATCTAATAGCTTTAAGTCACTATTGATTGTTTCAGCACTAAACCAATACCACAATCTTTCCCGAACCCCAACCAAGTGCTGTGAGTAGCTAAACATAATCATAAATAGGCTTTAGCTGCTACTAGCAGACACTGCAGGGAAGACAAATGAAACAAGTTTCAACCTTCAGTGGTAACATTTGGTGACTTGGCAGATATGTTCATTGACAATGTTTCCTTATTATTGTAAAATGAAATCCAGCCAGCATGATGTTTCTTGCGAGATGTATTTGCTGTAAAAACTTCTAGGAGACAAAATTGTCTGATCACCATCCCTTCAGCTGAGTCAATTCTCATTTGTAGGTACTGGCTTTGAACAGACTATGTTAATACACAAATCTATGTAAACTACCAAAGAGGCTGCAGCTCCACTGAGTTATTGTGCACAACTACAGGTGCAATGTGTCCACTTCAACAATGTATATATAAATGGTACAAGAGAGGAGCATGTGTCACTGGCTAAGTGCTTTCTCCAACAATCATCAGGCTGTCAGCACACACAAGTGTTGATGCACATGCGCACAAGCCATCACAAACATGCATACATTATGAGCACACATTTGCACGTAAACACATGCACTTTCACACAAACTAACACACAGCCTGAAGCTGAGGATTTGAGGCTCCGCTCTGGAACCTGATCACAAAGTCACCTTGGACCACAGATTCTCCCCAATCCGGTTTAATTCTCTGCAGCACAGAGAGCTGCAGCGCTCCTCCATGTCTCCCTCTCTACCTACAAATGTGCAGCCGAATTCATGTGGCTCACTTCTGGCTCGTTGTCACGGACTAAAAGGCTTCCCTGCATCCAGTGCACTTGGACACGTCTGCACTGCATCTCTGAATCATTGTGGAGAAAGTTTTGGGAGGGAATGGGGATAGAAGAGCAGTAACCCATCTTATAGAAGTCAAGCTTAGCCCCTGCTTGTGAAACAAAAGACTTAAAGGAGGACACAGCTGGAGGAGGACAAAGGGTGAAGGTTGTTCTACAGCACAACCAGAAGAAGGTTTAGATGCAAACCTCAAACCCGCAATCCCATAACAAACCTGCAACCACAACATTCAGTACAATTCAGTACAGTGACACATTTTAGTCTCCAGTTCAAGTTTCGCTGTTTGCATCGGTTCATTGTCGTTAATCTTCCATTCACTCTCAGCCAAAAGAATTGATTCCTAGCGATATAGAGGCATTTTGCCTTTTCTTATCGCTGATCAGCGATAATACACGCTCCAAACACTGTAAACGCGTGACACTGCACTGCAGTAAAAACCTCTCTATGTTGTTTCTCTTAAATAGGATCACTCATATTTCAGAAATTCCCCGTTCAGACAATCCTCCATGAATTATTTTGCCAAAGACAAGTACTGAATGTGTGACGCCTTTCAGGAGCCAATTTGCAACATTCGGTAGATGAATACCGAGAGCTGAGATAATGACAAAACAAAATGTGCTGCTGACTTCATATCCACAAAAACACAGAGGGGTGATGCAACCAGCCTCAACATACAAATCCTCCTCTGTCTCATACCACGCAATACCCCCCCCCCCCTTCCCTCCCTGCCTCCTTCCCTCCCTCCCTCCCTCCCTCACACCTCCTCCTTCTTGTCTCTCCTTCCCCTCTTCTTTCCCCTCTCTCTCTCTGATTCCCTCCCTGCTTGCCTTCCAGACTGGCACTATGCTAATTAAAGTAGCTAGGAGTGTGAATTTGAGAGGAGAGTGGGATTAGCTTGATAAGTATCAGGAGTACAGAAGCACTGTACCAAAGTCATTTAAATTCTAATAATAAGAAACTGTTAGAACATTCACACTGATGCATTGCAACAATTTCTCCCCTACAATCTACACAAATCCTATTTATTCCTTTATGAAACATAAACCCACACTGGCGGGAATACAGTTGCCTGTTGGGTTTGGTTGTCACCACTCGGCTCCATTGTGATTTTCTCTCTTGCCACTGGTACTTGACTGATATTCTAACAATCAGGAAACTGTGTATTACCTCTTGATACCTCCCTATGGGATTATATTTTCACTAGCTAAGTTGAAAACTGGTGTGACGGCCAGTTCAGACTCCATATAGGTGTTTACCTGTGCTCATTCCATACATCAACAGGCCAACACAAGCCACAGATAAAGGGAGAAACTTTTAACCAAATTGATTTGCACGCCTGTAAAAAGCAATGCTTATACCTTATTAGATTCCACTAACTATAATAGCTACATGCAGAATGTTTATTGGCAATGAAAGAGGATCTATGTGACAGATGTGGTAAAGCGAGCCGGCGGCGGCATGATGAGCCTCAGCCCAGACTCAGGAGTCAGTCTCTTTAAAAACTTCAGTCTAAATAGAGGAGAATGTAATTTGCTTCTTCTGTGATCGTTGATTTACAGCGGTCTGCTGCCTATTGCCTGCACACACAACCCCCCTTCCACTTCTCCTCAGTGCTACCCCCACCTGGTCCACTTCTCGGAGGGAGCGGACACAAATGCTGCTCTCTTCTCTAATAGCTCATGGAATGGCTTTGCTGCCTGCTCCTGTTAAAACTGAGGGGCTATCAGATGGAAAGTGGCAGCGCACACTGCATCAGCAGAGCATATACTGAAGGTAGACTTGGCAGCATCCCCTCCCACTGAGACAGCCTGGAACTAATTGCTGAGAGATATGGATCATATCCCACAATTTGTCAGTTGGGGTGATAAAACCATTGCGAGGCTCGTGGTGGTGAAGGAGTGCTGGTAGCTCTGCTGAAAGGGGCAGCGGGGCTGATAAAGATGGATGGTGAAAGGGTCTTAAAATGGCAGGCGAGGGCACACACAAGGGAGTTAGCTCTGTTTATGAGTTTAGGTTGTGAGTCAGCGCTAAGCCAAACACTCATCACTTCCACAAGAATCTAGCAGTTTAATTTACAACACAGCTTTGGGCTGTGGCGGTTGAGCGCCAGTGCAGCCATGCTTGCACTCCACCAGCACACTTTACCTCTGCACCCAACCTGAAAAAAAAAAACTACTTTCCACATTATCACCATGTTTAATGACAAACGGTTAGCAGTGAACCATGACCGTGGACACAAATTCAAGTTAAAATATGAGTGTGTGAGACCCCTCCAACACCCCCTGCCCATAGTTTCTTTCTCAGCCCCAAACACCGATTAGTCTCTGGACGACATCTGGAAGATGCGTCACTGCAGCTGTGCTGGAGAAGCTTTGCTCTCAGGCCAAAGGGTCTCCTCTCTCCTGCCCTGTGATGGGCCATTTGGGCACCTATGTGAAAGTCCAGCTGGTGGACATTTTCAGAACACTGTGATACAAACAACACACACATGCACACACCAGAAAATTCACATTTAAACCAAAAATGTAGTTTTTCTTTATTATCTAAATGCTCATTAAGAGGATTACATGTTGAAATTTTTATGTTATATATTGGTAGAACTTGAAATACTATAACTCCTTTCAGATGAATTTGAGAAATGCTTCAACACATCTATAAGACACACATCGTCTTGCAAACATGCTCACCAAACTGCAGCGCAGCTTTGGGCATTATTTATTTTGGCTACCAGCGCATATTTCGTTGTAACCTTCTCAGAAAATTAAGTTTGAGTTGACCTTTTGAGACGTTCAAAGCCTTTAAGTATTAGATTATGAGGAAAACAGCATTAACAAATTATAGCCATGACTCAAATTCCTCAGGTTTTCACATGACATCATTTAAGTCTATTATCTAACAGCAAAGAGGCAGCAGTCACTCCGTTTTTTTCTTTCTTCTCTTGCTTTCATGTTTAGATATTTTTGTCATTCTCCATAAATAGGCCTACATGGGTGTTAATACAGGCATAGATTATTCTTTCAAGCCTGAAGTGTTACTGTCCTCTATGATCACTATAAATTACACTAGAATGATGTATTTGTATATGTCATTTACTGGAAAAAAATGGTTTGTTCGATTGTGCAGCTAAATTAAACCATATTAGAATAGTTGGAACCCAATCTACAAAATGCTAAATTGAATTTACTTCTAAATTGATATTATCAGAATGTGTTAGAGTAGATTTTCTATAAAAATTATTGATGTAGCTTTCAGTTCTCCCACCTCTTGTCCACATTTACCTCTTATGCAAACACACACTAACACAAAAAAAAAAACGAATAAATTGCCCTTTAACAGACAAGAGATAAATTTCTCCTCCCTTGAGTGAGGCATTAAACACTCAGACATATAGGACATCCTTGCGTGTTGGGGGGCTTCGAGATGGACAAAGACATGTGTGGAATCAGTTACCCCAACTGCATGTTTGTAGTGTGATGAACAGTTAGCATGCGGTGAAGAGTTTGTGGGGGTTCAGAGGGAGTGTGAACGACTGTGGTAAGTGGAGAGCAGTGCCCCAGAGCTTTTTTTTTTTTTTACTAGCAGTTGATTGATTAATGTTGTTGTCGGGGCATAGGTTCCCTAGAGAGGATGAGGAACCCTATGTGATATGTGGAGGGTTTTACAAGCAGCGGCGAGCTTGAAAGTGATGGGATGAGATCCTGGCCAAAGGCCGAAATGAGAAATCCATCAGGAATGCATTCCCTTTCTCTTCTCTTCTTTTTTTTTCTCCCTCTCTCAGTCTTTGCAGGAACAGCTGTTGCTGTAACTCTACTGTACATATCTTCCTTCGATCTAACGTACAACTGCAGGGCACCCAGGCTGTCAGACAGATTCTTGGGTCTGAGGTGTGAAGATGGGGAGGATCACTGTCAAAACACTCAAGCATGAAGGATCACAGTAAGCAGCAAACTCCCTTACATGAACCGCGCAGTACGGAAAGAAGGGCAACATTTTCGACAGATGAATACATCATTTCTTTAGGTAAAAGAAGAGTAGTACTTTTATTTTCACGAAGAACACCGAGTGAGTGTGAATGCAGTCAGGTGTTATGCTTTTTAGAGGAGTGTTTAGGGGAATTAGAGTGTTTGCTCTTCATGTAGCACAGAGCCCCGTGAGGCCTGAACAAGGTGTAATAGAGTGTGAGCCCCTACAACTGGCTGCGTGCTACAGTAGAAGCCAGATATTTGTCTCGGTGATTCTCAGGACTGAGCTGCTACAGCACATTGATATTGACAGGTGGAGTCTTTAAAGTTAGCAAAGCTAATGTCCAATTACACGTGTTTAAAGGAACACCGAAAGTACTAGGAAATATTTCCTCACTTACCCCTAGCAGTATCTAGGGATGGAGATGGTTTTATCCACATTCTCATATGTTCAACTGGAGGTAAATGTAATTTTGTTTGTGGTGTTTACAGCATTGAAGAAAAAAAATTGTACTGGCAACCTCTCTTTCTAGATCACTGTCCCAGTTAGTCTGCATAATAATCCACAGATCTCACTGTGAACAGTTTTGATTGGACAAACAAAATAGTTCCAATGAAAACAGAATATTCAGATGAAAGTTCAGTGTTTCTGGAAAACCACATTGCAAGTGTCAATTTTTTCATTTTTCATCTATTAACATGGACAAGCTAAGCAAAAACTTTCTGCCTGGCATGGTCCCACAAGAGGTGAGTGAGAAAATGTGTTTACATGCAGGCCTTGTTACTCTTCTGTGTATCTGACCTGTACTCTCGCCTCTGTGAGTTTTGTCCTCTGAGCCAGCTCCTCTCTGGTGTAGATGTCTGGGTAATGTGTCCTTTCAAAAGCCTTCTCCAGCTCCTCCAGCTGCTCAGCAGTGAAGGTGGTGCGGCTGCGCCTCTGCTTCCTCTTCAGGGGCAAGTCAGGCTCCGAATCTACATCTGAACCGTCGTCTGTGCGGTTACCTGAGGTGAGAAGAAAGGGACAGAGGACCATCTGTGTGTGATCATGGAATGAAAACAAAGTTAAGGAGTCTTTTCTGTGAATTAACTGAGGGGTGTTTGTAGAAAATAGCATCAGCTGTGGACTGAAACTGATCATAAACTAGCTCTAACAGCATTATCTGCATTTTGGAGTCTCTTTTGTTGCTGGAGAGAGAGGGACTGGCAACATAGAGGATTCAAATGACAGCTTCTCTGCTCTCAATATACAACTGGGAGAATATTATCTTAATCTGTGGATATTTATTTAATATAGAAGAGGCCCTGATATACAATCCTGCCTCTGAAAGGGGCCCCAGAGGCTGTGAAGGCAGAGGGCTGAGGGGGAGTGGGGGTGTTCGTGGGTAGAGGGGTTAATCTGCACAGGCCACCTTGCTGCTCCTCACCCTGCTTTTCTCTCTCATTGGCCCAGGGCACACTGCTCATACACAGCTCAGCCAAAGTGTATAAAATAGAACACAATATCACACCGAAACCATTCAGTCCCATGTGTTTCCATCTGCTGTCATTAAATGAATTAGAACATATTTTACATTACTTTTTAGGCATTCAACTAAGCTGAATTTTTGCTCGAGGAATATAGATACAGCACAAAGCTGTACAATCCAGGCCGACAGGGAAATTTTTGACAGCAAATACGCATTACCATTGCACATTACCGTTATAACTGAATTTAGAAAATTGCATCATTTTCACCTCCTCTGCATGTCTATTCAAACTACATGGCCCTTTTCATTTCATGTCATAAAATTCACATTTTCATAATTTCCTCATTGAGACATTGACAAGGCGGCGTGATGTGCCAGTGTTGCTCCAGGCCTAGTTGGATTGCATCATGCACAGTCCAGAAAGTGTGGGAGAGGGAAAATAAAGGGAGATATTGAAGAAGAGGGTGTATGAAGAGATTTCTGCTTCTGACAGTGGCCCTTTGCTATTCAGCTCAAATGAAAACTATAATGCTCACCTGAATGTCTCGCCTGAGTGAGTTCCTGCTGTCTAATTCGTTGTTTTACCGCTCTGATGTCTGTTTAAAGCTCACTCCAGTCAAATCTTTCAACATAAGTGGACAAAAGAATACTCAAACCTAGCCTCCAAATAACAACTGTGAGAACAAAAGAGCAACAGAGCTGGCGGAGTCTCAAGGCCAGCTCCAGAGTTTAATTAAACAAGGAATTATGGGATTATATGGAGACTATCATTACAGGCCACTCCATGAGTCTTCTACGAACATTTTTTGTCCCCCTGAGCTCATGCTCAATGATTCTCTGTGGATTACATGTGGCCGCAGGACATGAGGCCGCATTCATTAAATCAATTCTTCAGTCTTATCCTTTTTAATAAAGATTGATTCTTGAAGCACAGGCTCACTCCGCTGCAGAACACCCTTGAACATACAAAGTTGAATATGTACATACACCACATATCCCTTTGTTGGTTTTCATGAGGATGCGTATATCCATTTGCCCGCTAACTTGCCATGACGACACTTGAGACCAGCCCAGCAGCGTACAGATCACTTTCCAAAGTCACCTCTGTGTCCTACAGGGAGACATGGGGGCCAGAGTCGACTCATACTCAAGGGGCCCTGAGAAAGACGCCAAAGTCTTCTCCTCCTCAAATTATTTTCATTTCCTCCCCTTTGTTTGAGGTGGTTTCACAGACTTTATTTTGCGAGTAAACCACTGTGGCAATCTGTGTCACATTTAACATGCTATCAGGCTAATGACTGATAAACCTCAACAGACAATGGCTTGCACTGCTTCTCTCAATTAAGCCCCACAGAGCCAACACATCTGCTCTTGTACATGAACCAGAAGCGCAAGGTCAACAGCCCTGCCTGTAATGAGTGAGGGAAAATGGAAAATGGCACACGCTGCATGGGGCCAACTGGGACTGGGGTTGGATGTAAAACTCATCTATATGCTGACTGCATTTGGTGAGTAGAAGACAGAAAAGATCTAAAACACATGGCTGCCAACCATGTTCATGTAAGACAGAGCCAGACACTGACTTCTGTTAATATATATAAGTGTTACAATAAAGGACTAGTCTATTAATGGACATCAGATTATTTGGAAACAGGTCTGCAAAACAACCCATCTTCAGTCACAAAAAACACTTCAGACTGTAAATTTCATGCAACTGCTTTCCATCTCACTCAAGTACCAATGTTAACAATCAGGGAGAAAATAAGCAAACATGCAAACAAAATCCCTGCAGGGCTGTCGAGGTCAGTTCCTTAATGGTACAATCGGCGCAAAAAGGTACACTCTGATTAGGCCTTTGCATAATACGACAGCTGTAATTTCCATTCAAAGGTTCATGGGGTATTGATAAACCACTCATGCCTTGTCTCATTAGTTATTGTCCAATTAGAATCTAATTATGTGCCATCCAGTGGGCATGATTACTGCCGTGTACTCTCCTCTAGGGGCCCTCTGAGCTTTTGCCCTGATATTGATTTCAAATTGTGCCCATAAAGAAGAATTAAGCAGGTTTACACATTGCTTTGTCTAGGTAAGTGCTTGATTAAGATTGAAGATAGCACTGGCTATTGTTTGAGTAAAAACTACCTTAACCTGAATTGTAATGAATGTCATGACTTACGAAAGAGATGGCTTCAATACAGGACTTGAAGAGTAATCAGTCACTGACTTTTAAAACAACTGTTCTAAAGGGTAATCACCTTTAATGGTTGGTGTTAATCTCTGCCAACAAAGATGTATGCACGCTACATATTAACTGTATACTGTATAAACTATAAACTAATTCTGATCAAGGGATTAACATACTTAACTCTTTTACATAAACAGGGAAGGATACAATACTTTTGCAGTCAGTTGCCAATCAAGTTACAACTTTACAATTCACCTTCCAATTTAGCTTCACAGAGACGAAGCAAATAAAAAAAAACAGCAACATTTTGTCTGAGGTGTTTCTGTAGCATCATCATTCACAATTAGTTTCAAATGTTTTCATTCATAACAAATTAAAGGGGGGGTGGGGTGGGGGAGTGGGGGGGATTCCACACTGAAGATGAACACCACAGATGTGGAGATCCACATGACATCCTTTCACCCTGGTGTGACTCTGCTTTAATGATGCTCTAATTCTGACCAGACCTTTTAGATAAAACAGAGTTCTTACTTTTGAAGGACTTGAGCTGCTAGTTAATAGTTTTAAGGTTACTCTGAGGTTTAAAGCCTGCTCTCTCCCCTGATGCTCCACTGCTGACCTTGCAGACAGACTCCTCAGACTACAGGCAGATGGGATCCTCATCATCACCCTGTTTCCTCAAACCCCTCCTCATATTCACCCCCTCCCCACCTACTCCTCCAGCCCTTCTTCTCTTCTCCCTTCAACCCTTCGGACTCATCCACATCCACATCCACATTTCCCCCCGAGACGCTGAGGTAATGCTGATTTAACAGGCAGCTGTCCATTCAATACCGGCAATTAACCAAGTGATCTGTTGGGTTACAGATTTATGATCCATAACAACAGCAATAAACTTCATGCCTACCAGTTTGTTGAAAACACTTCATCCAGACACCAAATACTGTGAGGTACAGCATAGTTTTGAATGAAAAATAACAACTAGGGCCCTAAAGTCATAAGACATTACACCATGTCACCAGCATAAAGAAGCTCTGTTGCATTCTCTCTATTCTCTGAAAAATATCATTTTATCCCTTTTCATGTCCATATCTTTATTTGAATTATGACAACAACGAATAAAATCTATACAATAAAGGAAAGAACATATAAAACCAAAAGCTGTTAAAAATAAAAACAGAAAAATATAATATATACTTGGAATATAAACATAATACAAAAGAACATAAAATAAAAATCTGTGGCAATATTTTGCAAAAAATGAAGGAATATTATATTTTTGCATGAGAAACTCTCTAATAAAAAACACTGGAAAAACCTGCTTTTGCAGTGGTGCAGGTGTAAGGTGTTTTAATCCTTCATCTCACCAGTGAGCAGTATTAGCTTAAAGTAAAGTGGTACTCATCCGAGTCAGACTGTCTCTGATATCATAACCCATGGCCTCAATATCAGCCATACCTTTGCAAACTATCCAAGACAGAGGGACAAAAACAGACAGAGCTTTGGCAGTGCAGCATTAGCTCATAATGGCTCATTTTGAAAAGCATATTAGTTCCAGCATAATTACAATCAGGCCTCACGCTCTGTGTTTTGCAGGCATTCACAGGACCAGCCTCTGAGCACCGAGTCACACCAGTTGACTGTGACTGACAGCAGATTTAGTTAAAAATGGTGTTTTTTCCTCCCTCTTTTTTTCCCACAGGACAAAAATAACACCGCATCTTTTCTCCCTATTTATGTTGACTTGTTTATTTTGTGCCTACCTTTTGTCGTAGTTGATACTGCAATTATACTTTTTGTCAGTCAGAGGGGGTGAATATCAAAAGGCCTAATTATGCAAACAGGCCTGTGATAAGAGGCATCTGCCTGAGATGGGATCTGTTATCTCTGACATGCATCTGTCTCTGTGCTGTCTTTGCTGCTCCAGGCCTGCATATAAACAGCCCTGCCTGTCCCCAGGACTGCATGCAATTCAACCACCAACACTGGAGTGGAGGGATGTTTCGGGGGCGGGGTGGATCGTGCAGCAACATCAAATAACTAACAACTTCCCAATTTGCATTTTTCTGAGAATGGTGCGGCATCTCTGCTTCATGCACTTGCCTGTTCATCCCAAAGGGGTTGCCAAGTGAAAGGAGGCATGTGATTCAAGGCATTTACCGAAGGATGTATCTGAGATAGGAACCTTATGTGAATACAAGATAGAAGACAGTGATAACCAGAATGGTTTAAAGACAAATTCTCTATGAATAATCTTTTCCTGTAGTTATCTCGCTGCTAGCGACAAACAAAAACAAAACTCTCAAAGTGAGCAGAGTCTCAGCAAGGTTGGGATTTATTTCTATATATTAGATATACCTCGGTCAACATACCAAACAGTTTGTAAAAAGGCTGCATATGTGACAATATCAAGTTAACTGTTTACTTGGTTTGGTAACATGCCAAAATGCATAATCAATTTCCTCTGGTTGTCAGTGACCTTCTCTGGGCAGTAATTTGACATTTAGCTGAAATTGAATCTGGATGAGATGTGTAACTCTACATAAGGACATTAAAAATCCTCCTATCTAAAATAAAATCATTTTCAGCTCACCTTTATGGACAGATGTCATGAGATTCAGCTTTGTCTCATGCCTATCATGCTATTACCAGTTTATAGCAGGTGGTTGAGGACCAAGGGCACTCGTCCCAGAATGTATCCACTGAGATGGGACAAGTGAGAAGGAAAAGGGGAAGTGAACAAGAGTGCTATAATTTGTGCACACCGTGTTCTGCAATTACACTTAAAAAAAGAATAAAAAAGTTTTAAGATAAGTAGTAGCTGTTACAAACTTCAAACATACTCAACAACTAGCTGATGAAAATGCTAGAAAAAGCCGCCTTGCTTTCTCTACACACAACACACAATCTCTCACTGCCAGTGTCAGAGTTTAAGACTCTTTCACATCAACATTCCTCAGGAAAATTCCAATACTTTTCTTTCCTTGTCTCTTGGACAGAATCGCATTCTTTAGAAAAGGAGTAGGGGGCTTGAAAAAGAGCAAAAAAACTGCAAGAGAGGAAGAAAGATGGGAGGCTCTATAATCTTTGGCTCTCACAACAAACAATTAGCCCCCTTTTCTCTGTTTGAGGTGGGGAGAAAGTGGGAGAGAGAGGAAGGGGGGGGCACACAAGAAAAAGCAGAGGAGACACAGAGTGAACAGCAGCGAGAGCGATGCTCTTTTATGGCTCTTGTCATATGGATGAAGGCGCAAGCGCGTCCATGAGAGCGCACGCTCACCTTCAACAACAGGGCGTCCACTGGGCCTCCCGGCCTTTTCAGCCGGGAGAGACGAGCTCCTCAGGGGGCCATTAGAGCATGAATAGGGGCCTGACAGCCCTGTGCAGTTCCGCAGGGCATCCATAAACGCTGACATATTGACTCCCCATGCCTCTGCACAGCCTGAGTGTGAAAGTGTGAAGGGCTTGAAGGGTGGGATTCTTTTTCTTTAATATGCTACTGACTAAAACTTGTAATTTAGTGACAATATGATTGGTTGCTTTTGGCTTTAAAACATGCTCTTTTTCTATGTGAGGCAAATACTGTTGTTCCTCAGAGTACTGTTCAAGTTTTTTTTTATTTTTAAAAATATAAATAATTGTTTTAAAATACTTCTTTTCATGTAAATATGAGGATAAATACACTTCTGACATAGGAAATATGTTAGTTTGCACCATTCAGACAATAGAAAATCCTAGATTTACATACATCATGCATATTTACTTTTATATTTACTCTTTTGGCAGACGCTTTTATCCAAAGCAACTTACAAGTGACATATATATTACATATATGAATTTACTATTTTCTCCCACTGTGGCAGTTTTTAGAACAAAGCCAGATTACAGAGGATCTAACAGAGCCACATGTACCCATAAAGACTTCAGAGGATACAAAATGTGAACCTTGTTAGGAAGACTGTTGCCACCTCTCACTTCCCCGCTAAGACTGAGCTTTACACCAGGTTTCTTCTTGTGCAGAGCAGAATGTCACTGCCTGAGCTCCGGTCTTTGCTAATTGAGGTCAGAGCGAAAGTAATGAAATTAACAGAGAGCACAAGAAAGTAAAAAGAAGCCCATGGGGGTCTCTGCCAAATGGCACTGGAGCCAGAGCCCCGGTCCCCCAGCAAAAAGCTCTAAAAACCTACGCAGGAAATCAAACAGTAATGTCTCAGGGCTATGAGCCGAGGTCTCCTGGAGGAACAAATCATTTTCTCAACAAAGCCAAAGAGAGATTACTGAGCACAGTATAGGAATGCACAGCGGACATTTTTATGTGCCCAAGGGAAGTTTCCTAATTTTCTGGACAAGGCTGGGCAGCAAATATTGTGGAAAAGTTTGAGTGATATAGAGGACACTAGAAAGGAAAGAAGAGTTGTAAAGAAGGATGAAAACTTTAATAAAAACTTGGGATTCATCTGAACAAAGCTAAAAATAAAAAAAATTAAAAAAGGAAAAAAAAAAACTTAATTACTTAATTAATAGGCAGTAAAAACTTAGGTCTGTATAGTTGGTTTTAAAACTGTGTACTGTGTGAAATCATTTGATACATTATCAAAAATACTATTATACTACACTATATTATGGTCCACTGACTTCTAGTGGATTGTAAGTAAACAAACTGTTACCAAAGAGTCCTTTTATGTTCGAAAATTAAATGAATATTTCCTGTAAAGAGCTTTTTTTCTGGGCACAGTGAAGCATTACAGTGCTTGGCATTAATTTCTGAGATCCCTCCATATTGAGAGGTTGTAATGTGGCACAGTAGCAAAGCTTTTTATACTGAGACTACATATTCCCCAAGGAGAGAATGACTGACGATGCAGAAATAAGCCCATTAGTTGAAAATAGGGGACAACATTTGAAGTTGTTATTTTGTCGGCTAGGACAGGAGCTCCACCCCACTGTTTGGACAACTGCTTTCACATTTTAACTTGGTGGGAAAAAACACATTTCTGATTCGCAACACTTAGGGAACATGTTTATTGTCTTTGTGGTTACGGAAAAAAAAAAACATGCACAATTAAAACAAATGAATATTTCAGTGGCAAAGCAGATCAAGAGCATAAAATGTGAAATGTTCTGGCGTTAAGTAGCATAGGCTAATGGCGATTCTTAAACTAGCAGACCATGGTCAGTGTCCCTCATTCATCACTGAGGGAGAGCATGGGCGCACTGTGCTAAACGTAATTACTGTTGCACATTATGTGGGCTATTCCTGTATTGTAATAAAATTAGCCAGAAATGCTTTTTGTCTTTTCTAATGCAGCTCCATGGTAACCAGTGGATGGTCATAATGCAACACACTGTCCTGATCTGTGCCAGCTGTCAGAGTTTGACAACCCTAGCTGGCAAGGCGAATTGGAGGAAACTACATTTCTTTCAATAAATTGTGTGGCTCTGACCTACTCATCCATTGCGCAATTTAGCATGGACATAATAAAGCTCGAGATGTCCTGATGTACTCTATACTCATTTTTGTGATCCTTCAGCTTTATTGTTTGGCAGAATAACAATGGCTTAATCGCCGAGACAAAGATCTATTTCTGCCAAAAGTCCTGCTCATTATTACACTGTCCATCTTAAAATTTTTTTCCTGAGATTACCTCAGGCAGGCACGGAATTCAATTGCACCATACAGTCAACTCTACATTCCTCAAAAATACAGACAAAAACCTTTAACAATAAGAAAATGTTAATGCTGTGCAGACAACATTCATTTAAAAAGGCAGGACTGCTGGGTACTAATTGTAAGTTGACCACTTTTTTACTAATTAAATGATCATGCATTATAAGTAATATCATATAATCATGTATGAGTCTGTATGTAAAAACTGACTTTCGCAGGGTTGAAAAGCAAACAGTCAAATTTGACAGAATAAAAAAGGACAGCGCTGAGTCAGTTTGGCCCATTATAACAAAATGCTGCTGATTTCTCTGCTTGAAAATGTTATTTGGCTTAAATCAAAGAGGCAACTACATGCAAAGGCTTGTAAATATACTGCAGAATAACTGGTGCACCGTTCACAAATTCTGAAGGGGCTTTGTCATTATTTGACATTATCTGTGAGCATTTATAAAACAAAATTTATGTTGTCTGGTGGATAACGCATTAGGCAAAATGAATACAATTTATGCAATGACATGGTTAATTAAATACTGCTTACAGCTGAAATCACTCTGTAAACTCTCTGTCCCCTTTGGCATTTCACCTAGTTGAGACAAAACCAAAACCTACAGTCTTCATGAGGACAACAGTAGGAGAAGTATATAATCTGATCAGTCTGTGTGTGGGGCTTATTTTCTATGTTGTGTGATGCTGTGATGCCATGAAGGCTCAGAATCAGTTTATTGCTTGTTAACATTGTTATTGGTGCTTTCTGACAACAGGCACCATTGTCTGTATAGGTCGTGAGGTCAGTTAATTACGCTTGTTTATTGCAGCAAAATGACGGCAGCTTCTCTAATGATGTGTGCAGAACAACTGCAGAAGGAGGTTTGTTTCAGCAGATGTTACCTGAATTGAACAGTTTTTTGTTATTTTTTTCCTTTTTTTTTTTCCGGAAGCCAATCAGAAAGACGCCAAGAGGACATCTCAAAGCAATTAAATGAGATTTCTGTCTGATAACAAATACTATAGGTTTTTCCATTAAAATCTTTGAAACTAATCTCACCCGCTGAGAACACTTGTCTCCCCTCGTGGCATGGCAAGGAATCAGCAGTGAGAGATAAATAAATGGCCTTTAAAAAACATTGGCCCTCTTGTCAAGACACATACCCACTCGAGAGCAGCAACAGTCCACATGTCAAGCCATTCTCTTCCCATTTCCTCTGCTCTCTTTGCTAAGACACTCCTGTCTAATGAAGTAGAGGGACTGAAATCCCACAGGGCTGCAGAGCTCTGTCATCCCTGAGTGTTGTTTTCCCCCTGGACAGGCCAGTCGTTGTCCACTATTCAAGGTAATACTCACCAATCAGGATTCATTACAACCCCAAATCTATGAATGAACTGCCCACCGCAAACGCAAACACACAACTGCCCGGGAGAAGAAATAGGCCTCCCAGGGATCCCCTCCAAACTAAATTGGATTGCCAATGCGGCCCACAGACATTTGAGAAGTCGAGAAAAACAATGGAGCAGATAATAAATACTCCAAAGCCACAATGATGACTCCACTTGGTAAACTAACACAGTATTGATCGTCTTCTTTTTTTTTGTGTTTGTTTAGAAAAGCCTCATCCCTGCTAATAGCTGTCTGAGAGTGTAATCTCTCCCTTGTCCTCCCCCTCCTCTCCTCCCCTCCACATTCCCTATTATGTGGTTTCTTTCAGCGCGCCTCAAATAGTTTAGGTTCAGTGTCGCACTGGGGTACGGGGCATGGGACTGGGGACCAATTGTTTGCTAATGTTGACACCTGCCAGAGCAGGCTTGGTCTATTTGGGGCCCGCCAAGCTGCAAACTGGATGCTCCCCCTCTTTAGCGAGATTAAGTGTGGGTTGCTGGGGTCACAAATCACTGGACTCCCTCTGATGTTGTGAGGCACAGAGCCAGAGACTGAGAGGACTAAAAGAGAAAGCTGGAGAGGGAGGAACAGAGGAGGGAAGAGGGATAAAGAGTGACAGTCTATTGTTTACTGAAAAGGAGGGGAATAATGTATCTTCTTGAGTGCGCGTAACCAGTGTGTTCCATCCAAAGAAATATATCAACAGTGAATCTACAAGCACACAACAGATTTCTGCCTGGCTTTGGGTGCATAAATGATCAGGAACATTTGAAATCTCTTTGTTTAAAATTCAGCATTAACAGGAAAAACCAATTGTCACAGTCTGCACATAACAGCTTGTGCAATTTCCACACTCGAAATATAGCATTAGTAGTAAGAAAAAATATGATGCAGCGCATTAAGCCATCTGCTTTCATGATGATTCACGGGACAGACTTTCTTGAGTTCTCTTGAAAATAACCCATGCTCTTTGAGAATAAATAAACATGAAAACATGGCGCACTTAGATCCTGTGCATCTACATTCTAATTCTTCAGAGAACTGTTAAAGAAAGTGCTTATTGATCCAAACACATATTTACATATATCTCCTTTTAGGTTTATTTAAACACACATATAGTGGAAAGTCCAAGGGAGAATCAGCATGGACATAACAGACAGTGCCCAGCTCCTCCTCCTCCTCCCCCTTCCTTTGCAGATGTACATTAATTCTGAGCTGCTGCAGAAGCACCCTCTCTCCCTTTAAAACTGCTGCTGTCCAGCCTGATCGTGTCAGTTTGAAGGCCCCTATTGAAAAGTATTCATGCATCTGCCTTTGAGGCACAATAGCAGCTAGTTTATAAACTGTCTGCCCAGGCACCCAAAGGCTTTAGTTCTTATTGTTTTGCAGCCCCTTAATAAACTTTTTGGAGGAGTTCATCAACTTGCCTGAATAGCCTATGCAGCAAGTCTCAAGACAGAAAATAACAGAGGGGCCTTTTCTCCTCCCTCTTCTTTCTCTCGTCCTTTTCTAGTGGCTGTTCATCTAACAATGGTGAGAGTAGGCTGTCAGACATCACAGGGCTTTTTTGTACTAATACAAGAAAAAAAGTATTCAATAAAAAGAGAAAGCCACCTCTTAAAATGGCTATCGAAGACATTGTATTTTTGCACAGGAGGTAAAGGCAACTCAAGCTGCACAATAAGTTAAAAAAATGTTTACAAACTTATACTTATGTGGAAACATAATATATGTATATATATATATATATATATATATATATATATATGTTATAAATAAGCTGTTTTGTTGTTGACGTTGCATGACATGTTAAAAGTGATGAAAATATTTAGATTGAAGTCTGAATTTCTGAATAATAATAAAATACTGCTGGAGAAAAATAGAACAAAATATTAGTTTTTTATTCAGTCAGAGATTTGCCTGACACCTGTTAGACAGGCAGCACAGAAATGACGGATGCAATAAAATGTAATTTTGGCTGTAAGCCATTAATCCACTGTTATACCTTTAAACTCGGTGGTAAAAAAAAATTAGCCAAACTTAAAAGTCTTTAATAGATGTCTGCTCTAATTAATTTCATACCTAATTAAAACAAGGTTACAGTCCATGCAGGCTGCCCTGTTTAGCCTGCTGGATGGCCATAATTGAAGTAATAGCGGAAAAAAAGAAGCCTGCTTAGAAATAAAAGCCCGCAGCGGTCCAATTCAACAACACCACCACCCAAACGCGCTGCTTACCCCCCCCCCCCCCCCCCCCCCCCCACCCCGACCACCACCGCACACACACCCTACCCCTCCACCATCTGACCCAAAAAGGCCTCATTGGCTGCCCCGGACTAACCACCTACTGTTTCCCACCGATGCACTCGGTGCGTTTTAACACCCTAATTAGATGTGACAAGTTCAACGAGCTGGTTTCAGAACAGGAAAAGCTGGTCAGGTTATGATTTCCGAGTCAGACTCACAGGGGAATCTCTGGACAGCTGATTCCTGTCAGCCTCATTCATCTTCTTCCAGCCAATTAAACATTAGCGCTAACAAAGCGCTGGTAATTTGGGCAACAGGCCTACATTAAACGCTTAAAGTGGAAATGTAAATGGGCATGTCGGTAGGCCCAGAGCTCTAACATAATAATAATAATAATAATAACAATAACATAAATGTGATGGCACAAAATGCAAACAAAATGACTATTGATAGACGAAGTACTTATATTGTAACACACTTAGTCTGTAGTGTATGAAGTTACATTTGTTAAGGAACAAGGAACAATATAGGAGTAATATTTCAATAATTGTCAACATCAAAAATTGCATTTGCCAAAAATAATATCCCCATTTCAACCAAGAAAGATATGAAATGCTTTCCCAAATTACCTCTAATGGCACGAAATGAATTTACCTCTACATAATTAGGTTACAAAATGATTGAAAACTGTCTTCTTAAAGCTACGTTAGCTACTTAAAATAACTCCCATCCTTTCCAGATAAACTGCACCAAGAACAAGTGGTGAAACAAATTAAACAAATCAGAGATTTAAAAAAAAAAAAAAAAAAGAAGTTACACATGATTCAGCTCGCCTATTATAGGCCTACCTTTTACACCTGTTGACATGAATTTGTGATGCCGATGTTAAGGCTGTGTGTGTGTGTGTGTGTGTGTGTGAGAGAGAGAGAGAGAGAGAGGAGAGAGGGAGATAGAGTGAGAGAGGGGGAGTCAAACTTGAGCAAAAATTGAGATTCTCTGTTTATTTTGGACCACAGCCCTGCAGGCACAGCGCATGATCCCGGAGCCCCATAGTGAAAATTGGCGAAATAAAACACAGACAGAAATGGGAGACGCGCTGAAGCACCCTACTGTTGTGACAGGATACCTGGAGGGCAACACTTCCTCTTTAATTTGTCTCGTATGGTTTGAGACCCCCAACCAGACAATCAATCCTCAGAGTCTACATAAGCCCACTGAATTTAATTCTCGATGGTTAAATTATATGCTATAATTAAATATATCATTTTAAAATGCTCGGTGGCATAGAGGCATCTTATCAACTTGGTCTTCCTTTCGTTGTTATCACATTAACAGTAGCAACATCTAAAATGGGCCTATCAGCATTTGTGAGGAGGATTGCAGGCTAAACAAATGGCACCTATGGGCTTACATCTTATATTCTGATATTTTCGAGCAGGAAATGTTAACCTTGAAATGCTACTATCTGCGTCTAACAATGTGTGATCATAACCCCATAAATGAGGGGAGAAATTGAATCCTTTTAAGTTATTAAGCAGGAAAGGATTATAAACTCGTCTTTATAAATGAGCTAGAAATCCCCATGTCTTCCTCTGTACACTTTTAAATTTCCCACAAGAAGCTGGAGAGGAAAGATTGCCCCTTTTCAAGAGCCCCACAAGAGATGGAAAAACCATTTTTGTGCCCAGATAGGGAGTCGTCCCACATGGTAAGCGCCACTTTAATTAATAGACAGCCTTGAGAGGTATCACTGTCAGCCTGGATAATGGTGGCAGAGCCAGTGTTTGTGCTTCCATGAATATTTCTGATGTGATCAAAGTCAAATGCCAGCACAGAATGAATTTAAGCCTACTCCATTTTTTTTTTATTTTTTTTTTTTTACTTAGCCTAATGCTGTCGACACTTAAAGCTCCTGACACTGAGATGCCTCTCCGCTTTGGTAGGCCTACAAGCTTAAACAGCGCTCCTTAAAATTGATGCATTACTCATTACTCATAAGCAATGGGTTTCATGTTATTATTTTGCACGGTTTGCTCATGTCACCTTGCTGGAACCAATAGGCTAATTTGTTACACTGGTGGTAGCTCTGGCCATCAAATATCGCGATAGCTCATTAACAGCAAATAACACTTTATACACATTATTTTTTTTTTTTATGTAAAACATTATTTTTGAATCCAAAGCTTACATTTTGACTGATTTTTTTTTTTTTTTCACCAAAATGCTTACCTACACTTAGAGAAGGTATCTTACATTTTTGGAGATATTCTTCATCTTAAATCGACTCAGTGTTGTAGTAGCCCTAACAATCAACTGACAAAAACGACCAGGTCTTTAACTTCCCTTTAACTATACCTATTGGTTGATTGTTAAAATAGGACAGGTAGTCATTAGCCACTAAGCAACACCTTACATGATAAGAACAAAGCTTAGCTAGCTACATGGAATTAATGTGCTATTTCAGAAAATACATAACTTGAGTAAAAATGTCACCAAAATAGTCTGGTGGAAATGCTTATACTGTGATAAGTAAACATTTATATTCTGTTAAGTGCTGTAGAAAACTTAACAAATTGAGAAAAAAAAACATTTAGAGATAAGAGTGTCAACATTTATCATATTATTTCAGCTAAAATTGAAATCTGTCACACCATTTAAGGTGTAGGCTTGTATATTAAATGAGAAACTGTTGAAACAAAGCAGTTATTCCTTAATAAGAAACACCTTCACAGCCAAAGCTACTACGTTACCTGCTATTTAAGCTAGCCATGGAGTTAATGTGCTCACTATTTATACATTATATTTGATATTATTCATTCTTAGTATTACTGAGTGGTTGTTAAAGGTTATGATCATAAATCATCCCACAGACATGTCAACCTGCCACTGTTTGATACAACCAAGACAGCAGGTAGATAGCTATCACCTATGTCAAATACATAGAATCTACACAACACTGTTGTGAAAAGAAAAAAAAAACTCACTTGACTGCATAAATATTTTTTTCTTAAACATAAAATGGCTCATTATATTGCCACTGTTTACTGTACATAGACTAAAAATATATAGGCCACTTGAGTTGTTAACAAATGAAATATGAGCAGTTAAAAATCAGAATCTATACATTTTATTTTGTTTCAGTACTGAAAAGGCACTATAACCTATTTTGCCAGCTTTACAAACTTTTTATTTATTGAGCTACTGCAAATACAACCACCCCAGAAAATTATTACACATGTGTTAGTATTGTTCATTTTATTTTATTTTATTTTATTTTATTTTATTTTATTTTATTTTGCTATCGATCATGTCCTGTCTTTCAGCTCCTGCTCCCTTTATAAAAAAAATGTAGGCCTACCGATGTAAATTCCAGTGAAATGTGGCTTGAGTGGCTGCGGGGACAGGGGAGGTTAATCCGAGTTTAATGCAGTGAAGCACAGCGCAGGGTCTGGGCTATGATGGGTATGTTATCTCTGCCCAACATTTGGGTCTCCCTCAATTTCCACCCAGCCAAATAGCTGCGAGAAAGTGCAGATGGAGTCACTCTCAATGCCTGAGGAAAAAACGTTATTAATAGCTAAATAACTTCCCCATACTTTCACTGAATCTCTCTCACACACTGTTCCAGATGGATTTGTTTGAAGTGGTCTCTCGCTTCATTCCCCTGTCCTTCTCATTCAGCACGGCTTTAGACCCGAAATATAGCTACATTATATTACCATACACTTAGAGACTGGGTGTGTGTGCACGAAAGTGTGTGCGCGTGTTATAGTGTGCGCGTCCCGCATGCGTGTTTGTGACGTGGAAAAGCACAGAGGGGGCAGCTTTTCACACTTTCCATCACTGGAGGCCGAGTTTGTCGTTAATAACAGCAGAAATGATTGTTTTTGTGTGTTTTTTTTTTGTTTCTGCAGTAAACATGACTGTTCATGTGAGAGGAGGATAAGCCTGAAAAAAGTCATTTTTATGTAATTGCTTGACGTATGAAGTAAATTTACAAATCTTTGCAGGTATTTTACAGCACAAACTGAAACAGAAAGGGGGGGGGGGGGGGGGGGGGGGGGGGGGTAGATAATCTAGAGACAAGTATGCTCTCCAAATATGATAGAAAAAAAAAAAAGTTTAGGTCACACTGTAGCATCTCATAGCTATTAACTGTAGCCTCCTCTCCCTTCCCTCCTAACCTGGATGTTTAGGTTGTCTGACTTGCTCACACCTCTCCGCCGGTCTGTCACTTTCCCTCCCTGATGCTCGGATATAATCCCACATGGCATCTGTTTAATTAGATTGAGGACCTCAGGTAATCCTGCGATTTGCTGAAGTGTCCATCGCCTGTCTCTGCCTCATCTGACGGTCAGGTTGGAGGCTCAGCGTGGCAGATGGACGCCGGACAGCTGATTCACCTTCTCTCTCTGACCGGTGTGGTGCAAAACAAGGCTGCCCACGTTTGCGCAGATGTAGTGCAGCCTTTTCTCCATTACTCGCGCGTAATTAAACTTTGGCACCATGGATGGGAAACTTGTTTGTGCACAGACAGAATGGTGGGAGGACCAGGGAATCCGCTTGGTGATCACCAGGCGGTAAAACAGCTAACAGAATTAAAAAAAAAAAAAAAACGCCTATAAGGTAGAACTATTTTCGAAGCATTAAAACTTCGTTTTGGTTGGTTACCTTCTCCTATATCCTTCTGAGAAACGACAGTCGACTCCATGCAGCAAAAATGAAATTTAGAAATATTGTAATGTGGATAACAGTTTAAATACACGTTCAATAAAGCTAGATTAGCGCTAGGATAAATCCATGATGTAACCTCTGAGAAAATCAAATACACAGACCTAATAAACAAATAGATAAATAAATAAATTCTTAAAATCTGGATAAGTAAACGAAAAAAAAAAAAAAATCTCATGAATTTTGTGCCCAGGGCGAGCCACTGTGAGCTCCGCTCTGAGATGAAAGTGAAAAGAAATAAAAGGCTCTATTTAATCTGCTTTAAAACCCCTCTCCACATAAGGGCTGTGCTTCAAACTCGGAGAGTGAGGGGCTGATTGGGGATAAATACATTTCTTACCATGCCTGCGAGCTATTACACCCGGCACGAACACAGCCACCTATTCAGTAACCATCGTTTCCAGTGCTTACTCTAATAAGTATTAACATTATTAAATGCCATCCGGATGCCGGTAGTCTAAACTGCATTACGCAGAGGGGTGCGTCTCTTTTTATAGCAACGTAATTCAGTCCCAATTTAAAACATAAGCGGTGCTAAGAAAATAAAAAAAAAAAAAAAAAAAAAAATCAGAAGCAGGAACATTATGTGGATATTTTGTACCAACAGTAGAAAGTCAATAATAATGCAGTGGCAATGTAGCTCACACTTTAAAAGTCAAACTATCACATTATCCAGCAAACTGAGTTGTGCGTAAAGGACAGAGCCTTCAGAAATGCTGGCCATTTGCAGCCAGAAGGCTTCACCAACCATCTATATGAACACTGGAGATATTTGCAACAAAATGGTGACATTTTTCTCGCAACATTAATGCATGGTGTGACAGAAGAAAAGAGACCGTTTTCACGCTATCAACTGATTCTTTTCCAACACCATTATATAAAATTACAAAACTATCTACCAGCGGGGCGTACTGAATAATTCATCTCCTTTTATGTCTCTCCTTGCCCTTTGTCCAAAGTTTTCTCTCTCTTTTACCCGATGTTTGAATGAGAATGGACGGGCCCATACTCTCCTTTTCGCTGCCCTGCTTTCCAGGATTTGCTTTTGTACCTCGGACTCTTCACTTTAGAAAAGCGTCAATAGAGGGGAGGTTTTGCTCGTGAAGTCCATCTTCAAGTTTGAAAAATCTTTGGCAGTATCTTTTTTTTTTTTTTTTTTTAGTAAAAAAAAAAAAAAGTGGGGGGAAGGAGGAGGGGTGGGGGTGGTGGGGGGGTGGTGTTTGGGGGGGGGGGGGGGGGGTCTTTTCTAGACTCTTATCTGAACCCCATCCACACATGTTTGATCATCAAAAAGGCCAACCTTTATATCGCTGTGAGGATGCGCATTTTTCACTCCCCATGACCAAGAAAACCAGTAAAACTCTAAACATAATAAAATATGACAATAAACTCAAGAGTTTCTCTTGTAAACTGTCAAACAAATTGACTTCTACTCGTGCCAAAGAACTTCACGTTAACTCAGAAAAAGGAGCTCTTCACATTTTCTAATTGCATGTGATGGTGTTATATTATATCTATATTTAAATATATACAAAATGCCACAGAAATATGAAACCCACATGATATACCAATGCATTTAAGGCTATTAAAAGCTTGTAAATTCTATTGACAAATACCGACAGGGAATACCTGCATCAAAGCTTTATTTTTCCCTCCTCGCAGCATTACTAATAGAGCAAATAATAATATGAGCATTGATTTCCTCTTTAACTGACAAGTGGTGAAATGTCAGGGAACTGACATCGATTGTGAAATGGGTCAACTGTCAGCTGTCGTTTAGAGGTCGTTAAATGAGTGAATGAATGAGGAGGAATTCGCTACACAAATTAATTTTCTGCAGTTAAATACCTTCTGCCAAGGCTCTCATAAATAATTGAGTAAATGAACAACTGCTGGCTCGGAGTTAAAAGCAGGAATAAATTCTCTGTTTAGCTGCAGCTCGGATGTGGGACAATTTCCCAAGAGGACGTAAAGTAGGAAGTCTGTTTAAAACACTTGCTTCCTGCTTACAAGGCTGCAATTTACTCAGACTAGTAATAATAATTATTAGAATGATCATAATAATAAATTATTGTTTCAGACATATACAAAAGGGCCATATACTTTCTGCTGTTAACTTACATTTATCACCGAGGATGCCATCGATGCTATGCTTTGTTTTCTTTTCTCCATCTTCATCCTTCTTATCACAGTCATCCTCGTCATCTTTTTTGCCAAATCGGGCCCTCAAAACGCGGCTGATGGAGCTCACTAATGGCAACAAAAAGGTAAATGGGTGATTAGCCCTAAAACCCATAAAAGAACCATAATAATCCTATCATACATTTTTTCTTTTCTTTTCTTTTCTTTCTTTCTTTTCTTTTCTTTCTTTTTTTTAAAGGATACCATACAAAAATAGCACAGGTAAAGTTTTACATGAAGCAGCTGCGTTGAGAAAATGTTTCAAATAAAACTGTATAATAAAAGGAGCAAAATTACATTATAAATACAATAATATAAATTCACTTCTGAGGACCAAAGGCATATTTTCCCAACAGGATGACTGTTTTTTTTTCTGGGTCAGTCAGATGTGCTTCCTGCTACACTGAAACATTTTATTATCAATAACTGGGGCTTAAAACAGGTTGGATTCAAAGTGATGTTCACTCAGAGGTGATGCTGCAGTGTTCGCTGTTAATAAGGGAAAAAAAAGTGCAGCTTACCAGATGAAGCCTCACCTGAAGGAACTGTGCTTCTGTCGCACACCCCGTCCTTCAGCAGCTTATCCCGGATCTCCCAGCTGAACATACCCGGGTTTTCTCTCTTGTACTCCTCGATCCGCTTCTCCACGTCAGGAGTTGCCACCTGCTTTAGGTTTGAAATGGTGTGAATGTGAAGAAAAAAGACAAGAGGAGGGGAAATAGAAATTTTAGATAGTTGTATTTGAGAAAAATCATAAAACGGTAACATATGCCCAATATACGAATCCAAAACAGATAGAGCCTATAAATAATATACAGAACTATGGGCTAAATGATGTATAATTATAATGGTAATATTATAGGCCAGTGACTCTACTGTATAGAGGAGACAAAGAAATAGACCAACTATGAACAGCTTTTAACGGCACCACAAACACCAGTGTAAAACTAGCCTAATATATGTAATAAATATACTATAATGGAAAAAAGATCAAATATGATCATTATTTAGTATTAAATGCTCTAAATACTGTACAATCAATTACCTCTAAACACCATAAACACCATGTAAAAATAAACAGACATCTCGTGTTTTTAATGCAAATGCTTTCTTTCTTTTCTGTTTGATCGATTATGCAAAATATTGAATATTTATGCAAATAAGAAAAAATAAAACATCAGCTCTAAAGTTTGTTATGACCAGTACAGGAAAGATGTTACAGGTGTAAATGTAACTTAGGAGTCAGAAGTCTGTGATTACAGCCTATGAAGCACAGTATTATTATTATTATTATTATTATTATTATTATTATTATTATTATTATTATATTTCAGACATACAGCGACTTCAACAACAAGAGGAGGTCAAACATATTTTTTATTGTCTTCATCTTTGCACTCTATCAGGCTGCTTTGATAACACAACATCAGACGATGCCCATCTTGCGCTGCTGTAAACAACGGACCTCCACTCACCCTGGGTTTGCTGCCTCCTATGGCCCCCGGACGGATCGAGCCGGTCTCTTGGTACCGGCACAGGATTTTGGACACACAACCGTGAGAAACTCGCAGTTGTCGCGAGATTACGCAAGGTCGGATGCCGTGGTGGGCCATCTCCACTATCTTGTGTCGGATGTGATTTGGCAGGGGCCTCCCGTTGATGAACACTCCGCCAAGCTGGTTCACCCTACCCTGGCCCAGAGGGGTGGACACTGCGCCATAATAAACAATGATAGTCTCAAAATCAACCAAAACAACCACACATCATGTTCTCTAAAGCTTTCAAATGTTCACGTCTGAGCAGATGAAACTAAAATTTAGGGCTGCGGTGTATACAGCGGCATGCTTTACTATGTTGCTGACTATTTATGGGACGCAGTTTACGCGCATTATCATATTCTACATTTTCAAGAGAGCGTTGTGCCAAATTCATCCGGCATCAGTCTTGCTGACAGGATGTATCCGAGGCCACTTCAGGATCCAATTTCACATTCAAGAGACACTAAACAGGGTGACACTTCCCACCTTGATTATTCCTAGTCATGCTGTACAAATATTGATGTGATCCTTTGAGCCATCTCTTTGCTGTGTGTATTATTGCCATTTCCAGCAGCAGGACACTTGAACAAATCCCGGAGCTCGAGTAACTTGCGAGCTACGTGGTTTTTGTACATTTCAATCCAGGGCACTTGAGCACGAACTGGGCGTAATGGGAAAACTGTTTCCATAAATGCATGCAAATACAAAGTGATCTTTTTTCCGCCCATATGTTCCCATATACTTGAGTGTGATGGCCATAGGAGTTTAAAAAAAAATTACCAATTAAATTACTTCTGTGTGTGTGTGTGTGTAGCAGTCAAGATTGGACTTGCAAAAATGTTCAGAAAATGTGATAAAACAGGATTTGTTATTCTGTCATCTAAATTATAAAGATAAATTACTGTTAGATTGACTTATTATTTTGTACAGAGGATCATTTACAATACAATAATTTTTAGCCCAAGCATTATCATTAATACAATTCAAATGTAATTTGAAAGTCATAGCATTAAACATAAAAATAAATACATCAATTAGAAAATAAAATGGGTATTAATACAAATATTTAATGTAGATACTGTGGCTATAATAAGCAGGAAATACGGAATGAGTCTAGACTCAAAAAAAAAAAAAAAAATTTAAATTCAGACCGAAGTAAAAATGCATAAATGTATAAAAATGATCATCAAGATGAAATAAAACTGTTAAAAAAAAAAAAAAAAAAAGTCATCTGATTTTCAACGCTCCAACTTCTGCTTTTCTGAAACTACCTTTCAAGTTTTGATTCATTCAGGTTGTAAACTTTACTCATCACTGACTGGAGGTCGAATTTGTTCACCCTCCGTCTTATTTCCCAGCATGTCGCCGGTAACAAACTGTGCTCTGTGTGACTATCACGCCACAAGCTGACAGAGCGGAGTCCTGACGAGTTCTGTCACAGCACAAGTCCAAACAACAAACACACGCTGTCACTGTTTTTTTTTTTTTTTTCTTACCTTCCAGGGGGAAGCCGGTTCGGGGGTAGTTCTGGCCTGGCGCAGGGCGCACCATCCGAGGCACTGTTCCTGGTAAAGTAGCCATCCTACAGCTACCCGGACAAACCAGACCGGACTCTGTTCAAACCTGCTACTCTCACAAAGTCCAAGTCAAAACCCGGGACGTCTTCAAAACGGTCAGTCAGATGCTCTTTTTGCTGTCAAATCCCAATCCCAGGCGGAGAAACTGGACAAGCCCTTCTTCCACCGGGGAAAAAACAAAAGTGATGCTCTCCTCTGGTGCGATGAATGTACCAAAATGTACCAAATAAAGATAGCAACAAACAAAATTAAAATACCCTTTAAGCAGGGAACTCTACAATATGGAGGAGACAACCGAAAGTTGTGTGTCTGAATTGGAAAACTGCAGTGTTATTCTTTTCCCTTGGTGTAGTTTGGGTTCAGTATAATGTCTGCTGGCTGGTTGGAAGTAGTTTAAGTGGCCAACTTTCGTGCATGTCGTAGGAGGAGACAGCCGAGCGCTCCCATAGGCTCCCTGGCCTTTCTTTTATGGATGAAAGAGAGTGGGTTTAGCCAGGAGCCGGCCGACCAATCAGAGCGACACATTCCACTTTTAATTCACTGCTGCCTCCCTCATAAGACCCCATACACCAAACCCAGTTCAAAATGTTATTATATCCAAATGTTATTCTAAATCCTGCCTTTTCAAAATGTGTCTATGATGATGTCTATGATATTCAGCTGATCAAACCTGTGGAATATCAATGCTTTTAAAATGATTCTTTCTTTCTTTCTTTCTTTCTTTCTTTCTTTCTTTCTTTCTTTCTTTCTTTCTTCGCTCGAAAAAGAAACAAAAAACAAACAAACAAACAAAATGAATAACATAAAATAACAAAATAACAACAACAATAGCAAAAGACGAAATAAAAAAAAAAAAAAAAAAAAGAAGAAACAACAACAAAAACCATGATTGAAAGTTGTTTAAAAATAGTTTATTGTTCATATTGTCTGCAGGCGAATATTTAGATTCCGATTAAAATATCATATTTGAAAAAAAAAAAAAAAAAATATCGGAATTCAGTGACCAAAACCATCACGTTTTCGATAAAATGTCAACTAAGTGCAAACGTCTCTGTCCAGAGTTACTCTCCCGTCCACGCACCGGTGCACACGCAGCGTTTCATGTGAATAAAAAAAATCACGGCCCAAAATGAGTGAGTCAGGCGTTTCTGATGCTGTGTCTGAGTGGACAAAGCTGCGCTGAGGCAGTTCTGCTTGGCGAAGGTTGGGCTATAAGATGCTTTTAGCTTGTTAACCTTCCAATTAAGTAAATGTGCGCAGCATGAACATCTAAATCGCTCCTATAGCTTTTTGTGGTAATTACAACATTTGGATCGACCCGCTGTTGATGACAACAGGTTGGCTTGCCCCGGAGAACACACAAGAGTAATTGCTTAAAGGTAATTGTTGAAAAAAAAAAAATAATAATGTGCCACTATTAAACTCGAATAAAAAAGAGCACATATGGCAGAAAAGAAGAGGTGCATGTGTCAACTCTGTAGGCCCACCGTGCATATAAAATTGTGTGACAATTGCCGTGGAAAACACTCCTGGTGGAAGGCAATTTCACAAATAATTTTAGCAACAATTAGGGAGTGTGGAGGGGTGAAATGGCGATTTCACATGCAGATGTGCCGGTGGGAAGGATCTGGTACCCTGCCGAATAGCTATGACCCTCACTCTCCCGCTTTGGTTTGCTTCACATGGGACAGAAAAGCACAAAGAGACCGCCTCACCCTCCTGGGAAGGCGCAAAGAGCACTGGATTAAGTCAAGCATCAATCATGTGAAGTCCAAACAATAGCAAATATCTCTTATGGAAAGCATGTTCTTCTACAAATACTCCACCTTTCTGTTTCTCTCTAATGTTACAACAGGTTGGACTGTATTTTTCTATGTTTTTTATTTTTTTATTTTTTTAAGAATCACACAGACACGCACATAAAGCTAATAATCCTATATCCTTGCAAATATCATTGGTTCACCACCACCAGGTTTTGCCTCTGTTGTTCTAATCATTATTACCCTGATATTCATTTGTTATGCAGCTGCTGATAATTACACCCCAAAGAAAAGAGTTTAGAGTGTGCAGGGAAATTTGCATCATTTACACTATTATGAATTTAAGTGTCATGTTCAGTTTGTTGTAATATTTTTTTGCAAACATAAAGATGCAGGTGTTTTCCCACCTAAAGGTCAATGTTCTGGGGCTCAAATATGTCTGCTGCAGTATATCCTGTGTACCTGATTTGGTTTTGCTATTACAAGCTCTTACACTTTCATCCAAATAAAAAGTTAAGCAGGTGATTCTGTATGTAAAAAGTTCTTTTACAGAACAGAAGAACAGCTAAACAACAACCCGTCAACCATATAACAAGAACTACTTTAGGGCTGAATGAACAGACAGACACAAAGAGAAACACTGCAAGCTCAACAAAGGCAGCGTTTATTACAGAGCGTGAACTGCACTGTATTGCAGTTAGTTGTGCTGACATTTGTCTTGATCTAATGATGTAGTGAAAGATATTTTTGATTGGTTTAAAACCATAATGCCTGGTTACATTTACAGTAATCCAGGGATTAGAGGCACTGTTGAGAAAAACTGATTATTGCAGCCTTCTTATAAAGAGTTTTCATAGTTTACTGGCCAGTTTATAAAGTGAAATTTGAGAGAGTGTAACACTGTAGCAAAAACTATTGATTTATATTTTACAAAAGCCTGTAGATGACCTGTGTTTTTTTTTTTTTTTTTTTTTATTGGGATAAGAAGTTGCCATAAAGATGGTGGCACCATGTCCACTAGTGGGCGACCGCTTCTTCACTATCAGTTGATTTATCTGGACATTGGGCACCTTTCTGTGCTTCAAACAACAGTTTTGTAGACCTAATGTATGTATGAATGCATTATGTTTCTGTACTATCCAACCACAACTGGCATCTGAATCACACTCATTCTCATCATACCCTTAACTGCATTTACCCTGGTTGTTTCTGCAGGGTTCAGCTCAGCGTCTGGTTCATGTAAGTAACTCTGTCACTTAAGTTTCCTCTCAGCTGCAGCAGACACAAAAACACTTCCTCTCTCTCGTGATACTGTCTCCAATCTTATCTTGATCAGGGCCGCTCTTCAAACACTTTCCTACATAGCCTCTCATTATTTGTGTTATGGCAATTACCAAAGTTTCTTTTTTGCTTGTAGGTGAACATTCCCCCCCCCCCCCACTCTCCTATCTACATGTATTTTCTCTATACACAATGTTTCGCTGTTCACATTGAGGAGCACAAAAGAGAAAACACCTTTGTTGAGAGGCATCGCCAATTTGGGCTTTATCTTTTCCTGAGCTGAACAAAGGCGAGAAGTAAAGGCATTAAGTGCATATAAACATTATTTTTATTTAAATTATAACAGTTCTTTTATCTTCCAGTAGGTGAGGGTGGGGTGCTGGATTCAAACAAACAACACTCTTTATCTTTAGTAAACGGTGTACAGAATACATTTAAATATTTTTTCATTTCTACAATGCAGCAGATGTTAAACAGCCAGTTTACTCTGAAAGATGCCAGTCAGAGCTGATAAACCTCTGTTCAGCACTGTCTGTCTACAATTAATAAACTCCATAGAATTTAAAAGGAATAACCTTGTTTTTTTGGGTACTGGTTTAACACAATAAACATTCAGACAAATACCCTGTCTCCTGCAGTTTTCCGATCCCTCCTGGCCTGCACTGTAAAAATAAAAGAAATTCACAAATCTAATTTGGTTGTTTCCTGAAGCTTTTTTTCCATTTCATGGGCATATTAGTGCTGAAGGCAAACTCTGTCTTTGTTGACAAGAGGACAGATGTTTTTAGAAATAATCTGCAGGAGCACTCAATATGTCACTTCTGCTGAAGGGAAAGAACTACTGGCAAAATCTGTCGGCATTTAATAAACAGTGGTCACTATGTTGAACTATCACCTAAAGATTTTAAGGAGGAGGAAGTTGTTCAGAGGATAAAGCCAAAAAAATACTGAACCATTGGCTAAAAACTTTAGAGGCTGTTTCTATGATGCTGCGGCAAACTGCTTTAACAGTGACAAGGTCTGCACTTCCACCACAGTCTTGTTAACTTGTTGAGACATTTTCACATCTGCTGAGAATTATCCAAATGTGTAATCACTTCCTTATGGGAATTATTTTATCATGATAGAGAGACATCGTATAAAAAAGCTAGGAGGATACTGGTGAAAAGTCTACTTTGTCTAGTACCTTTAATAAAAGAAAACTGATTTGAGATATTCATCTCATTATGTGCGGCACAAGGAGGGACTCTGAACGGGCATGTTGGGTCTGACAAGGTGATGTTTGGTTAATAAGGAGAGCAAGGATGCAGGAATTCCACACACTCATTTGGAACAAGTTAGCCTACGTGTGAACCTTGCCTGAACTCCCACTGTTCAGTCTCCAGCTAGCTGGCTCTATTCAGTACATATAGGAAACACAGAGGTATAATAAAACAAAGTCAGGCAAAGGCAGGACTTGAAAGGTTTGGAAATGTTTAATAAATTCTAAAAAGAACATCCAAGAGGTCATTTCATATAACCATAAACTCTCTGCAGTGTATGGAATCATTTCTGTAGTGCAGATTCTCCTTGAAATGGTCAGGTAGCGGTTCCCAACCTGAGCAGGGACCCAATGAATCTAAGGGGTCAAAAGTGTTTTTTGTTTATCTTGTTAAGTACTGGATATTGTTATCTTCTTAGACATCTAAGGATATGTCAAATTAAAAAATCAGAGGAGAGAAATATATTTCATCATATTTTGGAAGAACTGCTCCCAACTCACGTCCAAACTCTTAAGCTGACGTTGCTTTATTTTGAGATATTCAAAGGCAACAAGGTTGGGTCCCGCTGCTTTAGAACACAAGACTTCCCATAGTCTCTCCTACATCATCTATTCACACACAATGTGTGGCAGGCGAGCAGGAAAACAACATATGTTATGTTGACAACTAAGTCTGGTGTCTGAGTTATGAGTCATGGAGACGTCTATAACTCAACCGGTGATCAAACACAGCCAAAGGCCACAGAGAGTGAGAGCAGCTCTCTCTGGATTTTCCAAAGAGATCAGAGGTATCAGAGGGAGGACAAACTGGACAAGGACACATGAGAAACAGAAGATGCTAAAAGTGTGGTATTAAATGAGAAGTCAGCGCAGTCACATTCAGCCAAGCCTTGGAGCAGAGAGTGAATGTTGCCTCCTTGTTGCAGCACCATCAACCGGCCGATCGGTTCTGCAGAGATGAGTGTGGTGTGCGGGTGACATCACACAAACAGGCAGACTCAGCTGGATGGGTGCAGGTGGGTGCAGGGGTGGCAGCAGCGGGCTGGGGGTTGATCTGTGGCAGAGTGGGTGACATCCTGTCACTGCTCATTATAGTGTGAATTCTGTGTATCCTCAATAACACCTTCCCTTGGCTCAAGCAGCACAAACTAGTGTCGTGACACTGGAGATAGCGGTCTGTGGAAGAGGGAAAGAGAGTGCAAATCCAGTTTGATCCCAAAGGAACAGGTGGACGATAATGGAGACGGTAGACAATATGCTGCACAAAGACAGACAATCTGAAGTCTGCAAATGAGAGTGATCTCACGCTTTGAAGCTAGGAAGTAACTGGGAACAAATAAGTAGAAAATACAAGGCACATGACAAGACACTGCTGATGACTGTTGTCTCCTCAGTGTCTTGGGGTATTTCAACATTGCTCTTTTATCCCCCTTAAACAATGTTTAAAAAACCCGTTGTCTGTATGTCTCAAGGCTCTTATCACCCCACAGCAGAACTCACCTGTCCTGTTCTGTTTAACGCAAAAGAAAACCAATAAAGCACCTCTTTCTGTTTTACTGTCACATGCAATCAGACTTCCACTTCAAATGCAACACCAGTTTGTTCAGCGTTTGTTTATGTAAGGATGGCGTTGGACGGTCGTGAGAGTTTAACACGATGCCTGCTACTCTGAGTTCTGCATAAACAAGGTACCATGTCATAGCCAACCGCTGATCTCGTGTCTTTGATGATTCGCCTCAGACCGGCACAGACGCAGTGAGATAATGCAAAAATTTTAAATGGTGTATAACCTGTCATGGCCGCCTACGATGTCCCCAAGATAAGGCTGCTCTTGGTTTAGTGTCAGTTTCCTCAAAAAAAAGTGGAGGGGGTGGGGGGGGGGGGGGGGGGGGGGGGGGGGGGGGGGGGTGATTACAATTACACAAGCAGTAATCTTGATGTTGCTACTGGGTGTTCAATAAACAGGTTACACTGACACCCAAATGTGAAAGATCACAGATGAACAGATTTCCCTGAAGTGTGCATGAACACGTCTGAGACTAAATCAGTGAACGAGCAAATTGGAAGAATTTCTACTTGATGATGTTTGTCACTAGCCTAAAAATCCCTTCAAAGGTTTCACTAAAACAACCAGAGGAGTTTTTCTATTAATCCGAATGCTGTTTATGGGTGAAAGTAAATAAAATAAGCAACAACAAAAAAATACTTTAATATTTGTCAAATGTAAACTCGTTTGTGCTCCGTCTACTGACTTGAACATGAGGAAAATCAAGTATGGCTGCCTTACTATTCCCTAATCTGCAGTTAAAGCAGGCAGGTTATTTACAACTTCTTTTAAAAAATAATGTTACATCTCCTCTTTTTGGCTGTAACAGCAACACTGGACACTGAGAATGCAGTAAAACCTTTGGTGAGTTTGGCTGTAAAGGAATACTGTGGGTTGCTGGCATCATTTCATTACAGTGGCCAGTGTTAAAATCCATTTCACACGACCAAGAATGCTCTGTGTGTATGTTGCACTTGTGTGTGAGTGTGAGTGTGTGTGGCATGTGATAGGACCAAAATGCTTGGGTATCACGCTCTGATGTGCATGCCAAATCCACTTGTCCTCTCACACAACCTACCAGTGTGGCTCTGCCGCTTCAGCTCTGCCAGCAGAGGTCTAGGGAGAGCAGCAGCACAGGAAGCAGGTCATGACCTCTTATAGCAGAAATCACAATGTGATGTGCCGACTGGATCTGACCAAATATTACCTTCAGCCAGGTTTAGTTACCATGTCTGCTTTTACTGACTGTTGCTTATTTCATAATTTAATATGCGTGTCATGTAAAATTCAGGCATCTGTATTCAAAACCAAAGGATATGTTTACATTTTTTTTAACCCCAATCCTTTACATACTATATATCCAAATTACTATTGCACACTGAAGAAAGCATAAAGCCAAAATGTCTGTGCACTTTTGTTCTTTGTCCTTGATGAAGAAATAAAAAAAAAAAAAATCCAAGAAAGAAAACTGAACTAACCTTTCCAGTGTAGGAACTGCTTTTACTTTGGTAAAAATTAGTAATAGCACAATATAAGCACAATCCTTTGCAAGTAGAAGTCCTGCATTCAAAAAGTAACTGAAGTACAAGTACAGAGGTATTTTCAGCAAAATATACTTGAAGTATCAAAGGTTTGCAGACCAATGGTCCTTGTTAGAATTATATTATATATTATATTACTGGGTGAATATTTCTGATGCATAAACATGTAAGTCGTAGTTGGTTGAGTAGAGTTAATTTAAATATTTTATATATTTTTGGGAAGTTTGATTGATAACAATGGTTTATTTCTTATGCTTTGCATAAAAAAAGTCTTTGTTGAAGCCTAAGACTTCAGTTGTTAAAACCTTCAAATAAATGTAGAGCAGTAAAAAGTACGTTATTTTCTTCTACACAAATACAGAGGAATTACATGCATCCCACCTCTCTTTTCTCTCTTTTTGTCTTTGATTGTAATCCTATGCATATTAAAATGCTGTTTTCAATTTTAACTCACAAAATCAGACCGACATATTTGTTTTACATGTAAAAAATAAATAAAGCCACATGCATTTGCTTTCCAGGAGGTTTAATTCAATTTATTTGTGCACTACCCCCTGCTACTGGTGTTGACGGAGAAATACAGTCAACCTTGCAGATATAGAGTGTATGACCAGCTTATGAACTTCTGTTTCTGAAATGTAGCTTTATCCTGTATTTGAAGTGTGTTTAAGCACTTCAGGAAGTGGTTAGTTTCTCAAAGCTAAAGCTGTTGAAGAGGTTGTGCCATGCAAGATGTAGGCCTTAATGATGGAAAACCATATTTTAACCCACCATGCACCATTCTTTGCAGATGTGTGATTTGCTTTGGTAAAATATCACTGTTGGCATACAAGTAGAGACAAAAAAACGACATTAGTGAAACTCATATCAGAGTATGGGGACTTATGAAATTGCTGTGTATTATCCACAATATCTACTACTTTTTTGAACCATGCGAGTAACCACATGTTTAAAGAAGACAGAACATTTTTGCTTTAATCAGTGGCTGCAGGAGTAGACTAATCTTTAAAAAAAACTAACAGAAAAAGAAAAAGTCTCTTTGTTAATGAAGATAAAAGTAATGCCTCCATTTTGCATGCTATCACAATTAGTCTCACCACAACCATCTGAAAGATCTTTCCAGAGAAGGGAGATCACTTGACCCCCATCTGTGACTGAATCCTGTCTTTCCATTAGGTGCTCTGTGCAACCATAACGTCTATCTCTGCTCAAGCTGGACACAGATGCTTAAAAAAGCAGAGGGCATCACAAAGAGCTCACACACTAGAAGTCACACGGCGCCTGTGGTTGAAAAGGTCCATTATTCAGACTAACCGAACTGAGGAATCGTAGGCATATGCTGTTTCTTTCAAAACACAAACTTAAAACAACATAAAACTGCCATGTGGTTGAAAAATCCAGAAGTCTGAAATACCATTCTTGATGTAAATTTACACGCAAGCACGGAGCAGCATACATTTACAAGAGTTTAAATGAACACCTGGATGATACACCATGAAAATACTTCCATTTAATTTGAATTTACTTATGAAAAGCAAAATGTCTGTTCTGTTTAAGTTGTTTGAAATTTTCATTTAGTTTCTTTTTATAGGTTGAGAAGTTCTCCCATTCATTTAGATATGAAAATCAATTAAAATGGTAATGGTATTTATGAGCAATATATAAGCGTTATGGCTTATAACACATTTATAACACATTATAATTTAGATGTAAGCTGATCTTTTTTCAGTGTTTATTGATGTAATTGTCAATGACTTTAACTCCTGGGGAATGTGTATGGTTTAAGTAAGGATACATAAATGTTAATATAGTTAATGTAAAGATAAATTACAAAAGGGCAATCAGAAATTTTCTGGTGTCATTCAGTCTGAACAAGCACTTTGACCGGTTGTTTTCCTGATAATCTAGCTTAGAAAATGTATTTTTTGGTGCAGAATTGGTGGTTAGAAGTAAGTAGCATAAAATAGTTTAAGCCATTTAAGAGGCTGGGGTGACACAGTGATTCAGTGGTTAACACAAGGACCCAGGTCTGATCCCTGGTGGGTTTTTTGTGTGGTATCTCAATGTTCCACAGACAAAAAACATGAAAATTCTCCTCTGCTGTGTCTTTTACCTCTTGTACACGATGGAGGACCTTTCTTGATAATGATGGCATTTGGACATTTCCCTGCATCATTTTGAGTAGTGCATGTTTGTGTTTGCATGCCCTCCCAGAGTTCACGTGGGTTTCTCGTGTGTACTCATATGGCTTCATCCCACATTTCAAAGGCATCCAAGGGAACTGGAGAGTCAACATTGCTCAAGCTGTATAAATGAATGTCTATACAATATTTCTGTGTTCCTGTCCAACGTGCTTTGATACTCTCCATGTATGTGCTTCAAGTGGTTCCAAGCTTGAAAATAAGCAGTTGGGAAAAACATTAAAGTCTTGCAAGATGCAATTTTAGATTCCTTCTTCCTCTTCTACTTCTTTTTTGAATATTTCATTTTCATGCTTTTAAATTTAACAAAATACACTAAACATACAAACATACATGTAAAACTGATAAAAAGGGTTCAATTGTAATTGAAGACACTACAGAGACAGGTTTCAAACATTTGACAGATTATATGTTTACAACAGATACACTACCAGCATAAGTAATCTGTCAATCTTTAAGAGGGCATTATATCACTTTCTGGATTGTATGTGATCTTTTCTTTTGTGATCTTTTTGTGAAACATTGCTTGACATGGCTTTTAATACACATATTCGTTTTCTTGCCCAGAGCTGGTTAGCTTAGCTTAGCATAAAGCCTGGGAACAGTGGGAAACAGCTAGCCTGGCTCTGTGTGGCAGTATCAAATGTTTTTACACTTTGGTTTATGTTTGGATCAAACAGACAAAACACAAGATCTTAAACTAAGCTAATTGACTGCTGGCTGCTGTTTCATATTTAATGGACAGATATGAGAGTGGTATCCACCCTCTCAGCTGACTCCCCGCCAAAACACAAATAACTATCTGCTAAACTAAATAACAATTAAATAGATAAATTGAATAACTAAATAACATTTTCTTGTCAGTGTGTCACAGTTACTGACAGAAAGTATGAACTCTGCATCATTCAGTCTTTACGCTTCTTTGTAATTACGCAAACAAATATCTCAAAAGACCCAAAAGATCATAAACATTTCTGAAATTTTAGAGCCTGCAATAGAGTCAAAGCAGTAATTCTATGATTCTAAACTCAGATAGGTTGATAAAAGGACATCTATCACTTTACATACATGCAGAGAAAAAGAAAAAGAAATAAACTAGCACATATACAAGAACATATTAATCTACAAGGGGGCGTGCAGGTGCAGAGCCAGCTTTTATTTCAGGTAAAATACCTGAAATCTTAAACCTAACCCGATAAAGTAACATTTAAAAATCACCATAGAAAATATAGAAAGAAGTGAGGGACTATATAATAAACCATTGACCTCAAAATGATCTAAAATGTTGTTTTAATTCAGCTCTCAGAGGCAGTGAGTGTTTGTAAGTGCACAATGTAAGCAAAAGCTCAGTGTTCAGATGATATGAGTATCATCTTTCACATAACCAAGTTAAATTCAGACATCGTTGACTGCTAAGTCTGGAGCAGGCTTGTTCATTTAAAGCAGACTTCTCTTGCTTTTTTCCAAGTAAAATATCTGGTCATCTGAGCGTCTCTAACTGAACTGTCACAGATGATTAGAGAAGGAACAACTCGTCTTGGTATCCCAAAGAGCATGGGGTCCTCACGAGAGAGTGATCCACAACTAGAATCAATGTCACCGTTCAGATAATCACGCATTGCCGATTCACCATGTAAGATGCATTTTGTTTGCTGCCTAACTGTGTAAAGCCTCTATTCATTTTCAGATTTGTACGCAGAAAGAAACGTGGTCAACTCAATAATGGCGCTTTCCTTCTAAAATTTCAGCCCTGCTTGTTGAGAAGAAAGTGTTTTGTATTGCCTTGTTTGTCTGATTGCTAAAATTATTTCTGTGACAAACCAAACTGACAAAATTTTCAAATCTTTTTAAACTAATATGCTTGTAATCTTGTTATTCTTTTCAATGACAGATGTGTGTCAGTGTTTGGATAGTGTGAGACATTTAGTGAATTAGATTTGTTTTAAATTCAGTATACTAATTAAGTCCTTTTCATTCTGACACTTAAAGCAGTTTGTCTCTAGTGTTTGTCATGTTTCCCTTGAAACTAGTAAATTAAGTTTCAATAACATCACAACTACAGTGCTATATTAATGGTACCTAATCTAGAGAAGTTAGTTAGACTACAGCATTAAGTAAATTGTAATTTATAAAGTAGCAACTTCACATATAACCTTTACTGAAAGCATTTCAAATAAATTTGATCGAATAGGGTATAATCAGTCCAATGAAACATAACTATTTCACAAATAGACTTAGGTAATGACTCTTTTATATGATTGTAATCAGTTCTAAATCATTGTTGGCTTTATGTATGACGGGTCATGCAGGGACAGTAGGATATTTTCAGAATTACAAACAAGGGCCCATCTCTTTTTTGTGTCTTCATTGACCTCTCCTCACAGAAAACCATGTGTTTGTCACACACACACACACACACACACACACACAGAAAAACAAGCTTTACACAACAGGAGTGTGAAATCACCATGTTCCAAGACTGTGGGCGGGAGGGGGGTAGGGGTACTTGTGCTCCCAGTGGGCAGAAATCCCTGTGCATTTGGACGACATCAGGCAAAGCAGTGACCCCTGAATTCATGAACGTTCTCAGGAAATCAGCGCCTCGTCTCTGCTGGGGTCAACAGTGGAAACTGATTTGAAAGTCATAGCGTTGCTGATGTAAGATACACGACACGCATGGAATAGAAATTACGTACAGAACAATGTGAAGGACTATACAACTGACAACACTGAGGGCCTTACCTTGAGTAGTAGATAGTAATGATAAATGTAACAACTGTTGTTTCTATTGTATCTTAATTTAAGCCCCATTACATTCATTAAAACTAGAAACTAACCCAGGATTGCATCAAGGTAGATTTGAGTGCATTTACATGTTCATGCACTTTAGACATTTAGCTGCACTCAGAGATGTACCTATCAAGATTCAATGAGTGCAATAGCTGAATAAATATAACTACTACTCACTAATAAGGCTCTAAAATCAGTTTTATTCATGACCACAAGCAGTGGTACAAAGTATACACAAGTGCAAGTATTCAAGAACACTACTATAGTGAAGTGATTTCACATTTGAGTATTTTCATTGCGTGCTACTTTATACTTCTACTCCACTACTCAAGGGTAATATTATGTACTGTATAGATATTATATATGTTACCCCATTACAATTTAAAAAATATTTGTTTGCTGTAATTACTACTTTAAGATTTGTTAAAACAAAACACAAGACCTGTTTATATATGACAAAAAATTAACTACTATATATATCTATAACAATGAAAAAGGGACAAATCTGTATGAAGAGCAGGCCTAATGTTACTTTTGATACTGGGACATTTTGCAGCTCATACATCTGTTGCATGTTGTAGACGTGTTTATTCGGCATACTTTGTAAAATAGCAGAGTCTTGTTATCCCATGTGGGATGGGAAAAAAAAACTAAAATTATGGAGTTCTTCTACCACCTCTGACCAAAAGTGACAATACATAGACCCAATAACACTACATTATAAGAGCTTAAATGCAATATTTCTGTCCAATGTCTTATCTTATTTTGCAGGAACATATTTAGAGACACTGTAACTATTTCTTCTAAACAGGTTCAACGTGTTATTTTCAACTGAAACACACACTGCAAACTTTAGCCTAATACTCCAGCACTAGCATGGATGTTCAGTGCAGGTCTGCAGAGGGGACAGCGGTGAAGCAGCACCATCTAGCGTCCCGGTGACGCAATGACGTTGAGGCAGCTACGTCACTTCCCTTTTAAAACATGGCCGCGCACTGACAAATGTCACATTACTTCTTGTGCTGAAAACAAACCGTCCGTAAAGTCGATTTTATAACCTGCCCAGCGGTTAAAAAAAGAGGCGACATTTGGGGAGTTAACACTTTACGCGGTTGAACATCCTCAGAGGTATTTAGCTTAATTTTTCTCTCATTTCCAGACAGCTCGTAGTCTTCAGGGGAGGCTAAAGTTAGCCGCTAGCAGCTTCAGAGCTGCAGTGTGAACATTTAATGACATTGTTGTGTCGTTTAGTAGCCCTGTGGTCACATTAATTAACTTAAAATGTCTACTATAAAGGCGACACAGTGTTGATCAGTGCTGGCGTTGTTTATAGAAAGTTACATATCTAAATACGTACTGGTTTGAGGTGTGTTTTGTTTCTTTGTCTATTGCAGGATAATTCAGTGAACACCATGGTCCATTTATGTGAGTATTCATTATGAGCAGGTACATCCTGAGAGCTTTGATGTCATTGTCTCTGTTGTCTTGTGTCATCAGAGACTGGAGTGTAATTTGAAACAAGACAGTTAAATGTTAGGTTTATAACATGGCCCTGACTGTGTAATTTCCTTGTATGAAAAAGAGACTCATAAAATACAGACTGGTTCCCTCTGATACTTAAATGTGGAAGAGAACAAGACAATAACGAACAAGAGAGTTATGACTGGGCACTTTAGAGGAAAGAATAAAAATATTAAACTCCAACTATTTGTGTTTATACTGGGTACCTAAGGGGAACAATTACATTACAGGTTTAAAAAACAAAGGTAAATTTTGGAAAATGGTGTTGACAATGTTCCTCTTGTAGTGTAATTAAAGAGTAAAAAGGGAAGTACAGCCAAACATCATATTACAGCTCTCACACCTTATCCAATCTAATATGCAAGTTGTAGGTTCACTCATCAACAAATGTTATTACAATTGTGCGAGAAATACAATACAAACAGGGGTGCTCAATTACACCCATGCTCCAGTCATTTGTTGCCATGCCTTTTAATTAATTGTGTGATTTGGGATAAGGACAAAGTGAGAAATATATTTTTGAAAATTTGCTTCTAGGACTCATTGAGGTCCATCACTGCAACAGCTCACAAGAGGTAGGCTAGAGTAGAAAACAAACGTAGCTTTGTCATGTTCATGGCTGAAAGGTTTCTGCTCATCTGAGGAGGAAAAACTAAAACATGATAAAGACACAACATAACATATAGATCATCCATATGTAATATAGTTAATCTTTAACGTTTAGTGACCAACAGCAATTATTATTTATTTTTATATTTCATAGTAAGAAAAAGTTATGTGAGCTGGAATATAATGTGTGGCTCTCCTTTCTGCTTTTTTATCACACAGTCAGAAAAAGGTTAACACAATTTCCCCAAACATCAGTTTTATTAACCAGTACTGTTCCCTGTAGGTACCAACTATTTGCATGCATAAGAAGAGTTTAATATATTTCTCCTTTCTTCTAAAATTCACTTGCTCCCCATAATCGCACGTTGTTAAATAAAGTAATGTAATCAACAGTTGTTTTCATTCCTGATTTATCAGTTCATCTTTTTTTTGTTTTGTTTCATTGCTTAATCTACCAAATATCCAAATGGTGAAAATGCCATTTCAGAGATCTCACTATGAGATCTTCAAACTTGTACTTAATTTTTTTGGCTCAGTGTGTGAATATTTGATATAAATATAGACTCAGTACACTATTTATTAGGTGCACCACACTAAAACTAATGCTGTCTCATATGGTGCCTCTACAAGAAATCCTGCTTTTGTGAAAGTTATAATGTCCATTTTTTTCTTGAATTGTTTTAAAGAGATGCTGATTTAACTCTGTGGTCACTTTGGAAGAGGTAGTTCCAGTTAATTTTGTTTTGATTTGAGTTGCTTTTACACTGAGAAGTGTTGTTTTATTTATTTAAAAGATAAAGTTAATGTTAGGAACACTGCACAACAGGACCACAAGCTACAGCCCTCTCACTCCTCTTGCCTCCATCTTGTTCAAAAAAAGTAAATCTGAAGCAGCTGAAATCTGTGGAGAACTACAGAGGGATTGCGAACTTAATTCAGCTCAACTCTCAGCTTTATTTATATAGCATTTTACACACAACACAGTTGATCCAAAGTGCTTTTCAGGACACTTTGAGGAAAGAAAAGAAGGAAACAAACACAACAGAAGAGGAGAAAATCTGAGTGATTATAATATTTATATCAATGGTAAAATCACATGATCACACAAAAGAAGATTGTAAAATTAGTAAGATTCCAATCTGTGATGTATTCAAGATTTCATTATATGAAATATAATGACTTGTACAAGGTAGACTGACAGTACAGTCCTTACTGTAGAAAATGGGTTAGAAAATGGGTGCAGTGAGGTTTTACAAAATACTCCTTTTTTCTCTTTGACAATGTTTTTTTTTGCTCATTTCCTCCTGCAGCATCACTGCTCCTAAAGACGTACCATGGGGGTTATGTTGTCATTCGACTCGCTCTTGCAGGCCACAAACAAGCTAACAGACCTTTTTATCGCATTGTAGCAGCTTACAACAAAAGAGCAAGAGATGGTAAATATATTGAGCAGCTGGGTTCATACGACCCCCTACCTAACATCTACAATGAGAAACTTGTCAGCTTCAACTTCGACCGAATCAAGTACTGGATCGGCTGCGGTGCACACCCTACAAAGCCTGTGGCTAAACTTCTAGGTGTGTATTCTCTACATGACCCTGTTCTTTTAAGGTGGATCAACATTGCATTTTATTGTCTGTTTGTCCAGACAGTTACACTGCTCATACTGTTATATCAGTGCTGGCTAAATGATGACTCTGTGTCGTACTATTCTACATACACTGTGCCCTCAAGCACCTTATTCATGCCCTCTGGTTTAAAGGATTGAACAGACACAGATTAAACGTGCCATTTATGGTTGTAATAAGAGGCGTTGTTAGGATCTTGAGACGTCAGGGGCTTAGCCTGAGGAGGGACAGTAGTCCAAAACATTATCATACATGTTACTCATGTTCTTCTATGGTTAAACTAGTTACGATATCTTTTCTTTTTTGAAATAACTCTTCTTTTACACTTGTTTTTGTTTTGTTGTACTATATTATTCTGCATTTGATTTATTTCACACCTTTTATGCCAAGTGTCTGCTCTTCATCAATCATTGTCTTTTACGCCTTCCATTTCACTCTCTCTTTTTCATTCCTCCTATATGAAGTATTTAGAGCAAAATTTTTTTATTAAATTGCTCAATAGCTTGATGTTTCAAAATGCTACTGGAAATGAAGTACAAAACATCTCCAGATTAGTTGGATTCTACAAAGTTTGAGCAAGGTCATCCCACTGTCCATCTTTGCTCAGTCCATGTTCCACATTAATATCACAGTGAGTGCAGACCAGTTAGACAGAGCAGTTCTCAAACTATGTCTCCTCATGAGAACATGTAAGATGTGTCTTTGTCAAAAACATTTGAGAGTCCTCTTCACTAACCTGAGCTTGTAGGTGAGTCAGTGTCACAGACATCCTGACTCACCTGCTGCTACAACAACAGGTGACTCTTCGTCCACTTCCTCTAGCCTCGCTTGCACCTTGTTGCCTCCTTCATCCTTTTTGTTTTAGAAAAATCTTCTCATATCCACAGCCTTTGCTCGTTAGATATCACCAGATGCCAACAACAGCCCTGTAACCACTGCATTCTCTCTCTCTCTCTCCCTCTCTCTCTCTCTCATGCTCTTGCGCTCTCACAAATTGCATGCATGCCAGCGTGTGCCAAAAAATAAAATAATAATTGGGGTAATAACTACCCCAATAAATAATAAAATGCTTATTATTAAATGTGTTCAGGATTGCTACAGGGAATTCAAATTGTCTTAAAACAATGTTGTATCAGGTCTTTGAGTCCCTCAAAGATTTTGGCAACCCTTGGCAATTTTTCTGCTATACTCAGGTGAATAAACTCATAGTGAACATTGTGGTCTTTCTTTCTTCCTTTTCTCTTTCGGCAGGGTTAGCAGGATTCTTCCCTCTGCATCCCATGACGATAACGGAGGCAGAGCGTCGTAGGGCTCAAATGGAGTCGACAGAAACGGCAACAGGAACAGAGGAAAGTTTGGAGGCTGGACAAAAGCAGGCTGATGTGTGAGAATTAAAGCTGTTTGACTGTTGAATACAAGTGGATGTCACATTTATTTGGGAAGAGAACTGATCAATTTTTTTCCTGACTTGGTGAGTGGACTGCTCATAGAAACTTCAGAAATAGCATATTGTACTCCTAATTGCTTAAGTGGTCTTTATGAACAAACTATATTACAAACTGATACTTCATAAAATTCAGTGACTTCATGTTTATGAGTGTGGTGTACCATAAGAGGCAGTTGTTTGTATTTACAATTTTATGTGACTTAATTAAAGTATTTGAAAACTATTGCATTTGGTTTGAGTTAGTTGTTTTTTTGTTTTTTTTTTTTGTTCCCTTTGGTCTAACTTTTTCAGGACCTTTAAGAACAATCCACAGCAAAAGTGCCAAGCAATTAATTTTTTTTTCTCTTGAAAATGACTTGTGAACTTTGCGATCATTTGTCCATCTTTTGTCTGTCTTCTGTCTTTTTCTGGCCTCCATGTATTTGAATTTGCACACTTAAATCAACAGTAAACGTCAGCAATGTCAAACACAAAGAAAGAAAGGAATCAGAAGTGGGTAGGTTTGTTGATATGACTATTGGCAAGCTTTAAAGCACGTACTTCCTTTTAGGTTTAATAGCAAATTCTCCACCCATATACTGTACTGCGTGTTATGGAAACCTCTGCGAACTGGAAATTTATCACTCACTGACTGAAGTCACGTAATGTTAGACGATAGTTTTGAATCATGTATTCCCAAGCCACAAGTGCATTTCTACTACTGCAATTTCTGACAATGACCAAAAATGCACAATGAATGATAGTAAATAATTAATTAAAACATAATAACACCATCATCATCATTGGGTCATATAAAAAAGGCATCTCTACATGTACATTGTTAACCTTAACGGAGAGACTGTGTGCACATGTACTGAATATTCATTTTTAGACTGAATTGTTTGGGTTGTCTGTTCACAAAAAACTCTTAGACGAGCTCCAAGGACCACTGACTGTTACAACCAGAGACAGATATAGAAATCATTTAATGAAGTACCACTAACATTGTAATTGATTTGAAATATAATTCATATTTAGATGGTGGTTTTTCACCAGTATACAGTATATAAACTGCTGTTCATTCTGTCTGTCACATGCTTATCCTCAAACACTTGTTGTGCTATCTTGTACAGGTTCATACTCAAAACCACAAGTATGGTTTGCGTCAATCAGCTAGTGATAAAAAGTCTTAATTTGCGCCAAGACACACCTGACCACACATAGGTGTCCAAATCAAAGTCCAGCAAATACAAAACTAAAAATACTTATGCTGTTGATATTGGTTCATTTCCTTGTGGAACAAAAGTCAGTTTGATTCTTTAACATGGTGGTGTACTGAAATTCCACTGATGGGAGTAACTGATACACATGATCTGATTTGTAGAACATAAAGAAAGAAAGAACAACCCCCCCCCCCGCCATAAAAAATGTTGCAATCTAACATGACGTAGTGAGCAGGAAATATTTTATTTTTTGCCATGTACTGCTTCAGAAATGATTTTCCAATAAGCAAACAGAGGTGTGGAGAGATTTACCTAAACCACTTGTAGCCTCAAGATCAAGAGAAAAATTTATATTTAACCTCGTCACAGCTCATTTATTCCTGGTGCTATTAAGACCACTGATTAACCTGACTGGAGTCATGTTTAACAGTCTATTTATAGCATTACAATTCAATGCAGTTGACGGTATTATCAATAAGTTGCTCCTTGTAACATTCCTTAAGTTAGAGTCATGTGACCTTCTCCATCAAGTCCAGCTGATTGCCACGGCATGTAAATACTGGATTGAAATAAATGTCAACAACAAAGCAAATAAAATACTATTTGCCAGATTTATTGGAATATAACAACTAAGTGTGTTTGAAGAACAAAACAATACATGTACAATTATGTAAAATTATCTTAAATAACCTATTAATAACTGTTGTACTTACATTTACAAGATGAATAAACTGTTGGCTATTAATTTAAAACAAGCTCAGAAACAAAGTAACAAAATTACACACAGCTGACAGATAAACAGAGCCAGCATAAACCTAGGCTACCACAGTGCTAAAAGATAGTAAACATACAGGTGCTGGTCATATAATTAGAATATCATGAAAAGTTGATTTATTTCAGTAATTCCATTGAAAAAGTGAAACTTGTATAATGTATACATTCATTACACACAGACTGATATATTTCAAGTGTTTATTTCTTTTAATTTTGATGATTATTATTGCTTGTACACTTTTTTCTACAACATCTTTTCCTTCCCTTCGCCTCTCTATTAATGTGCTTGGACACAGAGCCCTGTGAACAGCCAGCCTCTTTAGCAATGACCTTTTGTGTCTTGCCCTCCTTGTGCAAGGTGTCGATGGTCGTCTTTTGGACAACTGTCAAGTCAGCAGTCTTCTCCATGATTGTGTAGCTACAGAACTAGACTGAGAGACCATTTAAAGGCCTTTGCAGGTGTTTTGAGTTAATTAGCTGATTAGAGTGTGGCACCAGGTGTCTTCAATATTGAACCTTTTCACAATATTCTAATTTTCTGAGATACTGAATTTGTGGTTTTCATTAGTTGTCAGTTGGGATAACCGCACCCTGGAGAGGATTGTGAAACAAAACCCATTCAAAAATGTGGGGGACATTCACAAAGAGTGGACTGCAGCTGGAGTCAGCGCTTCAAGAACCACCACGCACAGACGTATGCAAGACATGGGTTTCAGCTGTCGCATTCCTTGTGTCAAGCCACTCTTGAACAAGAGACAGCGTCAGAAGCGTCTCGCCTGGGCTAAAGACAAAAAGGACTGGACTGCTGCTGAGTGGTCCAAAGTTATGTTCTCTGATGAAAGTAAATTTTGCATTTCCTTTGGAAATCAACGTCCCAGAGTCTGGAGGAAGAGAGGAGAGGCACAGAATCCATGTTGCTCGAGGTCCAGTGTAACGTTTCCACAGTCAGTGATGGTTTGGGGTGCCATGTCATCTGCTGGTGTTGGTCCACTGTGTTTTCTGAGGTCCAAGGTCAACGCAGCCGTCTACCAAGAAGTTTTAGAGCACTTCATGCTTCCTGCTGCTGACCAACTTTATGGAGATGCAGATTTCATTTTCCAACAGGACTTGGCACCTGCACACAGTGCCAAAGCTACCAGTACCTGGTTTAAGGACCATGGTATCCCTGTTCTTAATTGGCCAGCAAACTCTCCTGACCTTAACCCCATAGAAAATCTATGGGGTATTGTGAAGAGGAAGATGCGATACGCCAGACCCAACAATGCAGAAGAGCTGAAGGCCACTATCAGAGCAACCTGGGCTCTCATAACACCTGAGCAGGGCCACAGACTGATTGACTCCATGCCACGCCGCATTGCTGCAGTAACTCAGGCAAAAGGAGTCCCAACCAAGTATTGAGTGCTGTACATGCTCATACTTTTCATGGTCATACTTTTCAGTTGGCCAACATTTCTAAAAATCCTTTTTTTGTATTGGTCTTAAGTAATATTCTAATTTTCTGAGATACTGAATTTGGGATTTTCATTAGTTGTCAGTTATAATCATCAAAATTAAAAGAAATAAACATTTGAAATATATCAGTCTGTGTGTAATGAATGAATATAATATACAAGTTTCACTTTTTGAATGGAATTACTGAAATAAAGCAACTTTTTCATGATATTCTAATTATATGACCAGCACCTGTATAGCCCATATCAACAGTGCAATGCATAAGTGAGTAACCAAATGGCTTGTTGGAACAAGTGTCAATACATATCAAATAAAATGCGGTTTCACCATTAGAGAGTATTTTGGTTCATAGACTATGTTACTCTTAGCAGCCCTTAGTGGCTAAAGGTAAGTATATATCACATATCACTGGTGTCACTTACAATAAATAATGGATAATGATTTAACATTGGGTAATACTTTTTTGCTAGAATCACACCCACCCACCTCACCCACTCATGCCTTAGTCCTTGTCCACTTCAGTGTTACTGTGATCTGAACCTTTGTAAACAAACACGTACAGGGTGTGAGTGTACTTTAATGGAACTTCACAAATCCCTGCTGTGCCATGTCACAATACACAGGGTTTGTCAAGGGAGGGCACTGCATCAGTAACAACCTTGGTTTACGAGTTGATCATTGATGATACATAGAGTAGATTTGATACTGTTCGACAAATGTTTATATGGACCACAATTGCCAGAAGGATCAAACTTAACTGCCAGTTCACGGACGACTATTGGACATTAACTGCAAGACTGAAAATCACAGAACATCTACAATATTTTGCTTCTGTGTGAATGCAGTGAAAGACACTGCAGCAGTTGAAATACTTCAGCCTTACATCTTTTGGATGATAACCTCAAAGTACAGGAAGATGAAAAAGTGGAATTCCTTGGGATCTTCTAACTGGAGGAGGTTTTCCACAGTTTTTATAATCCTTACTTTGGTGGTCATCATGCTCATTGCATTCTGCGTGCACTTTTCACACAAAAGGGGTAAGTCTGTAATTTCTGTAATTCTTTATTGCATAACCAAGTGAGCAAGAATCATGTTAGTTTAATGAAGAATAATTCTGCGTGCAACTCTCTTAATTAACACTGATATCATTATTTAAAGGCAATCAATTTTGACATCCTGAGTTGTAATCCTGACAGTCTTTTAGGAGCAACTGCAATCAATGCAAATACGATGACTGTACAAATGTCTGCTCCTTGCTATTCACATGCACATTAATCATCATACAATCCTCATACTTTAAGGTTATTTGTACCCAATGTATGAATTATTTTTGGAACAATAATGTTTTTAAAAAAAGACTATTTTGCTTTGTCATTTGTTGTTATTTTAATCTGAAGCCATCTGAAGTAATATTTTGTGCATTTTAGGAAGCTTATTCAAAACCCCATGTAAAATCAAATTATCCCTTCTATTATACCCTTGTATGACTCATGTTACTTACTAAAGAGGTCAAAACTCCAGCAAAACTTCATTAGACCAACACGTTTCGGCTTGTGGGCTCCATCAGGGTAATCACAAAACACATTACAAGTAATATTTAAATAGGGTAAGTTTGTTCCATACTTACCTTCATAAGGGTCATGACATTGATGACATTGATGATTACCCTATTTAAGTTATTACAGTTTTCGATTGGTTCATTTCTTAGCAATTACAATCATCTCAGCAGGAATGTATTTTTTTCATGGATGCAATCTAAATTCCATGAAAGCAATAACAGGGAAATAACTGATACTCACTGGGGAATGACTTGCAGTTAATAATTGTAGAAATCTAGTTGTGTAAGACCACAAGCATTACACAGATTTTAGATATGTAAATGATGTTAGATAAGTAAAATAGCTAGTTCAACAGTGAGGGAAGGGAGTTTCATTTTTGTGTGACCTTAGTCATCATTAAATGAAAAATGAGTATTGAAACCAGTCACTCCTCTAAAAGAGATGAACAAAGAAAACATTTATTAAAACCTTGATTCAACAAGATTATATTATGACTGTTAACTTTGCAGACAGAAATGACTCAGACTTTGGGGATATTTCCAATAAGACTTTGTTAAAACAATGAAAAGAGATGAAAATTGTGATACATGTTGCTCTGAGATTGCACTGACAAATTTATGAATCATATACATTGTGCATCCACATGTTGTCTGAACAGGAATTAAAAATGCAAAAGAAGATCAACTTGAAGAAACATGGAGGAAAAAACAAATAGCAGACAACCATGAAGGGAAGGATATATCAAAAATAAACATGACAATAAATGAAGAGCCAGACCTTTTTGAAATTGGACCACAAATGGATAACAACTACAAACGATACATGACTGAATTGCGAGATTCGAAAGAAACAATGAACAGAACTTTTGCTGGGAATGATACAGAAAAAAATGATTTGACTGCGAGTTCAGTTTCTCGTGTGTCTGAAGGGATTTCTAACGAAACAAATTACTCAACACAAACTGGAACAGTGACTGTAACAAATGAATCCAAGACTTCTCCGCCTTCTTCAACACCTTCAAGTTCTATTCCAACCACAACCATTCGAAATACTGAAACTGCAAAAACATCTATGCAAAGTGTTTCCCCCACCAATATTTTGACAACTCCTTCAACATCACCAGTGACTTCCAATTCTGCAACTCAACCTGCTTTTTCACTGTCATCTACCATTATTCCCATAAGTGAAGCAACCACAATCAAAGAAACAATGTCAACTAGTGTCACTCAAGCGACTTCTACACAGCCGACTTTCTCAACACTGACTGGGACAATCACTGTAACAAATGAATCCAAGACTACTCCGCTTTCTTCAACACCTTCCAGTTCTATTCCAACTACAACCATTCAGAATACTGAAACTGCAAAAACATCTAAGCAAAGTGTTTCCCCCACCAATATTTTGACAACTCCTTCAACATCACCAGTGACTTCCAATTCTGCAACTGAACCTGCTTTTTCACTGTCATCTACCATTGTTCCCACAAGTGAAGCAACCACAATTGAAGAAACAATGACACCTAGTGTCACTCAAGCGACTTCTACACGGCCTACTTTCTCAACACAGACTGGGACAGTCACTGTAACAAAGGAATCCAAGACTTCTCCACCTTCTTCAACATCTTCCAGTTCTATTCCAGCTACAACCATTCAGAATACTGAAACTGCAAAAACATCTAAGCAAAGTGTTTCCCCCACCAATATTTTGACAACTCCTTCATCATCACCAGTGACTTTCAATTCTGCAACTCAACCTGCTTTTTCACTGCCATCTACCATTGTTCCCACAAGTGAAGCAACCACAATCAAAGAAACAATGTCAACTAGTGTCACTCAAGCGACTTCTACACAGCCTACTTTCTCAACACTGTCTGGGACAATCACTGTAACAAATGAATCCAAGACTTCTCCGCCTTCTTCAACACATTCCAGTTCTATTCCAGCTACAACCATTCAGAATACTGAAACTGCAAAAACATCGATGCAAAGTGTTTCCCCCACCAATATTTTGACAACTCCTTCAACATCACCAGTGACCTCCATATCCTCAACTGAACCTGCTTTTTCACTGTCATCTACTATTGTTCCCACAAGTGAAGCAACCACAATCAAAGAAACAATGTCAACTAGTGTTACTCAAGCGACTTCTACACAGCCGACTTTCTCAACACTGACTGGGACAATCACTGTAACAAATGAATCCAAGACTTCTCCACCTTCTTCAACACCTTCCAGTTCTATTCCAACTACAACCATTAAGAATACTGAAACTGCAAAAACATCTATGCAAAGTGTTTCCCCCACCAATACTTTGACAACTCCTTCAACATCACCAGTGACTTCCAATTCTGCAACTGAACCTGCTTTTTCACTGTCATCTACCATTGTTCCCACAAGTGAAGCAACCACAATCAAAGAAACAATGACACCTAGTGTCACTCAAGCGACTTCTACACGGCCTACTTTCTCAACACAGACTGGGACAATCACTGTAACAAATGAATCCAAGACTTCTCCGCCTTCTTCAACACCTTCCAGTTCTCTTCCAGCTACAACCATTCAGAATACTGAAACTGCAAAAACATCTATGCAAAGTGTTTCCCCCACCAATATTTTGACAACTCTTCCAACATCAACAGTGACTTCCAATTCTGCAACTGAAAGTACTTTTTCACTGTCATCTACCATGATTCCCATAAGTGAAGCAACCACAATCAAAGAAACAATGTCAACTAGTGTCACTCAAGCGACTTCTACACAGCCGACATTCTCAACACTGACTGCGACAATCACTGTAACAAAGGAATCCAAGACTTCTCCACCTTCTTCAACATCTTCCAGTTCTATTCCAGCTACAACCATTCAGAATACTGAAACTGCAAAAACATCTATGCAAAGTGTTTCCCCCACCAATATTTTGACAACTCCTTCAACATCACCAGTGACCTCCATATCCTCAACTGAACCTGCTTTTTCACTGTCATCTACTGTTGTCCCCACAAGTGAAGCAACCACAATTGAAGAAACAATGTCAACTAGTGTCACTCAAGGAACTTCTACACAGCCTACTTTCTCAACACAGACTGGGACAATCACTGTAACAAATGAATCCAAGACTTCTCCGCCTTCTTCAACACCTTCCAGTTCTATTCCAGCTACAACCATTCAGAATACTGAAACTGCAAAAACATCTATGCAAAGTGTTTCCCCCACCAATATTTTGATAACTCCTTCAACATCACCAGTGACCTCCATATCCTCAACTGAACCTACTTTTTCACTGTCATCTACTGTTGTCCCCACAAGTGAAGCAACCACAATTGAAGAAACAATGTCAACTAGTGTCACTCAAGCGACTTCTACACAGCCTACTTTCTCAACAAATACTGGGACAGTCACTGTAACAAATGAATCCAAGACTTCTCCACCTTCTTCAACATCTTCCAGTTCTATTCCAGCTACAACCATTCAGAATACTGAAACTGCAAAAACATCTAAGCAAAGTGTTTCCCCCACCAATATTTTGACAACTCCTTCATCATCACCAGTGACTTCCAATTCTGCAACTGAACCTGCTTTTTCACTGCCATCTACCATTGTTCCCACAAGTGAAGCAACCACAATCAAAGAAACAATTTCAACTAGTGTCACTCAAGCGACTTCTACACAGCCTACATTCTCAACACAGACTGGGACAATCACTGTAACAAATGAATCCAAGACTTCTCCGCCTTCTTCAACACCTTCCAGTTCTATTCCAGCTACAACCATTCAGAATACTGAAACTGCAAAAACATCGATGCAAAGTGTTTCCTCCGCCAATACTTTGATGACTCCTTCAACATCACCAGTGACTTCCAATTCTGCAACTCAATCTGCTTTTTCACTGTCATCTACTATTGTTCCCACAAGTGAAGCAACCACAATCAAAGAAACAATGTCAACTAGTGTCACTCAAGCGACTTCTACACAGCCTACTTTCTCAACAAATACTGGGACAGTCACTGTAACAAAGGAATCCAAGACTTCTCCACCTTCTTCAACATCTTCCAGTTCTATTCCAGCTACAACCATTCAGAATACTGAAACTGCCAAAACATCGATGCAAAGTGTTTCCTCCGCCAATACTTTGACGACTCCTTCAACATCACCAGTGACTTCCAATTCTGCAACTGAACCTGCTTTTTCACTGTCATCTACTATTGTTCCCACAAGTGAAGCAACCACAATCAAAGAAACAATGTCAACTAGTGTCACTCAAGCGACTTCTACACAGCCTACTTTCTCAACAAATACTGGGACAGTCACTGTAACAAAGGAATCCAAGACTTCTCCGCTTTCTTCAACATCTTCCAGTTCTATTCCAGCTACAACCATTCAGAATACTGAAACTGCAAAAACATCTATGCAAAGTGTTTCCCCCACCAATATTTTGACGACTCCTTCAACATCACCAGTGACTTCCAATTCTGCAACTGAACCTGCTTTTTCACTGTCATCTACCATTGTTCCCACAAGTGAAGCAACCACAATCAAAGAAACAATGTCAACTAGTGTCACTCAAGCGACTTCTACACAGCCTACTTTCTCAACACAGACTGGGACAATCACTGTAACAAATGAATCAAAGACTTCTCCGCCTTCTTCAACACATTCCAGTTCTATTCCAGCTACAACCATTCAGAATACTGAAACTGCAAAAACATCTATGCAAAGTGTTTCCCCCACCAATATTTTGACAACTCCTTCAACATCACCAGTGACCTCCATATCCTCAACTGAACCTGCTTTTTCACTGTCATCTACTGTTGTCCCCACAAGTGAAGCAACCACAATTGAAGAAACAATGTCAACTAGTGTCACTCAAGGAACTTCTACACAGCCTACTTTCTCAACACAGACTGGGACAATCACTGTAACAAATGAATCCAAGACTTCTCCGCCTTCTTCAACACCTTCCAGTTCTATTCCAGCTACAACCATTCAGAATACTGAAACTGCAAAAACATCTATGCAAAGTGTTTCCCCCACCAATATTTTGATAACTCCTTCAACATCACCAGTGACCTCCATATCCTCAACTGAACCTACTTTTTCACTGTCATCTACTGTTGTCCCCACAAGTGAAGCAACCACAATTGAAGAAACAATGTCAACTAGTGTCACTCAAGCAACTTCTACACAGCCTACTTTCTCAACAAATACTGGGACAGTCACTGTAACAAATGAATCCAAGACTTCTCCACCTTCTTCAACATCTTCCAGTTCTATTCCAGCTACAACCATTCAGAATACTGAAACTGCAAAAACATCTAAGCAAAGTGTTTCCCCCACCAATATTTTGACAACTCCTTCATCATCACCAGTGACTTCCAATTCTGCAACTGAACCTGCTTTTTCACTGCCATCTACCATTGTTCCCACAAGTGAAGCAACCACAATCAAAGAAACAATTTCAACTAGTGTCACTCAAGCGACTTCTACACAGCCTACATTCTCAATACAGACTGGGACAATCACTGTAACAAATGAATCCAAGACTTCTCCGCCTTCTTCAACACCTTCCAGTTCTATTCCAGCTACAACCATTCAGAATACTGAAACTGCAAAAACATCGATGCAAAGTGTTTCCTCCGCCAATACTTTGATGACTCCTTCAACATCACCAGTGACTTCCAATTCTGCAACTCAATCTGCTTTTTCACTGTCATCTACTATTGTTCCCACAAGTGAAGCAACCACAATCAAAGAAACAATGTCAACTAGTGTCACTCAAGCGACTTCTACACAGCCTACTTTCTCAACAAATACTGGGACAGTCACTGTAACAAAGGAATCCAAGACTTCTCCACCTTCTTCAACATCTTCCAGTTCTATTCCAGCTACAACCATTCAGAATACTGAAACTGCAAAAACATCTATGCAAAGTGTTTCCCCCACCAATATTTTGACGACTCCTTCAACATCACCAGTGACTTCCAATTCTGCAACTGAACCTGCTTTTTCACTGTCATCTACCATTGTTCCCACAAGTGAAGCAACCACAATCAAAGAAACAATGTCAACTAGTGTCACTCAAGCGACTTCTACACAGCCTACTTTCTCAACACTGTCTGGGACAATCACTGTAACAAATGAATCCAAGACTTCTCCGCCTTCTTCAACACATTCCAGTTCTATTCCAGCTACAACCATTCAGAATACTGAAACTGCAAAAACATCTATGCAAAGTGTTTCCCCCACCAATATTTTGACAACTCCTTCAACATCACCAGTGACCTCCATATCCTCAACTGAACCTACTTTTTCACTGTCATCTACTGTTGTCCCCACAAGTGAAGCAACCACAATTGAAGAAACAATGTCAACTAGTGTCACTCAAGCGACTTCTACACAGCCTACTTTCTCAACAAATACTGGGACAGTCACTGTAACAAATGAATCCAAGACTTCTCCACCTTCTTCAACATCTTCCAGTTCTATTCCAGCTACAACCATTCAGAATACTGAAACTGCAAAAACATCTATGCAAAGTGTTTCCCCCACCAATATTTTGATAACTCCTTCAACATCACCAGTGACCTCCATATCCTCAACTGAACCTACTTTTTCACTGTCATCTACTGTTGTCCCCACAAGTGAAGCAACCACAATTGAAGAAACAATGTCAACTAGTGTCACTCAAGCGACTTCTACACAGCCTACTTTCTCAACAAATACTGGGACAGTCACTGTAACAAATGAATCCAAGACTTCTCCACCTTCTTCAACATCTTCCAGTTCTATTCCAGCTACAACCATTCAGAATACTGAAACTGCAAAAACATCTAAGCAAAGTGTTTCCCCCACCAATATTTTGACAACTCCTTCATCATCACCAGTGACTTCCAATTCTGCAACTGAACCTGCTTTTTCACTGCCATCTACCATTGTTCCCACAAGTGAAGCAACCACAATCAAAGAAACAATTTCAACTAGTGTCACTCAAGCGACTTCTACACAGCCTACATTCTCAACACAGACTGGGACAATCACTGTAACAAATGAATCCAAGACTTCTCCGCCTTCTTCAACACCTTCCAGTTCTATTCCAGCTACAACCATTCAGAATACTGAAACTGCAAAAACATCGATGCAAAGTGTTTCCTCCGCCAATACTTTGATGACTCCTTCAACATCACCAGTGACTTCCAATTCTGCAACTCAATCTGCTTTTTCACTGTCATCTACTATTGTTCCCACAAGTGAAGCAACCACAATCAAAGAAACAATGTCAACTAGTGTCACTCAAGCGACTTCTACACAGCCTACTTTCTCAACACTGTCTGGGACAATCACTGTAACAAAGGAATCCAAGACTTCTCCACCTTCTTCAACATCTTCCAGTTCTATTCCAGCTACAACCATTCAGAATACTGAAACTGCAAAAACATCTATGCAAAGTGTTTCCCCCACCAATATTTTGACGACTCCTTCAACATCACCAGTGACTTCCAATTCTGCAACTGAACCTGCTTTTTCACTGTCATCTACCATTGTTCCCACAAGTGAAGCAACCACAATCAAAGAAACAATGTCAACTAGTGTCACTCAAGCGACTTCTACACAGCCTACTTTCTCAACACTGTCTGGGACAATCACTGTAACAAATGAATCCAAGACTTCTCCGCCTTCTTCAACACATTCCAGTTCTATTCCAGCTACAACCATTCAGAATACTGAAACTGCAAAAACATCTATGCAAAGTGTTTCCCCCACCAATATTTTGACAACTCCTTCAACATCACCAGTGACCTCCATATCCTCAACTGAACCTACTTTTTCACTGTCATCTACTGTTGTCCCCACAAGTGAAGCAACCACAATTGAAGAAACAATGTCAACTAGTGTCACTCAAGCGACTTCTACACAGCCTACTTTCTCAACAAATACTGGGACAGTCACTGTAACAAATGAATCCAAGACTTCTCCACCTTCTTCAACATCTTCCAGTTCTATTCCAGCTACAACCATTCAGAATACTGAAACTGCAAAAACATCTAAGCAAAGTGTTTCCCCCACCAATATTTTGACAACTCCTTCAACATCACCAGTGACTTCCAATTCTGCAACTGAACCTGCTTTTTCACTGCCATCTACCATTGTTCCCACAAGTGAAGCAACCACAATCAAAGAAACAATTTCAACTAGTGTCACTCAAGCGACTTCTACACAGCCTACATTCTCAACACAGACTGGGAAAATCACTGTAACAAATGAATCCAAGACTTCTCCGCCTTCTTCAACATCTTCCAGTTCTATTCCAGCTACAACCATTCAGAATACTGAAACTGCAAAAACATCGATGCAAAGTGTTTCCTCCGCCAATACTTTGATGACTCCTTCAACATCACCAGTGACTTCCAATTCTGCAACTCAACCTGCTTTTTCACTGTCATCTACTATTGTTCCCACAAGTGAAGCAACCACAATCAAAGAAACAATGTCAACTAGTGTCACTCAAGCGACTTCTACACAGCCTACTTTCTCAACAAATACTGGGACAGTCACTGTAACAAATGAATCCAAGACTTCTCCACCTTCTTCAACATCTTCCAGTTCTATTCCAGCTACAACCATTCAGAATACTGAAACTGCAAAAACATCTATGCAAAGTGTTTCCCCCACCAATATTTTGACGACTCCTTCAACATCACCAGTGACTTCCAATTCTGCAACTGAACCTGCTTTTTCACTGTCATCTACCATTGTTCCCACAAGTGAAGCAACCACAATCAAAGAAACAATGTCAACTAGTGTCACTCAAGCGACTTCTACACAGCCTACTTTCTCAACACTGTCTGGGACAATCACTGTAACGAATGAATCCAAGACTTCTCCGCCTTCTTCAACACATTCCAGTTCTATTCCAGCTACAACCATTCAGAATACTGAAACTGCAAAAACATCTATGCAAAGTGTTTCCCCCACCAATATTTTGACAACTCCTTCAACATCACCAGTGACCTCCATATCCTCAACTGAACCTACTTTTTCACTGCCATCTACTGTTGTCCCCACAAGTGAAGCAACCACAATTGAAGAAACAATGTCAACTAGTGTCACTCAAGCGACTTCTACACAGCCTACTTTCTCAACACAGACTGGGGCAGTCACTGTAACAAATGAATCCAATACTTCTCCACTTCCTTCAACACCTTCCAGTTCTTTTCCAACTACAACCATTCAGAATACTGAAACTGCAAAAACATCTATGCAAAGTGTTTCCCCCACCAATATTTTGACAACTCCTTCAACATCACCAGTGACCTCCATATCCTCAACTGAACCTGCTTTTTCACTGTCATCTACTGTTGTCCCCACAAGTGAAGCAACCACAATTGAAGAAACAATGTCAACTAGTGTCACTCAAGGAACTTCTACACAGCCTACTTTCTCAACACTGTCTGGGACAATCACTGTAACAAAGGAATCCAAGACTTCTCCGCCTTCTTCAACACATTCCAGTTCTCTTCCAACTACAACCATTCAGAATACTGAAACTGCAAAAACATCTAAGCAAAGTGTTTCCCCCACCAATATTTTGACAACTCCTTCAACATCACCAGTGACTTCCAATTCTGCAACTGAACCTGCTTTTTCACTGTCATCTACCATTGTTCCCACAAGTGAAGCAACCACAATCAAAGAAACAATGTCAACTAGTGTCACTCAAGCGACTTCTACACAGCCTACTTTCTCAACAAATACTGGGACAGTCACTGTAACAAATGAATCCAAGACTTCTCCACCTTCTTCAACATCTTCCAGTTCTATTCCAGCTACAACCATTCAGAATACTGAAACTGCAAAAACATCGATGCAAAGTGTTTCCTCCGCCAATATTTTGACGACTCCTTCAACATCACCAGTGACTTCCAATTCTGCAACTCAACCTGCTGTTTCACTGTCATCTACTATTGTTCCCACAAGTGAAGCAACCACAATCAAAGAAACAATGTCAACTAGTGTCACTCAAGCGACTTCTACACAGCCTACTTTCTCAACAAATACTGGGACAGTCACTGTAACAAATGAATCCAAGACTTCTCCACCTTCTTCAACATCTTCCAGTTCTATTCCAGCTACAACCATTAAGAATACTGAAACTGCAAAAACATCTATGCAAAGTGTTTCCCCCACCAATATTTTGACAACTCCTTCAACATCACCAGTGACTTCCAATTCTGCAACTGAACCTGCTTTTTCACTGTCATCTACCATTGTTCCCACAAGTGAAGCAACCACAATCAAAGAAACAATGTCAACTAGTGTCACTCAAGCGACTTCTACACAGCCTACTTTCTCAACACTGTCTGGGACAATCACTGTAACAAATGAATCCAAGACTTCTCCGCCTTCTTCAACACATTCCAGTTCTATTCCAACTACAACCATTCAGAATACTGAAACTGCAAAAACATCTAAGCAAAGTGTTTCCCCCACCAATATTTTGACAACTCCTTCAACATCACCAGTGACTTCCAATTCTGCAACTGAACCTGCTTTTTCACTGTCATCTACTATTGTCCCCACAAGTGAAGCAACCACAATCAAAGAAACAATGTCAACTAGTGTCACTCAAGCGACTTCTACACAGCCTACTTTCTCAACAAATACTGGGACAGTCACTGTAACAACGGAATCCAAGACTTCTCCACCTTCTTCAACATCTTCCAGTTCTATTCCAGCTACAACCATTCAGAATACTGAAACTGCAAAAACATCGATGCAAAGTGTTTCCTCCGCCAATATTTTGACGACTCCTTCAACATCACCAGTGACTTCCAATTCTGCAACTCAACCTGCTGTTTCACTGTCATCTACTATTGTTCCCACAAGTGAAGCAACCACAATCAAAGAAACAATGTCAACTAGTGTCACTCAAGCGACTTCTACACAGCCTACTTTCTCAACAAATACTGGGACAGTCACTGTAACAAATGAATCCAAGACTTCTCCACCTTCTTCAACATCTTCCAGTTCTATTCCAGCTACAACCATTCAGAATACTGAAACTGCAAAAACATCGATGCAAAGTGTTTCCCCCACCAATATTTTGACGACTCCTTCAACATCACCAGTGACTTCCAATTCTGCAACTCAACCTGCTTTTTCACTGTCATCTACCATTGTTCCCACAAGTGAAGCAACCACAATCAAAGAAACAATGTCAACTAGTGTCACTCAAGCGACTTCTACACAGCCTACTTTCTCAACACTGTCTGGGACAATCACTGTAACAAAGGAATCCAAGACTTCTCCACCTTCTTCAACATCTTCCAGTTCTATTCCAGCTACAACCATTCAGAATACTGAAACTGCAAAAACATCTATGCAAAGTGTTTCCCCCACCAATATTTTGACAACTCCTTCAACATCACCAGTGACCTCCATATCCTCAACTGAACCTGCTTTTTCACTGTCATCTACTGTTGTCCCCACAAGTGAAGCAACCACAATGGAAGAAACAATGTCAGCTAGTGTCACTCAAGGAACTTCTACACAGCCTACTTTCTCAACACAGACTGGGACAATCACTGTAACAAAGGAATCCAAGACTTCTCCACCTTCTTCAACACATTCCAGTTCTATTCCAGCTACAACCATTCAGAACACTGAAACTGCAAAAACATCGATGCAAAGTGTTTCCTCCGCCAATATTTTGACGACTCCTTCAACATCACCAGTGACTTCCAATTCTGCAACTCAACCTGCTGTTTCACTGTCATCTACTATTGTTCCCACAAGTGAAGCAACCACAATGGAAGAAACAATGTCAACTAGTGTCACTCAAGCGACTTCTACACAGCCTACTTTCTCAACAAATACTGGGACAGTCACTGTAACAAATGAATCCAAGACTTCTCCACCTTCTTCAACATCTTCCAGTTCTATTCCAGCTACAACCATTCAGAATACTGAAACTGCAAAAACATCTATGCAAAGTGTTTCCCCCACCAATATTTTGACGACTCCTTCAACATCACCAGTGACTTCCAATTCTGCAACTGAACCTGCTTTTTCACTGTCATCTACCATTGTTCCCACAAGTGAAGCAACCACAATCAAAGAAACAATGTCAACTAGTGTCACTCAAGCGACTTCTACACAGCCTACTTTCTCAACACTGTCTGGGACAATCACTGTAACAAATGAATCCAAGACTTCTCCGCCTTCTTCAACACATTCCAGTTCTATTCCAACTACAACCATTCAGAATACTGAAACTGCAAAAACATCTAAGCAAAGTGTTTCCCCCACCAATATTTTGACAACTCCTTCAACATCACCAGTGACTTCCAATTCTGCAACTGAACCTGCTTTTTCACTGTCATCTACTATTGTCCCCACAAGTGAAGCAACCACAATCAAAGAAACAATGTCAACTAGTGTCACTCAAGCGACTTCTACACAGCCTACTTTCTCAACAAATACTGGGACAGTCACTGTAACAAAGGAATCCAAGACTTCTCCACCTTCTTCAACATCTTCCAGTTCTATTCCAGCTACAACCATTCAGAATACTGAAACTGCAAAAACATCGATGCAAAGTGTTTCCTCCGCCAATATTTTGACGACTCCTTCAACATCACCAGTGACTTCCAATTCTGCAACTGAACCTGCTTTTTCACTGTCATCTACCATTGTTCCCACAAGTGAAGCAACCACAATCAAAGAAACAATGTCAACTAGTGTCACTCAAGCGACTTCTACACAGCCTACTTTCTCAACACTGTCTGGGACAATCACTGTAACAAATGAATCCAAGACTTCTCCGCCTTCTTCAACACCTTCCAGTTCTATTCCAGCTACAACCATTCAGAATACTGAAACTGCAAAAACATCGATGCAAAGTGTTTCCTCCGCCAATACTTTGATGACTCCTTCAACATCACCAGTGACTTCCAATTCTGCAACTCAACCTGCTTTTTCACTGTCATCTACTATTGTTCCCACAAGTGAAGCAACCACAATCAAAGAAACAATGTCAACTAGTGTCACTCAAGCGACTTCTACACAGCCTACTTTCTCAACACAGACTGGGACAATCACTGTAACAAATGAATCCAAGACTTCTCCGCCTTCTTCAACACCTTCCAGTTCTATTCCAGCTACAACCATTCAGAATACTGAAACTGCAAAAACATCGATGCAAAGTGTTTCCTCCGCCAATACTTTGATGACTCCTTCAACATCACCAGTGACTTCCAATTCTGCAACTCAACCTGCTTTTTCACTGTCATCTACTATTGTTCCCACAAGTGAAGCAACCACAATCAAAGAAACAATGTCAACTAGTGTCACTCAAGCGACTTCTACACAGCCTACTTTCTCAACAAATACTGGGACAGTCACTGTAACAAAGGAATCCAAGACTTCTCCACCTTCTTCAACATCTTCCAGTTCTATTCCAGCTACAACCATTCAGAATACTGAAACTGCAAAAACATCTATGCAAAGTGTTTCCCCCACCAATATTTTGACGACTCCTTCAACATCACCAGTGACTTCCAATTCTGCAACTGAACCTGCTTTTTCACTGTCATCTACCATTGTTCCCACAAGTGAAGCAACCACAATCAAAGAAACAATGTCAACTAGTGTCACTCAAGCGACTTCTACACAGCCTACTTTCTCAACACTGTCTGGGACAGTCACTGTAACAAATGAATCCAAGACTTCTCCGCCTTCTTCAACACCTTCTAGTTCTATTCCAGCTACAACCATTCAGAATACTGAAACTGCAAAAACATCTATGCAAAGTGTTTCCCCCACCAATATTTTGACAACTCCTTCAACATCACCAGTGACCTCCATATCCTCAACTGAACCTGCTTTTTCACTGTCATCTACTGTTGTCCCCACAAGTGAAGCAACCACAATGGAAGAAACAATGTCAGCTAGTGTCACTCAAGGAACTTCTACACAGCCTACTTTCTCAACACAGACTGGGACAATCACTGTAACAAAGGAATCCAAGACTTCTCCACCTTCTTCAACACATTCCAGTTCTATTCCAGCTACAACCATTCAGAATACTGAAACTGCAAAAACATCGATGCAAAGTGTTTCCTCCGCCAATACTTTGATGACTCCTTCAACATCACCAGTGACTTCCAATTCTGCAACTCAACCTGCTGTTTCACTGTCATCTACTATTGTTCCCACAAGTGAAGCAACCACAATCAAAGAAACAATGTCAACTAGTGTCACTCAAGCGACTTCTACACAGCCTACTTTCTCAACAAATACTGGGACAGTCACTGTAACAAAGGAATCCAAGACTTCTCCACCTTCTTCAACATCTTCCAGTTCTATTCCAGCTACAACCATTCAGAATACTGAAACTGCAAAAACATCTATGCAAAGTGTTTCCCCCACCAATATTTTGACGACTCCTTCAACATCACCAGTGACTTCCAATTCTGCAACTGAACCTGCTTTTTCACTGTCATCTACCATTGTTCCCACAAGTGAAGCAACCACAATCAAAGAAACAATGTCAACTAGTGTCACTCAAGCGACTTCTACACAGCCTACTTTCTCAACACTGTCTGGGACAGTCACTGTAACAAATGAATCCAAGACTTCTCCGCCTTCTTCAACACCTTCTAGTTCTATTCCAGCTACAACCATTCAGAATACTGAAACTGCAAAAACATCTATGCAAAGTGTTTCCCCCACCAATATTTTGACAACTCCTTCAACATCACCAGTGACCTCCATATCCTCAACTGAACCTGCTTTTTCACTGTCATCTACTGTTGTCCCCACAAGTGAAGCAACCACAATGGAAGAAACAATGTCAGCTAGTGTCACTCAAGGAACTTCTACACAGCCTACTTTCTCAACACAGACTGGGACAATCACTGTAACAAAGGAATCCAAGACTTCTCCACCTTCTTCAACACATTCCAGTTCTATTCCAGCTACAACCATTCAGAATACTGAAACTGCAAAAACATCGATGCAAAGTGTTTCCTCCGCCAATATTTTGACGACTCCTTCAACATCACCAGTGACTTCCAATTCTGCAACTCAACTTGCTGTTTCACTGTCATCTACTATTGTTCCCACAAGTGAAGCAACCACAATCAAAGAAACAATGTCAACTAGTGTCACTCAAGCGACTTCTACACAGCCTACTTTCTCAACAAATACTGGGACAGTCACTGTAACAAATGAATCCAAGACTTCTCCACCTTCTTCAACATCTTCCAGTTCTATTCCAGCTACAACCATTCAGAATACTGAAACTGCAAAAACATCTATGCAAAGTGTTTCCCCCACCAATATTTTGACGACTCCTTCAACATCACCAGTGACTTCCAATTCTGCAACTGAACCTGCTTTTTCACTGTCATCTACCATTGTCCCCACAAGTGAAGCAACCACAATGGAAGAAACAATGTCAGCTAGTGTCACTCAAGGAACTTCTACACAGCCTACTTTCTCAACACAGACTGGGACAATCACTGTAACAAAGGAATCCAAGACTTCTCCACCTTCTTCAACACATTCCAGTTCTATTCCAGCTACAACCATTCAGAATACTGAAACTGCAAAAACATCGATGCAAAGTGTTTCCTCCGCCAATATTTTGACGACTCCTTCAACATCACCAGTGACTTCCAATTCTGCAACTCAACCTGCTGTTTCACTGTCATCTACTATTGTTCCCACAAGTGAAGCAACCACAATCAAAGAAACAATGTTAACTAGTGTCACTCAAGCGACTTCTACACAGCCTACTTTCTCAACAAATACTGGGACAGTCACTGTAACAAATGAATCCAAGACTTCTCCACCTTCTTCAACATCTTCCAGTTCTATTCCAGCTACAACCATTCAGAATACTGAAACTGCAAAAACATCTATGCAAAGTGTTTCCCCCACCAATATTTTGACGACTCCTTCAACATCACCAGTGACTTCCAATTCTGCAACTGAACCTGCTTTTTCACTGTCATCTACCATTGTTCCCACAAGTGAAGCAACCACAATCAAAGAAACAATGTCAACTAGTGTCACTCAAGCGACTTCTACACAGCCTACTTTCTCAACACTGTCTGGGACAATCACTGTAACAAATGAATCCAAGACTTCTCTGCCTTCTTCAACACCTTCTAGTTCTATTCCAGCTACAACCATTCAGAATACTGAAACTGCAAAAACATCTATGCAAAGTGTTTCCCCCACCAATATTTTGACAACTCCTTCAACATCACCAGTGACCTCCATATCCTCAACTGAACCTGCTTTTTCACTGTCATCTACTGTTGTCCCCACAAGTGAAGCAACCACAATGGAAGAAACAATGTCAGCTAGTGTCACTCAAGGAACTTCTACACAGCCTACTTTCTCAACACAGACTGGGACAATCACTGTAACAAAGGAATCCAAGACTTCTCCACCTTCTTCAACACATTCCAGTTCTATTCCAGCTACAACCATTCAGAATACTGAAACTGCAAAAACATCGATGCAAAGTGTTTCCTCCGCCAATATTTTGACGACTCCTTCAACATCACCAGTGACTTCCAATTCTGCAACTCAACCTGCTGTTTCACTGTCATCTACTATTGTTCCCACAAGTGAAGCAACCACAATCAAAGAAACAATGTCAACTAGTGTCACTCAAGCGACTTCTACACAGCCTACTTTCTCAACAAATACTGGGACAGTCACTGTAACAAATGAATCCAAGACTTCTCCACCTTCTTCAACATCTTCCAGTTCTATTCCAGCTACAACCATTCAGAATACTGAAACTGCAAAAACATCGAAGCAAAGTGTTTCCCCCACCAATATTTTGACAACTCCTTCATCATCACCAGTGACTTCCAATTCTGCAACTCAACCTGCTTTTTCACTGCCATCTACCATTGTTCCCACAAGTGAAGCAACCACAATCAAAGAAACAATGTCAACTAGTGTCACTCAAGCGACTTCTACACAGCCTACTTTCTCAACAAATACTGGGACAGTCACTGTAACAAAGGAATCCAAGACTTCTCCACCTTCTTCAACATCTTCCAGTTCTATTCCAGCTACAACCATTCAGAATACTGAAACTGCAAAAACATCTATGCAAAGTGTTTCCCCCACCAATATTTTGACGACTCCTTCAACATCACCAGTGACTTCCAATTCTGCAACTGAACCTGCTTTTTCACTGTCATCTACCATTGTTCCCACAAGTGAAGCAACCACAATCAAAGAAACAATGTCAACTAGTGTCACTCAAGCGACTTCTACACAGCCTACTTTCTCAACAAATACTGGGACAGTCACTGTAACAAAGGAATCCAAGACTTCTCCACCTTCTTCAACATCTTCCAGTTCTATTCCAGCTACAACCATTCAGAATACTGAAACTGCAAAAACATCTATGCAAAGTGTTTCCCCCACCAATATTTTGACGACTCCTTCAACATCACCAGTGACTTCCAATTCTGCAACTGAACCTGCTTTTTCACTGTCATCTACCATTGTTCCCACAAGTGAAGCAACCACAATCAAAGAAACAATGTCAACTAGTGTCACTCAAGCGACTTCTACACAGCCTACTTTCTCAACACTGTCTGGGACAATCACTGTAACAAATGAATCCAAGACTTCTCCGCCTTCTTCAACACATTCCAGTTCTATTCCAGCTACAACCATTCAGAATACTGAAACTGCAAAAACATCTATGCAAAGTGTTTCCCCCACCAATATTTTGACAACTCCTTCAACATCACCAGTGACCTCCATATCCTCAACTGAACCTACTTTTTCACTGTCATCTACTGTTGTCCCCACAAGTGAAGCAACCACAATTGAAGAAACAATGTCAACTAGTGTCACTCAAGCGACTTCTACACAGCCTACTTTCTCAACAAATACTGGGACAGTCACTGTAACAAATGAATCCAAGACTTCTCCACCTTCTTCAACATCTTCCAGTTCTATTCCAGCTACAACCATTCAGAATACTGAAACTGCAAAAACATCGAAGCAAAGTGTTTCCCCCACCAATATTTTGACAACTCCTTCATCATCACCAGTGACTTCCAATTCTGCAACTCAACCTGCTTTTTCACTGCCATCTACCATTGTTCCCACAAGTGAAGCAACCACAATCAAAGAAACAATGTCAACTAGTGTCACTCAAGCGACTTCTACACAGCCTACTTTCTCAACACTGTCTGGGACAATCACTGTAACAAATGAATCCAAGACTTCTCCGCCTTCTTCAACACCTTCTAGTTCTCTTCCAACTACAACCATTCAGAATACTGAAACTGCAAAAACATCTATGCAAAGTGTTTCCCCCACCAATATTTTGACAACTCTTCCAACATCAACAGTGACTTCCAATTCTGCAACTGAAAGTACTTTTTCACTGTCATCTACCATTGTTCCCACAAGTGAAGCAACCACAATCAAAGAAACAATTTCAACTAGTGTCACTCAAGCGACTTCTACACAGCCTACTTTCTCAACACTGTCTGGGACAATCACTGTAACAAATGAATCCAAGACTTCTCCGCCTTCTTCAACACATTCCAGTTCTATTCCAGCTACAACCATTCAGAATACTGAAACTGCAAAAACATCTATGCAAAGTGTTTCCCCTACCAATATTTTGACAACTCTTCCAACATCAACACCAGTGACTTCCGTATCCTCAACTGAAAGTACTTTTTCACTGTCATCTACTCTTGTTCCCATAAGTGAAGCAACCACAATCAAAGAAACAATGTCAACGAGTGTCACTCAAGCGACTTCTACACAGCCTACTTTCTCAACACTGACTGGGACAGTCACTGTAACAAAGGAATCCAAGACTTCTCCGCCTTCTTCAACACCTTCCAGTTCTATTCTAACTACAACCATTCAGAATACTGAAACTGCAAAAACATCTATGCAAAGTGTTTCCCCCACCAATATTTTGACAACTCCTTCAACATCACCAGTGACTTCCAATTCTGCAACTGAACCTACTTTTTCACTGTCATCTACCATTGTTCCCATAAGTGAAGCAACCACGATCAAAGAAACAATGACACCTAGTGCCACTCAAGCGACTTCTACACAGCCTACTTTCTCAACAAATACTGGGACAGTCACTGTAACAAATGAATCCAAGACTTCTCCGCTTTCTTCAACACCTTCTAGTTCTCTTCCAACTACAACCATTCAGAATACTGAAACTGCAAAAACATCTATGCAAAGTGTTTCCCCCGCCAATATTTTGACAACTTCTCTAACACAATCTACTGCAGTCACAAATGAAAAATCAAGTAGCAGTCCACAAGCATCTACACCAAATGCAACAACTTCAAAGGCTTTTATATCAAACGCTACCATATCTGTGACAACACCATCTACAACTCCTCAGTGTAAAGATGAGGACTGTCAGTGTGCTGGGGGCACTTGTATGTTCAACACAACACTTGGAAAATGTAGCTGCTATTGCCAAGATTTTGTCTTTGGTAATGTTTGCTCTTTTGGAGAGAATGACACCTCTGCTCATATTGGTGAGATTTTTAATCCCCAAATACACTTATTCAAAATATTTAATCAACAAATATTTTTTGAATGCAGAATTAAGTTATAGGCTTTTATCAAAAGATTATTTTTAAATGTGTTTGCTTTTGGCTTTGACATATCTTATCCAAGTTTTTATTGTCAAATGTTATTTCTATGTATAATGTTATTGAAGTTTCAACATAATGCTGTCATATTTTTTGTAGATACTGGAGCAATACCAACTCGACGAGCAAATTTTACTTTGGAAATCCAGGTGTCTTTTCAGCCAGCATTTAACGATTTAAGCTCTCCTTTATCACTAGAATTCATCAACACATTAAAACTGCAGGTAGAGATTTTTTTTCATTGTGAATGAAGTGATCCAGTTTCACAGAATTGCTCATGTCTTTAAATGTATTTCTTAATCATGAAATAATTGCAGAACTTGCTTCTATAGAGTGTGCTTTGCTGTCTACTGTTTTTGATGTTAATATCCAAAAATAAGCATTTATTGCTTTAATTCTGATTTAATAACATTTGCTGTGTGTTCCAGCTTGAAGCTCTATGCAGAGAAGCAGATCCACAATCCTTTGATAAAGTAGAAATCATCAAGTTATCGTAGGTTTTATTAAACTTTATTGATTCAATGTACTTTTTGATCAAGTACAGGAAATTTTCTTTTGGTAATTTTTCTATTTTGCTGCTGTAGACAAGGGAGTGTTATTGCAGAGAGTGTGGCAGAGTACAACTATCCAAACAATGAAACGCAAATTGAGTTTGTCAACACTCAGCTTGAAGGGGTGTTGACTAACATCTTGAATGACACAAGTAACCTCAGGAAGATTTCCCAGGCCTTTAATAGCAGCAGTGTGACATTGAATGGACTCATCTTCCAACCACCTGCAATTACCAGTAAGTGTACTATTTGTCAGTCCTAATCATGCACCTTTGACATGTTGCTGCTTTGTACAGTCAGTGTTTCTTAATTCAGTATTAGTCCAAATCTTTATATTTGTATTGTGGTAAAATAATATATTTTTTTAATCAATCAGATGTTACAGACCTGGAGCCTTATGTTAACTGCACTCAGTTTGCTAATTACACTGCTGAGATTAGTAATGGTAAATGGCAGTGTGTTGGCCCTTGCAAAACAAACCCTGATTACTGTCATCAACATGGCCAATGTTTCAATGACATTCACAGAGGGCCTACCTGTAGGTAAGACAAACCATCTGCTTTTATTTTAACTGCAACAATCTTAAATATGTTGATAATGTTTGCCATCATATACACTTTGTCAGTATAATTAACTCTTGCGGCTCTTTAACCCAGGTGCTTTGAGTCTAGCCTGGAACAGTTTTATGGCCCACAGTGTGACCTCTCCCGCTGGGGTCCAGGTTTCTATGGAGCACTGTTTGGATCACTGGCAGCAGCACTCCTGCTCTTGATTATCATTGTCATAGCTGTCATTGTCAAAAAGAAATACATAAGAGTTTGGTGAGTAATGATGTCATAAATGCATCTTCGAATATAGTTATGTGCAAATGCTCAACAAATTTTGTTTCTTGTCACCTGTAATCAGTGTTGGGGAGCAACGAGTTACATATAACAACATTATGTAATTAAATTACAAAATAAATGTAATTTTACAGTGTTGCAGTTACTGAGAAAAAAAAATTGTAATTAAATTACATTTTTGGTAAAATCTTATATGTTGAATATAACATTCATTCTTTTGCTTTGCATCTTCTGGCCATGCAGGAAGGCTTTCTTTCACATGTTTGCAGACAATCCAGGTCAGATAGGTCATAGGCGTCAGATCAAATAACAATCATTAACATAATTTAGCATTGTGTTTTCATTACATATTAATTTGGAAAGGGCAGTGTGTTGTGAAATATCTACATTGTACCAATAGTGTAAATTAAGTATACTGAAAAGTAATAAAAAATTAATCAAATGTAATAAGTTACATTACTTTAATGAAGAAATTAAAACAGATATATTCTTATTACATTTTTAAAAGGGTTTTGGAAATCTGTAACTTAATACATTTCAGTGTAACCTTCCCAGCACTGCCTGTAATCATAAAGTTACAAACACTGAAAAACTAGTCATTCTGTCTCTCTATTTTAGGAAAAGGAACAACTCCAGTGACAGAAGACTGTCTGCTTTTGAGGAAGACTTCTTTGATTTCTCCGATACAGGTGTGTCCTTGTCTATCTATTTTAAAAATTCAGCAAACAACTTCTCAGTAAGGACTTTTAACATTCGCAGTTTCAACATGATCATATTCTTTTGCCCAGGGGGTCACAACTTAGGATTGGCAGGCACTTACACATCTGAGGGTTTTAGACCACATCTAGAAAATGTTGACACCCAACTGCAGGTATTCTAATTTACTATTCTGGTATTACATATATAAAGTCTAAGTAACTACTGAGAAGTACAAGAACAGGTAAATGCAAGATCATAGTTAAAATACTGATATTAATATGTGAACCTCCTTGTGTTTCCTCAGGTCACAACAAGACGTCCAGAGGTTACGTACATGAATGCTAGATAAAAGCTACAGTGTGGAGAATTTTGTTTTAATTAGAAGAATATTTTTCATGTCACCAATTAAGAAAATTATAGTTCACATGAACTAAAATACAAGTAATTTGGTGTTATAATATTTAGGATTTTATTTATATCAATTGTTGTCCACTGTAGCTTCTTCTGCCCATATATAAAAATGAGCATGTACATTCAGACTCCAGTATTTTTATTGAATTCACAGAACAGCTGTTCTGTAAAAAAAAAAAAAAAAAAAAAAAAATATTCAGTGTCTTCCTAAAACCTTTGCCCAGCAGCTGTTTCAGTCCTGTTGTCTTTATGGTGAAACATGTTGTTACCTTGCCATAGCAGTACAAGTTGTATTTATGTAAAACACAAAATCTCAGTAACACATAATCTATAGCCCACATACTGAGGCAAAAATTCACTTTGACCCGACTCAGTGACGCATTGCTATCATTTCACTTCCCACACACAGCCTGTAGCTGCTGGTAGCTGGAGTTTGCAAGAATGTTATTGTAGTTAAAAGCTTGAATTTAAACTTTTATAAAGGCATGTTCAAAACTAGCTAATGCAAATAAAGGGTGTATGAATGTTTGAGCATGAGTACACTACAGAGAATAAGAAATGGGTGTTAATTATAAGAGACCAATTTAAGCTATGAGACCAATTTGTATAATTTGCAATCAAGCTCTGGCCATTTTAATGAGTGATTAAATACCACAGGGGACACCAAACATGCCCATTTTCAACAGTTTTACTGTCAGAGCTCGGAGGTAAAGCATCATATCAGGTACCATAACTGTAAAATCAATGTAATCAGCATTTTTAGCTACAAATATATATTTTCTTTTTCTTTAAAAAAAAAAAACTTAAATACCAATAGCTTAATTTATGTCACACTGTGAAAATTTAGCAAGTGGATCTTGTATTTGAGCACCCCAGATCTATAGCATTCAAATACACGGGGTGAACACAATTTCAAATGTCTGTCCAACCAGTACAGTAGCCATGCGTCACTTCAGCTGTGGCAGAGAGGTGTTTTTTCTTAAGTAATCATCAAGGGTTTCTGTGTTCATGTCCATTAGTAAAAATCAGCCAAGTTAGAAGGATGGTGGTTGCTTGTGGATGTCTCTCAGAATCATTACAATATCCTGTCACTAGATGGCATACATGCACTCATTTTAATGATGTTTTGACTTTTTAATATGAGAAGAGGGTGGGACAGTGGAAAACAGAGGGGCCAAGTCAGTTTAATAGAATATTTTATGATCTTTCAAGTGAATAACATTGATATAAAGATGGGTCATGGTCAAATCAACATCAGCTGTTTGATTATGTTGCAGAAATGGATCTGTGTACTATCAGCATCAGGTAATTACAGCTTTATCGGTATAATAACAGTCCAATATTTTTGTTCCTGCCAATCTAACTAATTGTCTTACTGGCATCGGTGAGATCTGTTCTGAAGCTGTACCACTGCACCTCAAAATGCTGGTGTACATCTCTGCTGCTGTAGCTCAACAGAAATACAAAGTTCACTCATGTCTTATTATGAACTATGGGTGGCTATTTGTCTCCAACTAGTGGCTGAAGACAAAAGACACATTTGTGATCTGAGTAAAATTTAACCAGCAGCACTTCAGCCTGAGTTATATATTGACAACTGTGTCCACCCCTCACAGCAAATGATAAGAAAACTTATACAAAAACAAATGTTGATGCAAACAATCAGTAGATTTTTAATCTAGCTTCATGTTTTTGTAAAGTGGTAAGGGAATCAGAATACCCATGCAGATGCGACAGAACATGCAAACTCTAATTCTCTTGCCTCTTGGAAATATGAAAAATTGCAGCTATGCAGTTTCTTGCTATAGAAAAAAGTTGTACTGTACATAACAAATACAAACACGCATGTTTATGGCATATAAGGTCATCAGTCTGGGGTAGAGGCAGATAATGCAGAAGTAATTTGTTGAGCATTCCATGTTTTCTGTTGCTATGACCATTTCATATTTTTATAATTGAGGTTTATTTTTGTTTTTCCAGTTCTCATTGTTTGGTAATAATTCTGAGACAGCAACAGTAGCCTGATATAAATTTACTGGGAACTACCCCATTCTAAATATTTACTACTTGTGAAAGAATGTAAGACCCACAATGGATTAGCTAAAAATCACATTATGAAAAAATGTTGGTATATAGTTTAATGTAGTGTAAAACTGCATGTTATATATAAGGAGTGTGAGTGGCCTAAAACCCTTTAAGTTTATTAAGTTATTGCTTATTGAGTTATTGAGTATTTTTTTAGAATCACAATATGTAGGCTCATGTCTGCAGAGGAAGCTCTTTTGACAGTTTAAGATGTATTTACTCTTGAAAAAAATAAAGTTGCATTTAACCATTTACCAATGTCTTTTTTGTTGTGTGTATAAACATATAACAGTAGCTTGATATTCTAATTCAGTTTCTAAACTTGAGAGTGAGACCCTTCAGTATTACAATCATATCTGCATAAACTGTGAAAGATCTTTTATTATTACTCTACATACCTCTTTGTTCTTCCTAACTTTGTAGCAAAATTAAATGTAATTTGCTTGATCAGTTTCAAAGTGCAGCTGTAGAAGCCATGACCATTATTATTGTGCCCATTTCACATATTTACTATAGCATAAAGGATATACAGTATTGTAATATCAAAGTTATATTAGTATTTAAGTTTTTTGCTTCTTACTGTCACACATGAGGATGATTATTTCTTAAATATTATTTCTACAACCACTAAATCTTTATGCACTGCAGAGCAATGCATCACTGCAGACTTGTGTTAAGCATCAGACACAGAAAACAGGATAGCTCTCTTCCTCTCAGACAAGTGCAGACTCACCAGCAGGGGATGTATAGCAATAAGACAATAATCATAATTACTGTAATCATTCTTATCATTAAAATGAGTTTGTTCCACTTGTTAATCCATCAAGAGTGCCAGCCAAGGAGTGGAATTTTAATCCCACATTCTTGATGCCTGAACTGAACACAAGTTAGACCAAAAACCTAGTGGTAAAGTTAAGATTCAAATTGTGCTGATTAAAAAAAATGCTCAGTCAGGTTTATGTATAATTGTTGCTTTAAGAGGAATAAGAAAGGACAGAATCAACCACAGAAGCAGTTTGGGACACAAAGTGACTTTCACACAGAATTGTAATGATCCCTTGTGCCACTCTGCGCCAAGTCTGAGAAAACGTTTCTTAAGTCAAGTCAAAAGTCATGAAAACGGTGAAAGTAGAGCCCAAGCAAGTTCTTGCCTGGAGCACTATTATGCCTTTTATTGCCACATCAGTGCAATAATGTGTTTTGCTTTGTATTTGTTCAGAAACTAATCTCAAACCACACGCCATGTTAATTCATCTGGCACTTGATCTTTCTTGCCTCCAGCAGACTATATTTAAAATGAGCAGCTTGTCTTTCTTTAGTTGCTATGGTCACCACCCATGCTGTCGCCTAGCAGCTCACTTAAGAATGAACCAGGTGAAAGGGTTTACAGTTGGCCTAGATAGTTCAGACTGCTGCCTTTTGTTCCATTGAGAGAATAATGTAAGATCAATAACGATCAGCTAAGCAAACCTATATAAGTGGTCACTGCCTTGCTGAGGTTATGGTGGATAATAGCAGCTGGGTTGCAGCTTATTTTGTAATTCTTTGACCTCTAATACTCTGTGTAGTTCACTCGGCTCCATGCCTAACCACATGTACTCAAGTCAGCAGGAGAACACTTGCAACATTGTTAAGTGCTTAAAAACCTGTGGGCGCAAGGCTAGCTGTCACCAAGCATCTAAGCAGTCATGCAGGAGGAGACTGCACTATAACCAGGAAGAGGAAGGCAATATACTGTACACCTGTCAGTCGGACCATTGTAAGTCACTCTTCTTTCTCTGGATAAAGGCCAGTCACAATAAGGCACAGCATGAGGGTGTGTGGGTGATAAAACAGGCCAGACAGCTGAGTTGAGAGTTCATTCCTGTCAAATTCAAGAAACAGAGTGAAGCAGGCTCATAAATAAGTCATTTTATTTTGCTTTCTTTTTGAAGACTATATGCTTATAAACTATTCATAACAACAAATGGAACTGTTAAATACTGTACACAGCATACTGTACTCTCCCAGTGCATGTCTTCACCACAGCAGAGAAGTTATGTCTCGATAAACTAGTCTTCATTCAGTTTTATTATTTCTAATAAGACATATGAATACCTTAAGATTAAATAGTATCAGTGTATGATGTAAACATTTTTCAAACATTTAAGTCAAAAGCAACATTGTGTTGGCAAGGTTTTGTGAGCAGGAGGGAGAGAAAAAGTATACTTCAATGACCGTTTGACCTTAGCAGTTATCTGCTTCCCAAACTGAACAACATGTTCGATACCAAAGGTTACTTCAATACATATGCTACATTTACTATATCATCCTGACGCTTCTCGAATAATCTACAACAATAAAATTCATATATTTTCTAGGCTGCCTGCAGCCAAAGTCTCAGACCACACCCACTGCAATCATGTAAGGCAGGAATGCATGAGCAGAACAGGAAAGTCTGTGTCAGGTAGGTAAACCCTGCACTGTCTGTAATGCATCTGTATTAACAGGTTAGCCTAACATCTCTGTGATCTAAAATTTCTATTTAAGGATACTGACTTTGTCTTACTCTTAACTGAAGGGAATTAAAGCTTCATCTCAGGTTGCGTATGGAGCTGGTTACCTCATGTTTTGTCGATTATAATTTCAGATTTTGCCTTTGGACACAATTTAAATGGGGAGTATATGAAATATAGGATTAATATGAAAGGGAGGTAGTACTTGATGCAAATTCGTTCCAAGCAATGACTCACAGCTTGACCAAAAATAAGCTCCTCCAACTGTTAGACAGAATTTCAGTAAGAATAGCATACATTCACTTAATGTTCAACAGGTCGAATTCTGTGCAAGAAAACAGACCTGGAGACTGAAAAAAAAAAAAAAAAAAAAGTAATAAAATGTGTGCTGAGCTCACAAGGAGGCACTGCAAACAAGCAGAGCACGGTAACATGATAATTTTCTACTTGACTGTAGAAAGTTGTTCTGTAAAGTATCACCAGAACACTTTTCCAGCTGCTGTTCACACACATATATGCATAAACACGTCCACACACATACATACACACACACAAACACACTCATCAACAGACAACTACATGATATAAGCTGCACTAGACATTCCAATGGAAACATGCATAGCTACCAGTAATGTAACCCACCTCTTGGTACAATATGTACCATGACAACGTGCCACGTGGGAAACAAATTTACACCGATGCAGTGGCCCGAGTAAGACTGGAACTTCATCAAGGCAGGGTAACCACATCAGTGTTGATATATAATAGCAAACAGAATTGAGAATTGTGTGCTAGCATCCTTCATTTTGTCAAAAATTAATTTGCCTTAGGTTTAGACTTCATATATTAAGCAATAAATGGTTACATTACTGACCTTCTGTCCCCCAAGAGACACAAAAGCAGCATCAAAAAGCCCCGGTGCATCTCACAAAACAGCTTCAACCTTACAGACACAGAATACTGAGCACATGAGGTTCAAGCCCCGCTTGTACCTTCCAACTGTACCACATCATCAGCAAAAACAGCACAATGTTGAATGTCATGAAATAAAAATCATATCAAAAATAAGCTCTACAATGTTGAATTTTGCTCACAATCTATAGTCAGAGATATTTCTACATTTTTTATGCAAAGTATCTCGGTTGTGATAGCTATTCCAACATTACCAGTAACTGAATACAGTGCGCACATACCCTGTGTGATCAGAATACATCAGGGGTTAAAAAAAAAAAAGACAACAGTAAAAGCAGCAGTTTGAGGATTAATAGTGTCTAGTTTCACCATTTTGTCAAGTGGTTTTTTGCTCATGTACAGTAGAGTCCTCTGCTACTTTTCAAACTAAATCCACATGTGCTTTCTGCCTCGTGTGACAGTCCCAGTCTGAGTTTGATACATCTGTATTGCGAGCTGCAGGGCTGTCCATGACCCGAAGCAATTTCTCTACACAAGGTGAGTTCACGAAAGCACGTCGCTCAGGCAGGAGATAGTAATGCGTGTTGCTGGCCTTCTCGCCGTTCTCCATAACAGGAAGGATGCAGGGTGAGCCTTCACTGTTCTGTCTCTGTAAACCTCGAAAGCTTACATATTTAGGATCTGGTGCAAAGCTTTGGGTAGGGGGCATCACCCCATTAATGTATGTTGGGAGGCTCTTGGGGCTGGGGGTGCGAGAGCTGCCTCTGGACAAAGGGTCTCTTGGGGGCAGCTTGGGTGGTTTGTCTTCATCACTATAAGCCCCAGATGAGACCTCTGCTGACCAGCGGCGGTAGTCTCCTGTCTTGATTGTTCGGGGAGGGATCGGGGGCGGCACCTCTGGCTTATCCATACTGTGGGTGTGGCGTTTGTGGCAAGTGAGGCGCAACAACGAGGGTTTATTAAAGGATCCAGCTGGGCCAGAGTGAGAGCGTCGTAACCTCCTCTGAGCCTTGTCCTGCTGTCTCTGATACACCACTGGCTCAGGCGGTTCCTGTCGCTGTTGCTCATACTGTTCCCGCACTTCCTGTGGAGGATGTGTCTGCTGGTGCTGCTGGGGCTGCCTCTGGCTTTGTGGTCCTAATGAACCATCATAATAAGCATAGTTAATCTGCCCACAGTCCCTGAAGCTCCTTCGGCCAAGGACTCCATATCGAAAAGGAGATGATTTGGGACAGTGATCAGACACCAGACAGCAGCTGTCATCCGAACTTGTGAAAAATTCTACCTCACTGTCAATAGCTTGCTCAGGGGAGATGTCAGTTTGTGGAGGGATCGGTGGTAGAGGCTTGGAGCATCTGCCTGGTGTCTGTGGTGGGCTGCTGCACTCGTACACGGAGAGCCTCTGGAATGAGGGGACCACCTGGTCATCATCAGCAGGACTTGGGGTGGAGGGTTCAGCACTGAAGGACAGGGAGAGATGGGAGGGCCGGGATTTCTTTGGAGGTAATCTCTGTGTGCTGGAACCGTGTTTATGTCCTGTTAGAGAGGACAATGACCATCACATTAATGGTAGGGTATTAAATAATTTAGATTGACAGAAATTGCAATTTACTACTACAACTTCACTGGCTCCAGTAAAAAAAAAACAAAAAAACAAAAAAACAGACTCCTATGGACAACTAGCCTTCTCTATATCTCTGTAAAATTCACTTTCAATATGTTACAGAGGAGATGATTACAAGGCACAAAACATGCAATGCAGTGTTTGTATTTATTTCAGAAGACTTGTAATGGGAAAATGACAGATCATGCACTTACTCTCATAACTTAGAGATGGTGGAGGTGGCCCCTTTTTTTGGGCTCGAGAGCTGTGATCTGTGTGTGTAGTGTCCATACTGAAGTATGGGCTGTTAAAGGAGAAAATGTCAATCTTAGATTAATACAGCTCTTAATAAGCCATATAAGGAGTCAATGTAATTTACAAAAAAATCTCAGATGGATCAGAACCATACAACTTCAGAATGTCATGCAGAATTTGAGAACAAAAAAAACCTCCTTTCTAACAATCTTCCCCCAAATGGCCTGCAAGTCTTGGCACCTCAACACTCACTTGTCCAGCTCATGGCGATAGCTCCAGGAGGGTTTGGATCCAGCCATGCCGTGACAGTAGCTGCCCCGCAGGAAGGGGTTTTCAATGGGAAAAGAGATCTCCTGGGCAGTCAGGCCCACTGTGGACATGCTCCAGGCACACTCGGGTCGCATCAAAGCCAGGAAACACTCAGATCGCCCGGCTGGCTGCTCCTGCTTCTGGTGTACCTGTAACAAAGCCAAGAATGATGGTGAAAGGAGGTTGGAAGCAAAAGCAGATGAAGAGAAACAGAGCATGTGGTAGCACACTGAAAAATACTCAAGAGCCAACATCCTTTCATGAAGCCAAAGGGAAATAAAATACTGATATTAGAATAAAAAGCAAGTTACAAATATCTCCCCTTCTCTGCTGCCCACCGGGCCAAATATTTAGTAATGGCCTATGAGAAGACAAGACAACAATCTCAAATAACAGAGGAATGACAGAAGCTCAGTTTGACAAGACTTTAGGACGCTTGTGTCCCAACACGCCCTGGGGACAGAACGCTCTGTCATTTATAATGTTCTGGTCAGAGTATGTAATGAATTAAGCATAAAAACAAGACTCTGACAACAACTAAAACAATGTTGTAAAAAGGTTGCTGAAATGCACAGATCGTTTTCTTGTTTGTTCTTATAGTATATTTTATACAGAAACTGACCTGAAGTAAACCTAAGTTTACCTAATTAGAGGGATAGGTTTCATGAAGTGGAAACACTGAGAACAAGGAGTGCTTCAACTTTGACTCATGTAATTTTATACCTACAAAAGTTGTGGATGTGTATAGACTAGGGGGAAATACAGAATACAACAGTTATTTTATTTATTCATTTATTTTTTACAAACTGAGGCGTTTCTATACTCAAGTTCAACATTGCAGGTTGCCAACTTTCAAATTTCAATTCCTACAGACTGTGCCTCTACTCCTAATAGGTTTACAGTTTATTTTAAAACTGACTGTGCTGTGCTCTGCTGCTACAATCTTGCTTATCCTGAACAGCAGAGGAGGGGGCTCCTCCTCTTACCAGAGATATACCTGATGTTGCAAGAACTCCTCATGTCAAATGACCTGCATGTTTGTGTCATGTCAAGTATGTGTCAGGGCTGAGTAAACAATGTCAACAATATTCGGAGAAGAGGAAACTGGGAAGCACACTAGATATTTGTGGGGTCAGCAATACACTGGAAGCAAACTCTGATCTGATTCTTCCTTTGCCTCGCAGTGGATTAACCTGTTCAGTGTGTCACAGTCTCCGGAGAAATTTGTTTAGGAAGTCAGACGATGTAATGTTGGAGTACGCACAGCAACTATGTCACGGGTAACTATAGGCGTCTTTGTTGTACACCATGTCTGAGTTCACTGTGACACCAGCCGTGCGTTGTTGAAGCAAATCTCTTCATGACTTCAGTTCACCAGCAGCAGTCTTCACACCATTAATCCTACTTTTCAGAATGCAGGAAAACAGGTGCACCCATAACCGTGGTGGTTATCTCTGCTGGAGACCACAAATGAGGTTCGTGGACACCCGGAGACACGCTGTCCTCCTTATAATGTGGGAGTGATGACTGAGAAGAACAACGGCCCCCCTCGCTCCTGGTCCCCTATGAGCCATATTTGTGTGCTGCCCTGACAGCTGGTGAGAAACAAAGCTCTAAAACAACAGGAAGCCCGGGGCATCAGCCTGAGCCAAAATGCCCAACAAGGCATGCCATCCCCCTGCCCAGGGCCATCGATTCGGTTCGGCGGGGACGGGAAGCAACATGATCCTCGATAATGAATCCCCAGAGGCTTGTGCTTCCTCTCGCAACAGGTGCAAAGACAGTTCATCCTGGCAGTTAACCATGGGGGCATTTACAGGCAACAGGATTAAACAAATGATGTGTAGTCTTGCCCAGCATTACCCTCTTTAGGGGGAATTCTTTAAGTCACAAATTCTGATCATTTGCCGCAGAGAATGTGGTTCTTTTTATTTATGTCTGGCCTTTCTGTTGATACAATAGGTGGACAGGCTCAGTGTGTGTGTGTGTGTGTGTGTGTGTGTGTGTGAAGGTAACACAGGGCCCAAGGGTGGTGGAAAAGGTGGAGTTCTGCTTGGGTTAGCAGCGATGATGTAAAACATCAGCAGATAGCTTGCCTTTTGATAGAGGACTGTAGTAGTGACACACGCACAGACCTTGAAAGAAGGAGTTCACACCCCGCTCATGACACCCCTGCAGCGGTTTCCGAGCAACCATACCCGCTCTACCTGTGCAGCAAGCGCACACCCCCTCGCTTTACCGGATTGAGATAATAATGGTTAAAAGCCCTGTAGCAGGCAGGTGACTCACACCACAACACATAAGTCAGCTATCTGGCAAGGCCACTTAGTGATGATACAGAATGAATTATTTCCCTTTTGTTCAAGCGGAAAACACTTAAATAGCCTAGATATTGTGGAGGACCTACAAGAATCAAACCAGGTTATTGGTTTGCAATCGTCAAAAACAAAGCTATTTTCTTATTTCTAAGCCTTTCTATAGCCTATTTATAATTATAAAAGATTGACACATACACTGAGCCTGTACTACACATTTGTTCACAGTACTTTGTAACATTCATCTACATGCCTTGCTCTATCCGTCAAAATATATATATAAAAAAACAATATTTAAAACATTAAAATAATCTCAGTAGGACCTGAGGTTGCATCAATCAGCGGCGTCTGTCGTGCTGGCACCAATATACAAAACAATAGACAGGCTTTACATGGGATCATACAGCAGCCTATACACCGGACATTTCAAATTACCACTTTGTGAACTCACCTAAATAACTCCGCAGCTCTCCCCCGCCGACTGACCCCCCAGACTCCTCTTTGGTAAAATACAGCTCCTCGGTTTCTTTGTGGGGGGGGGGGGAGGGTTTGATTTGAGTCTATTATCTTCAGATTCCTATTGCATCAGGAACAGGACGCCAAAGACTTGGTGACGCTCCTGCTATAATGTGACACTTTGAGATAAGTCTAGCATTGTAGTGAGCAATGTCTTATAAGCTTCGCCACACTAGAGACGTGCTGTGGCTCCGCCCTGCGCACTTGCCCTTAAAGGCGCAGTCTTCATTTGCGCCAGTGTCCCCTGCAGTGGACGTGCAGCAGGACTGACTGACTGAGTGCATGAGGACTACTGCAGAATCAGCCATGAACATATAGCCTACATATCATTTCAGAAAGAAAAGCGATGCTTGCAGCAGTTCTTCGCAGACAAGCACCCTCCTGCAAGTTTAAGCCTTTCAAAAGTTCTCACTGCAAGACCTGTTTTATATTTAAAATGTGTCTGCTGTGTGGTTTCATGAACAACAAACAGTCAGAAGTAAACTGCACAGATCTGCAGGGAGACAGAAGCAGTAATGGGGATGGCTCCAGGGTAGATAACACAGACAGCAGGCAAAGACTCACAGCCAGAAACACTCTTATCTGCACACAGCAAGCTGAATGGAGCCCACATTGTTTAGCTTCTTGCTTATCTGATCACTCTGGGCATTTTCTTTTTGCTGGACCTGATTTGTGTTTACCTGACATTATGTTCACTTAAACACAGAGTAAAAGGCTACAAGTTTCATAGACATAGACCCTTTCTGTCTTATTCTATGGTAATATAAGAATAATCTAGGACATGCGCTCCCTCACACCCTCTATTTCCAGTCACTTAGCCTACTTAGACCTTAAGTAGTGTTGCATTAACAATGTCACCTAACCTAACCAGGCTAAACAAACCCAACTCTGACATGCACACTAACCAAACACTACGATACAATAGCTACAAACAACTCACAGAGGTGTGTGTGTGTGTGGAGAGAGAACAGAGCATTCTTGTGCCTGAGTTCGTAAATCCTTTACAGCTTGGGCACAGGGCCCCCCCATACCCAAAAGGCTTATCATTATTTGGCCCCTGCATGGTCCAGGCTCTCACTAATCCCCCTTTATAATTTCAGGCACATTTTTGGGATTCCTCCCAGCCAGTGGTGACCAGCAGAGGAAGGGACAAATGTTTTCCACTCTGAGATTTACAGTTAGTTACAAAGATTATTTACAAATGACAAGCAAGTGACAGATGTTGCAGGAAACACTCACCTATACCAATAAAAGTACCATTTCAAAAGTGAATGTAAAAAAAAAAAATGTAAATGCAATCAAAACCAGTTAAAATATATGTTTATACATTTTTCTGCTTTAATGCACTAAACCTCTCATCAAAACTCTCTCCATGTTCCACCAAAAACACACATTCAGTAGGATAAATAGGCTTCATGTCCAAACCATTTCTCCTCCCACTTCAGCCCCCTCCCTCCCCTCCCTGCCTGTGATGTCATCACACACAGGAAGCTCCTTATAAAGTTAGTCCAAAAAAAAAAAAAAAAAAAAAAAAAAAACAAAGTCAGGGAGGGAGATAAGCGCCCACAGCAAGAGGCAGCTCTGATGAGAGCTTGAGATGTCAGATGAAAGAACATGTGTCACAGAGGATATCCTTCTCAGGAAAAATTACTGTGCCTTTTCTTCGATTCTGCTTCATGACTCACACTGGAATTTGTCCACCACTTCCAGCATTCTCCTTCCCAAAAAGTGACACCTCTGGTATCTTTTCCCTTCCGGTGCACATGGAGTAGAAAGGAATTTCCCTTTGTGGCTCACACTTACAGCACAATGGTATAGTTATGAAGTTACGTGACAGTCTCTCAGCTGATTACGATGAATCCCTCACCAACAGGAAGGGTGGAGTTTAGTTGGAGACAAGGTAAAAAACAATAAAACACTGTATCATCAGTGTAAATGATTTATTCACTATGGAGGTCACAGCATTGATTGCCTCTGCCTGCTGAGGTAATTAAATTACACGTATATTCAGCCTGCGTCCAAAGTCCACACTGATATAAACACAGCAGCAAAAGGTTTCCTGTTGTTGTAAGGTGATGTCATCCCGTTGAAGGTTCCAGTGAATAGGTATTACTTGTGTGTATATTTGCTGTGTTTACAATGTTTTCTCTTCAACAAAGGGCTGGTTTGAACTAAGGTTTACCATGTGTAAGAAAAAGAAAAGGTGATAAAGCATTTTGTGGCCAGCAAATTCTGCAACTTCCCCCTTTTGGACATTAGATCTGTTGATCTGAAGATCTAAAAGACTCAGTTCACCGACATTTCAAAAAGAGGTATCTAGCCACATCTAGCCATGCTATTTTTAGTCTGCAGAGACTTTGTGATTTTTTTTACACTCCAGTACAATGGAGGTGAATGAAATTTTGATTTTGGTGCTAAAAGCATTGAAAAATTACTTTTGAGAAATGTGTTATATTTAGGGAAATGACGTCCCTTTCATTCACAAACCTTGTTGTGAGCATCAGTACTAAAGGCAGTTCCAAGGAAAACTGGGAGGTTATTCAGAGCAATTCTTCACCCCAACAAACCACCATGAGAACATTCTCAAACACAAAATAAATATATAATAATCTCATATAATAAATTCTTATCACAAGTTCCACTTTCTTAGTTTCTTAGTTTTTTAGCCATATAGCCACTAGTAGATGGGGTTTGTTCAACAGTCATGGAGCTGTTTCAGTTGGTCATAAGAAGTGAATAGAGAGTTCAGATCATAACCCCTTTCTTCTCTGTTGTCCCTGTTGTCCTGCATCAAACTGCATCTGCTAAAATCATCAACCACTGTTTATTCAGGGAAGATTGACTGAGCATTAAGCTCTTTTACAGCAATGCCCTGAAATCACATTCAAAGACTAGAATGATATGCAATATATGATGACAACCACATTGTTAATAATGGTAAGATAATGAAAAAGTCAAATAAAATAAATAGCTAGCAGGCATGTCTGGCAAGAATGGTACACGGTAATAAAAACAGTAAAATTACAAAAAAAAGTCAAATAAAAATAAATAAATCAAAAACAAGTCTGCCAAGAAGGATATGCAACTACAATAAAAACAATAAATAAGAACCATGACTGCAAAGTGGAAATGCTGTACAACTACCATATAATTTAGCATACACTTAAAATTACCTACTGATACAAACCTGTCTAATTTTAATATGTCTTGAAATTTGTTCCATTTGTTTGGTGTGAAAAAAAAAAACCTAAAAGCTAATTTACCAAGTTTAATATTTGTCTGACAGGCCATGAGATGTGGCTGAAAGCTCCAGAAAAATCAATAAAGCAGACGCTGTGATCAGAATTTTAGCCTTTTCCAAGGGTAAGAATGAATCTTCAAGCTCAAAACGTGATGTCTGGATGGTCAGCAGCCTGTTAGCTTCAAAAAACGTTCCAGTGTTAAAGGGGTTACATGTTGGACTATTACATGTTCGGACATAGTGATTTCTTGGCGTCTCTGCTGGTTGCCTGTATCCAAGACATAGTTATATGCAATGTGTTTTTTTTACACATGGGTTTCCATACTGGTTAAACAAATATGTTAAAGAGTGAGTTTTAGAGGTGCAGACATCTCAGTGGTATTGACACTCTCATATATTTGTCAGCAAGAAAGCAAATAAGAGTATTTCCCAAAATGTCAAACTGTACCTTTAAGTTAATAACTTTTGAAACAAATGGCAAAAACTGGACTGATATGTTTTTATATATTTGTTAATTTCTAACAGTTTGTAACTTTTTTTCTTTAAAAAGATGCTGAACAAATGACATAATGTCATAAGAATGAAAAATGCAAATCCTTGCCAAACTGTCCTCAGAGCGAATCAACAGTATCCCACAGAAAGATGCTTTTCATTTCAACATGACTGTGTCCTGCCCTCACAGCCTACACTGAGTCCAGTCGATGCAGCTGTGAGCACCACAGCCAAAGCTCAGGCTGACACATTGCAGCATATTACTGCTGGATCGTGGTTTTGTCTGGCAGACCTACACACACTTGGCTACTGCCGTGGAAACAAAACACAAATCCCCAGGCAACGGGCTGTCATCTCTCACTACAATGTAAATACGACCATATTAAAACACTTTTTCTAGTTCACCATACCAAACTCCTGAGAGTTCCCCAGCTGCTTCAGTTATTAATCACGTCCTGTACTAGTTCAAAGACTTCTGGGAAATGGTGGGATTTTAGGGTAAATTGCCTCACACACAGGTATTTTCTATTTTGGAGTGCAATATAATCAAAAGCAGCAATAGCGAGTCATCGTTGCATCACTCCCCTGCATTGTTTTGTTGAGTGGTTCAAGTGCAGCCACAGCCTGCTGTTAGTAATGGGTGGAGCGAGCCATTCCGCCTCCTTGATGATGACAGGGTGTGTTTAGTCTCCAAGACCCGAGGATGACTTTAGACATAGACCGGGGGAGTTATTGGCGAGCTTATCCTATGACTGACTCTGAATCAAAGTCATGTTAGTAATTATTAGTATGGCTAATAGCATACTGTAATGTTGGGAAATTAAAAAAATGAGAACATACTGTAGATTACATTCACACTGACACATAATCCCATACACAGACACCCACACAAACACTCATTTGTGTCTGATGTTTGGGGAGAAGCTGTGAAAACGACAGCTGTAGTGTGATGGAGAACGTCGCACTCCTTCCAGCCGCTGGTTCAGAGCCAACTCCAGCTCACAGCCTGCACCACTGGAGTTCTACAGGATTGACTTACACAGATGGAAACAGGCTGCTAATATGCCTTGTTTCCTGCCTCACAACTAATATTGAGTGTACAGGACATCAGTTATCTTTTACTTACATTTTCATTTTCTGTTTTGGAAGCATTATTGCATCCTAAAGGGTCTCATGAAGAAACATTACGAGTTTCCCGCAATGTAATGCCTGTATTGTATTTCAAACGTCCAAAACGGGAGTTTCTGGCATCTGGCCGATGAGTATCCCAGGTTTCCGGAGTTCCTGATGTCAGCCTGTAGAGGAGATGGTTAAGGCTTCACTTAATGTAACAAACTATTAATCTTAAGTAACAACTGATTGATGGGGGAATTTGCTCTTCCGTTGATTTCCTGGTTCAGCCTCATTCTGGGGGAATATTAGAAACACAGCACACTGTGGGACCCGAGGCCCCCGGCTCATCTGATAAAGAGTTCAGATGTTATCCACCAAGGAGATCTGCAGGCTTGCCATCAAAGGGGGCACTAAGGCATAAATCAATAGCCACAGGGTTAAGAAAGCATTGCTCTCTTGGTACACTAAGAGGACAGAAAAACACATGTGTAATGAAGGATATAGTCCACAGATGAGCTACAGTCAGAGAGATGCACGAGTCCTGTTTTCCCATTTGTGTGTGTGTGTGTGTGTGTGTGTGTGTGTGTGCGTGTGTGTGGCAGGGCTCGATGACATGAACTGAGTCATTCAGGGCAGAGTATGTGCTTTGTCAGAGCACCTTTTGTTCCATTCACACATGGATTTAGGGCCCCTGATGAAGTCAGCCAGACTACCTGATCTGGTGCTGGGCTGCAGCAACAGCCACATTAATTCCTCACAACAGAAAGGCTTTGGATCATCGCTCACACGAGCCTCTTAACGAGCGAGCCTACGGGTACAAGAGAATGCAGATGGGGTCCAGCTCCCATTTTCCATCTCCTATAAGCAGGTGGGCTGTGCAGACGCATATGTTTGGGGCAAAATGTGGCGCTCCAGGGAGAAAACCATGTGTGGGTGGAAATGCATAGTTGAGTCCTGTCCTAAACTCAATCACAATTGTGTAAGGTCTATAATGGCCTTGAGGGTACATGCTGAAAACTAAGCCAGATGAATAACTAAACTGCCATCTCCACCACAACATAATTTGTTCCTTTTCCCAAGAGTTAATGAAGGGTTAATGCAAGGGCACAATGTCACTCAAAGTCATGAGTGCAATGAGCAATAATAATAATCAATAATCAAATGATTAAAAATAAGAGCTAATCAAAGAAATATGGGCTTTGCTATTTTTTCAGTATGTAAAAATACATACAGTAAAGCCTATGTCAGGAAGGTATTTTTAATTTGAAAATACAAATACAAATATACAGATTTTAAGAGTAATAAATGAGAGAAGAACCAACTAATCTGGATGCTTTCATACAGGGCAGGAGGGCTCACTGAAAGTGTTAATGATTATTGATATGATGTTAAATTGTAATCAGTTAACTTTTAGTTAAACACCTAGGGGACACTTTGAACTTGGGCATTATACATCGCTTACCACCATCATCAAAAAACCAAATGAGGGACTAACCGGGTTTCCTCCTTTGAGTAGAGTTCAAAGAGTCATGACCACCTAACAACAAAGACATTTTATGTTGGCAATTCTTTCACTGTGTTGCTCATCTCTATTCTTATATTTTCATGTTTTATCATATTTACTTGCTCCTAAAACAACTGAAAATGGTGGAAAGTCACTAGACCAAACAGAAATAGGTTTCAATGGAGCCACCTTCACTGCTTTGTAAATTTAGCTCCGAGTGGAAAGAACATTCAAAGTCAAGTTTAAATAAGGGCTGTAATTATCCTGGAGGCAGCAGATTATTCTCAGCTCTGTAGAAAAATAATGGGTTGTCGCTGCTGTACACCCTATTTTTAAATGATGTAACAAGTGAAGCTGGAGTTTCTGGAGATCGGATCACTTGGAGGCAACAGTCTAATTCTCATTAAGCATCTCAAACATTGGTCAAGCTTTGTCCTGTCTTTCTTTGGTGCATTCAATAAACTTAAAATAATAAAATAATAAACAATAAACAGTTTACACAGCAGTAGGCTCATGAAGACAGATGGCTTCTATTCGAAGAGGCGATGAAATATAGAATTAATGGTTGTTAGGTCTTGTAAATTAAACAAAAATCTCAGTTTATCCTTGCCTTCTTTCCACCTTCCGGCAAACCCTGCAGACGCTGTCCTCGACACTCTGCTGTGGTCCCTGGCAGGAAGTAAATCAGCCAGGGATCCGCCCCAGACCAAACACTGTAAGGGCCTCTGGAGCCTGAAGGCGTGTGGGAGGTGTGCGCCGAGCTCATGGGGCACAATGTGCTTGTTACTTCCTCGTCAAGTAAAAAAACAGATTTTGCTGTATACACAGACGTGCACATAAACTCATATTGACTCATGCAAAAATGTGTGCACACACTGACACCAGCGCATACTTGAGTTTATACATGGGCAATAGACAAGACATTTTCACTTTGATATTTTTTCCATTTCAAACAACGCGTTAAGCGCAATAGTCTATACTTAAAACCCTATACTCACAAAGCTTCCTCTAAAACTTTATATACTGTAAAGTCCCCGACATAATCACTCCATCATTTGGAGCCTTCCCTGAAAGTCCATACTGAAAAACTTTTTCAAAATGCACAGGAAAAGAACACCATTTTACACTTCACTAGGAGATATCGCACTCACATATGTGTCCCTCTGACCTCAGACTGCCTTTGTTGAAGGACTGGCTTTAAATAGGGGTGCATGTCAAAGTGGTTAAGACACACTGTGATACTCCGCTTGTGTGAAAGAGCCTTGTATGTAATCTCTCATGACCTGAACTAGGCCCCAAATGTGTCAACAGAATAAAGATATGAACAATTTCTGTAGTTTTACAAAAAAAAAAAAAAAATGGCGTCTTGTTTTTAACAGATTAGTACAGGACGTTTACTTTTTGGCAGAACTTAGAGGAAGTCTGTGCAAAAACAACCACAACTCATGTAAAATTTCCACTATGCTTTTCAGAGAGATGAAACGTTAGACGTCAGACAATGGCCCTTAAGCATGTCTCTCTCTGACTAACTAAAGCCTGATAATTAGCCCTGCCTAATTAAAATGCTGCCATAATACCCTGGAAGAACTCAGAATACACTTGAGCACAGAGCTTCAGATTAAAGCGTGGGTAATTTTCCATGAGTGTGTGTGTCTGTGACGTCAGAGACATTAATATCTGTGTCCTTCATTTGTAGGCGACAATTTCCAGCCAACCAATTACCAGTCGTGTTTCCTTGACAAGGATAAGCTCGGCTGCCCTCACTACCAATGATAGCCTAGTCCCATCTCCTCCTTAGCTCATTATTTAATCATATCCATTTCCGTAACTCTTATCTGTGGGCAGGATGAGGAGGCTGGAGGAAGAGGAGCCCATGTTTACATTAGCTCCACCACAAACACACACACATATGGCTTTCTTTTCCCACAGATTGAGCCTTTCAGACCACTATTGTGCCATAAATTAGAGAAAAAGACTAGATTAGACAGACGAGGAGGCAGCCTGTGTTCAAATCACTGAGATTCAGTTCAAACTGAAAGTAAGCATCTTAAAATGCCATAGAAGGCGACAGGAGATGGAAGAGTTTCAACATACAGACAGTTAATAAATAGATGTAACTGCTATGCATAAAGTGAGTTTGTATGAAATTTACACCAATTTTTAAACACTTGTTTGGCACATGAAAATTATGAGACATTATTGTTTATATAAAACAATGCTGCTGCACAGTGAGTGTGTGCTTTGGGCTTATCCTGAATAGCTGCAATCTTTTTTTGATGTGAGCTCGCAATCCGTTCCCACCAGAACCTGCTAATTAAGTTCATGCTCATTAAAATGCTGAAACTAGCTCCTTTGAAATACTGTCTGGAATGCTGCAAACACTAAACAAATCCCTACAAAATCCTTCAATCCCGGTTTTTTCAGATTAAGAGTCTAACAATCAGTGGTTTGAGTGTCCCACGTTCTGTGTGGTGAGAAAATGTGATAAAATTCAGGTTGTAAAGGTGTTTTTACATGAAAGTCCACTGAAGTACTCCAGCTCTGCAAATTGTGTAATATTTGTAATGGAGAGGGGAAGCAGCTAGGCTCTAACACATTCTCACAAACTCTGCCCAGCACTAACTAGTGGATGCATACCAAACTAAGGCCAGATAAGATTGTAAGTCATTGAAAGGGATCCAAAACACCCAGCTCTTCCCTGCCCTGTTCAAGCAGCTCCTTTCAGGGATATCTCTTCTTGGCCCTCTGTCAGGACAGGAAGCACCCAGCCGGGAGAGACAACAACAGCTCTGCTTCCTCTGGCTTTTCCCTGTCCTGGGAAATTGAGCTAATAGGAAGTAGATAAAGCATCTTGCAAAGTGAAATGTGTCGAGTTTGTGTTTATGAACATTCACATGCAGGTACAGTACGTCCTCATGCACTTGCATCTCACTGCAAGCGTAAGAGTGGGACAAATAACGTCAGCACAGTATGAGGAGCAGAGCTCAGAGCTCAGGCAGCACTTCGTGGGAGTATGTCAGCATGTTGTTGGCACTCTGTGTGAGAAGAAGCAGACATGACACTAGATGTGTTCTCCTGGTCCCCGGTTGCCTGTTACTGAGAGCAACAGCAGACACATAGAGTGGGAATGGATTTTGTAATGGGAAAGACTAAACTCTGATGGACGTGCTGGCCTGCACCGAACACCTTACTTGTACAAGAGCACAAGCACCACTCCCTGCTGTCTACTGGCATTTTATGTTAGCATAGGCACATGTCCATGTGACGTAATGCAGATTTCTCATGTGACACGGCTATAGCTGGGCAAACAGAGCTGTGTCATGTTATTCCAAAGCCAGTGTAGTATTGGTGATATTTACACCTTCACTCAAATCATGATCAGGAAGTGAAGAGGGATTTCTCAGGAAAAACATTCATCCACTATATTGGCTCAATGATTCAGATGGAAAGAGGGAGTTAGAGAGGAAGAGTGTGTGAGGGAGTTTGAGAAAGATGGGTCAGGGAGTAGTCACAGGAGAGAAGCCACCCACACTCACCACAAAGCCTTGACTCATGCAGTTTGGTTGGCACACAGCTGTGGGACAGGGACATTACACAGGAGGGTCTCTCCCCAGGATGTTGCTGCCTGACCCGGGCCAGAGCAGAGAGGAGTGTCCAAATCACTGACAGCAGCTTTCACGACTGGAGCCACAGAGGCTGATTAGAGTAGACACACAATTATCTAAATCATGACATACAACCCTGCAAAGGGCAAACTCACAGTCATGTACACTGTCATGAGTGTCACTCCTTTAACAGTGAGGGTGTGTAGCATGCTTCAGCAGTGAATAACTGAGCTCTACAAGACTTTGTGTTTGTCTTCATCTAATCATCTCACTTACAACATTTACAAGATCATCTTTAATGTAAAAAAGAACATATGACTCTATATTATTTCAGTTACAGAGACATGTATGAAGTAGTTACAGACAGTGTTTATAACCCAATGTTTTTTTCACATTGTGTGCTTGCTAGTACTGCTTTCCTGCACTCTCTAATCAGCTATATTCATGTTACATAACAGGGTCATTTCTTTCTGTGCAATGAGAAAAAAAAGAGGCAAACTGTCCCTGAAAGGGATATAATATTGTCCTTAGTAGGACATCTCAGAGTGAGCTGTGATACAATCTTAATTCTAAGAATATTTACTGTTCTGTTCAAGTTCTCTATCAACATGAGTGGTTATGATCATATGCAACACCTGTTGTTTTTGTTTGTTTTAGCACCTGACATCTCTTTCCTGTTTTCGTCTCACTGGTCCCTGGTCACTCAGCGTACAGTCTGTTTCTCTCAAGCTTGTATTGCCAAGCTGATAAAAACCCTCCCTCCTATGGACACTGAGATAAGAGCCTGTGATTACGACAGGTGGAATAGCTGGTGTGCACACTTACCTGGGCACGACACACATGTAGCGTGCGTAAAACTGTTCTTACCAGCTCTTTTAAGGGTGTATCCTGATTGGTTATGTTGAAGCGTGCAATATAAAAGCCACACTGTGACATACAATCTAAAACTTTTATGGAGTGCAGGCTGTATATGACACAATTACCCAACACCCCCGGCGGCCAGGTTGTGTTTGTCACCACTGTATTGAATCAAGAGCAAATACCAGATCTAGTGTTAGTCATTTGGGCCAGATGCAGAAAACTAAGAACAGATGAACAACTGGGCAAGAACTGTACAACACTAGAAGTTCATTCAAAATATATTTTGAATTTAAACACCTGTGCAAAAAATTTCAAAGGCTTGCCAGCTTAAACAGATCACTCTGTTATCATCCCAAAGTTATCATGACCTGTCATTGTTCCGTGCCACAATGTTACCAAAAGCCTGGGAAAAGTTAAACAGTTAGGAGCCAGCTCATCCCAGAGTCAAATCAGCCCCTCAACGGAAAGACCTCAGTGAGTCCTGCATCCAAGCGCGACTGCTTGTTGGAATAATGTTGTGGCAAACCCATGTGTTTACAGAGCTTCCCATTGTGGTAAACATGGATTAAAAAAAGTCTGACAGCTTTTAAACTCCCACCACCCACTCTGTCTCATAAAGGCAGGACGTGGTTTAAAATACAGCTTGAACTGGGCGCAGACCTCCTTCTGTTCCCACTAACTGCATTTTGTGTGGCTGACTGATTCAAGTCTAGTGTTTCATACACATACAAAACCCACACATTGTTTGTTTTACTTGTTGCCCTAGTGATAGTGGCATCTCTCAATAGTTGACCTGAATAGATGCAGCGGGGGTAGCACCGGGCACGGCTTACATCAGTTTGCTTCTGCTAAACTTATGAGAGTAGAAATGGATCAGACATATTGTTGTCTAATGTAATTAAAAGCTGTCCTGGCTAATAAACTATGCTGTGTTTGTTTGGTCTTGGTAGCATCAAATATACAGTGTCTCCTTTATTGAGGATTAGTGTCAGCTGTAGATATTTACTTACAGTGCTGCTGTCCACAAAGCTTTGTCTTAAATAAGACCTTTCCAGCAGTTAAGGCCAAAATTAGGTGGTCACCCTCTCCACACTAGTACGTTTTCATTTTAAAACAGCATTTTAAAAATGGAAATGAACTCCATCCAGATCACAGTCTTAGCTCTATGTCAGAAATGATCTCTGTCCATACTATTACACCTGAAATTGCAGATCACATGACCATTCACATACACTGGGCACGCAGAGCAGGTATAAATAGGAAACAAACTGCATACTCTGCAGTTGATTAGTTGCAGAAAATACTAGGAACAAGGAACAGCAAAGACAGTTGTAACGTTACAATGAAGAATTTAACTCCACAACAGCTCCTAGCACAGACAACAAGGTCAGTAACACTTATAATTCATGTTGCTTTCGCCACTGGCAGTTGGTTGATAAGGCCCAATCAGGGAGCAACCGTGGACACCTACATCATCGTTTCCAAATGTCTCCATTTCTGCCTGTCCAGACTGCAATGCAACCCCAGAGTTTTCAAGCTAAAACAGGGCCAGCAGCATTTCCAAAAGTCTCAGTTTTTGGTGATCGAAAACTCCAGAGTAGTGTGGACACCAGGCGAAAAAGTAGTAAAAGAGATTTGTTTTGAAACAAAAAATGTAATAGTGTGGACGTAAGCTCAGTGCTGTGTGTTTGATTCTCAAAATTCTCAAAGGAGGCTCCAGTGGCAATGTGAGTCTGTTTACAAAGTGACAGTGATGGACAGAGGCCAAAACAGATCATCCTGGGCCAGATGAAAAGGGGTTAGGGCTGAATCCTGTTTGTGTCTGGATCAACAGGCTTTTCTTTCCTCCTTTCCTTTCCTGCTCTGTTAGCTATTTGATTGGCAGAGGGGAATATATTACTGCTGTGTGATTGCTTTACAACCTATTGGCACCAGACCGTCTGCCTCAGGTACGATCTGCACCTGTGTGCTCAACAAGTCTGATAGGGCATAAAAGCAAACCACACACAGGTCTAGAGACAGCCTCACAGGTCTTCAAAGCTGACTGTTTCCTGAGTCACAGAAGTCAGACTTAATTAGTAAGTGTTCTGCAGAGAATGGGATGAACTTATACAACACACCTTGGACACAACAGAGAGTCTTGCTACTGTTCTGATTATATGGACATAAATTACAGAGGGTGCTATTCATTTCTCAAACTATGTCACAAGCCTCTGGTGAGGAATTGTCTTGGCTGGGTAAACAAATTTACAAAATAAAGCAAGAAATTCCAAGAACTTGGGACTTTTCGTCTGTAAAAATTTTTGCTGTGTTATCAAGAAATCAGTGGGTTTCAAAGAATGACTCTTCCAGAGGGCTCAAATGTTTGTCAGATAATCGTGGGGCAACACTGAAGGTTTGTCATCTGTGACTGGTTGGACCTGATCTGTCACATGTATCTCTGTCCTCTCTCTGAGCACAGAGGGTTGGGTTTAACTCTGATCTGTCTGTGCTGAAGAGTAAAAAAAAAAAAAGAAAGAAAAAAACATTTACACTGAGAGTCTCTGTACTATCCTTACTTTTCCAGAGTAAACAGGTTTAAAATAAAGCTTTTATTTTGATAAAATAAATTAGATAGAAGTTAAATGGGCAGACTGTATAACTAAAAGCATATCACTAAAACTATTATGTGACCAGTTACTTTTTATATCAACAGGCTACTCAGACAGAAAAGCTGACTGTTACTGAGATGCACTGACAATACATTTACTGGTATGCAGTTCATAAAAAGTGTATATATTTGTAGCAGCTGTGGTACACTTTATCTTTACCATCTTTGATGCATGACTTGAAACCCCACTGCATACGCTCACTGAGGGAAGAAAAAAACAGGTCAGCATATTGAGCAATCATTTGGCACTGAGACCAATGTCTGTGTTGGGCCATAAATGTGCACAGAAAAATATGCAAAAATTGCATTTTGCAATGTGAGCGTGTACACATATGGATCACGATTCTGTGTGTATGTACATGGAGGATTTTTTGCTCTTGCTGGAATTCTTTAAAGCTTGTCTTATACAGACAGATTTTGCAGACTTAAGTATGACTGGTTGAGTGAAGCTTGGCTTCTCTCTGTACTGAGCATGTATTTAAAGAAAAAGAAAAAAAACTTGAAACGTCAAACAGGAAAGTCAGGATTTATGAAAGCAGAAAAAAAAATGTGTGGCTGGAAGGTTAACCCAGTGTTGTACGGGAGAAAATGTACATACTGATCTCAAACTGAGCGACCCCTTTCATGTTACCCACCACCTCCTTACCTCTGGACACAAGTGCATGTGTTTCCATCACCTGTGGGTCCGTGTATATACATGTGCACGGTGGGCTGTGTGTGTGTCAGACGGCCACGGTTTACAAACACAGTCTGTCTCCCGTTACCGGACACCAGAGCTATTCTGGCCTCTTCTTCCGATGCACACCATCCTAGTGTCCGGTCTCCATGTGGAAGTCAGCAAGCCAAGGTCACCGGGTCAAATTCCTCCAGCTCTTTGGCATTCTGCCCCAGGGTTCAAGTAGTGTGGAAGCGTGTGTGTGTGTCTGTGTCTGTATGTGTGTGTTTGTGTGGTGTGTGCGCATGAGTTGTTTGTCTTTCATGCCGCAAACTGCATTCTGTTAAAGGAGAGGCACTGCAAGAGCGTTCTGCACTGGTGACAGATAGAGGTGCACACACATACACACACAGAGCTTGTATTTGAAATAAAGAGCTTTAAAAGGACATGTTATACAGGAGTGTGATTAATGTGGCTGTCTCCACACATACTTTAAGCAGTCCTGGTTGGCTAGGAAGTGAGCGCTATGAGAAACTGCTGTTTGCTCAGGGGTAGACACTGATCCTTCAGGATCAATTGCAGATAGACATATTTTAAGTCTATCTGGTTGATTTAAACTCTGTGTACTTGACACTTGAGCACATGAGCGGAAGTTAAGAGAGTCAGAACAGCGCTTTAGTGTGAGAAATTCAACACAGTTTGGCAGCTAAAAAATCCAGTCATAGAGATCTCCCAGAGACAGAGACTAAATAAACATGTTTTTTTATAGAGCACAAGGCTACTGCATAGTTAAACAGTTTCAGAGAGGTTTTGATGTTTTTTAGAAATTCTTTAGAAGGAAAATACTAAGTAAACAAAAGTCGTAATACCACACACTGAAATACTCAATACCAAGGAAGACCCTGCATTAAAAATTCAACATAAGTAAAAGTATAAACATTATATCAACAAGTTCAAAATCAAAAGTGCTCATAATGCAGTAGAATGGAGCCTTTCAGATCTATATTTTTAATGTCTTCCATCATTAGTAGATGAAAATATAAATTAGATTATTACTGATCCATGAACATATAAGGGCATTTTTATGCTAGATAGTGGAGGTGAAGATCGGTTCAAGAACCTGTCATACTGATGGGCAGTTTAAGCTGTAGCATCACATTTTATAAACTTGTCATGTATCTGGTCAGTGCTGGATTTAAGTATTGAATTAAAAGAAACAGAAAACTGAAATACTCATTGACACATGCACAGAATCAGAGAAGAGTCTTTCCTCTGAACTGACATGTTTGTTTTAATAGCCCAGTGAGGGCGAGGACGCCCAGGTAATCCCAAGATGAAAGACACCCTGTCCTGGTCTCATCTTCTTTCCATGGCAGCATCTGGAAAGGGAGGAGCCACCTGATGACCCCACAGAAGAAGACAGACACAGACATACACACAGACAGACACATACACACACACTGGAGAGGGTGGGACGAGCGGCGTGGGAGCCCAAGACAAAGCTTTTTCCCCTGCAACAACTATGATTACATGACAAAACCAGTCAATTACTAACATGACACATGAGTCCTAAAACCCAGAAATGAGTTAGCATTTTAGCACTTCCAGTTCCCTCGTCCCAAAGTCTCTGGGTTTTTTTGAATTGAGGTTTGGTTTGATGCCTGAAATAAGGTCTCTGGTAAACGTAAGCTCAAAACTCTTTCATGGTTTATTCTACGACAGTTGTGGTTTATTTAAACTTTCACATCTCTTAAAAAGGGCTGTTGTTACAAGTGGCTAAATGAGACTGCAGGGGTTGTCAAGGACATTTAACATCATCATCATGTTGAACACGAAAACTGATTTACCTACCAGTCTGCTTAACAGCCTTGTTGTGTTTATGCTTGTGCTTTTGCAAACTATTCCTAACTTTGTAAGAGGAAAAGCTCTTGTATAAGAGGTAGTTTACCTAGAAGTTTGAAGTTTACTGGTGGTAACACTGAAGTCATCTGACCATGGTGTAGTTTGTTTATAGCCTTAGCTTACCCAATAGCTTTTCACCCCCAGCGATTGCATTTAGGCATCAAAAATAGTGATAGTGGTGTTCATTTGTGAAGATTATCGTGCTGTACAAAATGTGTGACTAGGGAAGGGTTTTGAGACATCTCAAACTCAGCTTGTGAGAATAAGATCTCTCAGACTTGGTCTGTGCCTTGAGCTAACATTAGCATGTTAATATGTCTTATGTTAGCATATTAACATGCATTATAACCAAGTGGTTATCATGAAACTTTAGCATATTAGCATGGTTAAAAAATGGAACATAGCGTGTTAGCATGCTAAAATTCCAAATATTATATAATACTTAAACATGAGCAGGTTACCATATTAACATACTGTTGGTATGTATGTGTTAACATTTAACATTCAGTGTCTTGTTGTATGATGAAAAGTTAGAAAAAGATAGCAGCTGAAATAATTAAGATTAAATCCAATAAAAGTAGATGCGTACTATAAATGTATTCATTCTTTCAGGACTTGATGGGAAGTTTCACTTCAGATGAAAGTGTTGGATCGACTGACTAACTCACTGACCAGGCCACAGACACAATACTGGCACTTACTGGCACTGTTAATCTGTTCCTCTGGTTTATGAATAACCAACTCATCTTTGTTAGGATTGTCACTTCTTGTGAATATGCACATACTGTAGGTCAACAGCACTCATGCATCAAATAGCATTTCTGAACAGCTTGAGAGTGTTTACCATGGAAGTTTCTATGCTTGCTGTGAAGTTGCATGATAAAGATTTCAATGTCTGCTTACCAGTTGAGCTCATATCTGTCTTTGAATGAAATGATGAAATCACACTTATTGAAATTCAAGCTAAAGTTCAACTTCTTTATTTTATTTATTTTTTTTTTAATTAATGCCCATCATATCCATCATATCTTTAGGCTTCAAACTTAATTTAAACATGTTTACTGGAACTCAATTTATCCACGGCTAAATCACAAAAAATCTCCCAGGCTCATAGCACCAACTTTTATATATTCAACTCAACTTTACAGGCCAAGTGAAGAAACCTGATATGTAAAATGAAAACATTAGAAGTGTTGTATTTACAACAGGACAATGAAAACAGAACCAAAACAAGGCCATTTTCCAGAACTTCCTGGAGTTCTGTTCCCTGAAATTCCAAGAGTCCTGCCGGAAATCCAACATGAGGCAACAGGCCACCCCCGTGAAAGGGTCGCAGAGTGTGAATAAGTCCACAGAGCGTACACGGCCGTGGCCGACAGACGGACTGAGTCAGCGCCACATTCCAGTGGAGTCAACCATCCACTTTACCCTCAGCACACGCACCCCTCTGCACACACACACACATACACACACATTCACATACACACACACACACACACACACACACACCACACACATCTTTACACTCTTTTTCTCTTGCACATAGTGCACTTCCCAGGTGTGCCAGGTTTATACCATCCACTTTATGCTGACACAATCATTCGACTTTGCAGTAATCCAAACCACATATCACTCAGTCTGTCTTACTCATCTGCACATACACACTGTTTTCCCAAACTCTAGTTATATTTCAACCTTATTGCTATTATCCATATGTAAACATGTGACGTTTGAGATCTTTTAGATATGAGGAGCAGCTCCTCTCTTTTTTTTTTTTTTTTAAACTACCCTAGCCTCCTGGTTTTTCTCTCTGCTCAAGCCAATGGCAAGTACAAGAGAGCTGCCACATGACAAAGTCTAGTGGTAAATGGCTGCGTAGTTCACACTGTGCTATCTCTCTCACACACACGTTGGCCAACACCAGCCATACAGCAGTAGGCAGGAGAGGCTGATTGTTCACCTCTGACAGAGAGCCGGCATACAGTACATGCATCTCTCTGTGGACATGACAGTCAGCACAGTATATCCCATGCAGCTGCTCCGATGGTCAAATAGCATCTGAAAACCCCTACCCCCACACCTTTCCAACATTGAATTAGAGGGGGCCATGTCCGTGACCGACAATCCGACATTCACACCCACTTCAAGCTGTGATTGACCAGCTGTGCAGAGGTGAGAGAGGAGCCAGGGTTTAAACTTCTCTCTCTCTCTCACTCTCGTTTTTCATTCAACACACAACTATTTCTGTCACTTTTCATGTGACCAACACTATGAATGTCTTCCAGGAGAGACTGTCTGAAAATGTGCACCGTTATCCCTCAGGAAACGGATATAGTCAGCTTTTCACTAGTTCTGTTTGATCATAACGCGAACCTAAATCTCTGCTATATCAAACGAGTCAGTCCGTCTTTACAGGAATTAGCATGTAGCAGAGTTTGCCAGCTGCAAAAACTCTGTGTCTGTACAGTTTTGCCAAGTAAATTTAAGCTACGCTACGTGGTAAAAAGTATGCATACTGGCCAGTCAAGTTTTTCAACACCAAATCAATTTCTTTATGAAATTTGCTGTCAAGGATAAGGTCACAATATTTCAAGTTTGTTTTAAATCAGCACTCACATGCCCATATGTACACTGAAAGCTCATTTGGTCACTTTAATTGTTCCTCCTGTCCACACTGACTACAAAGAGATCCTTTCATAAATCACTTTCAGTGTAAGTAATGGGCATGTGAGCATCAACACCGGCTTGAAAAATGTGAACCTGTCCTTTAAGCACATGGCATTGTCATGTTGAAAAAGGGAAGGGCCTTGCACAAAGTGTTGCTATAAGGCCGGAAGCAAATATTGTCTAAAATATTTGGACAGGGGTGTCTGTATATTTTTGAACACATGCTGTCCTTGACTCTCACACCCTCTTTCTCACCTTAAATGAAATTGAGTTCAACAGGCTCCACAAATTCAGTGGGTTTTAGTGGTATGACCGCAGGCCAATACAGTAAGCACCAACACAATGTAAAAATATATACATAAACTCACAGTATATTCAGAACATTTAACATGTGTAACAATCAAGGACTTTTAACAGCAAAGTGCCTTTAAAATGTAATTGCAATTGTAATTTTAACATAATTAAAATAATAATAATAATAATAATAATAGGCAAGGCAAGGTAAATCTATTTCTGTATCACATTTCAACAGTGAGGCAGTTCATCATTCATTAATAATAATGAATAATTAAATAAATGCTGTTTCTAAAAGAAATGTAAGGTCTAATATGGATCAAACAGATGAGTCAGTGTCTGTCTCACTGTTCACTCTTTTGCTTTCTTTCTCTTCACTCAGTGTGGAACAGTTCAGGGCTGTTGTGTTTTGCCATAAAGGTGTGTGATTAACTCTGCGTGAGTCAGATACAGGTGTTTTGCAATTTAAGGGAGGCCTCTAACACCACCCCCTTCCCCAGGTTTTTTAAGTTTATAGCTCTGAGACAGCCTGCATCTTCACACGCAAGCCTGCTGTCAGTTAGTAGGAGCCACAGAGCACAGGTTATCATTCATCACCCTGGAGACAGTCAGGGGGTCTGCAGCTGGAGTGTCTGTGTTTACATGATGACAGCTTTAGACCAGGCTTAGATATGACTGATCTCTCTCATTGGGGGAAAGTTGATAGCAGACACAGGTAGAGTTTGCACTTAGTATGCTTGAGGATAACAGCTACTGATAAAGGTTGTATTAAGCTGCATAATAGAAAGAAACAGAGTTAAATCTGGATCCTCAGATAAGACTTTAGAAACTTTCTGGACTCTTGCAGGATATTGTTTCTAATTTAGACTGAAGGAGTTTGAACAGAGTCTGGGGTCTTCAGTCCAATCCAGAGTCCTGCCTGTATCACAGTGCTAGGCTGTCATCATGAGGGCTATTACCAATGCATGATAATGGTGATGACTGGTATTGTCACTTGCCTGGAGTAATGCAATGTGGATTTTCCTGTAAGGTCACCAGAGTGACGCAAAACCCGTGTCTCAAGAGCACAAACTGAGTCATCTATCCAAATAAAATACAATATACCTGGTGTGAGTATAGCACTTCCAGGTGTCTTTTACCTTGTGTTTGACACAGACTTGTGCCAGACCTGGTGTACAGTAAACACAATCAATAGCAGCTCTCTTCTCCAGGTTTTCACCCTGTGTAGGTGTCCTGTTCTAGGTCGTACCTTTTTCCATTTTCATTAAGTGGTTACTAGTGTCATCTACAACCAGAGGGTACCTTTGAACCCAAGTTTGCATGATCTCCCCATATGGGTCTCCAATTTCACTCCCACAACAGGTCAGATGAGCTGATACTGATCTGTAGCACATTTTCAACAGTATGTCAACATTGACAAGTAGAAGAGAGAACATCTTACAGGATAGGATCACATATTTTGTCTTAAAATAATATTAACATGCCCATATGTATGAAAGATTCATTAAAGAGTTAATGGTCCGTCCATATTGGACGGAAGTTTCTGCTTCTGTTAATATCCCTCTCATTAAGCTCAGCATTCTTAAAGATAGACTTTGCCAATATTTTTATAACTATAGATTAAGTGACTATGTGTAATGTAAAAAGTGATTACATTGTTGTAGGCCTACTTGTTTTCATTTTCCATTCCACAATCGGACTGTTTTGATTCACTCGTATCGTTGTTTTCGGCTGCAACAGGCAGCTGTTTACAGTGAAAAAGCCCTGCCATCCACCTTACACTACTTACTCAGCAATAACTACTATATCTGTCTAACAGAGTTAGCAATAAGCTGCTGAATATGTTGGAGCATTTAGCAGATATTTTTCGCAAGAGTTGGTAGGGGCCAAAACAGAGCTAAAAGGAAGGTGACTATTGATTCTTAATCTTTGCTAAGTTAACAAAAACACAACTCCTGAGGAATGTTATGTTGCTCTTCATCTGTTGGATGTCTAATAGTTCTCCATACACAGAAGTGTAAAAAAAATCCGCTACTGCACATTAAACATACCCCAGCTCAATTAATGTTCCAATGACAAGGACAGTCTTTGAAAGGAGTTCATAATATCAAATTATAATTCAATACTACATGAAAAACAATAAGTCTGTCTATTTTCCTTTTTCCCCTTTTCTGTATATTTTCCTTTTCATTCTTCTCTCAGTCTGTCACCTTCCTTCCATTCATCGAAAAGGCTGCCCTTGGGCCGCTGGCACTAAAAATAATTGAAATAGTGATACACTGTCAGGCAGTCTTAATGAGCAGCTGAAAACTGCAGAGGTACTGCCTTTATCTGCAACTCATCGGTGATCACTGGAAAATTTATTTGGGCCAGCAATGGAGTGATTACAATAATGTGAAGACTGCTTTGGTTAAATGATGTTCAGGCTTAGCAGCTTTACTTACTAATGAGGAAGTAACTGGCAGCCACTGTTTCCATGTGTGTTGCCATCATAGAAAAATATATTTTGATAATTTTTCTTCTCCATTCTTACTCTTATTTTTCAGGTGTATTGTGTGTTTTCAGTTATGATTAATATATTTTTTCACCAACAGAAATGGCAAAACTGAACTAAAACAATAGGAATAGATTAATTTTCCAAGAAAATGCAACTGAAAGCACAAGGCCTGTCTCAGTCACTTGATGTCTTAATGTTTGTGGTGTGAAGTATGAAAAGGACCATGACTAGAGACAGAGTCAGGTTCCCTGAAATGACTGGGCATGTGGCTACATGGGGGCAGCTCCTAACCTGTGCTGAGGAGGACAGACACCCCGAGGGTTGGAGTATGGCAGCTGGTACGTTTCTAAAAACAGGCAACTCCCCCACACCCCCACCCACACCCCACATCCCCTCCTCGCCCCCTCCTCCTCCTCCTCCTCCTCCTCCTCCTCTGTTCGTCACAGCAGATGCTGATCTCTGTCTGTCTTCAGAAGGAAGCAATTACTGAATCAGAGGGAAAGACGCGCCTCCTTTTAATAAACCCACATCAAATCATCCGATGACTGACAGCCTCAGAGCGTGACTCACTTTGGACGGAAACAGAGAGTGAAAAGGTTCAACAAAAAAAGAGAAAAAATTGAGTTAGAGGTCTTAGGAGAGGCAATGTCATGCAGACAGCGCAGCGCTTCAAGCACCAGCCCCCCCATACTTTTATCCCCTTCATTTCCCTCCTTCACTCGAGTGGGTTAACCTGGCCACAGTGCCTCCTATTACTGCTTTCCTTTCTCTCTCTCTGTCTGTCTGACTGTATGACTCCTAGCCTCTGTCCTATGTCAGCTCAGCCTCTTACATAAGGTTGACCTGGTAAAATTCCACAGTGCTCTCTTGCTCCCTGCTCCTCTAACTTCCAAGCGTTTCAACAACAATTTCTTTCTGTTCAAATCCACCCGCCCACTCATAGGATGTTTTCCCAGCTGCTCACAAACAGGCTACCTCACTTCAAATGAGGCTTAAATTGAAAGACAGGCTTTACCTTTCAGAGAGTCCATCATCCGCAAATACTGTGCGTCATTGTTGTGAGTGGTCTTGCCTCCCGTTCTGGAGCGTCTCCTGGAGATACTCATGTGAACTGGGGAAGCTTTGGCTGCCACTGATCTGAAAGACATGAAGCAACACTTTTATTTTTAGGGAATTTTAAATGACTGTTGGTTAAATTTGCACACAGTGAACATCAGATGCTGTATTTGATATAGCACTGATACTATTTTTCACTGATTTTACTCATGTAATTTATCCATTTACAAAAATATTTTTTTAGGTTGCTGTACAAAGTTTTCTATCATGTTCACCTATAATAAACAAAAATAACAGTGTTTTAGTGCAAATTAAACCTGTATCAACTGATGGTTTTGGGCAGCGGAAACAAGTTGTGAACGCAACATTAACAAATCAGCACCTTTTAAGTTGTCAAACTTGTTAGCAGACATTTGCTTACTTACACATTGAGCAGATAAGGAACAACATTAGCATTCATTTGAAGTCATGTTTCCATCCACCTGATTCACAAGGGAAATATCTGACTCTTCAGCTTCTGAATGCTGCGCTATGTTCACCAGCTAGTTGCCAACTGTGTCTCTCTGCTGTTTGGTGCTGATGAGGTAGTTTACAGTGGGTTTATTTGAGTTTTTATGCTGCGAAATGGTAAAAGGTGTCAAAGGTGCTGAAATTTGCTAGTATAAAGCTCCTTAAAGCCGAGGGGAGCTGCAGTTTCCGATGATACTTCTTCTCTCTCAAGTGACCCCTTTCACACCTCTTTTACATCCTCATAGGTATTGTAAAAATATAAATTATAGCTGCTTTAATGTGTTTGAACATTTTAGTCCGACTCTATCCGCATTGCACTACATGATCTTTTCAATAACAATACAAAGGTCATTAAATTTTACTTCAGGAAATGGTTCACATCACCAGTTCCAGCAGGTAAAAACCACAGCAGGAGAGCAGACAGAGATCACATATAACTCGTCTGATGAGTCACAGACTGGAGGATGACAGATGAGACCTATCAGTTAGCTTTGGGATGTAACACAACACCACCACATAAGCATAAGTTCACATGCACACGCACACAGACCAACATGACAGATAAGTCAGATATTAAGTGCTTTCTGCTGCATTACTCGTGTCCATTTGAGCTCCATGAGTCCACAGAGTGGAACATCAATAAAATGGATCAGTTACACACATCCTGGCTGATGCAGTTTCGCCAATAGAGTGTGTTGTCTGGAGACAGTGAAACAATGCAGGGGAAAAAAACAGAAAGGACAGTGACATCTCCCAAGCTCTATTGCAGTCATTTGTCTCTGTCTTTTTTCTTTTTCTATGCATCATACACAGTGCAATAGCTGCATATATTCAACTGCAGCTTTGCGCAGGTCTGGCATTGGTTGTGCAACACAGGTCACACAGGTCCTTCTCTCCAGTTCATTTGTCCATAATGTCACCACAGTTTACACAGCTGTGACATCCTGGATCTCTAAACACTACATTTGCCCAAACTGAAAGATAACCGAATCAGTTGACACTGTGATGTCAGATTTCAAGGTCTTTGGTCATTCTTTCACTGTCCACCCCCGTTTTTTCTGTCCTCACATCTGGATAAATCTCGCAATACTTTCAACACTTAAAATAGGAACTCTGCTTTTTGTGTGACTACTGTCACAGTCAGCTGTTTGCCAATCCCCTTTATTTCACTTCATAACACAGAACAAGCCTGCAGCACAAGGTAAAACACTCCCTTTCTCAAATTATTTAACAAGCTCATAAAATTCCTACTGGTTAAACCCCATGGGTAGCTGTGAGACAGTCCTCCACTGCTGTGTAAGTAACAGAGCAGACTGGCAGAGGTGAAACACTGTTGTCCCCGATTTTAACTGTAAATGGTTTTCAGAGCTGAACACCACCAAAGAGTTGCTTTTCCTTGACCTGCAGGTTAGTTAATCCAGAGTGCAAACATCACTGTTCCAGTCCTTGGACATTGCTTACACAGTTCTAGGAATCTGGGGAATTTGTTGGGACTATTTGTTTAATTTTATCAAAGTTTTCTGCTTTGTACAGCTCCATTTTGCAGCCATGGATAAAACCGCCATAAAAATACTGTGAGAAGTTTAAGCGTTGGCGTATATGAAACAAAGCAAAGGCCTGTCAACTGACAATAAGCAAAGCTCAGAAAACAATAAAACAATGTGCATACTGCCTTGTTTTATTGTATTTCACTGTACTGCATGTGCATTGCTTTGTTTATTGCAATGTATTGTTTACATATCTGTACACATGTGGATGTATGTGCAGAATCAAGTTGCAACACACTTTTGAGCAACACACACACGCACACACGCAGGCTGAAGACACGAAGAAGAACAAGTTTTACTGCTGGAAGGGGGGGAGGATGAATCCTTTATTTAACCCTTCAAGGTGAGGCAAAAAACCTCCATAATACACATGTGTTCAGGCTGTGATAACATACACAAGCTTTATTGCACGATGTTGGAAACTGATTCATGTTACACCACCACAGCTGGTTCGACCCTGACCAGCCGCCCCCGCTGCTGTACAACAGGATCTCATCGTTCCCACATTTTCTCCAGCATCACTGCCACGGAGATGATCAGGACAGATGGTTTCATGTCCAGCAGCACAGTTTAGTATTCCGCTGCCTGGCTGACTGTCCTCACTCTGCACAGAGAGGCTGGCTAATAATTTGTCAGCCCCTGTGGGGTATGAGGCCAGCATGTCAACAACGGGCCTAGTGTTTCACAGGCCAGCGATGGAGATTAGAGAGCAAGGCTGATCTGGCCACTCTGCAGGCAGGGGAGGGTGGGGGGGGGGCTGTTGGGAGGGAAGGAGGGCAAAAGGAAGCAAGGGAGAGCGGGTGGTATTCCTGGGTTTCTTTCAGGGAGGGACTGCAGCTCAGACTGTGTTTTGCAACAATCACAGCCATTTGGGACTGGAAAAAGGGCACTGAAGGCATATCATGTTTGCCAGCAGCAGTACATTAACACTGGCACAAAGGCACTAAAGCACCCTATCATACAAGAGAATCTATTTCTTCACATCAGGACATGCAAGGTTTTCCCTTGATTCAAAGAACATCTTATGTTTTCTAAATCTGAGAGGTGTTGTGCAACAGTGTTCCCTCCTCTGCAGGTCATAAGGCTAACCCGCGGAAATCTACAGACAAAAATGGTTTCAGACTTGCAGGACAAAACATGTTTCCTCAGATTATGAGTGAACCAAAACATTAAGACCAAGAAAATCATTTCAGGATTTATGCAGGTTGACTCCCCTCTGTTATCAGTTGTTCAAACAGCCCTTTGCTACACAATGTACCTGCTGCCCACACAGCTGCAGGAAGCTCCACCTTCACTCCATCACTAACAGAACAATACTGAGTTTTCTCCCTTCAGCCCTTTAGCTCTTCAAAATATAAATATTTTTGCCTTTCTGTATGTCTAAGTAAATTGCCAGATTTCAGTCCTACAGGCAAGACAGACCGAGTGAGACCAGTAGGTGAAGCCAATAAAACACACACCTCTGACATCTAGTGGCTGGGCTGCCTAAATGTCCACACTAGTGAAGTGGTGGACTTCACATGCACCAGGGTGACGACTCTAAAACAGATGTATTCTGTGCAGTGTATACAGGAAATATCCAGAGTTGGGGCACTGTTTAGAGAGATCGTTGTTAACGGTTTACCATATCTCTAGTAAAAGTTTCAGTAAAAATAGTTAATTGAAAACAGTGGTTTGAGCGTCCAGGGTAACTGATACATTACTTCCAAAAAGACACTACACCAGGTTTCTGCAGAGTTCACCTGCTTAAATTCAAGACTTTTGAAGAACTTAGTAAGATAGAATGCAATTTAATACCTGGTTCATGATCAAGCTGTATGAAAGCACAATGGAAAACTAGTTGGGATGATATGGCCTAGAATTATTTATTCTTATATTGCCTTCTCAGCACCTCCCAGCAGTACATGATAATAAATCCTAATGGCACAATTCATTAAAAGTGATATGACCTTGACCCCATAGATAAGTGGCAGAAAACTTGTGATGGATTAAGCAATAAAAAAAAGTATTAATTAATTTCAATTAATTTAAGTTTGGTAACTTAAATTAGCAGTGTTGCCAGTGTTTGCTACAGGTCTGATGGTGCTGACTGATGGGGCCTCTTGCGCACACAACTCACTGTACAAACAATCCCAGTTTTAGTTACAGGAGTGTCAAGCAAGAGAAAACATTTTGCAAAGGAAATTTAAGACTTTTTTAATGTTGTCTTTTTTTGCATAAACTAAATTCGGTGCTTTTAAAGCCTTAACAAGACCTGCAGATACACTAACCACAAAATTCAATGCAACTCCTTTGTATTAATGATGTTCCTCACTTGTAAGTCACTTTGGATAAAAGCATCTGTCAAATAAAGCAGAAATTTCAGAGACCAGTTTCTCAAAACCAGGACAAATATAACCAAACATATATGAATGAATTATTGTGAGATTTATAATGCTGAAAAGTGAAGCTACTACAAACTCTAAACTACAACATCATTATCATGTATTTACTATTCTGAACAATCAAGAGACATGTTACTTTAAGGAAGCGGCCTACTGTAATTATGGTAATGATTTCACAAGTGTGGGCCGAATTATTTAATACATGGAAACAAGACAAACAGTGTATTTCCATTTGTGTGATGCTGGCATGGGTCATTAATGAACATTTTCCATAGCTACAACACACAACAAGGCAAAAGGTAAATTCATGCTTGAGAAAGAAAGCTGCTCAAACATAAACAAGATGTTAATCTGAATCCACTGTCTGCACACAAGAACAGGGCAGCAACACTGAGCCCGCACTAATCGCACACAAGATCCAGTCAGAGACATGTAAGCAGTTTTAAATGTTTCTGTAAATAAAGTGATCCTGACTATTCAAAGGGGGGATAGAACCTTGAATACCATCTTGTGATAAAAGAATGAACTTGTACGTGTAGAAAGTAGACAAGCTGTACTAAAGAAAAACACTGACTTTCATCACTGGTCTTCTTACGTCAAGATGACTCACAAGATAGGCACCAGAATACCTCCTTTATGTCCCTGAACAAACCCTTCCTGTAACTGATACGTCTTCAAATCAGGCTTGTTCACATCAAAAGATAAGTGTGCATGAAAAAAAATGGTGAAAAGTTGAATTCACATACTGTATAATTACAAGAACCTGCAGCAGTGCACTTTGAAAGCTCATGCAGCAGGGTAAATGAGAACTTTTCAGTTCATTAGTATTAGGAGAATATTCGATATTTAAATCTTTTATTGTTCTGTATGAAAATGCAACCATCACCATCAATTAACAAAATTGTATTTTCAAATGTATTTTATTTCATGTAAATAATTATGACAAAAGCCATAAAAAACCAAGTAACAGTATCAGAAAACAGATTAGATCATTTAGAGTTCAACTGTATTGAATTGTTTGTACTGGACAAAGCTGGCAGGGACCGTGTTTATCACTACTAAAATTAATTTTCAATCTGACTCAAGTGTATGTTTTAAAGTTGTAAGATGTGTGTGGCTTTGCTCTGTGGCCTTCTCTTGACATAGCAACTATTTAACTTAAACTATAAATCAAATGACAATCAGAAGAATCCTTATGGTCAGGTTAGCCACTCCCTCCATTGAATGTTGGGAATTTGTATGAAAGCTGGTATGCAGACATCAAAGAGAAACGCTCAGGAAGTGGACCAACAAAACCAAACTCATCCATATTGTCAATAAGTTTCCCTTTCGTTTCTGGTTTTACTTTTTTCCTCCTTTTCTACCAGTTAATGCTGAAATTTAGTAATTTACCTGGATGGCTCTGTAACATTTCTAACCTATATTCTCAAGCCTGAAAACACGTGTTAACATGCACACTAGAAACAATTAACTTAATTTTCCCTCCCTATTGCAGGTCTCACTCTGTGTAGTATGTAGACAGGATTTGTGTCAATCAAACTGACTCCAGGCAATCATTAAAAAAAAATGCTTAAACATATTTAGTCTCATTTTTAGCTTTCAAGACTTGTTTGAGAAAAGTCTGCGTTGTTCAAGTGCACATTCATGACCTTTGAGAATTCTTACAAATGGATTTACATCACAGACAAGTGAAATAATAACTATGAGAAACTAGGATTTTAGGACATTTCAGACAAAAACCATACCAAACAGTGCTGCAACAATTGGTCGATAAATCAATTAGGTGATCAATAGAAAATTAACTGGCAACTATTTTGATGACTGAATAATTGCTTTAGTGATTTTTAAGCAAAAATGACAAATGATGCATTGCTTTGCTGTACATGACACTAAGCTCAGTATTTTGGGGGTTTGGACTGTTGGTCAGACGAAACAAGACTTTTAATGATGTTAAGTTGGGCTGTTGGAACTTATAACGGGCATTTTCTGCAATTTCTGACATTTTCCTAGAGGAACTGACCTTTGAGTGCAAAGACACAGCACTGACGCTCAACTGAAAGTGCAATTTAAATTTTAAAAAAATTGATGAAATATGGAAGAAGAAAAGTATAAAAATGTACAGTGAAAGCACTGTATAGTATAATATTATAACATTTTTAACTCAAGTGCTTCATAATTCTCATTTCACCAGAAGCCAACTGGGTAGAAACGTTGTTTGCAAACAGCAGTTCAGCTGTTATCACTATCAGCCCACTTGAATCAATTTCCAACTGCTGTTTTCAGGTTTCCCTGAATTCACATTGGTTTTGTCTGAAGCTGAAGTGCCTTGAGACTTGCATGTCAGGTGGACAGGAGAATCCCACTCAGTCTTTATGGAGGTATGAATGTCAATGATCAGTCAGTCACTGATTAATAACAGTGGTTCTCTCTTTATTAACTTACCTATTGTCTCTTTTCTAGTTTAATTGTATAGCACTATTTTATAAAAAATATAGTTTAAAGTACTTTTCAGGATAATAAAACATTAAACAAAAATAGGAAGTTGTTTACATGTTGAAAATTCTGAGAGAGAAAAGACCTTTGACAACAAATGACCTGGACCTGCAGTAGTAGCAAGATAACAAGGAATGTTATCAAGAACAACTTCTTCAAAACTGTATTAAAAAGACCATTTAAAAGCACATATGCCTACTGTAGGTTTATGCAAATATTGTGGGAGGAAATATGTCGTTTTGCTTGTATGGATGAACAGCACTGCATGCAAATTAACATGCAAAATCAACACTGAGGTGAATGCAAAATACAGCAACACAAAAATGAAAACATGCAATGAAATACACATTAAAACATATATATGTGATGAATAACATTACCACCTTCAGGGTAAGCATATATCAGTGGTTTTCATACTGCAACTGCACAATGGCAGTAATAATAGGGATAAATTAGAATAGATTTTCACTAAAATGACATGACAAGCAACCCATACAAACTAACATATGCAAAGTGATAAAAGCTGCGATAACAACACAGGATGAGCAGGCAAACAGGAATTTACTGCGGACTCATCTCCTGACAGAAAGTTACACCAAAGAGGATCAAAATGCAAACCACAAGCAAATGTCAGGAAAATACTCCGGAAAGATGAACACCACATTCACAACACAAACACACACAAGGTGCAAAATGAGTCTTTCAGTCTTAAAAGCAATACCTTAAAAATGTGAAAACCAATAACACCATCTTATAAGATGCCACCATTTACATCTCATTCAGAATTATGATTCTATCAAAGTGGACAAAATCACTATAATAATAAAGATATCTCTCTTTATCATTAAGAAAGTTAAGGGTTGTTACTCTTTTTATTTCATGTTTATGTGTACCTGAAATGTAAATGTAGGTCATTATTCTAAGGACCATTTCACATCATTTGCAGTTACTTCATATTACACTTTCAGGTGGCCAGGGAAGGGAGGGGCCCCTTACACCAGTTGACTTTGGGGCTTACTGGTGAGTTTGCATACCACAGTATTTCATGATGTACTGACACATATGCACTCTGTTCATGACTCTAGCTTCAGTTTCTGGCTTATATCTATCATGGCTGCATCTTTCATTCTGCTGGTTCTGTGCTGGCTGTTTAGACTGAGCTGCAGTAGGAATGATTCACCTGAATGGTTCCACAACATTTCTACCAATCTCTTCTATTTGTCTGGGGACATTATGCTGGGAGGGCTATTTCCCATTAATGAACTCTCCAGCAACCTCAGCCAGAGGACGGAGCCAGACGACATCAGCTGTGAAAGGTAATATGTGATGATGAATAGCATTTTTGGGGAATAATGACCATATTATCTGGGATACTGCACCAATACGTATACTTAAGCTTACTAACACGGCTTCTCCTTTGTTTTGTTTTTTTCTGGCTGGTGTTGCACAGTTTAAATGACCGTGGACTGGGCCTTGCTCTAGCAATGAAATATGCAGTAGATGAGATCAACGCAAAGCAAATTTTACTCCCTGGCATCAAGTTGGGTTACAAAATTTATGACACATGCAAACAATCTGCCATTATCGTGAAGCCTACTATCTCCTTCCTCACTGCAAAATCAAACCAAGCACTATCTGTGGAGTGTAACTACACCAACTATGAGACCAGCATCTCAGCTGTGATCGGGCCTTTTACCTCAGAAATGGTGTCCATCATTGGAAAACTCCTGGGATTCTTTCTGATGCCACAGGTTGGATTACAAATACGTCCAGTCCATATACTGCACCTTTTCTCTTCTTTCCTTCCTATGTAATAAAATTATTTTAAATGCGAAAGTAACTCTTAAAAGTAAATCTGAACATTTTCCTCTTTAATGTCCCATAAGCCTTATGGGTAAAGGGGGTTTTACCCTGCATCTGAGGAAAATATTCATTTGTTTATTCATTATTACACTTGTTCAATTGTTTTGTCATGTTTACATTTTTTACAACATAATTACACAAAACTGCTCACTTGCAATGCAAGCTGTACTGCAACCTCAATAAAGGTACAGCTCCAATAATGGGCAGAGCTGAATAACAACAGTGTTGTAAAAAACAGTGTTATAATATGACTCTTCTCACTTCAGATTAGCTACGGTGCAACCAGTGACAAATTCAGTGATAACCTTCTGTACCCATCATTCTTCCGTACGGTGCCCAGTGACAAATGGCAAGTAGATGTCATAGGACTTCTTCTGAAAGAGTTTAACTGGACCTGGGTGGCAGTGGTGGGCAGTGAAGAGGAGTATGGACAACAAGGCGTGCAGCAATTCTCCAAAATAGCAGAAAACATGTCTGTATGTGTGGCGTATCAGGGGCTGATTCCAGTATACACTGACCCTGAACCAGCAATCACAACCATCATTGACAATATCATCGCAACCAGCGTTGGTGTGGTAGTGGTCTTTGCTCTCTCAGAGCCAGCTGAGATGTTTTTTAAAGAGGTTGGTCATGCAGAGAATTATCAGTGTGGGACAAGTATTACATGTTATTGGTGGACAAAATATATTCAGATCAGTACTAATTACCCTATCAAATCTGTTCCAGGTTATAAGGAGGAATCTAACAGGTGTTTGGGTTGGCAGCACAAGTTGGACCATCCATAATCGAATTATTTCTATACCCAATATCCAAAACATTGGTACGGTCATTGGATTCATTGACAATTTGCAAACCCTGAATCTGCTCACTAACTACACACATGAGCTCTTCATCAAACTGAGCAATGAGAGGGTGAGCACATCCCATCCCACAGCAAAGTCTGACAATCACTACAATCCCTGCTCACAGTGTTGGAACTTATCACCTGCTAATATTAGCTTGGTGACAGAACCTGGGGTGCAGCGCACGGCTTTCAGTGTGTATGCTGCCATCTACAGTGTGGCACACGCACTGCATAACCTTCTGCAATGCAATTCAACTGCCTGTTTGTGGGGACCTGAAACCAAAGTCTATCCCTGGAAGGTGATTTCTGATTTGGTCTGATATAGGTGTTTGCAGACAGTTTAAACATTTTTTTTGACCACACTGAAATTAAATAATGAATGAAATCTTCTTTTGCAGCTGTTGGAGGCTTTAAGGAATACTTCTGTAAACATAAGTGGCATGCATTTAGTGTTTGACAGTAATGGCAACCCAAACATAGGATACCATTTGGTTGAGTGGATCTGGAATGCCTCAAATATAGATTTTAAAATTGTTGGAAACTTTTCTGGGCAACTGTCCGTCAACAAGTCCCTCTTCAAATGGCACACTGCTGAGGTAATTTCAGCAATTTATTAGAAAATTGATATAAACATGTAAACATATACAGTATATGATTTTAAAACTTTGTAATTAAATTCCTCCTAGATGTTTGATGATGATGATGATGATGATTATTTTTTTTTTAATCTTGACAATCTGAACTGTAACTTTTGCAGGTTCCTCAGTCCACCTGTTCAGCAAAATGTGAGATGGGCCAGGTCCGCAGAGTCAAAGGCTTCCACTCTTGCTGTTTTGATTGTATCGACTGTTTGCCAGGCACTTACCAGGCACATGAGGGTAATGTGGTTGTCCGTACATCTCTGCAGAGGGTTAGATGAGTATACAATGCTGGAGTCAGCAGTTAGTTAGTTTAGCTGGACATAAAGACCGGAAATAGGGTGAAACAGCTAGCCTGGCACTGTTTTAAGGGAACAAAACCTGCCTACCACCACTTCTAAATATAATTTAAACGTTGCATCTCTGTCTAACTTTTGTCCTTACAAAAGCTGAAGTGTGAAAATTACAATTTGTGGCTTTACTGAGTTTATGTGCAAGACTATTTCTCTTAAAACCCCAACCAGATATTTTCTCACGTCAGCTTTTGTATAGATTACACAAACAAGATACTGCTGTTGCTGACTGTAGCTCCAGATTCAATGCACAGACATGAGAGTCGCATCCATCTTCTCATCTGTCTGAGACAAAGAAAACATGTATTTAGCAAAATGTCAAATTATTCCTTTAATGGTGACACAATTGACCCATATATCACATGGTTTTATTTGATTTCTAGATGGTGTGCTTGTTCACCAAACCAAATTTCCTGCTGTCTGTTCTGACTCACAGATGACATCCGGTGTACTGAGTGTCCTGAACGTCAATGGTCCCTGATCCGCAGTACTAATTGCACCGAACCCACCTTTGATTTTTTGTCCTGGGATGCACCTGAAGCTGTGATAATAATGCTGGCTGGGGTGCTGTTACTGCTGTGTCAAGGATCAGTCAGTGTTGTGTTCTTGAAGCACTGGGGGACCCCATTGGTAATGGCCTCAGGTGGAGCCCTGAGTTTTGTGGCTCTGCTCAGCCTGATGGGAGCCTGCCTCAGTCTGCTGCTCTTCCTGGGGCAGCCAGATAATGTGGTGTGTCGTCTTCAGCTGCCCCTCACCTCCATTTTCCAAACAGTCGCCCTCTCCATTACTGCGTTCATCTCACTCCAGGTGAGGAATGACAAAATACATTGCTGTAATGTAGAACAATATAAAAAGCACACATTTTAAACAGGCTGAAAACCTTTTTTTTTTTTCAAACAGATATTCTTTGTGACAGAGTTTCCAGACATAGCCGCTTCTCACCTGCAAAAACTAAGAGGCCCTGGGAGATGGCTGTTTGTGCTGGTCTGTTGTGCTGTGCAGGCTGGTATCTGTGGCTGGTTTGTTCAAGAAGGGCCATCGCTGTCTGAATATAAGGCAAATATGAGAATAACATTTGTGAGGGCCTTTCTGTCATGTCCAGTAATACCTTTGATTGGATTTGCCTTAATGCAAGGTTTGAATGTTGTAATTGCCCTTATGTCATTCATTTGCACCTTCATGGCAGTGAAGCCTCTTCATCAGTATAACCTTGCCAGGGACATTACCTTTTCTTCCCTGATCTACTGTGTGATTTGGGTGACTTTTATTCCAATCTATATAGGTTTGAAGGACAAGAGTAAGTCAATTGTCCATATTTGTTTCACCCTGGTGAGCAACTTGGGGCTGGTGGCAGCCTACTACTTCCCAAAATGCTACTTGCTGTTGAGAAAACCTGACTTCAATACACCAAAGCAATTCTGTACCTTCCTGGAAGGTGTCCCACCAACACCAGCTCCTGAGGAGCCACAGCCGCAGCCACAGTCACAGTCACAGTCACAGTCAGGGCAGTAAACGGGGACACAGGGTCTAACTTTTACAACAGCGCAATTTTTATTTTTTTTTTACTAAAAAATATATACATGTACAATACGGAATATCAAAGAATCATATATTTTGTAAAAATTACATTTGCATGCTTTGTGTGTGACCAAAGAATGCCTGTCTTGTCTGTGTTTACTATAGCTTAGACCTAAAAACTATGAAATATACTGTTACATTAGGTTATAATAAGTTTTTCCCATATTGTTGAATTCATATGGAATTATAAACAACACAACTCACATAAACTACTCATGTATAAAGCACAGAAACAGTACATTTTACAATTCAAATGTATATTTTGTATATCTTCACTATAATAAATACTTGTAGGTGATTCTGTTGTTCTCTTGTTTGTGTTGTTAATGTTGTTAACAACGACATTCACCAGACAACAATAAAGTACAGTTACACAAACTGTAAGACTACAAACAGTTTGAATTATCTCCTGGTATCTGTGGACTGCACAAGGCACAGATTATTCCTATTTGTAAGGCGTATTTAAATCCTAAATAAAAGCAGCAATCAAATGCTATAAATTCCAGATGTACCAATACTCTGGCAGCTTGATATTGATATTGTATATTTTTTGTATAGTTTTTGTAGCAACTGATATTGAAGTTTGTGAGTTTAAAACTTTTTTTTTTCACAGACACATAACATAAACAACAATCTGTTAGATTTGTGTTTTTGTGTAAAGCTTCATACTAAGCAGGACACTTAACAAATGAAAATTCAACTCGTCCATGCTCTCTATGGACAAAACTATGTAATGGTGACTAAATGTCTAAATTACCTCAGAACTAGTTTGGTATTTATTTCCTGCATTTCCCTATTACTTATCAACTGACATATATACCGATACTGATATATGTGCAATGATGGCCGATATATTGACCTGGCTTGTTTAGTGGTCTAAGTCTATCCCTGTAAATATTCCATATAAAAGTCCTGATTCAAATGTTACAAGAATTGTTATCAGCAAATATGTAGGCCTAATTAAAGTATGAAAAGGAAAGGTAGTAAGCAAAAGTCAATTTTTGAATCATTACTGAAGCATTAACGTGTAAATAGCTTTTTACATTTACATTAATATTTATCTTTTCTCATTTAGCAGATGTCTTAAGCAACTTACAAGTGAGGGACATTACTAAAGCTTCAGTACAGTAGGAGACCTTTGCATAAGAACTAAGTACTGCAGCTATTCAATAAGTGCAAAGAAATCAGGTAAAGAAGTGCACAAAAAGAGGTGTTAGGAAAAGAGGTGCTCTCTGAAGATATGAGTCTTCAACAGATTCTTGAAGATAGAGAGAGATGCCCCTGCTCTAATAGCATTTGGTATCGTATTCCACCATCAGGGAACCACAGACAAGGACAATATGGACTGTGATTGCAGTGTGAGCAGGGACAGCAATGCCAGACAACACAGGAGAATAAAGCCTGTGAGACTGAGGTCAAGCAGATGGATGCAGACCCGGAAGTCACTCTACAGGCATGCGTTTGTGACTTGATTTGATACAGGCAGCCATGAGTAGCCAATGTAAAACAATGAGTAGTGGAAAGGCAGCCACATTCTGGACATCCCTCCACTGGGCCTCCCTCTACTGTGAGTGAAGGGACGAATAGTTGGGTGTTGTCTACATAGCAGTGGTATTAGAAACCATGCAAGCTGCTAAGTGAACCCAGGGAGGTGGTGTATATTGCCAAGAGAATGGGTCCCAGTAACAATCCTGGTGACCTCCTGTGGGGTGGGGATGGGATAAGGATGTTTGTCCTTGCCATAACACACTTAAGGAGCAGCCAGCGAGATAGAATTCAAACCAAGAAAGCGATTTGCTCAAGATATTCATGTGGGAGAGACAGCAGGATGGTCACTATATCATCAGATAATGCTCACCCTGAGTTCAATATGATAGGAAAATCACAAATCTGTCGAATTCATACTGCTGACTTGTCTACTGTGTAAATTTCAGCCTGATATTATCCAAATTCCCTATCATAACAGTGGGAATGCATCCTGACATGTTGTCAGATCCTGCTCACCCTGAGTTCAATAGGATAGGAAGATCACAAATCTGTTGAATTCATACTGCTGATTGTCTACCTATAACAGGTAAGTTGTGTAAATTTCAGCTTGATATTACCCAAATCCCCCATCATAATAGGAGGATCACATCTGACAGGAGGGTTTCATATTTCTATAAAATGTTTTAATTGAAGTTAAGAGTTACTTAAGTAACTGTAAGATGCTTACTGAGCTCTTACAAATTGAGGATTAATTCGCAGATGAAGATTATTTTCTCAACATTACCTTTTTTTGTACTGGTGTAGCACTTGTTCGGTCTTGTCACATTCATTCCCATGCAACCCATCCTATGGACTAATGGCTTGCAGACACAAACAGGCATTGCTGCTGTCACAGGGTGTTTGTGTGTTTGTATAAATTCTTATTACCGTGATTGGCAGACTCAAAAATCAGGTAAGGCCAAACCACTCACCATCATTAACAACTCAAACAGTATGTATGTATATAACGCAACCTGCCTGTTGTTGTTATTACTGCCTGAGAGGCGAAATTCAGGGACTTCATTTCCCAGCACACTTAGCAACGGTTGCTAACAACTCAGGCTATTGGGCGCCTGCTGTTTATCCTGGAGGTTCACTGGGCTTTTACTCTTCAGACTCTCAGCTGCTGAGGTAAATTCATATTTGTCCTAAACAGTAGATATTTTTCGATACCTTTCATATGTTGGCAAGCTATAACAAAGCTAAATATTAGTATATTTATATGCCGACTGTTTTTGATTTAGCTTGGTAAAGTGCACTGAATGTAGTTTTGCTCTCCTAGAATTATGAAGCCTTGGATTAACTATTCTGATAGATTAGAAATAAACAAATTTAATTACCTTTAAATGTCTGGGTTTAATGAATCACATAAATACAACAACCTGTAGCAGTACACACTAAAGGTTTGTGAAGACAAATGTGTATTGTTCAATGTAAAACTACTGGGGAAACATTTGACATTCTTATTCTTTAAATCAAACACCAAAAATTATGCATTGTCAAATGTATTTTTTGAGTAGCTAAAACATGTAGATGTTGCATTTTCTCACATAAACTATCACTTTAAAACCAGTGTAAGAGATGTAATTTTCCCTTCACATATTAAATATTACTCTAGTCATGTAATATGCAGACAAGATCAGTGTCAATGCTGCTTCCAAGCAATCACTGAAAGAAAAACATATAACATATTTAGTCTCAATTTCAGCTGTCAATTTAGGTGTCAAGGTTTTAAAGCTGACTATGAGACTAAATGTCTAGGTTTTTGTTTAAGCTTAATGGACAATTTTCGCTAGTGTTACATTACTTTTTATTTTACCCAATACAGCCCAGTGTAACCATGCCTCGAGGAAGATCGGCCACAAGTGCTCACTCAGACAGCAGTGAGATGGATATTGATGGTACAGGTAATGTTGTTAATGTTAACTATTAAATACTGATGTTCTCTCAGTAATATTATTTTTGCCAGTTAGTGTAATGTTCATAAGATGTTTCTTAAGCAGAATCTGAGATTGCCAAACTGCAAAGACAGTTCAGGATCATGGAAGGAGATCGGCAGGCTTACAACATTCAGGCCCGGGAGCAGATCCGCAAACAACAGTAAAAAAAAAAAAAAACGACAAAAAAACAGCTCACCTACAGTACACTACACATTGTGTGTTTTTATTCACCTGATCAGCTGTTTGTGTGTTGTGGATGAAGGCAGGACATAGAAAAGTTGCTGAAGGACCAGGAAGAGCTGCATCGAAACCTTGGTGTATGTAAGAGCTTGTCCCGCCAACAGCAGGACAGGGAGAACACCGAGAGTCTTCGTGCTTTGCTGGAGCAGAGAGACATGCTAGAGGACAAGCTGGAGAAAGAGAAGCAGTGTCAAAAAGAACTAGAAAAAGAGGTTAGTTATGTCCTTTTCACTCTATATATCGCAAATTCTAGTTTCATGTCATGTTTATTGATATCTTTGGGCACACAAACCCAAGTTTATGTCATGTCTTTATGTCGTTTGCCCGTATTATGGGCAGATCTCAAACCTAGAGTTGAAGCTGGCAGAGGTGAAAAAAGGGGAGGTCAGTACTAGTGACACACAAAGGTCTGAGGTACGGCGGACTCAGAAGGCCATACGCACACTGGAATACAAACTGGACAGAGTGAGTTATAAAGGAGCATCTTTGTCTGGTTAATGGTACAAATTTTCCCACTTAACTGTAATAATTGAGTACAATGTCCTCCTCAGGCTTTGACCCGCTTCAATGAACAGCTGACCAAAAACAGCCACTTGAGAGAGGAGTTGCAGACGCTTCATATTGAGCGTGTCCGTTTTCAGCAACTGCACAACAGGTTGGACAAGGTCAGAGGTCACACCATAGATGATTCCAGTATTTATGACTACTTTCCTGCTATCCCAGTTTTTACACTGGTTTTAAGATGTCAAGTAAAAACCATGTCCCTGCACTTGTGTGTTGTGTGTTGCAGGAACTGCAGGTGGTCCGCAAGAAGATTGGGGAAACTATCAACCTTTCCACTGCTGCATATGATGCTAGGTCAGATTTGAGACAGTTGTGTAATGTCATAAAAATCAGAGGGATCTGCACCTCATGATCTTGGTTTTTTGAATATCTTATCTATTAACCTTTCTACATAAGGGTGGAGGCTCAGTCCAAAATGACAATGATGAAGGAGAAGGCAGTGAAGGACCTTGCCCAGTACAATGCTGAGATGAAGGAACTTGAAAGGGTTATTGCACATGAGTGTAGCCTGAAAGAGTTTATGTCCACCAAGTGCAGCGAGAGGAGTGGGCAAGACGAAGGCCACGAAACAGGACACAGACAGTGTAAGTTAATATTGCTATTTTGACATAATATTCACAATAATGACAAAGTGTTTGGTTGGGATGCTGTCAATAATGGTAATAATGTCAGTATATTTAATGTTTTTATAGTGGGGAATCCCGCCAATTTTCACCTTACACCATACAAATGCCCTAGCACAGTCACCTACAGTGCTGTATACCCCATGAGCACAAGCTAGAGAGAAGCAGCCCATCCCTAGGTCCCAAAAAATTATTTGGAGAAGATGGAAAAGCCTAGTTCACCTACAATGAGAATTTAGTTTTAGGGCATCAAGGCGTATTTTCTGCTGCTGAATTTAACATTTTACAATAACGGAAGTAGAGATATATCAGAAGTCATTCAATTCTTCTGAGTCTACAACATTTGGTTGTTATTCTTTATCTTTCAGAAACTGTATATAAGCAAACACTTATATAGCAGTGCCTATTTTAGATTTTGTTTGCAAAAACTGGAGGGAATACTTAATTTATGTCCTTAGGTGCATCAGTAACATTCATTTTAAAACTGATTGGTTTGTATGATGGGATTTTTTAATGATGGAGTAAAAATCATGCACATTAGTGAAAACTAAAAGTGAAAAAAATAGACACAGTCAAATTTTAGCTACTGAGCTACTGCACATAATAGTTAACATATCATTTGTAGCAACACATCTCAACTCACCAGGATGACTAACAGTTATGTAGTATTGTACAGCAAGCTAGAATAAATTGATATTTTTCAGAGTGTTCAATAACTCGTTTAAAGTCCTACTAGCAACAGTGTTACTACAGGAAGAATATTTGTAATTCACTAAGGGACATTTACAATGTTAGACTGTGATGTACAGACTTGGGTCTGTTGATTTAGGTATGTTACATATGGGAGGCCAGACTAAGAAGGGAAGAATGAATAATAAACACATCAATAGTAATAGCAAATGGTGAAGTAAAAGTCAACAATAATAATGATGCTATTCCAGACGATGATGGTGATAAAGGCTTAGCTACAATCCTAATGACTTTCATATGATGCTAAGGGTGTTTGTTTGTCCCAGTGTCAGAGGTGAAGGAGCAGCGGAGGACGGATTCAGGGGAAGAGTCACTGGATGCTCTCGAGGAGGTTTTTGAGAGGATCCAGGCAGTGACAGGAGAGAACAACTTGGACATGCTCGTCACCAGGTTCATCCAGGGTAAGTCTTACCAGCACAACTTGACTGTTTTGTTCTCATCCATATGCAAAGACAATGCTTTCGGACCAGCTCATTACTCAGTTCATTGCAGGGTCTGTTTCAGTGTGTGTTTTAGTTTAAAACTGGCTCTTATTTAGATATATTTATATGCATTATACGATATACTGAGGCCCAAATAATTTCTTATCTTTTGGGGATTATCAAAGAAATCTGATGATTAATTTTTTTATTCATTTTCATCTCTCTACCTCTGGAGGGACATTAAGCTATGTAATGTAATGTCCCACTTTGTAACTCACTGCTGTACTGTACCCCACACTGTACCTCACTGCTGTTTGCTGTTTTGCTGTGTAGTTGAGGACCGGAACTTTGCACTCTTCAATTTCGTTAATGAGCAAAACAATGAGGCTGAAGCTCTGAGGGATCAAATCAGCCAGGTAGGTTTTCTCTATTTTACTATACCCATGGACACACTTAGTCAGTTAATCTCTTTTTTTTCCATTTTTAACTTGTTTATACTCCTATTCAGTGCAGTAGTAGAATATGCTTAGGTCCTTCACAAGGATCACAAGCAACCAGTAAAAAGATCTTCAAAGACCAAGGTTGTAGAGCTGAAAGATGTGGTGTTCATTGAGGAGAGTTTATTAATGTCTAGTATATACATCTATTTCTATTTATCTGTTGATGCTCAAATGTGTGACTCTACAGATCCAAGAAGAGATGGAACAGTTTCGAGTGAAAGGATTGCAACAGGAGCACGATCATCACTCTTTGCTGAGAGACATTGATGAACAACAAAAGGAAGCAGAATCACAAGCTGAGGACTATGAAAACCAAGCTAGCATCATAAGCAAAATCTTGGACGAGATTAAAACAGGTTTGGCAACAATTTATTTTATGGGTCCGTAATGTTTTAATAATTTCCTTGAAAGATGTAACTTGGTAGTGATTATAGGGGGAACAGAAACAGTGCTCAATGAGAATGATTTAATAAATAAAAATAACTTGGTAGTGTAACCTTGAATCTCTTAGTTAATGCACAGCAGGTCTGCAGGCAAGATTAGAATTCAACATATATCATGAACAATATACATTTTTAATGAATAATGACTGAATTTTTTTACATGGTTTTAATGAGTAATTTCAAGGAAAATGGATTTTCCCTAAAATGAGAAATCTAATTACATGTTTTTTTTTCGAACAAACATTTCATGAAATGATCAGGAAATTAATTACCTGTAAAATACAGTTTTCTCTTAAATACATGTTATGTGTGTGTATATTTGCATAAACACACTAGGAAAACAGCTACGTACAATATACTGCACCTTTGACTGGATATGTACTGGATATTTAAACCCAGACAGTTGTAGTTAATCCTGATTCTTGGTTTCTCCCATCCCGTAGGAGTGAACGGCACCTTCTCTAAAATGGAGTGTGACCGCTCAGTGATAGAGGACATGCTGGGCTCCTCAACAGGGATTAGTGAGAACAACATAATGTCCTATCTGGGTCTAGTGGAACAGAAGACTAATGAGCTGCTAACCATACAAGCTTTCCTCAATTCTAAAGTAACCTGTCAACCTGTGGTTCTGTCCTACCCTTTCTTGACATATAATCCTATTGTATATACATTACTTTCTTTTATTTCTGCTCTGTTATATAATGTGTCTCTGTGTCTGTAATGCTTGCAGGATCTGGAAAAGGACTACAATCCAAAAGACCTGGCCAAATTCCTTTTGGGTCAAAATCCAGAACTGCTTCAGCAGAATATCAGTATCCAACCTGCCGTCAACAGGTCAGCGTTTTATCTGTTAAATTTAATTGATTCTGATTTTGTTGATTTGGAGATCGACATATTTGTAAAGAAATCTATACATACATTTAAATTCTTGAAATATAATCAATCATTGTTGGTGTGTCTGTGTTGGTTGGACTCCTCAGTGTGGAGTATGATGGAGAAGAGTCTGTTGTCACAGATGAGGAAGAACGGCCTCTGTCACAGGGGGAACTTCGCAGAAGAATAATGAAAGGGGTGCAATAAAAAGTCCCAATCTTACACTTGAGTGACTATTTATGGTTTATGCCATCATCAGTGGTTTTAAGTACTTACATCATCTGATTTTCTGGATATCATTTATAGGTTCTGCAGAAAGAGAGTTCAGTCCAGCAGGCAGCGACCAAAGCCTCAAAGACCAGTCAGCAGTTCGAAGGTCAACGACGCTCCCTGGAAGATGCACTGATCTGACACATTGACCTGATCAGTGTCATTAATGTGTATCCCCATTCCTGCTGTCATTATCTGCAGTTGAAGGGTCTGCTTTCATTGTCTACCATACTATAGATCAATGGAGGCCGTGACCACTGATGGAACCAGCTTGAAACCATGCAGCTTGCACACATAAACATTTAAAGCATAATTATGTTACGTGTATGTCACTTTTTATAATGAATCATTGGCATTGCCTGCTACATTACATCTTAGTATGATTTGTTTAGTTGGAGCTAATTGGGTTTGGAGCTATAAAGATGCTTTTTCAGACTCTGGTAACCAGCTGTCCTTTTGATGTGTGACTTGCCATCTGGCTTTGACTATACAATCTGGTCGCAGTACAACTCACCATCACTGGCAGCGTTTCATTACTTGCTGCTATGCTCAAACAAAAAGGTTGGGGGCAGCAGAACCTTTGCTAATTCTAACTGGCATGCTGGGACCTTGATTCTGAGTTTCCAAAAAGGGGGTGAGGAGCTTTTAAGCATTCACCATACACACTTATTTGAAACACATTTTTGTAATGATGATTATTTTTCTCCGATGTATATTGGTGAATAACACACATCTATTCAGATTTCTATAATAAAATCTGTTCCATATGACATTTCCACTAAATTACGTCTCTGTTCATGTACACCACAATCATTAGCATCTGTCTCTGTTTATTCTCAGTAAATTACCTATTCATAGTGTAGGCATACTGGGCAGATTACTATGTCATCTTCATGTGTGGCAGTAATATCAGGAGCATCTGTGTCTTTTTTTTTCTACAACAGTCAGTGTGGCTTGCAGCATTCAAGGATAAAAAAAAAAAAAACTTCACTTTGATCCTCAGGAGTTTCAAATGTCATCTTATCCAAACATCCTGGAGTGAGCCTGTGTTGGGGCAAAGATGGCTTTTGCTTCCTCTGTACAGAAGAGAAAATCAGAATAGGGAACTTATTTTAAGAAACATATTTTTACTTACAGCTCAGTGAAACAATTAACAAAGCTGTGCTTCTATATTTAGGTTTTAAAGGTCACACTGGTGCCATCATATTTTTTTTGTCATGGACTACCGAAGGGAAACGAGCCGATTCAACAGAAGTGTGCATGTCTAAATAAGAACGTGACACATTTAGGTCATTATGTTAATTATCCATCTTGAGTTGTAAGGTTTATTTGTGAAGTGTTTTTTGTTTTTTCGAGTGAGGTTTTGACAGCTGCGATTTTGAGAAGTGAAACTGCTACTCTGTAAACATTTAGGAGTGATTGACCAATGACTTCAAGATAATCCCCCTCACAGTCTCAACTGTGTGGCTATGAAAACAGATTATCAGAGATAAAAGGGCGCCATGGAAAAGCAGAGGGGTGGTAGTGGTGGAAGATGAGATGGAGGAGGCTGCTTGCTTTGAAATTCAACTCTCACTTACTCCCTCCCACCCCTCTTACTCCCAACAAATTCTCTGTGCACACGGCTCTCTGCATTGCCATAGAAACCTTCCTTTTAATCACAACAGAAACCTCATTTCCTGCTTCTGACAAAAGAGTCCTCATTGCCTGTAGAGACTGCCTGCTGCAGCCATTTCCAAGGCCCACCTCCTTGTGCAGGCTGTACCTACCAGCAGCGAAAACCCTCCCACCTACCTCCCTACCGTCCAGTCCTTTTTACCCCTCCTTTCCTTATAAGCACATTTTCCACCTTTTCTCCTTCCTGTAGCTTAACAGTCTTATTAGTTTCTAGTGCACCTTCCTCATACCTCATAACCTCTTGTCATCTTAGTCCTTCTTTTTGTTATTTTGTGTACACTGCTCACTGTTGAGACTGTTGCATTTAGTTCAGCCCAGTGTAATTAAAAAGTAATTATCCCAACAGTTTCTAGGAAACACCTACACACCCAACCATGCGAACACGAACATGCAAGCACAGGTAGTGTTTCTCCACACTCTTATCTAGGAACTACATGCTTGTCTGTGGCCTACTCTTCTGTTCCTCATCAGAGTGCTGCACCTTATCAACTACAACAGCTCATGTCCTGTTGTGCCAATCATAGTACGGCTCTAAGTTACACTCAGTCTCTCCACAGACTATCGCTGGATTCTTTTTGTCTCAAGCAAGTAACCGTTTATTGTGTATTCTAAAGTTCTTGTCAACTTTCATGTCACTTCAGGCAAAGTTTTGAGCAAAATACTTTTTACTTCCTGTCCCCAGTGCGGTTTTGCTTGGGAACAAATTGTGTTAGCAGTCTCGTTCCCTTTATCTCTGACAACACTGTTATCTGAACCCCTGTCTTCTGTCTCCTGCTCTCTCTCTCAGTCTCTCTCTCTTTCTCTCTCTTGTTTATTTACTTGGGAAGTTTGCCAGGTATTTCCCCAGAAAGACTGTCTGCACCCACAATGCTCCCTCCCCTTCAAGAACGCCCCACCCCCCCCAACACTCACACCCTCCCACCCACTTCCCACCCTACCATGTATGTTGCTAAGCAACCTTCCGCCATGAGAGCCGGAGCATTTTCCAGCCAATCGAATTACTGAACAGATTTTCGAATAGTGTTCAGGATGGAAAGAGGAAGGAAATCACTATCCTTACTATCAAGTCCAATTTCATTCATGAGGTTTACATCTTGCAAATAATTACCACCGACTTCATCTTACTGCACATGCATGCTTTTGAGGGGTGAGCTTTGGATCATTCTCAGTGCTGGTTCATCCCCAGCATGTGCTACCTGTCCACCACTGGATGGCAGCACCATCAGTTTCTCTGTTGCCACACAGGCTGCAAGATTTTTTTTACCGCTGTTGCTAAGCAATCCTGACTCTCATGTCTTACCTGTGAAACATTTGAGAATTTTACCGATGTCCCTGACACCATTTTGTCTTTGTTTTCACTATTTTGAAATGCAACCTTAAGGGAATCTAAATATTGTTGCACCATGAAGCCTATTCATATTCAAACTAAACATTAACCTTCTGAACAAAGATATAATTGAAATTCAGTTCAATGCAGAGACAAAGGCTGTATGTTTCTGCTGGTAGAATGAATGGGATATCCACCATGTTTGAGATGCAGGTTTGGGTTAAATATTTTCCTTAAACAGCTTCAGTTGACTTCATCTCATCATTCAGGAGGCAGGAAATGTGCTCTTGAGTGATTAGGCCAGCAGCTCTTGTCTTCTACTTAAGCACCAGTAGAAACATCCATGTACTCTCTGGGCTGATATTCTGTGCAGCTTCTTGTTTTCTCTGTGTACAAACCTCTGAGATGTTCCCATGGACTGTTATGATGTTTCACACATTACTGAACTGATCAAGCTTTTGAATTTAAAACATTCTTCATATATGATCTCTTTTCTCTTTCACACTCTCCAGGTCCTTGTGTGACCCCCCCCCCCCCCCCCCAAACAATCCCAGCCACTGCCACCTCCAACATCCAGCCACCCCCACCCCACACCCCCCTCCTCGGTCCCCCTGTGTGCAAGTCCCTCATCTCAGCTTTGGTTGCCGTGCAGATGGCTCTTTGTTGGTGCTTCACAATGGGTCTAAGGTCAGTGTGCCTCATGCAATCAACACACTCAAACTTCTCCACTCCAGCTGTCTTAGAGTATTTGTATTTTAACCAAAACGATTCTCCGTCAAGCATCATTGCTGCTCGTGAGCACACGTTTGTACTAGGTCTGAATTATGAGGAAGTTATGAAACCACAGATGTAACAAAGAGATAGCCTAGACCTCTCAGACGTTGACGTTAACACATATCACCTACTTTTCCATAGCTGAGCCACACCTATGCCTTCATTCTGTTGTCACATTACTTGAATCTGAAATAACAATAACTGTAGATGTATCTGTTGAAGGCAATCTCCGGAGCATGTGATATCTCTAAAACACACCAGACACCAGAATATCAGATCAGCCAGAGAAATAAAAATGCAAATCTACAATCTGTTCTGTGATCCCAAGCCAAGCCTTGTTCATCATTCAAGAGCTAATGTGATAGTTACACATTGGTTAAGCCCTAATATTTATATTAGGGTAACAAGATATGATGTACTTTTAAAATAGTAAACAAAGAAACAGGCTCTCTCAGAAAGATCAGTGCAAGTGACAAATGTTAAAAAAAGGGATTTTAATCACTCAAATAAAACAGACATTAAACACTCAATCTTCAACAACTTCAAAGAAATGTATAGTCCATTAACTATAAGAAACATTAGCTGTCTGTGTGAGAAAGAGTAGGTTTTCTCATTGTGCATAGTAAAAGCTGCTGGGCAACACATGGTTGAGCAGCAGAGGGCCATGAGGTCCTCAGACCAACATGCACCAGGAAAGAGCAGGTAGAGTGAAAGGCGGGAAACTAGAGGGAGGAGGAGCATTTCTTGCAAAGCAGTAGGAATTACTGGAAATTTCCACTTTTCTCTGGCAAGACAGTTGCAAGGGTGGAGCTAAGAGGTGAAATAAATAAGGTGGTAGAGCTGAGGTCAAACTAGTGCAGAACAAAGAACATTTGCTGCACTTTCAGCGCAACCTATTAGGTTTATGAGACTTATAGGACATTTTTTACTCATATCATTTGTGTCCTCAGTTGTTACTTTTGATCTCCATTTCATCACTGACACTTGTGTTTCAGTCATCTGTCACTGTGTTTGTTCAGTTACACACCCTTGTAATAATTGTTTTGGACAAGAAACCAGTACAAAATCTTGGACCACCATACAACAACCACACTCACTATGTCTATGATCTTCTGGTGTGTTTAGATGGGCACAACATGATCAGGTAGTCATACTTGGGTAAACTATAGCCATCATAAAAAGCATGGATAGATAGATAGATAGATAGATAGATAGATAGATAGATAGATAGATAGATAGATAGATAGATAGATAGATAGAGTGTATGTTTTAAAGTCAAATGTATTATGCATGAGTGATATTGATTTCAATACCACATATGATGTATTGTTTCTCAATTAGGGAGGGCAAAGTGCTCGCTGATGTATTTGAATACTTAATGGATAGATTGACGGACAATATGTTTTCCTACCACCAGCTGTAGACAGGCACTGTTTTAGGGTTGAAGACTGAAACATGTTTGTCTTTTTGCTGTTACTGTGTTCTAACAATAAATGAAGAGAAGTGTAAATGGATGCTGTTCCAACACATTTGATTACATATCAACATTCACTGAATTGAAATCCAGTCCATGATAGATTTATTGACAATGGAAATGACCACAATTAATTGCTACATTCTGTATGTACAGTTAACAGAATACATACAGTGTCTTTGCCTCTGTAATGTGAATACACAATACATGTACACATCATATATGTCATCCATTTTTCCATCTATGTCATCCACCCATTTACTCATTTTCTAGCAGTCAGGGTCGCTGTGGCAACAAAGTCAGTAGAGTACCCCAGGTGACCTTTTTACCCCAGCAGTTTCCTCCAACACCTCCACCAAACACTCTCATTCATGCCAGCTGGGAGATGTACAGTCCCTGTGGCATGTCCTCAGTCTGCTCTGGAGTCTCTTGCCAGTCATTTAGATCCAACACGTACGCTGTATGAACACCCCAACCACTGTGGAGTTTTCCAAGATTATAGCTGCTTCGATTCACATCATAATTTTTGGTCAGATTGGAACCAAAGTTTATGGGTCGGCTGATCCATTCTAGTGTCACTCACGTCAGTTTACCTTCATTCATTAATAATATGTCCTGAAATATCTGAACTCCTGTACATAGGGTAGTTGCTTTACCTTAATCTGGTTGGGAAAGACACCTTTTCATGGAGAAAATTCTTAGAATGTAATCGTCATCCCAGTTACTTTATACCTTGTAACATTTGGCCCCTGTGCATCAGAACTTCAGCCAGAAAAACCAGTTCATAGCCCAGTGTTAACAAAACAACATCCTCCAGACCTAGGCTGCACCTTGATATCCTGCCTGTGGTTATCACAAACAAACAGTCAATGCACATCCTTTGATAAATCCAACATCCATTTTGAACTAGCTTGAGTTAATGGCAAACACTGCTTTAAATCAAAGTGCACTGACACCAAAAGCATTGCAGCATTGGGAAACACTAGCAGTAGCATTTTCCAAATCCTCAAAGCACCTACAGACTAATCCATGCAACACCGAAGAGACATGTCGACCACAGCAGCACAACAATAACAGAGCCGCAGGATTTCAGGATCTCTTGGCACTGTGCCACAGAGGTGCTTTGGTTTTAGGCCACATTATGTGTGTTCCTGTAAGCTCAAATTTTTTTTTTTTGTTTGTTTTACTTGACTTCTAATCAAGTTAAACAAAATAATAGTCAAGTAGACTTGTTTTAATTTTGCACTTTTGTTGAATATATTTATTTACACATGCTGCATGTATGCATGTGAACGTTCTGCTGTTTTCCTTAATTAGTCGAATATCTGTTGTTGGCTGCTGTTGTGACATAATAGTCATGACTTTGCTTAATTGTGTTAATTGTAGGGCCATCACATAAGCACACTTTCTCCCTCACTGTGCATTTGAGTGAAGAGTCCCAGTGAGAAGTCAACTTTATGTTGTCCCTGTACTCTGCAGGACTTGCCTGAGAACCAGAGAAAGACAGCCAGACCATGCAGGACACTGCTGTTCAAAACAAAAGAGCTCAGTTTGCCCCTACCAATTCCAGCAATTATCGGGACCCTTCCCCCGCCTAAGCCTGACCTCTGCTCTTTGATGGGCCCCACTTTGCTCTAACCCCGAGGACTGACATTCCACAAGTGAGGTCAGTCCTTTGTCTGCATGAAATCAAGGTGAAATTAAGGTGCTGTACTTCCCATCCTATATCCTCTGACCTGTTAGACCAGCTGAGAACAATTTAACACTTTTTCCTCAGGCATTGGGACCTGATGCAAAATATTTAATTTACTGTCAAAAGTGTGTCACCGTGAACACAAAGAAGCTTTCATTTTATACAGCATTACTTTCTGTGGTCCCATAACTTTGAATAGCAAAGTAGAAAAAAATTTCCAGTTCCTACTTGTGGAAAGTGTGGTAAACACTCCAGTTGTTGGCAAATAAGTTTGTAAAAATCACCACATAAATTGCATCTCTTTTTCAACTTTTTCCTTGACTGCCCTACTTGCTGCAACGGTTCTCCTCCCTTCTCTTACCTGCAGAATGAACAGGCTGCACACAGATAGATTTTTTTTAAACTTTGTAACAGATCGGTGGCATATGGAAACATGTTGAGGTAGGCAAATACGAAAAAAAAAAAAAGACAGGAAATGATCTCACAAACACTCCCCCTCTATCTGATTGCTCCCATTTTCCAGTTGAAGAAAAAGAGTGAGTAATGCCTTCTGCCGTTTTTTGGTCTGCCCTACAGTTGTGCTCATGGATTCACAGACTCTGCACACACTGAGACCATTACATGGTGGATGTCTGCTTCATTGCTCTGCAGTTTCCACATGATCTTCATTTCCCAAGTAAAAAGGGCAACACTTCATGCAATATCAAGATGAGTCCCTGTCTTCAAGTGCAGCGACATGGTGAATGTCTTTCATTGCTGCTTTGTGTGTTCATTTTCAACCGCACTATATAAAACCGCTGTGTAAATGTGATTACCTGACCTCTTGCTCATTGCTCATGATGACTTTTTGTCTTTTATATAAAATTAAGACATTTTCACATATTGGTACAGTTATCAGGTAATACATTTGAGCAACAGACTCAACGTAAGGGGAAAAAAATCCTTATTTAAAACAGAAAATAAATCTCTAAGTAACCAGCTAGTACACTGACACACAGCCCTTTGATCTCTACATGTAATTACAGTCTTCATAATTATATTTCAGCTGAATGTGAGGTGAATGACTAAAAAGGGCCCAGAGGATTCTTCAAAATCAGGCTTGAATGCTGGTATGGCGGGGGAAGATAACTGAGGCAGTATAGGATTAGGTTTGAGGACTTCCTAAATTAGAGGCTGAAGAAATACTTGTGTCAAGATATCGTCCTTGGGTGTGTTGGGACAAGTTCAGGATACAAACATTAGTATGACTGTCTAGAAATATTTGAAATCCAGACCAAAGTGATGTCATCTGTGGAATGTGTGTAAATATGTTTTGTCTACTTGAGTTAAATAAGTGGAAATTACACTGTTGCTCCGACAACTATCTGATAGTTTTATGAAAATGAATGTGCTGTGTGTGGGTGACAGTCACAGTCACAGGCGTGGCAAATAAGGTTGACTTAGGTCAAATTTGGTGGTTGAAACTTGAGGAATTCAGTTGTAGGTCAGTTCTATGACACAAACTGTGTCAATTTTACCTGTGATAAATATAAATATATATATATATATATATATATATATACACACACTGCTTTCATTTTAAATGACAGTGAGGCACTGATCAGATGCGGGTTTAAATTTAAGAGTTCATGGACCACAGAGAAGTGTGTTGCCATTTCCTCTGGTTTAACAGTTGGATGAGCGAGTGCAGAAACAGCAAAAAAAAGTTCACCTCAAACTTCTGAGGGAGAAGAAAAAACAATTTTCTAGGGGTATTGGTCAACATTATATCATTAAGACAAAGTTTCTTAATCGACAGAGACAATATGTCTGGAGAAATGTCATGTTTAGACCATATTAATCATTTTAAATATGAATCAGAGACAAACTGTAGTTGTTTTTCAGTAGTGTCTGTGTGGTCTTGCAAACCAGTTCCCTCATAGTGTGCACACTAGCAATTTTTTTTCATGTGTATGTATCAGTGACTATAGCTAAGATCACCTCTGTTGTGTACAATTTAGTCTTGGCTTTGGTTATGTATCTTGTTCAGCCCCTTCTCAGGGTAGTGTATGCACACACATTTACTGTAGCCTAGGACGCACCACACCACATTACTGTATATTAGGCTCACAAATCACAAAGCAACAAATGTATTGGCTTATCTATCTGATGCCTGATTTCTTTTCCCTTTGTATCAAATATGAAACAGATAACTAGTGTCCCCTGACTGAGCTCAATTACCCTGACTGACCTTAATTACTTAAGTAGAAAATGTAATAATCTAAGGTTAAATTACATCTATCCATTCATAAATACATATAATTATACAACAGGCATTTGTAAGAGTCGCAGCAACATCCAAAATAAGAGAATAAATCTTCAATTTGTAAAATGGATTTTTAGCTCTCTGGTTATCTTTCTCTTCATGTAATGTGCATAATTAATACACACGTTGCACTGCTACCGGTGAGATTCAATTGATCAGATCTTGCGAAAAGTGAAAGCGTAAGCACATTTGAACAGGCGCACATTCGTTACAAGTGTTAAATATAGAAAGGAGGAGTGGCCGCATGGTTTTCACATCGTCACATTAGTCTTTTTTGCTTGTAATTTGACACTCGATGTGTGCAGAGAAAAAGCGCTAAGACAAAAGATGCGGCGTGTGAGCACATGTTTCAAACTTTTACAATCCATCTGCACAATAATAAATCGTCATCTGAGTCTAATAGATTATTATGCCTTGAACAACAGGCCACTACTTACATCCATTGTTCGAAATGCAGGTGAAAAATCAAACTGGTGGGTAGTGGAAAAAAAGAACTCTGGTATCATAGTGCAGCGCTTTAAAACAATTGACCAATCAACGACGAGATAGCTAGTAGGCGGGACGTGTTGTCGAGATTGACAGAATTTCTGTTCAATCGGATACGCCGGTGGTCGAGATTGTCCAATCGTGTGTGAGATCGGGCCGCTGCATCCAACGAGAGTGGACTTTCAACGAAGTCGAGAGAAAAGCGGAGACGGGCAGACATCATTTCTCTCTCAGCGTCTTTTGACTATACACACGAAGGCAAAGAGCCAACAAATAAAAAAATATATTTTCTAAACAGGAATATTATTATCTAAATTAATTCACAAAATTAGCCATGGCCGACACAGCTGTTGACACGACCACAACTGCAGAGGTTACAACCAAGGTGCGTTTGATTAAGTTTTTTTTTTTTCTTTTTGTTGAACCGTCGTGTTAAAAGATTTTGGCAACTTTTCTAAGTTGTTTTATTTGTGTTAACGACGTGTTAAGCTAGCTCAGGTGCTTTATAATTCGACGGTTGTAGTAAACGTTACCGTTAACGTTACCTCTCGTAAGTTAAAACAGTAATTGGGGGGGTTTCCTAAATGAATGTTGCTTCGAAATGTCATTTGTCGACAGCCACACGCTAACGAGGGTGATTTCCGAGTGATTGTCAGCTAAATATTGTGCCCGGAAAATCAAACGTAAGTGATGTAGTTAGCCAAAAATGTGTTGTTGAGCAGACAAAGCGGCAGAAACGGTACAGCTGGTGGAGCGGAGCTGCTGCTGTGGGCGGGAAGCCACAGTAACGTTAACGTTACATTACCCGCGGCTCGATGAAAAACGTTCAACATCACTGTTGTTTCTAACGGTGTCTTAATTGAATTACACTTAATCATGTATATTATATATGAGATAGCTTTTTAATGACTACCAGATGTGTTAAGAACGTTTGGCACTTCGGAATGAACTCTTTGCTGAGCCTCGCATTGATCAAGGTGCATGCTTTTATTTTGTAGGAGCTGAAAGAGAAGAAAGAAGTAGAAGTGGAGGAGGCGAAGAAGACCGACAACGGGGACGCACCTGCCAATGGAACAGTGAGTTGAAGACGAGGGCAGGCAGCCTCATGGCCTTTTGTCTTAGCACCCCTCATCATGCAGGTGTCGCTGCACCCGCCTCCCCCTCTTGTTCAGCTGCTCTCCACACTGTGCTTTGTTTGGGTTGTGAAATGGCACAGATGTTATTTAGCAAGCCTTTGGACGTCTCCATTGGTGTCTCTAGTCTGAGGTTTTCCAGAGCTTGGTAGCTAATCCTCTGGGGAGGTAATAAGAGCTCCATACGCATGCCTTTTTCAAGTGTCCCCAGGGGAGTCTGTAGATGTAAGTCCTGGGATGATTTTAACTATGTTACACATTTTGAATTTTTTTTTTCTTTTTATAAGGAAAATATTGTCCATTATCCTAAGACATTGCTTACATCATAAAGGCCCTAACATGGATTGACATTTTCCTCCTCTCATTCAGAATGGTGCTGATCATGGTGACAAAGTGGAAGAAGCTGCAGAGGAGGAACACAAGAATGGAGATGGTATGTTCATAGAAAGCTGTAATTTTGTTGTCAGTAAAAGACTCAAGCAGCCATGTTTAACAAGTTTTCAGTTTGCCTCATAGATATTGTTCAATTGTGTGGCCTTGACTTAAAAAATATATTCTGCTGTCGAACTAGTACAAGTATATCTTATTGTTTCAATTGCATTGAAAGCAAAGGATGGATTTTCTGAAGTGGCAAACTGTCCTTTCAGGGAAGGCAGAGGAGGCGCCCCCTGCTGAGGAGACTGATGCACAGCCTGTGAAGCGTGCGGCTGAGGAAGAAGAGGTGGGTGTACAATGTAATCACTTGTTTTTCCATATGTGTTGACTAATCTGTTGAACTCTTAATCTTTGCTAATGCATGAAATACTCTTTTTTTCATTAGGAAAAGGTGGAGACAAAAAAGCAGAAGACAGAGGAAAATGGAGATTCTAAAGAGGCAGAAGTGGAGGCTTAGATCTCTGCCCTGCAACTTGTTTGCAGCACTGTCTTACCAGCCTGGTCAACATCATGTTGTAGAGCTTGTGCTTTGTTTCTTTGAGAGAGATTTCTTTTTGTTTGCTCCCATGTTATCACATTGCACTGGAGTCCTCAAACATAGTGGCCCTGCATCTTTTTTTTTTTTTTTCTTTTTTTTTTTTTTTTTTTATTAAATGTTATTTATTGGTCTTTAAAATGAGCTTTTTTCTACTTGTACAAATTGGGCCACACCATGAGATCAGTTGTTTCTTTTTTTTTTTTTAAGGTTTTATATGTTAGAAGCACAATCTCTATTATGGCAGTGCTGACCAGATGATTCATACATACAGGCAGCTGCTCACCTCCAAGGCTCATGTTGACCTCTCAGATTCACTTAAAGGACCAAAGATAAGTTTTAAGCAGGGGCTAATGGACAGTTGTTAGCATTATTAGTTGAGGCATAATATTTTGTGTTGAGCTGCTAGTTAATCCTTGGCTTGGCCGCCCTGTTAGCATAACAGATGGTGCAAATGAATAAAGGGGCTCTGTCTTGCGCCTCCATGATAAGACTGCTTGACCTTGTTTTATGGAGGCAGGATTTTGCAATGTTAATTAACCCCTCTTAAATCTTAAGGCTTTGGTCATTTGTTCTGTATGCATTCCACGCAAGTTTGTACCATTTATACTTTGTTTTTCTTAGGTTTTCAATGAGTTTTATGTTATGGCTGGGTAGCCCAGTTTTGTGTCCAAGACTGCCTTTTTCAGAACCAGAAAGACATTCGGTTACTTCAGCCACTGCTTTGTATATTCTGATTAACAAATAAATTGTCTTTTTACTTAAGTTTATTTTGTGTGCGTGTTACCTGTTTGTTGAACATCATTGCCTTTTAAAACCGTGGCTTTTTAAGTAGATGATGTCACTTGACCCAATTTTTTTCTTAACATGGAAAATGGCTGGCTTAGTTGCAGGAAGGAGCAGGAATAAGCTCACTCACTTGGTAATGGAGAAGGGTGCACAGAATCAATGGATTGTGGTTCTGTGTCTCTTGGCTCCCCCATGTGGTGTAGGTAAGGATTGCAGAACATTATCCCTCAAGTTAACTGGGGAGACAACTGCTATAGGCTACAATGATAATATCACAATAATGATTGACACAGGAGTCAAAAATGACAAAATCATCATTTTAGTTTTAACTGAACCCTGAAAAAAAGTAGCTTTTACAGTAACACTGCTAATATTGAGCAATAGGTGGTACCATATAACACAAAAGCTCAAATGTGTGTTTTTTTTTCTCAGGCAAGCTGCAACAGCATGATCCATACAGTTAGTTTCCTCAGAAACATTAGCATGGCGTGCATCCAGTCAGTCCAGGAGGCTTTAATAGTAGGCAATTATTGACACCGCTGAGGCAGCAATAATGTTGGGGTCCTCAATGTGTGAGCCAGTCAATGAAACCATCACAATGAAAAGCTTAAAATAGGTTGTATACCAAAGTTTACCTTTTGTTAAAGCCCTGAAATCAGACTTTGTGCCTGTGTTGAGGCTGAAAAGACAAAGCATACTGTTTGCCATGGCACAACAGACGTAAAAAATGAAATACATGTATATGTACCATTTTACTGATGAAGATGGCTTCTTTAGGACGGAAAAGTCTGATGATTCCCATGAGGAATTTGGCCAACAAATGTAAAATCATCACTATACTGAGTTGATGATGATACTGAGCGTGGTTGAGCATAAGCCTACTACCTTAAGCATGCACCCTTATGATGCCAATTAGAACTTGGTGCTGGCTCTATGAACCCCCACAGTCTTTTCTTTCACTGTTGTCCACCTTCAGGGTTACCCATAGTTCACATGAGTCTTCTCTCTGTTTGCTGTTCTTCTGTTTTGTTCGGTTTCCGACTGAATGCTGATTCACACCCCAGTTTCAACTTCTCCTCTTCCTGATAATGACAAGAATCACTGTCATTATTACAATGGTATGGCCAGGAGTAGGGTGACAGCTCACAGGGCTGTCCATGGCTTAGTGAGGGCCCAGACAGAATTTGCCACCAGTGCACATTTCTCTGTGTTTTTGAAAGTTTGTGTATGAGCGTGTTTATGTATGTCATCCTATTCGTCATAGCTCTGTGCTGATTAAGTAATTAATTGGTATTGTTCTCATACTTGGGGCTTGACCAAGAGTATGTCACTGTGAAATTTCGGAATAGCACACTGGTTAAGTCACATTATGACTGGACTGTATGGAAATTGTTGTTTTTACTTGCTGTTAAGATGTGGAGCCCTTTGAGACTGTAGCTGTGATTAAGCACTGTTTAGCATCACGTAAATATTAAGTATGTTTGCCATAATAATGTTAAAAGAGCTCTGAAGAGGCATTAACAGTGAGTGTGAGTGGTCACTGGCAGCACATTCATTTAGTCAGAAAATCCTGCTTAATGTGTGATGCTAATATGCTAACTCAGAGAAACAGGCAGGTAGACATTCCCTTGGCCATATGACCACATCAAAAACATTAACACAAGGCTTTGAGGGATTACATTGCAGCTCATGCAGACATTAGGCAACTGATTAAAGGAAGAAAAAGAGGGGAAAGCTGTGGTTAGCCTGTATGTGGTGATTGACATTTCTATACTAAACACCAACAAGCAAGAAAAGATGATGCAAGTTTTTTACAGCAAAGAATCAGACACAAGAACAGCTTATCTATACTATAAGAGGTCACTCACGGTCTCTCTCTCTCACACACATACACACATCCATTTGTCCCACACTGCATTCAAAAAGGCCACACATTCATTTGCAAAGGTTAGGAAAAAAAATGCATGGGCACACACACTGTATGAACACACTGGTCATCTATACACATATTAGAGCAGTGGCCAATGTATGTCTGTCTGTCTGTCTAGCTCTGAGAAGAGAAGTGCTGATTAGCGTGAAACAATATATGGAGTTGTGCTGTACAGTGTGCGGCAGGATGTACAGTGCATTTGTCCTATCAGTGATGTGAAGGTCAACACACTCAGACACTAAATGACAGCATGGGAGCTTATGCTGTTGAGTGTGTGTGTGTGTGTGTGTGTGTTTGCATGTGAGGTAAAGTAAATGAAGAGACTTTTCTAAATGTGCACCAATAGCGGCTGAGTCTCGCTTTCGGGGGGCTCACCCTCAGGGGGGGGCAGCTGGTACACCACGCAGAGAGAAGAGTACAGGCAGCCCACGAATGACATCAGGCTTGCAAAGTACATCACTCCCTGGGCCCCACCCACCAGTGAGGTTAAAGGTCCCATCGCCACTGAGACCAGGATCTGAGCCAGGAAGTACTGGCAACTGAGCAGAGAGATGTCCACCCCCATCCCTCGTTTGGTCCCTTCCTCTGATGAGCCACAAAACTGAGGGACATACAGGGAAAGTTTAGTTATAGTCTATGCTAAATCTCAACGATGCATCCCAAATCACAACTGTGTTGAAGCATTACTTGATTATTTTGGGATATAGGCTTATTTCCTTTTTTGCTGAGAGTTAGATGAAAGGACTGATACCACGACCGTCAGCAGTCGATTAGTTCACAAAGACTGGAGATGGAGAAACAGTTAACCTGGGTCTGTAAGGTTAAGGTAACAAAACCTGTCAGAATCTCTAAAGCTAAAGAAATAGTTCAGCACACAAGCCCCGTAAAACCACAATGTGCTTTTTTGTACAGATTAAACAAGTGAGATTTACGATGTTAATTAGTCACCCTTAGAGGGGGTAGGTGGATGTTTTTTACCTTTGGAAAGGCCAGCTAGCTGTTTCCACTCTTTATGCTAAGGTGGACTAGCCTAGCTTCGGACTGTAGCGTTGTATTTAGCAGACAGATATGACAGTGTTATCAATCTTCTCATCTAACTCATGGGAAGATAGTGAATAAGTAAATCCCAAGCTGTTAAAATATTCCTTTAAGTTCTAAAAATACCATCAGGGTAATGACATTTACATACAGTACAATTACTCTACAAACTAGTTAATGCTAGACCTGAACATATCTGGAGACTGACCTGAGGGCTCTGGTAGTATTCACACAGCAGAGAGTAAGGCAGCGTGCATAGAGAGGAGAAGAGCACCCCATAGGTGACACAGAGAGAGAGTACCACATAGAGGTTGGTGGACAGTGTGGCAAGGCCTGTGCCCAAACCAAATGCCAGGTAGGCAAAAAAATATAGAGTGCGAAGAGAGAAACGCTCCTCCAGTTTCTCCAATATGGCTGGAAGTTGAAGAAGAAACAGAGAGAGAAACAGACAGAGCAAATGTAAAGCTGTAAGGAAGATAAATTACTGCACAAATTCAACCAGGGTGAGAAATGACTCTAGAGCAGCACTATACTGACACCCGAGCCATGATGTGATTACAAGTGTAGCTAACCTGAGTAGAAAGCGGCACTGAATGCATAGATGCACATGCCCCAGCAGCCCATGCTAACGCCAGCATTGTAGCGTTGGTAAGCCTCAGAGTCATGTGGTGCCTTGGGGTCTCCTTCGAACACAACCTCTCCCATGAAGTCAGTGTAGAAGAGCAGCATGCCTTCAAAGGACAGCCAGCCTACGGCATGGAGAGAAACAACTCAGTTCCCTCACAACTCTAAATAAATACAAAACAGGCAGCTGGAAAGTTGTTGCAGGGTTTTTTACTAAACTGAATTTAAATGGAAATAATTTTTCTCACCCAAAAAATGATTAGTGCATAAACTCCGCAGAGAGGGAGGCATCCTGTAGATGGCTATACACAGCAGCTTCATTGACATTTGGGATTCTCCTGTCTCCACGTTCTCACTCAGATCACTCTCATATCGCACCCCATTCAGCAAAATGTTTGCAACCTTCAAACAGACAGGCACTGTGTTAAAAAATGCTGTGGTGGGTACTGACTAAACAGCTGTTGCCATTTTCAAAATGTGTGTCTGACCTGCTGGCTGAAGGTCACTGTTCTCCTGCGTCCATTCTCCAGCCCCACAATCTGTGTTGCCATGGGCTCCTCAATCAGCGCAAGACTCTGGGGTCGCTTGAGGATACCAGCAGTGGAGCCCCGATGTGACCCTGCAGCAGGTTGAGCTCCAGCTCCAGCTGTGACCTGAGGTGCTCCATGAGACTGTGCATCTCCATCAGGCTGGGATGCTTCAGCATCCTGAGCTTCTCCAGCTGGGCAAGACACCACATCAGCCTGGGTCTGTCCTGCAGGATGGCTCTCTGCCCCCTGTGTGGACTCCTCAGGAGGAAGGGAGTCCCCTGGAGGCAGGGGTGCGGTGGTGGAGTTGGGGGGCAGGGCCTGTGGCATCTGCGGACCTGTGTAGCAGTCTATGAGCACACTGTCTATATAGGAGGTTCCTAATGAGGAGGCAAACTCATTGATGCCCGTGAGCGAGCTGTCCCTACTTATAAAGCTGCCATATTTTGGAGTGAGGGGACTCAGGGGCGATATGGGGCTAGCGAGGCTGAGGCCACTGCAAGAATGGGTCAGAGTGCCAGGAGGGTGAGATTTTGTGAAATTGTAGCTGTAAAGACCGTCCTCGTCTTCCTCATCCCGTCCCAAAGCTGACCCTGGGGGAACAGGGGGAGAGGGAGGAAGAGGAAGGCTGGGGCTCTTCAGATGGTTTTTGCTGGAGTTTTTGTTTGGCTGGCTCTTTGGTAAGGGCCGTTCAGGGATACTCATCAGAGTCATGGCTGTGGCGATCACCAAAGTGACACTCGTAAACAGGTATATGACCCGCAGCTGCCCTCCCATTGATCTTCCAAATTGTGTCTGGTCCCAGTTGATACCACCCACAATGTAGCCAAATCCACCTCCTAGTCCTGTATAAAAAATAAGAATAAAAATAACAGGGTGCTGAAAAGACAACCTTTTATTTCACTTTTTCCAATAGCTGCTGATTTCTTAGAGCTTAACTTCTGCTCTTTTCACCACAAAATCTTAACAGAATATCAGTTATAATTACCATCTTCTATCCTACTACTGTATAAATTATACAGTATAATCTGCTTTGTAACCATGTAAAGTGTTCCTGCCAGTTACCTGCCAGCAGTGCATGGATGTTCAACCCCCGATCCTGGTCTTCCGGGCTGCACACATCCATCATGTAGGCATGGCTCGGGTTGTCGGCTGAATCAGCACTGAAGTCCATCAGAACCACACCACACACTGTCAGGACAATTCCCCACTTGTGATTTGAAGCTGTGTCAGCCAGAGCACCTCCAATGTCCCGCCCGTTCAGCACCAGCGTTAGACCAACCAAAGCCCCTATGAACGAGCAAAGAAGAGGAAAGTTTTTTTTAATGTCTGAACAACAGTTCAACAGACAACTTGCTAAGTGGAATAAAAAAAGCTTTTGTCTTGGGCTTGGATGCTACAAAACAGGGTTAAACAATGGGGCGATGGAGACTGAAATATCACAATATCCTGGGCTTTGCGGCTACGATTTTAATCAGCAATCTGTCTCTTGAAGGTATCTACATTTTTGGATACGGGCTACAAAATCACTGGAGTCCCATTTTAACATTGCTTACCTATAGCCAAGGCAAAAATGAAAGGTCTCCTTCGCCCAAACCGGGATGTACATCGATCACTCCATGCTCCTATGAGAGGCTGAACGAGGAATCCTTCCAGCCAAAAACAGAGGAGAGAGTTAGAGGCCACCGAGCAAGTGCAACAAGATTATTGCGTTTCACAAGTACAATGTCTCACACATCACCTTCCATCAGTTCTTTGCTTACCGAGTATGGGGCTAATAAACCACACCAAGCTGTAGAACTGATCAGGCAGGCCCATCTGGAGAAGCACAGGAGTCACATAAGCTGTTTCCATGGCATAGCTAAATTCAATACCAAACAAGATGCAGCCATTGAAGAGTAGCTCTTGGAAGGTACGTCTTGGGGGAAGTTCACTGAGGTCAAGGTGGTCCAGGGGACAAGGTGTGTTGGGCGGAGGAGGTGGAGAGGGTCTTATCAGCTTCCGACGCTTTGGCTGTCTTTGGAAGTTGTTGGCTCGGTGACTGAGGTGCCGAGTGGTGGAAATGGGGAAGCTGGCAGTTTTGGGAAGTGAACCCCTCCAGATACCTTCCTGAGCTGTGGATAACCTCCCTCCTGGACTGGCCAAAAGGGGGTCACTGGGGGTGCCCATGCCCGGAGATGACATCTCTCTCAAGCCAGCTTACACTGCAGCGTAAAAAAAAAAGGTTGATAAACACTGTCAAGTTAAAACTCAGACATAATTAAAACTTGTTCTGGCTTAATTGTTCAAATCAGAGGTCATTCAAGAGCACCGCAATTTGACATGGTGAGCATGTGAGTAACTTAGTGCTGCCGATGGTTGTGTAGTGATACCAAGAGGACACTGCAGTCATCAGCAGACAGCAGCGATGGCACAGCAATGATGGGCACGACGCACTGCAACCAATGCGCATGTAAGTGTTGTGCGCAGGGTCCATGTGCTCGGCGTGGCTGACTACAGCAGTGTAGGATGCGGCACCGCTCTCATGAAGCCTGTTTCCATTTTAATTTTTCATGGAGGAAGCTCAGATCGGGCACAATGGAGCCGCTGGGGGTTATAATGACGGCTTTAAAGGCAATCGCAAGGATAACGTGTCACTATGGCTCAAATGCTTATGAAATATTTGACCAATATACAATCTGTTTGCAACCACGCAACCGATCGAGCAATTCCTCTAAAGATCCTCGATATTTTCCTGGACTGTGTCTAAAGGTGACGACCACACAATCCACCCAGCCGTGTTAGAAGATGAAGAAGGCGTGCAAACTGAAACGTGAAAGATCATAATTACCTTACCGGGGCGACTCGTCATTTATTGCGGCAAACAGTGTTGGTAAACAGAGAAACCATTATGATTTATAAAAAACGTAGGCTGAATTACAGGAGTCATGATTATTTTGTTTTTCTTTTTTGTTTTTCCTTTGATGCAGTCATCCCCTGCTCTCTCCTCCGTCCCTTCTCTTTCCCCCCTCTTCTCCTCTCCCCCTTCGCCTTTTCCTCTGGTCTCTCCTGTGACGTGACGCCCCTCCCTGCAACATCAGCACCGGCCACCGGCGGAAGAGTCCCAGCTGTACTTATCTAACAGATCTAGCTACTAGCTACTTTTCAGATGAGGATTTTACATTTAAGATGTCAAAGACATTTCCCCTCTAAACGTCTGAGATGGTTCACAGTGTTTTGTATCCGATATCTGTTTTTACCCCTCTTTTCTCTCCCATTACTGATCAAATAACCCTGCAAATTTATGTTTTGACCCACTTGAGCCCCTGTGTTGGATTTTTACTGCCAAACTGTATGTAAAGTTGTTAAAATTAGCTCCGTCCTGACGACCTACAACAGTAAAAGGCTGCTGGACTCTGTATTAACAATTTATAACAATATGCAAGTCAAAGAGCCACAACTTTCACTTTTGAAACTTAAAGTACATTTTGCTAATGTAACTTTTCTCCATTTACTTAAGTAATATTTTTCAAATGCTGAATTTCCAGGAGTATTATATTTTTGTATTTTAAGGATCTGAGCATTTGCTATAAGCTACTACTTCCACCACTGCCAAATAGATCTGAAAAAGGAGAGGAAATCTCACAGCTGAACATTTTAGCCTTCACTCTAAAGGCTTTCCATTCTGAGCAAGGTTGACAGTTTTCATTATCTATGACTACTTTACAGAGTGGAAACCGGCACCACAAGGTTATAGACAATGCACAATATGTACAGTATATAATCTTAAAGTAATGAGTAGTACTCCATTACATTTGTTTTAAAGTTTTGATTACTAGTTCAGCTTGTTAATACAAAATAAAACCACTTTTACCAGCAGCAACATTAAAGTGATGCTTACACATGTAACCCAATAATAGACCATACATGTTTGTATTATGGGTGATTTTTCATAATAAGTACTTTTGCATTTAGTCCTTTAAGTGCATTTGCTGCTAATACTTCTGTAATTCTATTCTAATAATGTGTTGAATGCATGACTTTTACCTGTAACATTATATTTCAACAATGTGATATTAGTACGTTGCACTTACATAAAAGATCTGGGTAATTCTTCAACCACTGGAATTACATTTAGATGAGACTTAAATAGAGATTTTCAGTTGACTGACTATTAAGTTTGTGTAAAGGTACATATACTGTAGTTGTTACTTTTATAAGCACTTTATTGCAATTTGTTTGATTGATATGAGGTTTGAATATAGTATTGTACACAAATAGTGTACAATAAGATAATTTGTACAATCTTAATGTAAGGGGACAAAAGGGAAAACTGCACATGACAGAATTAAATAAATCAGCATCTTTTTTCAGTTTTATGTGTAGATTATGGATTCAGTTTTCCCTTATGTTCATGTCACTGGTCACATTATCTTTTACTGTCTTTGTTCAGTTACGTACCTTTACTAAACTACAACAATGAGCCAACAGGTCTTTTTGGCCTGAGTTATTCAAATAACAGAATACAAGCTTGTTTAATTTGTGCAGTTTATTTGTGTTTCACGAGGTTATGATCAAACTATCTTATGTAAATGGAATGCAGTCATTTTTAATGCTATCAATTACACCTGTGCTTTTCCTTCTATGACAAACCGAGATGTTTGCTGTGAAAAAGGTTTGTTGTTCTGCAGTAAATTCGCTGGTGCTTGTACTCATGGAGAGACTGTGATTGTCAGCAGCAACAGTTAACAAACATACAATGCTTTGTTTGTTTTTCTATATTCTTTACAAAGTATTGGTTTGGCTCACCTGATGACTCTAATTTGAACCTTTCAGTAGGTGGGGCTGAGAAGTTACATGGTCAGAAGAGTGGGTTGCAGATTGCTTTGAGGCTGTGGGTCTCAGAGCTTGTATTCTCTTTTCTTCAGTTTTAAGTTGTTATTGTTGACGTTTTTCTGGGTCTGTGGTTTCCCATTGTTTCTTTTTGTAAATACATGCCACCATTTTTACATTTACTAATGCCTACAGTGCTGCATTCTTCTACAGTTCTCCAGTGTGAACCAACATCATAGATAGATAGACAGATAGAACTCATTTTACAATGCTGTAAAACACCGTGGGGAACTGCAGCTCAAATAATAAAATGTTTAAATCATAAGTTTATGAAAAAAGGGAAAAAAAACATATATAATTATAATATAACAGAGGAGTTCTGTTATATACAGGTATGTCATATAGAGATATGAGAACATGTGGGCATAAAGTTGACAGTAATTTTCCAGTAGGCTTATTACATCAAAAGTTATAGATACCTTATTTCATTTCATAAACTATATTAGGATGGACTAGTCCCTGTAGAAATACTGAAGAGATTTTAGGGCCACCTTTGTAGGCTCATCTTATCTAATTGAATTGTAGTAAAATAATCTGGACTGCAGGTTGTCCATGTGGATACAGGAGAGGTCTCTGAAGCATAATGTAATGAACTGACTGTCACTGAACCGAGAGGTATTTTTATTTTTTTCATGAAATGATTTCTTTTTGGGGTATTATACACATATAGAAACATAAAAAATATGCTAAAATATGGATCTTCAGATTAACTATCTATAGCTCTCAGATAAAAAAAATGAAGTGCAGCAGTAAAGCGGCAGAAAATTAAAATATCCAAGTAGAAATTTAAAAAGACATTGTCATCAGTGTGACCTTAAAGCAGACACACGACCTCCTCAAGGAATAGGCTACTAGAAGACAGGCAGCTGGGACATCATAAACAGCGACAGAAGAAAACGAAGTCCATGCCATAAAACCCCTTACCTTACCTTACCTTACCTTACCTTTGAGCTCACCTGTACCTCACCTTATGCAACCTGCATTATGAAAACCTGAATCATATAGAACATTGGCTTCTCAGTCACCACTTTGAGTTAATGTTAATGTTAATGTTATAGACTTGCTAGTGAGCAAAATTGTCTCACCAATGAAAACTTGAAGAAATGGCTACTGTTAAAAAACAAATTGGAAAAAAATAAATAAATAAATTTAAAAAATGGGTTTGATGAGATCCACGTGTTTTGAGTTGCCTTGGCTAAGCCCCGCCCCCTCTCCACCCACCGTGAACTGTAATTGGCTGATTCTCCAGCACAGGCAGGATCTGATTGGACGGCAGCGTTCAGGGTGAATGAGGAAGCAGTTGTTTTGCAACTGCTGTCCGGTTGTTACTCAAACACACTTACTGTCAGGTTATATATTGTTGTTACGTCGTTTTTTACTTTATCCAGTCGGTGTCCTGTCGGTGTAAGAGAAGTCACAGAAAATGGCAAACGTCGACCTTGCTCAGGTTGGAAAGAACTTGGTGAAGAGCGCTGAAACTGGAGAGGTGAGCCATGAAGCTGTTTAATTTGAAGGCTAAAATGTACAGCTGTGAGTTTTCATCTTCACATATTCTGTTGGTCTGTGTTTAAGATTGCTCTGCTTTAGTATAGCCTAAAGCCGAGCTGGCAGGTTGACTTGCTCCCCTGCCGAGACCCACTCCATTAAACCTACCATTACCTCTCAGCAATGACATAATTGTTGTGAAATGACTCCTCCACTGTGACCTTATAATGATCTGATGGGAATCATCAACACAGTTTGAAACTATGGTGTATGATTTCATAGATAAAAAATACACTTAGTGCTAGCTGTCTACAGCCATTTCCCTTCATGGTGGTATTGTGTCACCTGGTTTGTGTGTTTTTTTTGTTGTTGTTTTTTTTTAGAGTGAACAATTAAGCAATTCACAGAAAAAATATTGACTGTTATTTGGATCGTAGATAGTAGAAATTATCAAAACTCTCTGGTTTCAGCTTCTCAAATGTGAATATTTTCTGGTTTTCGCATTCTCCTATGACAGTAAACAGATTATCTTTGGGTTTTGAACTGTATATCAGACAAAACAAGGCGTTTGAAGACATCACTTTGGGCTCTGGAAAATAGGAATGATTATTTTGCACATTTTAGTGACCAAATGACTAATCAGTTATTCGAGAAAAAAAAAAAAAAAAAAAAGATAATTTCTTGTGGTTTTTTTTCTTCTTTGTGTTTCAGAGTGTGGAGCTCCGGTCTCTGTGGCAGGACCAGCCTGTAGTCTTGTTCTTCCTGCGCAGGTTTGGCTGCCAAGTGTGTCGGTGGATGGCATCAGAGATCAGCAAACTGGAGCCAGACCTGAGAGCCAACGGTGTAGCGCTAGTGGGCATCGGACCAGAGGAGCTCGGGCTTCAAGAGTTCAAGGAAAGACAGTTTTTTAAAGGATGTAAGCAGTACTTACATATTTTATATAAATAATAGTTTTTGTCCTGTGGTCCAGTCTATATGGAGCTTTTATAATCATGGCAAACACATCCTGACACACAGGTATTCATTGGGAAATTTGGTCCACTGAACCTATTTTTACACAACAGGCCCAGTTAGTCCATTTTGTTTCTTACTATTCATACATGTTAGAAAGGATTTTGAAAGTCAAATAAAATTTTATATTGGGAAATGTATCAAATGCAAGCATCTCTCAAGCTTGCTGTCACTGTCAAATATGCATTAGATTTTGAACTGTTTATGAATCAGTTTCTGTTCAGAAATCCATTTGTTTTTATTTTTTCCTGTTTCTAGAAACACTGAAATCAGGAAATCTGTGTTAGACTCGAGGTAAAACAAAAATGGTAAAAAAATCTTTCCATAGCTTCCACTCTGATGTAACAACCCTCACTTGCACAGACAAACTTAGGTAACAGTAACATAGGGCATGCCACCAGGATTCAGACATGGTTAGTAAGCCCATCACTCTTGTGCTGTGATAAATGTAAATAATCATCAATCATCTTCTCTTTTAGCCATTTATGTGGATGAACAAAAGAAAAGCTACAAGGATTTGGGCTTCAAAAGGTGAGTTCAGTAAATCCATGTTCCTTGCATGCAATGGAGAAGCTGTTTGATCTATATGAATCACAGGTTGCTTGGACACCGAAGTGAATTGCTTTCATTTTTCAAAGATGATTAGCTTTATCCTTGATTATATTCTTCAGAACTGCAACGGTTAGTCAATAAATCAATCAGTCGATCCACAGAAAATAATTCAGCAAAAAATGTGATAACTTATTATTTCTTCAAGTAACTTCTCAAGTAGCAAAGCCAAATATTTTCTGGTTTCAGCTTTTTCAATGTGAAGTTTAGATGCTTTTCTTTCTTTCTCTTATATGATGGGAAACTGAATATCTATGTGGACAGTTTTATATCTTACAGACCAAGAAAATAGATTCATTGATGAAAGTAAAATATCATATTACAGTTCATAATGAAGTGACTAACTTTGACCACTGATTAGCTGCTTTGTGATGATCTCCAATCTCCCTCTCAGGTACACAGCCTTAAGTGTGGTTCCTGCAGCTTTGGGGAAGAAAGTACGAGATGTAACTGCAAAGGTAGGTATACTCATACTGCCTACTGTCCTGTGGTCACAGAAGCAACAGTAGAGTTGCTTATCCACAGATTAACAGCTGAACTGGCCGTCTTTTACTGCATGTTGTCTCTACTGTTTTCAGGCCAGTGCTGAAGGAATCCAGGGAAACTTCTCAGGAGATTTGCTGCAGAGTGGAGGCATGCTCATTGTGGCAAAAGGTATATTTAAAATACACCAGAGGGGGATATTAATCTGTGTTGTGATGCGCTAAAAGAGATAAAAGCAATGCTGGTTTGGAAGAGATTTCAACATGTAAATGACTTTGTAGTAAAAAAAAAAAAGAAAAGAAAATAAAAAAAAAGAAAAGCCAAATATTTTTTAGTGTTAAGTTTGCACAGTCATTTGAATGAGGGCAAAGAATTAAGCTGCAATTAAAAAAATGCTATTTTACATTCTCTCCTCTAGAGGGCAATGCTGCACCATATGAGTGTAGTTTGGTTAGAGGCTCATAGTTACCTCTCCAAACCACTTGCCCTTAATGTTGATGCTCTGCAGGGTTGCTGCCTTTCATTGTTACATTAGAAGAATTAAGGTTATTTAAACCAATTAAACTATTAAAATTGCAAATGACACGACTGGATGGCGTTACAGAGTTCAGGTAATTTATTTGCTTGTTGGAGAGGATTTTCTAACCTGGTGTGGTGGTAAAAAGTTAGTTATTTTTCTCTTATTAGTATGTTTTTACAACTAGTAGCGCCTCGATATGTAATCTGTGCTATATATTGTATTGAACTTTTTGCTGTATATTATTAAAGTTGTTATGTTTCAGCCTGAGTCACGAGTTTGCCACAGCATATTCATAACTGTCTTTTATTACATGGTTTGAAGTCAGCAAGCTGCTTTCTTGATGATACTTTCTGAATATGTTTTACTCTGCAAAGGTGGAGAAAAGGTTCTACTGCACTTCATCCAGGACTCACCTGGAGACCACGTACCTCTGGAGGATATTTCCAAGTCTTTGGGTATCTCAGCCGAAGTAACAGCAGGACAGAGGCCAGTGGTAAGACATCCCATGATAATGGTGTCTTATGATGATGCACATTATTCCCATGTTCCACTTCTTATCCCTCCCCCACTATTTTCACCATTTCCCCTCTTCAACTTAAGCAGTTTAGTGAAGGGTTAAAAATAATATGAGCAAATGGTTTTATTGCGTTTACTGAAGCACATTGGCCTGAGCCACTGGTCAGCTTTTTCAGGAGACTCTGTTTTACGTCAGTAGGGACACATGCTTCAGAGGAGCCTCTTCACAGACAATTTCACACTTATTACTCCATCTTCATGGTCTGTCAGTGATGATCTCAGGCTATACCTAATTGTACTTAAAAAGCTATTCAAGCACAAACAAGAGAAGTTATTATCCAACTTCCATATAAGTGGTATAACATGGAAAAGCAGCACTGGCAGCCTTACCCAAGATTTATGAGGTATTTATTCTTCTCACAAAGACCATCACAAAGCTCCTGCAGTGCTCTACAGAATTAAATGTAGGTTTAACATACCAATGATTACTGTTATTATTTTAACAATGGAAAGTTTTAACACGTAGCACAGAAGAGCAAGATGTTTAAATCGTGACCTAACTTTTCTGAGATAGAAAATGCTTGCCTCAAATAATAAGCACAAGCTTCGTGCGTTCACTATGTTTTTATCATTATGGTAGAAGCTAATGCTGAACTTTGCATCTTAATGTGCACAGTCTAGAAAGGAAGGATGAGTTTACCTTGTTCAAATTTGATTATCACTCAGAGATGGAGTAATAAACAGCCTCTAATAACCTCGCTGTCAAATATATCATGCAACGAAAAAAGAGGAAAGAAAGACACAGACATTTACAGAAGTCGTACATGTAAAGCAGCACATACAACACACAGTTTCATTTTTTGAGCCAAAAACAACAACTTCAATGATTAAGAAAGGATTTTTACAAAACTAAGAAGAATGCCTCATTAAGTCTTAGTTTAATCAGGGAGAACTGTTTTTATTTCTCATGTTTAAAAGCTAACTGCACATGTAGCGCCAATCTCGTTTTCAGACTGTAGCAACCTGTTTTGAATACTGAGCCTTTTTTTTTTATAAGAACTTGGTAACAGATCTTGGTCTCATTTGATTTTTAAAGAACCTTGTAACCTTTGTAAGTTTTGCTATTGTGATATAGCTAAAGTTAGCATTAGGAGCTGTTTACTTACCAGTCTAGAAGAAATCTTGTGAGTTCAGCACCAAACTTAATTCCTTTACTTGCCAAGAGCTGTATCCAGTATAGAAAGCAACCATTTATTTTTCTTCTATTTCTGTCACTTCTCCTACTGAAGTTACTATGCTAACCAGCTAGCTCTGGTATGGTTTTCCCATCCCATCACTTTTTTTGTGTTGAAGAAGTGGCACTACTGAGAGGGTGTAATATTACCTCTTGCATAGCAAATACAACGATGGCTGAGGCTCTTGGCAAGACTGGTAAGTAGACAGATGTTATGGCTAATGTTGGTTATGTAGCAATAGCAAAACTTACAAAGAGCTCAGAAAATATGAGAATACCATGGAATGCGAGGTTCATGTATTGAGTCTGGATCATTACAGAGAAGAAATACTGCATTTTATCATTACTTGGGTGTATAATGGGATACATTGTATAGACTGAGCCAAAAGATGCAATCCTAGTTATTTTACTTTACAACAATTTTGGAACATAATGTAAAACTCCAATGCACAAGTAAGTGCTAAGATTCAGGGGGTTGCAGACATTTACATGACATTGTAGATATTTTTTAGTTTACTACAATTTATGACTACAGCAAAAAAAAACAAAAAAAAACTGTAGCAAATCTTTAAGAAGAGAGAAAGAGCCACATTAATGATTCCAGTTTTGTCAATATATAACAGATTATAAAATAGAAACTACCATTTAAAATGTAGCCCCTCATCCATACCATAATAGCACATTTAGAACCAAATTGCTCAGAGGTAATGAACCTTATATCTGAAGTCCAGAGAACTGGGCGGTTTGTCCTGTGATCATCAGGGCTTTGATGCAGGCCCATGACATCCAGCACATGGTCTTCAACACCCTTGCCCCCTGGCTCTGTTGCTCGCTTCCCACAACGCCCACTGTATCAGAGCTCTTGTAACATGTACAGTAGATTTTCCCCATGACCTGTCTGAAGACAGAACAGAATCAACCTTGTTTTCCCTGAGTATCAAAACATGGCAGAAAAGTGCGAGTCACAAGCTAGCTGACATCATTGTGTGGAAGGGGCCCTGAAAAAGTTAAAGATTTATACAGAGCGAGGTAACTGACTGATCCGGGTAAAATCAGGGTTTTTGAGTGATTTACCAGTTTGGCATTCAGAAACAATGGTATCCTCTTGTTTAACCTTTTGCTGCTCAAACATGTCATAGACAGTATTTACTTCTTTTAAAGCTCTCTCATCTGTGTTTGGAGGTCAAAACTTTCAAATTAATATTATTTCCCTGAGGTATGACATGGGTCTCGATTTCAGTACAGTGATTCTGATCTGAAAGTCATTAACAAGTCATGTTTTTTAAGGTCCTGTCTGTACAAACAAAACTTCCTACAGATGTACTTTTTATTATAGAAATCGAATGGCTCACCTAACACCTTATCTGTAAGTAAGTTACAGATAAGTGATTAAAATCAGGGCTTGGGCTTTGTGGTCTCCAATTGGACACATCCTGTATCACTTAATGACAGCATGAAGAAAGCCCTGAAGAAATAATGTGTTGACATGTAACAGTGATTTCTGTTAAAAGCTATTTGACCTCTTTTTGAAAGCTGGGGCTCAGCTCCAGTTGTGTAGCTGCAGGATTTGTTGAATTTCAATAGAAGCATGTAAGTCGCTGCTTAGCTGCTCTGCTCAGCTTTAAATAGTTTCATGGTTGCATTCCAGCAGGTCCCAGCAAAAAAAAAAAAAATCACTCATGGTCACTAAAAGACCGCTGGCTGTTTTCCAAAATGGATTTTGGCAACAGAAGCTGGAGACTGGTTTACCTTTGGCCTTTTTATCAGAGGCTGAATTAGTATACAAAGGCAAGAAGTGGCCTGGGAAGTGGAGATGTTGTCTTCAAATCAAAGACGCTGTTCAGAGGCTCACGTGGCTTTAATGTTCACATGTTGTTGACACTGGCCTTATTTCCTCATTGTTTGGGTCCCACCGATTGCAGTTTGTGTGTAAAGTAATCATTAAAATAATAACAATTGCAAACCATTTTCCAACCACCTACCATTTTCTTTCTTTTTCTTTTTCTTTCTTTTCTTCTGACCATAACCAAACCCAACATGCAGAAAAGTATGAACCTAAACATTTCATCATTTTACTGTTTGCAACCCACTCCCCTGGGTCTTGTCACCCACAACAGGCCTATCCCTTTTTATATTATTGTGAGTAGTGCAGGTTTTCCAAGGGGTTTCCTACTATCTGTGCCACGCCCTGTAGTATTTTGTTTGTATGCCTTTTGACTTGTTGTGTCAGAGGGTTTGGATTGGATCCAGACAGCCTCTCAAGCATGGACAAAATAAATTTCAAATACAGCATTCATCCAACAACACAGCACAGATTTCTTCCAAACCTTGCTGTTTTTCTACTGCCATATTGTTTCGCTAATATAACATCACGATGCTGTCAACATGATTTACCATGCTGCAAGGGCATTACGAAAGTTTTAATGAAAGAAAGTCAAAAAAATCAGATGAAGAAGAAGTTTTCTCTGACTACGGGGCTGCCCTCCCCAAACAGAACATTAGGGTTAATCATCCCAACTGATGTGTAAGAGTAATGTTTTTTCCAACAGTTTATTTGAGCAAATATGAAACAGAAATGTCTTCCAAGAAAGAAAAATATCATAAACCTATAAAATAAAATAATAATGTCCAGTGCTTCTTTTGTAGGGTTGTTCTCCATCACTGAGCAGTCAAAAGAAATATATCAGCCCTTATCAGCCCACTGCAATACATTGTGGCCATTATGTGCTTGGGGTTAGTAGTAAGTGTGTAATTTTGCCATCAATAGAAGCTAATCTATAATTAAGGTTTTGGCACCAAGGTTGAATCACTTTTTTTATCAATTTGATCCAGCAAACTAGATCCACTTCACTGTTAGTAATTGGACTTGCATGTGAAGTTTCAATAACATGTGCCTCTTATGCATCAAACGCCCTTTAAGTGCATCGCTCAAGCTCATTATTTGCTATTTAACCTCTGTACTTTCTCCCGCAGTGCAATGATGATGTTTGTACACGATGAAGATGGCACCTCATACCTGAACAACACTTTGGGAAACTGAAATGGAGATTTAAGGAGTGCAATGTTGTTAAATTTTTGAAGTGATCATAAAACTGTTGCCAATATTCCTAATTTCTTTGTGACAGTTATATATTATATTATTATATTTTCTACAGTGAAAGCTATGGTGATATTCCTTTTTACTCATGACCTTTTAATATCATTCATTTTAAACCTAACTTATCTCACACTTACATGTTGATCACAGTGTTTTGTTTTCTTTTTTAAAATTGGAAATTTATGAATTTTATGTAATTGTAATAAAAGTTTAAAATCAACACGTTCAGTTTTTTAATTACAATACATATAAATGCATGATTTTTCTTTTCCAGTTTGTGAATGATGTTTCCAGTAAATTCAAATTATTATCTTTTGGTAGAAAAAATAAATAAAGCAAGCTTAGTTGTACTAGTTTATCATTGCATGTTGCGTTTATTTCATCCTTTTTTCTCATACAAAGAAATCTAAGCATATTTGTGTATAATTGTTTCCATATGTTGATCAGTAATATCCATTGTGACAGTTCTGGGTGCCTGTTATGTAACCACTTCTTTATAATCAATTCCAGTCACTCTTAATATTCTTCACAGATGCTCATCTCTTTTGTCAACCATTTCTCTCTGCATTTTTTTCCCAAAAGTACAAACTGTCTGAAGTACATAGGTTTAAAACTGCAACAGAGATTAGGTAAACAGATCAAGATAGAAAAGCAAAGAGGCAGAGGGAAGCAGGGGAGACCTAACCTGGAGAAGCAGGTAAACTGCAGCCTAATTTCAGGTACAAGTTTCTCAGTACTAAGGCAGACAGCAAAGTTAAATTTGCCAACTGATACTATGAGAGAAAAGTCTGAAATTTCAAAAAATATCTGAACTATCTTTCAATTGTTATTTAAAAAATAAATTGTGACATATTACTATAAGAAATAGCTTACCTGGTGTCATGTTATTCAGCACTGAGTGAAGTTCCCTCTCACTGGGCATACATAAGGATTCTTACACCAATAGCGGCCTAGTTTTCCTGCTTCCTCAGGATAAAGTTGCTGGAAACCTTATGATATCTGATAAATTCTGAAGACATGGAAAATAAATGTAACTAGACCAATAGTGTTTGAAGAAATGATGAAGAAACTGCATAATCACTCCAGATCAGGCAAATACTCATGAACACAGTACATAAGAATAAGCTGCTAATGTGAATTTCACTTTTTTAATTTTCACTTCACATTACATTGTTGAAGGCCAAACTTAGCAGCTAATGTTACTGAAATTGATTCATTTTAATGAGAAATGTATGGGCAAATTTAGCAGCAAAATTAATTTAAAAGCTTTAAGTTTAATATGAATTTTTTTTTCACGGCCAAACTTAGCAGCCAATGTAACATGCCGTTTTTCCATTTTAGCCTCTCACTAGAATCTTGATGACCAAATTACCACCTGTTTATCACGTTTGTTATGTTATCGAAACATTAGGTTTGTGCTGGCCCAAGTTAGCAGCTAATGTCATTGAAATACATTAGATTGTCCAAAAAAAAAATACTATAATTACTGGCCAATTTAGGTTTTTCAATTTTTTCCACACTGCATTTTCTTAAGAATTATTATTGTTTTCATTTTTTCTGTTTACCATACTTCTTACTTCTAAGTAGGTAATGCTGGAAGGTAACATCACTGTCACTGTTTAATTTCAAATTAATCAAAAATTTGTGATAGTCAGCAGGTACGGTTATATTAACGTTTTTTTGTTTGTTTGTTTGTTTTTAGATATTAGATTGTTGGAGGCCAAACTTAGCAGCCAAACAAATTGAAATGTTTTCATTTAATGTTATCATTAGATCCTTGATTTAATCCTTGATCTAATGTTAGCATTAGAGTTGTAGTGGCCAAAGTTAGTAGATAATGTCATTGAAAATATCATACTGTACCTAGATATTACACTTAATGGCAAACTGTCATATTAAATTTTACCTTACTTAGAACATTTTAGTAGCCAACATTGTTGTATTTAATAGGAAATATATGTCTAATGGCCTAACTCAGCAGCTAATTTAACATGGAATTTTTTGCTTTATCTTTTCATTAGAACCATGATGACCAACCAGCTAATGTAAATGACTTGGTAAATTACGTCTAAAAAATACAGATCTGATGTGGCAAAAGTCAGCAATCAATGTTAATAACATCATTCAATTTTAATTAAAAAATGTACTTAGATAGCAGGTAACATTACTGACATTTTAACATCACATGTTTGATTTTCAAATTATCATAATATATATAATGTCATGCTAACTGATGTTTTTATGGTGCATTCACAAAAGAAAAAAAACGTGTAATGTGTTTTGCCTCTACATTGGATGAGGATGAATCCAACATGATTTTTTTCATGTTTCTATATACATGTATAACATTAAAAATTACATGTTATATTTAAAGGAGACACTTGAGGTCATCCCTGTCGAGACAGTCACTTTAATGGCAATAATTACATATCTGAGTCACAAAAATAGCACTTAGTCTAGATAATTACATAGCAGCATCAACAATCATAAAACATCTTTAACGTCTGAGTCCTTGCAAAGCAACAATGTTATTTCATAAATATTCATGTAGATAAATAAATTCATCTGATGGGTATACATTGTAGATGAAAACATATTTATATATAGCAAACAATTTAGTTGTACTTGGCTTATCATTTTAAAACGGCACAATTTCACCATATAAGTAAATAAGAAATGTCCGCTTTCTTTCTCACCTAAATTGAATCCTTACTATGTAAATACTGCCGTATAGAACACCAAGCACCTACAATAACACTTTTTATATTATGTACCTTTTGTGTACAATAAACTATTTTGAGCTCTTTTACTAATTCTGAGGAAAATCAGACAAACTATACAAGAGTCTAAGTTTTTGCTCTTCAAACGGCAGCTGGATGTCACATCATAGCTTACAATGTAGCCTCCAGCATTTCTTTGAGCAAGACATGATGAATGTGCGTTGTTGTTTAAAGGAATAGTTCGTCAGTTTGTAAAATAGGCTTCTGGCTGAGACTGAGATTAAAAGATTCATACTACTCTCATGTTTGTCCGTTAGATTTAGGGCTACAGCCAGCAGCTGGTTAGCTTGGCTTAGCACAAGGACTGAAAACAGGGGAAACGGCTAGCCTGATTTTGTTCAAGGTAATGAAATCTGCCTTCCTGCAACTCTAAAACCAATTAACATGTCACATGTTGTTTGTTTATTTCCATACAAAAATTAAGTCTTAAATTGGCAAGTTACCATTTTCAACGGGTCCAGTTAAAAGAACCAGATTAGCTGTCTGCCCTTGTTCGCAGTCTTTATGCTAAGTTAACTGTGTGTTGGCAATAGCTTCATATTTAATGGGAGTAGTATAAATTTTCTTATCTGACTTTTGGCCGGAGAGTGAAGGGGTCTATTTCCCAATATGATGAACTTTTGCTTTAATATGGCAGCGCACTATCACAGCTTACATTCTGAATAAAACAGTCTTTGATTGCGTCCCCTTCCCCTGTAAAATACAACACTATTGGCCAATAATGTGAAGATTGAGCGACAGACTGAGAATATAAAGCTTCAATATGCACATTCAATTCACCAGCCTCTATTGAGACCTAACAGTCATGTTCAGTTTACCAAGGCATCCTGAATGTGACCAACGACAAGCAAACATTAAAAAACGGCAGTGTTGTTTGTGGGTTTTTTTTTTCTATGTGTGAAAGCTCTGTTCAGCACAAAATCAGTGGCTCCTTGCAGCCAGTACCTCTTTCCTTCTCACAAGTTCTGCTCGGCTTTGATTTTCTTGTCATTATTTGTTAATAAAGGTAGAAAATAACAGTCCTGGCCCTGGCCATCTCTTTAATGATAAGCTCCATTCTTCAGTGTGTCTGCCTGCAGGCTTGTGGTTCAGCTACAGTGGTCACCACACTTCAGCACGCTGCACTTCATCCTTTCATCTTAGATGGCCATGATCAATGAAAGATCAGAAGGCAAACCACTTCATCTGCTGCCTGCCTGTGTAAATGTATCTCTTCCCCTTAGCATGTAATTGGCTATGCCCCCAAGGTTAAAAGCCTTGTAATTACTGTGTTTATGTCTCCTCTCAGGAGATTGTGAAGTGAAAGAAAAGATAAGTTCTTTGACAGATCAGCCACTTTTTTGGGTTAAATGTAAACATACACATACCATACAAGTAGATAGTATAATTTTGGGTAACTGTGGGGATAGGTCATCTATCAAATGGCACGTGAGGAGTTTTGATAGCGATAGATCAGCCCAGCATACAGAAACACTCAGGAGCCTCTAAAAATCATTTATAATGTGGAATGTGTGGAAGCGGGAAAAAAGGGGGAAGTGAGCTGCAAACACACAACACAATTGTGATTAGCACCTACAGCGTACCCACACCTGGATTTAAAACTGTTTCAGTCTGACATGGCTGTAACCAATAATGCAATAAAGTGGGCTTTTCATTATTATTATGTCACTTGACCTCAAACAAGTGCTGGGTTTTTCTCATTAGCTAAAAAGTAGCATGTCACCAGTTTTATGAAAACATCTGGAGTATGGTTTCTTAGAGCAAACTGTTATGACTTACGTATAGATTTGTGCAGTGAGTATCAAGCAACAATCAATTGCAGGATGTGATAAAGAAATATAAAACTACAAAAAGTACTAAATAGCTTTGTGAATTTTAAATATTTGTCCATTGTGTAAGTGTAAAAATGCTGAAAGCTGCAGTGCTCTCAGAATGTTAATTTAAGGTTAAAGCTGCAAAGATTTAACAGTCTTAAAGTCTTTAGGTAATTTGTTTCATGTTACAGTGAATAACCAAACTCTCAGAGTGTGTCTAATTCTGTTGTAGCTTTACTTCAGCAAAGCCTCAAGCTTTCATTTATTTCATACTCACGCTTCAGTCAGAGTTAGATTGGTTCACTATTAAGTGGCACAATATCTTGAAAACAACACATCAGAGGAAAGACACCAAGCCAACTCAGTGTCAGATGTTAATGGATAAATCACAAAGATCTGAACAGGAGATTTTTTTTAAGGATTAATTCAAGAAAGGGTGGTAAAGCATTTAAAGTCAGCCATAAGCTTTAACCTTTTTACAAGGTCTTATGTTTTTTACGTAGCCTTTTCATTCATGTACCCACTCATCATCTGTTGTGGGACAGAGCAAAATAAGAACAAGTGACCTACTCATCCAGAGACAACACTTCAAACTTGAGAAGATACTCAAGCAAGTTTCTTTTTTTATAGTATACATGATAGTTCAAGTTTTAAAACTAGGGTGTAGTCCAGCACGTCATCCATTTTATAAACATCTACAGTATATCCACATATCTCTCTTCTCGCTGGGTTCAAAAAGTACAACTTGTTCTTTTGAATTGAGTTGGCCATGTCCGGAAATTAATATCTTATTAGTAAAACTTTTCTACCAGACACGACATTTCAGGTCGGGGTTCATTGGACTGCCTTTTTGGCACTGGAAAGCTTCTGAGAACGCTTCAAAATTCTGGAGAGATCCAAGCACCCTGAAGACAAAAGAAAAACAAAACATAAAGGGGGATAGAAGCTGAATTATGTTGTGAAAGTTAAAGCACTGTTAAATATGCATCGAGCCTCCATATTTTGTTCAGCAAGTGAGGCTCCACTGATTCCGATGCTTTACTGAGTTGTGCTTTGGCACAATAGAATACTTTTCCAGCAGGAGTAATGATTTAGCAATGATCAAATTGAGCACTACCTTTATTTTACAGTGGATTCTTCAATATACACAATAACGCAGTTGTACTTCATAAGTTTGATCAATCTGAATACTAAATTTTAATCGGTTTGAAAAGTTGTCAGGGGTGCACCTCTGATGTTAGCACCTAGCATACTAAAGTGCGTTACCTGTATTCTAAGGGACTGTGTGAGTCAGTCTTGATGGACTGGCTGGCATACTCAGGCCGATAAGCACCACACCACACCTGGAAAAATAAAAGATTACAGAGAAGGAAGAGAGAAGAAGAGGGTTATCTATTTTTAAGTGCTTTAAAAAGTGTTTTTACAAACTGTTAACATTAGAAATACAATTTATAAATTACAATTTTCATATTTTACCTGAAATATAACTTAGGAGGCTAAGTAGATTGAAGCACTTTACAAGAAAGAAATATTTAAATTTTCAGCATCTTTAAGTGCAAGTTTGGTACAAGTTGTTTCACTCATGTACCCACTGACTTGTAAAGTTCACCATCTCAGTGTGGAGCCATTGTTGCCCTCAAACAGATTCAGCTTTTATGCCTTCACACCAAACATTCACTTAAACTCAAGGATGATCTGATATTGGTGGTTGAAGGTCAAAGGTCAATGTCATGGTGATCTCACAAAACATGGTTTTGGCCTTGTGAATGCAATAGCTCAGTAACACCTTAAGGGAATTTCTTCAAACTCGACAAAAACATTCAACATGAACTCAAGGACAAACTAATTACAATTTGGTGGTTAAAGGTCAAAGGTCAAGGTCACTGCAACCTCACAAACATGTTTTTTTAGCCGTAACTCACAAATTCATATGCAAATTATGACACAATTAAAAACAAATGTCTAAAAGGATCAAATGATGAAGTGATGACATTTCATATCCAAATGGTCAAAGGAAAACTTCACTGTGACATCATAATGATCTGCAAAAATACTTCTGGCCATTATTGAATGCTGTAAGTCAGGAGGGGGAGATTGTGACCATATTTCCTGCAACTTGGCTGGTTGGTGGTAACATACAACCACGAGGAGTTAACTCATCTAGTCTGCTCATGCTTTACATTCCCGGGCGCCACAAGGCTTGTTTACTTTGGTAGCTCTTCTCATCCCCTATGTGTGTAGCTCAACGCTGATTTGTTCTGGGATTACCCCAGTGTCTCAACCCCTGACCTTCTCCCTTTGTCCCAGTGTTTGCTTCTCAGCATCAAACATCTACTGAAAAATGCTCCTCCTGAACTTTGGCTCTTCAACTCCAGATGGTGAAAATATTATCTGCCCTACCTTGTCTGCTGAAATAACATGTAGAGAAATAACATGTTCCCCTATTATTCTCACTTACTTGGGCAAAGTTAAGAAAGAAAAGTTGCTTGTGATCCATGTCTAGACCAGGTAGAAAAGGCTCTTCACCCTCCATCTCTACCCACTTCAGATAAGCCTGTAGACACACACACACAAACACACACACACACACACACACACACACACACACACACACACACAAACTTAAGAACAGATTTCAGGTGTGCAGAAAGTTTATTATAAGCATTTTGGAGTTTGTCATTATTGCCAAAATAGTAACATGTGGTTTTGTGCTCCTGCTGCTAACAACCAACCTTATATGCTTGACGAACACCTCCATTGTCTGCGATGTTCTCCCCCAAAGTGCTGATTCCACTGACCTGCAATCAGACAAACGAAACCATGAACACACACCAGCATGAAAACACTAATTCTGGTGATCACTTAATACATGGCTTACATAGTCAGGGATTACAGCAGAGACAAAACCTCTCATTTCACAAATGCCACTGGGTGCTTACGTTTTGTCCACCTGCGAGCTTCCAGTTGAAGTTGCCATATTGTTGCACCATGCACTGTGACTGCTCTTTAAAATGCTCAGCAGAGTAATTACTCCACCAGTTTAGCATATTACCATCCTTGTCAAAATTACGACCTGTAAAGAAACATGATAAATTAAGTAAAGTACTGTTTGCCAAACATGGCACATGTACATCTGAAAGGCAGTTTCCTACCATGTTCAGTTGTCGGTATTGACAAATTTGAAAACAATTGTTATGATAAAATGACCACAAATGATAAACTGTATTTATCTGTTCAGGTTTCCCAAAATACCCACAATGAATCACTATTGTCTCACCGTTGTCATCAAATCCATGTGTGATCTCATGCCCAATAACCATTCCTATTCCACCAAAGTTAAGGGCCTGGTGCTGCTGTTTGCTAAAGAAAGGTGGCTGCAGGATCCCTGCAGGAAACACTGCATAAACATAAACAACAGGAGTTAAAACACAACACACCTTGGCTACAGCACTAAACAGGATTACAATAGAGAGACTGTTACAATAAATGAATTAAAAAAAAAAAAACATCTCTACTTTGTCATGCATACCTATCTGGTTTCTGTTGGGTGAGTAGAATGCATTCACCACAGCAGCACCAATGATCCACCTGCAAATTTATTGAGAAATCAATTAAAACTGAAAACTACTTTTTCAGCTAGAGGAAAGATCTGTACAATTCATGCATGTAGCATATTTTTTATCATGAAACAATATGTTTAAACCTTCATCTTCAGTGTTCTTTGAGAGTTACCCAACGAGGACACAGAACATCTTTTTCTTGTGACTATAAAAGCAGCAAATTGCAACAGAATATTCAATGCACCATGTCCATTTTATAAAATCATTTTTGTTACATTTAGGCTAAGCTCAACCTTGTTTATTTTCTTGGAAACAGAAAGAGGGTGCAAAAACAAAATGAGACTGTCTCGCAAACCATTTTTGTGTAATCAACCTCATTTGAAAGAGGGAACCATGAATGTCATTTTTCTTTCATGCACTTTAACTCAGAGCACAAGAAAACATAGTGACTGTCTGGGTACACGACCTTGTCTTTTATAAGGATTGTACAGTCAGATGTATCAACAGCTTACAAGTCTGGGTCAACTGGTTCTCTGAGCTTCTTCAGACTCTTGTGTGCTTCAGACTTGAGGTTCTCCAGGATGTTCTCAAAGTAGTGTTCTTCACTAAAGTTTAGCTAGAAAGAGAAACAGGATGAATCAGAGATCAGTGCCACCAGTGTGGCCTATAGAAACAGACTCAGTTTTTACTTACGTGAGCATACTCCTGGTCAAGTTTCTGGTTGCTTTCCTGTAGAATATGATCTGGATAACCAATATGCTCCTTGATTGCCATGGCCTACAAGAGATGCACAAAAATCTGTATTATAAAACCAACATTTAGACAAGATACATCCATCCTTATTTTCTCAGCTTAACTACAAACTGAACCTTCTCTCTTGCTTTCTCTTTTGAGGGAGCGTCCATCCAGCTTAACTCCTCCAGTGTCTCCACATAGGCTTTCTGGATCTTACTGATGAGGTCACTGACCTGTGAACAAGTGACACAAATACAAAGACCGTAATCATAATCCAATACAGAAGTGCATTTTCATAATTATTAGCCCCCAGGTAACCAAAGCTGCATTTTGTGTGTAAAATATAATGTGATTTATTTTAAGAAATGCATGTACACAAGTACACAAAATGTACTCTGAATACCAGCAACACTTTACTCAAAATTATTATAAATGCATAGTATTTGGCAACAATTACACCTTCTCCTATGAAGACATATTTTATATGATCAAAACTGTGTACTTACTATACTATCATTCATGATCTGTTTATCCAGCAGCCTCCTTTTTATAGCTGCCCACAGGTGGATTTATAGTTCTTGACAAATACATTAACACTCATTTTTATAGTGTGTTATAAAATACTCATTACATTTTAATATACTACTTGTAAGTGCTAAACAGGGGGCTCATCATCATCATTACCCCTATGTGTTATTTCATAGTACTAGATAGGTTCGTGTTTTTCATGCCAGGTAAAACAGAAAAGGCATTTTGTGTCACAAAAGTGTTGTTTATGCCCAAGTGTCACAAAATTGGTAAAATTAATATAAAGGAGATAATGACTCTAAATATGTGTTCTTGATTCAGTGGCACATAATGCAAACAGAAGCTTGAAAAGTGACACTTGAGCCCTCAAAATCAATTTGTTGCACATAATGTATGTCATACCATGAATTTCTGCACACAATTTGCATTATAGTTTGCACAAAAGAGTTTGACGTAAACTTCTGTTGTTGTAGTCATAGATTTCCATGCTGTAAGGAAGATTTGTTTCTGTTTTGTTCAGCTCTGTTTATAGGACAAAAGACTCACCATTCGCTTACTTTCTCCAGCGAAGGTCTCACGCACATACAGAGCTCCAACTGCGTTCTCCATGCTGCTCTGGACATAACGGACACATTCTCGCCACCAAGCATCCTCCACAGTGGTGCCATAGAGAGTCTGTCCATACACACAGACACACATTTTTTTACTTTATTTTTTTTAACCTTACTTTAGGCTAACCTGTGTTGCTCTGTTATGCCATGCACATCGTACCTTCCTGTAACGAGCTCTGGCGTCTTTGAAGCGGCGGCTCAGGCTATTAACTCTGTCAATGATGAGCTGCCAGTTGAGGTAGTTCTGCATAGTTCTGCAAACATAGATTGTTTTTGTTCAGTTGTTGTGCTAGATTGAAGCTGTTCTGTAGTAACTTAATTTTCATGGAATCGTGTTATCATGATGCTCTTTGACTGACCTGACACTGTGTCTGGAGAGAACGTCATTCATCTTCTCAAGATAGGGAGAGCTGTACACCACCACCTCCTCCTCTAGCTGGACCTCAATTGACACACTCGACAGCACACCTTGAATAAATCGTGTCCAGTTAAAACCCTGGAAAACAAAAGGCAAGACATTATTTTTTAACATGTGTAGTTTTACTAAATATGTTCCTATCATACAGTTTGAAGGATATAGTTTGACATTTTGGAAAATACACCTAATTTGCTTTCTTGCCAAGAGTTAGACGAGAAGATTGGTGCTAAATATGAAACTACAGCCGGCAGCAGTTTAGCTTAGCTTAGCATAAAGACTGGAAACAGAGGGATACAGCTAGCCTGGTCCTAGTCCAAAGGTAACAAAATCCATCCACCACCTCTAAAGCTCACTGATTTACAGTTAATATCTTTTTTATTAAAACTGGCAACCTCATGGTGAAAAAAATGGTGTGGAACATGTGTAACACTGCAATGTGTAGTTTTTACATTTCACTTTTTGTGTGGATTAAACAAACAAGATATAGTCAGTCTTTATGCTAAAGTAAGACAAAAACTGCTGACTGTGCCTTCATATTTACCCTTCAGTAGTATCAGTCTTCTCACATACTTATCGGCAAGAAAGTAGGAATGTCTACTTCCCAAAAATGCTGGACTACTTTTTTAACGGTAGGTTTTTTGATTTTTGTGACATATTTGTTACATATACAGTACATATATATTTATGTGTGTTGGTATAAGTTACAGGAAGGCAATTATATTTACAGTTTCTACAGGGAAGGAATTTTTTGTTGGTTTGGACGTAAGGGCTCATTATGGCAGCAGTGGGAATGATGTGATCATGTTTTAAAAGAATACAGGCCTACACTGATATTTTAATGCACTTTACCTTGTTGCCTAACAGTGCAGTTCTGTGTTTCTCCTGCAGTCCCCTTTTAAAAATGTAATGCAATAACATTTACTCAGACCACATTTTAACTGCCTTACTTTATGCTTTGATCTGAGTCCAGTATTCTTTCCATCCTTGACAGTGTGCCTTACTTACTTAATTGCCCTCTGTAATTCACTGCTATGTGATTAGCAGTCCACTGCCTTGCTCAAAGGCACCTGGACAGTACTTGTTTCTTAAGTGGAAAAATCCTCATTCATTCATTCAGTTTTTCCACCAAAATTGTCAAAGATACAACAGTAAAGTAATTTGAACCAGTGAACTATCTGCACTGTGATTATGTAATGCACGTAAAAAAAGAAGTAAATCACACTTACATTAAAGGTGAATGTGCTCTGTAGTTCACCAAGTGTCATTTTGTTGTAGAGAACAGTGACATCTTGGCGCTCCTCTGCTGGTGATGTGGCCTGTCCAGCAACAGGAAGGAAAAAAAACCTTCTTTAACGTGATGCTTTATTATATATTCACATTTTGTTCTCCTTCCATCAGCAAAGTCTGAGGTTAAAAGCTTGGCTGATCTCTTAGGTTCACACTAAATGTAGCCTGGTGCTTTTATTTACTCTAAGCAGAGAGGAGGTTCTCAGTTTTCATCTTGTCATTATTAATTTAACCTTCGTCCCACAATTCCATATCCTGTTGTGGCTGGCACTCACATTGGCGATGTCTGTCTCCAGCTCCAGGACTTGCATCATTTCCTCCCACACACGGTCGTCATCTTGAGTCAAGTTCCTGTCCTCTCGAGTTATCTTTGCAATGGAGACCATGAAATGTAGGTAGGCCTCTCGAACCTATGGTACAATCACATAAGCTGTAAATTTAGAAATTTTGTTTCAAGGTTGTGTTAGGAAATCAATTTTTAAAATGCCAGTTGAGTCAGATCATGTTTTTTTTTCAGTTACAGCTAGTCATATCTAGCCATGCAGGCAGTTTCATTAGATATTGGTTTTATTGTTTTAGTTTTCCTGCTGCCAACCCAAAACTACTGAGGTGAATGGAATTATGTTTATGCTTAAAAACTCAACACCACAAGGTCTTTGAAATGGTAACCAATGAAATAGTACCTAGGACAGTGTTGTTGAAAAGACATGTCGTTGAATGCCAATAATAAAAGTCTATTCACCTCCATTGTACAAAGGTGGAAACAGAAATCTTGGAGAAGGATATCTCAATCTGGACAAATCAAACCAAAACTATCTGCATTATTACATATTTTTAAATAATATATCTTTTGATGTATGTGAACTGATCCTTTAAGGCATCACCTTTTTGTAGTTTCCATCATTGAAGTAATAGTCTCTTGATGGCATCCCAAGTCCTGGCTGGTCAATCTAATCAATATACAAGAATAACAGTTATGCAATTTTACACATTGATAATCTATTCATAAAATATAATTTTTTTAAACATAAAAATCAAACGTTAAGTAAGGCAATACTCTATACTTTTATTATGAAAAAAAATCAGCAGTTGAATTGTCTTTTACTAACAAATATTGTCTGTGGATCCAAAGCCTGATACATGTCATTCCTCTGTGCCATTTATTTCCATTGTTTTCCAAACACTATTAAAAACAAATGAGTGAACCAAATGTTTCTTCATTCTGATGAACTTGGGCATTGTAGGTTATTTTGCTTGTGTCACATGTACACTGTCCTGCTGCCACAAACATTGTGTGGAGCATTGAATGTGTGTCAGTCTGCAGCTGAATATAGTCCCCAACAGATGCGCTGTTTACTCATGTTTGAGTAATGTTTGCTAAAAACCACAGGACCCAGTTGTTACAGGAAATTTTAAAGCCTTTTTTAACAATGAAACTAGAGATATTTGGGATGTCTTCAGCAGAAACTATGGTGCTTAGAGGAGTGGCACAGTCAGGGAAGTCAGAAGAGTATTGAGAGATGAACCAACGCACAAGTATAGAATAATGCCAGCCTCATCTATAATAACTCCATAATGGTTGTTACCTGTTATTTTTGCTAAGGTAAACAGGGATCTTACATAAATGATATGACGCCGAGAGTCCCGGTCATCCGTCCACACATACATGTCCAGCAGAACCTTCTTGTGGAAACGAGCAGTAAGTGTGGCCAGCGTGTCCTCAAGGCTCCATGCTTCCTCTGTGACAACAGGAGAAAATTAGTTAACTAATTAGTTAATTAGTTAATTATTCACTAGTAAATGTAGCAGGCTGCAAAATTCAGACTGCCTCTCTGCCTCCGTTGGTCATTTAACTGGGTAGTGTGTGTAAATGTGTGTGCAGATATGCGTGGATAATTTAGTTTGAGCCACCATCCATGATTACATTTACTCGGCGGCAAGAGGCAGGAGCTTGGGGAAGAGCAGCGTATACTATTTAAAGCATCCTTCACAGTCCTGATTGAGGACCTGCTCCTCTACCCACTCATCATGCTCCCAAGCTCCACACCTGACTGCTCAGCTGAAGAGCCTCGGCCGGTCTCTTGATCCCGCCAACAAAGCTCATACTCAGCAATTCACAGAGCACAAATATAGCTACACAGGCTCGGTGTGAGTACATGTATTTGAGTAAGAACACGAGTGCTTGTTTGTGTGGATGTGTTGCATGCACATATTTGCCTGTTTGCACAGAAGAGAGTGAGACATTAATCAGTGTGTGGTATAGAGGTATTTCTACCTGTAGTGGTGTTCCAGTCGTCTGATGCCACAGGCCAATCTCCGATCCTCTCAATGAGCTTCAGGAGGGGCTGGGAGTCACGTTGCTCTATGAGGCCTGCAGGTAAAACATCATGTTCTATAACATATAACAGCAACACAGCAGTCTGTCTACTATTCATCCTTATTGAGAGTGATAATTTACTCTTGACCTTTGAAGCAGTTGTTGACAAAAACAATCTCACCACAAGAATGAACTCTTAATCTCAAATTTTAAAGGATGTTCACACTTTTCAACTTTCAATCAGATTATAAATGTCCAGAGGATGCCTCTGGTAGTAGTATGCCTGCTGGTAATAAGCTGGATCCAACCATGAAACTAAAGGATGATTGTGCAATGCACACTGAAGAGGGCATAGCCAAAGTGTCCATGCATTTTTTCCCCCTGTGCTCAGACTTGACGATTTAAACTGAAGGCAATGTCTAATTTGTGTGAAGTCTGTTTGTGCTTTGGACATTGACTTTGGTTACATGCACACTAATCATCCTCTAACTTCAAATCTGATTTCCATGACAAATGGGCATGGATGTATTTTAGTTTCCTCAAAAAAAGGGCTTACAGGGCATTAAAAACGTCTCAAAAACTATTTTCTTGCCTGCTGTAGATGGTCCTGTAGATTATAAACAGATTTTGTAATTCATCGCTGGCTGTCAGGAGACTTAACCCACCCATAAATTGAAAGTGGGGTTGTTACAACAGAAGACTGAGCAGCAGGAGCCTGTCCTATTTTAGACGTTTCCATCAGCACCATCAGACCTCTGGCAAACACTTACTATGGACGCTGTAGCAAAAACTTAATGAACCTTAATGAATTCATCATAATTAATTCATTAATCCATCCATCCATCCATTTTATGCCATTCATCCAAGTCCAGGTTACAAAGATTAATTATATCATTAGAAAATATAGTTATATACGGTACTGTTGGTAATTACTGAAAAACTGTTATATAATAATGAATAATTTTAACTCATATCATGCATACTGGTTTTCCATAATACTTTTATACTTTTGTAGGCATGATGAATAATAGGTATTAAATTGCAATCTATGTAGTATTAAAAAGGTCTCTAAAGGTCTTTAGAAAGTGAGCCCTGCAGACACCATGTCTGCATGATCAACAGCTCCAGAAACACAAACTTTTCAGTCTGAGCAAAGATAATCTTACTCTCATTCATGCAGGAGCTGTAGAGGACTTTGGCCTTTCTGATGGCATCTCTGTCCTGTTCATTCTCCATCTCGAGAACACCTGCAACAACAAAGCATGCGCAAACATTTCCGCTCTGAGTGAAACCCACACGTAGCTCGGAATACTGCAGCCCACTGACCACCACCAAAGATTAAACCCATAACCCTGGCATTGTAGGAGTGTGACAGCTGACCTTTGAGGACAATCTCCAGCTTGTCCCTCAGAATGTCAAAGACGCTGTGACGGGAGCTGGTCTCCGGGATGACATGGCGCTCCAGCCAACCCCCGCAAGCATACTGGTAGAAATTATCGCATGGCTTCACAGATGTATCCATGTTCTGCAAGAGCCGAGCCGCTTTAAAGGCATCACAGAGAGAACAGAGGAAGGAGAGACAGGGGGACCGGATGGTGAAGAGCCATGTATTATTATTATTTTTTTTTTTCTGTTATTATTTCTTTTTTGGGGGGAGGGGGTGGGGGGCTTGGGGGTTGACTTTGTTTGCCAAACGAACCAGCAGGGAAGCAAAGAAAAAACAGCTCCTCTCACCTGCAGTAACACAGTCCGCAGTTGTGCACACATTGTTGAGGTTGGAGCGAAACAGCTGGCCTGGAAAAATCAGTGTCAACACTCATGAGAGAGAATGTGAGACTCTTTGACAAATTACATCCCGACTGCGACAAGGAGGATGTTGCTGTGTAAAGTATGGGCTAATTCTACTCAGCCTAGGTCTATAGTCTGTGTGTGACAGGCAATGTCTATGTCAGCAATGACTCTTTCACTTTTGTGTGGCACTGCTGATCAGGCAGTAAAGGGAATTACAGTATTACAGTGACTATCAGAGGTGCAGGCTTGAATATGACACACACCCAACCCACTTGTCAAACAGTGTATCCTGTGTTCAGTTTAAAGGATTAAAAGACTTACCTTCTCCCGTTGAGCTCCTTGAAACACTTGGCTGTTTAGATTGTTCTGGGTTATATAGAAGAAACAGAAACACAGTCAAGACGACTTCACTCTAAATGATAATGATAATTGCAATTGTTTGTATCGGCTGGTCACATTAAAGCAGGAGAAAATGCAGTTAAGTCTTATGCAGCATTATAATTGTGTTTCTAAGCACACAAAAGATAATCTTTTCTCTCAAAAGATTCTGGAGGTACAGCTGCAGTTAAAGTTTAGGCCTGTGTGTGTGTGTGTGTAGTGTACATACGTGGTCAGAAAACACTTGGTATTAAAAGGCAAAAGTAATTGATAACTTTGGTGAGTAACATTAACCTTTAAACTATCTCGGAAAGGTTATCCAATGATGTATGTGCATCAGTATTGCATAAAAGGTATCATGGTCATTTCTGAAGAAATTTCTAGGGTCAAGATCATTTCCTGTGTCAAGGCCGGGTTGCAATCATTAAAAACAACACATATTAGGGAGACGCTTCATCACTGCTGCCATCTGTAATATCTGGATCTTTCCACAGTGAGCCTGACAGAGCCATTACCTTTCACAACCGTTGTGTAGAGGACTACCAGCCCGGCCAAGGCACAGCTGACCAACAGCAGCAGCACAGACAGACCGATTTCTGCAACGGTCCAGCGACGCTTTCCAGGTTTACTTGATTTCTCCATGATATCCATTTGGCTTTCGGATTTGCCCATATTCCTCCTGACTGCCGGCTCTGTGGGAAAGACACCGTTAGAGTGTGGGATGCTCCAGGCAGAAAGCTACCAGTGTGTGTGTTTATGTGTGTGTCTGTATGTGTGTGTGTGTGTGTGTGTTTGTGTGTGTGGGCTGTGCAGTGATCCATCGGTAAACTGTGCCAGCTGACCTGCAGTGAGTGAGCTTCAACTGCTGAACACCTACAACAACTTCACTGACAGGAGTTGTGAAACTGTTGGTCTCGTTGCACAAAAACAGTTAGTCGCTTTATTTCTGTCACCCTTTTTATTTCTCCAAGTAAATGTTTCAGCCCAGGTTTTTATAGTATAGCTTATAGTTGAATTGATATTTTTAAGCTCATCAAATCCATTAAACAGTTTTTTACGTTCTTCCTTTCTCATCCTGAAAAATCACGATAGCCTCAATAAACTCTAAATATCCAGAAGGACAATTTATTTATTTATCATCAATGTTATCTTTATGTGAGAGAAATTCAATAGGAAATGAATTGGGAGATTTAGTAGGAGAGTTTCATTGTTAAATAATCAAAAGAAAATGTAATGTACCTTAAAAAGGATATCACAAATAAATAAATAAATAATTGGTTCCCATACTGGGGGTCAGGACCCCAAAGAAAGGGGTCACAATCTGATTAAAGGGATAAGAAATATGAAAAAGAAAAAGAAAAAAATTTGTTTCTTTAGTATTTAGAAAACAATGGTTTCTTGCACTGCTCTCATCTCATGTCCATAGTAAGACCAAACCCTGTGAGCAGGGTCACTGGTCACCAAGTAAAAAGGCCATACATATGATTGATTGTCCATTTTAAAGGTAGTGTTGTAGCTGTTACACCATTTCGTCATCTAAGTTAACAACATATGTGACATTACATTCTCTGACAGCTATCATAGTCTGTGCTGAATTCAGAAAATGTTTGGTTTCTTTCTCCATATGGCGCAGCCCTAATGTCTCACTGCACAAACTGATATGTTTGGCTCTACAAGGCTCAGCCCACCTGTGTTAATAACCTGACCATATTCAATACAGTTTGCAAAGCATATGAGCTCATTTTAGATGTTATTTCCTACTTTATCATTGGGGTCCATCTGTCCTTAATATAACCTGGGATAGAGAGTTGTTGTGTGGAGTGAATGTGACAGTTATGCTGGAAACAATTTGGAAAACTGTGAATTAACCATTAAACTTACTTTCACTGATCATTATTGTTTGACATAGTTGCCCCCTCCCCCCTATCTCTCCCACACACAGACACACACACACAAACACAAACCAATCCTTTACAATAATTATGTACGTGTGAACACAATATTGCAAATGAGCATTTGTGCAGGGGACGAAACGGCAATCACCCGTGGCTTTCAGCCGCATTGCTTCGCATCTATTCACTCCGCAGCACCTGTTTCTCCATAACCAGCCACATTGCCCTATCATTAGGCCTGACAGAGATCGGGCTGTAAATCAGAGGTTCACACTGCTGTGCCCCATTAGCCCTTCCTGATGAATACTCATGGGCACATATCTGGCACTACAGTGATGAAGGACAGGCAGGGGCTTGTTAGAGCTTCACTCTTATCCTCAGTATTAGACTGCACAGAAACACTCTCTAAGGCAAAATTCTGGTTTATTGCATTAAAGACAGGCCTCACTCTATAACTGTGCCATAATGTGCAGTTTACTGTGTCACTGCAAGATTTGTTTCCCAGTAGGAAGAGTTATTTACATCTTTGAATGTCTTCAGATGGCTGTGCTGGCTTTATGTCCATCCCTCTCTGCTTATTCACTCACAGAAACCACCAAAATTTTTAAGGTGATGGCTCATTTCCAGTTCAATACAGAATAACAGTAGACCTGGACAAAAAAAAAACCCATAATCTTAATATGTTAATCCTTGGTGAGATGGCTTTACAATTGGATTTTTCTAATCATAGTAATAATTCAGACTCACTGGCTTTTAATGAATGAATAATTAAAGCTACAAAAACATTCTGTCAATCAACAATATTTGGCATTTCAAACACATTTTTATACACGTTCAAACTATGACAGATATAGAGAAAAGATGATCTGAATCTGGTTAAATGTCAGTATAGCCCGGCAAATGCAGCTGTCAATATAACTAAAACTGAAATCCTCGGGCAGGTTGTCAATAATTAGAGCATGGAGCACATGAATGTTGCATTTATTTATACCTTGATAAAGAAATTGGTCCTCATGCTTTTCATGATAACAGTAGTCTAAAAAATGAATCAAATATCATGTTCATTTTTGTTTTATTAATAATCCTACTGAACGTTGCGTTTTGTTTAGATGAGGAGACCTAAGACAGCAAATAATGGACAGAAATAGAGTTTTTGTGACCAAGAACCAATTCCTCTTTCATGAGCACTTTTCTTTACTGCCTTATCTTTGAGTGTTTAACTCTAGCATCTTTTTAGCGCTATCTCATCATGCATCAGGTCATTTTTGTTATTCAAAATTTGAAATAACAAAAAAATGGTAAATGTACTGTACATGTGATCCATTGCATGCACTGCTGCGCTTTCAGTAAATATGCCAATCGTTTTCCTCTTTGTCAACACAAAATGGTAAAAACTGCTGAGCAGAAGAGAATAATCATGACACAAAAACCCACAAAATCTACACTGTGGATAAGGATCACGTCATGTAGAGGGTGCTCAAATTAATCTGAACAAATTTTATGATTGATGATAAATTTGTTTTAACTGGATTTTCTGAAAACATGACAGAACTACAGTATTAGACATTGCAACCTGTAAATTTTAAAAAAAATCTTTTTTTTCCTGAGTAGAGTGTGAAGATTGCCCTGCAGAGATCCACCAACCAGATGGTAAGGACAACCTCTGTGAGCCTGAGAGACAAAACCCAGAATAAACAAGCCCCAAAAGAGCTAACTGCAGCTCACCGCTGTGAGTGCAGGGTAACTGTCAACCCCAAGAGTGTATCTGCATTTTTATCAACTGCAAAGAAAAACTGGCTACAGACTTTGAAGCTGTACTGACAGAGAAAATGTGTTATTCTTCCTACTCTTCCTACTCTAAACAACATTTTCCTGCTTTGTGCAAACAGAGTGAATGTTCAGACTTAATAACACTCTGATTCTCTAACTAATCATTGTAAGCTCAGCCATGACACTAAGTATATTACTTCTTGATAGATATAATAACTGACTAACTACAATGTCAGCTTCAAATCTTGGAGACTGTCCTTCTGGGCTGTGTTCACTGTTTCAAATCTGACCTGACACTGCTGACAATCTGGCACCACCTTTACTTGACTGCAAATAGTACTAAACAGAAGACAGGGTCAGCACTCAGCATTACATGATTATAGACTAATGTATGTACTGAAGTGCCTTTGAATGGTGAAAATGGGGGAACAAACCAAATAGTCACCAACTGTGAATCTTTGAGGTGAACCAAACAAAGTGATTCTATTCAGCAAACTGATGAATCTTCCACACCCAGCATCGCTGAGTGCGTGAGTGAGTGACCGATTTAGGGAAGGAAAATACGAATCACTCTTCTGGTTCAAATATTTTTTTCCACGTTGGTTGAAAGACTCTGAAACTGACGATGTAGTAAGCAATCACAACACTGTTCACAGAGTTATGATGTTACAAAGCGTCTTCTGTCTTCACTTTAATAGTCAGAAACCTTTTGTTCAGTTTAGTACACAACTAAGCCTCTATAAGCACTGTTTATAGGCTTCACCGCTGAGAAACCACCTGACTGCAAAGCAGTTCTTGCACCATGATTGTTTCTATGGCTTTCTTTCAGTACGCTTTTAACAAGGAAGTATAATACTGTCCATCACAGCTCCTTTGGCTTTTTCATTTTCCATTATTTAAACATGTAAAAGTCTTGTTGAGATTAAAATATCTCACAGTTAATAAAAGCAACATAAACAGTTTACTGTCACACACTACAAGAGTATAGACAATATTCAATTAAAAGGCATGAATAGGCATGACTCTCCAAAACTAAAACTAAGATAAAGTTGAGTTGTGACTCAAATCCACAACATTAATCTCTGACAATTTCAAGTCCCTCTATACAATTCCAATAGAAAGGGGCAGCATACTTAAAACCCTTTTTTGCCCAACTCTATTCTAATGTGGTGCGGCATCTGCAGAACATTGTGACAACACAGGCCATATTGGTTTTAATTTCTACACGGGTATGTAGAGAGGTAGGCAGGCACTCTGAGGCCTCTGAGGAGCATCAATGCAAAAAGCTACAGTGACACTAATGGGTCAGTTTACTTGGCTCAGCTTTAGGATTTGATGTAAAAGATTTGTTTGTTCTTGAGACAATATTCTGAATATGTCCCCAGTACATTTGACAGGAACAAAACCATCATATGTAAGCATATGATATGATGCATGACACATAGTGACGTAATCTCACAGGTAAGGGGTTCAGTGTGTAAAAAATAAAATCCTTTCTCTGAAACTAAATGTTTTGAGATCCCCTTCTTTTAAGCACATTAAGATTACATGCAACTTTGTCCAGTGACTGGTACTGTTCTTGTCTAAACTTAGTGTTCCAGGCAAAACAAGGATTAACTCCCAGGTTAATCTATGCCAACAATCTGCACACTTTCTCCAGTTCGGTGTTATTCACTATTTACCATATGCCCTCACTTCTATTATAATGACATCTGCCACTGCAGAAATGTCCAAACAGCTTCAAATCTTGGAGAATGTCCTTGTGGAGCGGAGTCACTGCTTCACATCTGTCCTGAGACTGCTGATAATCTGTCACCAGTGTCCCACCTCTGAACCACCTTCACTTTGGGACTTGGATGCACAACGGAATCTAATCTAGAGGATCCAGAAGCTTACCTTTGTGTGTGGATGGTTGAAGTCCCTGAGCCGTTCCCCCACAGCGCGCTAATATCTCAAACACCCCTGCTGAGCATCCACTCAGAGCTGGTGTGTAGAGAAATGAGTCTGTGCTGCGGGTTGAAGGAGACGTTATCCAGTTCAGCCTGCTGCTCAGGGAATGAGTGAGGCGGCAGAGAGAGAGAGAGAGAGAGGCAGAGCAAAATAGAGGGAGAGGGAAAGGGAGAGGGAGAGAGGGGGGGGGGGGGGGTGGATGGGAGGTGATAGTACTGTATTGTTTTCGATTACATGACTGTGAGAAGAAAATTGTTGGGGATGTGTATGTTCTGAGACGAGTCTGTGTGAATCCGAGGGGTCAACGTGGTACTGGATGTGTTATAGTGAGCATCCATTTCTTTTTTCTCACTGTGGAGTGCTCCCAGCTGCTCAGCAGAAAGTGCGGAAGGATCTGGAAAGCTTGCACAGAGATAAAGACAAACATGTTCTTGAAGTGCTCTGCAGACAGAGAATCCAGTAACACGTCTTTTATCTGATTTTATAATCCCAGAAACAACAGACGTATGGATTAAAGCCCTCCTATTATCATCCAAACAACCACCGCTCACCACTGTTGCCCTTGTCATCCCTGTGTTCTTTAGTGTCCAGGAAGACTTGTCTTCAGGGACATCTCGGATGCCCATGGTGTGCTTCATGGGGACTGAACTCTGGCTTGGTGTCAGATTGAAATGGCATGGCGCTCAGGCTCATTATCAGCCTGATTAACCACACTAATTAGCTGATAATATAGAGAAAGCGGGGGCCACAGCGTGTTTGGCTGATGCTTGCAGACACCCAGTTGCTCAGGTGTTGAGACAAGATGAGAGTAAACAAATTTCACCCAAAATAGAACATGCATTTAAGACACATTAATACGCTGAAGATCCCTTTTAGTGCTCACACACTGCATCATTGAAATGTATTGAAGAGGAATTCCGCAGACACATTTACAAATGAAGAAGATTTCAGTCATTTAACAACACCATGACGGATGGGGTGCAACACAGCGGGCAGGCAAGGTTTGCAACTGAGTTCATAATTTATTCATAGATTTATTTAGCAGGAAGGATGTTTCCTCTCATATGTTCATTGTGTTAAGTAATTCTGCATGAGTGCAATTCATTTATTTCAACGTCGATCTTAAAATCTTTAATTTCATGTTCAGTGTCGAACAAATTCAGAAGTTGTTTATGCTTCTGTCAGGTTCATGATAGGTGTAAATATTCAAATACTCGATGGGAAAAAACTAAGCAAAAATATTTGAATCATTCCCTATGTTATATTCTCATGATATCAGGGATACATCAAGCAAAACATATATTTGATAATTTGGCAATCTTGGAAGTATTTTTGTGGGGTTTAATAATCCTGCAGTTAAAGTGTCCCACAGTAAATTTAAATACTCTGCTGGGAAGTACAGAGATTACTTACACACAGAGATCAGAAGAGGCCAAGAGACAAGATGTAATCGGGCATAAAAGTGTGAAGTCATCTTTCTATGCCTCTGCACTATGAAGTCACTGCAAACATATCTATCCATATGACTGCTGCAAAGAGCCACAGAATTAAAGTAAAAATCATTTGCTTCTGAACATCATAAAAGAGAGCCACTTTATCTTAGTCTCCATTTGCAGAAGAGCATCTGTTTTGTTATGTATTTCTACTAATCTGAGCTCTCATTCAAAGTAGGTGACCAGCAGCGCTTTGAAAGGGTGAGTTGCATTTTCATTTATCCCATTTTTTTTTCTATTCTGTATTATGCTGTGTTGGTAAGATTTTTGTCACATTTCCAGGAGTCACAACCTTTTGCATTTTGTCAGCTCATGTGTTGCTTGCTCCATTTTATTACGATCCTTACCTAACTTCAAACAAGCTGTTTGCTGGCAGTTTCCAGTCTGGGTATTGCAAGTTATATGCTTGAGTTGAGTGCAGACTATAGCCCCGGTTTTTGCAAGAGTAAGTCTAATTATGTTTAAGTAGGCAACCTCAAATTCGATTATCGGAGATTTATTTGCTGTAAAGCAGTGTATGTTTGTTCTCACACAGACCGTAAACAAATACTGAACTGTCTCAGTGATTAGTGGATCTGAAAAACAAGCTTGAAAGCTTTTTAATTAGGCCACTGTTGATGAATGCTACTGTACGTATTTGATGGAGAAGGCTGCTAAACTTTGCTAAAAGCCTGTGGCATAAAACGTAATGTGTGCTTGGAAACTCTCAGAGTAAAAAAAGGGAAGAGGGCTGTTGCTGTTGCTGTTGTTGCTATTGCAGGATGACAGTTTATATATTTTGGCAAAAACCATCTCAAATCTAAAAATGATATTGAATTACAGCTTGCGTAATGTGCACCAAAATTGTAAGGTTCTTTTCTTTGGCTACAACAGACAGCCTAGATAAGAAAACAGGGTGTTCTTTTTGTCTCATTTGTAGATATTTCTATTGTTTTTAGTTTTGCCTGAAACGACTATTTTAGCACTTGCAGCTTGACAATAGCAGTAATCACTGCTTTACATTCTCCTCTTCCTGTTAATTATGTCTCGTGTTAAATACTGTCTGGATTAGACCAGCAGTCCCCATGAGCTTAACTAGCCCAGAATATTTGAGTTTTTAATTGCAATGTTTAAAACCTTTTTTGAGTGACAAGCTTTTTCATTGTGACTATATGATGAGGTGACACTATCTTACATTTGTCCCTTCTTACAAATGCGCTAATCTTGGTTATATAAGGAGGGTTTGCTGACAGCGGTAGAGACTGGAGGAAATAGTGGCATTGATTCTTGTCAGACACAGGTGGCTGCTGAGGCAGTCTGTCTGTCTGACATGATGCTGTTAAGTCCTCCTTACGCACTCACTGTCAACTTGGTGGCAGTCAGTTAGATTCATTGTCTTCTCTCAGCCAGAAACAAAGGGCATGATTAACTGGTATGTTCCTCCTCTGTTGATTTACTGCATGTGGTTGAGGGGCCTCAGAGAAGGCACACACACGGGCCATTAAGCACAGCAGTGACATAAAAGCCCCAAAATGAGGTCCCACTGCTGACTAATTCAGAGAGGAACCAAACCCGAAGCAAACCTCATGGTCTCTGTCTCATAAGACTCATAAATCAGCGTCCATTCGATCACCGCTTCCAGGTGTGATGTGCTGAAACATGGTTGGCCAGAGCATGATTGCTACAGTCACTGTTCACTCCTCAGTCTTACTCAGGCAAAACCCAAGCGTGGCCGAGCATAATTGCCTTGGGGATAAATTCTTTGAAAAGAAGTAAAAAACAGAGGCCATTTAAAAAGAAAAAGTAATCTTCTTATGCAGGGCCTGCTTTACAGAAAATGTTAAGTGTGTATTAGTGTCCCTCTCTGTTTCCCTACAGATTTGTTGCATGCATGTGCCGCGCGTGTGTGTGTGTGTGGCTCTACTCATCTCAATAAAAGGCATAAAAAGGATATTGTAGGTTGGACGTACCCTTGTTTCAGTCTGTTCCTGATCTGATCTCTATTCATGAATATTATCTATACTCCCAGAGACAATAAAAAGAACAAATAATTTCTCAAATTATTTTGTCAAACAGATGTATGACTGCACAGAAATAATCTGAAAATAATAACAATAGGGGGAAAATGTGAGTCCTAGAGTGCTATTTTTCCAATTTTTGAAGAGATGGCACAATTATGAAAAAAAAAAAAAAAATCTTGAAATAAGAATCAGTGTATGAACCCACAGTATAAATCACATCCTCCATATGGCAGCACTAATACAAATCACTGGATCTGAGACTTGTACTCTAGATCTCACACTACTTCATGGGCAGCATTGTACTTTTTACTCTTCTGCATTTATTTAGCAGATATTATTACTACTTGTGATTTTACACTCAACATTTATGAGCTCATAAAATGTGTTGCAATTTTACAGATTAAACTACCCACCAGTCTATGCTGCTAATACAATGCATACACATTAATGCATCAGTAATTAAAATCAAATCATATTATATGTATTAATAAAACTCTCAAAAGGGCCATTTTTAGTAAGTATTTGTATTCAGAACTTGTACTTGTAGGTAGCGGAGTATTTTCACAGTGTGGTGTCGCTACTTTTCCGTAAATAATAGACACTTCTTCCAGCTTCTTCCACAATTTTTTTTTTTAGAGTTTGTTTTTCTGATTTTAAATCTTCTGACAGAGTGGCTTGTGGTGACAAATGCTGCTTGGATCACTCTTAACCTTAACAATTTCCTATTGAATCATCAGATCGACATGACTGAATCATTCTGAACCCCCGCCTGGCTGAGGTCTTTTACTCTCCATTCCCTGTCCCTCAGGTTGGAGCAGCTAGGACAGCACTGTGGCAGGTCTAATCCTCCTTATCTTAATAGCATCCACCACTATCGCAGCAGCAGTGGGGACAATCGACCCTTTCCCTTTCTTTATCAGCGAAAACCACTTCCCTTACCAATCCTGTTGGTCACCCTCCTCCTGTCAGGCCCACCCTCTCTCTCCATCAGATGCCTCGGCTCCTCAACCTCATCTCATTTCGCCTTGTCACAATCTCACCTAACTAGTATTTATTTGAAGATGCCTGCTTCCAGGAAAATATTACAAGTTTGTTGGGAGATGTTTCTGCCGATGAAAAGGACAAATGGCCCTTATTTTTCAACAGAACATCATGCTCACACACACCACACAGTGCACACAGGGTGGATGTGTACCTTGGCTCCACGTTATTTTCCATTGCCTTCTCATATTCTCATCATGATGACAGCCACTCTGCAACAGGGGAGTCAAGAAAGACTTTTCAGATCAGATAAAAAAAAAGCAGAGATAGCTGTAAGCAGCGGGGCATGTGGTAATACTAACTTTTGTTTTCAAGGCCTCACACAGTGTGATTTGTGTAACCACAAACTCTGGTTTCCCTGGACAATTGCACAACTCAAGAAAAGTGTATAAATGATATTTTAACAAGTTAGAGCAGACTTTATTTTTACACAACATAATGAATCTCAGTTTATTTTGCCTTAAAACCACATTTATTCAGCAGGATCTTGGCTGATTGTGGGTTGACCTGAGGTTAAAAATACAGATAATGTAAATTTAATTTCACTGCTTTGTCTTACAATTCACATGTTTCTTCCTCTTTGTTCTCATGTGGTGATAGCTGAGCTGTCTAATGAAAAACAGACAGATGCAGACAGATTGTGCCGTGGCTGATAACCCTGGTTCAGACAATCATTTCTGGTGACTTAGGTGTGATTTGATACAAATTCCCGTCAGACTCTCCACAGCTCTTAGATCAGCTGAGCTAATTAGACTTGTTTACAGTTCTGTGCAGTGTATTGTGCTGTGTACTTTATTGTTTCTACCACATATTTAGGAAACTAAATTGTCAATTTTTAATGCATCTTTCTGTGCTTTTAGTAAATTAATTTCAGCTTTTTGAGATTTCCAATGTTGTAAAGTTGTGCTGTATCAGACATTTGGAACACCCCTCTGACAACACACATTAAGAGTAATCACCAAAAATAGACATGTGACCATGTGGGAGACCTGGGTGAGAATCTCACCTGTATTTTCATGTGTATGTCTTTTTGTTTGTATGTTTGTTATGAATGTGCTCTGCTTATTGTTACTTCACTTGCATGTTTGACCTTCTCTCTACAGAATGATGAATGAGCAGAGTTTGACACTAGAAGACTGTTTGCACATTCATCTGCTGAAGAGGGGGAAAGTTTCTAAGTGCCCACCCTAAATCTGAGTTTAAGATGTGTACAGTATGTACGAGCAGGACTCTGAGATATCAGTGCAGTATGCAGCTTACTCAAGTGCAGTGTGAAAACTTGAAACCTCCAGTGAACATACTGTATACTGAAAATGGACTAGCCAGTGAAGATGAAGACATTTTTCTTATTTTTCATTATTTTTTAACTACAGGATATGACCAGTGAGTTATCCATAGATACTCTTATGTAATTACTTTATATAAAATCCTCTATATTAGATTAAAAAAAAAAACAATATAGAAGACAAAAAAAACAATAAAAAAAGTGTGTGGAAGCTAATAGGGACCCAAATCACAAGGTTTATCAATACACCACTCTTTACTCTTCATATTGTTTGTTTATATGTTTGTTTGATATATAACCCATTTGTTATATTTGTTATATAAGACCTTCATACACAAGGCAGGACTCTGAATTACACAGAACAAGAGAGTAAGATACATCCCTCCTCAGCATATCAAGCCAGAAAAAATATATTCATTTCATGTTCAACCGCCTGAAGTTTCTCAGTTATGAGATTCATTCTACAATCATTTTACCTTTCTCCTAAACACACCTTTAGTTCCCTTAATATAATGACATCAGAATCAATTTTTCTCATGTCATATTTTTCTTCTTTAGCAGAAAATTGAGTAATTCTGCTTTTTCTTTTGTTTTTGTTGTTGATGTGTCCGTTATCTGTGCCTAATGAACAATGAAGCGCTCTGGCGGCAGGCAGTAATTGCTTGGAGCCCAGCAGTGGGGGTGTAATTAGAGAGACAGGGAGGAGTATATGACTTCATGACTGGCACCGTTTAATGATAATGGGGTGCAACTCCACACTACTGTGGTCAGCTAATCATACTGGACTGGCCTGGACAGCTCTCAGTGCAAGCGAGCCGTGACTGGAATAGTGAACAGCAGCTTGCCCACGCAGTTCCACACCGTTCGCTCCACAGGGCATCAGGCATATGATTATGGCTGTGACCCTGCACCACCTGCAACACTGTCATTAGTGCCACCATGGATGGACAGGTTTAATACAGATAAACGAATGTCATCAAGCCACCCAGTGGAGGATGAATACATACTTTTGTTGACACCTTTACAAGCACATGTTGTTGATACAGTGAGAAAAAAATCAACATGTTGGTCCATCAACTACAAGCAAACATGTAGTTACCAAAGGAGATCGGCATGAAATGATGATTATCTCTGCATGGATGCATCTGATCAAATACATTCAAGGTAGTGAACTCCTCATCTGACATTTCATGATGGTGAAGTTTGAGTTCCATCTCAAGTGACGTGTCAAAGTTATAGTCGCATTTGCCTCTTGGGAGGGTGCACAGTTACATGGTATGGAGTCTGTTTCTACATGCTGTAAATCTCAGAGAAATAGTGAATATTTTGGCTCCCATATGCCTCTCACAATGAAAGAATTTGCCTGAATTGTGAATATATGGCATAAAGCTTGTTGATGTAAACCTTGCGCACTAGAGACCTCATACTGTCATGCTATTCCAGGTTTTATGATTTTGTCCTGGCACCTCTTGTAGCTGTCCTCGTGGGAGTTTCCTCTTTTCCTCTTTGCCTGCCCTGACGTTTATTCCTTCTTTCTACCTAATATGGTTTTCTAGGGAGTATTTTGTCTCTGTTCTCCCTGGAGCTGCAGTGTTGCTGCTTAGGCTCAACTAGGCTTTGAAGGTTTGTTATGTCTTCAACAGACTGTGTTGTTCTTTATCTTATTTCCTTGAGTTTTAGTTGATAATACTGTATGTAATCATGTTGCTTCATGTTGCTATACTATGTATAGCTGTCAATTTTTCACAAATAGTTTGATTGAAAAACTCTAAGTAATTTCCTAAAGCAACTGTATTTTTTAGCAAATGCCACTCAAACAGGAATAAATAGTGCATTTGTTAAGGGATAGTTTCAACTGTGGATTTGGTGAAAAGTTATTTATTTTCAGTAGCAGGGTGGTGTATGTGGAAGCGACTCAGATATAAACTACAGTGTCCTTATTCATCATAATAAAGTCACCCAGCATTGTTGCATGACACACTGATGTGTTTTTAAATCGTGTTTTAACAGCACTTGAGGTAGGCTATATCGCATAGAGGTATAAACTGTATTAGGCTTGGGCCACACAGGCAATACTTCAATTCAGTGTCGGTTTTTGTCTTATTATGGAATTTGAGGACAATAAAATAGAAGACATAAAAAGGATATAAAGTACAGTGCAAATGCTTTAGGCACTCTAAATAAAGTGAGAATGTTTTCAAAAATAATGCCATGAATATATATTTCTTAATTTATCAGGTAACTTCAAAGTGCTGTGATCAAGAGAAAACCTAAATCAAATCAATATTCGGTGTGACCACCTTTACCTTTAAGACAGTACCAGTTCTCAGTACACTTGTGCACAGTTTTTTGTACTGTAGTTTGCAGGTAGGTTGCTCCAAGCATCTTAAAGAACTTGCCACAGTTTTGTGGATTTAGGCTGTAACAGTGTTCTCTGTCTCTTCATGTAAACAAGGAATGACTCTTCAATCAGAGATCAGGACTCTGTGGGGGCAAAACCATCTGCTGCAGGTAATTCTTCAGAAATTTGGCTTCATTTGTTGTCATCAAGACTGGATTACCAACTGGGCAAAGGGGGATAATGCCACAAAGACCCCAGGATTACTCTATATCTTTTCCGTCTACATCATTTGATTAATTGCAGATTTGTTCGAAATAATGCAGAACATCTTGCATCCACACTGTGACTTACTGGTCAAACGCTGGAGCACTTTCAGTAAAGACACTTCTTCATCTCTGCGGTGACATTGCACACTACAGGAAGTTATTCCTGCCAGCTACTTTCACTCTGTAAAATGATCCTTCTTTGTGTCAGGAGAGGGGGCTCCTCTGACAGAATAGTTTTTACTTGCAACAGTACAGACTGCTCACCTGGACTTTTTATCTATCTATCTATCTATCTATCTATCTATCTATCTATCTATCTATCTATCTATCTATCTATCTATCTATCTATCTATCTATCTATCTATCTGTTGAATGTTGAGACACGTTAATTTGACTTCTTGCAACTGATTGCTGCCTGAAATGTAGGATACTATTTGTTGTTTATCGTTGTTTATTTACAAAGCTGCATTACCTGTGCCAAGTGAGTAAATAGCGCCATCTGTTGTTCAAAACCATGTCATGTAACTTATATGAAAGGTGTGTCTGTCACTTTAAGAGAAATCTCAGACGGTGACACGTCATAACGAGTAGAACGTTCGCAGCCAATCAGATCATTGTTGTCAACGCGTTGTTATGGAGTCGAGTTTGATTCACAAACAGTGGAGCTGCTTCGCCTCCAATCAGCTAAACGTGATTTCAGCGTGCTTTAAGTTTTAAAATGTCCTCCACCGACCGACTGGACGCTTTACGAAAGCGAAACAAAAATTTATTGAACCAGCTGAAGCTGCAGAAAGAGAGACTGGAGAGTCTGAACGGCTGCAGCGAGGGCCCCAAGAGGGAGAGAGAGGACGAGGCGGAAGAGAGGAGACGGCCTGAAGAGGTGGTGACGCGCACCGATGGAGACCGCCGATCTGCAAAGGCCGCTCTCGCCAAACTTACCGTGAGATTTGCTGGTAATTCAACTTTGCACATTGAGGCTGGATGCATAATAGAAACCTGCAGATATGAGCTGAGTAAGCTACCAGATAAGACTTGTGTTTTCGTCCAAGAAGTCCTAATTACGTTAATTTTGTAATCTCTGCAATGAACCAAGTCGTTTGCAAACCATTTTGTCATACTTGAGTAAACCCACACACATCACATTAAACACAAAGCTGCGGCATATTTTGGTATGGTTTTGACTTTACATCTCCGCATCCTGTGCTGTGAAAGTGATGAATGAAAAATAAAAAGTTGAATTATTGATGGGGAAATCTGTTCCTCTCTGTCTCCATCAGATACATGTGAGAGACAAACAGGCATCTTGAGCACTGTTTCCACAGCATCTTTGTCCTCCAAGCATAGAGGAGGGATTGCTCAACATACAGAGTCATCAGACATTTTCAAAGACAGTGACAGACATCCTCAAGTCCAGGACAGGTTACAGGACAGAAGGCCACACAGCACCAAGACCTGTTTAGTAAATCACAGCAATGAACAGGTAAGCAAAAGAACCTCAGGACGATCTACTCAAGTTCACTGGAAACCTCCATACTCCATACTGTAGCGTAAAATATTTATCAGTTGTCCCTGTTTGACATTTTCAACATAATTCAATTTCTCTGAAGCCAATCGAGTGTAGTGCATGTCCAAATATCAAATCAGAATCAGAATCAGAATCAGTTTTATTGCCAAGTATGTTTTCACATACAAGGAATTTTTTCTGGTGATTGGTGCAATTGATCAGCAACAGTGGGGCTCTCTAGCCTTGTTGATAAGGCTAATAGCAGATGGGAAGAAGCTATTTTTGTGGCGAGAGGTTTTGGTCCTGAAGGACCGCAGCCTCCTGCCAGAGGGGAGTGTCTCAAAGAGTTTGTGTCCAGGGTGGGAGGAGTCAGCTACAATCTTCCCTGCACGCCTCAGAGTCCTTGAGGCGTACAGGTCCTGGAGGGACGGAAGATTGCAGCCAATCACCTTCTCAGCAGAGTGGATGATACGCTGCAGTCTGTTATTGTCCTTCTCCGTGGCAGCAGCGTACCAGATGGTGATGGAGGAGGTGAGGATGGACTCAATGATGGAGGTGTAGAAGTTCACCATCATAGTCCTTGGCAGGTTGAACTTCTTCAATTGCCTCAGGAAATACATCCTCTGCTGAGCTTTTTTGATGAGGGAGCTGATGTTTAGCTCCCATTTGAGATCCTGTGTGATGGTGGTTCCCAAGAAGCGAAAATGCTCCACGGTAGCCACGGGGGAGTCACACAGAGAGATGGGGGTGGGTGGGGCTGGGCTCTTCCTGAAGTCCACTATCATTTCCACTGTCTTCAGAGCGTTTAGCTCTAGGTTGTTCTGCCTGCACCAGGTCACCAGACGGTCAGTCTCCCACCTGTAGGCAGACTCATCGCCATCAGAGATGAGTCCAATGAGAGTGGTGTCGTCTGCAAACTTCAGGAGCTTGACAGACTGATGGCTGGAGGTGCAGGTGTTGGTGTACAGGGAGAAGAGCAGAGGAGAAAGAACGCAGCCTTGCGGGGATCCAGTGCTGATGGTCTGGGAGTCAGACACGTGCTTTCCTAGCTTCACGTGCTGCCTCCTGTCAGACAGGAAGTCGGTGATCCACCTGCAGGTGGAGTCAGGCACGCTCAGCTGGGAGAGCTTGTCCTGCAGCAGAGCCGGGATGATGGTGTTGAAGGCAGAGCTGAAGTCCACAAACAGGATCCTGGCATAGGTCCCTGAGGAGTCCAGGTGCTGGAGGATGAAGTGGAGAGCCATGTTGACGGCGTCATCTACAGACCTGTTGGCTCTGTAGGCGAACTGCAGGGGGTCCAGGAGTGGGTCAGTGATGGATTTGAGGTGGGACAGGACAAGACGCTCAAATGATTTCATGACCACAGAGGTCAGGGCAATGGGTCTATAGTCATTTAGTCCTGTGGGCCTTGGTTTTTTGGGGACAGGGATGATGGTGGAGGATTTGAAGCAGGCTGGCACGTGGCAGGTCTCCAGTGAGGTGTTGAAGATGTCCGTGAACACTGGAGACAGCTGATCAGCACAGTGCTTCAGGGATGATGGAGAGACAGAGTCAGGACCGGCTGCTTTGCGGGGGTTCTGCTTCTTAAAAAGCCTGTTGACATCTCTCTCCAGGATAGAGAGAGACGTTCCTTTGGTAGGGGAGGAGGAGGGGGGTTCTGATGTGGCTCTGATGTGGAGGTTAGTGTCAGGCTTGTCCCATTGTCTTTCAAAGCGGCAGTAGAACTCATTCAGATCGTTGGCCAGACGGAAGTCATTAATGGAGTGGGGGGGTTTAGGTTTGTTTATGTCCAAATGTTTATGTTGTTATCTCCTATATTTCTCTTACTGAAAGCTCTTCAGGCAGTCACGGACCTTACAGTTGTCATTTATCAGAGCATTGTTGGGTGGTATATTTAACCATTGAGGAAGTATGGGAGATAATAAGAATGATTTGAGACTTGTTAGGAACCACAAGTGCGAACATTTGTTCACAGAAAACTTATTAGCTTAAGCCAATTCAGCTGTTTTTTGAAGCTGTTATAGTAAGTGATGACTCCTTAAAGTGTGGGAGGAAACACAGATGGAACAACAGAGTCAACATGCTGAGTATTGTGTTTTAGTATGAACTTAAATTTTACAGTACAGTGAACTATTCCTCTTAACCCTATAATGCCAAATGCATCAAATTTGATACAAGCATTTCTGAGACCTATTGCATCACCTTATGGTAAATACTTCACTCAAAACCCTCTTGTATCCAATCTGATACTTGTCTTCCAACCCCTGGTTGAGACCTTTATCACTACAACAATTCAAACACAGTACATGGGACAATCCAAGTTGGCCACCTTCAGATAGTTCCCAACTCACTGGATCAAGGTAAAGAAAATTGCGATTTTTACGATTTTCCAGTGACATTTTCTTTGAAAGTTTTAGTAATATTCTAACGTGAACACTTAATCTGTTGAAGCAAGTTATAATTACATCATTTTTTGCATTTTAGTATGTAGTAAAATTGTGTATAAAATTTGGAAAAACCTATATGCAAATATTTTTTTGTAAGTTTTTTTTTTCAAATTTTGTGAAAGGGCCAAATAAAGGTTCCAGATTCAAGAAATCAGAATTTTCTGTCCATTATTTCTGGGGTCAGGCATTACAGGGTTAACAGCGGATGTGCAGAGAGCTTTTATATTTTTTATGTTTATGGGTTTCTGCCAAGCCACAGAAGAGATGATTGTATCCAAAAATGATTGAAGAGGAACATATTGATTACTAATGCTCTTTACAATTTGTTTTGTGCAGAGTGCGGTACAGAGGCGAGTCACATTTCAGCCTGACGAATGTGAAGAAATTCCTCCCTGTGACAGGCATCATTTGCAGCCCTTACTTGGATATGACTGGATCGCAGGTACTCCTTATTGGTCTCTTTGTTTATGTCTCTTTCAAATGCATAAATGTCTAATGGAGCTCTAACAATTGATGTTTGTTTTTTTCCTCTAAGGAGTCCTGGATGCCGAGGATTCCTTGATAGAGCGCTCTGACGAGTTCTTCAATGACCTGCACGTGTTTCGATCGCTCCATAAAGACGAGTGTGTCCACAGCCCACAAGCAGAGTGAGCACTTCTCACTTAATTGCACTTGCAACTGATTATGTGAGTCAAGTTTACCTGTGATTGACGATGGCTTCATTAAGTCACTATTAATTAGTTCTCTTCATAGATTTTCTGAGGAGAACCATTCAGGGCTGCTGCTGCCAACAGACAAGGATGACCCAGGAAGTAACACAGACACTCATCAATGTAAGAGGGGTCGGGTTGCTTATTTGAATACTACTACTCTCAGGACTCAAATTTTTCTTTTAGTGACAGCTGAAGGAACTCTTGTCTCTGTTTGCTCACCTCTTCTTCTCCAGGTACATTCTCTTACAGGATTAACAGCAGACTGTTCCCGGTCCCGCTTCACTCTCAGGAGCGCTGTCCTGTGTGCAGGAAGCACAAATCCTCTCATCCTCACTCTACAGCTGAACCAGCTCTTATCAGGTAATAAATGGCGTTAACTGCATTTTATGAACACTTATGAACAACAAAAAACTTAATTGGCATTAGCAGACAATTTTTAAATGTGTCCCTGCTAGATGAAGCCAAAAGATGCCATGTCATTTTAATGAGTTGTTTATGTATTGGCATCTAAAACGTCCTGTTCCTGGGTCTACTTGTACAGTGGCTTCACAAAGTATTCAGACCCCTTCTCTTTGTGGACATTCCTCAGTTCTCACCAGTCTCCCTGTCCTGGCTGCTGAGAAGCCCTCCCCCCAATAGCATGATGCTGCCACCACCATGCTTCAGTGTAGGGATGGTAGTAGCCAGGTGATGGGCAAGGCCTAATTGATGGAGTGCTGCTGGGATGGTCGTCCTTTCAGACTTGGGTTATTTGTCACCTCACTGACCATGGCCCTTCACTCAAAGCTTTAGAAATGGTTTTATACCCTTGGTCTGATCTGTGTCTCGACATGCAGTGAGAATCGTTGGGCCGTACATCCACAAATGAGTGTTTTTCTAAACAGTGTCCAGGCAGTTTGCTACAGGTAAACTCCAATCAAGCTGTAGACACATCTCAACAATAATTAAAGCAAACAGGATGCACCTGACCACAATTTGGAGCGCCACAGTAAAGGATCTGAATAAATGAGGGATTTCAGTTTTTGATATGTAATAAATATGCAAAAATTTCTAAAATCACTTTTTTACTTTGCCATTATGGAGTATTGAGTGTGGATTGATGGGCATAAATGGCAATTTTATTCACTTATAATTAAATCTACTACACAATAAGGTGAAGGAGTCTGAATACTCTGAAGAGCGTGTATGTCTACAATTGCTGTCGTCAAATAATGGTGCCAATAGTTGTAGTGTGTGTTCCTTTAAACTTATTAAAGCAAAATAAAAGGGCAATGTACCAAGGCCGTGGGTTCAGGTGATTTCTACACTTTTTGTAGAGTTTAAATACACTTACCCTTCTTATTGTTTTTTTTATTGTTTGTTTCTGTAAGGGTCAGCATCCCTCGCTCCACCCTTTTGCCACATTACAAGTACAAAGCTCATCGGCGATGCAGCTTTGACCCTTCTGATAGTTTGGGGTTACCATCGGTGAGTAGGTGTTGTATGTCTAAGTTAACATTTTATCAGTGTTCCACAGTCTTTTTTCATCTCAGTGGCTCTCTTCACTACTTTCCAGCACTGTCTCTCAGGCTGGTTGCACACAGGTCAGACCACCCTGCCGCCACCCAGCACCCTCGATCTGCGGAGCAGTTTGAACATGAAGAGCTCGACAGAGTCACTGAACAAGGAACTGGAAGTGAGACACTGCAGCCTTACAACTGTATCTCAAAACAATAATAATTATAATAATAATAATAATGCAATATAAAAATACAATAAGTCCAAATATTAGAATACAAAAAATGGTACAGTTGTCAAATGATGCTTATGTTATTTTTCAGGATCTCTCTGTGCCCCAAGTGTCCAGTCACCAGATCTCTGACCAGATCTCAAATGTGTCACGCTTGGCTCGTCACAACTTCCAGCACTTCTCTCCTAAAACTAAACTAGGAAGCATATCTTACCCAATGTGCTGACAAACCAAACATCAAAATCTATTTTTAAGTGATCCTTGTCGTCTGTGCAAGCCATTTGACTCCACCCAAAATGATTTTCCATTTCTATGTGCATCTTTTAACTATCTGTGCCTGATTGTAAATTGATCTAAGGTAATTTGTTTTCAAGAGAATGAAATGCTTCATACTGGGTATGTTTTTTGTCTAATTACTCATACATGATGTGAATAAAAGCATGTGACAGAGCAGCATATTTTATGTTGACAGGAGCTGCATTTTAGTTCTTCATTTTTTCTGAGCCAATTTAGGCTCCACTTGTGACTGTCAGCAGCCTTGTGGACATGAAGCAAAGGATCAGAACGTTACACCACAAAATTTTGAGTTTGCCATGTAAATTTCACAACATTAAGGGAGTCATTTTGAATCTTCTGTTGTTGAGAAATAGCAATTTGTGTTTCCTTTTCCAGCTGTTTTCTTTGGCTCCCGGGTTTATGCATACTTCTGTTTTTAACTGCCTTTGACACTTCCTCACTGTGAGCCTGTGAACATTGTAGAAATAAGGACAGTATGTACTATAGAGATGTTGCATTTCACAGGAAACCACAACCACCTATACATGGTGTCAAATACTGTAGCCATCCCACCTATGACATGACTTTTTCCAGTTCGTGTCATGCAGGCTATTGTATTTGAAGAGGTTAGATAGTACACAAAACGTGTCGGGGCGTATTCAATAAAGTCGATAAAAGTGAAGGTGTCGCTTCCTTTACTTTCTTGAGTTTATTAATTTTTTCATGATTCCAGTTCAACAACAATGTTTTATGAGATTCTGGTGACCTGCTGTGTGTTGAAATCATAGTACTTTCATGTTTTAAGGCACAAACAGCTTTTCAAAGCAAATCAACATCTTTCATCTGCGCACTGTTGTATTGTATCTGACTGTTGATAGTTATCTTAGTGAGATAGTTATCTGAGAGAAACTTTGTGTAAGGTAAGACTTAGTAGTACTTTGTTTGATTTTTGCCGCAAACAGTTTTTAAGGGAAATGATTCTAGTGAAACTCGTTTCATATCTTCAAACGCTCATGTCACAGATGTTTTTTTTTTTGTTTTTTTTCATTAGACAGACAATATGATTCAAAGTTGCTGAGTTGCTCATTGGCTTCAAGTCCAATATCTTACTGACAGGTCTTTGTCAATAAACTGACTTGGCTTTGATCAGGTGCTCAATCTGAGCTTACAGGAACCTTCTAGAAAACCAATGTTTTTCTAGAAGATACTAGGTGAATTTTCATATGAATAAAACTGACCATCTTTCATTTGTCAAAGTATTACCATACTGCTAGAGAAAAGAACAATTACATTTAAATCTATCTCCAAGCAGTCAATTGGTTACCTTGGAAATGAACAGGATTTGAAACTCATTTGAGACTGATAAGTGAGCACCATTGTCATTGCATTATCCTACTGATATAGACGAACAATGATTTTAATTGTCTGTACTAAACTGCAACACAATAAGAATGAAACTACAGAAAAAATAAAAGCAGACAGTATGTTCATACCTGACGCAAACAAGTTGCAAATCGGTCATTTAAAAATCTTAACAATTGCGTTGTACTGTTGGAAATTACTCAACAGTAAAGTACAGAATCGAAGATCAGGACACCGACACATGAAAGTAGGCCAAAATGTAAAGAAGGTGATGGTCACGTTTTATACTGTAGCAACAAACCCGGTTACACACTGACAGTCTGACTTAAAATCACTTCAGATTTACATGGTAAAACGTATTTAATATAATGGACATAAACGTATCAAGAGCACAATGAACAAGAGGACTGCTAGTGCTGTACTTCAGTACCAGAGAAATGTTGAGGATGTGGGAGGGGAAACTTTATTGTGAAATGTCATCATCTCACGCAGGAACAAAGTGAAGCACATGGGCATTTAAAATGGGCACACTTTAAGTGACTTTTAGTGCCTTGTTTCAGGAACACTTCACCAATGGCGGTCACATAGAGCTCAGCCTGGGTTTCTTGTTGACTTTTTTTTTTTTTCTTTCATCACAAATGTAACTGTTAGCTACAGTATCCTGAGACAGCTTAGAAACCCAGCAGCATGAATTGATTCTCCTAAAGACAGTAACTTGGGTTGATGTTGAGTTTTCAAACTGTGCAATACCTACAACAATACGTGTCACAGTTGACACTGCATACCAACCTGGGGTCTGTGCGTTTATACTGTATCTGGCCTTTTTTGTTTATAAACAAGAAGAGAAAATCTCAAGGTTTCCACTTCCTGTTTTGGGGTTATTTCTATTTTACACCTACATGACTAATACTATTTTAATTTTTGAATGAGATCATAATTCACAATGTAGGGGTTTTACATATTGAATACAAGGAGCGGGACCAGTATATTTGACTATATACTAGGGGTTTTGAAATGGTACCGACTGACCAAGTGTTGGACTTTCCAGACTGAAAGTCCAGGTGATTTCCATTTAAGAAATTAATCGTGTGCTATTCTGACAGCAGATATTTTCATATGTCACAGCAGGAAAATCACATGCGAAATCCAGCACATTAATGATGACTGTGTCCCATTTAAATTGGCGGTCTAGCGACCCCACATTTGGTTTTTTGTTACCATTCACTGGGGTGGTTTACTGGGACACTTAGTGGAACTGATCCATTGTTAGTATTATTAGATCCACCCGTGCTTCTCCTGCTGTGACACGTAAAAATATCTGCTGTGATGATTTAGGGGTGCCCTACAAGCAAGACGTTTTGTATTGTATCTTTAGAATAAATTCAGAGCACTTAGACAGTGGATATCTGTTTTCATTCTGACATTAAAGAGTCTTTTTCTGTTGTCTTAAAAAGCCACATTAAATCTACTTTGATTCAATGCTTAAAACCATTAAACATAACATTAAGTTTTCGTGTTTCTATAGAACATCAAAACTTCTATTGCAATAGATATCAGCTGTCTTCCATATGGAAGTATGGCATCAGTTTTTAACCTCATCTAAACTCAGTCTAACCTCATAATGGTTATTCACATCAGAGCACGGAATGTGGGTTAAAGCCTGCCAGCTCGTTTCCTTCCTCACACACTCGACTCAGTTCAAGGAAATTGCTGCTGTTTGCACAGACTGTTGGCCCGCCTTAATAAAATGAACAGTACACTGTACGCGCTGGTAGCTGTATCCTCTACAGTCTGTAATTTTCTTTAAAGAGACAATGAAGGAAATACTTGTACTGCTGGTTCTGCTGAGTGCCCAAACTTCCAAGGTAAGCTTTGTGTCTGTTTTTCAGTCTGTCATGCACTGGCGGTGTTTATCAGGCACTCACAAAAAGGTCTGAATTGTCAGTTTAAGTTTTACTTGAATAGATTCTGGGAAATGTGAAGTAACAGGCACCGAGGGACTTTCATAGACAGTATTTGTCAATTTGTCAAATGATGGTTGTGTCATAAAAATGGAAACGCATCTGTCTTAAACATGTTACCATTAAGTATCTTTGTCACCTGTCCTGAAGCCAATAAAGACAGTTTCCCTTTTCTTTTAAAACACTCTTAACACTCCTTTTCTGTATAAATGCTAGTTTTGTCTTGAGTCTAGACAATGTGACATTACAGTGGAGAGTCATACTGTAAAGATTTAACATATAGTTGTAGTTGTGGTGAAGCTATGAATATTTGGTTTCGCGTGTCTGGAATTCAGTGCAGTTTCAGACTGAATATCTCATTCTTGAGACACCCAGTAATGGGATGATGTAGCAACTCTCTGTTGTCTTTCACTCTCACTGTGCACTTCTCATAAACATGGGTTTAAGGCATGCAGCCAGGGGAAAGAGGGAAAAAACAAAATGTTCTTTTTGATAAACTGTCCCTACTCAGAGGTTTATCTCTCTGTGCTATCAGGGGTCACTACAGAAGAATTTTTGTGCTTCAGAAGTGAGGGCTTCTAGGTTGCCGCCTCTATTTCCTGTAATACGAGAAACACACTGCTACTGTCAGCATATTCTTAGTTTTGCTTGTCATTGGAGGGTATTGTGGTAAGACAGTTTCAGGTTTATGCATAACCAATGCTGTGGTTACTGTATAATGTTTTGGTAATGGGAGGTAAAGTGAGTTTGTACCTGCATTACAACTTGAATGCATGTGTGCAGTGCTCAAAGCCCAAACATTTTAGATAGCCCCACACAGAGTAGAGATACTGTGAAGGTGAAATGCACCTCCTACAAATTCAGAACAATGTCTGCCTGTTTGACCATGTCTGCAGCTCAGGCCTGGAACAAAAGGGAAAAAGTGGGCGCAGGTGTGGGTGATCAGGTACTACTTGAAGTCTTTCTTTAACATAATGAAACGTTTAACCATTCATTGGTCAACTTGTCTGTTTCCCCTGTTAGCCACTGACTAAATTGTTGATTTTCAAATTACTGTCTTTATTGATGGTTGGTTGAAGGTGTAGCTTTATAGTTTACTTCAGAGCAGGTACATTTCAAGAATAAATGTCTGGCACATGCATGTCAGGCCTGCAAAGATTTTTAAAGTAAGTAGTTTCAAAGTTACTCAGTTTACCTGAAACCCCTCCAACCGGTTTAATGTGGTTCTGCATGTGTGTCAGTGGGTTATGCGAAATGACTTTTATGTTCACCACTATTTTCATCTGACTAGCAAAAGATAAGCATCGTCTCACTTTCCTGTAGGTGTGTTCGCAGCCTTATAAGGTGGACTCAGATGGAAGGTGTCGCAACTCAACAAGTGAATACATGCCTGAAGGAACTAAGCGGTGCTGCAAGAAGTGCCGTCCTGGTAAGTGCTGTGCTGTGAACAACAGCTAGGACTGCAATTTTTAATGAAGTTTCATTAAAAGAAAAAAAAACCACCTAGACTCATATCAGTGCTTGGGTACTGTACTGAAACATGACACATCAACTTAAACCTTTGTTGTTTAAAGCTTGGGCGTGGAGGTGTGAAAGGAGAAAAATAGTAATTAGCTAAAGATATTTATTACTTTCCTTGTCTCGTATAGAGAAACAAAAAGTGAAAAACGATATGAAGCTGACTCTTTAATGTTTCCTGCTGACTTGTCTTAAAATGAATATCCTGTATAAGGGGTCTTCATTTGTGGCTAAAAAACATGATATACAGCAGTGTTTAAAGATTATAAACTAAAACTGCTCATCTTTGAACCAGTTGATGAGCCATTTATAGGCAAGTACAACAAAATAAAGAAGTCAATCAGTGGCTTAAAAGGATGTTTGTATAATTGTTTTTTCAATGGCAGCAAAAAGTATTTTAGTCTTTGACTTTCAGTTAGATTTTGACCAATTTTTCATCCAAATGTCATTAAACATGATTTTGCACTGCAGTGTAGAGCTAGTTATTCCTGGTATTATAAGTATGATACATGGAAAAATGTCAGATCAGTTTCATCGCTTTGATTTAACATAAACTTGTTCGTGCTGCCCTTCTGTCCACATGTCCCTCAATTTGTTGACTTCTATTTCTATTAAAGGGATTGAGATTAAAGGTACCATTGTAGCTTATGTGGCACAGCAAGTGTTTTGGCTTTGAACAGAACCAGCAGTGACATCTGCGGTTCAGGTGTGGCCAGCAGTGCAGCATGAGCTGCAGCTCATACGAGCTGTCCTCTACACCCATTCCCAATAATCATGTAAGGATTTTTATAAAAACTGTTGATATCTCCTGTGTCTGCTAACCTCATCTCTCCCGCTCAGTGTGGAGTTAATTGTTTTACATCCCATTTCTCTACTATGGAGTGAGTGAGGTTAGCAGACGGTGTTTATCTGAATGCTGTAAAATGTATGTGTTTGATTGATAGCCACTATATCTTACTGCTCTCAAGCATCTGAATGAAAAAAATTAACACTTCTAATTGCATTAGTTATTAATGACAGTAAATCTCACAAATGAAAACTATGATGTAAAAAGAAAAACATATGAGAGATGATGTTAAATCTTCACATTTTCATGTTACAATATGTATATGTTCTTGTAAAATGTGTAAAAAATGCAGTGACTTGTGCGGATTAATGTGGATGCATTCCTGTACATATACAGGTGAGCGACTGATAGAGACCTGCACCGAGACTACTGACACTGTGTGTAAGCCATGTGAACGGGACCAGCACATGGAGGGCTGGAACTTTGCCAACAACTGCTTCGCTTGTGAAAAATGCAAATCAAGTCAGTAGCTGCACTGTAAATCTCCATTGATAGAAAGGATGCTGACTCTATTTCATATCTCTTGATTTATTGTCTTGTTCTACTTTTTTTAATACATGACTGTCCCAGTGAGAAAAACATGTTTCTGTATATAACCAGAAAAAGGTCTACAGCACGCCCAGCACTGCTCCCCTACCACGAAGGCCAGGTGTAAGTGCATGCCTGGGATGTATTGTATGATGGGATTTGATGACCTGCACTGCACAGAATGTAGGAAATACAGTCTATGCAAAGCTGGTTATGGAGTGTCTGTGCCAGGTACAGCATCTGCTATTTTTCAATAGTCACTAAGTGTGTTACCATGCAAGTAATTCTTACATCAAACCTTATGGAAATCTCCTTTTTGTGAGGGCCCTTCATAATTATCGTAAATTTCACATGTCAAGAATAGAATTACAGTTTGTAGAAAAGGTGCTCTTGACTATCAGTCTACCATTGCTTTTATATATATTGTCTTTATATAGTTCTGTAATCCAATTAATTGCGTTATATCCTTCATATAAGTGCTTTTAATACACCTGCCTCTAAGGTATATATCAACCATGTATTGTCAGACTTAATAAGTAATCCAAAGTGTACCATGTTACATATGTATGTATAAAAAAGTTGAAATCAAATGTGAAATGTGGTGAAATGTGAGTAAACTGCAACATGCTTGGTTGATGTTCTCAGGGACAGCAAAGTCAGATGTGAAGTGTGAACAATGCCCCGATGGGACTTTCTCTGACAAAAACTCCAACACAGATCGCTGTCAGCCTCATACAAAGTGAGTGTAGGAAGCCCACATAATGTAGGCCTATACAGCTATTCGAAAGTTGGCTCTTTTACCTCTGTCTTTGTGTTTCTACAGCTGTCACGGGAGTGCTGTTGTTAGAAAAGGCAACACTACCTCGGACAATGTGTGTGAACATCATGATGTTACAACCGCGCAGCTTCAAAATACAACACAAGAGCGTGACGTTGGCAATGTGTTCACAACTACAAGTACAACGAGGAGCAGAGTCTTAGTAATCTCAGACTTCACACCGCCTGTTTTAAAGGAACTATACCATTCAACAAAAAGCCCAATACCACACACAGAACCTGACATTAAACTGGGTATGGTAACTGATTTGGTGTTTTTAAGCATTCACCGTGAGAAAACTGTGAGGTATAATAAGTATTTCAATATTTCTCTCTTTCTGCCTCTGTGTTGTGTCTGTTTTGACCTCTGTGTTAGCTGCTGTCATTGCCAGCATCGCTGGACTCATTTTGTTTTTCATCACTATCATTCTGGTGTGCTTTTACAAACGTGTCTGCAAGACAGGTAACTATATTCTGCAAAAAACATTGTTCTTGTTTTGTGGGAAAGCTATAATTGTATCTAGATCATATTCATCCTCTATATGAACTTGAACTACAGAATAATAATGACCATTATTTGTCAACTTCTTAACAGGAACTGTGTCATATTTTCACTTCCTTAAATGCCATTTTTGGATGTTAACTCAGCATTTTGGGGTTTTTTTCCCCCAGGCACAGGACAATTTCATCCTAAAGTGGATGCAAATGGAAACTGTGAGAGTGGTGATAAAGTGAGTCTTGCTTGGCTTTTCTTTTTCATGATTGCATATATACTCAGTGACCATTTTATTAGGTACACCTGTGCAACCTGTTGCAATTCAATACAACAGCTCTACCATAAATTCTAAAACTTACAAAGTTTATAATTTTTAGTTTTTGGATACACTGTCAGAAATGCATAAATTCAATAACATGATTATTTCTGGGGTCATATCTATGGGTGTTGTACTGGACTACTTTATATTCAGAGCTGCTTCTAATTCTATGTCCTATTTACATATATAAGGGGGGCTGAATATTAAAACCCCTCTGAATATAGTGCATCACCATCACTTACTATGACCTCAATCCAGTAACACATCTAACTGAAAACAAGAAGACTTTATGGCAGAACAGCTGTATTTGAATGCATTAGACTGTACAGGTGTACCTAATAAAGTGGCCAGTGACTGCATTTATGGTCATATAAAATACTGAAAATTAAACTTCACATTTCTTTCTATTGCAGCTCAATCAGGGTTATTTGGGGGAAACTCAGATGACTCCAGTCAAAGTTTACTCAGTAGAACAACAGTGTCTGCTGGGAAAAGGGGAAGCCTACAGTGACCATAGTCAGTCTAGTACCAATACTGAAACTTCAACCCGAACAGATGGCTGCAGCAGCCACGAGTCCATCGGCCCTTTGCAATCCACTATCGCTCTTAACAATTCATACTCTGCTCTATCAGAGCCGATGACTTTAATTTCAAATGCAGAGCCTGTCACACCTCTGCCCAGTGTCCCCTCACAGCCTTCCTCTCAGCCCACCAGTCCGCAGATCATCAGCCCTGTAACCTCCAGTCCACATGTCAATGTCAACATCACTTTCCACATAGGAAATGGGTCTTGTGGGACGCCATCTGTCATGCCCACAAACTTGAAAGAAACAGACTGTGAACTTCCCTTTGGAGAGGAAGAAGGGTCCTTTAGTGTCCCACAGCAAGAAGATGGCAAACAGTCACTGATGTCAGTGCAGGACAGTGCAAGTTACAGTGTATGAAGACTGATAAATTGGTTAGTTTCTGTCATGATGCAACATTGACAACAATCTGACTGTTTTTATGAGGACATGACAAGCTTAAACCCTTGTTGTGTTTCCATAGCAAAATCATACTCTTAATATGTGTGTATATATGTATATACAGAATATGGTAAATAAAGATGTGAATATTGTCTCTCCGTTTGTGATGCAGTGTAAGTACAAGTATTTGCAAATTAAAAATGGATGTAAATTCTCCCATGTCACCTGTAGTAAGGTAAAAAGAGTTGATATCAAATTTCTACTACTACTATTTCGACTACTTTCTATCTTTCTGTTATTGTTGGCACACTGTTGACATTTTAGTCATATGCGATCATTAAAAAAAACAACTTAAAAGAAAGAATAAGTGATTCCAAACTGGAGTCACGTGCAGACTTAATTTAAATGGTAAAATACACAAAAACGTTATGTCTACATTAAGAGGGTACCCCAGCAATTTAATATTGCACTTACATAAATGGTGAGGACTCACATGACAGAGATCAAACAGCAGAAAAGAAGCAGAGGCTGAGACATTGTGACTTTCCACATGTGGCTCCAGACATGCAACTTTCGTAATGCAACTCAATAATATATTTCATGAGACCCACCTGAATCTTAAATGCCCACTTCCCCGCACAAAACTTCACAACCCTTGTTTGTAATGCTGACTACCTAACCCTTATTGTATCACCAAAGAGACGCAAAGTGAGCACAAGACAAAAAAAACTACCAAGACGCAAATAAATCCCAAAATGACCTACAAAAAAAGATTCAAAAAACCATGAGGAGTCATAAAACATTTCAATTGAAGTTGTTTTACATCTGGTTTAGTGTGGGGCTTGTATAGGACAGGCGTGGGGGGCCCTTTATTTGCCTATGCCCAAGGGCCCATTGTCTCATTATCCGTCCATGCCTGGACCCAAATAAATGGTAGAAGACTGATTGATGCTTTTAACCAACTAAGAAATAAATAAGTAATTTGTTCATTAATTTAGGTTTTTGCTAAAAAAAAATCAACACATTATGAACTGATGAGCTTCCAGGCTATTGTCTTATAAGTCAAGACCTGCAGATACCTCAGACTGTATATAAAGCTCTTTATTTATCTTTACCTACATTATTTAGCAGATACCTTATGAGTTTAATAGATTTAGGCCTCTTCCATGGAGGTACTGGTATGTGGGGTACCCTCCACCACCTGTACTGTGGACACTGGGGTGTTTTCTGCGGTCGCTCCTGACACCTGCTGGTTAATGGTGGACATGGCAGCAGATGACAACCTCTCTCTTTTGGCTCATAAAAACGTTCCGGTGAACAGTGACAGTCCAATTTAATGGCAGTTTGTACCCTTATTTTTAAGCCACCTTCTCCTGTGGGTTAAGTTGCAGTTTGTATCTATTTCGTTTTAGTTCTATGTTTGTTTGTTGTAATCAAGGTGGCTAGGCAGCATGCTAGCCAGCGATGCTAACCAGGGCAAGTCTGAGCCACTCTATTCTTAGAGGGGGATAAGTATAAGTATACTTGTATTTGTATTTTTTTTACGCTTTATATTCACTCCCCAAATCACTTTGATGCCTAAATTACATTTAGCCTAACTCATATTTCGTATCTACATATTTATGGACGAACTGCATTTATCGTGTGAATATAAATTGTGATACCCTCCACCCCCCATGGTTCAGTGCCGATGGTTCAGTCTGTTGCCGCTGTGTGTTGCTCTCCTTCCTGAAAGAGACTTGCACTGGAGCTGCTGATGTCGCTACACTGAGGCTGGTGAGTTGTGTCTTTTTCTCTTATTTTTATTCATTTCTTCGATTATGAATTGTCATATTAATATGGCCTTATCTTCCATATGCTCCCCCCGAATCCACCTTTTTTAATATGTAGCTTATTAAACTGGTGTTTTTCTCAATTTTGTGTGTGTGTGTGTGTTTCTGCTCCCTCTCATCCTCCCGCTGTGGCTGGAGGTGTCGTGGTCCTGGTCGGTCATGTTTACAAATTCAGCTCGCAAGTAAAGTGGATCGAGCCAGTATAAAGACATCTGTTCTAAGCCACAGCACATATGTAGGTTGGATAGTTTGTGGCCCAGGCAGCTGAAACCTGCAGGAAGCTTCTTAACACCGGTGAGGGAGGAAGACAGGAACAGGAGATAATACCGCTGCAGGTGTTTCCCTGTTTTCCTGTTGATTGGTGCAGACACTCATCTGTGGATATCAGTAAATCCTCCACAGTGAGAGGGGAAAGCGATGTAGCAAGGCAGAGAAGTTGAAATTGAGGTTAATGTCATTGTTGCATTATTAAATGTTGTAAGCACAAGACACTGTGCAGGTTCTGCCATCATTAGTTTTTGTTGGTTTTATAGTGATTTGATCAACAAAGCTCCAGTACTCTGATTAAAAGTGCTTTCATATAGGGCTGCATCTTAAGACCATTTTAATTGTCCATTAATCTGCTATTTATTTTCTCCACTTGCCCATTATCAAGTCAGAAAGTTTTGAAAACGCAATGCATGAAATGCAATATCATTTCCCCAAAACCGTAGGTGACGGCTTTAAATTATTTGTTTTGGTGACCACAGACCGAGACCCAAAAATATTCAATGTACTATAATAAAAAGCAAACAAAACGGCTAAATATTTATGTTAAATAAGCCGGTTTCCCATTTTTATAGTTTGTTGATTAATTTTCTGTTGATCTGCTAAACAGTTTACAGCTCTACTTTCAAACTAAGGTTTAACCAGTTTTACCTATGTGAAGTGACAGCCAGCTGCGGCAGCACACTGAAATCTCTATGAGTAAGATTATATGTTAAATGGGCTTTCATTGACATCCTGTTTGTCAATGTTTAACCACAAGAATCTTCTCCAGTTAATGATTTCTCCGCTATAAATGTATTAGACCGTGTGCTAGGCGCTGGTATTCTCTACTAATAAAAGATTAGTGACATCTTATTTCTGTTATTTGTCATGTTTCGACAGACATAATAAAGGTGAAATCCCAAGACTCCTGAAGATCTTGTCAGTCAACTCCCACATGGAAGTGAACCACTCAACTGAAGATTAAACCAAGTACACCCAGCTCCAGAGCATTGCCCTCTTAGATGCCTCTCAGTCTCCGTCTTTGCAAATGGCTTGCTGTCTGAAGGACGAGCTCCTCTGTTCCATCTGCCTCAGTATCTACCAGGACCCCGTCAGCTTTGGCTGCGAGCACTACTTCTGTAGAAAGTGCATAACCGAGCACTGGAGCAGACAGGAGCCTCACGGTACACGAGACTGCCCAGAGTGCCGGAGGACCTTCGCCGATCCTCTCCTCTCCCCGAGTCTCAAGTTGTCCAACATTGTGGAGCGCTACTCGGCCTTCCCGCTGGACGCCATCCTTAACGCTCAAAGGAGCTCCTATCCCTGCAAGGACCACGAGAAGGTCAAGCTCTTCTGCCTCACTGATAAAAGTCTGGTGTGCTTCTTCTGCGACGAGCCAGCGCTACACGAGCAGCACCAAGTGACCACTATTGACGAGGCCTACGAGGAGATACAGGTCAGCTGTAGCACAAACACACTGTGACAACTCATTAGCAAGGTTGAGGCTGACATTTTCTTTAAACCCGTCAGTACTCTGCGCCACATTCAGGCAGTTGCACTCACTGACCCCAGGGGAGCTGCCCAGACAGTTCAGCCTCAGTCCCTTTACTGCTACAGAGCATCTCCACTGAAGCAGCTTGGAGACTGTGCTTTGCTGATGAGTACTTTGGGCACAGTAGGTGGTGAGGAATGAGACATATCTAATTTACTTTTCCCTCTCTGATGCCCACATTACCTGACTCATCTGTGAGTTCAAGTCAGTGTCATACCTTCTGAAGTAAAGTGGGTTTTTTTTTTAAAGGAATAAATGTCAAACCTGCCTTTATATTGCCTGTACCGGTTTTTTAAATTATGACATAAATTCTGAAAAATATTTGCAATATTTCAGCAATAGTACATCAACTTACATATCACAGTGATAGTAGAGATGTATTTGAGTTTATTTGCATTTTAGAAGCACTATAGATAAAATGTAACATCCACAGTTGAAGTCTGGCAGGAGACCTTCGATGCATGTCAGCCCCTCATCTCTCTCCTTGTGTTTCCTGTCTTAACTTCTCTACTTAATTTGGCCTCAAAATGCCACAAAAATTCTTTAGAAAATAAAATACATTTGGTTTGTTTTGGTGGAGAGATCTTCACTCAGCAAGTAATGAAATCAGTCAGTCTGAAACCTTAATGAGCCAGTAAACTTTCCATGACAGTAGCTTTGATGAACTTCCTTACAAAGTGTATGTTAATGTGTCATATGTGTTTACACTGAGTCATATTTTCCACATTCAAAGGGCTGGTTCAGTGTTTGCTTTCCTCTCACTGTTTGGATAATTCCATTCCCACTGAGCCAAAATCCAATAACTGTGAAACAAATCTCCTAATCCCGTTCCTTCTTTCTCCAGTATGCACAGAAACACATTCCACTCTAATGTTATGTAGTCTGTCTTGTTTCTTAAGTCTGCTCTTACTAAAGTAGATATTCAGATCTGTTTTTATTTAACATAAAAAGCATTTGATATCCAGTTTTCTTGGCAAATAGCACAGTGGGACCTCTAATGAGAAACAGACCCAAGTGTTGATGGTTGACACTCAGCTGTGCAGTTATTCAAGGTTTACACTCCCTCATTGCAGCATAGACCATAGACCATCGACCACACTGCATTATCTCTGCTTTTGGTTGCAGAGACTGTATCAGTGTGATGGCCTATTCATTCCAGTGACCTCTTACGCCCCTCTGAAAGTGCATCTTTGACAACTGCAAGCTCATTCTGCCCTCCATGCTCCAAATCAATGAGCAGGTCTATATGCAGACTGCAGCTGATTTATAAACTCTATCTGATAGAGAGGTAGGGAGACAAATCAATGAATAACAGTCATTTATATAATTCGTTTTCGAATGGAAGCATGTATGACCAAAAGCATTATTAACCATTATTAAGCGGTCCGGTCCAGAAGTACTGTAATTAATGAGGGCAAACTTTAGAACTGGAGAAAATTATCACTATATGTAATGTTATCCAAGTAAATATGGTTAAATTGTATTAAGTGTCATGGTTACATCTGTATTTATTGTCTTAGATTTTAGCACATATAGCCTAGATCTCACATCAACCTGAATTGCAGATTTTCAGTGATTTTAAATAGGTCTGGTGTTGTTCTCCTTCAAAGTGTTGGAGAATAAACCAAGTCAGTCAGAGCTTTGTGAGATGGATAAAGAATAAGTGCATCGTCTTCCTATTTCAGGACCAAAAAAATGGCCACAAAGATAAAAGCAAGTGTGGATTAGATTGCATAACAATGCAGGTTCTTGTAAATCAACTTACAGTAGAAATACGTTTAAGGTGATGTATTTCTAATTTCTATATGAAATACTAACTCCTCTAAGCAGCTGCTATTGAGGCTACAACAGATATGATGGATATGCTGCTTGCTTATTAGTTAGAGCAAAATTAGTCTGTAGTTTTTTATGAAAAAAATTAATGTTTTATTTGGATTATAATCAATTTGTCCCATTGAGCTGTTTATGAGGCCAAAATAAGGCCATTAATCATGGAATAAAAGACAGGCACAATGAATTCAAGTAATAGATTACATGTAAACAGTCAGTGGTTAGTACGGAGCTACAGTCGTACCCGTCTGTGTTCTGTGTTAAATTTAATTAACAGTACTGTGAACATCAGTGCTGTTCTCCTTAACTTCCAATCAGGCTCTGCACTGAAAGCCTGAGAAAGGTCAAAACTGTGTAATCTGGGAGCAGAAGTAATTAGGCCCAGTACAAGATGTTTCTCTTTTCTTGGACACCAGCTTGTCCCTCTGCTTGGAGCTCCTTTCAAGGCGCCGATCTGGCATTTGGTATTCTGGCAGGAGCTTTGGAGACTTCCCAGATCTACAATAGTGAGAGAGAGCATGAGTACACAGAGGCCCCATCGGAAACAACCACGTCCCAAGATGAGCTTGGCATTCTTGCTGTTTTAGATCTACAAGTGGGATGGTTTGTTATGTAACATTTCGTCCCTACCAGACAGTAACAAACTTTAGAACAAGCAGCAGATGGTGTTACAATTATTTTCTGTCACATTCATTACAGATCACAAAGTACATTTTATTAGGAATGTGTCTACTGTAACTGTGAACCCTGTCATAATAGTCAGCTCACATATTTAATTTTTTACATTTTTGTGCAGTGAGGAGACAGGAGCTGTGTTAGATACAAATGCGTGAGAGTTATGTCCGCAGGCACTAACTTCACTTTTAGCATCAGGCTTGACAATGCTTAACTAAAGTGCCAAAACAACATGGTGAGGATGTGTTAAAGTGCAGCAGCAATCAGCTCCAGTGCTTTGACTATCTAGGCCAGAGGGGCACATGTGCCAGCTTGGTGGCCTCTTTTAAAATGAACCTTAGAGTTTTTGTAGGGTGGGAAAGTTGGTAGATGAGGGGCGAGGGATTAAAAGCCAAAGCTTAGTCTCTTTGTGTTGAATTGTTTGACACTTTGGCTCTTTAAGAGGAGTTCACCAAGAGGCTTGGTTGTGGTTTTGTTAAAATTGCAATATATTCTTGAGTCATTATTTTTTCCCAGAGTTATTAAAAAGAACATACTGATATCTGAGGAATAATGATTCACTATTACTGTCCATTTTCCCAGCAGTGTCTGTTATTAGATTACATCATCCTCTCACCCGATCAACTGCTAGAGGAGCAGGATAACACATGCACATGCTCCATCACCTTGGTGTTACCCACCTTTCTTCAGACAGCACAGCACTCACGATTAATGTGTTTCACAATCAGAACTGCGCAATCCAATCAACATTTACAGTAATCACCCCGACTCAGACATTTGGACCAACCCTTACAATCGGGCACTGTGATGAAATACAGAAACATAAAAACAGTAATTTGTGATCCAGAGCTGCTCAATTCCTTTGGTGACACATCAGGAGGAGCACTTGATCTCTAAATAAATAATTTGGTAATGGGTTTGTATTCATGGCTTATGCATTACGTAAGCCTTAACTCATTGTCACTCATTGTAAGAATTCAAAGCCTTAGATTTGGTATTCTGTAACAGACTAAATTTCCACAGGGTTCAGATGTGCCGCACACTTCAGTTATGTCATGCCACCACCACTTTAACTGTGTGTTGACAGTGTGCTGGGCTGGCCAGTGTCCACTGATGAGTGCAGCCTTTGGTTGGTTGTAATCTCCTTAGCCTGGCATGTCACTCTGCTGACCTCAGGTCCTGAGTCTTGCTGCTGTGTTGAGAGCTTTACCTCCTGCTGATTTGCATCCTTTTCCTCCATAAACGCTCCTGCGGCCAAATTTGTAACGCACAAACACATCCAGCACCCGACTGTTGCAGGGTGACACACACACATCTGACAACACATAATTGCTTGTTTGCGCGCATTTCTCAACAAAAAGGACATTAAGGTAGGATCGAGGAGGATTTATCTGTGGCTCTGCCATTTGCTTCAGGGAGCAGAGATTTCACAGGGAACTAATGCATTCTGATTAGGAGGGGTTTTATTCTGCCAATCGTATTGGACGGCATTAAATACCATTTAAACCTAACGTGCAAGAGCGGAAAACCCTCTTAATGCAAAATTATCTTAAACTTCTTGAGAACTGAAACATTTAACAGAGCCACAATCATCTCCAGAAATCTCCATATTCTCAAAACGCATAATTTTAATCCTCTGTTATTTTGTTGTGGAAATTTTTGTCCGTCAGTCTCGCTCATTGAAGTCATTTGATGAGGTTATACCCGAGAAGCCAGACATTCTTATCTACCAACCCTCATTCCTTCACCCTGTGAAGTGTGTGTTTTATGTTCTGGGAAATAATGCCTTTATTTTAGGCAACATAGGCTAATGGTGATGAGATTACAGTTCCCTCCCTCTGCCATGCTACACTTGAAGAGCTGGCGCCATCTTAAATAGAGGTTGGCTGGATCGCTGTAACCCTGATTGGAGCTGGACGAAGCTGTGCACTTATTATCACACCACTGTGGCCTAAAGTTGGCAGTCTGCTCCTGCAGAGGACAAAGTGGAAGCCACAGCGGCCACTGTGCCTTAATTGTGATGATCGAGACTGTCAGTGGGTTGTGTGCAACCACAGTATTACAGGGCGAGACAGACTCTTCCTGCTGTCTAATTGCCCTGGGGACATCTTTACGCTCTACTTGACAGCGGTGCAAGACCAGATAAGAAGACTGCAGCCCCTGGTTATCCATGCACATTTGGGGACTAAACTTTGTTCATGAGACTATAGAAACTGTAGTTGGTATGAGAAAGAAGAACAGCAGCAGGCAGCTGTGCAGTGACGCTGGTTTGAGTTCGACTAAAACCCACGCAGCTGAAGAATTAAATGATTACCGTGGCGTTGAGCCTCCCACGCAGACCTGTCAGTCAAATTATCCAGATGCACCTGTGTGCTGTCCTCCATTAACACCATCCTTATACCTAGTGATTTCTTCCTTATCACACCACAAACATGGGATTAATCGTGAAAACGTATTAGCATTTTTCTCATTTGCCTCGCTGTAATGCAGGGTGGTGTTTTGAAAGGGGAGAATGAGCATGCCAGCCTTTGAAGTGTTCCTCTGGTGGTTTTAAAACAGGGCTGTCTTTCACTCTCCGGCTGACAGAGCCCAGCCGAGAGCTCACTCTGAGCCTGCCATCACCACGCACGGCCGTGCTGCTGCAGTAATGAGTCAGGCAATTTCAAGGGCACCCACGGCTGCCATCTCCCCTGTGGCTCGCCTCAGTCTGCTCTCCTTTCCTGTAGCAGCTCCATCTCTCTCTCTCTCTCGTGTCTCTGTTTTTCTTTCTCCTGTGCTGTCTTCTCTCTCAGTAATCTTCTCCTCGTTCCTGAGCTATGTGCTTTATTAAATGCCACAGATCTTGTTTGGTAACCAATTCCTTTGAAGAAGTTAGTTCCCAGCCCCCCACCCTGCTAATTTCCCACCCACCCATCCCAGACAAATGAGTTTGTCCAGCTTGGCGGTCAGTCAGGGTGGTGTGGCAGAGAGGCGGCATTCATGTGGAAATGGAGCCATGGGGAAAGACACAACAGTCATGTTCCATTAGAGTAGTGCTGGCATAATATCCTCATCCGGAGAGAGGCGGTAGCTTGTCCTGCACCTACTCCTGATACCGCTGATGATGCTTGGGGCAGGATGTGTGTTTACTTCAGCCCTTGATGTTGGTAAATTATCAGATAAACAGCTATATTGATTGGAGAAAGAAGAGCTGCTGCTGCCTCCCTCACACATAACATTTTGTCTTGTTTAGATGATTACTTTGGCTTGCACTTTAAGTGAGTCAGATGTCTGTACATCTGTTGTCCATATGAAATGTTTATGTAGGCCTTCTGCACAGATGAGTTGGCTTTGCAATTTGCCACATGTTTTCTAGCAAGTAAAAATGGCACATTTTACAGCTACATGCTCTAGGATACTAAGAGACCAGGACTCCATTACCCACAAGAATTCTAAGGCAAATGTGATCCATCTTATGAACTCCGTTCAAGCCTAGTAGGTGTTTGGAAAGCTAAGAGCATCTCCAGAAGCTCCTGAACGTGCAGGAGGAAGTGTACTCAGTGCGGCAGGTTTTATAATTTTATAAGTTCCTTTTTAGCTTGACTGCTACAACAGAGCCAGCCCTATAGTCTTGAATGTCCTTGACTGACTGACTGACATAGTGATAGAGTTGAGTGATCATGGTTCCGCCACTGCTCAGCAGAATACCACATGACTGAGTTGTCGTTTCCCCATCAGCCATTTCTCTTTCAAAAGGAATTGGTGCTATTAGGGGGCGTCTACAGCCTGCAGTGTTGCCAAGAGACTTTGATTCGACTAATTTTCAAAGTGACAAATCTAGCAACTTTACAAACCTTTGCTACTTTCCTTACAAGAGAGTCATCAGTACGGGTTAACATGGGGCTGGAACGGCACCTTTGATTGATAAGCAAATAAGTCTGAGTGTCTAAACAGAGACCCCCAGCCCCTCACCCTTCCTTGGTTATGGTCCTTTTAATTTCATAGTTGCATAAGAAATGGTGCCTTGCTTAAGCAGGAACACATAGAAAGCTCCTGGTTTAAATTCAAGAGGTTATTATAAAGTTCGGCTGTATGATTTTAAAAAAAGAGCAGAGTAGTAGAATCACTTGCTGATTGGTACAGAGAAATGCACTTCTGGTGTGAACAGCCAGGCCACACATGACACAGATGGACTGGTCATTATATTGAACTTGTTCAACAACAGAAACAGAAAAATGTAATTTTATTAGGAGCACCTAGCTAAAACGAATGCAGTCTAATGCAACTATACATCCCACCTTCATGAATATTGTTAATGCTCACTTTTTGTTGAAACTAGCCTCCAGGCTGACCATTTAATTGAATCTATAATCAATCAGTTCTCTTCTAAACATCATTACTCTCATTCCAAAGAGCTGCTGAATAAACTGGCAACTGACTGTATATATGCTCAGCAACATGGATCTGAAGAGGTGTATTCTGAGGTGTACTTTCTTTTCTGTGGAAATGACACAAACTCACCCCACATGACTGTATCCTGATGATTCATTGTAGCTGAATGCGTTGTACCTGTTGTATGACATCAGTAGTCAGACACGTACCTGTCAGCTAGTTAAAACCTGCAGGTCACAGGAGTGATGTGTGCAAGCTGTGACTGGTCTGGTAGGTCGGAGAAAGGAAAGGAAGGATCACTGCCGAGGAGAGATTTGCTGGTCATCTTAGTGAATGAAAGGGGAAGTGCTGTCCTGAAAGTTTTGCAGCTTAAAGTAAGGCTTAATGCTGAGTCCTAATGTGAGGCAGATCAGCAGGGAGAGCAGCCTGCATACCAGTGACATCACTACAAACGATCACATTAAATAAAAAAGACCAGGCAGTGAAAGGTGTTGTGTAAATGGCTCCTCTTTCTTCAGCAGGCTCTGAGGTAGAATACCCTGTCAAAAGTGCTGAATGTGAAATGAGAGGTTGAGGAAGATAGCTTTTAGGCAGAGACAATTGCAGATCTTGGTAAATGTTAAAAAATCCATGAGTGGTGAGTGATCGCAACGCAGAGCAGTTAATATTTAGTCGTCTTTGCCTTTTATTTTTGCCTGTGTCGGTTTGATTTTTGGGTGGATGTGAACTGCCGTCCCCCACTGTCGCAGCCAATAGACTCTGAGCCCTGCATTGCTTGATTAGCTGGAGAATTAAGACAGATTACAGGCCATTGTTCTCGGGGGTCTGCACAGGGCCAGACTGGGGCATCATAATTTCCTGTAATTCCCTGTGTCCGTGATTTGCTGCAGATGATTTAATTAGACCTGCTGCTGATAGGAGTCCTCATTTATAGCTTCCAGTCACCCAGATCTGACTGCCCTCCCCGAGCAAACCAGTGACCGAGAAATAGAGGGTGACCCTGAAGATGTTTACATGTTAAATGCCACTTGTCTTTCAATGGGAAAGTCAAGCTGTATTTCTGTTTACCTATAAACCTGTGGCTCTCACCACAGTGGAGGTGCACAGGGACAGATGATTGATGGGCAGGTGCTGGGAAATCTCTCACATGCTCAGTCTCAGTCTAATTTTATCAGTGGGATTAGGAAAATGCTGTTAAATTATGCAACAATTCTTTCTAAAACATTTGTGTAATTGTCAGAGTTGTGAGAAAAACACTGATTAAATAATGGCCTTTGGTATTTATCTGTTGAATAGTAAACACCTAATGAAAGTCATTAAAGCTGTAACGTCGGCTGTTTGCAAATCCAACTTTCTTAATTGTACGTTTTGCATGATTGCCTGGTTTGGTCTGAATAATAATTGATGTCCCCATTAACAATTTAAACACCTTAACTCCAAAGTTTTGGCCAATTCAAATTTCTCTGACTAGGTATAGCTTGTTTATTTCCCATAATGCATTTAGCGTCCATCTAGGGTCAGGCTCCTCTATTCATCGTTGCTCTCAGTCTGCACGTTAACAGAGGTTTTCTGCTCTAGCAGCTGTTTACAGTTTAGGTATGAAGCAGATGCTCTTATCCGCTGTGACTCACAGTAACTGCAGCTGTAAAACAAGCAAACATTCCTCACGCATTTAAAAGTGTAAACTGAGGCATAGTTTAGAGGGCTGTGAAAAGTATTACAGCTTTCATCAGGAGTCTCATATATTGAAGTGACAGAAAAAAAAACTCCTCTATTGAAATACAAAGTCACTGCATTTTTTTTTGGTTTATGAGTTATGCTATTGAAAGGTCAATTCACATCTTCACAGTGGTTTTTAAAAAAGATGCTGTTTCATTAAAAAGATACTAAGGCTTTAAAAGAGGAATGTAGAGGTGGTTGAAAATGTTTTCTGACTCATCTGTCAGTCTGCATCCTCAGTGTGCAAGCTAAAAATGAAAAACCATTGTTTTCTCTTCATACTTTTGTACACACTAAGCTGATGCCTCTCACATCTTGAGAAACTGAGCAGAAAACAAGTCTGCAGAGTGAATAAATCTCTGAGGAATTACTGCTCACTTGGCTGTCTGACAACAGAAACAGAAACATATGTAAATGAGAAACAACAAAATAGTGAACTCATTAAATACAGCATATATGATCACAGAGAGCAGGCGGAGACTGAACAGAGTTTATTGAGCTGAGTAACCTGTGTGTGTTCCACTCCTTGATATTGAAGCACAGTTTTATTTTGTTTTTTAACATACGGTTGGAAAAATAAGTGTAAAATAAAACTGTCTGTCATAGTTACAGCGAACATGAGAGGATGACATTTCCCATGTGTCTCATTGGAGCTCCATTTGTTGAATTACAAAAAAAAGTTTTACCTTTCTTAAAGTGACCACTGTCCATTACAGTAGAACATAAACCTTTGGCTAAGAACATGGACAGAAAATGCTTTTTTGAGAGCCTAATGAAGGCAACAGAAAATTGCATTGTTGGCTGAGGCATGTGAAACAGTTGCTTGAGTGCATTGATTAATAATTTACTTTATTTTCAGTGTTTTGTTTGCTCAGTGGGCTGTTTCTCTAGATGGCCTCGACATCCCTATGATTAGGACCGAACAGAGATAGTGTGTTCTTGATCTTAATCATATTGAGTTTAAGTTTTAGAGGCCTGATGAAGACCTGTGTCGGTTGAAAATGGTCGATGCTGAACAAACGAGACATACATTAATTGTGAACAAATGTGTTTCTCCTGCTTCGTGCTTGAAATGTGTTTTTTAATGTGATGATCCAGGCTACGATATGTAGATTATTGGAAATCATCAGGGGATTTAATAACATGCAGACCTGACTGGAGGCTATACTTAAAATTCATAGAACTCTACTGCCAGCATCTGCAGAAACAGTCTGTTATTTTACAGTGTGACTTGACAAAAGAGGCATACATCCCAAATATTTATTTGATGTCAGGGGACTGAGTGAAAGAGAAGCAGACGCGCACTTTATTTGGTCAGATAGAGCTGCATAGTGAACACACAACAGCTACAACAGAATAGCTTCCAGCTGCACCAGCTCCCACTAAGACGAGGTAGAAGCAAACAAATCTGTTTGTTATCCCTGCCGTGTGGCGCTGGCTGGCATGCAACCACATCATGTTTTTTTTTTTTACAAGGTGATTTGTGCTCCTGACACATACTACATGGTTTCTATATTAATAACATGCTGACTATTAGAGGTTTGACTAATCCTAGGAAGCTCGTTCTAAAAGATGACATGAGCTTGTTTTTGGTTGTGGTGAAAATCTGCTGGCAGTCAGACATATCCAAGGGTCATTTTCAGGGTGTGTTTACCCTGTGTGTCAACAGAATGAAGTCGCCCTGCAGTAGAGACGAGATAATGGTGTTTGCAGGAAATGCAGTTCGCCAGAGCCATGTTGTTATGCCTGCATTTGAGTTTGGTGTCTGTGTGTTTGGTTTCTGCAGAACCAGGTGGAGCTTCCAATTATAGCTGTTTAAACCAGTCTGGCTAATGACCCCTTTATTTGCAAGCTAGAAAAGGATGCAATTCAGTAAATGTAGGTGCTGTGCTCATTACTGAAATGTTGCAGGTGAAACATCTGAAAGAGTTTAAATGCTGCAAAAGTGGTAGTTGTGTTTAAAGTGACAGTAAAAATACAAGTACTGAGAGAAGTTGACAAAGAAATTCAAAGAGAAATTCAATTTCCATATTCTAAGACAAATCGGCATCTACTACAGCCTTGCTATAAGAAGTTGAACTGGATTTTTAAAAAAGCTTGTTTTTATCCATTCATCCATGAGTTACACCCACTTTTTAGAGGCGGGGTACACAGATAGCAGTTCCAGACCCAATACCTCCTTTCTGTGAGGTGATAATTGCTACAACCTGCTGCCCCAAGGTTTACAGTTTCATCAATGAGATCAATAAAATATCCATAAAATTCACCAACGCTCTCTAAGGTAATCCTTCTCCATCTTTTAGCGTAATCTCTGCCTTGAAAAAACTTTAGCACCATTCGTTCCTCTCTGTCAAGTCAATACCACAAATCACAAATTTCCCTTGTGGGCTTTACAGCAACACGCTCTGTCCTTAGACCCTTTGAATCAGAGTAGGAAGGAAATGGGAAGGAAAAACTAACCTTTTAACTGGGTGCTGTCTGATCTCACTACGGGCCCTCGACTCACCTCCACTCCAGCAGAGATGATTAACCTGCGATGGTCCAGGGCTAATGGGAAATGCTCTTTGTTAAAGATGACCAGAAGATTGAAATATTCAATACATGTTTAAATTACCATCTTTAACCAAACATATGGAGTGAAAAACACTACATACTGCTGAGAGGCTCTGTTCCAAAGCTATAACAAATGTCAATGGGATTTTGAATCAGTCAATCAATCAATCATTCAGACTTTATTTGTATAACATTTCTCCCACAAACAATGTAACACAAAGTGCTTTACAGAATAGAGGCAATAAAAAGCATTAACCCCAACCCTTCACTCTCTCTCTCTCACAGACACACACAGACACACACACACACACGCACACACACACACACACAGACATCCTCATTTACCCACAGAGCACTAAGTAATAAAAACACTAAAAATTAAGACCACAATAACATGAAGACAATGAAGTTTTCTTACTTCACTTTCACTTTGGCTCACAACCCTGTTAATTCTGAAAACCTTGAGTATGGTTGCTGCACAGCCAGGTGGAGCTTCCAAACATAGCTGCTTAAACCAGTTTTACTGATAATCCCTCCATTTGGAAATAATTACAGACGTCAGTGATTCATGGGTAAAGCTTGTGGTTTGTTTTGGATACTATGTAATCTCGCAGGCTTAAAAGGAAGTACGTTTTTTGAATGTTAATGTTTTCTTCTTTCTTTCATCAGTTGCCTGTTGACATGATGTAGGGCCCTGTCTAAGATTAGCCTCTTGCTCTTGACAGGGTTGATCGATAGCTCTTCAGAAATGGGTTGAAACTGGTTGCTGGTGTGAGAACATTTTGAAATTTCACATTAGGCAGTGTAAGCATTTAAACTGGCTGTCTGTCAAACACAGCCAACTTGAGCTGTGAACTGTGTGTTTCGCTGTGTACAAGCGTGTTCTGCTCAGCAGTCAGGAGAAGACGCGCTGTAACAACCTCAGGACTGAAGGTGAAGCTGAGTAGCTTCTGTCAAGCGGGTGATTTTATACAAGCAGCAGGCCTGCTCTTATCGCTCAACTCTTCTCAGATTTCCACTCTAGTGCCAACAACAAACCCTGTGTTCCTCTTAAATGGCTTGTCCTGCACTGTGTTGATGATCAAACTTAACACCGATGGCTCTGAGACCTGCTTGTCTTTCTTTAAACCCTCAGACATCCACCTACTTCGCTGCCTCTATAATACAACACACTTTGTTCTCGCTGCTCCCTCAGCTTAGCGTGTCGACTCTGTAGAACCTTTGTCAGCATTTCAAACATCATGAATCTTTTTCATAAAGGATAAAAAATATTAAAACTGACATGCAGTGTTTTTTATTATTATTATTCCTTAGCTCTTCATGTTTTGGGTATTACATTTGCATACTCTGTGCCCTTCCTCACTCCAGGAAGTGGAGCAGCAGCCTCTGAGCATTCATCATTTAGATGACGTGCCCTATATTCAGAGGACTGGAGGAGGCCGCCAGCATCAGCGCTTCCACTCATCCCCACTGCTTTTACCAAATGTTTCCTGTGGAGTAGAAGTTGTGGATGTGGGGGTCATTTGTGAGCTGGGATCGGTCACACTAGATCTGTTTCATCCGTCAAGGAATGAGAATCAAAATTATGCTGAATGCACCACAATGCAAGGTCAAGTTTGTTTGTTTTTTTTTTAAAGTCCTGAATAACTTTATAAAGAATTTATCCTTTTAACTAGTGTTAAAGTTGTCAGATAGACTAACTGGAAATTAACTGTTCAGTAGTTTGACAGAAAAATAGCTTGTTTTGTCCGATAAACAGCAAATCCTCACATTTGAGAAGCATTTTTGCAACTAATGATAATCAACTAATCAGTCAGTCTATTAGCTAATTGTTAGTTGCAGCCCCAATAAAATCAGAATGTATGACTATAATATCTACAATTTACCCAAAAATAATACCTGAATTCAAACTGAGGAGTGGATGGTTTTACTGGCCTGTGAGATGCTTACTGATACTTTTTTTTATGAGACCAGAGCTCAGAGTTTTATAGTACTAGTCCTGTGTAGTAGATGTACATATACTGTACAGGCTGTTCTCGTCTCAGGCTGCCCTCCCGTCTCACTAGGACAGATGTAGTACACACCACTGTCTCTGTCCTCAAGCCTTCCGAGCCAGTCCTGCTCAGTCAGCTCAGCCTCTGCCTGCTCTGCTGGCTGAACTCTGGCTGCAGGGACACACTTGTCCCTCTGGAGAGGCTGCAGACTCTGCTGATGCCAGAGGAAACAAGGCTTTGGGATGTAAGGCACAGCTTGAGCTCAATTTGATGTCTTGGAACAGAATCCACAAGAGTTTGCAGCTTGAGACAGCAGTTTTGTTGCTTCGCTTTTTGTTTTGTTTTCACAAGTTTTTGTTTTGGTTGTGGCTCGGGGCCAAAGGGCTGGCAGCCATCACACCAGACAGACAGGTGAAACATATTCATGATTGGCCTCAAATCCTTTGGCCCACAGTTTATCATGACTTTGCACATTGCACTCAAATCAATCAGCCTGTATTGGCTTATCCATGAAAAGGATGACCTGTGTAACTAAGAAACATTTAGAAAGGCTGTGCTATTCCCTGATTTCACTGGTCTACATTTTGATATTGCACTGACTTGTAACACCAGTACATCAGAGATGACAAAATAGATTTAAAATCCTGCACTTTCCAACACAAAGCTCACATCACAGCGAGTATTTCTGTGTTCTGTTTGCTTGTCGAGGTCTGCTGTTAGCTCTTTCTCTGCAGCCTGTGTCAGTGTCTTCAGGCTGCACTCGGTTTGGCATTGAGTGCTGTGAAAGGGTCCCTGCACTGTGAAGACGAGACCATGCACAGGCTAGTCGCTTGTCATCATGTTTCGTCAGGACAACCTGCGGATGAGATGGCCTGCACTGCGCACTGTTGGTTTTATTTGTGTATTTTCTCTTACTCCTGGCTTCTGTATCTCAGTGAGAAAACGCAGCACTTACTCTTGTTTTACTAGCAGATTACTTATCATTTCTCTTTATGCTATTTTGTTTCTTTCCATCACGTTCCATTTCTTTTAGCTGAATCTGCTGGTGACATAAGTGTTGATGTTTCATCTTTGCTCTTGTGGCTTCACACAGTTATTATTTCCTTCCTGTTTGGTTCATTCAGTCTGGTCCAAGCCTTTTAGTTAATGTTCACAGTGACTCATTACCATGGACCAGAAACTGGATACTGGACTCAAAGATGGAGTTAGCTGAAAATTGCTAACCTGGCACATGAGCCAACAAAAGACTATGCCCATAGACTTTTTATTGGGATGATGTCACACAAATAATGGCTTTGGGAAACTTGTACAAATCCTCTATGGATTTAGTAGAAAAAGTAATAACAGATGATGTTTGCAGTTTGATGCATCTTGTCAACAGCTTCACAGACATTTCTTTCTCACTTTCTATGGGGAAGATGCTTTTTGGACCACTGTGGAGTGGCCACTAGGCAAGGCTGAGAGACAATGCCGTAGTCATCTCTTTTTATACATGCATGCTTATTACGAGCAGACCAAGAACTGTAAGCATGAAATTGTATGGAATGACAGGCAGCTCACTGATTGGACAGTTGTGGTGATGTCATCCTGCACCATCATTGTTGTATGGAACCAATGTGGTGAAACTGAATTTCACAATCAGCAGACGTCTTTAACAGCAGCTTAGATTTTAAATTCCTTATAAAATCAAATATCTACTATCACAAAATCCTGTAGGTGATCTACTTTGCTTTCACAGCACAAATAAACGGCCTCTTTCTCAGTCAGTCTTGTCTGGTTTTTTTTAGACCACACCAGTGTTGGGTTGACAGCTTTGACACCAGCCCAGACAAACTGAACCAAACAGGAAAATGCACCAGAGTTTGACTGAATCAAACTAAACAAGTAATAATGCAGTCAGTCTACAGATACATAATAAAAATTCACATAATGTACAGTTAATGGCCGTGAGAGCAATAATAATGCATGGACTTGCTGGTATGTTGCCTCCACTCTAATATCCAGGCTGATGGCCTTGAAGTCATGGTATGTTGTTACCCATGTGACACTTTACCTGGTTGTAAGCGATGGCTCAGTGCGAGTCATATATTTCAGACCTGGTCCATGGTAAATTACAACAAGCCCATAAAGCTGGCTGGCTGACTGTAATGGCTGCAGTGTGTTTACTGCTGTGCTATTGGCTGGCATCTTATTTACTCACCCTGTTATCTGTATTACAGAATTACACCTTCAGCTCCATGAAGGTTATGCCAAACTGTCCCTGTGAAAATCACTCGCAGTACGTTGAGTTATTGTGGGCTCTGCTGGGCTTTGCAGTCTCTGTTTAATGATAAACCGATGAAAGGGATCCCACTGCAATTCTAAGTCTAAGTAGCATATTGGCTCTGCATTCGTTGCGTCTTCCAGTAAGAAGATGAGTTGCAAGTTTTTTCTGTTTATTTTTTTCCTGTCATCAGTTTGAATGAAATCACTGGAAGCTATTCATGTCTGTGTGCGAGAGGAAGTTCTCCATCCTGTAGGCTTTTTATTATTCATGCTGTGACACTGCTGCATGTTGTTTTGTTCGCCTCCTCATCGGTGCTGGCAGTTTGAAGCCGGTAACGCTCTTTAAATCCTGAACAAGCTGCTGAATATAATCAAGCTCGCAGCTGTAAGGAAAGTTTGAGGAATTTGAAGCCCCGTGCACAGTTTTGAAAGAACCCGTAGTCTATTATTTTATTCATTTATATGTTGTATATATCTACCCAAGAATGCTAACATGACAGGAGGGGAAGAGGAAGGAAATGATAGCAGAATGAAATGAGTTTTAGATTTATAACCCCCTCCTAGCCGTGACCCCCCATTTCCTGCAACTTTACGTCCTGGAGAAATGTCATGTCAGACTTGTGTTGGCCAGATGCGATGGACAGGAGAGAGACACACCGCGAAAACACACACTCACATACCGAATGCACACACAAATTTCCCTGTCAGAGTCTCTGCCTGTACCAGCATTCATCTACCTGCAGCATTTGCTTTTTTGTCACTTAATAATGGTCTACTGGCCATAATACCCACTTTGTCTTTAGATACGTGTATATTACATCTAATTCAGATTCAATTTCTGGACCATGTGTGTAGTGATAGACACCACAGCTGCGTCTTTTCTCCCCAGTTTTTGCTAGGAAAGTCATTATAGGAAATCTCCCCTCTGTAGGATGCTCAAAGGACAGTTTTTGCTTCCAGGAAGATTAAAGAGGATTATGTAATTGCACGTTATGGAGGAGGTTCAGGGGATTGAAGTGTATGAAGATGATTTCACCAGGTTGATTTTTGCAGCTTTGCCTGCTTAAATTCAGCTCAAAGTACATATGTTCTCCGATGTATTTAATGTTAGCAACAAGTGCTAGTGCAGCAGATGATGCAAAACTCCTACACAATGTGAATTTAACATTTAATTCATTAAGAGAAATATTCTGTAGACGACTTTAGGTTTTCAGAGATGTTTGGGTTCATGTCGATGCACCCGTCTGTTGGCGTGACAGCAGCAACAGTTAGAGTTGCCCTTCTCTGACCAGTCAATCAGCCAATGTGGACGCAGAACAGTGGAGGAACATGTTTCCTCTGCCAGTCTGTCAGTGTTTGTCTATATCAGTGTGTGGGAGTGGCCTTTGACCTGCTGCAGACAAGCGTGTAGCGATGAGGCGGAGAGCCTGCTGAGCCTGCCGCACTCGTATCATTAACATGGAGAGTCATGCTCCCCCTCTGCACCAGCCATTGTTTTCCTCTGTTTCTGTCCTTGAGAAGAAACAAGCTTCAACTTCAACAGCCCACACAGCCCGCTGCTCCTTTCAATTCTGCAGCTAATGAGCGAGGTCAAGAAACAAATTGATGCATGGCTTATTTTCTCCCTCCAAATGGTACTTAAATTTTTTTTTTCTTGTAGACTACATTTGTTAAATCAGATCTATTCTGGCCTTCATTTCCGCCGGGTAGCTGAGTGATAGTTGTTTTATTAGCCCTGCTAAGCTGACGGCTCCATTTGGTGGATTTTTGCTGCAGTCGGTGTTCATGGGAGCTGACACTTTATGGGTCACAGAGAGGGTGACACTCCGGTTACATGAACAAAGAGACCAGGCTGCTTAACAGGGGTTTGAAATAAATGAGGCTTGTGTCAGGTTGTTTCGTTTGATCCAATTTTTAATTTCCACTAGAATCAGAGCAAATTAAATGATTTTTACACATGTATGGTCACTTTATGTATGAGGCTTTTGTCCAATGCATAGTTTCTGTTTAATGTGGAGCTGTGTTGGCAAACTGGCAATGGTATCATTTGAATATAAAGGCATTCTTCCTCCTGATGCTTATTTTTTCACTTTTCCTTATTTCATAAAACCTGTTGTTGAATTCAAGCCATGATTATGGTGATAGATGGGTCTGGTTTTAATATTCTGCCAACTCAATAAATGATGTGGTGTTCCAGCTCAGATTGGGTTAAAACAGAATCCACCATCCATCAATCTGACAAAGGGCAGGTATGTGGTGCAATGCATCTTCACACAGTATTCTTTTAAAGAAAAATATCTATTATATGTTATTGCACAGAAGTTGTTTCTTTACTACATCCCTGCTCATGATTTTTTTTTTCTCCATAAATGGCAGAGATCACCACTCTTGTTTCTTTGCCCAATCACATAAGCTTAACAAATAAAATGATTGAATAAGGCCATAGTATTGAAATGAGTTTGTGTCTAAATAACTCTCAAAATTAAACAACTTGCACAACTCTTCTTCAATATGCCATGCTTTATTGCTTTATTTTTTTTCATCTGGGTGTGTCTTTATCTTCTATCACTTCAAAAAGAATATTCTATATCTTCAAAGATCAATGTATAAACTGTATGAATAAATCGCTTTGGTCATGCTAGTGGCATGGTGTTAGGGATGGCTGTGTTGGTTGGTTGGTCCAGACTAAATTATCTCGACAACTATTTCACAGATTGCCATGAAACTTGGTTCAGACAATCATGATCCCCAAAGGTTAACTCATGCTGTACCACCATGAAGTTCATCTTTGTGGGTTTAAGTGACATACCTTGATAACTATTAGATGGATTGCGACAAACAAACATTCATATCCATCTCAAGTTGAATTGTACTTTGCTGATCCTCTGACTTTTCATGTAGCGCCACATGCTAACATGCTAAACTAAAGGAGTGTACATGGTAAATGTTATACCTGATAAACATCAGAATATTAGCATCACTGTTGTGAGCAAGTTAGTGTTCTGACATTAGTGTTTACCTGAATACAGCTTCATAGAGCTGCTAGTATGGCTGCAGACTGTTAGTCTTGTTTCAATACAAAATATCTAATCCCACCTTCTTTTATAACTTCATTTTATAACACATCATGTGCCCAAGAGAAAGAACAAGTGAGACTGTCCCGTAAGCCAAAATGTCCTCAGTTTTCATTTTTTCAAGAACCAACACATCCCATCAACAGATCCAGGTTTTTAAGTGAGACACTGAATTTCAAACTCTCGACTTTCTTATTTATCACAAGTCACTTACTATGGAAACATCAGCCAAGCACTGATGGGCAAAGTGCAGGGCTGTATCTAGAGTCTTGCACCATTTGTGACAGCAGCCGTCCCAGCCAGCTCCTGCCGACTCCTCCCTCTTGCCTTGGGGAGACTTGGAGGTGACTGAGTGGTGCAGGTTCCCGACTAGAGATGAGACCCAGTTTTCTCTGACACAGCCCAGCATCTCCAGAGATCTCATGTTATCTCCTTCATTTCTCGCTCTCTGTCTGCCTTGCTTGTTTTGTAGCTGAGGCTTAAATCTTTGCTGTCTTTACCTGAGGAATGAGAGCTGTTATACAAATAATGCAGTTTAAATACATATTACAGTATTTAGACTTGGAAAAATGTGCCTGTCAAATATATTGGTGCTATTTTTATTAACTGACTTTGGTTTTGAGAGTTTTTTTGAGCAAAACAGAGGTTGAGTGTTTAAAATGGACCTGAATTTGGTTCCACAGTTGTCATAGTAAAGTCCAGTCACAGTTAGTGACCTGTTATTTGTTGTTTGTGTTGCAGAGGGAGATGAAGGAGCAGCTGGCCACCCTGCAGGACAGTGAGAAGGGACACACTGAGGCTCTGCAGCTCCTGCAGAGACAACTCACAGAGACCAAGGTACTGTAACATTTTAACACCAAACTGTGAATGTAACACAAAAAAATAATTTACAGAGCTGCACCAGCCTGTGGGGCTGCAACTGAAGATCATTTTCATTTTCAGTATTGTCTATATAAATGGCCAACACATTTTCTCAGGGCCTAAAGTGATGTCAGTGCACAAATATTTTATATAATTTACAAAGAAATAAAACACAAATGCAGAAAATCTTTACACTGGAGGAGCTGGAACCGGGGATTAAAATGTCAGTTATTCCGAAACCTCTTTGGTTGTGAACATGCTGCATTTTTGTCCTTTATGATACTAAACTGAATATCTTGGGTAGGGCTGCAGCTAATGATTATTTTCAGTAGTGAGTAGTCTTTCAGTTGTTTTCCCTATTAATCAATAATAGATAAAAAGTCAGAAATAGTTTAAAAATGCCCTAAGTGATTGTTTAACATCTCAAGATTCTTCTTTTTATTATCAGCATATAACAAAAATTGAACATAAAGAGTGTCAAACATTATTACTTATTTTCTGACATTTTGTTAGAAGGAAGAGCAAGAATCAAGTGAATAGTCAGTATAATTCCCATTTTGATTTAACAAGTAATTATGCAGCAACAAATGCTATTGAAAGTCAGTCATAGCAGAGCCTGTAGGTGTTTACAGAAACATCCTTGTTTGCATCTTCAGCACCCAAATGGCGACAGTAATACTCATTTACTAACACAAGTTCATACAAATAAAGGACAGGTCTGTTTTAATGTGAGCAGTCTTTCAGTCACTGATTATCCATCTTCCTTCCCAACTGATTTGGACTGACAGTTAAATTCCAACACGTAAATTAGTTTATTGAGTGGCTGTTTAATCTCGACACCTTGTTTTAATCAGCCAACCATGAGCATCTACTCAATATGTCAGCCCCTGGACCCTTCACACACGCGCACACGCGCACTTGCACCTTTCTCCTGTAGTGACATTGAAGCTAGGGTCTCTGGCAGAGACGATGTCGCAGCCTTCAGCATTATTTGTCATTCAGGGACCTGTTTTTCTACCTGCTGTCCGATGTCACTACATCACCCATCTTTCTGGCCAGTTTCTGCACTGCAGTGTCCTCCGCTGCCAGACTCACTCTGACTGCTAGATGCAGGCCTTTCAGCTGCCCAGCACTCCTCACTGGAAATGAGCTGCTCTCATTAGATTTACATCCATTTGCACAGAGTGCTCTGCCTGGAAGAGAGACGCACTGTGACTACATCGATCCCTGATGCATTTAGGCTGCTGATAATGAAATGTCTCCCTGCATATCTTCTTCATCCTGCTAAATTTGAGGTTGCTGGAAGTTATTTGTCTCTTCATTTTTACTTTATTGTTGTTAAATGATGTGTAGATTTGTATCTTCATTGTTAGACTGAGCAGCATTTCAGTTCTTTAATGCTACATTCACATGCTCCTCGGCTGGTCCCATTTCCGGATTTCGGAAGTCGTTCCTCTGAATTCGGTGTGTTCATGTGCTTTTAAGTCAGAATGTGTAAACAAAATAGATGTCCTGTATTTTATTGCTTTTTCCAGGATTTTTGTTACCTATTATCAGGGTTATTGCTAATAGATAAGTTTTGTAATGAATCGACATCACTCTCTGTGGACAGCAACAAATAGTTACAACCTAACAAGATATTACAAATCAAATGTTAGCGGGAAAAAAATAAATTATATCCAGTGTGTGAATTTGCATCATCAATGAAAAGATTCTCACCATCACCCAAACATTTTCATCCACTATGTTTCTACATATATGGACTCAACTACTTGGCAAGTTGAGTACCAAGATTTTCACCGACTTTCCGAGTTTCTGTTCCGACTTGAGGAGGCGTTGCGTGAATTTTCCTAGTTGGAGACTAATTTTTCCGATTATTCTGACACCACATGAAGGCAGGGTAAGACTGAGTTGAAAGCCCTGCAGCAGCCCAGCTCCTGTTTTAACTGAACGATAAACGTCTCCGCGCTCCAGTTTGAGTTCTTGGCTTGTGTGTTCTTGGGAGGATCTCCATCTGAAGCATAGACATTGTGTCCTATTCACATGCCCAGCGGGGATTCGCTTGATAATCACATGCTTCCCTAAAAGGTAGCTAGCGTCCTGTCTCCAAGGGCTGGAGACTCCTTCTCAGTGCCATCACAGCCTGCTGGGCCGAAGCAGCAGGCATGTCACTGAGACTGAAAGCAAGGCTGCTGCAGTCCTCCTCCCCCTCCTTACCACCAGTTTGAGCTCTTAAGTAGGTGGGAGGATGCTGGGATGCAGCCCACCTGAATGTCATAGCTCTCATTGCTTACAGATAAATTGTCATCTGAATAGGTTCCCACATGCGGAGAGAGAATTCCTGCCCCTGGTCTCTGAGAGAACAGGAGAAACACGCCTGCTTTTTGGAGGGGATTGATTGAATTTTTAAGCAAGTGTAATTAAACCTCAGATCACAGTTCCTAAATCCAGCTCCTCCTGAAAAGATCAGAGGAGCGGTTTAAATTCCTCTCAGATAAAAAAAAAAAAAGGGCTTCATTCATTGAAGGATTTGTACAGACAAGATTCATCTGAAATTCTTGTGTAGATCAATTTTACTGTGATTCAGTAGTCATTAATTTTCTCAGTTGCTCTTTGATGGCCAGATGTTTGGATTTCTTTTGACCCTGTGGACAAACACAAATCCAACTTTTCTGTAAAATGATGACTGCTAGTCAGAGACAGAAAGGGAACGTTTCAGCAAAATGTCTGAATGAAGTCCAGTCTGTGCTTTCCGCAGAACCTTCAAATCGAAAGGATCCTGCTGATCTCTGTGCCATTTTTACAGGGTTTTCACATCACATCCCTTTGTTCTGTCTCTCAGACACTCGGACTAATAATACTCAGATGATTCTTTCTCTTTGATGTCAAACTTCCCATTTTTCCTCTTCAGCTACAAATCAGTTTCTTCAGCTCCCAGCCTGCTGTCCCTTTCAAAGTGCTTGACTCTGACTGTAATAACTTCAGCTTTTCTGCCTGTCTACCAGTCATGTATTTGCTCAACTTCACAGACAGGACACCCACCCCCCCACCCCCACCCCCCACAGACACACATACACACTCCTTGACATCTTCTTTTTGGGTTATTACTGTTACTCTTTTTTGTTTCTGTGTAAAAGCATCTGTATTTTCTCTGTGGAAGGTTGTACTTTGACTGTTTTTGGAGAGTCACTTAAAATCAATGCATGTACAAGCTGAATCAATGAATGAATGTTAATGTAATATTAACATAATTTGGAGCACTTTGTAAGATCTTGAATTACTGACTCTTATGTAATTAGGAGACAGGGGATTGTAACCGAAACACTCCACACACCCAGCTAACTACGGTACAAAGTCTATTTTACAGTCCTGTAATGGCAGTTATAAATATCCCAGATGAGGGCGTTTTTAATTTTTTCTTAAGAAAATCATGTTTTGCTCCTGTGTTTCAGTCCTCAGCCAAGAGTCTGCGCGCAACCATTGGCGATGCATTCGAGCGCCTTCACCGTTTCCTGCGCGAGCGTCAGAAGAGCATGCTGGAAGAGCTGGAGATGGATACGGCCCGCAAGCTCGCCGACATCGAGCACAAGATCCAGCGCTACAGTCAGCAGCTGCGCGATGTCAAGGAGGGCATCCAGATCCTGCAGGAGCGTCTCAACGAGAGTGGACGACACGACTTCCTGGAGGGAGTAGCCGTCACGTCTGAGAGGTGCTTCACCTGCCCCGAGTTTGCATAAACAGTCCAGGTTTCATCGCTGCAGTCCCATAAGAAAAACATGTGGTTGTAAACACTGACATGGTCCAAGAAGGGTCAGGTGTTGTCAACTCAAGTGATATGTCAACACTTAATCCAACCTTGGAATAAATGGGAGTAAAATTGTTATAAAGATAATACTTGCTAATTACTTGCTAAATATGGCTGAAAGGCTGCTTAGATTTTGTGGAAAGAACAAATTTGAGCAGCATCAGCAAATCCCTGAACAGATGGAGTATTAGGCCTGAAATAAACCAGCTGTAATGTTTAATCAGGGAGGGGTACTTGAGGACGATTTAATTGAACAGTTCACTCAGCTTGAACTGTCCCAGGAGATTAGTAGGGTTTGGTACCAAAGTGTAGCATCTGACAATGAAAAATGGTCCAATATGGAGTGCGTGGCAAGACTCTTTGTCTTCAATTTTTTTATCTTCACATTCATTTGATATTTTATCATCCAAATCAGGGAAAGAGCAAGCTCTAATTTGGGACTGTTTTTTTTTTAAGCTAGCTAAAGTTCTTGTGTGATGGCTTGTGTTACCACAGCCTTTAGCAGTGGAGCATGTTTTTGTCACATAGGAGAAAAATAATAATTTACACTATTTCTCAAACTTGGGTACTGGAAAAGCTTTGGTCTCAATTTCTTAACAGTATGGAAGCTGTGGTATTGCCACTGGTGTTGAAAACTTTGAAATGTTGCACAACCTACAGATAAGATCAGTAAATTATACCCAGCCTCTAGTCCACCTGTAATGACCAACAAAAGACAATCTTTAGTAAACTGTGTCATCACATTGCACTGACCACATAATATCAGTGTTGATGCAAAACAATCCTACCTAGTAAAGAAGTGGAGAAACAACAAATGCAGATGACTGAATTCAGGGCACATGAGGGCGCTGGATGGATTCATGAACGCAATGAAACACCAATGGGAGATTTTGGACTCACATGTGAGACAGTACTTTACTTTATTCACTTATTTATTATGGACAACACACATTAATTAACATTGGTATGATGCAAATATGTCAGATTTAGCCCAAAGGCAAATTTTCATCTGCAGTCCCTGGGTATGTTAATGTTACACTTTAAAGGAAACAAATAAGACCAAAGACCACAAAACAACATCAAAGCACGGGCTTCAGATCACCATCATCAGAAAACACACAAATGAAGATGTATGTTTTGGAGAAAAGGTGTTCATCCCTCCTGAAGAAATCCACAGGTTTGTAGAGACGATACCAAAGAGCATCGAAACTGTTCTGGTGGCTTGAGGTGGCCCAACATATTACCCTTATATCTGTATATCTTCTACTTCAAGTGGAATCATTCAGGTGGACTGTGATGGTTTGATTGTCACGTCTTGTATTCAAAGATCTTAAAGTCACACTTTGGTACAAGAAAACCACAGAAGAACTCATATCATTGGAAAGAACTGTACTGCTGGAAAACCCTGGAAACCGTGCTTTCTCCTTACTTCCACGAGTAGCCTGATGTTACAGGACACGTGTAAGCTCCTTTTTCAGCATCCTGTAGTGTGACTGTGAGGTTTTCAGTGTGCTAAACAATCCACTCAGTGTCTTGCGTGAACTCTGGACTACATGTAGGAGTGCACTGAATGATTCATGCGGAGGTTCATCATATTGAATCATATTGTAATGGCGTTAGAGCCGAACCCCCCTCCCTGCACACCCTCTCTAATGTATTCATCTCTTTTGCTGGAGACTCATGAAGCAGTTTGTAAGCTGTTTTAATGTCAATAACAGCACAGTTCAGACACACAAACCAGATTAATTACTCGAAGCATCGACATTGTGGGTTGAATAAGAGACAGCATTGTTTGGAAAAAGCAGCAAATTGGATTTAGACTGTTATTGATCTGTTTTTCTGTCGCAGGATTAAAGGGAAGATACATGAGACCAATCTGACATATGAAGACTTCCCAACATCCAAGTACATGGGGCCCTTACAGTACACAATATGGAAGTCGCTCTTCCAGGATATTTCACCAGGTACAGTATGTGAACTTTAGTGAAACATGACATATGTGTAACTTAAATATGCAAGTGAGTAAATACGAAGCCTGGAATCTAGTGCATGTCTAAAGCTCTCTAACGTGTTATATCTTGTTTGCTTAATCTGTACAAAAACCACCGCATAAAAGCATTTTTTATTGTAGTTTTACAAGGAGTTATGTGCCAGTCTATTTCTTGGCCAGGTGCACTGAGCCTGCATTAATATTGCATGGATGGTTTGAGCTACTTTCCATCCTAAAATGAGGAATGGTGATCGGACCTTGAGGGCGGCGATGCCCTACTGCGGTTGATGGTGCCGAGAGCAGCTCCACTCCCTCTGCCCTTCAGCTATCACTTTCTCACAAGAGATTATTTAAAATAACGTGTTGAGGAATTTTTTACCTCTTTCAATCAATCCTCCCATTTCAGCTCGCTGCCAGCTGAGGGGAGGCCAGGCAGTTTTTTCGGCCTCCCTTGAGTGGCTGCCAAATGGAACAATTGGTTACGATCCATCACCAGCGGTTGCCAGAGACACAACAAAGACATTCCTCCCATCATCCCTCAGTCCTCGCTGTCACCGATGAGTTAGCGACGTCCCCCCCCCCCCCCCCCCCAATTTTCAGCAGCAAAAATGGCTTCTTTGCTGTTGTGTGTGTGTGTGTGCCTGCATGTTTGCATGGCACAAAGAGGAACTCAGGTTATGAAATTTTAATGACTTGATTGTAACAAACACTGGAGATGTCATTGACTGCAGAAGGCATTGTCCTGTCCGCTGGCCGGCTGCCAGACATTTCACCTCCATTTATCCTGGCTGATAAATATACATAGGAACTGGAAAGATGCCTTTCCCACTCTTTCCTGATTCTCCTCTATGTTAAAGACAGCAAGGGGAACAAGCTGCTATTGTTCAGCCTGATATGGTTCCATGTCCAAACCACATAACTGAGAAACATAAAACCAAGAAACAGCCTCCTTCCAGCCTGGAGCCTGTGGAGCAAGCTGGAGCTGCTCCTCCCATCGCTGTAATTACTGCTCCACTGTGTTGTTTGCACCCTTCACGTGGTCTAATATTGCTCAAATTGAGCTACCCTATCAGACTCAAGAGAGCACTTGACTATAAAAGACTCTGCATTTATGCATGAAGGTAAAAACAGATTATAAAAAATTTATTGTGGTATACTCAAAGTATCACTCGTTGCATAACTCCTTGTTTCATTTTCCTGAAATAAGAGTTGAGAAGCAGTTGGGTGCGCAGTATAATAACAAGCCATCCGTCATCTTTTACCGCAGGGCATGGCTTTGATCACCTCCTCTAACTCTGGCAGAAGTGATATATACACTGTAATGTTTCCACCAGGTTGCTGGGCTTAAGGGGTTCAGCCAAATTATAGAAACGTATGATCTCACTTACAGTACCTCTAGTGCTATTTTGACATGGAGATAGCTTTGGTTTAATTGTCCAGGTTATATCTGATACCCCGTACTCCTAAACAATAGGAGCAAATGGAATTTTCTTTGTGAAGCAACAAAAAAGTAAAAGATTCAGCACGCTGAATCCCAGTAGGTTCAGCTGGATGCTGAGTCCCCAAAATCAAAAATCAGGATGTGGTGGGGCAAGAGGCGAGGTACACTGTGGACAGGTTGCGAGTCAGCAGTAAACGGAGCAAACCCACGCAGGCATTAAGAGCACATGCAAGCTCCAAAGGCCCCGACCAAACCAGGGTTTGAACCCAGAAAGTTCTTCCTCTGAAGCGAGTGCTACTCACTGCACCACCACCGGATTTTTGCCAAAAATAGCAAAAACATTTCCATTATAATTCTCCTCTTTCACCTGGATAACAGAAAGTAGTTCTGCCAGGTAGTGAGGTTTGTGGATCATCCTTCATTTGATCTGTGAGCTGCACAGATCCCAAGGAGGTGAGAGGTCAGGACAGCTGACTGACAGCAGTGTTGACTGCACAAAAACAGTTTTCAGCTAGTCTCCATGAGGAGTAGATAGAAAGAAGACAATGCGGTTTTCATTTATTGATTCACTGATTTTATTTCCTTCCAGGGCAAAAAATGTTGTGAAACCAGAAAGCTTATGGTGATTGGTGTCTTAACCAATCATTATAGATGCCAATAATACATACAACCAATGGGAGATTTGAAAAGCTGCCTGTGGATATTGTGTTCAACTATGTGCACAAGGAAGAAACAATAGAAATAAAACACAGATGGTCGTGCAGTGACTCCCGTCACACAGAATTTATGTAGGTTGATACATTTTATGAAATGGAAGCGTATCTGTTCTGTGAGTGAGGCCAGTAACAGACATCAAAAGTGCCTCAAAGCACTTTCTGTGTGTACTGCCCTTTAGGATGGAGGCAGAAACCTCATTCAATTCATTTTCAGTGCCATTTTGGTCTAATATATAATCTTCAGTATATATTTTTTCATTCAGACAGTGTCCTTTGTTTTTAATCAGCTGCCTGTGATGCAGTCTTTGCACTGGGTGCATTTCAGAGGTCCATTCACAACCTTGCCCTCACCTCTCCTCCTGTGAAGTGGCCAAGCAGCCTGAGTGTATTTACGGACCACCTCACACCATGAAACTGCTCACACAGCATTTGCAATGATAAAGAAAAATGAAAATGACACTGCAGTCTTTACTTTTCTGTTTGGCCAAGCTGATTCATAACATATTGATGTGTTTGTTTAGTTTTTTTCCTACTTATATCCAGCATCCCATTTATCTTGGTCAATTGTTGTCTCTCAACAGTTTTGAATTTAAAAGTAAATTCTGAGTCTCTCTCTTCTGAAACTGGCTCTTCCTTTGTCTCCTTGCCTCCTCAGTGCCAGCAGCGTTGACCCTTGACCCCATCACAGCCCACCAAAGACTGATCCTCTCAGATGACTGCACCATCGTGGCCTACGGGAATCTCCATCCGCAGCCGCTGCAGGACTCGCCGCGCCGCTTTGATGTGGAGGTGTCTGTTCTGGGTGCAGAGGGCTTTGCCTCAGGTGTCCATTACTGGGAAGTTATGGTGTCGGAGAAAACCCAATGGATGATCGGTGTGGCCAATGAGACAGTCAGTCGCAAGGGCAGCATCCAGATCCAGCCCAGTCGCGGCTTCTACTGCATCGTCATGCACGACGGGAACCAGTACAGTGCCTGCACCGAGCCCTGGACCCGTCTCAACGTCAAGAGCAAGCTGGAGAAGGTGGGGGTGTACCTGGACTACCCGAAAGGCCTGCTCATCTTCTACAACGCAGACGATATGTCCTGGCTCTACACCTACCGAGAGAAATTCCCCACCAAGGTCTTCCCCTATTTCAGCCCTGGCCAGAGCCACGCTAACGGCAAGAACGTGCAGCCTTTGCGAATCAACACTGTACGCCTTTAAGAGCTACACACATCTGTGGTTGTGATTGTCCTGACAGATGAATCCATCATAGGTGAATTCACAGGACTTTAAGAAAAAAATTAAAGAATTCAGTTAAAAAATGTTTAATAGGGTGTTTGAAATGTTCATTTCTTTCAGTTCGGTGTTAAGAATTGTGCTTGATGTTGCTCTTGAAACCTGTGCTGTTATTTTTTGTGACTTGAAACCACCATAAGATAATGGCCTGCACTTGAGCCTCATTCCACATCTTTCATTGAAAAGATGACACTAAATGGAGACAGAGGGACCCCTGGGCTCCCCTGGGGTCTGTGGCAGCGTGTTCAAAAAAAAAAAAAAAGTGATTCCCACTCTTAAAGTCTGTCCCAGGCCCACCTTGCACACTCCCAGGGGACACCACTCCTCTTATCAAGCTCCAGGCTTGTCAGACTTGACCTCCCCTCTCTGTCCAGGCAAGCAGGACACTGAAGACTGGTCACTTGTCTTCTCTGTGCTGTACAGTTGGCTTAGCTTTGTTTGTGGAATGTGATTGACAGCAGTCGGCTCTTTTTGTTCGGCCACGTTTTGAACTTGTCAAGTTTGTTGGTACTTTTTACTTCTATCTGACACCATGATCTTGGTTCCTCCTGTAAGATGCATCCACATCTGTCTGCTCAGTCTTCATCACCATAAGGAAAGCTCCTGGTCTATGTGCACCGATGATTCTGCACGTTACCTAAAACAAATTAAATCAATGAAAAAGTATTTCACAGGCTGCCCATTCCTATCCACTGCCCAGTCCTACCCATGCATGATAGGAAGGTCTGTTTAGAGATGGAGATTGTTAAGAAATATGCTGCTATTGATAGAGTAAGAATTTTGTATTTAGCATATCTAGGGTTAAAAGGATTGAGTCTCTCATCATGCTGGCTCATGTATAAGTTTCCCCTCTTTCCCCAAAACCACAAGTTATGCTACCCTTCAACATACTCTAAACCTGTGGGCTTTTTGCCCACTTTAATGTTGGATTCAAGTACATTTCTGCTTCGAGTCATGATGTTTCTCTTGGAATCAAAAGAATATAAAACCATGCTGTCTAAGCAGATAGCCACAAGAGGCAGAGGCCTCTGGTTGTAAAAGCATAAGTCTTCAGACGTGAAAATCTGAAAAGTTAAATAGTTAAATATTGCTCAAAAAATGCAAAAACTGTTCTCATTGATTTTAAGTCATATCATTTATGTAAATCATATGTAAGTCAGTTTGTATGTTTTAGGAAGTGTCAATTATCAAGGAAAATAGAGATGGATGAACGGACTTCAGGACAATTTATGTGATCCTGGCATTGCCATGGCTCCTGCTGTGTTACATAATGATGAAATCACTGATAATTCCTCTGAGGCTCAGTCATGTTTATTTCTTCGCCCCACGTGCCTCAAGTGCTCTTGTTTATCATTAGTTGCACACAAGTCCTGCGGAATCTGTTCTAAGAGGCTCTTGTCCTTCAGCCAAGTCCAGCATACTGAGGGATGTGTGTGTCTGTGGGTGAGCATGTTCATGGGTATGTTTTAGTGGCGGTCTTCAACTGTAATTTTTAAATCCAGCTTTGGTTGTGCTCGTTAAAGCCCATCAGGCCCTCAAAGCATACCCACTGCAGTGGCCAAAAGTGTTTATTACGAAATTGTTTGGAATCAGATAGAACTTAACAGATTTTTCTTTGGGAACTCTACAAATGAACAAAAAAAAAAAAAGATCACCTCACCCTTCCTTTTTCACTGTACATCTTTGCATTGTATATGTGTAGTCTGTGTTGTCCATTTAAAAGAAAATCAGGGCAGTGCCCTTGTTTTTGTAGGATCTGATTCCGGTATGTGCAGTATGATGCAAACTAGGGTCAAATTGTGAGCATCTCAAAATAATTCTTGGTGTTTGTTTTAACTTGCACAGATCTGCAGGAGCCTGTGAGTTGTTCAGAAGTTATCTGAGTAAAAGCAGGCACAGCTCCTTTTCAGTCAAATTTCTGGGGTTTACCCATTCAGTTTATCCGGATAACTTGGTGGGCTTGCTTTGTGAAAAATAATTTATTTATTAATGTGTGGTTTGGACAATCAGGACTGTATTCAGTGATTTAATCCTTTCAATCTATCTAATCATTATGTAAAATGTTCTTACAAAGTTAATCCCAACCTGCTGGGCTCATGCAGGTTAAAACAAATGTTCACATTTGACCCCAGTTTGCTGTGTTGCGGACCTCAATGCGGTCTGCTTCATTAAGACTTTCTGTTTGAATATTAAAGGAGATTATCGTGAGGGGATGTAGGGTTACTGGTAATGCTGATGATGCTAATGGTTAAAATGATTTTGATGGTGATGATGATGATATAACTATGACCCTTTTAATGATTATAATAATGATTGTGTCTTTTGATGATGGCCGCTGTGCACCCATCATTGTATGAACACACTCTAGTGTGCTTTTTGCTGCTGGAGGTTTGTGTGAAATGTTTTAATGTACAATAAATTACTGCGAAAATCAGACCGTCTCTGTAACTTTGTCCTGGTTTGGATGTGCATCAACATTGTACATCACCGATCCCATTTTCTTCTCTCCTATTTTCCATACAGAGTACTGTTCCAATATCAGAGCTCTCTCTTTCACAGATTTCTCAGATCTGTACACCACTCTGTGTGGAACTGACTGGAATCATTTTTATGTCAGTAACATGAACCAGAAATTGTTGCAGCACTATAAACTAAGTTAGTATGCTTGAATGAATGTAAAAAAGACTGTCATTGTCATTATGAAAGTAAAAAAAAAAAACTGTGCTTAGTGTTGATTAAAGAAGTTACATCTGATACCTGATCAATAATGTCATTTTTGGGGTCCTCCTTAAGTTTCCAACTTCTGTGTTGGAAACCTCCAAAGGGTTTTGAGCTAATTAACAATTTAAGGGAGACTGGGGGAAAAGTCATCCATCTGCTTTAGTTTTTCTTATCTTTGCTATTTTCTTGTAAAATACTGGATGCTAACTGGAAATCCCAACATGCTGATGTTTATCAGGTATAATGTTCACGTTCTTAGTTTAATGTGTTAGCATGCTAATATTTGCCAATTAGCAATAAAACAAAGAACAGCTGAGGCCGATGGGGGTGTCATTAGCTTTGCATGAAACAAAATATTGGACAAATGAAAACTTTGGCTTCCTGCTGACAGTAGAGGGGAGCGCCAAAGTCAACATACGTCTTCCTTTGGTGACCAGAAGTGTCTGTGCAATGTTTCAAGGTAATCCACCCAATAGTCACTGAGATAGCTCAGGCTGGACTAAAGTTGTGGACAGACTGATATTGCAGGGCTAAAAACAAGACGGTAAAAAGTAGTCTTTGCTTCAAATATTCTTAGGTCGTGATAATGTGGAACTTTTGACAAGTGGTCATGAGTTAACTTGCTTCATTTTAAAGGGTTACATGCTAAAAAAGTGGTTGAGAACCACTGCTGTAGATGAACTAATCAGCAGTTTACTTTAATACTGACATTGTTTGAACGTTTTAGTCTTTAGTCAAATATATCATATCACTTTGTGAATAAGAATATCAACATAGTTAAAACTGAAACATATCTGGGAGGCAGACAAATCCTACTTGAAGTATAGGAAAGCTTTGCCTCTGCTTGTCAGTTTGTACTCCAGTTCAGCAAGAGTGTAATGCCAAACATTTTAGTTGAGATGTGCCAAACACTCAGCTCTGCTAAGCTATCCAGCAGGGAAGTGGGAGGCTGTGCACGGTCTTTTATTACTGTTCCCTATTTTGGCATAGGCTGAGGCCCAGGCGTGTGACATGATGAATAAAAAAGATGTCTGCAGGAGTTCAGTGTTCCCTCACTGCGGGTGAGCCGCAGCTTTCAATAGGTCCTCTTCATTTGCCATCTGTGACGCATCTGAATGACTGGTTGTAAAACCGGAGAGAAGAAATCATACAGTTTAAAACCAGGATCGAAAGCGAACATCTGAGTCATACACTGCATCAGAAAGGCAGTGAGTTATGTTTTTTTTGTGTAACTTTGTACCCTGCTGCTTTATTAGTTCACACTCCAAAGCAATTGAGTCTTGTTGCATCATGATTACAGCTGTTCCATAACAAATTGTGCAGTTTGAAGCACTGTGCCATTTATTCACAGCAGACCCTCAGGACAAGCGGCTCCATATTCTCAGCTTTGATTCTGGGCACTTTTCTCAGCTCACTCCTCTCTGATAGGGACATTTTTATCCGAGGAGAAGGTGTCCATCCTGTAATAGACATTTTTACCTGAGGGGAAAGAGTCCATTAAAAAGTCACTGAGCTCTCCTTTGAGAGACCCATATCCGATTCCAGGCTGATGTGCCCTCCTGAGGCAAGAGTGTAACATTTTTAATCTTATAAGTGATGGAAAAAACAGACATGAAGGCTTACTTTTGTCATCAGCTGCAGCTATAATGCTGTTGGCATGAACAGATCTATCAGTCCTATTATTGTGCATGTTTTCAGGATTGCTGTATATATTATGTTAAATGTGACTTGAGGGAAATTGTTATAAACAGGAATAATTAAGACACGCATAAGTTTTTACCTCATTTCAGTGCTGAAACAATTAGTTGATTAATCCATTACACTACCAGTCAACAGTTTTTAAACACCCCTATTTTTCCAGCTCTTACTTAAATTCAGGCAGTTTAAGTGAATAACATTAATGGTACAAGGTAGAAAGAGTACTTGTTTAGGTCACCAAAAACTGATAAATTATGTAAATTTAATAGGAAACAGGCCTTTTTCAGAGATTAATAAATTGATTAATTTACAGCTTTCCTGCAGTTTAAATTATTCCTTGAAAGTTCATGCAAACGATCCCTACAGGTTAAAAACCCTCTGTCGCTACAAAGGCAGTGTTGGAACAAACTGTGTTACTACACCATCCAATACATTATTAGGATAATACTGTACTGCAGGAAGTAGTACTATATATTCCTGATAGAATAATGAGATAAAGTAACAACAGAAGACAGACTGGTTGGTCAGGGGTTCATCCTACAACAATATAAGGACCCAAACTGTAGAAGAAAAGAACCAGACGGTGGCTTCACTTGATGGAAGACCACTAAAGATAGAAATGAACATAACCTCTGAAAATCACATCTGCTGTGCAACTTAGGAATGTATGTATCGTATGAAAGTGGGACTCATCCCAACAAAACTGAAAGTGGGAAACTATATGCACAGAGTTGTAGGTGAATCAGAGGATTACTCATCTGGCTGGGAGCAGTTAAACCATTTGTGTGTTTGGAGTTAAAGCAATAAAACTGAACATGAGGAAGAAATTTATCTCAGCCATTGCACTGCCTTTTTAACCACTCACGGAGCATAGTTCCTGTGCTGAATAGTAACTGTTTCATGACTGAGGAAACTTACTAAGACATTTCCCCTTAATGTCATCATGCCCTCATTTAATATGAAATCCTCAAGACCACAGCACTCATTAGACTTGTCAGCAGAGCACGTCAGCTTGAAGTTATGAAGCAATTTGCCTTCAGATACATCAGGGCATTAACAGAGTGTGACTTAAAAAAGCATGAACACACACGCAGAGGAACGTGGTCTTCTTGTCAGTGTGTGCTGCGGTTGAAGTATTTGTCTGCACAGGCCTCTGCACTTTGAAAGAGGAGGTGAGCTGCAAGCCTCTGGCTCCATCAAAGGTAAAATAGCATAAGCAGAGGTCTTCTTTTGTTTTCTGAATCCCCTTTATTCCTCTCCTGTTACATCCTAAGGCTCATCTATAACACATTTTGGGAAGCTCAAGCTCAAGAGTGCCCTCTGGTGTTGACATCTGTGTACCTGCTTCCAGTTGGAGGACAGCACCTGTCAGCTTTGATGAGAGTGCATCAACAGAGTTGCTTTTGCACTTATTGAGACACTTTTTCTTTAATTGGTTGGGCAAAAATGAATTTGGGTGAGCTGTTATAATTTTGGCTACTTTTGTACCATTAGGGTGGTTTATAGCCACCAAAACCCCCTCTACCCACCAGATGTTTTCACACTGGGGTAGAGGGAGAAACATGAGTTAAAGACACTGTGTGAGGTGAAAGGGGCAGGTGCGTACCAGTGTCCAACAAACAACATGAAGTGAGTTATTTTAGTTTGGTTGGTAATCATCATATTCAATAGTTGTTGCAGCAGCAGCAGTGGCAAGTAGGCTTTTTTAAAACCCTTAGCACCTGATTGCTGTAAATTGTGTCAAAAATCAGACATAGATTAGTTAAATGTGAACAAACACACACACACATAATACACATATTTTTGGATTCAGTGTGATGTAAACTTTCTGATGATATCATTATTTCTGATATCCATCGCAGAAAAACATTCCTAACAGGCTTGGAAATCATTGAAAAAAGATCCTCCTTATAAGTGCAGAACCTGTCTGAGATACATCATGTTTTTAACTTTTCTTTATTGACTCCTGTCACTACATCCAAGAGTTCATAGCAAACAGGCACCACTAATGGCAAATTCAGCATGTTATTTTTTCAAATTGTAAAAAAGTATTTGCATAAAAAACTAAATCCATGACAACATTACACTTCCTGTTTCTTGTAAATACTACTGTACTCACATCTAAGCTCTTATTTGACAAAACAAATCAGAACAAAACAAAACCCTCTCCTACATTAAAATTAAAAACTGTCAATGTTTGGGCACATTCAAGTCTCTGATTGGACAACTCCGTCAAATCTGGCAACACTGCACATCAGTCCCTTTGCCTGATTTGTTACTTTCATTTCGTCCTGTTACAGAATGTGTATGTATCATCTTACATCAAAAAGAGTAGGAACCTTTCAAACACATCCTGTGACTTCAAAAATATTCTTATTTCCTTTTTTGAATCATATCAGTACAGGAAATATTAAGCTTCAGTCTGCAGCTGTTTGGCTGAGTTTATTCTGAATTATTATGAAGACTGGAAACGGGGGGGGGGGGGGGGGGGGGGGGGGCAGCTATTGTTATAGCTACAGCTAAATGATTGTTAACATTTCCATCAAGTCTGCAGTTGTAAATGTTAATAAGCTGTTCATAAATGGATTTAGGCCCACATACTCTGCAGCCCTTTTCCAGACCCTAAGAGGTCAAACAAACAATTGGAGAGGTCTCCCTAATGAACTAAAGACTGAAAAAGACAAGAGTTAGTTCTGTTTCACAAGTTTGAATTTGTACTTTTCTCTAATCTTTCTGAAATATTGGATCATCTGAGAGGTTTAGAAGATAAATGTCTCTTTAGTGAAACTGTTAACAACTTATAAATATGACAGGCAGGGCCTCAACCAGACACTGCTAATTTGTCTGAAGCCAAAAAGGCAGGAATCACTGATTTAATCTTTAACAAGACATTGTATTATATAAGCATATCCTGTTTTTTATGTGCAGTCCTAATCTGAAAAGTGACTAGTGCCTATTGCTGTCAGATAAATGCAGTGGAGTGGAAGAATTAAGTTTAAAGAACAGAGACAAAGCTACAAAGAAGGAAAACAAAAATCTGTTGTAGCTACACCCTCATGTCAGAATTTATTTATAGGTTATCTTATGCAGGGTTTATGACCAAATGAGATCAACTTTCAAAACACTGTTTGTCCACAGATTAGTCTTATTTAAATTGGAGAGGCTCACTGTGTAACCTATTGTGTAATGACAAACCACTGCATATCTTAAGGCTCTGAATAGTATAGGAAGGCCTTCCAGCCATCTGTTTCCGTCAGGTTTAGTGTCTTTCAACCAAGCACGCCTCAACCTGCCTCCTCAGCACCTTTCAGCAGTTCCCACATATTATTCCTTACATGTGAATAGCTGCTCAGAATTGCATATTTACACTCTATTCAAGCCAGTGTTGACAGATTGACCTGCTGTCTCCGCACATACAATATTAATCTGGTGATCCTGTTACAAATAGCCTCCAATCAGCGTCATTGAGAGAGGCAGATGTGTTGTTTGTGTTTGCTGCAGATGAAACTAAAGATCTGACACACAGCTCAAGTAGTGTCTCTATAGTCCTGATCAGAAGAATGTTCACACTGAGGTTCAGAGGCAGCACAAAAATGGAGAGCACACCCACGAACCCTATCATTACATTCACCCCCAGGCAGGGAAAACCCCACTGTCGCCACCCAAGCTGGCTCCTGTATTGTGAGTCCACGTGTTTCTCTGTGATAAATGTCAGAGGTATACCTCTCTTTGTCCTTTCTTGCTCCTGTCCTCCCCTCTCTGCAGGCAAACACCCGGGGGAGATGAGGACAAAGTCTCCATGGTGATCCGCCGACATCTGCACAATGTTCCAGGAATACGGTCTGTGAACGGTGCAGCTGCTCTCTGTTTTCCCTAGGTCAACACACTGTGCTGGCTCTGACATCGACATCTCAGGGTTCACAGGTTTGGAGGGTGTTGAGTGGGCTGCAGCTAAGTCTTGCCAGGAATTGTAACTGTTATTGTTAACTCCATGTTTCACTTGGTGCATCCCCTCCAAATGTGCAGGGGCCCCGTGTCGTCTGTACAAGCCGGTGCTCATGGTTAGGAGGAGCAGGAGTAGGGAGAGGAAGGCCATGCCCCAGCAGGGATTCACAGCACTGGGCATTGGGCTGAACAGGTTGGGCAAACATCTGATGAGGGAGTTGGTTGTGTGCAAGCAGGTAGCAGCCCACTCTTCCTCCAGCTTCCATCGCCACCTGACATTCAGGGCGACGACAACCCACACTGACAGGCAGCAGAGGTAGCCGACAAGGTGAGACGACCCCTTGTCTTTGTCTTTATCTGGATTGTTGCTGTCCTTGTCCACAGTTACCTCCCCAATATAACAATGCTGTCCGTCAGTGTCCACCGTTTGGCTCACGGCCCTGTGAGTGACGACAAAGTGTGGCCACAGCAGTCCGGTCAGTGTCTCCACAGCAATCAGAGGTGTGATCAGGAGTAACACAGCACCATATGTGTGGCTGAGAAACAGCAGGAAGCGCAGGGCAATGACATCACCTGGTGTGGTCAGTTCAGTCAGCCATGGCTCAAAGATACAAAGGAAACTCAGGAAAACTGTGGGAAAAACAAAGCAAAGCATCAGTGAGGTTAGGTGACTCTGGCTGGATTGGATTAGGTACATGGAAAGACTGTAGAGTAGCTTAGCTAATTTGAAAAAGTAGAAATTAAAGGGGTGATCCAGCTATTTACTGTTGCACAACTAAAAGATGAGTTCGGGGACTCCTCAGAGACAGATTAGATAAAGTAAATCAGAAAATCAATCAAAATCAGAGCAGCAGGGGCCAGGATATCCTGACCTTTACTCTGGATTTGTAACACTGGATCCTACAATTCCCATAATGCAACTTATTGATAAATCTGTAAATTATTTTCTTGTTTGGTCTGTAAGAACTAAGATCGTGATAGTGATAAATACCCGTCACAATCTCCTAAAGCCAAAAGGGAAATTTTGAAATTGCTTGTTTGGTCCAGCCAACACCCCACAACCCATATATTACTTAGTTTAATTAGTTCATTCATTCCTTCACTATTACATAAGACAAAAAAAGGATATCCTCACAACTGAGAAGTTGGAGCTAGAAGTGCTTAGATTTAGTGAAATAACTTGCAGTCATTTTGTTGCTGTCCATCGTCATCCAATTTAAAATCCATTTAGATGCAGTGGAGAAAAGTTTCTAAGCACAGTTTAATACTCACCTCCTTTATTTAACAGTTACTGGGTGCTTTGATTTTACATGCAAAACATGTAATCATCTTATGAAATATGATGCAATATCCTATATTAAAGGCCCTGCATACCCAGACAGAGTTGATGATGTTAATTAGACCCACACAGGATGGAGTTGTGCAGCTACGGTAGGATTTACACGAGGTCACCATATACTCATAAGAAAGATAAAGTTAGAACTTGTCTCACAACAGAACTCACAAAAAGCCCCAAAATTCCACAAAAAAAAAGAAAACACATCTTGCAGGACAAAATAATAACATGTGTGCACAAATTAAATACAGACATAAAATAAAAAAATATATCTTGTATTAGGCTCCATAATTTAAAAATCTGAAAAGGGCCATTCTGCATAATGAGTGCTTTTACTTTGATATCTTAACTATGTTTTACTGACAATGCTTAATGTACTTAAGTTCAAGTAAAATTGTAAATGCAGAGTTTGTACTTGTAGCAAAGTATTTTTACATTGTGGTGTTGCTACATTTTACTTAAGCACAGGATCTGGTGGCAGATTCCTTCCATCACTGTTCAAATGTGGACATTTTTAATTTGACATGTGGTGTTAACAGAGCTACGGTATATATATAGAGCACTATTGTGTACTATATATACTCTGATTATGTCTTGATACTCACCTGTGACTAGGAAGTCGGTGAAGATCAAAAGGCAGCAGCAACAGAAGCTGACAGGACTGTAGGAAGCAGTCAGTGAGGGCAGGAAGAGAAGGCTGCATACTAATTTACATGCACACAACACTGCCGCTCCCTCCAACACCCCATCCATGGCTAAAACAACATAACGCATACACATGTCAATATATTGAAAAACTGGTTTTCTTTTTGCCTCAGGGGGAGGACCTCAGGAATTTCAGACACTCTGACACAACAACAACAACAGTTGAAATTATTTCTATAGCTTCTGGAAAATTTTATAAACTCAAATAAATGTTCTACATGACTATTCCACTTTGAGTGAATGTTTCTGCCCCATGGTTGGAGATCAATATTTTGTTGTGTACATTAGTAGTGAACCCTGGACTAGACAAAAATGAGGAAACTCAGGAAGAAGTTCAACTGTCAACTCTGTCAGTGTGCATTATATTTGAAGTCATTAAAAAAATTATATTTAACACCAGAATTGAAAAAACAAGTGCCACTAAACTTCTTCGTAATGTGAGCACACATGCTAATTTACAGCTGACTTGCATGTACAGACTGGGTTGCTTTGACCAGACTGTAAATATGTCCCCCTCCTGACCATGATACTGTACAGTCAGACTGCTTCAACCTGTCAAAAATATTTCCATTGTCTCTATCACATGGTGATCGTGGAGAATTCAAACTACATGTAGGATAGAAATGCAAGTCTAGAACAAAAACAGCTTTGAAGTTCATAAGGTCTTACCTGTGCTTGCAGGAGCCTTCAGAGCGGCATGTCAATATGAGCTTCAAATGCTTCATCCGCTTTCTTCACACCCCCCCCTTTGCTCCGCCCTCTTGAAGGGGAGGGGGGGGATAATGACCTTCCTCCTCCCTCTTGCCTCTCCCCTCCTGTGCTCCCTGCACCTGGCCTATGTGGAGGTGAGAGAAACATGCGCGTCTCAGAGGGTGTGCCACTGTTTGTATGACAAGGAAACCAGTCTAACAACTAAATAACTAGCAGCGAGATATGCTAAGGTAAATGTCAGTGTGTGTGTGTGTGTGTGTGTGTGTGTGTGTGTGTGTGTGTGTGTGTGTGTGTGTGTGTGTGTGTGTGTGTGTGTGTGTGTGTGCCCTTGCTTAAACTACTACAAAATACACACATGCAGAGTGTTTCATAAAGCAGGACCAGACTGTACATTACATACCTGTGATGAAGATGATGCTTTATCTCGGTGACACTCATTTGAATCTATAGTCTATACAGCAAAAGTTTAATATTAGGTTTAGAAATACCACCAACTGAGAAAAGAGTCTTACCATAAGGTCCATTTAGTAGCTGTTCTGGAGCTTTTCATCACATCAAATGGTTTTCTTCAGCACATGGAGATCATTGAATTGTCATGAATTTATAGATGCTCAAATTTCTATTTTCCCTGAGCACTTAAAGGACTTCTCGTCCAGGTTGGTTTAAAATCTTGATGAGTGCAATGAACAAAAGCTCTTGAGTTAGATTAAACTTACATGTTCTGAATGCCATTTGTGATTTTTTTAAATGAGGGAGTAGTTGGACTGTTGTGGATGTAGTTGTGTGTTTTTGTTTGTCTACTTTTTAATGCATTTTTAAAACATTTCTGGTCTCAGTGAAAATGCCTGTTTAATTATAGTGTTAAGTAACTACACTGCAGATGTCATGAGTTTAAACGCAGTCCAGGTAAAGAGTCCAGGTGAATCAGCTTTTGAAAACCAGGATGCTTGTAGGCACGTCTGCATTTTCTGCTGATACAAAGAAGAGGTTTGAACGCCACATTTTCTGAACAGGTTTTTTCACTTTTTTACCCTTGGACACAAACAAGAAGATTTTTTCCCTGGTTTTTGAAAGCCTAAACAATTTGTACGAGAAGCTGCAGCTGACAGGTTTGTTTCTTCAAACTAAAACTAACAGTAAAAAATTATGTCCAACAACATTTAAATCGGGTCAGGGAGTTAGTGAAGTGCCAATTTGGGAATTGTAGTGTACTTATAATTGTAAGCAGAGGTATTGTTCTCTAGCAAGGTTTTAGACATATACTAAATACAATTTAATAGTTTGAATATAAGCTGCTAAATGATGCCCATAAATGCGTGCTGAAGGGTCTGCAGGTTAGCGTGTAGGATGGAGCCCTGCCGAGTTTTGCATTTCTTATGAATACATAAACATAAATTTGAATGTGTGTGTGGGTAGGTGAGTGTGTGCAACATTCAAGACTGAATTTTGTTGTTGTTCCAAATAAATACAATACATATATATACAGTTTTGAAGCTGAAAAGCAAACAACACGTCAGACCGTCCACTCAATCCACAATCTTCTGTCTAACTTTACACTCAGTTGGCACTTTATTAGGTACAGCTGGCTAAATCTAATGCAGTCTAATCAAACAATCCCGCAACAAATCCTCCTTCAGGAAGGGTCTTATGTTCTGCTCTTATTGAAACTGTGAGGTTGCAACTGTGTGATCAGTTAGTTCGTTGCTGTGTTTTTAAAAAAAAAACAAAAAACATTTGGTAGCAGACAATTAGAAAAAAAACCTGAAAAAGATGCAGGATCACTTAATTTTCAATAAATCCTTTACTGCTACTTTAATGCTTTATAGATCAGTCAGACGCCCTTTAAAAGAAACAATTTGAAGTTGCCATGTAAATCCCTTTAGTTTACAGTCCACATTTAGGTGAGCATTCATTAATGGATGACCAGTATTCAAAAGTGCATTGTTCCCAAACACCATGGATAAACACCAGTCAAAGGGATGTAACACAACCTAACAAAACAAAGCCTGTTCTTATTAATGGCTTCTAATTAATCCATATAACATTAGGACATGATTTATTTGCTATTACTTGTGAGTTTGTAGGAAAATTTTCAAAGAACGGCTTATTAGTAAGTCGTGGGATCTCTAAAAGTCTAGATACAGTCTAAGAAAATATAAGAACATGGGCTACAACACGGGGACCATTCATCACATTTTCAGATGTAAGGCACCGTGATCACCAGCAGCTGAACCTCTCAGCTGTGGCAGCAGTGCCATCTCCTGCTGAGCTCAGCACAGAGCATATTAGCAGCCTGTCCTGCTGCTGCTGCTGCTGCTGAGAGGATTACACTTCATATTTACTGTGCATGACCGTCGTGACCCGGGACAGACAGACAGACAGACAGACAGACAGCTTCTACACTGAGCTTGACTTAGATGGCACCTGTGATGCAACAAATCACTGTTACTATCATACACTAAAACTGGACCAGCCTTATCTGGGGGGGGGGGGCTATATACATGAGGGTCAGCGATAGTAGGCTCAAGAGAAAGTGAGCCTCACGCATGCAGTAATAAATACACCAACACAATTGTCACCGACCAAGAAAACCATGTATGACCGTGAACGTCCCACAGCACATGTACAGTTTAACCTGCGGTGCAGTGCGCCCCTGGCCGCAGCTGCTGCAAGAAAACAGCCGGCGACCACGTTAGAAGCCAGAAAATGGGTTAAAAAAAATCAGTTTCATCTGTGTTTTTACGCTGAACAATTCCTCGCCTGCAGCACCCAGAAGTGAACAGCAGGCGACCCGGAAGGTTTGAAGTCCGACTGAGAGCGAGCAGAAAGAAGAGACTAATCCTTTATCAAATATTTCTCCTCTCGCCGGTTCAGGTATGTCGGCCGCTCGATGCGAAATCTCTGCCTGTTTTTTTTTTTTTTTTTTTTTTTTTTTTTTTTGTCCCCCTTCTCTCTCCTTTCTCTCACACACAGCTCTCCCGTGTCGCTTCGCCACCCTTTCTGTTTAAGTCATGCAAAAGTTGCAATTAAAAAAAGAGCATTTGCGGCGCAGAAATGATAAAGACTGGTTTCTTTTCTTCTGCCGAGCGAATAAAAGCTTCCTCTGCGCCTCAGCATTAACATCGATATTTGGATTTGTGGCTCGGTAGCTGCAGAGCATTCAGCAAAGGCATGGTGATTGTTGTAGGAAGTGTCAGGCTTTTTTTTTTTTCCTCCTCAAGCCGGGCTATTCAAACCTGCAAATCAAAGTAAACAATCATTCGTACGCTTAATGCAAATATGCCACATCCAGGCGCGTCGCGAAAGCGTTTCATTACATCTGGGGAATTATCTGCTTATAATATTCGGATCTGCAGAATATGGCGTCCAGTGCTTATAAAAATAAGACAGGGCTGCCATTTTTGTTTTCCTTTTGTCTGAAATTTTTTAATAAACTGTCTGAGAATGTGGGAGAGGCGGCGGAGAGACCGAGGCGCAGCGCACGGTCGGTCCTTTGTGGAGGAGATGTTGTCGTTTGGAGCTGCTCAGGTTAACGTTTGAAAGATCAGCTCCTGCTTGTTTTGGGTTTTAACGGAGGAATAATCCACCACAGCAGGTACAAAGATGGGAAAAGTTAACCCTAACTTTTGTTTGAAAGATGGAGTAGCATTTCCTTACAGAGGTGACCTCACAGCAATGATCCCTTTTCTCTTTCAGTACACTGGTGCATTTTTTTTAAAATATGAAATATTGAGACTTTAAAATAGTTAAGTGTTTGCATTGGAGGTTGCACACCGCTGTTGTAACACTTGACCCTGACTAACTGCTAACCATCTGTAAGATTATTATAGCACCCCACAGACCATATAGAAACAGATCCTGCTGCTTATGTAATAACAGTTATTACAGAATTTACAGCATGTAGCCTAAGTTGGTTTTGCATTACTTCCGAACCACTTTCTGCTTCCTTTCATAAGGATTTATATGTTGTAACTAATGTGTCTATAATGATTAGTCAGTGATTTATTATTGCTTGGTAGATTAGTTATTAGACACAAATAAGATCTTTGGGGTTTCCAGGATGTTGCTGGTCTCTATTTGGTGATAATCTAGAAATAATCCACGAATAAATGTTCAGGGGCTTCTCACTTTCTAACAAACCATCAAGTCTCCAGTTGTAAATGGTTATAAGTGAATTATGGTCAGAGTAACACTCCAACCAGTGAAAGAGATTTTTCACAACTTGACAGTCCCAAAGTTGTCATGTTAAATGTTACCTCTGAAATTTGACAAAATGATTTAGAAACTCTTGATAAAGTCAAAGAGTGTCTTATTAAATAGTGGTGATAAGTTGTTTAGTCTGATAACTTATTAATGATATCAGTCATTTTTCAAGCAAAAATGCCAAACGTTGGTCCTTGCCTCTGAGATCTGATGCTTTTCTTTGTCATATGGGATAGTAAACTGAACATGTGTGGACTTTTTAGGCTGCTGGTCTGATTAAACAAGCAATTTGAATGTGTCACCTCGGGCTCTGGAAAACAAGTATTTTAATGACAAAGCAAGCGATCGATTAATCAACAAAGTAATATGACAATATTTAATGACAATAATTACCAGCAGCCATAAAGAGCAGCGATATTGAGCTCCTCTCCAATGCACCTGCATCAAAAACACTGGACGTACAAGTCTTTTTTCCCCAACCTATAGGAAATTATCACAACCTGAACAAGTACTGGCTGGTAAAAATATTTAAGCCTACTTGAAACTCAGCTGCATTTGTGTAAAAAAATGTGGTAAAAGTGCCTCAGGTAAAGCAGTTTAGATCTTTAGACTGACATCTATCTGCAAAAATGAACCTGCTGATTGGAAGGACTCTGTAACACATCACCAAACAGGATGAATGTACAGCGACACACAGGTTCTGTAAGTCATGTAGAATATCTTGCTGCCATAAAATGTGTTCTCAGTGAAGTGTGTCATTTCAAAAAGTGACACAGAGATGTCCAGCAGTAGTGAAACTCCTGAGCCTGCTCCCTAGAGGCAGAAAGCCTCCAGGAAGTGAAACTGATCCCCACCGGCATCATTAGAGAAATATTTTGTGGGGCTTACTGTACGCTCATACCCCTGGACGTATCGTTTTTGTTTCTCTTGGCTCGCGGACGTGGCCTGTGTTATGCCTCTGCTAAGTCAAACAGACTTAGGAATGGTGAAGTGTGCCAAAGCATGCAATGCAAAATGTTTTTGAAAAGAACTTCATACGGGGTTGAAAAGAGAAGCTATGGAAAGAAAGGCCTTCGGATCACAACGTGAACAGCAAACAGCTCTCTCTGCCTTAAACATTTCAAGCTTTCTGTCTATCTGGTCAAACACAGTCTGTAGAAAAGCACCGGGATCTAGCATTGAGCTTAATTGTAACCTTAATTGTAGAAAATCAGGTATCCTCATTTAAAAGAGAATCATGCTCTTATTTTACATTCACAGCCACAAAAAATGATGTGTCACTTACAAATCGGTGTTGTCTCTGTGCGGTATCCTCTTTTAAGTTATTCAGTGTTCAGTGTTCATTAGATTATTGACCTCTCACCTTTGGAGACTGTCTATATCATTCAGGTCTTGCTGTGCTCTTAGGTGACACTGTGCAACGTTTCTCCTGTTTCCCATCAGACGCTTACTGTACCAGCAGGGCCCCACATGTCGAGGTGGAGACAGACAGCCTCAGATTGCGATCTGAGCCACATCACTTTCAACATTTCTGTTTTCTCAGATAACCATTGTGAAGAGTTCCTTAACTGGCTGTTGTAATCACACGAGGGCCTATCTCTCAGGTAGCATGCTCATCATGCGGACTTATGGTTGGAAATCCTTAGAAAAAAGCTGCCAGACTCTGCATCACTCACTTAAACGTCCTCCTTTCAAAAAATGTTTCTTGCTGACATCACTCACTGCAGCAACTCAGAAACATCCTCTCTGTTATCTCTGACGGAGCTCGGAGAAAGTGAGAGGACACTAGGTCTCTCCTTGCATTTTTGAGAAAGGAGGATGACTAATACAGAAAGTCTTTGAAGATACACTATCACAAGACTGGGACTAGTTATCTCAAATTATAACATCAAACAGTCAGCTGCTGCTTGGGTGGAGAGCTACTGACACAAGTTTTTAACCCCTGTTTTCTACACTAACAACAGATCCACACATATTTACAGGACATATTTTTAGGGATATTTGAAACAGTGGCTCCCAAACATGGGTAATAAACCTGAGGGGTTGCAAGATGATTACTGGGGAAGGAAGTTAGGAAAACAAATATTTTCTGCTATACAAACATGGTTGTTTTTCAAAATTTCCTCTCACCATTCTTTTTTTTCAACATCAGAAAAATTAAAGCAAGGACGGAGAAATCATATTAAAACACTGCTTCATTTTAAGGGAAGCCACTGGCAGGTATTTTCACTGATGGACAGATGGAGAGGCTGAGTCATGCCCTTGTTATGTTTATGACCTTTGTGTTTTCATTTCAGGATGGCTGAACCTCGCTTTAATAATCCCTATTTCTGGCCTCCACCTCATGCGATGCCTGGCCAGGTGAGTGATTCTTAGATCCACACTTATTTCTGAACATATTAACACTAAGCAAATCACTTCATAGGAATAGTTTGACATTTTGGAAACTACACTCATTAGCTTTCTGCCTGAGAGTTGGATGAGAGAATCGATACCACTCTTGTGTCTGTCCGCTAAATATCAATATACAGCCAGCGGACACTTAGCTTAGCTTAGCACAAAGACTAGAAACAGGGGGAAAGAGCTAGCCTGACTCTGTCCAAAGGTAAATAAAAACTTCCCACCAGCACCTCTGAAGCTCACTAATGAACATGTTACATGTTGTTTTTTTAATCTATACTAAAACTGAAGTTTGCTGTTGTACAAGGGGGTACACGTACGAGCAATTACCTCTTACAGCCTTTTTAGGGTGTCTGATAACTGCCCCCGGCCAAGAAATAATCCAGTTCATAACCGCCTGTAACACTACAATGTGTTGTTTTTATGCTTCAATTTTTGTACAAATAAAACACAATGTTAATTTGTGACCTTCAGATGTGCTAGAAGTTAGATTTTCTTACCTTTGGACAGAGCCAGGCTAGTTGTTTCCGCCTGTTATCCCTCTTTATGCTAAACTAAGATAATTGGCTGCTGGCTATGTATTTAGAATACTGATTTGAGAGTGGTGTCGATCTTCTCATCTAATTCTCAGCAAGAAAGTGAGCCGACGTCCTTTAACACAGTGGTTCCCAACCTGGATATAAGGACCCAAGATAAATCAGAAGGGTCCCTCCATGATTAAAGAGATAGGCCTACAGTAAAAAAAAAATCTGTCACACAACTGTGTCTTTTTCTCTTACAGCTCTCAAATTTTTGTTGTTTTTTTTTATGAATGAAATACAAGGTAGTTTGTCTTCAGGCTTCAGGTGAAATACTGGACATGTTCACATCCTCTGAGCTGGAAAAATCCCTCAAATTAATTATATACCTCATTCTCTCTTGTGGAAATTGCTTCATCTTAAGAGGTTCACACAAACCAAAAAGGTTGGGAACTACTGGTGTAATACTCGTCATTTCCTCAGAGACGTTCATGTTCATGGTAGGCTTTGGTTACAATGTCACATGTCAGCCATTAGAGGGAACCATCGCGTCACAAACTGACACTGACTGAACTGATGATGGCTGTTCTCTTGTCACAAATGTTGTTTCCTGGCTGTCAGCTGGATAACCCAGTCTTGATCAATAAAATCAAGGAGCAGCTGATGGCGGAGAAGATCAGACAGCCACATCTGCCCGCTGCCTCAGCCCCTTCCCAACAGCCCTTACTGGCTCCCCCCAGTCAGGTAGAAAGTGGGCTGCATGGGATGTCCAAAGCCCAGCAGATGCAAGTTCTCCACAGCCACAGCTCCTCTCAGCCTGATATTGCCCTGCACGCCCGCCCCGCCTCCAGCTCAGTAACAGGTACTCCAAACACTCATACTGTTGCTGATGATTTGAGACGTTTGTGGTGTTTATTATTTTTATTGTGTTATGTTTATACTGTGTGAATTGTCTATATGGATGAGACAAAGGCAAAACTGTCAGTGCTAAATGGTTGTTCACTGTAAATACATTTTGTTTTGTATCTCAATACCAACTGTCAGATGTAGTTGGTGTGTTTTTATTTTTATGATATATAGATTTTTTGGGGCATTTTTACCAGGTCGTATTCTGGGGGATGTAAACTTGAACCTGGATGATAAGGCAGCTATAAAAGCCAGAGGATTATGGGAAGACTGGCATTTGCGTCAACTCATCGATCATCCCTCCAGGACAAACCACGTCTCAGGTAACCACACAGCTCTCAGCGTGGTACTTCCTGTTGTTGAACAAACAAAGAAACAAAGACTGTTGTCCTACTCAGGTCAACAGGACATGGCTTTTGTTCATGAATTCAATTAAATTCAATTCAATTTTTTTTGTATAGCGCCAAATCATAATATACATTATCTCAAGGCACTTTACAGGGTAAGGTCAAGACCTTTGTTACAGAGAAAAACCCAACAGTTCCCACAAAGAGCAAGCGCTTGGTGACAGGGGGGAGGAAAAACTCCCTTTTAACAGGACAGGAGAGAGGAGAAGCACAAACTATGGGACAGAAAAAAATACAAAGTTAATGACATAAAGTAGTCGAGAGAGAGAGGGAGAGAGAGAGAGAGAGAGAGAGAGAGAGAGACCGCCCAGTGCATCATGGGAATCCCCCAGCAGTCTAGCTCTATAGCAGCATAACTAAGGGATGGTTCAGGACATACCCGAGCCAGCCCTAACTATAAGCTTTACTAAACAGGACAGTTTTAAGCCTGATCTTAAAGGTAGAGAGGGTGTCTGCCTCCTGAATCCACACTGGGAGCTGGTTCCACAGGAGAGGAGCCTGATAGCTGAAGGCTCTGCCCCCCATTCTACTCTTACAAACTCTGGGAACCACAAGTTGACCTGCATTTAGAGAGCGAAGTGTCCTATTGGGAAAATAGGGAACTATAAGCTCTCCAAGGTACGATGGTGCCTGACCATGAATGGCTTTGTAGGTGAGGAGGAGGATTTTAAATTCTATCCTGGATTTTACAGGGAGCCAATGCAGAGAAGCTAACACAGGAGAGATGTGATCTCGTTTCCTAGTTCCTGTCAGTACTCGTGCTGCCGCATTTTGGATCAATTGGAGGCTTTTTACTGAATTTTTGGGACATCCTGACAATAAAGAATTACAATAGTCCAGTCTTGAGGTAACAAATGCATGAACTAGCTTTTCAGCAACCTTTAGACACAGTATGGGTCTAAATGGGTCATTACGAGGACTTGGGCTTATCTTTGAATGGACAATGTGAAAACTTAATGGAAACTGACTTCAACTTTAAACTTACTGTGCTAACACTGCCACAAAAGTGGGTGTGGGTGTGGTCATATTACAAAAGTCTGCCTTTCAATTCCGTGTCTGTGAACCGTCCTACCGAACAGTCCATTATGGGGCTTTGGCTCTGTCATTCACGTAGTCTGCGAGGTTTACACAAGGACATGTTTAAACCTGCGTTACATTGTCACACATACCTCACTGCTGTGAGAAACGGTAATCATCCTTCCGCAGGTTCACCTACGGAAACCTTGTCACGACTTTTACTTCCTCTAGATACCTCACTGCTGTGAGGTATGTGTGACAATGACATTCCTTAGAACTTCCTTCCCCTGAACTTCCATAGAAGGCTCCGAGTACAGGGAGTTACAGTAATCCAGACGTTGCTTGAGATAAATAAAAAAAGTTAGGAGAAGCATCATTGCACTGCCTTTGGACTTTGAATGTTGAAACTAAGCTCAGAGTCAAAAATCACAACCACATTGTGGGCTTGACATTGTTGGACAGGTTACCAAGATTATTTTTCAAGTCAGATCGGGTTTTGGGGGTTGAATAACAGAACCATCCAGCTCCAGAGAGGAGAGCCTTAATAACTTTATTACTACCTATCAACCGAACATAAAGCTGGGTGTTGTCTGCAGTGGAAACTAACATTGTGGCTTTGGATCTCACCTAGACGCAGCATATTTAGTATGAATAGCATCAGACAAGGAAGCAAACCTTGGGGCAGTTCTTTTGAAGGTACCACTGTAATTAAATTGTCAAACTGTAGAAAAATATATATAATTACAGGTAAAAGTATCAATTCAATTCTAATGCCAGAAAACATGGTTACTTATTACCAACACAAGTCCAGTGCCAGCAAGGAAAACATGTGGTCAGTTTGCCAGTAATGTAGAATTAGCAGAAACAGATGATCTAGAGACTAGTGACAAATTAAGGGACACACCAGAGTAAATGAGTTCACTTTTACCCTTCCATCCCAGTTTTGAGTCTTATCCCGGTTATGATCATATTCAGTATACATGACATCTACATGGAACACGTGAAACCTGGTTATTCACATCTCTGTATACAAGATCATCCAGTATCCAGGTTTCTGGTGCAGAAAAAATGTTGTAGTTGTAAGCAATTTAATGGGAACTTTGAGTCTTTTTAAAAATGTAACCCCTTGATGATAACTTATTGCGCTCATGTCCTTCTCTTCACTTTTACACCTATCAGGTGTGGCACTGGCATCCAGAACAGGTAACCTCAACACCTCCGAGATAATCACCCCCACTACGCCCACCTCCAGCAACCACAGTCGGCTGGGTGGAGCTCCCACCCCTCACATCATCTCAGGGTTAGCCTGTGGCCACGGGATGGAGCCTGGGAAGAACAGCGGGGGTCTCGTGGGACTCCTCGGGCCTCCTCCAAAGGAGGAACGAGGCCGTAAGAAGATCAAAGCAGAGAATGGGTCTTCATTGTTGGTGGTGCCCTATCCGATCCTAGCCTCAGGCAACGACCAGTCCTGTGTTACCATCACTGCCAAAGAGGGAAAAACCTATAGGTGAGACAGGACATTTTTTATGCAGCTGATGCCACTCTGCAGTTTTACATTTCCTGTTGTGTAACAGTGATGCAAACCATGCATTAATATGCACAGTTAACCAAAGTCAACTTCCTCTGGCTCATGGCTCACAGTTGTATTCAGATAATAAGGAGCTTAGCAGGTTTCCAAATGTCCCTCTATACTCCTAAAAAGGTGGAAATACATTGTATGAGAAAACCAGTGGTTAAATCGACAACACAGAACACAACAGAACAGAATATAACTTAGTGTCCACAAGACTGGAAAATCATCTTTTCCTCACCAACACATAAAAACAACCAAAAGCACTGGCTCCACCTTTGTAACGTACAGCTTCGGTGATGATATGCTGGCTATGTATATACTGGCCTAATCCTCCGGTCAGAGAAGACGCAGCAACTTCTCTCATTTAGATGACTTTATTGACCCCTCTCCAGATGAACAGGGCACTGCAGTATGTGGTTGTGTGTATGTGTGGTTTGTGATGTCTGCAAAGACAACAATAGTAAACGATATTAATGATAAGTAAACTACAGTGGCATTAATAGTAGAAACCCTGAATCACAATAAACATGAATAGTATGTCATACTGCAAATGACAGGAGGCAGTGCAGGGTCATTAAACAACACAATGGCCGAGTGCAACGGGCAGATCACGTGACCAAGCTAAACTGAGACGGCCCCGCCGGCCACTAGTCCGGTCAATTTGAGACACTAACATCAATATAATAGCGACCTTAATGAACAGCGGCTACACCGCTAAATAAACAGTCACAGAAGGAACTGAAATGTGTCGTAATTAACTGAGTTACCTATCGGACGGGCCGTCCATGTCTATGGAGCTCAGTAAGACATGTTAAACGCTAAGCTAACAAACAACTCTGAGCTTATTACCCCTGCTAATATTATTAGCTCTCATCACACAGGAAATGTAAACAATATTCACTCATCACGTAGCTTACATCATCACCGACGCACACCACCGTACAGTACAAAGGGGTGAAGAAGAGCGCTGGCGGTCGGCAGAAGATTAGCTCGACCAGGTAACTGCACAGGAAAGTTTTTAAACACACTGCGCATGCGCAAGCAGTCCATCATTCTCTGCATGCAACAGCTTGCTGTGACGTGTAATCCTCACAGCAGGGAATTCACAACAACCTTTATCCTCTGTAGCTATGGAAACCAAGGTCTTATAGATAAGGATGCAGGGAACAGTATAACTTGGAGAAAATTGCCCAATAGCAATCCTAGACAAGGGAGAGTTGGAAGTAAGGCAGAGGGTAACAGTTAGGCAAGACATGTGACATTGACCTGGTTTAAGTGTCAATACAAATATATAGGTAAAAACTTTAGAATAGCCTTATTTGGGTATGGCATAGAAATGTGTTTTAACCATGTGATACCTAGTAATATACGCCCTGTAGGAGGAGACATCTTCAGGAATTGCTGTGACATTACTCTGATTCACTTGCTGACTTATCTATTGGTTCGCATCAAGTTGTCAGTAAATACTCCCGTCTGAGACATTTGAACTCCTGGTGAACTCCTTTTCTTCAGCTCACAAGAATTTCCACCACACATCTGAATACTGTATAACACAGCACACTAGTAAAAAATATAAATTACCTCTTTAAAACTTCTAATTAATATAGGCTGTTCTGCTTGCCAGCTGGAGCACCTCCCAGAGTTCAGCCTCTCATATGGAGGAAACAAAGGGAAATAAAGGATGAGAACTGTCGGTCAGGATGTTTATGACTTCATCTGCAGGTCCCTCAGCATTGTAAAGTTATGACAAAAATTTAAAGTTTAATTTTCCTTGAAGGATTTTTACTTTAAAGTTAAACGTGTCACTTGAGGAAGTTTACGTACTGTTATTGCTTACTCGCACTGATAGACACAATGTAGCCACAAATTGCCCAAAGGCTGCCCCCCCCACTCACAGTTTTTCTACTGTTTCAGCGCATTTACAATTTAAAAACTGTGAAAGTGAACAGATATGCAATGAGGAAGAAAGAAACACACCACTCTAAAAACTGAATCCAAGTAAATGAAACTGCAATTTTGTACCATGTGTTCTGTGCATCCGCTTCTCTCTCTGTGCATTTTCTTCATGTGTCTTCTATCTGTGTCACTGTTTTCTTGATGCAGGTGTAAAGTGTGTCCTCTGACTTTCTTCTCCAAGTCAGACATGCAAATTCACTCTAAAACGCACACAGAGGCGAAGGCTCACAAGTGTCCTCACTGCACTAAGACCTTTGCGAACGCATCCTACCTTGCCCAGCACCTGCGCATACACCTGGGCGTCAAACCTTACCGCTGTTCTTACTGTGAGAAATGTTTCCGCCAGCTCTCCCACCTGCAGCAGCACACCAGGTCAGACATTTGAATCAGAAAGTGTGTTTGTGACTATGGAGTTTTAGTCAGTTTTATTGGTATCTGTTATTAAGGATATTCTTTTGTGCCACAAAAATCCTGCTTCAATAAAAAGTCACATGCAGCATTTTCTTTATCAGCATGCAAATCTTGAGAGTCTGTGCAACAAGCAATAGAATTGACTACATATTAAACAACTATTATCTGGGGGATTCTTTATTCATAAAGCCAGATTTACAAAAGCAATGCCTTTATTTGCAATCTTTGGCAGGAAGCAATTAAAAAAGCTCCTAATAATACTTATATAATAATGCTAATAACTATGAATTATACACAGAATGATAATAATGAATTAGATACAAGTTACATGTTGTTGTGTAATACAGTTTTTAAAGGATGGGTTTGTTTGTCTTTATACAGTAGTCAGGTGACCATATGAACACGGAAACAGGTTTTAGTTGCTATAATCATTCTGCGCTTTTTCTATTAAAATATCCCTTGCCGAATTGCTTTGAATATAAGAGATCAGGAACAAGGACAAAATCCTAAGTCCTCCTCAAGTTTATCTCAAGCTAATTTGAGGCTTCAGGGGTCTGAGTTGGAGAAATCAAGGGGAAGAGTAGTGCCCTATTTTACCCTTTGCTGGCCAGCTTTTGTTGCTATGTGCACATTGTCACTGTGTGAAGAGAACAATTTCACCTACATGTTACACTGAAAACAAACATACACATATTTAGTCTTTAAAACTGAAAATTCATTTTGGTTTGTTCAGAGGATTTGTCTTTAAATGTCCCTGTCTGTCCTAAAAAAGCATTTCATTTGGCTAATATTCGTTTCATTTTTCCTGCATCAGAATCCACACAGGTGACCGGCCATACAAATGCTCACATCCAGGGTGTGAAAAAGCTTTTACTCAGCTATCTAACCTGCAGGTAAAAATTTATTTATTTTCTCCTTTAGCTATTTTACCACCTAAATCCTTCACTGCTTGAATTGATTTGTAACTGTTTATGAGGCAGTATCTTCTATAACGCTGTTGTTCTCAGTTTGTGTATGTTTTGTTGTTTTCTTGCTAAAGTCCCACCAGAGGCAGCACAACAAAGACAAACCCTTCAAATGTTCCAACTGTTACCGTGCCTATTCAGACTCCGCCTCGCTGCAGATCCACTTGTCTGTACACGCCATCAAAAACGCCAAGGCCTACTGCTGCAGCATGTGTGGGAGGGCATACACCTCAGTGAGTTGGAAATCCAAATTGAGTTAAATTCTAAAATCTGAATTTATTGCAGCAGTGACATCTAAAAGTGTTGTTTTTCTCCTGTACTTGTTTTTTGCCAGGAGACGTACCTTATGAAGCACCTGGCTAAGCACACAGTGGTGGAACATGTGGTATCCCATCACTCCCCTCAGCACAGGACAGAGTCACCCATCCTCCCTATACGGATCTCCCTCATCTGAGCTCCTCACCCATCGCCTTCCCCTCCCATCAGAGACATTCCCTGTGATATTTCAGCTCTCTTCTGATGGACTTTGAACCCATAAGTGGGTTAAAAAATGTGCCAGATTGTTCTCGTATTTTGTGAAGAGGTGCTCTTTGATGAGAATATCCTCCTTTCCGTTCTTGCTGACCAGATAGTATTATCGGGGACATCCAAAGATGATTTCTCAGCACTTTCAGGCCTGAAAATGACAGGCCTAAAATTTCTTTTTCTATGTGACAGAAAAAAGGTATTGCTCTAGGCAGCTACATGGAAAATCTTTTTAAACTTTCTGCGTTATAACAGATTACTTTGTCTTTTTTATATGGTCATCTACTTTCTTTAATGAAGTCTTTGCAAAAAAATATATATATTTAGATCGGAAATAGTCTTCCGTTAGCCATGTGGCCGACTGAACATAAAGCTGAATGCTTATATGATGTGTATTCATGTATATTGTGCCACTTCTTATGTCAGTGTTTGCAATGTTTCACCAATCATGTGGCCATAATGCACACATAAATGATACATACATAAATGAACACATAAATGTGTTAACATTTTTATTACTTTTTTACTCATTTTTATTTATCACAAATTTTCACCCTGCCGCCAACGTCACTTTGACCAGGATGTGAAACTCTGGGTATTTTTTTTATTTACAGATATATTCTGCAGTGTTATAAAAATATACTCAAGGCAAAGATAAGCGTTCAGTTTATTCTGGTCAAGTTTAAAATTTTCTAAATTATATTATTATGTTATAAATTATAAGCACCGTTATAGTGTTTCATAAAAGACACAAAAAAACCGAATTGAACTTTTAAATAATGCAACTAAAGGTGAAAGATTCTGCTTTAAAGAAAGTGCTAATCAATTTTGTAAAACATGCTATCCATATATATATATACAATATGCCAAATTCACCACAATGAATGAAGCACTTATGGTAAATTTATGTCCACTTTGTATTTAATTGGGTGTGCAAATAAATAAATGTCATCATGAGACTGAAACATTACACCACCACTCTGCTGCTGCCACACAGACATATGTGTTTGTTTCCTGGAAAACAATAATAATGAGCTATAATATGGGAAGAAAGCATCAGCCCTATTTAAGTATTCATTTTTCTATTGTTTTATGAATGAACACTTTGCCATTTTGTATGCATTTAAGCCTTAACTTTGTTACAACTCTAGATTCCACTTAGTTGTTTTATCACTTTAAATTTTCCTTTTATGTGTTAGCATGATATACACTGTAAATAAACTATATTGACTGTCAGCCTGTTTTATAATAAATAATTATATAATTACAGGTATTGGTTTTTATTTTATTTTTCACATAAACATTTTCACACATGTGATGACTTTCATGCTTTAAGTGGAGGAAACCATTCTTTGAATAAAATGTTGGGTCTCTCTTGAGAAAATGACACCTGATTGTTATTAACTATTAATATTGATGATTAAAATGTCAGGCGGACAATCAGCAGACACCTTTTCATGGTGCCACAAGTGTTGGGTTTCTCTTTTCATTCCACACAAACATATTCAGTTACCCAGGGATATGTGTTTGTAGGAAAATGTGATTCAAAGCTTGTGGACTTGACATCACTTACTTTCAGCCACTAAGACAGATGAGAATCATGTTCCAGTTGGCTTCAGTAAAGAACAAGCTGAAGTCACTCAAATAAAGCTCTGCTAATGTGATGATAAGAATTATAAAACATTTCATAATATTATTTTATACTTTCCTCCTCCTACTTTTAACCATTGTCAATTGTTACAGCAGTTTCCTCTTTCGGTTCTCGTGGTGTTGAATGGGCTTGTTGTGTTCCTTTTCCTCAACTGTGGCCTTTTCATCGGGTCTTTGTCTCACCTGATTCTTGGCTCAGCAGGGCTGTTGTCAGGCCCTCTCCTCTTTCAAGGCCTTTAGGATCTCCTGATTTTAACATGTTAAAGTTTGTTACTTTATTTTTGACGCCTCACCACTACCATCACACACAAACACACACACACACACACACACACACACACCCAACTAACACTTATTCTAGTCACCACATACATCAAGATAACACCTTCCTAGTATTGCCAGTATGTTCGCCTGTTGTCAGTCTTATATGTTAGCACTTGCCTTCTGTTATAAGTTAGCATCTGTATTTGGGTATCCAGGAAATATATTTTTACCTATGCAGATATAAAGATGTATCTGAAACCACAAATACAAATGAGCACAGAAGAAACACTGGAAAGTTACAGGATTTTATGACCACTAATGGGCTGAAAGACACTAAAACCAACAAAGGTATTAAATACTATTACCTAATTATAGAACACATCACTTGACATGACATTGAGCTGAATTTATTAGAACTTCACATCACTGCTGATGATTTTGCAAACCATGCTGTGGTGTTTCATTTTTCTGAATGTATTTTTACAGCACCTTCCAAGCAGCCACTGGTTTACATTAGCTGCCACTTAGCAGACTCCTGAAACTTGCTTCAGATGTATAATTCATTGCAGTAATGTTATTGTTCTGAGGCCACATAGTGCCGACTTCTCAATTCAATCTGCACTTACACTGCATTACCAAGGGAAGAAATCAATAATTATTAATACAAATGTAGGCCTGACAACTTTAATTGTCTGCTAATTTATGACTTATACAATCGAGAAAATCTGAAATTCTACAGAAATGGTCAGCAGTTATATAATGTGTAAATAAATACGGGTAATACAAGTACTGGTATAATCCTTTAACTTGCACACAATTTGAGCAGCCAGTGTTTTAAGAAGAATTCAGATCATTTTAGTAAAAGTACTAATACAACAATATAAACATACGCTGTAAAAGTCTAAAGTAAAATAATAGAAGTATTACTTCTATAATTACTGTGGTAAAATGCAGCTGGTCAAGGTAGATCTTTCAGTCTAGTGATTTCCAACATAGTGGTCGGGCCCCTCCAAAGGGTCACCACATAAATTTGAGGTGGTGTCCAGTGATTAATTGGGCAGGAAAACTAAGTTCTGTTACACAAATTTACATTAATTTTTTGGACCTTTCTCTAATCTTTGCTGGTTTGTAAAATTATGGACGATTCGACCTCCTAGTGTCTCAAACAGTTATTCAAATGAGACCACTGGAGAAGTTCAAAGGGGAAGCCTCTTTTCAGATTTGATGTCTGAAACGTGGATAGGAACCCAAACTACATGCTGTTTTTTGTGTCATGCCAAAAAGGTTGCAAACTACTTAATCTTTAACAATGCATTATCTTGTATAAACTGAAAAGTTGCTTATAGCTGTTAACTAAATGTAGTGGAGTAAAAAGTACAAAATCTCCCTCTGGAATGTAGTTGTAAGTTGAAATATAAAATAGAAACACTCAAAGTAAAGTAAATGTACTTAGTTAATTTCCACCACTGTGAGAAACTCACTGAAGATCTGTATCCAAGCACCTGAGGAACTAAAGTCTAATATTCATCTTTGTTTCTTGACCATACATCAGTCAAATTAGTCGATCATCTCTTCCTGCTGGACTGGGAACTGAGTTACCTTGATGAGTTTTTGAGAAAAACCATAAACGTGTGATCTTTCAGCACATAGGACAATTTTATCCAGGTGCTTCATACCTGCATGTGAAAAGGCCTCAGTAGGTTTTGCCAACTGGTCAGAGCTTGTTCACTTGAATCATATTGTCTCTGTGACCTCTAGATTACCGGCAAACTGAACACTTGTTCTGGCTGCAGGCACTGGTCTTGTGGCATGTGTTAATGAACAACTCCCCCACAGCGGAGAAGTTAAAAACACAGTGGGGAAGTTTGCAAAAAAGGGCTGAGCTCAAATGTCACACACTCTACCAGGTGAGCTACTGAGGCGCCCGGTATCCAACTGCACAATTATATAAGTCTGACTTTTGATTATCATCTTGCCATCAGAGGAACATACAAGGTGAAAGATCTGAAATGTAAAAAATCATTAAAACCAGACAGAAAATTATGACCTGAAACTTCACAATAAAACCAGCTCTACACCTCACAAAGACTGATTTTTTGTATTAATGTGTTCGATCATCGACTTTGTAAGTGGTTTGTCTTTTGCCCTTGTTTCATCCACTGACCTGTCTGGCTTGGGGAGAAATGCAAATATAGGTTGAGGGAGTGTGGGGAATGCATACAGGGCTGAATGTTTGTGTTTGCATACACAGGTCTTTATTCACTTCACTTCAGCTCTTTTGACTCTGTCATCCTTTGTGTGGGGGGTGGGGTCACATTTTAGTTAACCTTTTTTTGTTTGATGTAGGCTAAGCTTTTTAGTTTTGCCTGTCTTAGGTAAGCAACACGGAAAAAGAAAAAAAAAAAAAAAAAAAAAAAAGTTTAACAACAAGAATTCAACAACAACACTTCCGCGAAAACTCATGCAAAAGTCATCGTAGGGGACACTGGTGTGTCAAAAAAAAAAATAAATAAATAAATAATATAATAAAATAACTATTCCTGTACGTGCTGGACAGCCGGCCAAACCATGTGGTAAAACGCCTTCAGTGTCCAGCTGAGGCAACGCAGAAGTCACCGTATGTGTCTCACCGGGAATCTGACGCTCGGAGGACATTGGAAAAAAAAAAGGCCACTCCCTTCTCACTGAGGACAGAAGACGACGCAGACATGATCAGTCTGTGTGAATCTTTCACAAGACCTGGGATCATTTTTTTGACCTGCAAATATTTTGGACGAGTTATGGATGTATGCTGTTGACAGCGACTCACAGGTGGGTCACCAACATTTTTCAGATTTGATGTGAGGCTGTACACATTTTTGTTTAATGGACTGTGTCTCTCTGTTTCACTTAAAATGAGGTTTAAACGTCAGTTTCAGTTAAATTGTGGGACGGTGAAGATCTCATGAGCTGTTTCTGTTGGCGCTACGAGAAATTTATGAGACGAGACGAGAGATTATTTAGTCAAAAAAAAAAAAAAAAAATGCTAAGAAGTTTTTAATCACGATGGTGGCATCTTCATCACTTCCACAAGCAGCGATGTCATCCTCTAGACTGGTTGAACCTCTGCCAACTTCACCACAGATTCAGAAGAGTTCAAACATTTTGCCTGAACCTACCTGCGACACCACCGGCATTAAACCCCGCTGGCGGGGGTGAAGGAAAACCAAAGAAAACATTTAAAAGGAAAAAGGGAACAATGGAAGAATTTAGCTTTTGTTCAACACTGCCCACATTTAAAATGTATTGGATGTGTTGGAGACCACAACACATGAAGTAGGGATCGCCACGCCCAACACATGTTGAATGCAGATGGCCTGTCTGATATGGTCAGCGGTGAAATGATGCCATGATGATCCTCTGCAATGCAAATGTGAAGCGAAGGGAAGAAGCATTAATAATGCATGTTATAAAAACGTTTCTCATTTTAAGTGCTCTGAGATTGAAGATATATTTTCACATGACATCATCTGGTGCACAACTACCCAAGCCATAGCTGTAACTTGTAAATTTCCTGAAACCAAACTAGGGACAGCCTCAGTAGATAGTGTCTGAAATAACCTTTCAATGTATATGTCCGCAGTGAATACCAACACTTTACAGCACTGTAAAAAATATCTTGAAGTGGGGTTTTCTGAAATTAATAACTAAACAAGTAGAGCTGTAGGATTTTAAAAGGTCACATGAATTTAATAGTCCTAGAAGTTTTTAACATGAATTTCTTGAGAAAGTCCATGACATTAACTGCGAGGCCCTAGGTGAATTGGCATGGATTGACCCTAACGTATTACCTAATTTGATATTCTTTCATTTTGTGTGCTATGTTAGATTTTGCAGCCAAAAGTGTGCAGTTTTTCATCAAGTGTTTTCGCAAAGTGTTTTAAGTGTTCTGTAGAAAAATAGGAAGATAAGATGTAGTTTAGGATAATGTGGGTATTGAATCAGTATCGATACCTAAGAATTTCAAATGATAGCCTAGCCCTAATGTGTGAATCATGGTGAGCTTGGATTTTAAACATGTGTAACACACTTCTTCCTTTTTTCCTCAGTTCCCATTCTATCAGTGAGTCTACAGTTGCCTTCACTTTTTGTGCTAAGGGATTTTAATTGACTGAAGTTGGATGCCAGTGTTTTTCAAGAATGGGGTATCTTACGTCTTTTTGAAAGCAAATTCATTATCTATACTATTAACAGCATTTGGTCTTGCATAATTTTCTGAATTAAGATTTATTATTTATGGTGTAATCTGACTGTTTTGTCTTTATTACTGCAGAGTTGTTCAGAAGACGAAGAGTGTTTTGAAGTGTGTGCTTTGTTTTCCTATTGCACTGTGTGTTCTCTACTACACCTCGCCATCTTTCAAGTGAGAACTTAAACAAATCTCTATTTAAATTTAGACACCGTACACACCCCACCCATCATTTTATTAGGAACATCTAGTTAAAACGAATGCAGTGGAATACAATTCAATTCAATTCAATTCAATTTTATTTGTATAGCGCCAAATCATAATATACATTATCTCAAGGCACTTTACAGGGTAAGGTCAAGACCTTACTTTGTTACAGAGAAAAACCCAACAGTTCCCACAACGAGCAAGCGCTTGGCGACAGGGGGGAGGAAAAACTCCCTTTTAACAGGAAGAAACCTCCAACAGAACCGGGCTCAGGGTGGGCGGCCGTCTGCCTCGACCGGTTGGGTTTAGGAGAAGATAGAAAGAGGGGGAGGGGGAGGAGAGGGGAGAGAAGAGAGAGAGAGAGAGAGAGAGAGAGAGAGAGAGAGAGAGAGAGAGACCAGGAACAGCTGTGTAGGTAATGGTGTTATCAATAATAATGATGACAGGTAACAGTGGTTAATAGTAAAGATGAGTAGTGGTGGATCTGGATCCTGCTGCTCCCGAGGCAGAGATACCTGCAGAATGAGGACAGAGAGAGGGAGAGAGAGGAGAAGCACAAACTACGGGAGAGAAAAGGAAACAAAGTTAATGGCATGAGGTCATCAACAGTCCAGCAATAAAGCCTACCGTAATGGAAATTATAAGACAGACGTAGGACAGACGTAGAAGTAACAAACACTTCTCATAGTGCAATACAGTTCACCTTCATGAACATAGGATTTATTGCAGGACTGTATTTACTTGCATTGTTTTTGACCAGATACATCTGATAAACTGCCTAAAATACTCCCAATGACAAACATTATATTATTATAATTTGGTTGTAATTTTTTTTCACCAGACTTTTAATAGGCCTCCTACCCATGGACAAATGCCATTTGGAGAGTGGAAAGAGTCTGATTCTGGACAACAGTGTAGATGCCAGTCTTGACCTCAGGTAAGACCATAAGTTCTGGCTGTATACAATCACAAAATACAGATGCCACTGTCCATGTGGTGTTCCCAAAATGTGTCTTAAAGAAAAGACTGAAACTGCAACCTGTGGATTTGAATGAGTTTCTTTGCAAGGAAACTGAACAACCCAGAATAACTTAGGCATTTATAAACAAACACACTCTGTCCCTTGGCACTTTGCCAGTACCTCAAATTACATCTCATTATGTCCATTGGGGGTGGGAGACCAGCTAAATAACCTGTTATTCAGAGTTTCTCTCTATTCTCACACATTTAACAACATGGTATTTGTCACACATGCACACAGTGGCATGTGGGCATCATAATATCAGTCAGCATCAGTTTGTTAGGAAAATTCCCTCACGACCCCCTTTCAACACTTTCAGTCGTGGGCGATCGCTGGTCCTCTTGTCCTGTCATTTGTCTTCATAGCAGTATGCGTTGTCCTCACATGAAGCAAAACTTCAGCTCTTATGTACGCTTTGATCACCATTTCAGCAAGTTGAAACTCTGAGGTCTCTGTGGTTGTCATCACCATTATCTGTTGAGCAAAAGCTTTTACATGAACATTACTCAGGAAGGGTTTGATACAACAAAACAACAAAGTATGATTAGAACCTTCAATGCTGTTAATCCTGTTAGAGTTTTAGCTCTAACCAATATAATGACCATCCATCTCTGCCAGCATTGTTTTTTAGTTCCTATTTTAACTCTCTAAGTTTGGCCATGGCCAGAGGCTTGTCTTTTTGCCAAGACATTCCACTCGATGCATGCAGCTGTTCTCCCATAGCTGCATTAGTATAATTAATGTACCGCCATTGGTTGTAAGATAAGATTCTTTATTGTCACTGTAAAAAAACAAAAACAAAACATACAACAAAATTCAGGTGCACTCCAATACTGGACTCAAATATAAAAAAATGGATGATAAAATAAATAAATAAGCATAAGTAAATGTTTTCATTCCATTCATTCAATTTGTACCATACACTCATACACACATTGCCAACATATGCAGTTAAAAAGTGCTCAGTTATTATTGCACATAATGATAGATTATTGCACATTAAAATTGTGACATATTTGAGAGTTCACTTTCAGTTTGGAGTTCATTATGGAAATAGCTTTTGGATATAAACTGTTCACAAGTCTTGTCGTGTGTGTTTTGATGGACCTGTAGCGATTTCTGGAGGGCAGCAGTTCAAATAGGTGATGGGCAGGGTGGGATGAGTATTTTAGTATGTTGTGCGTTTTCTGCAGAAAACAGGATTGCAACGATGTCATCTGGGACAGGTAGCTGTTGGTTTATGATGTTCTGTGCAGATTTTATAATTCTCTGCAGGGAGTTTTTGTCTGCTGCAGAGCTTCTACCATACCACACCAAGATGCCATGTGTGAGGACACTCTCAATGGAGCAGCAGTAGAATGACATCGGCAGCTGTTGCGACAGGTTGACCTTCCTGAGTGTTCTCAGGAAGTACAGCCGGTTTTGTGCCTTCTCAACCAGCGCCTTGGTGTTTGTCATCTATTAGAGGTCCTCTGTAATATGTGTGCCAAGGAATATGAAGTAATCAATTATGACATCCGGTCCAGTGATTCTTGATGTTAAGAGTCAGATTATTTTCTGTGCACCACCCTGTCAGCCATTGTGCCTCCTCTCTGTAGGCAGGCTCGTTGCCTTTGGTGATCAGGCTCACCACAGTCTTTCATCTGCAAATTTTACTATGAAGGTGGTGTAATGAGATGGAACACAGTCATGAGTATACATAGAGAAAAGGAATGGGCTCAGCACATAGCCTTGTGGGGCTCCTGTGCTGAGTACCAGAGTGGAGGAACAGTGGGGGCCCATCCTGACTGACTGTGGCTGGTTTGTCAAAAGGTCCTTTATCCACAGGCAGATGTTGTGCTGTACGCCCTGGTCAGACATCTTGGTGAACAGTCTGCTGGGTAAGATGGTATTAATCACAGAGTTGTAGTCCACAAACAGCACCCCTGCATATGTTCCTTGTTGTTCCAAGCGGCATAGTACAGTGTGGAGGGAATAAGAGATGGCGTTGTCTGTTGACCTGTTAGTTCTATGTGCGAATTAGTGGGGGTCCAGAGTGGGTGGCAGGGCAGCTTAGATGTGTTGCAGGACCAGTCTCTCCAGGCACTTCATGATTACGGGTGTCAGTGCCACAGGCCTGTAGTCATTGAGAGTTGTTATGGCAGTCTGCTTTAGGATGGTACTATTGTGGATGTTTTCAGGCAGGTGGGGACAGAGCATTTTACCAAAGAAAGGTTGAAGATATTCGGAAATTCTTCACCGGCACAGTCTCTGAGGGCCCGCCCTTGCACACCATCTTGGCCAGCTGCTTTCTGTGTGTTGGTTTTACAGAGTGTGTGTATCATATCAGCAGGCTGGATGACAAGTGCCTGGCTGCAGTTGGCTGGAGCTTAGTCGATGGTCAACTCGGTTCTTTCTTCCTTGAAACAGCTGAAGAACTGGTTGAGCTGCTCTGCCACTAAAGTAAACTGCTGCTGCCTTTGTCATCTAGGGCTTGTTGTTGGGAAACATGCAGATTTGTTTCATGGTGGTGACATTGTCCGTGCAGCATTTTATATAAAATAGTACAGGGGAGGTGTAGATGTCATTATTGTCATCCTTAAATACAGTCCAGTCAGTGCAGTCAGCAGGACTGCAGCTGCTCAGAAGCCCCCTCTGGCCACACTTGTATTGCCCTGGCAGTTGGTTTGACCATGTTGATAAGTGGTCTGTATGCTGTAAGCCAGTTTTAACTTTGTTTCTTGCTTTAAATTTGTCTAGGGTTCCTGTGGGTTCCATGATACCATTTGATCCTAATTATGTCTTCTACCCCTTTATATACCACTTGTACAAGCACTTTAATTCTTACTAATGTTCAGAGACGGATCCATCATGGTGGAAGGATGTTTAACAATATGCCATCTCCACACATCCAGTAGCTATCTGCTACTGTGAATGTTTGTTCACTTAGCTAATAAAGAGAAGGTACAGTCATAGTTATATCTTTGACAGTTATATCTTTTTCTGATTTGCTGGCATTCTGGCCTGCGGATCAAGCCTTGGTTCAGTGGTTCAGATGGTACCACGTAGAGTTGCCCCCCTGGCACCACTGGGTTCTCTAACACCAAACTGGAGTCAGGAACTCAGCTTTTTTTCTGTAGGTAGATAGTCTAAATTGTTTCATATACCCCTTCAACCCGATTTGCAACTGCACAAGAGGGGGTCCTTTTCAGGGCCTGGCTGTTAGCATCTCATGCAGCTTTTAGTGTGTGCTTAGTGCAGTGGCAAAGCATCAACCCAATTTTTACCGTGCTATCACAGATTTTGTTGAGTTTGGGTTCAGGGTCACGTTAACCCTTTCCACCATCCCTTGGGACTGAGGATGACAAACACATCCTAACCTTTGTTTGATTCTTAACTGTTGTAAGATTCCTTTGAATACTTTTTGTACAAATGCTGACCTATTATCTGATTATTTCTCAGGGTATGCAGAAATGTGGAATGATTTCTCTTTTTAGGAAAATGACAACAGTTTCAGACAGGTCTTTTGATGGTGTTGCTTCAACCCAACGGCCAAAGTAGTCAATTATCACTAGCATGTAACGCTTTCCATGCACTGATTTTATCATGTCAACATAGTCTATGACGAGATGTTTGAATGGTCCTTCTGGCACTGGAATGTAACCTACTGGTGTTATTATTCCTTTTTTTACATTGTTTTGAGCAGATTCCACATTGTCGTAGCACCTCATCAGCCACTGCCTACAAGTATGGTGACCAATATCCCTATTGTTTTATTTTCCTTCTCACCTTTCCCGTTGCACGGTTATCTGTATTGCACGATTCAGAAATCAGCATGGTTAACAGTGACACAGGTGCAACCAACAACCCTTCATTTGATCTCCACTGTCCCTTCTCATCTACCATTGCCCCCCTCTCTTGCAAGATACTGTGCTCCTTTAAGCCTGCATTATGCTGCATCAAAATGATGGGTAGGTGGTTACTGGCTCTAACACTAGCGGTGTAAAAATAACCATTTGGGTTTTGGGTGCTGTTTTTGCTGCCTCATCTGCTGCATTATTTCCTATGTGCTTGGCATTTGATTATGGCAAGTTTTGTTGGTCGCATCATTGCCGAAATGAGATCAGTGATGTGTTTTAAATGTTGGCTTGGAGTCCCGTCTGCTGTCTTAAACCCTCTTAGCTTCCAGAATGCTCTAAATAGATGACGCACGCCATGAGCATATGCAGAGTCAGTTTACACATTAGCAACTTGGTTTCATGCCAATTTGCAAGCTTTAGTTAGTCTTTTCAATCCTGCTGGTTGTGCTGAGCATGGCTGGTCACAACTTTCAGCTGTTATTTTCGTGAAACCTCAATTTTCCTGTTTAACAACAGCAAACCCAGCATGATTACCTTGATGGTCCTCATAACAGGAACTATCCACAAAGTACGTTGCATCTGCATTTAGCAACGAAGTAGACTCCAGGTCAAAGTCAGGGGTCAGTCAGACAAACAGCCGTCACAGCACAGGTGGCAAAGTGATAGGACATTCTGCAGTGAACATGACAATATTCACAACTTTGAATACTTGTAAACTTGAACACTGAAAATTTTTTTTGATTATTTCGATCAGTGGACCCTTACAGACTTAAGGAATATAAATAATTTAGGAAAAGACAGACAATCAGACTCATGACCACCTCACCACTTGCCACTGATTCGCAGTGTTGCTGCTTTACTATGCCGGTAAATCTGAATTAATTATACTTCTGTATTCATGGTTTCTGTAAAATGAACTGAACAGTTGAATCTATCTGAGCAAATGATGTGCGCCATGTCACTGTGGACAGGTTTCATTTTTTTATATATTTATATGTGTTGCTGTCCCGGTTTGCAAGAGCTATAAATTGGTGACAAAGATGAAGAGTGATTGTTAGCTGCTGTGCAGACTGGCAAAATGGTTGTCATGCCTCATCCCCATGTTGGTGCTCCTGTAAAGTATCAGAGCCTCTCTGTGAGACGGTCGGTGATTGTGTGTTTTTAAAACTTATTGAGGCCTAGCTCTAATACTGATGTTCATCACTTTTCATTAAGCACTCAGCCTGGATAAGTCAACTAGTTATCAAGGACGGCCACTGTTAGGCTCACTGAAACCAGATAACCCCAACAGCCAGACGAGAAGAAACGTTAAATATTTACTACCAAGTCCTCAAAGGACAGCACTACCACTACAAGTTTCTTGGAAATCATTTACTGAGCCTAATATGTGTGGTTTAAACTTTAAAAAGTCTTCTTATGTTTCAGGTCCAGACATGATGTGCAAACATGCACATCTTGGAAAGCTCCCATAATCTGGGAGGGAATGTTTGACCCTGATCTTTACGACAAGATGCACAAGAAGGACGGATCGTCTGTGGCACTAACTGTGTTTGCTGTAGGCAGGTTTGTTGTCACAGCAGTACTGTTGTGGTAAACTGTTGTACCAACACACCCTACAATCTGTTCTATCAACTGTCATTTTATTTAGTGTATTTACTGTAAGGATATAAAAATAAAGCATGGATCTTCTCTTGTCTCCTCCTCCATCAAAGGTACCTGGATGCTTACCTCAAGACCTTCCTGAATTCATCAGAACGTCACTTTATGCCGGGTTTGCCAGTGACATATTATGTATTTACAGACTTGCCAGAAAAGGTCCCAGACATCAGGCTTGCTCCTCAGCGAAGCCTGAAGGTAATTGAGGTGGAAAAGCATTCCAGGTGGCAGGACATCTCCATGATGCGAATGAAGACTATATCAGATGTCATAGAGTCGGATATTCGCCATCACTGCACACACATCTTCTGCTTTGACGTGGATCAGGTGTTCACTGGGAGATTTGGCTCAGAGGCTCTGGGTGATTCTGTGGCTCTCCTCCACGCCTACTACTACCGCCTTCCAAAGAAGTTTTATACCTATGACACCAACCCAAAGTCCAAAGCATACATGGAAACCGGTGATTTCTACTACCACGCTGCTGTCTTTGGAGGCTCGTGGAAAAGTGTGCAAGCGTTGACTAACGCCTGCTACCAGAGCATCATGGAGGATAAAGAGAACAATGTGGAGGCTTTGTGGCACGATGAGAGTCATCTAAACAAGTACCTGTGGTTACACAAACCAAGCAGGGTGTTGTCCCCTGAATACTGCTGGGACACCAGTATCGTCTACAAAGGCGACATACGAGTCACCCGGCTAGTGTGGGCACCAAAACACTATGAAAAACTACGCACACCCTAATCTGTATCAAATATTAAAATGCAAAATCACCTGCTGTGCTTGGTAAGGGTGTGAAAACTACAGTAAATGACAAATATTATGCTGTGAGGTTCTTGTACTTTATGGCACTTTTGTTTTCTTAGGATTAATTTCAACATCTTTAAGTTTGGATTTTCTATTGGAGTGATTGCCTGTCTTTTCAGAGGATTTTGTCTATTACAACTCAGGTAAATGTATGCAAATGTTGGCCTTGCTTCAGTATATGTGTGCCATTATTTGGTGAAGCAAAATATTTTGACCAAACAAATTCTGTATGCTGAAAATTAATAATTAAGCGGCAACAAAGTAACTTCCTTTGTTTCTTGTCATTTTTTTAGATCTAAAGATAAATCTATTTTTAGGATGTGACATTGTACAGTTTATTTGCAGAATTTAGTACAGAATATCTTGTTTGTCAGTTTTTGCTGCATTTCACTAGTGATTATATATTTATTTTGAAATGTTTGACAGTCTGTATTGGTTGATCAAGTTATATTTTTATCTGTGACTAAATGTAATTTCTTTCATCAGGGAATTTCCTATTGGTGATGTGTCATAAGTCCATCCCTCTTTCCTACTCAGGAAAACTATTTGCTGTTCTTTGCATCTGTAACCATGCTACTGATGTCAGAGTCATACTACCATGTCTGAACTTCAGACAGATTTGTGACTTCCAGGATGCCATTGGGTCATGATGGCGTCGTCTTTTACGTCACCTGAAGGAAAAGGTTTGATTAAAATGGTGCTGGTTGACATGATTTAACACGAACCCTGTTGTGCTTTACTGTTGTGAAACCATGGTACAGTTTACGGACTTTTTGTGTTTATTTATTGGGAGGGAAAGCATTTTGAATGTGGATAGAAGAAGACAGTGAAATGAGAAATGCTGTATGATACATACATTAAAACACTGAAACATGATTTGTAACATGTGAACTGCAAAATCAGATCAGAACGAATCAGGTTCAGATTACATTTGATTGCATAAACAGACCCCTAGAGGTTGATCAACATTGAAAAGTTAAATTTTGTTTATTTTGCATTTTGCACTTTGGATGGTGACAATGCCCTGGCTACTGAACAACATGCCATTCCAGCTTTTACTTTGCTATGTTTAGGATTCTTGTTAATTTACTGATTGCTTGTTATTTCCAGTGTCCATTAATATTTTCTAAAGTAAAATTTGCTGGTTATGTTTCTTTCTGTAATTTTTTTATTTTCAATTCAGTTCTAAGTAGTTTTTAAGTTTCATTAAGGATGTTGACAATGTCAATAATTTTGATTGCAAATGCAATGTGTTTCCGAACTGTAAACTTATTCTTTGAGCAGAAGTGTGAGTGGCATTCTTCTGAGCTGCATTTTTGGCAGGTTGAGACATGCTTATTTCTGCATGGCCACATTTCTGCTAAGAACACTACCTGTGATTGGTTTTTAAAGCTTTTCACCACAGTTATAGCAAAGATGTGGGAATGAATTGTACATTTGTGGACTCTTTCAAGGAGTAATACAAAATACAAATACAAAACACCTTGTTGCCTTTTTCTTTTTAAGGAAAAGTTTATTTCGAAAGCTTTCAACTGTGGTATTACCAGGAACATTTAAATTCAGTGAAAGGTCAGACGCAATGCTGAGAGTTTTTGTTTGCCCTGTTTTGCCCTGGTTGCACTTCAGAGAATCTGGTAAAGCAACAATAATCAAAATCATTTGGTCAATTAATCTGATGCTGTTTATTTGTAATTAAGGCCCATCGTTAAAAAATGTCAGAGCTATGGAGTGGTAGTGCTGAAAAACAGGTTTGAGTATTTCTTAGATTCTAATATTTGTCAGTTTTTATCAATTCTACACTGTTTTAATATTGCGGATGCATGATAGTTTGAAATGGAGGTAAAGAAACTATCATTGACATTATTTAATTTTATGGACTTTGATAATCTGGTGAGATGTAGCTGCTGTCTATTGTGATGCCTTAGAATTAGTGTGTTAAACAGACCCCGAGGCTGACTGGTCAAATGACTGTTCACTACATATGGGACATACATCTACATATACTGTAGCCTCCCCATCAGGATTGGACCCAGAGTGCTCTGCAAAACAACTTGTTTAAGTGTGTGCAAAGAAGAAAACCAGTATAAAGGATAAACAACAGAAAGATAAACCTTATGACGAAAATAGAAACTGCTGACTAATGGGAAAATTCATCCATCCCTTAAGACAGTTTTCAAGCCCATATTTGGAACAAATAAAATTCTATTCTAAGATGAGAACTGTTGCCAAGTTGGGACGTATGTGGGAAGGCCCAGGGCAAGAGATTGTTGTGCTGAGAGTAAATGTAAAAATTCAAATGAAAATGAACTTTGCAGAGCAAAAGGAAACTCTTCTGTTATTTATTAATTTAATGTGCTCACAAATAAAATGTCTATACAGTATATTCATGTTGCAGATAGAAACTTTCAGGAACATGAACTTGCTGAGCTGCTGAGGACAGCTGGGGAACCTGATTGGTCTGAGCAGTTCTGAGCAGAGGTGAGGTTCAGGTAACCCATCTGAGTATCGTCCAATAAGGTCTGCATTTCAGAAGGCTTAGGCATCATCACACTAGGGACACAAACAAAGTTCACAGACAACGGTGTTTTATTTTACCAAACAAATTGGTTTTGATCAAGTTCTGAACTGTGGTCAGACCTACCTTGAAGTTTGCAAAGAGAGAGATGCAAGGATCTGTTGAGGATTATATATTTTCTTCAGCTCCTAATAAAGCAAAACGAGCATCTTTGTTAGATAAATACTAAATAATTTCAGCATACATCAGCCCATCACCCTAGAGTCAACTATCTTGGCAAATACATTAAATTTAGTACAGACATTTATGTTTTCTAGAGGATGAAACATAACCACTTCGGAGACCTGCTGAGGATGTCTGAGGTATTATAGTCTCACAGGGTTGCTAGCATGGCTACAGACTTTTAGTCGTGTCCCTGGTTAGGAAGGTAGTTGATCTAAACAGTTTTAAAACTACAACAACAGAAACATCAGCAACCCCGCATCCAGAGATAAAGTAGGTTTAACTGTGCCCAGTACCTCAGCAAAGTGAAGTGACTGCGTGTTCTGTAGGGTTCGTTCCACAACAGCTAGCTGATTGGACATGTGAAGTATTTTGTTTCCCAGCTTCTTGTTTTCCAACTCTAGAAAATCCACCCTTGAAATTAAAACAAACATATCTTCTTTGTCAATGAACACACATGAGCTAATTTACTTTTGCTATTTCCTTTGAACATAACGTGACTTATTCAATGAAGTGTGAATTTCAATACCTGCATTTGGACAAAGCAGCTGTTAGATTACTGTCTTTCTTGCTGTGCTCTTCCTCATTCAGCTGTTGTAACAGCCTCGTCCTCTCAACAAGTAGTTTCTCATTTTCTGCAGTTATACTTACAATGAGCTCTTTCTCCTGATAAAGAAAAACTATTTAAATTCCAAAGATTATTTATCAGCCCCAAGTTCATATCATCTAATTTATCTGAGAACAGTCTACAAACTGAGACATGTGTCAATACACAGATTACACATTACCAGTCTGACATTGTCTTTGACAGCCTGTAACCTTGGTCACTGAATTAATACAAAGTAACATACTGTAGATATATGAGGAAATAATTGCTGAGTAAATATACAGTATACTGTGTTAACATGGGTGGGGATAAAAAGTGATGTTGAAATCCATCAAGTACATTTAAAAACAAGGCAAAATCTTAAGGTAACAGTGATTATGATACATGCAAATTATTCCTGAAATTCAGTTACCCCTCCTCGAACATCATGGTTTCTTTTGTGTAAAGCTGCAGATTTACCTTTGCTAATGAATGGGAACACAGGGACAGCTCTCGCTCTAGACTTTTTATCTTTTCATCACGCCACGTGGTTTCTTCATCAAACTTTTGTTTGGCCCAACACAGTTTGGCCTTGTGTTTTTCTTTCATGTCATAGTATTTACTGTAAACAGATGGACAAGCATAAAGCATAATTCATATAATTCATAATCTAGAATATAAAAAGACAGTTATGTTTTATACATTGTATATTATTGTTATCATTATATACAGTTTATTGTTATACTATAAAGGGACATTGTCATGCTATCAAGATTTTCAGTGACCTCTACAGGATGAAAAGTCTTTGGTGTTTGCTCATACATACATATTTCATTGGATGAAATTAAAGTAACAGTTTATAAGGTCTGAGACAATATCGTGTTTTGGAGTTTCTGATTAGTTTGAATATTGGAGGAAAGTTTTTCGGCTGGCAGCAACATTATGGGCCTGTTACCTGCGCTCTTTGTCAAGGCATTTAAGGGTTTCACAGATCTCCTTCTTAAGTGTCTCACACTCATCTTGGGTGGACACCAGAGTCCTGACTGCTTCTTGATAATCAGGACACTCCTGTGGTCCAAAATACAAACATCAGCAGTGACAGACATAGTTCTGATTTATTTATGATATATTAAAATATTCTTAATATACTGTATAAGAAATTACCATATGTGATTTGTTTTCCCCGTGGAACTGTGTCTGTAACACTTTATCCTCTGCTGTATAGGAGTCTTCCAGTTGCCAGGAAGTGTTTTCACAACGTTGCAAATCTGCCTCTTTTTCCTCCCTAGGCCTTCACACACACACACACACACACACACACACACACACACACACACACACACACACACACACACTGTTAAACCTCCAATTATGTATTACTGCAACAATGAGAGTTGACATGGACCTGGTGTATTTACTGGAGGTAGAATATCCTACTTTTGAAACTGAAGATTGCTTTCTGTGGTGCAGGTGGTACCCATAAGGTTATCCAGATCTTTATGGGAATTATCCAGATGCTGTTTAAGGGAATGTATCAGAAAGGATAAGAAAAAAATTTAACATGACGTAAAAGGAAACAAGGAGGGCCTAAGTCTGCCATTGCAGCCCGTTTCTCGTATAAATAAATCAGGTTATCTATTACTGAATTTGTCTTCAATGTAATCACTCACTTCTGACTCTTTCCCTAAGAGGCTCCTTCTCGTCTGAGTACTGAGCTTATTTTGTAAAACTTGGCACTCCTGATTGCTCTTATTCAGTTCAGTTTCCCAGGACTAGAAACACAAGAACAACAATCAGGCATGTATAGACCACAAATGTATGTCTTGAATTACATTTGCTGATAATAATGTGTTAAACATTACGTTTATTAAGCATAAGATTCTCTAAAAGACTGCTTCACAGTCCTGCAGTCCTGTGTAGTTTTCTTTGCAGGGGCAGCCATGCGAATGCAGAGTTACCACACTTTCTGATACTGATATAAAATGCTTTTCAGCTGATAACAGGTGTAATTTTCCCATGTAATGATCAAGATTTTCCACAACTGCACTTACTTTAGCCAACTCAGTGGCCTGCTGACACTGATTCGGCACAATCTGGAGCTGCTGTTCAGCCTGCTGCTGTTGTTCCTGCAGGGCTGACTCTAGCCACTCCACCTCCTTCTGAAGAGATACAACCTGAGAAATGTGACACAGATCAGTGTAGTTACCAAATGTCCGTCACAGCACAGGGACGACATTCAAAATGCATTTTAGAGATTCAACTGATGGGAGCTTTTACATTTGATAACAAAACAGGCACCAAAACTTCCAAAAGGTGATTATTTGTAATTTGCAAATAATCCATGCCTTTAAAATTCATCCCACTCAACTGAATAATTTCAGTGTTTTCTCATGAATTTTACGCATATATGCACCATAGAGAACAAATAGCATCATTTAAAGCATAGGATACTAAAACATTCTATATTCCAAAAAAAGACACTGAAACTCTGCAAAGTCCTACATCAGCCACCAAAACCACAGTGATTTAATGTGTACTTGTTGCACTTCTTGTTGTGTCCAAGCAATTTCACTGCAAGTCCACAATTCCTAAGAGATGCAATATTTACCGCAGAATTTTCTCTCATTTACACTGTCTCATTAACACTTCACAGAGGTTATTGACAGTTTAAACATATATGCAGCATATTGCCCTATGACGTTAAACTGTGCAAATTGAAAAGAAGCATCAGTGACATAATTGGAGATAATTAGGTGGACTTTCAGGACTTATTGCAGAGTTTGGAATCATACCACTTAGAGTATGTTCCATAATCATTTAGAGACATTTGATGGTAGTTTTGTTAAACTTGATGAGTTTATTTGTTTCAGAGAAAGATGAATGTGTCACACAGCTGCACAAACTTTTCAAGATAATTTGCAATAATCTGCTAGTCTCATCCTATGTACTCACAGTTTGCTCCATATCTAAAAGGCATCTTGTCTGAGCAGCCAGTTTCTCCTCTAAATTTCTGGAGGTTGTGTTGCTCTGTGCCATTTCTGCTACTTGGAACTAAAAACAAAAAAGAAACACGGCGCATTTTTAATAAGCGCACACACATGCATCGATCAGGTGGATCATTTTGGACGATTACAGAAACAAAGCATTTGAACTGGTGACTTAGCAGAACAGTCTTTGTCCAAACACTCCTGTGTACTGTCCCCTACATTAAACTGGCATCACTGCTGTACAACAAATGCAAGTAATGGTTAAGAAATCTATAGTCCCACTACACAGGGAACACGCCAGGATCTGTGTAGTAGGGCTAACTTCAGCCATCCTCAACCTGCACAGTCTGGAGTTGCTGCTCAGCCTGCTGCTGTGGCTCCTGTAGGGCTGACTCCAACTGCTCCACCTCCTTCTGCAAACACACAACCTGAGAAAAAACACAGAAACACAAACGATCAGATATGACACACATATACTGGATCTCTCTCTGACCACGGTCAACATTTATAAGACTGTTAAATGTAATGAACATGATACTTCAGGCATACAATGATTCCAAAGCCTTTAATGCAAATTAAAACCAATATATATTGTATTTTGATAGCATACATATATAGAAAGTCATTTTTAATGGATTTTCAGTACTTAACTTTGAACAGACCACACTGCAGCTCTTGAATACTGAGCTACTATTCTGAATTATAGCAATTAAATGGAAATTTTGTTTGCACATTTAATGAGTTTAAGCAATGAGATTTACTTTAGCCAGCTCCGTGGCCTGGTCAGCCTGAACCTGCACAGTGAGGTGCTGCTGCTGCTTCAAGGCTGGCTGTAGTTGCTCCACCTCCTCCTGCAGAGATAAAACCTGAGACAAAGACACATACAGTGCAGGGCTGTAGTAGTGGTAATAAGGCCAAAAGTCACTTTCATTATTGATTAATTTACTGATTTTTTTGCGTTTAACCAATTACTCATCTGGTTTAGTAGTATTACAATTTCCAAAGTTTATGTATTTGAATCCAAATCTGAAGCTGTACAGTTTACTATCAAACAAAACATTTATAATGCACATTTAATTTTCAGTTGTGGTGTTCTCAGTTTTCACACTGCATCGATACAACATGGTAAGCTATTCTAGAAACAAGATGTTGTACTCAACTATTCACAGAAGAACAGAAAAGGCATGTGGTCAACACGTGGTTTACTGCTCAGTTTAACTGTCACTGATGGTGTCTGTGCTAAATAACAGAGTTCATGCTTTGCTAACACATCAGTCCACTGTTTTGTTATTATGGACAATAAGCTAAATTATTGCCACAAACATGGCAGTTTTTATGACTTTAGGAACAGTAAGGTTGCCAGAATTAGACTTATAAACATTACACTATAGAAAATGGCAACGGCACTAACTATGCACTTTATTTAGGCTTAATTGTAAATGTGCTTCACAACATGAAGGTCTAACACACATTTCCACTTTTAATATGGACGCATGGTCTGAAATAAGGTCAACTGAAATACCAACTCAAACACCAACTCAAAGCAACAATTAACGTGAAGTGTATGGTTTCCTATTGGTACCACAGTATGTTATTGAAATTGAAACAGAAGTTATAGAAACTCAAAAGTCTATTGTAGAAAACAAATTCCTGAATACAGTGTTACCTCGCCATCATCATATTGTCACATCTTACCATCTGCTGCAGAGACCTTTTCTCAGCATCCAGGGTGCGTACCCTGCTCCTCAACGCTCTGATCTCAAGGTCCAGACGATCGTTCAGCTCTTTGGCCTTTTGCAGTTCCACCATTTCTTTTCAAATGAAGTCAGATAATACAATCATCAGACTCCAAATAACATGTGAAAGAATGAAATATTTACTGATTTTCACTAATTGAAAACTGAAAATTAAAGTGCAATTTGATTATTTTTTGTATGATTTAAAGGATATGTACACAGTTTTTCAAGTATGTGCTATATTTACATGTCCATATGTACAATGAAAGATTTTACTCGCTGTTATCATTCCCACTGTTCCTTTTCACTATTGAAAATCCCTTCCTAACATCCCTGGACAGCATTTCCTTGCTGAGCTGCAGCAGAGGGACATCAACACAAATTTTATATTAAAAAGACGGTAACCAAAAGTGTTTTTATGTGTGCTGGCGACCTGGCCAGGTCGTACCCTGCCTCTCATCCAGTGCATATAGAAAAAATCTCACCATTTTTCTTGAGTTTTTCTACCTCCTGCTGTGCTGCCTGCAGCTCAGGCTCTGAAAAACACAAATAATAGAATAAACACATATGTTTGCACAATGCTCTTCACAAAGTGCCTGGCAGTTTTTCCTCTTAAACTGAGGGCAGCAGAGGTTGTAGTTTTAGTTCAGAGATTATGGTAAAATAACAACTTCTTAACATTAGTAATATACAAATATTATTGAGGATCTGACTGAAAGTTTGTGGTGTTTTCTTTACTAGCTGCAGTACCCTTGATTTAATGAGCAGCTACTGTATTATCACCATGAGGAATCTGTAAGAATGACAGTTCATTTATCAGTAGCTGATTAATATCTCTCACCATAAGTTTTTTGAGTCAAGTGTGCTGACTCCAACTCATCAGTCAAACGTCGGATCTCGTTGTGGGCCATGGCCAGCCGGCGACAGCCCTCCTCCAGATCCCGCTCCAGACGGGAACATTTCCTCTCTACACTGCTTGACTGGCCAGTCAAATGCCTGGTTTCAGCCTACAGAGAGAGAGGGAGAGACACACACAACTCATCAAATGACCAAGATTACTGTAATTGCTTTCAATTTTGAAGGGAACTAGTGAATACAAACAAGAATATTCAGAAATACATGCCAGAACAGACAGGAGACCTTGAGAAGTACACGGTGCTTCTGTGATGTAGTGTCTTGAATTTCATTTCTTCTGTCATGCAAAGTTCCCTAACTTGTGCTGGTTACAGAGCTTAATAACACTGGAAGAAAAAAAGCGGGTTGCAGTTAATGTGGATGCTGCTGAAGAGGAGTTTTGTACAGATAACATGCAAATAGATCCCAACATTGATGCATGCAAGTCAGCAGCAACCAAGGTGCAGTTTTTAATATTTGTTAATATTCAGTGGGATGCAGTGTCATTTTGTAGATGAAAGGACGTACAGGAATAAAAGTATGTTTGCTCTGTGAAGCTTTGTGGAGTCCAAAGAGTCTCCTCCATGGACTCTGACCATGACGTGATGCCCCCTTGTGGGGATACTGAGGAATAACATTAGATCACACAATTACAGAATAAATCAATTGAACACAGAGAAAATGGTATGAAAGGTGTGTGGTTCTGACAACTGGAAAACTCTCAGCACTCTAAATACGCAAAGTACTAAGAGCTCTGCATATTTAGGTTGTCAAAGTATCAAAGCTAGAGTCACCTTATGACCTGCACCTCTCACTTTGAGACAATCTTTCCGTCTCTTTTTACTATTAATTATCAGATGAATGGATGTTCCTCCTCTAACCTGTTGTGTGTTGCTGTTCGGCACTTGTGTTTCTGTCTGCATAGGGCTGATTGTGTTTCCAGCACGTGTCAGGTTGTCAGGATCCTCACTCGTCTCAAGTAGGGAGGCCCTTTCCACCAAAAGGTATGCCACCTGCTCACTGGGGCTGCTGTGAATCAACTCTGTGAGACCCTGCTGGTACAGCATTTTAGCCACCTCGCTTATCTGCATGTCTATCACAATAAAGAAGGGAGAAAAAGGAGAATGATTTATAATGCTTTATTGTCACTGTTGCTAAAAATTTGGAGTTCCAAGGGAACAGTCAATTTATGTAAATTTACCTCACTAATGGCTTTACTTACTAGTAGTATTAGTATTTTGATTTAAACATCTTTGCAAATTGACCTATAGAATAGGAGAGCTAATATGATTTTGGATTGCTGTTAACATTTTTGAGTAGTCAAGTATATGGAGGTGTCTTTTGGCTTATAAAGAAGATAGAAGTAGAAAGTCTTTCAGTGTATGAGACAAAAGTATCTACATTATTCTCTCAAAATCTTTAGAAGTATACTATTAATCTATAGGCAAATGCTATACAACAACTTTGGAAATATGAATTGAAATAGTGAAGTTGAAGACCTAGAGTTATGAATTTTGTCAGTACTGCTTATGCTATTATGATGTGCTGTACTAAACATTTCCAACCTTGAAGGGATATTAGCTGCCGCAGCTGGTCCTTGAGCTGATCATTCTCATCTTGTATCTCCTGAGCCAAAACATCTTTGTGCTCTGTAAAGATGCGAATCTGCTCCAAGGACTTCCGCACCTTACAGACGGAGAGACAGAACAACAGCATCAAATGTCACCTTTACAGACCCTTCCTTTTACATATGCTCACACAGCAGTGATAACCTACCTCTGCCATCTCTGCTAAGTGTTGTGAGTGCTGTGCGTCCTGGTCCCTTGACACACTGCTCAGACAGCTTCTCGTGCGCTGAAGGGCACGCCATAGAAAACAGAGCTGAGCTTCCTTCGGAGAGTCAGGAGCAAGTCCCTCCTCACTAAACCATGTGGCAATCTGCTCTAGCTCCTCCTGCAGACAGCATCAGTGACTTTATTTCATGCTAAGAAAGGTTTTAGAAAGCAAGGCAAGCAGTGCTTAAAAGCTAAAAATAGACATCAATTAGAATGACGCCGAAGCGGAAGCGATATCTCTCCTTACATCTGATCTCAGAACAGCTTTCTATCCCATAAAGGGCCTGATTCATGCACTTCTTGTGGTATCAGCAGGGTATCGTCCCTGCAAGGCAGCTTGCCTTCCAGCCATTGTGCCTATCGTTTGTGTCATTTTCTTTTTTTTTAAGCTGTTTTTTTGTCATTTTGTGCCTTTATTAGAAAGAACAGTGTAGAGTGACAGGAAATGAGGGGAAAGAGAAAGGGGAATGAGATGTAACAAAGAGTCGGGCCGGTGGTTGGGAGTCGCTGGTTTCTGTCATTGTCGTGGGTGCCATGACGCGTTGACAAATGCTGGAGTTCAGCAAGCTGAGGGGACAGCGTATTAAATTTGAGGTTTGCGCATGTGCATTGAGGATAATCCTGGGATATTTGATTGGTGATTAGCTATAGCCAGCGCTTGCTAGGCAAGCTGTTGACTCAATTTCCACTGTACTGAGATTCAGTTATGATATTGCATGTGTAGCAGGCAAGGTGAGGCTAAGAGGTATCGCAGGAAGGTGTAGGGTTAGACACACCCACTTCCTGTCGTAAATTGACTGCGATAATTTAACGTGCAGGTCTCTCCCTCCCTCTCTGCTTGCTGGTGTGCGTTCCCCCACGTATATGTGTGTGGTAGGTGATTGCTGCTGGTTTTAATATTTTATTGTTACGCTGTATCATTGTCTTTATGTTCTGTTTTCTTTTCTTTTCTTTCCTTTAATGCACCAGTGGTCCGCTCTGTGCCGCCATGGATGTGACAAGCGGTGTGTTAAGGCAGGGGTGTCAAACATACGGCCCGTGGGCCAAAACCAGCCTGCCAGAGGGTCCAATCCAGCCCGCAGGATAACTTTGCAAAGTGTAAAAATTTGAGAGAAGACATTAACTGCAATTTTTCAATAAAAGTAACTTCTATTTAAAATTTGTCCACTGGAGGTCACACACAACACTGTCAAGCAAGTAAACTGTTCATGCTGGAGCTGCCTGTAAAAAAATTATTATTATAATCAAGGATCGGGTAAAAAGCATGTGTTGTGACAAAATTCAGAGAGAAAGTACAGCCCACAAATGGAGGACATGAGTTTTGGACTTTTCACTGTATTTTGCACCAGGAGGCATTGTGTAGCAAGTCGTTAAAAATGGATCACGTCATGGAAGTGGTTGTCTGAACTGTTAATTTAATCCGAGCCAGAGGTCTGAATCACCGTCAGTTTGACAGCCTTCTCAGTGATTAAGACGTTACAGCTCGGCTGCACTCTGATCAAGGTCACAATTTTGAGAGCACAATAATCCACCAATTGTGTGACCTGTACTGCATCAAAAAGTCCAGGACCACCCCATATCATCCTCAGGGTAATGGCCAATGTGAGCACTTTGACAGAACCCTCCATGCTCTCCTTCGCACACTGTCGGCTGAGTAGAAATACCAGTGGCCAGACTATCTCCAGCAACTGTGTTTTAGCTATAACACCACACCCCACCAGAACACAGGCCAGTCCCCCTTCCTGCTGATGTTTGGCCACGAACCACAACTGCCTGTGGACTTTCTGCTGGCCCATGTGGTAGAGCTGGCAGCAGGTGAGGTCTGTAACCGGGTCTGGGAGCATCAACGGCATCTGCAGATAGCAGTGGAGAAGGCCCAGGAATGGATGACGCAAGCTGCAGCCCAGCAAAAGGAACGAGCAGATAGACAGGTGGAAGAAGAGGTGTTACCAGCAGGACAAAATGTCCTCTGGGACCATTCTTACAGAGAATGAAATAAAATCCAGGATGCCTGGGCCCCTGAAGTCTTCCAGGTGATTGCACCCCCTGAGCCGGGAGGTGTAGTGCACGCGGTTGCTCCAAGGGACAAGCAAACAGAGGTACGTCATGTTCACCATTCCCAGCTCAAACCTGTGCCTGCCCTTGGTTCTCTCCCTGTCCCTGTAGTCAGGCCCCAGCCACTGGCGCCAAACCCTGATACTGAGGATGCTGCTCAGTGGGTGGTGGTTAGACACCTGCCCCCAGCTAATAACCCACAGTCAGCTGGAGCACAGACCCCATCTGAACAGGGACTAGCTCAACAAACTGCAGCCATATCCGTGACTCTCCCTAGGATCAGTTCTTGCTCAGCCCCTGGCCCTCCAGTGGTAAGACGCTCAACCCGTGCAACAGCTGGCACACACCCTAATCCTCATCATTTACCAGTGTCACTTGAGGGTAGAGCTAATGAGGCTACAAACTCCCAGATACTGGGGGCTAGCACTTTTCCAGCCATTTGTAGACTTGACTTTAGAAATTGTCAGGCCGCCAATTAGAAAAAAAGGGGCAGAATGTAGCAGGCAAGGTGAGGCTACAGGTATTGCAGGAAGGTGTAGGGGTAGACACACCCACTTCCAGTCGTAAATTTACCGCGATAATTTATATACCAGGGTAACACGCAGGTCTCTCCCTCTCTCTCTGCTTCCTGGTGTGCGTTCCCCCATGTGTATGTGTTACCTGTTCTCTTTTCTTTTCTTTCCTTTAATGCACCAGTGGCCCGCTCTGTGCCACCGTTGATGTGACGAGCGGTGTGTTAAGGCGTCAATAGTCCGGTGGAGGTAAAAGCTGCCCCGGCATTTCTGTTGCTAAATATTTTGTGTTGTTTTGTTGGTGGCCTAAACGTTCTTATTTGTTTACAGGTTGATTTGCCACTGATGTTTTGTTTAAATAGAAATCGCCTTATTTAATTTGTGGTTTGGTTAGTTATATTGTTTTGCCTAGTTATATTTAGTTTGCTTTGTTGTTTATGTGTATTGTTTTACTGGCAATTGGTGTTTTCGTTTTGTTTAGTTTTGTATGTTTTGTTCAGCTTTTAAATTTATTAAGTTGCAATTAAACATATGAATTCTTAATTTTCTGTTTCTTTTCCTTTTTGAGTGAGTGCTGTAGGGGCAGCTGCAGCGTGGCTGGCCTGACGGTGGCAGGTCTGGTGGCAGGGCTTCTCACCTATACTTCACTCCCCCTCGATTTCGTGTGTTTGGTCATTTTTTGCACTTCCTCCACATCTTATGTTATCCCCTTTTGTTTTTGCTGTGTGTGTTTGTTTTGGGCACTAGAATTTGGTCAGTGCCCTGTCCCAGTGCACATTGTCCCTTCCACTGTCCATGTATATGGTCGCCTATCCTCAGCAACCACATCTATTGTGGTATTATGCTGTGAATTTGTGGTGGATATTTTATCGGTCGTGTTTTGAGCATCCTTTTTATTTTTTATTTAAATTTAAAAAATAAATTGTGCATTACATTGCTCTTGTTTTGTGTTTGTTATATTATTTTTTTTTTGCTGTAAAAATAAAAATTGTTATCTTGGGGAAATAACTTTTTCTCAGCCCATTTATTTATAGTCACTATTACCCTTAGAAGAGGTCTTCTTCATGGCTTGGTGACACATGCATCATGCGCATGCATGCGTGTGTGAAAACCTAAACATGTACATTAAGCATTACAGCAGGAGCAAGAAAATTAGCAATTTACATAAATTTTATCATCTCTGTGCAGGATCTGCTTTAAGTTTAAGAAGTTTGAGACAGAATGTTGATACAGGAGTGGAGCAGCTCCTTTCAGGAATAGCTCAGTACATAGGTTGTGTGCATAGCAGGAGAGAAATAGAGAGGGAGACAGAGCGGTGAGGCTAGCTCTCGGAGTGGAGAGTTAGCTAGTTAGTTAGCAGTTAGCAGTGTAGCTGCGAAACTAGCAGTGTAATGTATGTGCACTTTAGGTTGTCAGTGAAAAAATGCCACGACTCCTCAAGACCGAAGTTCCCGCACCTCTGTGCTTCAACTACAGTCCAGACGATTAGCCAGGAAAGATTAACAACACTGAGGCTGGAAAATACAATATTCTGCATTGTCATTGGAGGCTGTCATCTTCAGTAAGTGGTAAATATGTGGAAGATTACCACAGAAGGGATTTTTAGACATTTTTCCTCTGTACTACACATTTGATGTTTTCAGTGTCAGTTCAGGAGATTAATCCTAAAATGTCTTCAAACAGGAGGAGAAGAAAAGCTGAGATGTCCTGCCAGAGCAGCAAGTTGCAGGTCAGGCCCTAAATTTATGAGAGGCTTGATTTGCTCCTGTCATGAAAAGGTGTGTTTTACGTTTTCATTTATATTGTAGCGACTAGAGGGCATTGTAGCTCTGACTATTTACAGTTTCAAGTGCAAGTACTTATGGGAGTGTTAGTGTTGATGTTCTAAATGTTGTTTTATTTATGCTGTGTTCACATTTGAAAATAATCTTTGTGAATGTGCCCCGAACTCTGAGCTAGAGGCAGACAGCTGACACATCTCGGCTGTGGCTAAAGTTGTTTGCACATTTTTGGGAGCAGCTGTTTCTTTCTGTGAAGACAGCTGGCTTTGCCAGCATGGTTGTGTTGAATTACCTCTTTCATGTGCACCTACAGAAAAAAAACAATAATACCTGACTTTATCTTGTACAGTATGTACATTTGTCAGTATAATTACATGTCCCATTTGCTGAAGCCCACATAACTTCATTTTTAATTCTAGTGAAGATCCCCAAGTTTCTTAAGATACAAATTGTATCAGAAAGGAAATGTGAATACAGCGTTGTCAGTACAGCTGTGCAAAAAACAACAAAGAAGAAAAATCACTCAGTGCAAACATCAAGGTTTGGAACAAGCTGGTGATAGTATGTGATAACGGAAAATGGTGAGCTCATCTGTAGTTTCACGGTGCTAATCTAATTCCGTATGTTTGTATCCTAAAAGTCACAGTTTTTAGTGAAAGTTTAGGTAAACGAAGAAAAAGCAGGATGTGTTCAGTACCTCTGTTGGAGCCATCTGTCCTGCGGCGAGAAACAGCTTTCGACTGCGATACACTCACACTTCAACTTCTTATTTTATTTTTTTTTTTGTTGTTGTCGTTTTCCAAAAAAGTCCGACTGTCAGCTGTCACTGCCATGGAGACAGAACGTCGCCCCCCGTTCCAGAACACAGCTACACGTAACCATGCGAACCGACCGTTGTTTTCTCCCCGCTGTGTAACGGTTATAACGGTGCGTTCCAAAGTGGAACGCGAACGCTCAACTCCCCACGAACTCTGGGGTTTAATGAGCAGATACTCGAAACTTGCACTTCGAAACCAGTGACAGTGAAAACACTGCGTGGCTTGATGCTGCAGGAAAGTGCTGTAAAATCTCGCTTTCTGTGGCTTGAACAAGTGGCGAAGTTCTGTTATTTCTTCTTGGAAAGACTCAGGGCTTCTGCGAACTATTGCCGTTGTTCTGTCTGCGGGTCCCCGAAGGCGTCTTATGGGACCTTTCAAAAGGTGGATAGTTTGAAGTCACTGGTAAACGTTAGTAAAAATGAAACTCTGTGTAGGAACACATTTTACATGTAATAGTTTTTACGTATGGCCTTGTGATCATTTACTTAAGTGCCATTTTTAATTCTTTAATTTAATACTTTAATTGTAGTGCTTTTTTAAAGTGTGACATTGTTACTTTTACTTAAATTAATAAATGAATTTTATCTCCATCACTTATTGGTTAACAGAGGAAATTTTATTCATAATTTGGTATATGCATCAACTGTTGCTGCAGCTGCTGGTAACTTACAAATTGTTTTCGTTATACAATAACATTATAAATTGCCATGAGGTCCAGAGTTTCTGCACAATTTAATATTCTTTCTGGGGGTTTTATTTTGTATGTGGATTCGTGGGTGGTCTGAGATTTCCTGGACATCTACAGTCAAAAGTGTTCAGTAATCATCCCTTATTTCCTGCCTTTCAATCGCCTCACTTAGGGAGTCTGTGTGGTGGTCTCCATGCCAAGCTGCACAGCTGGATGAACAGCATGAGCACATGTGCAACACTGGCTACAAAAGTGTGGATTTGATCATAGAAAAATGTACCATTGCCAGCCCACACATCTACCACCATTAGAGTTATGAAAAATATGTTTCATCTATGTGATTCTCTTTGTTCTTCAGTACAGTCAGAACGATGGATTTAATGCACCACCTTATGATATTTTGTGCCACATTTTTATGCAAGTAACATTTTGCTTTTGAGAAAATGTTCTGTGTTTAAGCAGATCCAGAAGAATGTTATTTTTGGTGCTGAGTTGGTCCAGACCACAGATTTGAGGGGGAGGGCAGCGAAAGTTTAGAGGAAATGGGTGTCGAGAACTCCTCCTATATCTAACTCCACATTCCTTTTTTTGTACCCTTCTCTCCAAGTTTTGGAGCAAAAACATCTGAGAGGGAAGAAAGAGCACGGAGGGAGAAAGACGATCACTGAAGGGTACAGATTCAAAGACAAGCTGAAGGGTAAGGAATTCATCAAAACATCCCGGTTATGTTGGATTAAACAGAACAAATATGTCTGGGTTTTACTGTCACTATCTGACACATACAGCTGAGTACATGATGAAACTCTCACTTATGAGATACAGGTCACACCCAAATGTGATCCAATGCTAACAATGATATTGTTTGAATGTCTGTGAAGAGACTTTTCTGTTCTTCCAGCATGAAACGCTTGCAATTTATGTGGTCATCACTTTTGTTCTGTCTGTGCCTGGTACCTCAAGCTGTTATAGCTGTTGTAAACCAGATGTAGTAGTATGTAATCAAACACATGCTTCCCTGAATTGTCCACAATCTAATAGCAACAGTGGTTTCCCTCTATGGGCAGAGCTTGGTAGGAAAGACAAACATGTGCAAGGCGTAGAGTACCAGCTCCCAACAGTCTTGCTGCACAGTGCAAAAGTTAAAAGTTTGAATCTAGCACCCGTACTTGAAAAAGGATTCAATGATTTGTGAAACCAAGCATAAGTCTCTCATGGCCACAGAAACAAATATGCCAGATGTACACTTTTGGTATTTTAGACTTAGGTTTTGCATTTAATTTGTGCATTCAACCCTTTCTAGAAGCTGGCAATACCATCTTGATGTTTTAGTAAAATTCCTGATGTATAGGCCACTGAACAACTTCTGTCTTTACTAATTTTAACAGCTGTATCTAGGAGAAGTGAAACCAAACAGGAACAAATCTTACTCAATAATATGACTTCCCTTTTATGTCCTTCCAAAAATCTCTGATGTAAAAAAATGATTTGAAGGATAGGATCAAACAGTTCTGTTCATTCTCACCACCTGTGACACTGTATTGACTGTTATATAAACAACAACATTTTCACAAGATAGCTTTCTCTGGTATTTATAAATGCTTTATAAGTGGAATCCAAAGGACACAACAGTACTGTATGTCAGACCACATGCTTGTTTACAAAGGTCACAGGGCGCCTATGTTCTGATGTATTCCCCAGAGCCTGGACAGGCTCTGAAGAAGTGACCCCCCCCCCCCCCCCCATCTGGCATGTTTGTGGCTTGATAAATGAGCAGAGATTGTCAGAGTAGATCTTGAGATGAATGATGAAAGTGCTTAGAGTTTCCTCAAGAGGCAGACAGAGAGTCCGCTGTTTTAGGCCACTGCTCTGAGAAATCTGCTGGCTGTTTTAAATGACATAGAAAAAAGGGACAGTCTCTAGCAACGGCAAAAAAAAAACGTGTTTCTTTGACTACAGAGCTTTGGTTCTATATGAATCATCCGCCAACAGGGATTTAACAGGTTCACTGGTCTTGTACAATCTATAATCATAATAATGTCACAAGGTTGTTTGCTCATAGGATACTAGAGTCTACCTTCATCACCAAGCAGTCATGGTCTTCCTCCTCATATCCCTAACTGTGCTACATCTGGTCACCTTGGCTATGCTCCTCATCGCCACCCTGGAGAAGGTGAGAATGCACATGTGAACTGTTGTGTCAACTCATTTTGTACATGTCATTGGTAATCAGCGTATGAGATGAGGAAAACCAAACGCAGAAATGCTGCACATCAACTATCTGTGGTTTTTGGCACAGAGTCATTTTGAAATCTGATCCATCAGTAATTATAAACTACATGACTGTGTGCCATTTTACCTAGTCTAGGCACAAAGTCAATGTGATTAAAAACTTTGTCAATTGCTCTTTCTTTCTTTCTTTCTTTCTTTTTTCTTTCCTCCTGCAGTCCTGGTGGGTATGGACTGACTCAGAAATCACAGACCTCTGGTATAACTGCTTCCATGATAATGCCACAAAGACCTGGTTGTGTGCTGCTACCAGTGAAAGCGGTAAATTATCAGAGTACTTGCATACCTATACACATGGAAGCCGCTTTGTTTACTTAGTGGTTATATTTTGCATTTCTGTGTGACTGGATAGTTCAAACTGTGTGGAGTTTTTAGTTTTCCTTGTGAGTCAGTGTTGTGCACCTGTTCTCTCAGACTGGCTGCAGTCCGTCCAGGCCCTCATGGTCCTCTCCGTGGTCTTCTCCTCCATCTCCTTCCTGGTTTTTCTGGGCCAGCTGTTGACCATGTCAAAAGGAGGACTCTTCTACTTCACAGGCCTCTGCCAGGCATTTGCAGGTGCTTTGAAAGCTTATTCCTTAATCCACATAAAACTGTGCAAATGAAAACCTGACAGCATTTTATATTTTCATTCTTCAGAGGACTGCTAAAAAGAAATTAATTTCTTGTGAATGAAATATACTCATTTAATATACTATATACCCATGTTTTGTACATGGAAGGAAATAATGCCAGACTTAGGATTTTTAGGATAAGATTGTCAATATTCAATACAGAATTCATCTTACTTTCAACAGATCTTATGAGAAAGATCAAAACCAGCAATCAGTTGATTCTACTAACAGGTATCCCAGCTTCCTCTGTGCCATACAGCTCCATTGTTGTCCAAAAATGACTAAAATCACATCAATGAGTCACACAGTGGCACTGGGTGTCATGTTCCTTTGTTACAATGAACATGGCGTTTAAGTTCAATCAGTCCAAAGCTATTCCTGTAAATAGATACAGCACAGAATTAATATTAGTTTGCAGCTCCAACAAAGGCACCATTTACTCCTGTTTACACTGTTAGAGTAACATTTGCCAAACACTATAATGCCCAGCTGAAAAAATGAAACAATATATTTGTGATACATTTTTAAAGATTGGCATCTTCAGTAGGAGCCAATAGGCTTGAGTCTGAGTGTGACAGACATTAGGGGCTGACATGTTGTTGGTTTATGTGGCATTTGTTGACAATAATAAAAGGTTTTGAACAAATCCATTCTTATTCTTTTAGAACAAAAGTGTGAAAGTATTTAGTTTGGCATTGTCATTATTGCCTAATATTTAGTCATATACGTTAAATGGACTCAGTGTCCACTTCATTATGTACAGTTGATTTGCCATCAAGTCTTTTTATGATACCTATGATGATCATTGTTTTTGTCATAGAGGTGTTCATTGAATAATATTTTCTTGGCACTGACATCTTAGTTACTGGTGGTACTGCAGAATATTCAGAGGTGTTTCTAATATTCTAATATTCGCACAACACCACCTTTAAAGGAGCTATTTGTAAGTTTTGCTATTGCTACACAGCCAACATTAGCATTAGCAGCTGTTTACTTGCCAAGAGCTGTCTCCAGTGGTGGAAAGCAGCCCTCTTGTTTAGCTGCCATTTCTATCACCTCTTCGACTGAAGCCAGCATGCTAACCAGATAGCCCCGGTCCGGACCATCTTTACACTTTCTGATAGTGAGTCACTGCAGCTTTTAGGCTGCACTGATGGCTCAAGCTTTTGGCAAGTGACCAGCAAGAAACCACGTTCAGTGGCAGAGAAAACTTACCTACAGCCCCTTTAACTATGACCTTAATTATAAGCTTATGTTGAATTTATACATTTCAGTAAGTGTTGCCAACAACTGAACATTATGAACTTTGCTAAGGTAGAATTCATGGCTGATCTGTTGAACTTCATGGCAATAGATTGTACAGGTACACCTAGATGTAATGAGGTGAACACTGTAGGCTATATACCATTAAAATGTATGAATGTATGAAATAAGATCATTTGAACTAAATCTTTTTTTATGTGTTACTCTTGTAGGTTTGACAGACTTTGCAGCCTGTCTCATCTTCACATTCCACAGAAAGGAGATCCTAAATGACTCCAGAGATCTGAGCAAAGGACGCTTTGGCTACTGCTTCATCCTGGCATGGCTGTGTGTCCCTCTGCTCCTGGTCAGCGGAGTCCTGTATGTCCACCTGCGCAAAAAGCAGTGAGCAAAAAAGGATGAAAAGCAAAACTTCTCATGAAGAATGCAACGCTTTTTACTCACTTCAATCACTTCCCAGTTAGCAGTAAGCACAAAGGAAATAAGTTAGGAAATAAGATGACTGAGAATCAAAATACCTCTTTAAATGATACAATTCTGATTTCTGCCTGACTCAATATCCATCCTACTGTGCACATAGTCTGTGGGACATTACATTATCATAATGGCATCTAATTGTTATTCAAGGACAGATAAAGAAAACTCATCCGTCTTGTTGTGAGATAGCTCTTATTAATGTGCCACAGGATTATGACATAAAACTATTAGACAGTTAATACATAATTTGTTGTGGTTGTATGATTGTGATTATGTTAGGGAAATATGGCGCTCAAATGACTTGTTTTTGTACATATCTGTGTTTACATATTAAAAACAGAATTCGCTGAATGTTGGCACTTTATGTCTCTTTATTTGTTTCACTAAACACGTCCTCTTAACTAAAGAGCACTCCTGTGTTTAAAGGGCTAAGTGTGTGTGCGGCCTGTTTTTGTTTTGTATTAAGTACTTCATATGTAACACAATGCAGGTGCAATCATCTGACTTAACACTATGGTTGTGAAAGGGTGTGTCACCTTTGTGTTTTCATCTCTCATTGTTGTGTGGCATTCAATATTTATTTTAAAGCATTAAATTAAATGTCTACATGATTGTGTAAGAGGAATGTAGTAGCCTATCGAGGTTCACGATCACCTTTTCCACAGAAATTTTAAAAAAAAAAGGAAACACCGTGATTGCACCTGACACCTTTAGATGTCAGATACAGTTTTGCGTGTTACAAACCTACCTGTCAGGCTGAACCAGTCCAAAAGAAAACAGTGAGGTAAACGACAGCCTGTTTACAATTATATAGGATGCATGTCAATATTATTCACCACACACTTCACACACTTTTAGGAAGTGTATGAAGTGAAACCAGAGTATCAGAGACTGTTTTTATTTAAATAATGTAGCTATGGGAGACAGAGGAGGTGCAGTAGGATCGTGATTGGGTGTCTGAGCGGCTCACCAATCATCTGTCAGCCGCACAGAATCTCTGGAATCTGAGAACAATGTCAGTAAGAGGGAGTGGAAGGGTAAAGAAGAATGAGATGACATGCAGGGGAGGGGACGCATCTTCTGACAGCTTATGATTAACACTTGAGCCTGAGAGATGAGACATACTACCCAGGAGGTGAGTTTCACGATGTTTTTGGGTTTTTTTTTGTTTGTTAAAATTGACTTTTTTAACACAACTTGTTGGTTTTTCTCTTATGTCAACATTAGCTGGGGAACAAGGCTGCTGCAGAACGCAAAACATATTCGGGACTGAACTAGTAAACCTTGAACAGGTTTTTTATCTGTATAAAGGAGCGACGAGAAGCCACCAAGGCAGCAACATCAGGACATCTGATGATTTCTGGGTAGCTCTTGCACACATGGAAATATTGTGATTTTTTTTTTTCGCCAGAGGGATGAACGACATGATCACTTTTACTAGATTGAAGGGCGACATGAGCTGGCCTGGGATGGTCTTCTTGTCACACACTGGTAGTCAGTAGTGGGAACTGTCATAGGTAGCACTTTTTCCCAGAGACACACCAGACTGCAGTTATGTCAAACTCTCAAGTGCAAAGTCTTGATGAGGATGCAGTGTTCCTGCCTGTGAATGAGTCTTCCCCAGAGTTCCTCTACTGTGAGAAGGAGCGAGAGGCAGTGGAGAGACTCCTGAATTCAGGACCAGAGGCGTTCTACAGCGCCAGTGGCACAGAGCTCCCAGGTGGGTTCTTGTCTTCTGAAGAGGTCAGCCAGATAACCAGCTGGGCTCAGGACTATCGTTTTAACCAGCTGCAAATACAGCGGGAGGAGAATGGAGTGGATGGCAGCTCAGAGATGGAGGACTTCTGTTCCACCTACTTCCCTTACCACTCAGACACACCAACCCCAGACCTAGACCTTGGCTGGCCTGAGAAAGGCCCCTGGGTGCCAAAGGGAAGTGTTACAGTCCACACCAGTCCCCCTGCTGAAGGACAACCTCCTGTCAGAGAGATAATACGACGGCACTTACAAAAGGCTTGCAAAGTATGCATTATGATGATTTAATTTATGGATGACTACAGCAGACGTTTTCATACTGGTAGAAGTGAAGTACGAACATACAAATTTGAGGAATGCTTGAGTATTCAAATTTTCTGAGACTTTCAGACCACTATAATTCAGAGGAAAGTTTACTTAGTATTTGTTTGATGCTTTAGTTAATACTTATTTTGGATATTAAGACTTCAAACTAAAAACATTGATAGATAAATAAAATATGAAGCAAAGCTTCAGTTTAAACCCTCCAAGATTAAAGAGAAGCCATGCCTGAAGAGCCCTGCATCTATTGGCGATAAAATACACCTTAAAGGTGCATTTTACACTTGAACAAGCATTCCTTAAATATTTTTACTTTTCAGCATTGTGGTTTTACTGTTACCTCTTTGGTTTTACTTACGTAGTATCTGATCATATTTTCCTACTGCACCCAAGATGATTGTCATTGGTGAACAATAAGAAAGAAAAGAGGGTCTTTTTCTGAGTAATAAGGCCAATTACAGACTGAGTAACATTTTGTGCATTATGCAGGTAATTGCCATTGTGACAGACAGACTGACAGATGGTGCAATAATTGGCGATTTACACAATGCTGCCTCCCGTGGTGTCGCTGTCTACATCATCCTGAACCAAAGATCCATCCAGGAGAATTTCACGCTCAACAGGCTCAGGCATCCAGTGAGTCAGCCCACACAATCAGCACACACCTAGCAGCTATCTTCTTGTGTATGTTTAACAGAGCAACACATTAGCCTATGTAATTGGCGTGCCTTTAACAAATATCACATCAGAAACCAAATGTTCATCAGAATCATTAAAAACTTGACACACTGCAAATGTACTGTTGAGAGGTATCTCATAAACTGCAAGCATGTCTCTTTACTTTGGCATACTTATGTTAGGAATGTAACATGTACTTTTGGCAACACATAGCTAAACTGGTTGCACAGCATTCACTGTTTTCTGTGTCTCTCAAGCGGAGAAAAACCTGCCTGATGTTGAGAAGAAAATGAAGAAGATCCTATTATCATGAATCCTAAACATGAAAATGAAGAACACGACTGAGCAGAAGTTAAATTCTATGTCTGTCTCTATAATTTAACTACAGACTAATGATCAGATGATCTTAGACACGCCATGGATATAATAATCAGAAGCAACAGTTGATTGGACCACCACACTTTGGTCCAGACTGAAACATCTCAACAACTACTGGATTGATAACCACAAAATTTGACACAGATGTCCATGGTACTCATTGGATGAACTCTTATGACTTTCATGGTCCCTTGACTTTTCATCTAGTGCCACCAGCAAGTCAAAACTTATTCTGTGAAACAGTTTCAACTTTTACTCGATGGATCGCCATGAAATTTGCTAGACATTCGATGTCTCCTTTTGCTCATGACCAAATACCTGGAAAATAATCACATTCCCATCAGCCTTACTTTCTGTTTAGCAACATTTGCTCACCACTAATTAGGCAGCTAACTCCCAAAACTTAGACAGTGAACATGGTAAACATTGCACCTGCTAAACATCAGCATGTTGACATTGTGACTGTGGGCATGTTAGCATTTAGCTCGAGGCACTGCTGGGCCTAAATACCGCCTAGCAGAGCCGCTAGCATTGCTGCAGATTCTTGTTTACATACAAACCACGTGTATGATTCAAGATACTAGGTCAACATGTAGTTGATTATTTGCATTCCATCACAGATAATTACCAAGTTTCAATGCAATTCAGTCATGAGTTTCAACTTAATCTTGTGATCTGGCAGCACATGCGGGTCCGTGTCCTTGGAGGGAAAACCTTCTGTTCGAGGACTGGAAGAACCGTGGTTGGGGAAATGAAAGACAAGTTCCTTCTAGTGGATTTAGAGACAGTGATTCATGGCAGCTATAGGTAAACAGACATGCCTTTCTATAATTTTCCTTTTACAGGTGTTTCACAAACCTGAGAGTGATGTAACAAGCTGTCTTTGTACTCTGCAGCCTCACATGGACGGACGCCCACCTGCACCGACAGCTGATCACTGTTCTTCGTGGCCAAGTTGCTGATTCATTTGACAGGGAATTCAGGATCCTTTTTGCTGCTTCACTCCCAGTCCCAGACACATGGAGGGTTACAGGCACCCATGTAGATGTGACTCATCAGCTAAAAGACTTCTCAGGTCTCCGGTTCCAAAAACAACTCTCTTTGGAGTCTGAGATCATCAGCCCTCCATCTCCACCTGCTGATTCCCTCCTGGACTGGGAAGCCATGGGTGTTGTCCAGAGAGACTGCAGTGTCCCGGAGAGTCTTGATCAACACGTGGAAATGCCAATGAAGACTAACATGCAGTTTGATAAAAACGCACCCCTTATGGACAGTTTTGCTAACAATGGAAACCAACTCATGGATGAAAAAAGGTACATGGATCATCTTGACTTAGCCAGTCTTAGACAACATTAATGAGGCCTCAAAAATGTCTTTGGAAGTTTGAAATTTCCACAAATGTTGCTCTTGTGTATGCTGTTCAGAAAGGTTTTTTTTTTTAAAACTATAATATACCTTTAATTGAAACTTACTACTTACTACTAACTACTACTAAAATACTGACATGTTTTTTTTCTGTTTCTTTTTCTTTGAGTAATTTGCCCTATGCAATATTCTGTGTCTTATTTTGATCAACAGATTGTTTGCAGAACTTTACTGATCCCTTTTTGTATTTAACAGGGTATATGAAAAAACCTCCCCAGTGACAAACCATGTACCAGATAAATTAACAACTTTCAAGTGAGTCTTGTTACAGCCAATTTTGACATACTGATTAAGAGCATTGGCACTCTTTGTGGGGGTTTTTTCTGCTAATGTTTTACACAAACTTTCTTTGCTATCTTTATTGTTTTCATAGCAACACACAGCCCTCACCAACATACCGTACAACTCCGGAAATAATGAAGAGGTAACACACAAAAGATAAAGAAAATACATTGAATGACTATTACTATTGAAATTGAATATCCAAAATAAGATGTGTTTTTTTTTCTTCTGAAGGGTGGAACACATAGTAGATAAAGCAATTTCCAGGAAACTGTCAGAGAGAAGAGAGGGTACCAATGCCGATGACAGAACAACAACAAGAACTGACGATAAAAGAGCAGAAGTAAGACACGGTATGGTCAGCCGTGCCAATACTAAGAGCAGAGAACACTCAAGGAGGGAGCCCATTTTGGAGGAGAAAAGCAGCATGGATGAAACTAGCTCCAAAGTGGAGAACACACCATCTTCTAGAGTAAGTAACAGGTCTTTGCAGTCAAAACACTTGACTCTGATACGAAGCTGCTGGGGACACTGAGATGTATTTCTCTCCTTACAGAAACCTATAATCCTGAGGGTGCCACAGTCTGAGAGTTTCAGCTCTCTGAGTGACATCATGAAGAGGATTCAGTCTCAGCAGAGCACGTCAAGACTGACCAAGAAAGGATCAAATGCCGCCATGTCAGAAATGAGCCGCTCCATGATGGAACTCAGCGTACACAGCACAGATACAAGTGATGACAGAGGAGTCCCAGTGCCCAGGTTTAAAGCCGGTGTAAGTGTGTAGATTAGTTTTCGTTCTCTGTGTTTATGCTTATCATAAAATAATAATGGAGGAAAAGATACTTCTAACAAAAAGACGTTTACATCTTATAGAGATTTTACCTTTTAATTTGGAGGAGAAGCAGCACTCTAATGCTTCACTCAAGTAAAAGTAGAGCACCATGATAAAAACAGAAAAATGCCTAGTTCCAAGGAAAGCTGTTCACAGTGAGGTCAGTGGATTAACGGGATATTGGGTTCTTGAAAAATATATTGCGTTAATGCTGTGAACACCACAAATGAAACTGGGGTGACTGCAGAAATCTCAAAGAGACAAATATCCCAAAACAATTAAAACTAAAAATACTCACATTTAAAACAGTAGAGTTAACTGAGACATTTTTTTTAGTAATTTGGGCAAAATAACTCTCTAAAGAAAATACCAAGAATTCAAAATTTTACCAAGGAAAGGTTTACAAGTATTAGCAGAATACAACAAATTACTAGTTCGGCAGCAGTGGCTCCCAAACTGTTTGACTTGTGACTTTTAAAACAACACAGTCTCCTTGAAATTAAATTGACATATTGCTAAATTGTTTTGCCATCTCTGGGTAGGTTGAGTCAACAACAGCGCTTTTATTAATGTCACAACCACAATGTGTCTAAAATCACTGTTAACTTTTTCTGTGATAGATCAGACCAAATCTTTTTCTAACCTTTACCAGATGCTGTGGGCGCCTGAACCATGGAAAAGTCGAATAATGCTGTAGTCACTAGAAGAGAATATAGTACTTCAAAATCATTGTTTTGATTGATTGTTTAATGTTAAGGAATTTTAGAGGCCACAAGAAGTGAAAATGTCCAATATTTCTTCAGTAAAAAAAAAAACACATTTGAAACCAACATTTTCCTGTTTTCGCACCACTGTTCTACAGATGCATTTCACTCCTTGCATTAACTTGCAAGAAGTGGTTAAATGTTTTAAGTGGTCTAAACGTTCAGACAAATTGCCATTAACTGAAAATTGTCCAGTATTTAATTTACCTACTGTCAATCTTTCCTCGGCAGTACTTTGACCCGGATCAGATGACGCCTGCTGTTGCTCTGATGAAGAAGAGGAACGATGAACAATCCATATTCAACAGAACTCCAAAAAACCTTCTACCCATAGAAAGACCTCGCAGTTCCAGTTATGGTCTCAGGTTGGACTGGAGGAGGTCGCTGGCAGAGAGGAAAGAGGAACAAGAATGAGGAGCGAGGACAAAAATACATGAACAGTATCTTCTATAAACATGGCAGCTGCCAGCAGTGGACAGTTACGGCCCTTTGCAGTGTTAATTACCCCAAATAATCCAAGAACAGACGGTGACTCTTATGATAAAACCATTGTTAATATGCAGGATGAACATGTTTTAACTTTTGGTGCGATGTCCCACTGAATCTGATGATAAGATGTTTCACTGAATGCTGTATGATGTGCTTTACTTTACTTTAAAATATGTTGAAATAAATAATATTCATGCTGCTCACAGTGAATTGCTGTTTTAACCACAGTAGACACAAAGTTAGTTGCATATGTGCTACCAAGAATAAATTTACTTACTTTTTAAATGTACCTTTATTTGTCTTTATTTAGTATTAAAGGGCTGGAGAAGATGAACAATGAGAGGTTGGAGAAGAGATTTATTGCACATTTCACAAACAGATCAGATTCACGGGTTCTAATTTAAAACTTTTTTCCTATTTGGTTAAATGGCATTTTCTTGACTTTTAAAACACTGTGTCATCTCATTTTTCATTGTGCAGCACTTTGGTCCGGGCTGAAATATATCAACAATTATTGAACTGAATGAGATGAAATTAAACAGACATCCATGGTCCCCGGAGGATGAAACCTTAATGTCTTTGGTGATCCTCTGGCCTTCCCTCTGGCGCCACCAGCAGGTCAAAGTTTTCACTTGTTCTGTGAAACACTGACTGGACAGATTGGCACCAACATTTTGTAAAGGAAATGTATCTGACTTTTTTTTTTTTTGACATTTATGGTTATGAATGAAACATCTCAACAGCTGTTGGATGGATGAGAATTGAAATGTACATGTAAGCCTCCCTCTGGAAAATTTTAATCACTATGGCGATCCCCTGACTTTTTTCATCTTGCGAGGTATAAATTCTAATTTGTCCTTTTGTTTATGACCAAAGAAACCAATGATATTCACATCAAAAAGTCTGCACTTACTTATATGTCAATTGTGTGATTTTTACCTGTGCAAACAAACTAACCCCAACACATCCATATGAAGTTATGACACTACACCCTCCAGTGCGCTAGGTGGCGGTATGCACCTTTCACCTTTGGCGACTCCCGACAAAACTGAACACGAAGAAGAAATCCCGGAAGCACGTGTCACCAGTGTAGCTATTTGTTCGTTTGAACCTAACAACATATTTGCAGTTTTGTTGTGTTATAATCTCCAGATATAAGCACACACGTTGAAACGTGTTGCTTAGTTATCGGAGTTACTTCCTGTTTTGTTTGCTAACGTGTTGCAAAAAAGTGAAATTCATTTCCATCATGGTTCGAGCAAAAAGGTGAGTTTGGCTAAAGTTAGCTTCTGCATATTTTTTTTTTTTTTACCTGCTTTAACCCGACTCTTAATATTAATTTTCAGGTTAAATGTAGCCTGCAGCTATTTTATGTCTAATACGTTTATAGCCCTGGTCCAAGTTTCCCGATTCTGTATCAGTGTTTGTCACTTTTACAATAAGTGGAGAACATCTGGGAGAGATAAGGCTGGAGTTAAATGATACAAGAGAGATTTAAACACGTCTGTCTCCTGTCCTTTATTGCTCAGGGGTAAAAAGCCACAGAGACCAAAACAGACAGGGCAATATGATGAGGATGACCCTGAAGCCTACAAGGACATGCCTGTCCCAGATAAGGTAAGAGGACTCAGAAGAGGCTCGGTCGCTGCTGGCTCAGGCTATCTGCAGGTCCTGAGACGTCCTTTTACTACTTTAATTCATATGTGGACCTCAAAAATGTGTGTTATTTTTAAATTGTCTAATTCATTCACCCATTCAATTTCTGGTGCTTATCCAGGTTGTGTTCAACGATTATTTAATGACATTATTAGGAATTGTTATAAACGACAGTAAAGGTGAATCAGAATGTGGTATAAATGTCAATACATCCATACACAGGTAAATAAATCTAGGTCACATCATTGCTACTGGTTTTCTGTGGTATGTCATACTTCTTCGGTATGATCACAAAATGCATATTAATTTACATTGTGTGGTATTAAATTGAGGTTTTACAAAGACTTAAGTTTAACTTGGTGAGCTCTGCAAATCCCTGTGGTAGGCAACAGCACTGAGTTATGGCTACCTGGACTACTGAGCCCATCACAGTTACTATTGGTTGTGTTATAAACCAGAATAAATCAAGTTTCAACATACAACATGTCCAAGTTTTTTATTATAGGAGTCAGATCTTTAGTGGCCCATGAAGAGAGAAATACGTTTTTATTATACTGTATGCATCCAACAGATTGTGTTGTATTAATTTTCACCTACAGCTTTGGGCAGTATTCACCGACCTGGTGCACCATGTCACAGTCTGAATAGTGCTGTCTGTGTTGTTTTTCATTTGCATTTTTGAATCAGTACTTTAATAGCAAGAATGCAACTGCGGGTTTGCTAGATTCAAATGAAAAGTGAGTAGTGGTCTGGTCTCCAAACCAAAGATAGAAAAACGGTAGTAATATGGACATGAAGCTCGGTCAAGTAATAGTACATTCAGAAAATGGTATAATTTTTTTTCCATATTACTGTTACTCTCTTGATAATCACAATGTCTGACAGTATCTAATCTCCCATTGTGATGTTACACATTACAGAATGGTTAGAACAACTCAGCTTTGGTGTGGTGGTGGTGGTGGTGGTGGTGGTGGTTATGTTCATCAGTGACAGTCAGCCTGTCTTCTCTCTTCCTTTCAGAAATCGTCACAGTACACAAAGGACAAAATCGATGAGTTTCACGACGAGAAGATTGCAGTAAGTTTACCTCATTAGTAGTTCTGTGCTGAGTGCATGGTGCTGTTCTTACGTTCTCATGTTTCTCTTTTGCTCTGCTTGCTGTAGAAACTTCTCGCCCGGGGTGTTCAGATGGAGAGTGATTCGGAGGAAATGGACGATGAGGTGATGCACTTTTTCTTTTCTTTTTTTTTTTTTTTTTTTGCATTTGTTTGGATTTACTTTCAGAAAATTGAATTTGACTGGGAGAAAATTCAAGCTCATCTAAATTTCACAGGAGGAGGTGATGGCCCTGGATGATTCTGAGTCAGAGGATGAGGAGGAGGGAGAGGAAGAAGAAGATGAAGAAGAGGGTTCGGACATGGAGAGTGATCTAGAGGGAAGAAAAGATGAAGGTAATCACAAAGTCATCAGTTTATATGTCTAGGATTGTGGTGACTACTTGGTGGAACCACCCATTTTAACCGTAACGATGTTGTTTTTACCAGATCTTCCTAATGAAATGGCATGGGGCAAGAAGAAGAAGATGTTCTACGACTCCGATTATGTGACCACCAGTAAGTATCTTTTATCTCCAGCAAATTATTGAGGCAATTCATGATCTTTTTGTCATCTGTTAATGTTTGCTCTAAATCATGTTATTACAGAAGGGAAATCAAAAGAAGAGTTGGAAGCTGAGGAAAAAGAGGAAGAAGAAGAGGCTAAAAACATCCAAAAACGTTTGGCTGCGAATCTGAGCGAGGAAGATTATGATTTACATTTTTTTCAGGTATTTTTTTATTTTCTTGTTTCTCCTGTACCCCTGCACTGAATTCCATCTGTGATGATGGTGAGATAGTTTTTCTTTCGTCGACTTCTGTGGTTTTTGGTGTTTAGGAATTTGCTGTAGAGGAGAAGGCTGAAAAGAAGACTGCAGAAAAAGAGGAGAGGATTGTGAAAGACCTGAAGCAGATGTCTCAGAAGGAAAAAATGAAACTTCTGAAGAAGGAATCACCAGAGCTGCTTGAACTTATTCAGGACTTCAAGACAAAGGTAAAACACATATGCGTCCAAATCGCATGTAACATCCTCAGATAAACTGATGTAAAGATGCTCGCTTAGCCACCAAAGAGCAACAAGTAATTGACATGAATTATTTCTATTTCTGCCTCATGTGTGCAGCTTACTGAACTGAAGGATGAGCTGCAGCCCCTCATGCAGTTGGTCAAGGATGGAAAGATCCCACCAGGAAAGGTGAGTACATTTAGCTTTATTTCTAGATGTGAATTTCACACCAGACTTCCAAACGTGCACACAGTTTATCCTTTTATTGTTATTGGACAGACAACTGAAGAAGGAGAGTCCTTTTACTTCTGATTCTGTTTTATTCTCTCTTACTCACTGAAGTGAAAGGGCAAAGCAGACACATTTTCTTCTGCAACATCACAGCTTGTTTTAAGGCATTTCAGGAAATTTAGTGCTCAGTTATTGCTCTTATCCAACAAGTATTGAATGAGAGCGCATCAGCAACTCATTAGGATTGCACTGTATGACAAACCAGCTATAGCCTGCTTATAAATAAAGATAATTTCATCATTTCTATACGGTACATAATGTTTTTGTTCCTCTTTAAATGACAAACAGTGAAGACCATTATAAATATTTCCTTCATTTAACTTGGGGTTGTATGAGCAATTATTATTATTATTGACACTGAAATCAACCATGACCATGATTATGTTCTGTAAAATGACTGTGGTGTGTGGTGTTACTCTTTTCCTTTCCATGGCTAATGTTAGATTTATTAATGTAGAGTACATAAAGGAGAAATGTGGTGTGTTGTAAGCTTGTAGCTTAGATGGTTTTTGGGAGTAGTAAGAAATATATTTAATCATTTAGCTGTGGCAATAAATTGTGTGAATTTTAAATAACTTGTCCTGTTTTCCGAAGGGTGCCGACTACCTCAAGACAAAACAGCAACTTTACCTCAAGTAAGATGCAATGAAATTGTAACTTAAAATTGCGAGTTCATATCATTGTCCTTAATCAAATGATGACTAATCTTTGTTTCCTCCTGCAGTTACTGCACAAACATCAGTTTCTACTTGGTGCTTAAAGCAAAACGAATCCCTGCTCATAACCACCCTGTGATTGAAAGACTGCTCACCTACAGAAATGTAAGTATAAACGAATTCACCCTATATTTTTTTTCACCCTACATGTCCAGCAGTAAGAAAACTGCATGCACACTCTTTTTAGTTTGGACAGCACTAATCATTTGGCTGGGATGTTACACTACCAGTCTCACTGGACACAGCAGACCATGAAATATCTCTTTCATGCACATATCCTCATTAGTTACAACCCTCTGTCTCACTGTTTCTTTTATCATGTGCCGACAGCTCATCAATGAACTAGGAGCAGTGGACGCTCGGCTTGCGCCAGAGTTTCGTAAGCTGCTAGCTGGTGAGGAGAAAGATAAGCCCGCTGGCAAGCCAGCAGAGAGCAAGAAGACCAGAGTCTCCAGTAAGAAGGAAAAAGTGAGTCTTTTCAGTTATTTCTTTTGGCGTTCCTACCATCACAGACCTAAAGGACAGCCTCAATTTAAATCTGTTGCTGATGTTTAATATGGAACAAAATGCTAATGAATGTACGTTGGCTGCAGGACTCCGGAGAAACTATGCCTGAGGTCGAGGAGGACTCAGACTCTGACCTGGACGAGGAAGCGGCACTCAGTTTCTACAGAGACGTGGAGGAGCGGTTGAAATTGAAGCGAAAGGGCAATGATCCAGAAGCTGGAGAGTAAGTATGGCTTGAATTTATAAATGAAAGTTGGGACCAAATCAACTGGGGGTCTGATGAACGGTCAATTTGTTGCAGGTTGGCGGAGAATGACAATGAAGAGGATGAGCTGGATCCAGATGCTAAGAGAGGAATCACTTACCAGGTACTGCGTAACAACCGCTGACACTCTGAAATATCAGTATTTACAGTTCTGACGATTCTCTGCCAGAGTAACTTGAGAAGCTGCTCAATATTAATGATTAATAGAGGTGAATCCTCCCAGTGGTTAGTCCAAGTTATACTACAGGAAGTTATCAACGTTTATGCTGGACTAACAATCCTGAACTGATGGTCTTACAGCAGCATAGGTCTTCTTCTTTTAGGAAGACAAATCTTAAAGAGGGTAAAATGTATTCTTTGTTTTTTGGTGATTTGAGGGCACCACCTGCTGGAGAGTCTCGGTAGTATGTGACGACGTCCACAGCTATATAGTACTAGAATGTGAATTACAGTTGTTTCAACACTGCAACTTCAAACAAACAGCAGTTAATGTCTGCATTGTACTTGGAAGCTACAAGTATATCAGAGGAAGCTTATAAACTGTGTTCCTCTCGTTGCTGCTCGTGTGTGTTTGAATAGTCATTACTCGCTGGGGTCTTCTACAGTTCAACATCTGGTGTCCCTCATACTGTATCACTTCATGCACTCCGTGTGAGACCTTGTTAATTCTGAACATTTTTTTCTAATTATGTGTCTCTACCAATTCCACAGATGGCCAAGAACAAGGGGCTCACACCAAAGAGGAAGAAAATTGATCGTAATCCCAGAGTCAAGAACAAAGAGAAGTTCAGACGGGCCAAAATCCGCAGAAAGGGACAGGTTTGTGTTCCACATATTCACTCTTGAAGTGCATCATAAAGCCTCTGATCTGCAGGCTCATCACTTTGAATCAAAAGTATGTTGATATGTGAAACACATTCCTAAGTACAATATTGAGAATGTTGTTTGTATTCACCAGGTCCGTGAGGTTCGTCGGGAGGAGACAAGATACAGCGGGGAGCTCTCTGGTATCCGCGCTGGTGTCAAGAAGAGCATCAAACTTAAGTAACCACAAGAGAATCCAAATTATTCTGCCACATGTAGCCATGGGATTAAAAAAATACCAATGGACTTTACTTGTAAAGGTTTACTATAGGTGATTTATTGTAGTAAATCATACCACTGAATAATTCAACTGTCTGTCACTGTTGTAGAAAAGACATCAAAATGTCCTGAATTATTGTGCAGTGAGAATAAAACCTTTTATAAACTGTCAATAAGTTGTATATTGTCCCTGTACAGAGACAGCATTATAACCGTACAGCCCATTTTAGGACAGGTAAAAACAACAAGGGAAGGCATGATGTGTTTATAGTTACACTTACGACTAAGGTTATGCAACCAGACAACAGACTGAACATACAGTAACTTCATCAGCAGAACAGGCAGGTATGAATTTAAGCCAAACTTAAGCTCAAGATCAGGGAAGAGCACAGGCAACTGAAAGCTGTGTCAGCTGTGTCATGGACTCAGATGTGCATTTGGTATCAGTCAACCCACTTGTTGAGTTATGAACTGGTTGTGTGCTGATGACAGGTTGCTCACTATCCTCTCCTCTATCTCCACCTCATTCTTTACATCCTCCTCTGTGAGGATCAGCTCGGCCTGAGTTGAAGGGGTCACCACCACCACATAACCCCGTCTAGAGTCCAGTACGTTGGCCACCACCACCTGGTGCCTGTATGTGTCCAGAGCCCGTCGAGCCTTGTCCAGCAGGATGGTAGCATCTGTCTCCAGCTTAAAAGATATGACAAATGCCTGGGGTGCCCAGTCCTTCACCAGTGGGGACAGTATCTTGGGAACCATATTCAAGCTGAGCTGAAAGAGAGAAATGTATATTCTCATTAACAAGACTGAGTCTAAAGCCATGCCAGCAGCTCTTTGGGGCTGCGCTAACTTGCGGATGCTAAGCCAATGTGTTTACCGTGTTCCCTGTCTTAGGTTTTCTTGTTAGAATGCCAACATTTGCTACAGCTGACTGAAGGGAATGTCATTAGTTTTGCAGGTATTCAGTCGCTAACAAAAGTGTTGAATGGATAAAAGATTGGACCTGATGATGGCACTAGATCAAAAGTTTACAAATTTCCAAAGAGAAACATTTAATTTGTACAAAATCAACATTGCACTAGCATGCATAAAAAAAATCTTGCATGTACAGCAGCATTCCCACTCACTTGAAGAGGACCATTGGAAGACTGGATTTTGTGTTCAGGCATCTCAGATGCTGGGATATAGAAATCGGACACAGCTGCAGCCAAGTAAAACATGGCCTTGGATCCTAAGTGCAGAATAAACATTTGAGGAGAAGTTGTGAGTAATATGCTAGATAAGAGCCATGACTTCAACCTGTGAATTGTCGTTATACTGTACCTATTGTGCTGAGCGCCTGTGCTGCTGCTTTAAGAAGATGCAGATACTCTGAAAGAGTGCTGAACTCAATGGGCAGGAGAAGTTTGCTGTCTTTCACTTCTCGGTATCTCTTCAGCACTTTGGTGATGTTTGGAAGCACCTGCTGGTTAACCACAACTTCCCCAGAGTCATCAGATGCATCCTCTCCACCTCTGAACTGCAGGGCATCAAGCATGTTGATGGCCGAGAACGTACGAGTGTAAGGGTAGAGGGAGCGATGCCTGTGCAGGAAGATGACAGCGTAGCCGGAGTCTATAAAATACTCTGCTGAGGAGGCTCCTCGTCTGCCACTGCTGAAGTTGTCAAGGAAGCGAACGGTGCGTGACTCTAGAGGAACTTTGGTGCCTCCTGATGTGATGAGAACCACCCTGCGACCTGCTGCCGCATGATGTGTAGCGAAAGCAGACATCTTCTCTTTGACCTCCTCGACATGGGAGGGAACGGCAAATTCTTCAGCTAACTTCCCATCAATAGAAGATATTCTGGGTTCAGCCATTACCTGATGAGAGAGAGAGAGGGAGGTATTGTCAGGAGAAAGGATTCGTGCAGCAGAGTAGTGATGGACACTGACTGCCAGACCTGTGTTCAAAGGAAACATCACAAAATGTGCTTCCTATCAGTTTAGCCTGCCTGTACAACCAGCTGTATAATGTCTTGTGGGTCTGGAGTCTGAGATAATAACCTCTGGTCATATAATGAAGGATACAGTCGAAATCGGACACAGGTGCAGCCAAGTAAAACATGACTTTTAATCCTAAGTGCAAAATAAAAATTTGGGAACAGGTTATAAGCAACGTGGGTCTAATATAAGTCACTTTGGATGAAAGTGTCTGCCAAATGAGTAAATGTAAAAGGAAGTGTGACCATGAAACATAATGCATTAAAAACCTGAATAACCCTGTCTCTGCAGCACCAATTATGACCAACAACTCCCATAAGTACATGGTAGTGCAGTACTAAATTGTATATATGTCGGCCGATGTAACAAGAAACGGCTCAGTAGAAATGCCAAAAGTAAGAGGTAATTCAGAAAGAGTGACGCCATTATATAGTTTGTCCACTAGAGAGCACTACCAAGTTTATTTTTCAACTATATTTTTATTTACTATATGTTATTAGGAAACACATTTCTGAGAAGGGGCCCCTTTCAAAAACATTTGTATGAATTGTGTATTTGTGTGAAGAACTACACCTCTGCCAATATATCTGTATGACAGTTTTTAACTCTGTGTCAGCTCTACCCTTTAAAGTGTTTTAAAAACATTTCAGCACATACAACAGCTCTGCAATGAATCCTACCTTTATTGAGGTAATGATATTAAAGTCCCTCTCCACAAAATGCGTTTTGGTCGTTGTTATGTCACCTGGATGTTTCTCTGATCATCTAAAATCAGCATTCAGTGCATTCATAGACTGTTTTTAAAAAAAAAAGTCACATCTTGTCTGGAACCAGCTTGCACAAGTGTGATGTTGAAAGTGGAAGCCGACAGTAGATATACTTTAACAGGAGTCTTTCAGTGATGGAGGAGACATCTTGTTTCCAGCAGTTAAACTTTTGAAATGAAAAATATTTGCTTCTTCCTAGATTCTGGATTTTTTTAAACGAGAAATAAATTTAATTTGAAGGTTTTCTCACCAGGTAACTGAACTTCTTTGCAATCTAAATACAACATGAGACAAATTATTACTCAAAGCAGAGTATTTTTGTATATCTTCAAAAATACCTGGAGGGGACCTTTAATTTCTTGTTGAAACTATTTTATAGAGGTCTCAACATCATGGTTATTTTGAAGAGTATGGCGTTAAAATGCAACACAAATCAACAGGCACCACGACCTACAAAATACTGAACCAACACCACAAAGGCTCTTGAAAGAAAAGCCTGTTGTACATACTCTTTAAAATCGCAGTTACTACATTTACAGCATCTCATTCATCCTTACAACGACGCCGTGCTCATTTTCCTCTTCGCCTTTAAAATGTGCACAAACCTTCGAGTCAGTGTTTCAGCCTCACAGGTGAACCTTGACCTGAACGTTTTGCCACAGTAAACACGAAACCATCAAACATAAAATAAGGAGGACTCTCTCTGATTATTATCCGACATCGTCATTTCACATGACAGGTGAGGAGAAAGCAGCACAGGTTAGTCCTCCCTCCGTGCCACGAAACGTCAGCTGCTGTCTCAAACCCAACTTCCCTCCGTGACAATACCGTGAAAAAAACTTGTTTTGTTAGGATACTTCAACACAAAACGCAAAATGCCCTACTTTGTATTCCGAGGTCGGTCTCAGGGAGCTTCACGACAACTTCTGCACTTCCTGAAGCCACCGAGTTTGATTCTTTGGTCCTTACAAACCCCGGAGAAATCCGCCAGCGCCCCCCTGCGGCCGTGCGCGGTGCTGCCGCGCAGACACACGGCGTCCTGGAGTCGGGCTGAGGGAGTGCTGCGTCAGATTGATCGCTTTCATATGAGGTGTCAGACTTTACGAAACATCACCAACACCACTCAGACCCAAAGAGGACAAGGGGAATTTCTCTCAAAGGGGATCTTTGGGTCTGGACTGTCCCACTTGACTCAGCAAATGTCACGACAGAGATGCGACTTGAAATGTCTGATGCTGATCCTAACTTCTAGCTCCTACTTTTTTTTGTGAATAGTTTTAAAAACCCTTTTGAAGGGTGTAAATTGAAAGCCCTCTTTCTCAAAAATGCCGATTGGACCTGGGTGTACGATTGGACGTCTAATTACTGGTGAGTTTCATGATGCACACTTTCTGAAGGGAGAAATGCGTATTTATTTGAATTCATATCTAAAATTGAGAAAAAAATTAATTCAATAAGACAAGAGTAGCTAAAATATGTAGTTTATTCTGTCAGTGTTTTCTATTTTTCTGAAACTCCGTACAAAGAAGGAATTCAGTCAGATGATAGTCTATTATAAAATAATTACAGGCCTTGTTGTTGAATTTCGATTTGCATCTACAAAGATTCACTTGGAAATCCAAATTGGTCTGCACCAGACAGCTAAAAAAAACACTTTTTCCACAAAATTGACGTCTTGTTGGTTTTTTTTATTTTTTTATTTTTTGAAAGGCATCATAGACTGTATTAGGTTTGAAAAGCGAAAAAGAAAAAAACTGAAAATGATGTGGTCTAAATAGTTTTAGACAGATTTTGATAAACTTTTACCTGTTGTTCTGTATAGACAAGAGCAGGGCAGGGTCAGTCATTATCAATGTGAATGTTTATTGAAAATGATCGTTTAGTCTACAGTCAGGTTGTGTTAACAGCAGTCCCCACGATCAACCCACAAGAGGCGCTGTTGCACTGCTGGACAGACGATCACAAAGCTCAGAGACACTGATATACACGTTGAGAAAAGTAAAACAGCTACTTTTCAACTCTGTTAAATAGATAAACCAAGACTTGGTTGAGGTTTGAATAAGCCAGTAAACCTGGACTCCTGTGTGTCAGTTCAAGAATAGGTCAATCAGTTTGCAATTGAATGAAAAGGTTAATAAAATCCAAAAGTCAGAGGTCAATGTTGCAAAGTTTGTTTAAAACTAGGGTATCAAAAGTAGATAAGAGATGTGTGGGCTTCTATGTGGAACTTTTTTTTTAAAAGTCCAGGCCCACTTTTTCCACTGGAGACACTGATGCTGACATTTTCCTACCTGTCTGTATTTTAGACCCACTCATTGAAGCCTGTGCCCTCCAAGTGGAGAGAAGGGCCTTACAGTTATTAGTAAAACCATAAAGTCACAATAACGTGTTTCAACACTTTGACATAAGAACTCATAGGTTAACCCTCCCTAACTGTAACTCTTTCAACCTATATCATATGACTAATAATAAAACATGATAAAGGTAGCATAACTCAGGCACCTACAGTTATATTAGAGAAAGGAAGCAAAGAAAATCATGACAAAGTCAACATGAACTCACTATACTACTGAGTGCCAGGCTTGTAGATACCAGTGAGGACACCAAGGTCATGTACTTGTGTACTTGTGGTTTTATTAATGATTAATATCCTGAATTATTAACTAATGCTAGATTAATTATTATCAATTGCTGACAACCTCATGTAGGTGTTTATGCACAAGCAAGACACTTACCTCTTTTATAAAAAAAAAAAAAAAGCAGCACAACAGGACCAAAATCCATTTTAACTTATTAACATGTAAAACTGCAGACTTAAAGACTTATTAGAATGTGTGAACCCCACATTTTTATTATTATCATTATTAGTAGTATTATTTTTATTCATATTATTTTAGTTAATGAGACAGAGAATTAACTCTTGATTTTGATGATTGATGAATTGTTCTTATTAAGTGTTTTTTTATTTTATTTTATTATATCTATCTATCTATCTATCTATCTATCTATATATATATATATATATATATATATATATATATATACACACACACACACACACACACACACACACACAAGTATCATATACATACAAGTACAGTGGAAATGATTGGTCAACTGACAGAAAATTAACTGGCAAAAATGTCAAACATTTCATGGTTACAGCCTCTCAAATGTGAGGATTTGCCACTCTATTTATTTATTTGTTTTATTTTAATAATTGCAAGATACTTTTTAATAATTTAGATTTTTGGGCGGAGAAAACAAGCACTGTGAAGTTTTACAAACCTGTCATGAAAAGAATCATTAGTTGCAGTTTTATCCAAAAAAGTTAAAAATTAACTAACAACAACAACAACAACAACAAGAGTAAAAGCCTTCATTTACAGTAATCCATAATAATGAATATATCATAATAATAATCAAATGATATATAATAGTATAAGTCACCAGGGTCGAGTACATATTCCTGATTATTCCTGTATACTTTTACTTAAGTAACATTTCAGTGTAGAACTTGTGCTACTTTACAGTCTGGTGTGTGCAAACTCTTCAGCAAAGGATCTGAAAACATCCTCCACGACTGCAAACTCTTCATAAAAGGCGAGTTATCGGACAGTGGTGCCCACACGGACAATCCTCCACTTTTTCTGCCTTTATTCTGAGACTTATTTTAGAGGTTTTTTTTTTTTTTCCAGTTTATTTATTAGACAATGATTTACGTTAGGTGGCACTTTGAGTAATGGTGATCCACAGTATTTTCTTAATAAAACGGATTTACTGATCAGATTATAGATACGTTCACATGTCGGTGCACCGGCTGCTGTTTCCACTGCGGGCTTGTGCGTTTGACCGCGCTCTAGTTTCTGTGGCGGCAGGGGTGGTGAGACAGAGGGAAAAAAAAAAAACCTTCATGTGCGTCGTCGTATGTGAAAGTAGTTCCGGGCACTTAACCAAACCGGGGGGGGTGGGGGGGGGGGGGAGGAGGAGGAGGAGGAGGAGGAGAGAGTCCCGGATGTTGGCTCGGCAGCCGAGAGAAAGGCGAACGGGAGAAGGCGGAGAGAAGCTGAGGAGGGACGCCACAGCACCGCGGGCACACCGGCGAAGCTACGGCTACGGCGGCTCTTTGCACAGGACGATAAACGTCAAGAGCGCAGGACACTCCTGGGGGGCTCCCGCTAGCTAAAGAAGAGGAGGTGGAAGGAAGGGGAGGGGGCAGTTACTCTGAAACTAACCGTGAGGATTACAGAGAGCCACCGTCACAGCTGCTTTCACCCAGAGTAAGTGAGCTACACGGGCATGGAAGTTGAACTAAGGCCCACGAAATGGACGACTTTAACGGGGAAGTGAGCTGCACTGAAGTTCTGGGGATTGAGCCCGGTGAACAGGCCTTGACACACAGTTTTCCGCTCGCTGAGGCGGGGCGTACGGGGATACCTTTTTTCCCCCAAAGAGGCAGTCAGTGTTGCCCCGTGGTCAGTGTTAGTACACCCCGGCCGTGTTGCTGTAACTCTCCCAAGTTGACAGCTCTTGCGTTAGCCTGCTAGCACCGCCGTGCAACCGGTGACAACTGACTGGGCAACTTTGACAGCTAGCTAGCCAGTTTTGGTAGCCAGCTAACTTTAGCTGAGCGCTCTCTCCTGGGCCAGTATTAGGTGTGTGTGTGTGTGTTTTCCTCGCATTAGGGGGATATAATGACCTATCCCAGCCCTCCAACAGCTATCGTTAGCTAGCTGTTTGGTATGTGAGACGCTGTGTGTCCAGCATGAAGTGTGTGTGTGTGTGTGTGTGTGAGCCCAGTGTCATTTGGCTTTCCTGCGTGCTCTGATGGTATTTGACTCACAGCTGTTGCAGCGCGTTTTCTCGTCTGTCAATCGTCTGTTTCTCAGGCGGCTAATAAATTCCTCCAGAAAATAATGATCGTCGTATGTAAAACTTGTCGAGCTGCATGACAGGGCGCAGGTTTGTCATGTGGCTGGACAATCAACAAGTGCAGAGCATGTTTCAGGTGCATTTTATGAAACTGTCTTTTATATCGGGGCTGTCTCTTGCCTGTGGCGGTGTACCCTTGTGGTTCGCCCTGAAATGGCACAGACGGTGTTGCAGTTAAAATATTTGGTCCTGTGTGCAAGACATCTCACAGGGCATGCACCTCTTTGTTGTGATGTTTCACCATTTGGCGTGTGAGCAGAGGCAGATTAGTTAATGCTACAACTTTAAACTAAGCAGCTGTGGCATTTGCGTGCAGCTGTATACAAAACGGTGTCCTTGCTTTATCCTGACGGCCTTTATTAGAGGATGGATGGCTGAACTCTTAATTTGCCTCGCTGTCAACTTGTGCAAGTTTTATCAATGAGGCCACGGTGATATTTTAACGATTGAGGTGCAATGAGGTGCAAATTATTATCTGATTATAATATACTCCCGTGCTAAGTTTATTTTGCCATAAAGTCTGCATAAAAAGGTTGAATTTATGACTAAAAGAAAACATTAAAATTCCCCCAAACATCCCAACCGTGCCAGACTTATGCTTCAACTAACGAAATGCCCATAGCGTTAGTCAGCACCCACAATCAAAGGTCAGACCTGGTTTGCTTCTTAATCACCCATCCTTTAAATAGCAGGCCTACAGGGAGCTGTCTGGATTGAGGTTATCTGTGCATGAAGTTGTGAAAGACACATGGTGGTTAAGTTTTGATCTTACTCCATCCAGGTAAGCAGAGCCAGAATAGTTTTTACTGGCAAATGGTCTAGAAATTATGAGCGTTTGTCGGTCTGTCTTATTCTGTGTATCGTCCTGTTGCTGTACTTTCTGTTGTTTCAAGAAGCAATGCTAAAGAGGCTCCATGTGCAGTTTATGTTTACTGGCATTTGAGTGTAGTGCAGCTCAGAGATAGGTCTCAACTCCTGCACTACAAATAACTTGGGCCTTGATTCCATTCACGAAATTCAGCTTTTTAGAATGAGTGCTGTTTTGCAAGCAGTAACTTCTGTCATTTGAAGAAACTATGTGAAATACAGCAGGAATAATTGACAAACAATGAAAGAGGCATTTTGCTGTTGTTTGTTGGCTGCCTGTAGACCTAGCAGCCAGTGCTTGCTTTTTACAGATTGCATGCAGAAATGTGAATCACGGCACACACACAATATAGAATTTGCTCCTCAGAGCGCTACTTTTGCATCCATCGCATGCTGTTCATGACTGAAGATGTTGTGCAGGCTCAGACTTAAAGGCTTTTTGATGTACATTTTTTATTCTTAAGTGTAGGCATTCTTAGTAATATGACGACTCTTTCTAATTTGCTCTTTCACCTCAAATCACATTGAGCAGAGTTTGTGACTTCTTATGGACTGACTAGCTGTGAAGAAAAAATAGAGACGATTACACATCTGTGTAGTCTCAGAAACCGTTTAAAAGTGTGAATGGGAGGATGTGATACAGCTTCTCTTTAATGGTGGTTTTAGCCTGCAGTGGTCTTATTGCCTAATGGTTTAAAAACAGGACACCTACTTCTCCGAGGTCTTCCTGTGTTGTGGGGTGGGGGCGGGGTGGGGGTGGGGGCACTGGTATCGCATTCATCTATCATCTCTGTAGAAATTTTACATTGTCATCATCTGCAGAAGACAAGGAATACAGAATAACTATGTGTAAATAAATATTGACATTTCATCATTGTATCACAGATAATGTTCAGCTTTGGTGTGATTGTGTATAATTTGACAGATTAAATAGAATAATGACATGATGTGGAGCTAATTTGGATAGATGTCAGGGGTCAGTTATCTAGTATAGTACAGTGAATTTAGAATGGGTTTTTTACTTTTGGAATACCAGCACCTCATTTGGAATTCAGTATGTGGCCCGGTGCCTAGCCCCATCTCACTGAGAGGCTTTTTAATTTCTCCCCTTGTTGAAGTGATTATTCAAATGGCCATCCGTGAGATGCAGTTATCAGACTCCTGGTGGTAGTTGAGCCTGTGGCAACATGAATGCCCATCACAGACCCCCCCTCACCACCCTGTGTAGTTGGACAGCACCCAACAGGTACCCTCTGTAACAACCCCTATTAGACAGCTACATCTTCCCCCTTAGGCTGAAAACCTATTGTGTTATGCGATTGGCAGATGGCAATTTATTCACGAGGACGGCTGCTATATTTCTTTGGCATGGTGTAGTGGTGATGCTGTTGGTCAAAGGCCTCCGTTTAGTCTTTTTAACAATGACTTATTTCTGGTCTGAATCCAAAGTGGGCTGATTCAATTCCTCGCTGCTTGGCAATGTGTAGTTATTTTAGGTTGGAGTTTCTTTCTCTTCACTTCATCACCCGTCATCTTGTCCTTCAGTGGGTTTTTCACCTTGAATGGGTGGGGAAAAAAAAAAAAAAAAAAAATCAGGATCTTCCTTTTCTTTTTAACAGCTGTTTACTCTGCGTGGAGCCCAGGCCGCCCTCTAATGTGGTTCAGGCCAAATGACTGGACAGTTTTGTCAGAAATTTCTCCCCATACTCTGCTTGTATCCTGCGTGAAGTTTTGCTCTTATGGAGGCTATGTTGGTGAGGAGGGACTGGCTCAGTCTTCATTAGCAACGCCGTGCATCACTAGAATGCAGATGAGCTATGAAGCCATTCATCTGCTGGAAATGCCTCCCTGATTCCAATTTGAATCTTGTTTGCAGTCACATTGTGTGAGCCCACTTCTCCATGTTAAAGAAGTCTCTTTATGTGAGAGATCAGAGGGGGATAATTGCACTTAAGTGAACCTCATTTAGTGCTGGCCAGAGCAATTACTGTAACTGCAGTTCTAGGCGTTTTTGGGGGCCTGGAGCAGCTGTCATTGAGTCTCTGTAGCTGAGATATCAAATGGTGAATAGAATGACATTGGCATAGCATCATGGGAATGGCAGATCCTTGGATGGATTTTAATTAGTTTTTGCAGGTTTTTGCTCGGCTCATTTTTTTTTTTGTCATCCGGAGAAAAGCGTAATTAAAAATGACAATTAGAAATGCATTATTTTAGTAATGATTGAAAATATATTATTCTCAAGGTGCTGTAAGGTGAAAAAAGCGAGCACTGTTTCTTCAGGCAAAATCCCCTGGGCTTGAGGGAGATGTTTTATCATTAACGTTATTCAGGAGCCAAATTTTGAGTTTTGCTCAGCTGGGTGCTTTAATCTATTTTTGCTGTAAATTAATGAATTTTTAAAGAGCCCCTCGCTGGATATGGGTGGATGTGGGAATGCAGCACTGGTTCAGTTTTCAAACGAGCCTCTACTCCACCGTCACCCCCACCCCTTCACCACCAACCCTCCTCACGGGATGGAGAGAGTGAATTTACTGAAGCACTGCACTTTCATTTTTTATTCATCCAGCAATACACTGCCTAGTTCTCCTCATCCCACCTCCTCCTAGTCTATTGAGTTGAATCTGTCAGTGAACTAGTCCTAGATGCTCCAATTCATGTCCAGGGTTGGAGTTGGATGTGGACATGAATCAGTGAGGGAAGCATGTGATGTTTAATTCAACTGGTTCTTGCCTGGTATTAACGGCACATTTGCTCAGATACATGTTTCATTTGAAAATGTTTAGACATTTATTTCCCCAGTCTGACTAATCAGGGTCCTTCTCTCTATAGGAGAACTACTTTAACTAACTACCCACATGAGAGCTTCCTGGGTAAGTTTAGAAAGTATAGGGTGTGGTGCGGTGGGGGGGGGGGCATGAACTACTGTCCCTGTAGTTCATGCCGGTTTCTGTGACTCACTCCAGCCTTATAATGGCACAAAGACAAATATATTTTGTGGTAAGTCTATTGTAAATGTTTGATTTGATCTAATCTTTGCTTTAAGTTGAAGTTTTTGGACTGCAGGACGCACATGGGCAGAGGTGTTAAGATAAAAATAGAATATGTGTTAGGTGGTTGTAGTGCATTAAATGTGCAAACGAAATTGGGGCCTACAAATCAACTCCCTTAAAGAGGAGTTATTGTGGTTCTTAATGATGTGTAAAACAAAAGATTTCAGAGTAAATGCAGTGTACGTAGAAGCTGTGTCACTGGAGATTTTACTTACAGGGGTGGTAATGAATAGCCAAGTCTTAAATGAATAAGATTGACTTGACTTTTCAGTGCCTCGAAGGATTTAATAATTCATCATATTGTATGCTTTGTCCTTGAGTTTTGATAGGCCCTTGCCCTATCAGTGTATTTTTCTCAAGCTTTTTTGTTCTTCACTCAGTAGAAGCAATTCATATACTTATATGATTCTCACTCTTAGGAGACATTAGAGCTGTGTGCATGAAGAGGAGCTTGCTAAGCTGACACAGCTTAAGTAATAAGAACGGGGCTTTCATCATAGCATTTGGTATCTGGTTTAATCATTACAGTGGCTCCTGTGGCAGATACAAGATTCACTTCCAGGTAAAAAAGCAGAATATCCACAGACAGTTTTAATATAGAAGAGACAGGGACTTTTGTCAGTTTTGAACTGGGAAAATTTGAAACTAAACAGTAGGACCAACAACTGACTAAATGATATTGCTGTATCTGCATGTAAGCAGCCAAAGAGCTGTTATTTATGACAGATCATACAAATGTGGGCAACTGCTTCTGCACTAAATGTCTTTAAGAATGACTTCAGTAACATGGTATTCCCAGGTTACCTTCAGCTCTCTTCTGCATGCATGACAATTTAGAAGTGATACTATGATAATGACAAGTGTAGCATCTACCATAAACTAGTCTTGATTGAATATGGTAATCTCACTGCTCTGGAGTGAGGCGGTGGTTGGTGCATGCCTACATGCTTGAGTAAACACTGCATGTTGTGTGCAGGTTTGGTGGGATAATTTCTTCTGTTAAAGCTACTTGCTAGTTCACTGCAGCTGGATTAGTATCTGTAAAGGAGGTGTGCATTGCAAGTCGCAGTTATGTCAGCTTTCATAGGTACATTGGCTTATTAAGGTGTGCAATGTAGTGAACAGCAAAGAATTTCTCACTGTTTGAATGACAGTCTGCAGACTCTGAGAGGAAAGCCAGAGAGGGTCAGGTTTAATTAAGTTTAGAGACATAAGCCTGCTTAACAGGGTTAAATAGTGGAGTTTTGAGGACGTGGTTTACTGCCACATCACTCAAGTTCATCCTCTGCTGACAGTAAAACTGGTGGGAGACTGATCATTTATCATGAAATCACAGGACAGGCGCATCTCACCAGCCTTGTGTTGGCTGATCAGACTTGTAGGCTGTGTGTAGCCTCTGCATTTTGTTTTGTAATTTCAGACAATGTTAATGTGGGCTAGTCCATAAATAGCCTAATGTAGAAGTTGGAGACTGTGTGTGATGTGGTGTGTGAGGCTCATGATCTGTAGGGGCGAGTGCCAAGTTTTGCAGATGTGGTGTTGGTTGGGAAGGAGCTGTGGTGGATCCGTTAAAGGCGATGATTTAATACTTTTTTCTTCATATGCCTTGCCTATGCCTCATTGTCCTCTGCATGCTCAGCAGAATTGCACGTCAAAACCCCTCTCTGTTGTCGTCATTTGTTGCTTTTTTTTCTGCGTGAAACTTGATAGATTAGCTTAAGATGTAGTACTTGGAATCTCCATCTGTGATTCAGAAAACCCCTAACAGAAGCCAAGGATTCTCTCGGTGGAGTTGGAGGAAATGTTGATCTGTGTGGACCAGGAAACCCACACAAGTGATGACTCGCTCTTGCCCTGTCATTCCCACCCCATCCCTCTTTCTTGCTCTCACACGTAGTCTGTCTCTTGATTATTGTTTAATTTTGTATCCACGCTTCTTTTTCTTTATCTCTCTCTGCGCCGTACTCTCCTGTGCTCTTCACTTAGCAAACAACACGTCTGTAGAGAATTCAGAAGAATGCATCTTGTTACTCAGATGAGTCATACTTCCTCTGGCCTGCATGCCTCTCCCTCAGGGTGGATGAATGAGAGGGCGGAGAGGTTAGCTGGGGGAGGGGCTCAATGACTGAGGCGACGTCGTCTGTGCCAGTTGCTCAATGTAATTAAGAAAGTATCGGTGTGTTGGTCATAAGGCCTGAGATGTGCACATCAGCGCTGCCTCAAAATGTGGTTGTCCCTAGGTGGCTGTGTGACTGACAGCTTTGACCAGGCTGAGTCACGGCCTTCAAAAAGTAACTGTTTGGAAATCTTAGGCCCAGCTCTGACCCCTCAATTCAACCACTCTGCCAAGGTGCTGTGGCCCTTGGAGGAAAGCCCAGGGCCTTGGCCCTGGAGAGGAACGAGACTGCACCTGCAATCTGAGAAATCTGTGTCTGCCTTTCCGAAGGAAATTTATATTGTGGAATGAAAAGATTGTAGATGAGTTTGCAGTTACTAGGTTGAAATGTTCCTCAGGAGGCCTGACTACAATGTGATTTTGTGTGTGTAAATTTATGATGCAGTTAAGTGTGTAACACTGAAGTTTTCTCGTTTTTAATTCCCTAAACTTCCACATCCAGTTATGCTTAATATCACACTGTGCAACAAAATGCACAGAGTTGTAAGTGAACTTGATTATCTTTATTATACTGATGAAATAGTATCAGTAAACCATTAGGCCCTTCTTAGCTCTAGCTCTGTCTCTCCCATACCTGTTCTTCTTGGTCCCCTGCCAAAATCTATGACTCACAGGAGACTGAGTGACCTACTTTTTAAGTCTTCCAGGAGAGCCAGAAGATCTTTTTTATTTGCAAGACAATACACTGGGTAAATACAAGTCAATTAAAATGCACTTAATGCACCCATTTTTGGATTTAAGTACCCAAAGGCTGTGTCAGCATGGCAGCCACCTCAGAGGATTCCCTTCATTATTACAAGGAAAGAAGATATGTAGTAAACAGTTGAGCTTTGATATCTCATTAGAAGCAAACCTAGTTTAAGGCCACACTGGCTCTCATCAAGGCAATTTAAAAACATAACTCATTTAAGTGCTCTCATAATCCTGAAATGTCTGTGTGTTTTTATATTACACATTCCCGGTTTATACAGGTTGTCAAAGATTATGGTTTCTACCAGTAGACAAAACATTTATCTACATGAATCAGTGAAAGTTGCCCTAAAAGCCTTGTCAGTTTGTTTTAGTAATGATAGTTTTGGCTGTGCTATCAAGGTAAAGCTTGAACAGTTGCTCTTAAATATTATTTGGATTAGGATGGGAGATTAGGATGCGTATAGAAACTCCCAAAAGCCTGGTTTACAGTTTGCCTACCTCTGAGAAGAAAAAAACGATGGGATCAAAGGCCATAGGATCGCTAGGAGGGTTTGATGGTTTGAGCTGGTGTTTGATTGGAAAAAGATGCTGCTTTACAGCGGATGGAATTTCTGCTTTAATCGTTAATTGCCGTTTTTTGGTTGTGTTGTCTCTCATTGAAGCAGAAACAAGCTGTGCCATTGAATGCACTGTCTTGGCTGCTCTTTTCCCTTCTACAAGGCTTGGCTGCTTTGATATGTCAGTTTTGTTGTAGTCTGCCGCCTTCGTCTTGACATGATTGGCCCAGCTCGATCCGACCTCCTGGAAACCCCCCGGCATGCCCGCCCCAGGGTGTGTGTTCAGTCATTTATTCAGCTTCCTCTAAAAGACTGCCATGCCTTCACTTCCCTTCTAGTTTCCCTCCTCTTATTAAGATGCAGAAGGCAGAGCAGTGTTTGGTCTGAAAGGCTTAGTGCTAGGGGGGAGTACTGGTGTGTACAGTGGGGGGTTAGGGAAGGGCTGTGAGCATGGGGACTTAAATGACTTAATGTGCCCCGTACAGCCCAGACACACTCCAGCTAAGTTCTGCAGACAGCTCACAGTGCTCTGATTTCTGCCTTTTTGTGTGAGTCCGGTGAAAGAAAGTCCAAATGATGCTCTGACAAAAGTGACTATAATTGGAGAGGAACAAATTATCAAGTCTTTGGTTAATGCTGATTGCTGCTTGGGTTTATGCCTGATAATCCCTGTTTAGTCATCCGAAATGACTGCCTTTTTGAAACCTCTTTTTTTTTTATCTTGTCTGTGTTCTCCAATGAATTTTGTCATGTTTTTGCTTCTCTTTAAGCAGTCCCAGTGGTGAACCACTTTGACCGCCACTCTGGCATTTTGCTTTCCCTTTTTGTTTTATCAAGCATTTTGCTTTCAGTGAAATCCTCCTGGTGCCTTGATAAAGTCCAAGCATGAAATTGTTCAGTGCAATGGCACACCTACATCGCTGCCTATATACTATATGCTAAGCAAATAGAAGAACATGTTTGTTGTAGAATATTGTTACTGGAGCAAGAAGTAAGGCTACAGATCAACAGTGGTAGTACTGGTGTTGGTTTACTCTGTGTCATTCAAAATGCAAATGAATTTTACAGTCACATTTTTAAATGCATTTCAAGTAGAGGTCACACACAGTGCTGCACAATGAACATACAAAGTGCCATTAAGTGTCCCATTGTGTTTAACAAACTAAACTATAATTATTTAGTTTAACAAACTAAATAATTTCATGTGACTTAATACAACTTCATATAATTTAGTTGCATATAGCAGTAACTACTTTTGTGCTGCTGGACTAGAATCATCTCAACTCACCCTCTGATTTTGGGTATTTCAGGCTTTTGGAGACACACTTTTTGAGGACATAACAGTCAAGCCTAGGTAGGTTTCTAATGCGTGCCTCATTTATGCAGCTTTAGCTTGTGGCTGTGATAGAACGTGTCATGTACAGTGTGCAACGTATTCTGTCTAGTTTTTGCAAAGAGGATGTCATCCTGTGCATCACATTGTAGGCGAAGCAGAATATGCCACATATGGCAGAGATATATATCAGATGATAATTAGGCAGCTAGATTCCACTCATATCAGCGTCAAGAGTATACATTTTTAGGGGTATTCAACCTAAAGTAAAAATAACTGTGTTTCTCACCTTACCTCCATATCTTGAGCCATTATTAACACATTTGCCACTTGGTTCATAAATTGTAGCAGTTAGCAGTTTGCAATCTGTCAGACTGCTAAATGCATGAAATGCTGTGCATAAATAAATACAGACAATGATAAATTGTTTTTGTTGTGCAGTAGGAAACAATCAGATTGAATTCAAACTCACAAAACACCAACAAAAACAAACAAAGGTTCAAGATTTTCTATAACAATGTACTGCATCCAGCAAATTGATGGAAGAAACTGCTAAAAAGTAGATAAAGGATTTATTAATTATACAAAGCTAACAATATGTAAACTATAATCCTGTAGTCAAACTGTAGGTTTATCTCCTGACATTCATTAGGAGAAATGGTCAGGGTAAATATGTATAATGAAAAAAATCATTTAATTTCCCACATTTCAGAAATGAAGAAAATGTATTACAAGTAAAATTTTGCTTGGATTCGAGGGAGTTATATGTTTGGTTGCTAGCTGTGTGTTGTGGTGGTGGTGGCAGTAGGGGTTATAATGACGTCAACAACCACTGATGTCACCACTTTACCTTAGCGACAGTGGAACCTCTGCAAAAAGCTTTCAAGGTGAAACACTGAATAGTCATTTCTGAATGGCAGTGAACACATTTGAGGTCATTTATGGCTTCACAATAGATTGTGGTTTCACAGTCATCTCAACCTGCAGTCAACAAGTGTAACGTGTATGTAGACTAATCTGTGATACAGTTAGATTTGCTAAAGAGTCCCTAACCTTTGAGGATAGTTCAGCTGCACATTTTTTGACAGAAGAAATCAACCCTGTTATGCCTTATTTTGCAATTATCACTTTTTCTTTTTTTACTGAATTATATCTTCATACAGTATGTAAGTACTAAAAAATATAAACTATCTATAAATGTATGTATTCTCATCCTAATAGTGGAGCTTACTGAGAATATGGATCTGAAAGTCTTGAAACAAAAATAATGTCCAAGTTCTCATTTTTAATTTCTCTTTATTTTATTTATCGGCTTCATGAGCTCTCATATACCTATGAGTCAGAGACGGGTGACTGAGTCGAATTTTCCTAGTCGATATGATGCAATAAATGGATTTCAAAACAGTTCATAACAGCAAAATGTGTTAGTTGATTTTTATTTCAAGAATGTGGAAAGGTTTAAAATACATTTAAAAATATTTCATTTTTTGACCATTATTCTCCATAGTTTGCACGTCATTGAGGGTTAGTGCTATTTTACCAAAGTGAGGTCTGTGGTCAGTGGGGAACAATACAGGTCAGGTCAGGAGTTTGCACGGTATGGGTCTCTCTGCCCTTCTCTTTGGGTGTGACTCATGTTGCTTGGCACATGATGCAGCACTTTCACAAAGTGAGTCATCCTGAACAAAAGCACCTCATTTGAAGGGGACCAAAAACGAAACATGGACTTTTTTTTCCCCTTTTTTTGTGGTTTTGCCGCTTTTTTTAGAAAAAGTGTATGACATTTACTCATTGCTGACCAAAAAGTGTGCGTTCTATTTGTGCTCATGGTAAATTTTGAAGCGAGGACGAGCGTGTGGTGGTGAACATGTATGTCTTCACATTTGTATTGAACAATACTACCCTCTCAACTTACCTACAGCTTTTACAGTTGTACCCTATGTGTAAGAGCTGTGTACATAGATGTTAGACATATTAAGGAATAGAAATCTTGTGAGCAGTGGCTTTCTTTGATGGCTGTCCTTCCTCTCTTTTCAGGTTCAAGACAGCAATGGGGAGCTTTGTTTCAAATCCTCCATGCTTCTTTTTGGGTGGGGCAATGTGGACAGAATTGATATCACAATATTTTTTAGAGCATTATATCTAATGATATGTTACAGTATTTAGTAGATACTGTAGATACTAGAAAAAAATCAAATGATAGAAAGTTAAAGTTTATTCCATGGGGTCAGTTATACTAAGTTAGTTATTCTAGAACCACATCCTGTTAAGGTTGCAAATAAAAGTTATTTTCAGTATTCAGGCCATGGTTGTAAGCACTCAGAGCAAAAAGAGTGGCTGAGATATGACTTGATTTCTTGAATGGGAACTTTGCCGCCAGTTTTGATTGGCTCTGACAGATTAATGCTTCTACAAACCAAAAAACCAACAAATAAGTTTTGTCATGCTTGGTTTGAAGAACATCTGTGTCAGTCTTGGTAAAGACCATACACAGGAATTATGATTTTAAGGCGAACACATAAACAGTTATGAGAAAAGCTATGTGTTATGTATGTGTTATGTGATACCGTCTTCGAGGCTTGGTCTGAAGATTATCTACAGCAATTTTTGTGAAAATTGGAAAAGTTAAATCCAATATGGTGTAAAATCCAATATGGTGGAACTCTGCTTGATCTGAGGAATCCAATGGTACCTAATCTGGCATACGGTTCAAAAGTTACATGCGTGAACGCACGTCCAACCTCAACATATTGGTAATGCTAGAGTGGTGGAAATCATCACAGGAGTGTCCCCAATCAGTGCGCCAAATTTTTTAACTTTTTACCATATGGTTCTATGGGCTGCCAAAGACTCCCATGGCAGAAGAAGAAAAAAAGAAGAAAAGGTCCATTCATTATTGGCCCCCAGTAATAAATTGACTTAAACCATTAATCAGGATAGAGATATAAAAACACAATATCCTGGAACAAATAACATTTAAGTATTTGAAATATCTCATGCTGGGGGAGAATTTGTTGACACTGAGGTTATCTCATTACAAGAATATTTTTTTATAATACAATTATAGAGAAAGTTTGTAGTTGGTATTTTTGAATGATCACCTAGCCATAGCTGTCTGACAAATTGGCTATATAAAACTGCAAGGACAGATTTGAGGGACCATGACATACACATAAAAAAAAGATGGTCATCAGTCTTAGGTGTGTGATCTCTCAGCGGGAATGGAGATGGCTGGCACAGGAACGTATCTCGTGGTCTCATCCTTCTCAGCTGAGCAAGTTTGATTGGTATTGCAAAGAGAGGGAAGCAGTGCGCTGGAAGGTAGACTTCTGTTTTTCAATTTATTTCCTGCATATAGATATATTTAAAACTGAATACTGTGCAGCGTAATTTCTGTTTGGGGGAGTATCTTTGTGTTTGTTTGTATGTGCAAGCGTGTGTGTATGCGTATGGCCCCTTTAAGAAGCCTGCATTTGTTTGCTGGCTGCGTCTGGGGCCCAAAGTGGAGCTCTTTCTGTCAGATGAGTGAAGCTCTGCAGAGGCAGCCACTGGGAGTTCTGTTTCATCTCTTCTCATACTGCTGTGGAGCAGACATGCAAATCCGCTGTAATGAGTGCAGCCTGTGTGGTGGTGATGGTAGTGGGGGGGGGGGGGGCAAGGATGGGGGGAAGAACTCAGGAATTTAAAGTGGAGAAAGGGAAGGTGGAGGAAAAAGGTGAGACGCCGACAGCCGTGCCAGATAGCAGAGCATGAGAATTTAAGGGGTTTAGGAGAGGGTTATGTCAGGAGCGTTGGAAGTGACAGGAAGTCTTCCCTCTCAAATCAAACATTCATTAGCCTGCTGTGGCTGCTCTTTTCCCTTCGCTGTTGAATCGCAGAGGTAAAAATGCAAATGTTGCCACATTAATTAGCTTTATCTTTTAAACCAGCAAGACGTGGTGTGGAAAAAAAAAAAAAAAAAAAAAAAAAAAAAAGACAAAACAGTGCATCATCATCACCATCACTGTTAGCAAATTTAATGAGGCTTTTGTATGGATTCTGCTAAAAGTTAAGTATCCTACAAAGGTTGATTTTGGTGTAATCCTGAGTGTCTGGAGTTTTGCAGTTCACTACAAAGATGTAACATGTTAACTTATCACTGCAACAAAACATTTTGAGTGACAGTATTGTGTCATAAGAAGGATCACACCAAACAAGTTTCAGTTTTTCCTCTGTAGATTCTTTAACCATCCATAAACTGGGTACTACATATCATGATTTATGAAGACGGGTAGGTACTTTGCTGTGGGTGAGACAACTGATGTGCAGCAGGAATATTTCACCTGCCATCGAAACTTCAGTTCATGAAGTGTGCCATAAACCCCATTAGTCTGTGCTGGGCTGTCAGATATCTGTGCGAACATGATTCTATTCTCTCATAAAGAATTAAATCCCCAATCAATGTTGGGATGCTTTGGCCTCTGTCTCATCCAATAATGTAAAGCACTCAAGACTTTTGATGAGCTCTGCAGATCGATCAGAGGTTAACAGCCACTTCACACAAGCTGAGACCTACAATATGTCATGGGGTCTTTAACTCTCTATAACTATTCAGGGGCAGTAATGCTGGAGCTTTTTTGCCTATAAGCTCCAGGATATAAAAGTCAGGAAATAAAAGGATTCTTTAGTGCATTTCCCCCCCATATTTCAAGAACCATGAAGATTAGGCAAATTAGACTGATAATGGATTAAAAAGCTTTGTCTGAGACAACAACAGAGAGTGGTCGTGTTGTTCCATGTAATGCACTGTGGCGTGACACACGTTGGAGAGAAGACGCACAGAGGTGGAAAGAAAAAATACCAGATAGGCTAGGCAGCCAGCTCCAAAACACAGAGGATCTTTTGAGTTCTTCTGGTTATTTTTCTTACATAATTACATTGGAACAACTGACAGTTTGAGTCAAGATTCAGTCTCATTTCTCTGATTTGCTTTCCTTTGCTAACTGTTTATCAATAACATTAAAAGCTTTAACATTAATATTGATACAAGTGACAACTACTACTTTTTTACCGTTTGAATGAATGTTGTAAACAGTATCTTGGTGTATCTTGGGAGCCAAGCCTTTGGGGGAACTGGAGTTAGACCAAGGTTCCTGTAGTTGCTATGCTGGTAAAATACCTGAGTCCCTCAAATACCTGAGTCCTACTGTGACTGTAAAGGTCTGCAGGCTAATTCCTGTCAGATTTCTGTGTGCTTTATTGAATGTGACGTAGAGATATAACAACACAGTGTCAATTAAGTAGTAAATAGACAGACTGGACAATAAACTATTGCTGATGTATTTTTTATTTATTTTCTGTTAACTGACTTTACCAATGTTAGAAATAAGCCAATTTACAAGCTTGAAGGGGGGTGTTAACCAGCCTTGGCCAATATTGTGGAAGAGAGCAGAATTAAATGTCAGCTGCCCACGGAGCTTCTTCACCTTCCTCCTCTGACATTAGAGTTCCCCATTGGAAACACCACAGCCAATTTCACAATAGTAGTACAGTGCCTCCTTCTGCTCCTGCCTCGTATCTGACAACACTCTCAGACGGCTGTCTGACTGCTTCTTCAGACTGAAGGGAGTTCCTGTGTTTTTGACGGGCTGGGTTATCAGAGGGAGCTCTGGGTGGGGACGTCATTGGAGTTCCTCAGGGTGTCTGAGCTAGCTGTGGCCTTTACTTGCCACTGACTGACTAACAGGTTGACTATTGCTCATACTTGCTGTAAAAGTGCTGAGTGGTTAACTGACATTAAGGTTTAATCTTGTTGAAAAATAAATTGACTTTGAAATATTAAAAGGTGGACTAAAGTACAGTTCAGTGTTAGGGATGAGCTAGTTTGTTTATTCATTTTCTTCACTGTGGCAACTCTTTTAATGATGTTCAATAACCTTCATAGTGTTTTGCATCCTTTTCATGATGTACATGAATACATGGATTTAATTATCCTTAAGCATCATGGCATCTCATAGTCCATGAGACAAATACAAACAAATATACATTTTCTGTGACTGCAATTCCTCATAAGAGAATTCGCTGCTCTTTACTGTCTCACACTGCCTTTGGCCTCTAGGAAATTATGAAGGGTATTTTTCACTGTTGTGATGTTTTATAGGCCACTGATTGATAGAGAAAATAATCTGCATTGCTGATTCATTAATAATTAGAATAATCATTAGTTGCAACTGTCAAATAATTTACCTTTCACTGTACTTATGTGGTGTTCTCATTTACAGTTAGTTCTAATTGATGCATATCAAACTCAAATTAGTTATGTTTTTGCTTTATCTTGGTTTCTCTGCTGCATCAGACTACCACATGTGTTGGTAGACCAGTACTTATGAGTTACCAACAAATATTTTCTTGTCAGTGAAGTAGTGGAAGCCAAAAACTTTTGACTTTAAGCCTAAGTCACGTGTCTCTTGTTTGTCATGGTAAATCCTTTGGTTTGTGATGACCTATTGTGGCTTTTGAAAGGCAGTAACCTCACGATGATAAATCAATTTTTTTGCCAGGAGGTGTTTTGACTGCAGAGCTTAAACCAACAATGACTGCTACTACCTTCTCCGCTCATCCACACCCAGATAAATAGCAACATTGTCTCCAGGAAACCAAATTAATTGAAATGATCTGGAACGGAGTAGGGTGAAGAGAACAGGTATAGACACCGACAGCTGTCCGTTCCACGTGACAAAACAAATTCCTGGTCTGTCATACAGCGCCATAGATGGCCCCCGCCTCATGTTTTACTCCTGTCTCCTTAATCAGCATATTTCAAAATCCATGCTGCCCCCAAATTACCACGGAAGTCATCTGGAGGGGGCCCCAAGAATTTATTAGCTTGTATAAACTAGGACAATTCTGGTAAGACAGTGCTGATTACATCCAACAACTGATTGGAGTGTTTTCATACTGTATCCTGCTATACTGCTTAGATTGTTTCTGTAGTTAATGTTCTCTGTACATCTTATCAGGTATGTGACCATATTTTGATGAAGCAGATGATTGACAAGTTGGGCTATATTCATCTTGGCTCTGTGATTGTATCTACCTGTGAGCTGTTGACATGTGTGTGACCTGCATATTGTGTATTTGGCAGTGTTTGAGTGTGGAGGTCAAAAACCTGACACAAGGCGTGCTGTCTGGTTGGCTGCAAGTGACTACAATGTCTTAGTAAAGTAAGAGAACATGAAACTGTACTGTGTTGTTGTGCAACCTCCAATGCTGGCTGCATTATCACTCAGGGAAAAGGGCATGGATTTATGGCAGGTGGCCGCCCCTTAGCAATATACCCTGAAAACCTTGATCATAGGTAGCTTCTACTTCCTGGAAAGCTTTTGCATTCATTAGAATGGCATGGGTCTTACATTTGACACGTACATGTTCACTCATGTAGCTCCACATTTTTACGTGTTACGTGTTAAAAGCCATGTCTGAATGAAAACAGGAGAGTATACACGCTGCATGTTATCAGTGGGCTGTGTTATCATCTGCAGGTACAGTATGACTCCAGGAGCATTTTAAAAAGCTTGTGTGGAGGCGCAGTAAACCAGTGAGATGGGACATGAGGAGTCAAAGAGCAGCGCTTGAACAGCTTAATGATGTAGAGGCATTCAGCTCTGTCAGGCAGTAAACTCTTTAATATGCTGTTAATTATTTCTGAGAGATTGAATATTGATTAAAAAGCAAAATGGCTTTAATTATAACTCCAGCTCCAGTGCCATCCTAAATAAGGACGATTTTAGGCTTTACGTGAGAGGAACATCTAACAAATCTACCAAATCTCAAGCTATTTCAACTCCTTTTGAATTTTGTTTTTACTTTGAACTTTCTGGGTTTGAAAGTGAGAGCTCTGTTTCAGTGTAACCGGTGTTACAGCTCCTTCTCTCAGCTCCATCTTCAGAGCTGCCAATGCTCATCCACTGTCTAAATTTGAAATTCATGACCTGATTCCTGCTCTGTGTAGCACTCTCAGAACATGCATTGCCCACCCAGGTAATTCCTTTAAATCACGCTTGAGCAATTCTACCATTGTTTCCTTTTAACACGTCTCTGTTGCACTTGAAAATGAGGTTCATAGACAGTTGTTTCTGAGAGGGATGACATGTATGTAGTTAACTATGCAATATTATGTCTGAGTAAAAAAAAGATAGGACAAAAAAGTTATTTCGCAGCTGAAATGTACTGTTGCATCTTTAAGAGTCACAGTATACTGTATTTATGAAGACAAATATGGGCTGTTAATTAAACCCTAATGATCCTTTGTAAGTCTCATCACGTTAGAAACCTTTGAACATGCCTGTCACTCAGGGTTTAGACCAGAGCTACAACTGACAACTATTTCTATTATTCATGAATCTGCTCAATGTTTTTTTTCTTCATTTGAACAATTAATCGATTGGTCTATAAAATATCATAGCTAAATGTCAAGTCCAGATTAATATCATCAACAAGCTTGATGTCTAAAACTGAAAGATGTTCAGTGTACTGTCACATAAGATAAAGAAATGCTGAAGGAAAAAAAAAAAACTTGAACAATGAATCAAGCTTGATCTGATGATGTTTTCATCTGTTTGTTTAACTGCTAAATACCCAAATTAGACTAAATCCTTTCTGTCTCAGTTTACTACGGGCAATGGAGTGAATAGTTTTACTGATCCCAGGCATACGGACTCAAGCTCCTCTTACCTCACTGCTCGCCTCAGAGACTGGCTCAATATTTAATATCGATGTTGAACTGGATCTAGCGAATGCAGATGAGCATAGGCCCTCAAGATTGCCACCAAAATGCTTGGCCTGCTAGTGCCTTAAGTGGTCTATTTGTGATTCAGCAGCAAGATCTTGCTGCCTGCCAGGCTGGCATGGAGTCAACCTCCCAAGGGGAGTGTGTTAATGCGGGCCCCCAGGCCGTGGGACCGGGGTAATTGGGTTCGCATGGTCGGTGTCAGGGCACCCCTGCCACCTCCAAAACAAAGGCCACCTCCCAGGCAAGCTGTTAGGGACAGAGAGACAAACCCCTCACGATCACTGCTCTGATTCACTGCAAAGGCTTATTCAATTACTGGTATCTTGTATGTGTTTTTTTTTTTGTATTGACCTACAGATTGCACAGTGAGCTTGTTTGTGCTCCTTTCATTTGCCTAGATCTCTCTCCCATTTTGTCCCTTTGATTTATGTATGTGATGTATATGTTAATATAATATATATCTAATATCTAACACCGCTGAATCTAGTCACATTTCTTTTTTGGTTTGGCAGTGTTTGCATCCAGGGGTCACTAACCCTATTGCTTGCTTTGTGGCCACTCCAGACAGCCTGAAGCGGATCAGTTCATCCACAGCCAACTCCCACAACTCTGATCCACTACTCTGATCCTCTGTCCCTCTGCCTGGTCATCCTGCCTGTCTTTCTGAATGTCTGCAACAGCTGGATGCTTTTTCTCTTTACCACATACTTAAAAGACTTCCCTTTGTTTGGCACTGACTAATAAGACAAAGGTGTCTCTCTTGCCTTTTTAAGGTTCAGTGGGTTTGAAGGAACTCTGGGGTTTGCTTTGCTTTGCTTTGTTGACAACTCTCTCTCTTCAGTGTTTAACTGCCCCACAGCCACAGTTGCTCTCCCGATTGATTGGCAGAATAATTATGGACTTGATTTGTTCAACCACAGGCGAAGTGGGATTGAGGGAGTAGGGGAGCAGAAAGAGCATGTATAACATTTTTCTTTTATAAGAGCGCAGCAGAGAGGTCTGCGTGCCTGCATCCTTAAAACCAACTTTAACACAACATAGCCCACTAATAACACTGACACATAGATTGCACTATAAAACGTAGACACTTGCAAATTCTGTTAGCAGTGAGGAGGCCCCGGTTGGCACCCGGCTCTGCTGTAGGCTGCAATAAGCTGAACAATGTGCTCAGCCGCGTGAGCGGTGAAGCGATAATTGACACATCCTAAAAATGCAAGTAAGGACTGGGTTATTAATGCTTTCTTCCAGGGGGTGGTTTCAGCGGAACCATTAAGCCCTTAATTGAGAAGGAAGACTGACATTAAAAGCTGTTGCCTTGGCATTGCTGTTACCTACTTTTTGTTTTTTAATGAAGATGAGGCTTTGGGTAGTTCGCTGCATGATTACAGAGCTCACGTGCAATCACAATACTGAGACGCACTGCTATTTTAGTTTGAGAGATCTTAAAAATAACCCCCTAAGTCCTGTGCCTCGAGGGCTGGAAAAAGTGAGGAGTCTCCTTTTGACTGAAGAGCAGGTTAGCAGAGTTCCCACCTCTCCCTGTGTATCCGCCTTGCAGTCGCTAGAAAAACAAGGGCTTCTCCCACGCTGGATATAAAGCCGTTGATATGGAAGGTATGACCTGGGTTTCGGTCGAGAGTAAAGATGCCAAAGGCTTGTTACCAGGTTACATCACTGTTGTTGTTGTGAGTGCATGTGCCAAATCTTCAGGCATAACAGAGGGAGCATGCTTAGCGATTTCCCTCCCTTTTGCCAAGTTACCATCACACTACAGGAAGATTCTTGTCATAATAAGCACTCTCTCTCTCTCTCTCTCTCTTTCTCTTTCTCTCTCTCGCTCTCTCTCTCTCTCTGTCTAGGCAGCATTTAAAACTATCAGTGGTGTAAATATTTATTGTGGTCTGTTTGAATCCTTGTGACATTGTTTTTAATGCAGCATTTATCACATCTACAGCTCTGAGGTAGCATACACGGCAGTACAGACATCACGGGGCTTAATGGCTGTGTCTGCGTAGCTCAGCAGACACATGCTGTTGGAGTGCTACCTGTGACGGATGCATGACTGCAGTAAAAGGGGATTAATTGCGGAAATTGCAGATAAGTGCAGGAGAGCACTGGTCTGGTACCTATCAACAGTCTTGTGTCTGCAAGTGGGAGTGAAAATGTGAGCTGAATAGCCTACACTTTCCTCAGAGAGGAAATGATGAGAGTAATACACAGGTATTTGAAGGGAAGTTGTTCTAGGTAGGCAGCTAGGTATTCTAGGTAGAAAATAAAATAGGCTAGAGGTGGTGGAGTGTTATGTAATAATATAAATACATTTTTGTCTTTTTGTGTCCTATTATGCGTCATGAAATGGCAAAGTGAAAACTAAAAATGGCAAATCACAGCCTACATAGGTAATTAGAGTAAAAATACTAATTCTTTTATTAAATGAACTCAATATATTTAAGCAGCTGTGCATTGTGGAAGTGTCAAGAAATATTGGTACCAGCATAGCAAGAAGGAACAGTAAAAGAACAAATCATGATGTTGGTACCAGTGTATTTAAAATCACAAACGTATGTATAATGTGATATGTAAATTGTAAAGAAATTGTTTCATCACCGGTGTAAATCTTTGATTTAATATAGGCTACTTTAACTTCCAGTCATTGAAAGTGAGTCGCAAAGCAACAAATAGTTTCCTACTGTGCTTCATAACTAAACTATGGCACGGTAACAAAAGAAAACCCTTCACAAAATCAAACAAAATTACAAAAATTAGGATAATTTCATAGAGTGCAAAGTCATGCTGAAGAAAGGGTGCAGTTTGACTAGTGTTGTGACCAGAAAGGGGCATGTTCATTTTGGAATGATCACATTGTCTGTGTTACCACTAAACATGCTCACATTAAAACTAATATTTATTTAGTTACAAAAACCTCCCTTAAAGGTTGTATGTAGGTAACATGGGATATTAAAGACAAGTTCAGCCCAAATTTGATCATTGTTAACAGACATGAATACTTAGTCATTGCTGCTCAGCAACTGTAGTTTAATAAATGTCTCTGATAAACAATGCAGTGTTGCTGCAGTATAGCTGTGTTGTTTTTACACACTGCACCTGGTGGACTGTGCAGACAATCAGGGGTTTACTCAGGCAATCTTTAAAAGAATAGATCAACATTTTGGAAAATGCACTTGTCCCTGGCAATTGGTCTCCATGAAATAGTTACAAAACATAACTCCCTTACAGTGGTTGGGAGGCAGATTTTAACTCTGGAGAGAAGCAGGCAAGCTGTTTCCCAAACTTTCGGAAAGAAGAAAGTCACGTTAAAGCATCTTTCCATTCAAGAAGAGTGGAATTTATTACTCAGAATACTACAAATGAGGACTAATACCTGAAATAAGAGCTTTGTGCTGCCCTCAGTGATTACTGTAGAAAGCACAGGCACAGTGACAAATGTTCCTTTGTCAGGTCTTCCCCCTTAGGTTGAACTGTGTCAGATCTGCATAAAATGCTGGTAATGAGCAAGGTCATGGACCTATATCTACTATGGCATGTTGACTTGTTCACACCAATGACAAACTTGGGGTTCTTCCCCCAAATAGCCTTTTCACACTGAAGTAAGCACAACGTCTGATTCTGCCCTCTCTGCACTCATTTACACTGCTTTCATCCTGAACACCCTCAGTATACAGGTAAACTGATGTGTATTTGGTTAGTCAAACACAGTACTAATGAATTTAGTCAGGTATATTGACCTTACATTATTAAACAGAAATGGCAAATGAAAGCATTACGTGTGTATGCTGTCTGTTTCAGTTAGTCTACGTATGCTTGACTAATATTTCCTGTGGGCTGTCTTGTCATGTCTTTAAATACAGCTCCCTACTGGGAATACACTGCAACCTCATTTCTGTTCATATGTTTTTGTATTGACCGAGAAGACTTAGACTGTAAATCAAATAGTAAAACAAGTTCTATTCATATTTTTGTTTAGCCTACTTCCCTTTTGTGTGTTTCCTGCACTTCTGCTTCAGTCAGTAGTTCCCTTTATTTTGCTCTATCTTGCCTGTGAGCTTCATTCATTAGAGTTGAGGTTGCATGTGACAAGAGTGAAATGACCTTATTATAGGATATTGTATATTTTGTGAGTAGTCTCTCTCACATCTGAAACCAGTGGTTTGAGATTGTTTCTTGTCTTTCAGTAATCACAGATCATTTGTTGTTGAAATCAGAGCCATTGTAGCTGGAAGAACTATTAACACCCAACATTCAATATTAAAGGTGGTTGCTGTCAGATGTGACAGTTTCTAATATTTCTAGTGGTTTTGGCTCTTTGAGGTATGAAGTAATAACTGTTTCATATTGATTTTGGTGTCCTGGATTTCCGAGCATCACAGAGTTTTTTTCAACCATGATGCACTGTAACATAATTTTCATGAAAGCAAAATTGGGCACGTTTACTAAGATGGATTACCTACCTCAGCAGGTGTTAGGTCTTTACAAGGTGATTTTCATACTGTACCAAAGAACACTGAAAAACACATTCAGCAATTTCAGGCAACCCACTGTATTCTCCGGAAAAAGCTCAGCAGTATTAAAAAGTATAATGATACATCATTCTGTCGGGACAGGTGTAATTAGCTTAGGCCATCATTTTTGTGGTTCAGTTTAGGCATTGGTCAAGGGTGTTTTCAAGTCTATGCAAATAAACAAACAAAAAATATTAAGCTTGGACACAAGTGAACACAAGATTATTAAAATGGTATTTACAGCATAGATACTCTGTATTTTCACTATTTTACCACCATTTTATTTTTACTTAGTGAGACTTTGGCTGATCTGCAGCATAATCAGCAGCTCAATTGAGTTTGCATGTTCTGAGCTTCCTGACTACAACTGGATACAGTCTACACAGTGAGCAATGTCCTCTTGGGTAGACACATAAAATCTGGGTGAAAATCACAAAAAAAGTGCAAAGAATGGGCCTTAAATCTTAAGTACCTTAATTCTGTAGTAAAACATCGGACTGTCATTATGCAGATGACCAAATTAATTTAAAATGTTGCTCACTTACCACATCTTTATCTGTAAAACATATATATTCATCTTTGTTTAAATTCTGAAAACGGGTACGTCAGTATACAAGAATGAAAAAGCTTCAGAGCAATATCGTTGTATAGCTACATAGTTTTAATGAAGAAGACAAATTTAGTGAGTACCAATGGCAAGCTGCACCTGAGGACTATATATAGTACTGTTTAGTTACAGCTATACAATAGATTGTTCTCTGTAGAATAAAAGATGCAATTAAACAATTAAACTGTGGAACAGTCTAATTACCATCAGGTTCTTCTAGATGAAGCAAGTTGGAAAACCAGTGAACTCCCATCCCTAACTGTAGGGACCATAGCGTAGCATTTACATAGAACTGGACACAGGAATAACAGTAACACTAGATGCTGTTGCTTAGGGTATAAATGGTAAATTATAACTGACTCAAATCACAGAATACAGCATCCTTTGGATGCTATAGTCTGGTGTATATTTACAATATTCACCAGTAGGAATTACATTATAAAATGTTGTCATCAAGCATGTTCATCATATTAAATCCTTGAATTTTTGAATAATGTTTTAGATGTTACTATACGTTATTTTTTGTAAAATGAGCTACATTTAGATGTGTGAACCACAGCTTCTCAATGTGATAATCCCAACATCATTTTTAATCATTGTTTTTATTTTTCTGTGCTCAGGCCAGATCCAAACTGCCTCTGTGATAATGTTTAACCTCTGCATGAGTTTAGGTCAGGTAACAAACTGATGCGTACTCTATGTTGTCTAACCACATCTGAAGGAAAAATTGTTTATAATTGATCCAAATGGCCACGATCGAAGTCAGGTTGGAAAAGCCTACCAGAGAGGGGTTAGATATGATTATGGTTCAAACAGCGCAGACTTTCAGACAGTCCTTCCTCAAAGGCTTTCATTGTGTTTCAGCATTGATGGATTTAGTTGTGTGAAGAATTGAAGAAAGACAGCATGAGTAAAACCCTGCTTACTTTCTGACCTTTGGTCACCTGGCTAATCGCTGCATATGGTCGAATCGCTGTCAGATTGTCAGTTTCTGAAAGTTACAAATCTTGATGGACACAAGCACCATATTCTGAAGTCTGAAAAGAAAGGAGGTTTCAGACAATGTTCGACCGTGTGACAAGCGCTTTGTTTGAAGTGTACTGACCCCATTACAGATATGTATGTCCAGACATGCCCACATTTATTAAACGATTCTCAAGTAAAATTAAAATTAAGTAGCTGGTTATTGTAATTATATAAAATGTTGAAGACAGTTAATTCATTGTAGCAAAATCACACTTAAACTATGAATTTAATCCTGGGCCATACATTGTTAGGATCACTAAACTTTTTAAGTGCTTGCTAAGTACAGATATCAGTTTTGCAATAGTGGATATTGGGAACAGCGCTGATTTTATGACGCAGTTGCTGACTTGCATTTCAGTACGTACTTGCCTAACATGATGAAGTTGAGGTAATCTGCTATGTTATGTTGAGTAATCCCTGGTTGTTACTCATCTTGTTGCTTCAATGGGGATTCTTGAATAAATGAGGGCCTGACACATGTATAATAATCATGCTGTCAGTTTGATTGAGCCACTTCAGACTTCGTAGCTGAGACACAGTACACAATCACTGATTTGCTGTCAGTGCTCTGTTGGCAGCAGGAACGTTGATAAGTCCTGTCAAGAACTTGGTAAATTAAGATGTTTCAAAAATGCTTTCAGTTTCTCATTCAGAACTAAATCTGCCATTAATCCCTGGAGGATAAAGAAACTTTGAGTGTTGAATAGAGAATGAATTTGACCATCCATTTCTCCCTCTCGGCCCCCGAAAATACTCTTTGCTCCATTCTAAAAACAAATTAAAGTCGAGACACAGAGAGAGTTTTCATTTTTCTTTTTTTTGGCGGTGACAGTGATGGAACCCCATTTTCTTAGAGCCAGATCAAAGTGGCTAGATGTGAGTAGGAACGTAGTCTGTTTCCTTGGGCTCGTAATCATAGAGTCTGAACTCTTAGACCTCTTCGATGCAGTTACTGTTGGCCCTTCTGCTCTCAGCCAGGCCTGATGCCAGCATGGTTGTGCCCTTCACACCCTCCCCTACTGCTTCGTCTCCTTTGGCTTTTCTTCTCATCTTTCCCGCTTCCTCAGTACTCCTTTGCCTACCCCCAGACCCGTTTGTGAACAAACTCAGACAGTCCTCCTTGACATGGCAGCAGGCTGGGGCTTGTCCCTGCTCTGACTGTCCCACAGCCTGGCAGGGTAATGAAGACAGCAGGGGGGCCGCCTTACTGCCTGGCTGTGCTATGCTTCATCATTCCTGCCACAGCCCAAGGTTCTCTAATTAAGACACCGACTTGGCCCTACAGATTATGTAGCAGCTGGATCATTAGTGTGGAGGGTCAAATGGCGTGCGTCTCCGTGTAGCGGGCAAAGCGCCTTTCATCAACCCTTGCCTCAATCAGCTCACCTCCAGCAGCCACCAGAAGGCTCTACCTGATTCCTCCTCCCTGCTACTCCAAATTACACTGAGCATTTGGTGTCAATGGAAACCTTTACATCAAGACCACCAAGATGAAGGATGACTTAAATCCATGGTCATTTTGTAGGCTATAAGTTTGCAGTGTGGTTGAATTGTATTATAGAGCTGTAGCTAATTTTTTTTTTTTCAGTACAGATTAATATGCCAAATTTCTGAACCAATCGATTAATTATGTAGTATTAGAAATATCAAAAAATGTTGTCCTACCAGCTGACTGTTGAAAGACATTTAGTTTATAATGACATAAAACAGAAAAATTGCAAATCCTAACTTGAGAAAAGCTGGCTTGATTTAAAAGTGTACAATAATAATCTTCAATATTTAGGTCCTTTGATTGATGTGACAGATATTCAAATGTGCACTAATATGCAGTTAAATATTCAAATAAGCCTGATACGATATTTTATAGATTTGATAAGAATGAAATATTGATATCCTGATAATAATGCACATGATAATATCGTGATGGCAAATGTTAGACCTTGTGGATTTTTTGTTAATAACTTCACCTGGTTTCCTTTCATTCATTTCATTTCATTCGTATTCATTAAATGTAATTGTTCTTTTTTTTTTTTACACATTTGTACTTTTATGGTGACAGTCTCTCTCCACCTCAGTACACTCGTCTATTTCTAGTCTATTTCATTTGCCAAAAAAGAGACAAATCACACAATAAACAAAGTTAAAGATGAATTTGAACATCATCATCGTCATCATCGTCATCATCATTATTATTATTTTATTTTATTTATTTATTGTACTTTTTCCACTTTTTTGTAGATAATACGAAAATTTTGGTATCTCTCACTCTTGATAATTATGTAGTAAAAACTATCATTAGTTGCTTGTGAGTCATCTTTATTTCAGTTACTGGGTGGAGATACCTTTTGTTTGATTTGTTTGTCTTTTTGGGGGTCAGGAAGTGTTCTCCACCAGTAGTTCTGACTCACCTGTCGGCTGTAAGTCTGCTCATCTCTTAGTCTGCTCACGACTGCAGAGGTTGGGAGAGTTACTCTAAACCCTTTGGTGTTTCCATCAAGGCCCTCCAGTCATGTGAACAGACATGGCATGAGTGTATATAATGAAAGAATTAAAAAAGCACAGTGAAAAGTAAATAACCAGCTCTTTTTGAAGTGGACAGATGAAAGAAACTGTACCACAAATCTATCTAGGATGGCCGTACAACATTTGATGTGTTCTTGTCATTGAATTAGAGTAGTTGTTTTAGTCAGTTAACATTTATAAGTATTCGCAATAAAAAAAAAAAGTATCAAAACATCCATAAAAACTTTGCGAACCACCCCTGCAGCATAATCCCTTCTTTGTTGTCCATCGTTACACTCAGTATGTTCCAAACATTTACCATTTTGCCAGAGTATGGCTAAATATGCTGCATTCCTGTCTTGTTATCTCCCCTTTTTAAAGCTTCTTATCAAACCTCAGCCAAAAGTAGCATGTTTGGCCAGAGTTGGTGAACATCAGACAGACTGAAACATGCTGATCATACAGATGGCCAGCACAGGAGAGCATTATGCTGCAAGAGTTGTTTGAAGAACTTACTCAGACCTTTGGTTTTACCTTTTTCCATTAAAAAAAAAAAAATCTTTTCTGACATGAATTGACCACAGCTACTGTTCTCTATCAGACGCACCTTTCAAGCCTAAAAGGGGAAATCAAAATGTAAAAACATTTTCCTCAGAAAAACTTAGATTAGAAATTTAACAGCACCTTATGAAACCCAACACTGATTATAAGGGAAGACTTGAGACCAATTCTCAACTCCATTAATGATCTCTCCCAACCGGATTTGGTTTGAAATTCTGTCTGGATGCCTGTCTGAAAAATGCCTTCATCATCTGGCTGTGCCTGTCTACACTGATTGCGGATATTGAATTGGTTGCTGGGCGCTAGCTAACCCCTGCTGTGAGAGATCTTTGAAAGGGACAACAACAAACTGCTTTTGACCAACTGCCACCAATTCAGTTTACCCAATTTAGGAATTTCTTACTATTTCTGTTGCTTCTCATACTTACAGCAGAGACCCATGAAATTATTATTATTTTTTTTTAAATGTCTTACCACTTTTTGAGAGATGTAAAACTAATTCTCAAATATTCCACCTAACTGTCTCTGAATTGACTAGATATTTTAAATGACTTAAAACCTTTTTGAAAACAATTTGATAAAGGCAGATATTATAATCATGATAAGAACAACACAATATGGAATCGGTGTAATTATATTATATTTAGCAACAGTGTTTAGGAATAATCTTTAAGTGTTGGAAGAAGTTTGAAAAATTGTTTAAGTGGTAATAATTGGCTATAATTCAACAATGCACACAAATGTTATTTTTGAAAGAAACAGTATCTGACCTATTGACTGTCAAGGTTCACACATGCTCACACACACACACACACTCAAAACACACTCGTATGAGCGTGCTTAGTCCTGAGAAAAATCCCACAACTTGGTGAGGATTCCTCGTTCTTCTGCCTGTTCTGTTTTTTCCCCTCAGCCAGACTGCAGTGTCATCCTGCTCCATTTTTTTTTCCCTCCACCAATGCCCATGTTCACCTACGTTTGTAACTTTAGGCCTTTCTACTTTGCCCCTCTATTTTAAGATAGAGAGGGCAGTGTGCCGCAAGGGACCGTGAGACAGGCTGTTGCTTGCTGCACCCTGCACAGCACGGCAAACACGCACAGGGCTGAGGACAATTTGCAAGACGACACTGACTGGCTTGTTTACGGCAGAGGCTCTGTTTGGGGGAGGAAGGGGAGGGGGCAGGCAAGCTGGCAGGCAAGGAAGTAACGAGAGGGGGTTTACTACCCTCAAGAGAGTCGGAATTCCTCCTGAGCCATTCCCCCATTTGGCTGGCAGTTGTGAAAACAATTGCCTGGCATTTACTCTCTCCTTGTGCAGATGGAGCCCCGGCTATGAGTCAGCTTTGAGAGCAGCAAGTGGTGGAGAAAGTGGTGGGCTTGTGATCTCCTGCGCAGCAAATATAAGCATATTTTACAAAAACACTTGGTTTTTGATGTTAGGCACGCTCTTGCTGTTTCCTCACTAACGTTTCTTTTCATTCTCTGCAATGTTGCCAATATGTATATGTTTTATTTCCAAGGTTTAGTAATGTAACAAAGAGTATTTGATGAATTAACTAACTAAGGCATTTCTGTTTCCTCTTCCTCCAGAGTTGGCCTCCAGAAGACGCAATGCTCAATTCCTGAGCTGAGGGAGCCCTGACTTCATCCCCAACCTGTCACTGCTCTCAGTTTGTTACTTCACACTTGATCAACTCTCCATCAGTCACCGAGCACCAACAACAACAACCACCTCCACCTTTTCCCCACCCCCCTCCTGCCCAGCCTGCCGTCACCATGACGTCGGAGCTGGAGAGCAGCCTGACCTCCATGGACTGGCTCCCTCAGCTGACCATGCAGGCGGCCATCCGCAAGGCGGACGCCCAGAATGCCCACGGGCCAGGCATGGGCAAGAAGAGTACCCTACTGGATCCTAACACCACGTTGGACCAGGAGGAGGTGCAGCAGCACAAGGATGGCAAGCCTCCCTACAGCTACGCCAGCCTCATCACGTTTGCTATCAACAGCTCGCCAAAGAAGAAGATGACACTGAGCGAGATCTACCAGTGGATCTGTGATAACTTTCCCTACTACAGGGAGGCGGGCAGTGGCTGGAAGGTGAGAAAGAGATCCATCTGCCCTTCATTTAATGCAAATGGAAAATTTAAGAGTTAATTAAGATTCTGTAATATTCATAATATTTTTTCCTGGTTGTGGCTGAACCAGGGCTTTAAAATTCTACAGACACTGATTTAATGTCAGAGTTTGAACATCATCTTTACTGCTGTTTAAAGTTAAAGTTGGTTGACGGTTCGGCTTCTGTCAATTTATTCACTTGTGGAAATTCCCCTTTAACCTTATATTTTGTACTAAGCTGTTGACAGCATTTGCAGAAGAGTTGAAATTGACATTCCTTGACTTAAATCGTTGTTTTGTGGTTGCTGGGCATCTAAAAAAAAGTGAGATGCTATTGGTAATCACCATTGTCACTTCGGAGAAAGCTTTGAGCGAAACTACGAGTACGTCAAATCACTCTAAGTGCCTTACTCCTCTGAATGAAAAATGGTGCAGCCCTGAGAGAACCATATGAAGTGTAGAACCCTGGATTAATATTCAGAGAAGTGGCCCCTATCTGTGCGAACACAGACTAAATAGTCCATTCATGGGTGGTATTATTCATTGCAGATGCCTTGATAGGAGAAGGCCATTATGCAGAAGGAGAGAGCCAGTGCTGTGTCATCATCTCAAGGAGCCCATGATATACCGAGATGAAGCTATGCTGATTGCCTTTTAAAGGGCCCAGATGGAAATTGATATTAGAATGAGTTTTCCAATCAGTCGACGTTTATTGGAAATAGAATCTTAGGCACTGCTTTATTGCAGTCAGACAAGATGTATGAAGCCCATTTCCTGGGGCGACAAGATCTGGCATGTGTACAGGCTGTATGGAGGTGTGTGTGTCTGTGTGTGTGTGTGTGTGTGTGTGTGTGTGTGTGTGTGTGTGTAGGTGATGCAGAGATGAGAAAGCATGTGTTATTATAAATGGAATGATTTTAGCTTTTGTGGCGAGGCATTTTGTAAGGAAATGAATTGTTTTATTTTGCGACCTTTGTTTCCTCTTTTACCTTCATCATCCCTTATTTAGTTGTCAGCAACACAGCAGCATATGTGCTGTCGGTCTGCATGTATTCCTGCATCAGGACACAGGCATTTTCACTCCACACTGACGTCAGCTCTGCATTTTGTATACCATCTACCTTCTTAAGCATCGAACTTACCCATTCATTGCACACAGGTACAATTTTCTCTAGATAAAGAGATAAGGTTGCAGCAGTTATTTTCCACTGTCTTTGTTGCTGCATTTCAGGTTCAGATCCAGTTGCAGAGCATGTAGCACTCAGTGATCGCAGCGCCACCATTTAGATATCTTAAACTGCAAATATTTCTTTGTATCCAGAGAGCAGCCATGAGTAAATCATCATTTAAGTGGGTTGAAGTGGACTCGGTGAACTCTCACACATATCCACAGACTTTTTTTGCTTGGAAATATGAGGGTGTGACTAACTTGCCAAACTAAAATAACAGTACATAAGACACAACATTTAGTTGACACTTTTTATCCAAAGCACTTGAATTCATACACTTTTTATACATTTTAGAGTGGGTGGCCTCAGTGGGAATCAGACTAGTGCTGCTGGCAGGATTGAAGCTTTGCTCTACCAACTGACTTACAGTCCTACTGTAGATGCAGCAGAATGGACTAGGTGATATTAATTCACCAAAGCTTGGCTAATGTGTATGGCTGTCAATGCAAATGTAACTCTAACTTTTTTTTTTTTTTTTTTTGGAAACTTCTTTGCTGTCACGTGCAACTTTATCATGAAATCAGGTGGTCATTTCTGGAGTCACATGGTCAGGAAACACTAAAGATATTGTTATGGATTCAAATGCTTGTTTGACAGTCCTGGAGATAATCATTGAAGATTTTGAAATGTCACAAAATCTTAACTGACACCAGTTTTTTAAATTTAATAGATCATAGGGCCTTTTTGAAAACGTGACAATTAAGACTAAATGCACAGCAAACAACTGTAATATTACAGCAGTACAGTTGTGAAAATTTTGTATAAAGTGATTCTGAAAGGTTTTGAAATTGACTGTGATAATTTAGAGTTACTTTAAGGGGTTATGTGTATTAATGTTCACTTTATTTCCTGCGGATAAGCCACTCCTGATACTAATTTCCAGTGAGTCCTGAGTACATAATGCATAGTATTCAATATGTTTATTCATTAATTACTTTTGCCAAGGCTCTTATGTTTTTGACTCTTTTAGGTACCATAAAGTTTTATGGACAGATAGTCCATGGTCAAGGAACAATTGATTTTGAGATTTTTGCATTATTAAATTTTTTCTTTTTTTTTTTTTTTTTTTTATGAAACTAACAGAAATATGATGTTAAAATGGTAAGGGTTTCTTTTTAGTAACAGGTATAGCTAATATGGATTTGACGTAATTGGAATGATGCCTTGGGTATAAGAGCAAGTTATAGAATTAGCGTTGGTGGAGATTGACGCTCTTAAAGTACTTTCTGGTTTAGTAAAAGCTTGCATAGATCAACAGATTCTGGCCTAAATGTGGGCTGCAACTGTAGAAATACCCATCACATTTAAAAGTGAGAAAAACCACATCACTCAAACAAGGATGCTGTACAGCACAGGAAACGGTTTGAAGATGTGCTCATGGGCTCGAGCCTGCGTCACAATTTTTTTTCTCAATTCTTGTTAATAGGGTGTTTTCCCCTGCCATAGTTTTTTTCTGAGAATCTAAACTGCTGAAATAATGTGTATAGAGTATATATAAAGTCTCCTCATTGCATAAGGAGCATTTGAATGAAATCCAATAGTGCTGTTTCCATGCCCGAGGCATTTCAACAAGCTGCAGTAGCCTTAGGTTTGTTCCTAATGTTTTTGTGCTTGGAGAATTTTAACAAACCATCGCACAAATTATATTTTCATCTAAGCCTGTGCAAAAGCCTGGGAAAAGTTTCTCTTCCAATCATCAGGAGGTCACTAGGAGCTTGTACAGTTGTAAGAGTTTATTGCTTTTAAAACCCTCAGAGATACGTCTTTGGAAGTAGCATAATGCCTAATTGAAAATGTATAATTCTGTAATATGCATGCAGTAGTAATGTTCTCCCTGCACTGTGACTGTTACTATGATATGAATCCACCTATAATGTGACTGAGTATGCATGTTTGTGTGTGTAATTAGTTGGAAAAGCCAGCATGCCTGGGTGGGGTGAATGTAGGTCGGATGTAGTCATCTCTTCTCTGTTCCCCTGGAGATGTCAGTCGCAGGAATTTGGGACTCAACGCACGCATGCGTCTGTTCTGTATGATAATGCAAGCTGTGCCGGCGAGATGAGACTGGGCTAATCCGGGCACCAGCAACTCATTTAATCATCTCAATAGAACTCCATTAGCCTGCGCTTTTAAGAAATATCAATAAGTGCTGTCAATAAAAACAGATAATTCATCAAGGTCAAAAATGTGAACGCCGCCTTCGAGAGTGCAGAATATGTGCTTGGCATCTATGTGCAAGCAATTAGATGGTGCTCCTCTTAATACCCTCTCCGGCTCTCTGAGGCACTTTTGATTCATATTTTGCAGGTTTGTCTAAGCAGTCTTGTGTACAATTCATCATAGTATATTCATATTACTGTGGCTGCCATGTCCTTCTGTTCCTTGCATGGCAAACATGGCTTTTTGAAGATCTGCCAGATTGCTTAAGGATATTTCACATACTTGTATCCCTAAACATACAGCATACGTCCAAGAAATGTATAGGCGTTTGTTTGCAGCACTTTTCTATAGTGCGGTATACTGTATGTATCTGCTCCTGATTTTTCTGTTACGTCTCACTCAGTTTCTTCCATTACAAAGCCATTACAGTCAATGTAAACTGGCACAGAATACTAGGTAAAGAGGTAAATGGGAACAGTCTTCTCCCACTTGAAGGTCAGGAGAACTTGCCTTTGCCCTGTAAGGATCACTTAGCAAAGAAGAGATGTGAAATTATATAAAGGTTTTTAACTTTGGCTCAGATTCAGTATTTAAGAATCTATAACAACATTTCAGTACAGTTATTCTGAAGTGGTGTCAGACTTTTGGACCCCACTGTACATGTTGGACTTTTTTTTATTTCAAAGAAAAGATTTTCAATGATGAGTAATTGAATGAATGGAAATAGCAGCTAAATATAGTTTCCAGATGTGTTGTCACAGCTTCTCGAATCTGCTCTCTCTCTTCACGGATGCTGTCTTGCGTGTCATGAATGGCAAATCAGCGTTCTCTCACTTTCGCTACAACTGTTTGTGGGGCAATTGTTGCATAAATGATTTGCAGATGTGTGGCTTCAAGACACTTCAAGGAGACAGCTGCAGGGGAGGGGGTATTCCCCTACCTGAGCACATCATGATGGGCAGCAGGGTAGAAGAAGAGTGAGACAGTCTTAACCAATTATGAATTTCAAGCTTTTAAGTTACTGTCAGTGTTGCTTTGTCAATTACAATTGGTCTATTTAGTATATAGAGACATAGAAACAGACAGACAGATAAACTTTTAAGTACTTCTAATCATGAGAAGAACACAGGAGCATTTCAAACTTATGAGTATTATGCGAATAAAACAGAGTTTTTAAATTGCCTGAAACCATATGATATTTATGCAGTAATTGTTAACAGAGGAGTATTTGTTGCTGAACAAATCTTTGTATATAGTACAAGAAATATATTTGAGTAAATATTATATCACAAATTTACAACATTTTGTTTCTCAGGTGTAGCTATAATAATACCTTCACACTGGATGGGCTAATTAAAGCAAACAGCCCTCTCAATTCATCATGGATGTCTTAACCCCCTCTGACTATGCGCTGTCCTCCTCCCAGCTCCAGCTCTGATCAGGCTGTCTGAAAATGTGAGACTCTGCTCACTTCATCTCAGCCAAAGACAGTGACAGTGTGTGCAATTTCTTTTCTGGTATGCTTTCTGTTTTTTAAAAAAAATGGTCAGGAGCAGTATTGAATAGAGAGACTTCACATACACTCTCACATGTTGACCTCCATGCTCATCACAAACCTTCTCTCAGATCCTTGTAGGCTCACTTCAGGCAAAGTGTGTAAATTCCCCACTGCATTTCTTCCAGGTGAAGAATGCCAAAGAAAATGTGGAGCAATTCTCAACCAGTTTCAAAATGCTTGAAATGTTTGCTCTTGAACTTTTAACTGTTGAAGAGATTGTTGCTACTGGCATGGTTTTATTTATTTTTTTTCTCCTCCACACCTGAGTACAGGAAAAGAAAATTAGCTGGAAGAGAATGTAAGCTACTGTTGATTGCCTAACAAACATCTCCCACTGCATTTTCACTGAGGTCCATAGCTCTTACATGATCCTGTTAACAGGGAATTGTAGCTTTGGTCTGTAAATCGTCCAATGTGCAGAGATGGGGCACAGAGCTGCCTTCTGCAGGGGCCCTGGACCTTGCTTTGATCTCATTATAAAATGCAAATACACAGTACCCTAAACAGATCAAAGGTTCAACTTCCCATTGGATCTGAGGCTTAATAATAGCAGCCTGAAGCGGTTTTCTATTTTTTTAAGAAGCAATTTGGGTAGCTACTGGTCCTCCAGGACATTATTTACTCTGGAGATAATGTTCCTGCTTCTGACTAGTGACTAGCCACAGCTCAGAAAAACCCTGCTCCTGTTGCTTATTTAAATAAGATTTTTTAGGAATGAGCATTTGCACTTCCTGCCCCTATCTTCCACCTCAAGCTAAGGTTTGCAGTGCCTGAAATCTGAAAGTGTAAAATTGCCTTGGTGCTAGACTCTCTGATACCTTCATCTACTTTCTTAACCTGTACCATCATTACACCGTAAAGCAGGCATTTAAATTTTAAGCACTTTGCTGATACTGAATTTTTCAGCAACATCAATACATATTTAGAGAGCTACTCCATTCCTTTTTGTAACCTATGCATCAGCCCAATTCCACAATGATTCCAATTTCATAAATTTCTTTCTTCTAGTACAGTGTACTTTGGCTGAGATGAAGTCTGATGAGTGATGCGGCGTTAACAACTGTATTTTTAGTACATTTGTCTCATCCTGGATTCCTGGTTAATTGTAGAGACAGCAAAAAGTGACTGCGTGCTAGCCCGGCGCTGACTTTGTCAGGTGGTGGGAGGGGTAGTGATTCACTCGGCAGCCAGTTTGATCCTGCTGTGAGGCGGGTTCCCGTGTCAGGAAGCTCCAGCCTGGCCACCCGCCCACCAGCCTCACCTTGCAGCCGCCTACCGGCGCCCCACCGCTCACGCTCTGGCCCTTAGAGTAGGCGGGGAGAGCAGGCTGGCAGGCCTTGGCACGGATACATTTTGGCAGGAGCTGCTGTCCCCACACTCCGCTGAGTGAAGTGCTGACTGCAGTGCAGAACATAAAAGGCCCGAGGCTTCTATCGCTTCCTCTTGTGGCCTGCAGGCCTGTGTAGAGATGTTGGCTTCAATTTTACTTGAAACTGTAGCTGTCTTTTTGGCAGTCATGGCAATGGCCTCTCAATTCATCCCCTATATCTATATATGTCTTTTCTTATCATTTTTAAAAGGCATTGACCCTTAACAACTCCCTCCTAACCGCTGTTTTTGTTCAATGTGATACAGCAGCCAGTTGTAAAAGCTGTTGACCATGGTCATCAATTGATTCAGTGAACTTCCTCCTCTGTGATAATGAGATCTGTCGAAGTCAATGTCTGACTCATAGGCTGGGATACACCACTTGTGCTGCAACACTTTTTTTTCTTCTGTTTAAGATTCCTTTATAATTCAGGTAACACTGGACAATGATGGATTGTTGATCCCTGCACACATACTTAGTCATAGCTTCTGGCCTTTGAAAAAACATTAATCAGTCTGTATTGTTGAGGCATGCTCTTCAGCTGATAGTTTTGGGGAAATATGAGAGGCCAAGGACGAAGGATGTCTGCCAGTGTAATAAGGGTTGATGCATAGCTAGTTTTCCTCTTGTTCTCTTGTTAGTTAAGGCTTGGCCTTTCTCCCAGTCAGAGCTATAGACTGAAGTAATTAGCTGACTGGCATTAGTAGTGAAACTCATAAGACTCTGTAATAACTGGGGAAAGGGTTAGGATCTGCATTACTATGTCTTTTCCAGAGGTGTCCATTTATGTGGTGACTGAGATCATCACCTCCAGTAGGCGATGCCGTTGCTTTGTCACAGATCTGTAGCCTGAAGTGCAGTTGGGCAAGAAAATCAGCCCGTGTCACAGTTAGACTTCTAAACTGCAAGGAGTTTGAAGCACATTTCAGAACAACTCATAACTGGAAAAATCATTAGCTAGTTCTTAGATTCTTCAGAGGGGAAGATGAAGGGCCATAGGGAGCAGCTCAGAAACTCTTTAGTCATCATTTCGTGGCTAGAAAGATTTAGACAAAAATAACACTCTGCTTTCCCTGTATATAAACTTAGTTTTCCCAGTGAATGGCCTTTTGCCCTCTTTTATTTTCCCACTTGGTTGGCTGCCACCTTTGCGTAATGCAGCATATGTACACTAAGAAGGTCATATTGTTGAGAATATCTGTGAATGTTGCCGCACCATCGTATGGATGGATCAAGAAAGTCTGTGTTTTTATCTGTTTTTAAATAGTCTGTTCTGGCAGTATGGTTAGAATGAAGCATTAAAAACCCAATCTTTTTTTTTTTTTTTTACCAAATAAATAACAGGTACGTTTTTTTGTTTGAGTTTTAGATAACTGAACATATCATACTTACTGATAAAAAACCTCCACCAGCATCAGAAAACACTAATAACTTGCTATTCAAAGATTATCCTGTCCTGTTGCTCTTCTTGACAGTTTTGGTCCAAGAGATACAACAAAAATCATCAGAGCATTTGTGGGCAGGCCAAAAGCTAGTGGCATTGCCAGGCTGTGTCAAAAAAAGTAAAAAAAATTGAGACATTTTGAACACAGTTTAGATTAGAACAGTCTAAACTCTGTTTAAATCACTGCTTTGATTTGTTATAATTCATGGCATCATACAATAAATACAGATTAAGCACGCCCATGATGCTAATATATTATATTACTCAGCTAACTAGTTTGCAAATGTGACCCTCATATTGCAAAAAGGGTAACACACAAGCTCCTTCTCCAGACAGTCTCTGAAAAAACCTTGACTGGCCTTTTTTTTTTAGCCTTAATTTACTAAACACATAAAACAATTTGTTTATATGATAAATGCTCATCTTATATCAGAGTGATAATGCCCTCTGAGGTGTCCTGATACAAAAAACAGTGGAGTGGGTGAAAGGAGCTCTTATACTGTATTAACAATGTGGAATTATTTGACACTGACTTGTGTATTGTTTTCCTCTACTCGGACATCTCTCATCATGTGTGGTCACTTATTTCAGGAAAAATAAATGCCACAGAATAAACAACATGTATTCTCATTGCCAACTGCTGTTTTTTGGAAATTTGCTTTACTCATGCTAACTGTACACAGCTCTACACAGTCATAGCTACTGGATGCATTAGTTTAGTGATTGGTTAGGTTAAAATCAAATCTTCCCCTCCAGAAAATTGCTAATAAGATGGCAATGTCAGGCTGAATAATAGAGGAGTAACATAATGGCTATTCGGTGTGAATACCAGGCTACCTTTGTTTACATTGGGATCACAGATGGTGCCTTTTAACGTAGCCTGTTGTATGTGCACTGATTTTTGCCCTGACAAGGAGGAGGAGAAAGGAGCGGGGTGCACTGATGAATTCTGCATGCTATAAATAGTGCACAGTCCTTGGAATCTGCCTTTAACACTGAATCTGCCCTGTTAAATTCATCTAAGCTGCATTAGAGCGGCTATCGCTGCCACTGGTTCCGTCTGTATATAAAATATAATTCAAAAAATGTTTCAAGTAAACAAGGTGTGGTTTAATTTTAACATATCTTTTAGTAGGTATGTGATTGATTGATGTGTTTTTTTATTTTTTTATTTCTCCTGCTCTTTTTTTTTTTAAATGTAATTAATAATATTCATAATTAAGGTAGCCCGCTCTCCCAGAAGAACGGTTGCCTCCTGTGAAGCTTGCAGCTAATTTATCTGCCAGCACCATGGCATACACGCAGCGTTTCCTTTTTGGAAATGAAAGGGAAAGAGGCAGCAAGACTAATTAGCAGAGGCTGGAGAAGGATCTTTTAAAAAGTCTACAGCAACCTGAGACTGCTGATATGGTCAAAGGTTTGTAGCCTGACTGAGTTAAGCTCTCCACTGAATATCCACTTAGAGTGACTGGGAGCACGGCTATGCTGCCTTATATCCAGACTGTAGGTCATTCACATCTGATAGGAATTTTAAAAGTAGTAGTCTGGCCTTGATGATTGGCATGTTGATAAAATCTGCATGGCAAGTAATTATCGTGGGAATACGTCTGGCCAATGTTGTTCCATTTCTTCTTTGTTTTAATCCTCTGCCTCTCTTCTCTGGCAACAATTTAACCCCCATCACCTTCTGTGTCAGTCTCCTGCGGCTAATGGCTTCACTTTGCTCTTCACAATCCCTGCTTTTCTAGAATGAAAGCCGAGCAGCCGTGTCGTCTTTACACGACTCGGCTGCTGCCTGGCATTAAATGCTGCTTACTGATAAAGATGTCACCGCGGCGGAGGATATGTAGGAAAAGGGATATTTTTTTTTTTCTCCAGGATGGCTGTCTCTTATCCCAGAGAGATTTGATCATCCTGCTGGTGCGTCCTCAATGGGGTCAGCGGTCTGTGAGAGGGGGACAATGACACAGCTGTGGCAGCCGTGTGGAACCAGTGATGGATGACATGCCAAAATGGGCCACGCTGCCTTCCCAGTCGCCTGTATTGACAGGCACAGCTCTTGCATCTCACATTCAGCATCAGCAGGGCTAATCGCGGGTCATGCTGGCCACAGATGTGACACGGGAATATCGCTCCTGTAATTGCTCATTTGTCAACGTCAACTTCTCAAAGAGCAGGTTTTTCGTAGCCACATTATTGAATGAAAGTCGCTGTAATGAACAAACATTTAAAAAATGAATAAAATAAAATCTCAAAATCTCAAAAAGAGGCAGTGCAAGCATTTCACACACTGTCGTCTTTTGCAGATTTACCCTAAGACGTGTCCAGCATTGCTGGTGTTTAAGCAGCTATAATCAATATTTTTATGACAGCAACCATATGACTTCTTGTATGTAAAAAGGATCGCGTGTAGTGATGAACCCACAAGACAATTATCACCTGACTCTTCACTTGCGCTCAGTTCTGTGGAGCATTTTATCAACGTTTATGTCATTGCTTTAGTTTTCCAGCTTGAAATTTAATGGTTTTTGTTTGCTATAGAACCAAAGGCAAAAATCATACACACACTGTCCAGCACTTGGACTCTCTCTCTTATCTTTATTAACAACATTTCAGTCCTTAGACCTTCATCTGGACTGAAACATCAAAACAGGTTATAACATTTGTGTGGCCAAGGGCCACTTACAAATATATTTTGAGGGATACATATGATGACAAGTGTAAATGATATGATATTTGTTTTCTAATGTTTTTTTTTGTGTGTGTGTGTGTGTGTACTGAGTGATTATAATCCAAGCCCTGGCTCTAAGCCCTTCAGCCTGTGCCGCACCAGCCACAAGGCCACAGCCTCTCCCCAACAGTTAATTGCATCTGAATTAGTCCATTAATGTGGCCGTGTAGAGGGATGAAGGGGTGCACGGAGGTGTCTGGCCTCTTTTGACCACTGCAATGTATTATTAATGGGTCAGCAAGTCTGGCAGCTCTGCATTAACTTGGCTAATGGACTGTAGGGTGGGTCTGTGATTCCCTTTCAGAAGGAAATCAAATCTAATACACATTACAGGAAAAAAAAGCTTTTCTTAGGCTATTTTCAGAGTTTCTTAGTGAGAATAGAGCAGCAGTTTAAATTGAAGCATTGCTTCTTGCCATTCTTTTGTGGATTTGCTCCCTGCTGACAGGTTACTGTGGGGAGTCCAAGGTTACACTGAGTCATCACCCGGTGTGTCTCATGGACATGTACAGTAATGTACTTTGCTAATGAAAAGCTAAGTATCAGATCAGATTAATACGGATGATGGTAAACGGCTTGTTTTTTCTCTGCTTGTGTAGTAGCCTGCAGGCCAAGTGTTTCCCGGAGCCTGGAGATGACTGCAGTAAATCTAAGATTCAGTTTCATGATGAGAACACAACTGTATAAGAAAATGAATCTCTTTATGTAACACCTTATGCTATTAGACACCCAGAATTTTTGATAGATAAACATACTAGCTTCTTTGGAAATCTGCTCAAAAGTACCAGGCAATCCACGCATGGTTGGCCTGTGATTAGCTCTAATGATTGACAGGCCGTTTCCTCAGAACAAAATTCTGTAAAATGCTGTATTTGATTCTGATGCTACAATTTTAAGTTTGCCCCCCTAAGTTCTTTGAATTTCCATCTGTACAGAAGTAATAGTGGTATATAGCTTTGGTCACTATTTGTTTCTCAAGAGACAACAGTTAAAAGAACATGACTATGCAAAGATAGAAAATAAAAGGTCAAAACGTCTCAAGTTTTTTTTCTTCTGCCCTATATAATGTGTTTTCAGTAGACTTATTTTATTTTGCATTTTATCTTCCAAAAATCACATTTTACTCTTTTGGTATTTAAATGTAAAATTAGCTCCTTGCTACTTGAGCGTCTGAAGAAAAGAATATACATTGAAGGAGAACACTAAAGGCTTTGTGTGCCGTTACTTAATTTGTCTAACTCTTAAGTGGACAGTTGGCACTACCCTGTCACTATTAGTAGCTGCAGTCAGTTCTTCATTGTTAGTGGGCACTGTAGTCAGCAGGCTGCTGTGAGCCATTGTCAGAGGATAGCATCAGAGGCTCTTCTTCTGGCTGATAATTAAGTGGCGTACTGACAAACGGCTTTCATCAGATCCCTCATGTGGAACTGAGAGCATGCGAAGGCTTTCAGGGAGGATAAACCAGAGGACGTCACTTTGCCTCCAATCTTTCATGGCCTTGTGCTGCCTCTGCAGTGAAGAAGGAAGAGGGGAGAGAAAGTGCCCTGTGTAGCGCAGGAGAAAAGTGTGATCCTGCAACGCTCTGAGAGCCAGACTCAATTTACAGCATTGTACAAGGCAGCTCTCTTTGCTGTTATTGTCAGTCTGTACTGTACCAGTTTACCCGTTTGTCTAGATTGACCAAGTATACGGTATTTGCTTGGTCTTTTTTCCCATTTGAGAATCTGTCAGTTATTTTGTTTCCTTAAGGCTGACATGAGTTGTGATGACTTTAGGCACTGAGTGCATGCGGGTAGACTGTCAGGGTTTGAGGTTGCGCACGTTGTCGTGACAGTGACATAAAATGTACCGTCATTACGACTTCCCTGCACCCAGTCGGCCCCATAAAATCAAGGGCAGGATCAATGCCAGTAGCAGGCTACACAAGAAACTACAAACAAAAACTGATGCCTGTTACCTAGTGAATGTGCATTTCAAATCAGTCCCTGGATGCTCAGCTAAAGGTGATTTATGAGTTAATGTTAGCTAATGTTAGCTCAGCAGCTAAAGATGAATATAAGCTTTCAGCAGGATCAATTTAGATTATATCTTATACCTTTGGCTTTAATTATCAGATGTGACTTACCAGTAGTTGCCACAATTAGACAGCTACAAAGCAGTTACCATTAAATATAATTCCACTGTTGAATGTTTTTAATGATTAGAGTAGTGAAAAGGTCATTTAAAATTTGCAGCAATGTAGCTGTTATCCCTAATTGTAAGTTGGCCTCATTTTCTAGATACAGATAAAATCTGCTTTTTGCTGTTTGTTTGTTTTTGGTTCATATGATTTTATAATTTGATTGAAAATGAATGTACGTCTAATGTAATATATCTAATATCAACTTTCCTATCATTTTAATGTTATTTTACATAAACAGATACACAGCTCTCAGACTATTATTTATTTTCCCCCTTGAATGGAACAGTGACCCCTTAGAAAGGCACAGGCAGTACTCCTGGCACAAATACTGGGCTGACCCCAGATTTCCTCCATCAAATTTTGCATACCTTTATTTTGTTTTCTTTAATCTTGCTATGTCTGAACCTTTTCATCCCAGCCTAATCTACTGTGGTGTACTGACTATTTTACTGTTAAATAGTGATATCTATCACTCAATCCTGCTATTTTCCAAAGAGGTCTGTGCCGATCATCCTTTCTCCTCAATTCTTCTTGGTTCATTGCCAATAACAACCCTGTCGAAGGTCAGAGATGATCTGAAATAATCCACTTAATGAAATCATGCTACACTTTTGCATGCTGCACCGTGCAATAGTTTAGCAAGTGTGGCAACACCAGAGGTTGTACAAGGTGCTTTGACTGTGTGTGGTTTGGCTGTGAGCAAGAGAGTGAGACAGAGTGAGAGAGGCACAAATATCGGCAAAAGAGAGACAAAGACAGATAGCTCTCTGAAGGACCGTGATCAAATAGGCCTCATATGAGTGGCTCAGGGCTTTTGTTGTAGTGTGACCTACCATTCAGTGTTGCATTAAGTGAATTTTCCCCCACAGCTTTTCAAATCTGCAGTGACTGCCTCCCAATTTATGAGGGGAATGCTCGAATTTCAAACGTAGCATTCAAGCCAGGGCTGTAACCTCGAGTGCACCTAGAAAATAATGCAGAAGTTTGGGTTTTTTTCCTTGAATTTCTGCAGGTCCATTCCAAGGTTGGCCTTACCACAACAAAGCAGGTAGAGAAGGGAATGTGGGTGCATGTGCCTGAGTGAGATTGAGTTCAGAACACTTACATTGGAGCTTTTGGTCTCTAACCCCACTGCTTCTGTTGAAAAGGGAACATCCTTGGTGCAGCCTTCATAAACTTCTTATATGCTACTGGAGAACTATGGGGATTTTGTATTGGCACAACCTATTGTCTGAGTTCTATAGGCCACTCTATCCTTGGATTACCCTCAGCAAAATTACTTGGATGGCTTACTTGGCATGTGTTTCAGGTAAGCTCAGCATCTATTTTGATATATGTTTGCAGATTTCTTTGGTTAATGTTTATGTGAGGGTGGTTAATGTGTAGACAGCTTGGTTCAATACGGCCAACTGAAGTTATCAGAAATAGTCTAATCTTTCTGTAGACAGCTTTCAGTCTGCTTGTGCTTGTCGAGAAGGACGCCTCTCCTTACACATCTGTGTATGATGTGCTTTTCTTTCACTGATGAAGTACATTTTGTACCTCTGTCTGTTCCCTTTACCTTTCCTGCAGTTTGGATCTATGGAGCTGGCCTCTGGAAACAATACACCTGTGGAGGCCGATGCAAACCAACAACCTGAGCTGTCATCTCAATTGGCTCCCCTGTAGTTGCAGGCAGACTTGACAGCTTTAATTTTTCTTTTTTTCCTCTGTTTTTATTTTCATAAATTACAGTAGCTGTAGCTCTTTAAAAACCCTGAATAATAAAATCCAAGGATCTCACTGTTGCAGATTTTTTGAAAGTTAGCGGGGTTTTTTTTGTTTGTTTTTTTTTTTGCCGTCACTGTTCTCACTTCTCCTGATAACATGTTCTTTTTGAGTCCACACATGTAATTGCTTATCAAGCTAATTTCTTTCTTGCATGTATTGACCTCATTATATGAGCCTGCCAGTGAAAAATGGGTTTAATTTAACCAAATGTTCACTGTTGTGGGGGGGGGGGAAATACAATTTCCCAATAGTGTCATCTCCGTCTGCAGAAGTAGCTGTAGAGTTTTAATTACTGTAATACCTCAGTGTGCTACACTAGATGACCTGGGTCCAGATAGCAAAAGTTAATTTTGATTTTCTGGTTTGTCCATTTTCTTTTGTCTTTGCATTATGGACAAAGACATAGTGCCCTCTGAGCACGCAGTAACAGGTTATTATATTGACGACACATTTCACCTTGGCATGTATTTTTCTGCGGCAGGCGAGCAAACTGTTCATGTTTTATTAAAACTACATACAAGTGAGTAAAGATCAGAGACTGAGGGGTTTAAAATCTAGCATGCCAACACATTACTACTAGATGCCAAGGGAGGCAGATCAAATGCCTTTGAAGATCTAGTTGAAAATCGTTATAGTTGACTTCATTGATATTTGAGTGTGAGCTTTGGGTCTCTCGATAACTTTGCAAGATGCATGCGAGGGAGCTTTGCGGTGTGTTGGGCGGCGTGTGTTGGCAGATTTCTTGAGTCTGACAGTATGGTTGTCGGTGGGGGAGTGGTCACTGTAGCAAAAAGGCTTAAGTAGTGCTAAATAGAATAAATGTGTCTTTAATAGGTGCTTTGTGTAATTATGTTTGTCAGTGACGCCCAGGAAAACCTACTCAACAGTCACTCTTGGAGCAATTTAAACAAGTTTGTATCATGATTTTTGTGTGCTTGTGATTGTGTGTGGTAAAACAGGAGGTGACAGTTGTTTTAAGTGTTCAAAATGCTGAAGGAGAACCATACAGCAGCTGGCACTCCTTTGTCATCACCCAGAAGGTTTTCATCCAATCAGTCAAAAGAGCCTAGTTCCATTGGCCTTAGGGTCACAGCTCCTCTCACAGCTAACAGAATTAAATCATCTGATGATTGCACCTGGGCAAACTTACCTTTCTCTACCTGTGTGTATGTGTGTCCAAGCATGTATTATTATTATATTTTTTTAAAGCCACGGCTTGCTGAGCGAATGCTGTGGCATCCCACATGCCTTCCCACACCCACTACAAATAGACAGCGAAGGTGCTACATTCCGTGGCCTCGGTGCAGATCCCCGAGGCTGAGGAGTATGTTCTGTGTTGGTGGGCATGTCACAGGGTCCATATGAAATAACAAAGAATAAAAATACAGTAATCTACCTGTGTGTGTGTGTGTGTGTGTGTGTGTGTGTGTGTGTGTGTGTGTGTGTGTGTGTGTGTGTGTGTGTGTGTGTGTGTTACTGTATTTCTACTGATTCACTTTCCGTTCGCTTTATTATGTGCTTGTTTGCTGGACTCGGTTCCTACTCCTTAATGTCAGTGATGTGCCTGCTGTCGTTCTATCTTTCAGTCTGTCTCTTGGTTGGGTTTGTGTTGTCAATTCAAGAGATGTTGAGATATTATGTTTCACAGCTCTGAAGTAAAAATTCCTGTAAAAAGTTTGCCATTGCCAAAATCTGACAGGCGTGTATGACAAAAGAAAGAGACAAATCATATTTGTGAATCTGGAACAAGGGAATGTTTGGCATTTCTCGGTTGAAAAGTAACTGAAAAAACTAAACAATTGTCGAAATATTTGCCAATCACTTTTTCAGTTGATTAACCAATCGTTTCAACTCTAATGTTCTGATATTGCGGATTTAAAGATTTGATACTGGGCTCCTTGCCATTATTTTCTTCTCTCATTCTTTGAGAAAGCCTGTCTCTCAAGGTTAAATATGTGTAGGTTTTAGCAATTCTGATTCTGCTCATTGATTATGGTTTCTGGAGAATTGTGGCTGTGATTCATGGCATATTATTTAATAGGAAAACACAATATGTTGAAAGCAAAAGCTTTTTATTACCATTTATTCAACAGAAATAGGCTCCCACAAGGTGATTAAATTCACCATATCACTGTGCCACTGGCCACTCTTTTAAGTAATATTTCTGGTCCACCATGTTGTAAACACTATACATGTTCATTAACACAGCCCCAAGGTCTTTCTTTCAGTCTCTTTCTCTCCATTTGTCTTGGTAGTCTTCACTCGCTCATTCACTCACCCACTCAGAGACCAGTCCATTCCTAACCTCTCTTCATTTGTTCATTCAGGAGATTTTATTTCTGTATTTCTGAACAGATTTGAAGCGTCTGTCTCAGCAGGGGCCAAAGTCTTTTATATCCCTGCATCATTCAAACTTGCTGACAGGTCAATTAGAGGTTGAAGTCTTGTCCTCCAAGCGATGGTTACTTGCAGGAATGTTTGCTTTGATTTGTCTGATTTGTAAGTCTCCCTTCTTCTGTACAGACAGTTTGATATTAGATGTGGCAACACAGGCCTGTATAATATTTTTACATGGCAGTTATTTTTTATTCTGAAAGCCCTGTGGTACATTCTTACTTCTATTTCAATAATGTTAAAAGACATGATTTTGATTTCATACAAACTAGGATAAGCTTAAAAGGGGAGGGGTACTTTGAATGGGTATGCAGTGTCACCTAAAGTAACCTTACCTTACTCTGAGCTTAAAACTATGCATTCCTGCGTTGCTCCCCAGTCCTGCTCTTTATAGGAAATGTAAATTGAACTCAGGAATATTTTTTTACCTGGAGTGTTTGCGTTTATGAGAAAGTCCTGTTGTGGAGGTCATTGTAATGTTTAACTACTGGTTCCTGACACCGTTCAACAACACCTGTTTTCCCACACACTGCAATACTAGGGAGAACACTTTGATCACAAAGGCAGCAAATCCAGCAGCATTTAAGTTCCCCTCCATTTGGAGTTTAATCTAAACGCTTAAAGAGCACCTCTAGGTCATCTCAAGCTCTCACTTTGTCTCAGGAATGCTTCAAGTAAACTCACAACTGGACTAACACCTCTTGTTTCTTTTTGTTAGTTGTGGGAAATATAAGAGTGGGCTGTGTGTTGGTTGGTCAGATCACCCGCACAGTTCATTTTTACTTTTTTTAAGCTTTGTCTGGAGGCATAAAGTTGCAGGTAGTTGGTGTGAATGTGGGAAGGCCAGGAACCTACGGGGACATTGATTTATTCTTGTTGGACCACAGTGTGACTCTTCCTTTCCCTTGGTCGCTGGTGTTCGTCGCTATGTCATAACTGGTATTTGTGCATACGTGTGTCTGTCCCAGCATGCCGAGTCCGCTCCCTTGGGTCCCTGACCATGTGCGTAGGGTGCCTCCTCCTTCCCAACTGTGAGGAGCAGGGCTCTGACATGGCCTGTCCCTTTAGCTCACTCTGAACGTTTGACACACTGAGCGCAGAGGTCAGCCTGACCTACTTTCCCCTGGCGGCCCTTCTGCTGAGCCGCAGCGCTACTCAGCAGGGGGGGCAGCGAGGGCGGAGCTGCTTACGCCTCCACTGCTGTCCTGGTGTGTTAAATCACCGCCATTTGTTAGGAGACACGTTCCAGTGTGTGTGCGCATCTTTTTTTATTTATTTCTTTTTTTTTTTTTAGGTGTGTAGGAGGCATCCCACACACACACACACACACACACACACACACACACACACACACACACACACACACACACACACACACACTCACACAGGCTTGTACTGAAGTTGGATATGAAGTGCTCTGTGGGGGTTGCAGGTAGATGCTGGGCAGCACTTGGGCAGGACCCCTGCAGTGAGCTCTGTCTGACTCACTTTGTGTACCACTGTTCACACCCTCTGACCTCCCCCACCTACTTCAGTTTCCTGTGTACTATAGATGCATTTATACCCTTATACCAACATACTGTCTTAAACCGGGTAGTTTGTAATCACATAGACTTGTATGGTAAACCTAAGGAGCTGCTGCTAAAATGCTGAAGCGTTGTTTATAAGCACCACAGTAATTGGCCCTAATTTCTCATCAGTCTGTTGCTGTCTTCCTCTCTCTTCTCTCCTACTCAGCAAATACTCCAGGATCTATCAAATACAGACACTGTCGCTGTCATCGTGTTCTCTTTTTCTTCCTCTGCTGCTGTTGTAATATTTTAACATCCACCCTTTGTTGTGGTTCATCTCTTTGCTTACTAATGACCCACAGCCTTTTAATTTCACACATACAAATGTGTCTAAGGCAGTGGAGAGACTTTGACACAATATGGGACATCGCAGGCACGGGGCCTGTCAGGAGAAGAGAGCAGGCAGGCAGAGTTCATTAAAAAGTAAACTTCTAATGTAGCGGCAGGCATTGGCTGCCTGACTGTATCAATGATTTAGGTCCAGCAGAAGGTCCTTAATGGATAGAGCCACCTCTCCGTGCAAGTTCAGCTGCTTCTGTCCGCCTGGCATCAAGTGGCACACACACTGAGACACACATAGCGTCTGTTAGGGGAAAATGGTTTTAAGTACTTAAGTGTGCATGGCATTGTACAGATTGCATCACACACTCTCCCACTCAGACACTCCCCTGTTGGACATGTTTTAAAGTGGCATAGGCTGGCTAAATTGAGAGCCTCATATCTGTTTGTCACCATCTACTATGCATGGTCACACTCTGCGTTCACATTGTTTTATTCATCTGAACTAATGTCAGACTGTGACGAGGCAAGGCACAGTGCGGCCAAAAGGACAAGGCCTGTATAATGGTGCTGTCACTGCAGCCTGTACAAAGGAGACAGGAATGAGTGTAAGCAGGATCTCTAGTCATGTTTATCTGTACTAAACGTTTGGGTCAATCAGGAAGACCTATACTCTTACTTACTCTTACTTTTCCTGTCTCACAGTGTTGAGATACATACGTCATGTTTATGCGATCTGATTCTACAGATAAGCTTTTTCTGCATCATGGCAGTGCAGCTTCTCACTTGGGAGATAAGTGGCTATCATGTAGCTGGATTACATTCAACCACATACAGCTCTGATGGCAGTGCAAGCCTGGGTGCCTCCATATACAGTTTATAAGATCCGATAGCATTGTGACCAAAATATACTGTGGTTTGAGTCTTTTCCATGAATGTATTCTTGTGTAACAGAAACTGTAGTAGTTGATGACATGGTTGTATGGTACGCCTGTGATAATATTTGAAATACGATACACTAGAGCTAAACACTTGGTAAATGAACTGATTCGCTGACTGACAGAAAATGAATAGGCTACAATTCTGATAATTAATCCTTACAGTTATTTATTCAAGTAAATATCTCAGTTTTCAGCTTCTCAGATGTGATGTGATTTTCTTCTTTTCTGTGTTTTATATGATTTTAATTTGAATACCATTGAGTTATGAATAAATATTTGAAGATGTCAATTTAGGCTCTCAGATTTTTTTTTGACATTTTGTAGACCTAAGATTAATCAAAAATATAATTCACAGATTAATTTCTAATGAAAATAAGCATTAGTAAGATAGACTACACTCTTTTTAAATCAGAAAATCTTCTGATTTGAGTTAGTTTTCGTTTCATTCCTCAATGTCTTATGTGCAGGTCTAGGGCAACCTGATTTGATATAACTTGCGAGAATCCTTGTCTCTTATTACCACGTATTTTGTTCAGCTGTCTATGTATGGATTCAGATGTCTATGTATGGAGCCCAATGGTCTTGAAAGGCAACTTTTAACATTTTTTCTGCTTTACAAAGAACAGCAACCATGCTTATTTCGAATATGCGTCAGTTATATTGCATTACATTGGTGGCAAGACAGAAAGTGTTAAAATATCCTTTAGTATAAGCCAGTTCTCGACTGTCCATTCTTATGCTCACTGTGTGGCAAAATAAGGCTTAAATATGCTGTAATTTTACATCTGCTACCTCTGTAGCTGTATTTTGGAGAAATGATGACTGGAACGTGTTGAGCATACAGAGCATGGATGTATTATAAGTTCTACCTAGTTCTTATAATACATCCATGATACAGAGGTACAGTATGGTAGTGGATTATGATTAATGTGTGTTAAGATGTTTCATTGGACATTTTTGTCTCCCCTGAAAACTTGTTATTTTTACATTACATTGATTTGGGCAGATGCTTTTGTCCAAAGCAGCTTACAGTGGATGCATTCAGCCTTGATAGAAAAGATGAGTTGTCATCAAAAAGTGCAACCGTCTAAAACAAACAACTAAAAGCATGTTCTGTGCTTCACTGTAAGTGCTGCAGAGAACTATCTTTTCAAGAAATGAGACATAAGAATTATCTGAAAATGTATGGTTTTTCTTGGGGATTATGTTGTGGGGAAAAAAAAAACGACAGCAGGGCTGGTATTGTTTTCACCTTGTGAGTCTGTATTGTTGCATAGCAAAATGTGGTCCTAAACACACCCACTGTAGGAACTACCACAGAAGAGGTTTTCAGTACTCTGGCATGTCTGGATGATGGGTGTGGTCCAACCCATGACAACTAAGTACTCATGTATTCATGTAGTAACGACCACTGAGTACTCATAGGTCAGAGCGTCAACATGCTGCCGGCTGATGTGATCTCATCACACGATTTGCTGTTTTTTTTTTTGGGGGGGGGGGGGGGGGGGGGGGGGGGGGTTTGTGAAACTTTTTTATAACCTTTTTTAACACCTACGCACCTGCACGTTAGATACTCAAAAGATAGATTTAGGTTTAAGTTTGACTTTCTGAAAATATTCCCCTCTGGCACAAGAAAAGAATGGTTTTGACTGTGACACCAGTTTCCCCCTCTATATTTTCTGTTGGAGAACAGTGTTAGACTTCTTCTGGCTTGCACTGGCATTTCAGAGTGATTTAACCAGCGAGATTGACAGCATTACAATGAGGCTGTCATTATCATCCCTCCTGTGGTATAATTGCATATAGTGTTGATAGTGTTGAACAAGCAGTCTCTCTCTCTCTCTCTCTCTCCCTCTCTCTCTCTCTCTCTCTCTCTCTCTCTCTCTCTCTCTCTCTCTCTTTTTCTCTCTCTCTTTTTCTCTCTCTCTCTTTCTCTCTCTCTCTCTCTCTCTTTCTCTTTCTCTTTCTCTCTCTCTTTCTCTCTCTCTCTCTTTCTCTCTCTCTTTCTCTCTCTCCTTCTCTCTGTCTCTGACTGCCTCTCTCTACTTATCTCGATGCATCCGTTAAACTCATCAGAGAATCCTACAGCTTTTTAGTGTGGCCATCTGTCAATACCACTCCATAAAGTGGAGTGGGGAAACGTGTGCATCCATTGGCCTGCCTCCAGCTGGTTCTGAGGGCCTTGCTGTGGCTGGTTAACCCAGGCCTGGAGCGTCACTCTCCAGCCCTTGTGGCTACTTAAGCCCACCTCGCTTCCCCAATCAGGCAGCTGGATGAACCTCCCTCTTCACCACTGTGGAGTGGCTTGTAACACTGTAATGAGTTAACTTTCAGAATGATCTACATAATTTATTTCCTGTCCCCACAGGAGGCCGCTGAAGCATTAATTAATATCAGGCCCTGGTATCAGCAACCATCCCAGTGTGGGATTCCTTCTGGCTCCTATTTTTGGCACCCGTGGAATTCGATATGTTGTGCAATCAAAATGCAGATTGTTGGACATTGATGAAAGATATTGCTTCCTGATGGCTTTGTACACAGATTGAGCTGTATCCTGTATAGGCGTGTAGGGTGAAATCTGGACACAGTTGTAGGCCAGATCTCATGCCACTGAAACAAGCTGACCTCAACGGAAGGAGCTGTGACTAAAACTAAATGATACATGCCACCACGTTGTGTACCCTTGTTGCTGCTGGCAGTGATATCCTCTACACTCTTGTACTACAGGCTTGTTTGTGTAAAGCTGATTTTTTTGACATTTCTTCACTCACCTTTCTCTCTTTCTCTCACTCTCTTTTCCCCTCACAGAACTCAATACGGCACAATCTGTCATTGAACAAGTGTTTTCTCAAAGTGCCTCGCTCCAAAGATGACCCAGGAAAGGTGAGACTTTTTTAATATGAATTTAACACAGAAGAATGCATGTAGTTATACACAAAATAGAAATCAAGGAATATGTCAAGTTTTGAGTAAGTAACCACTGCTGGTAGAATTCAGTGTTACAACATTTTTTTTTTTGTATGTGTATCATGCTATCTCTGGTAGAAAAATGTTACCTTTGAATGGCTGCCAGGACTCTGACAGTCTGGAAATGCATGGCATGCTTGTAATCTATTATGAACCTCCCACCCCCACAGAATTGCATTTCAAATGTAAGGATAGACTTTTTTGGATCAGCACAGACAGCAGATGTGGGTGAGGCGATAAAAAGTCAAAGATGGGTGGAGACAGGGCTTTAACAGGCTAGAGGTCAGGTCATTTCCAGAATCTGGCATCCCTGAAGTATTTACTCAAGGTGCTGCACCAACTCAGTAAAGATACGGACCTCCTTTGCTGTCTACTCAGCTCCCCAACTCCCATTTTTTTCTTCTCTGTAAAAGAAAGTGTAGTCCAGCATGTTAATTTGACATTTGAATCTCAGTAGGACCACCTCCAGTTGCTTTTTCAGCTCGATTTACTTCACAATCTCTAGCGACATCAACCTGATAAGCAGCATCCCTTGATCCATTGGATAGTTCATGAAGAAGGAGCCTATGGACCTATATTTAGTATGATGGTGTGCATAGGTCTAACCATATGTAGCCTAACCCAGATTTCATCCCAGCACTGTCAGAGCATAAACTACATATGCTTAGGGAACCGCACAAATAATTACACACACACCCACACGCACATACACACCGACACATGCATGAAGAGCTACGCCTAGCTGTGTAGAGGATGGGGACTGAATGCTAATTTCATGTTTTGCTGTAATCCTCTGATATTGACACTCCTGGGAGCTGCTCCACTAAATACAAAATAATCTATTGCTGTATGGATCCCATTCCAAATGCATGGCCAACATGCTCGCATCCTTAATGTTTAATTTGGAATTTTCCTCACTCCCTTCCCCCCCGAAGACAACTTCAAAGAGGCGCTAGCCGCTCTTGATATGTTGCATCAATATTGTAATGTGGCAGGAATATGAGAACTGCTGGTTGGATGAGATAGGAGAGTCATGTCGCTCTCTGTCTGTCTCTGACTCTGAGATGGTGTAAAAGATGACAGTTGGTATTGTACATACACACCCTGTCTACCTCAGAGGTAGAGATGCAGCCTGTGAAGGCTACCGTTAATAATCTTTATTTTAATTGGTCTTACGTCTCGGTCTGAAGTTGTCAGGATAATCGCTGTACTTTTTGTGTTTGTCCTTCCTGAATCTACACACAAAAGTGGAACTAGGTAACATAATTTATGTTGATGTATGAAAATGACCTGTGTCATTTACAGGAAGAGAACAGGTGGAGTACATCTCTTATCACGATCTGTTTTAAAAAAAATCTTTACCATGGCCTTTGTTTTATGACCGCGGAGAATTTTGTGGCTTTGCTATGTTGTTGCCCCAGAATCCACAGACTCACTTTGTTTGGCATTGCTACAGTGCAGTATATTTGTGAATAATTTAATGACTCTTTATATGTTTTTTCTTTTTTTTCTTTTTTCCTGCCAACTCTCTGGGGGTGGGTGAAGGGAAATGCAGAAACTCCCCTCCCATGAGGTTAACTTAAAGTGTTTTTCCCCCGCTAATTATAAAAAATGCCATGCAGCCTGGCTTTGTGTCTGTGACTCCTAGTTTTGAAACATCTGCATTTGCACCCCTGCATTTAACCCCTGAATCTTAACAAAGAGATGGATCGCATGTAGAGAATTGCATCTCGCCTTTGCATATTGTTGTGTAGTTGAAGCCCTTCGTACAGAACATGGGAAGTCTAATGAGGTTTCTGCTGTATTTCACTGTAGCCTACATCAATGTGAGATGTTTCTTCATCTTTGGTTGATTGTGCTGTGAATTATTCTTCCCTCTGAGGAAAATGTTAATTGACCCCAAAGCCTAGCACATATTAAAACTTATAATTTTAACCCCCTGACGAATATAGGCCAACTCTGGCTTTTCATTATAACAACTGCAGCAGTGGTGTGTGTGAGCTGTGAATATAACGGATTTACTGGCTTTAACAAGAGCAGGTCATTGTGTATGCAGCAGTTATTGTATAGATACTTGAGATACAGCATGTTCCATGGCCTCTCTTGTTGTTCAGAGAATTTCTTATGAAAATATCAATTATTCTCTCTGCTAAGGAAGTAATTTTAAAGGTCCTGATCTCACTTTCTCCTGACAATTGAGATTTTATCGGGGGTCATATGAAATATTAAGAATAAATTCAGAACTTGCAGGGCCTTAGGGTAAAAATCTCATTTTTAACAACTGTAAGCTGCGTTCCTGTTGGCTTCGAGGAGAAACACCATTGAAAAATAAATTAAATGGGGCCGAATGCAAAGATAAATAATGCATCCTGGTTGTGGAATTGCTAGCTGCAGCCCCAGAGCCAGCCCCAACTGTTCTTTCCTTGATTAGCCTTGCTCAGACCTCAGAAGAAAGCAACACGGCAGGGCTAGCACTGCCTGGATTCCTGGGCTGAGACTGTGGAGCCTTCATCCTTGGCAGCAGCGCTCTGACTCTACCTGAGGCTGAGGAAGTACAGCTTCAGGAAAGGCTTAGCATTTCACCACCAGCAGCTGCCCTCACCAGCCTCTCATTGAGGAAGCAGCCGCAGAGGAGGAAAAGCCAAGCCTTTCTTACTAACAAAGCCAACCCACACACCGCACAAACTCACAGCTATAGACTCGAATAAAGGCATTGGCTCACAGACTTTAGCAGAACAGATGAGGCCTCAGAGTTTTTAATAATGTTGCACCAAAGCAGTGCCAAATAAAAATCTGATACTTGTGTCCTGTCATGCCAGGGAGGAAATGTCTCAGTGCAGAGCAAACATCCCATTGATGCCACGTGAGAAAGCAATCTGTTGTATTTTAGCAGCTCACAGGTCTTTCCTCTGTCTGCAGGGCTCTTACTGGGCCATCGATACCAACCCAAAAGAGGATGCCTTGCCTACACGGCCAAAGAAGAGGCCGCGGTCTGGGGAGCGGGTGAGTCTGATGAGTGAGACTCTGCATATTCCAAAGAAAAGATATGCTGTTCCTCTGCTAAAGCTTTTGCCTCCATCCCTACTCGGTTCGGTATTTTTCTGTGCCTCTGACTTCCTACTTTTGCCTAAGTTTTCTTTTCCTGTTTCCCTCCTTTCTCTCCCACTTTCTCCCACTCTTTCTCTACCACATGCAGTCATACACATGCAAACACACGCACAGACTCAGTAGGAGTTCATATCCAGACTTTATGTAACTGCCTCTCCATGTTGCTGCGGTAGCCTGTCATGAAGTGGGCTCCTTATTAATAAACTATGCCCCAGGCAGCCATTACATACATTATGTTCTGCGCTCACTTTTTTTAACAAACATCAATTAATGCAGAGCTGTGTGCGCCGGTTACTCTGAGCGGTAGCTTTTGTCTTTAATAATGGATGAGTTTCGTCCAGCGTTATGTACAGCTGTACAGGTTTTAGTGGGCTGCTCAAAATGACCTGGCCCTGGGGCATCCCGACTTAGTGGGCTCTTGTCTCCTCCCTCCTCACAATGTGGCTGACCAGAGGCTACAAGGAAGGGAGGATTCTGTTAAGCTGGCGAGGCAGACTTAAGCGCACACACAGCATTGTCTCTAACACACACAATCACAGAGACAACATAAACTTAACATGCAATCACATTAATTTACCAAAGAGCTTTCCTGGTGTGAGATTTCATTTACAAGAAATATAGGGGGTACAGGAAATTTACATTATTTTTAATATGCAGCTCTGCCAACAGATTGAAGTAAAGCTCTCCTGATGCAGTTCTGTTCATTTGAGCATGACACAAAAGAACGCACCAAGTGAAGAGTGTGTTTTCTGTAGGACACATGCGCTGTGCTCACCCTTCCCCCTCTAGACATTGTCTGCCTACAAGGCATTCCATTAAGAGTCTCAGACACTGAAATTGAGAGTTTGTGAAATCTCATTTATGTTTATCATGAATTAAAAATGGTATTCTTGGCAGCCAATCCTCTTACAGTAAGCAGTTTTGGGAGACAGGCATGGCAGAGTTATCTCGCCCAACAGTGAGCCTATACAGCAAGACGAGGGCGTGTGTGTGTGTGTGTGTGTGTGTGTGTGTTTGTCAGGGTGTATGTGTGTGAGGTGAGGGTGGGGATGGGGACTGTCTCCATCTTCTCAGAAAGCACAGTTCAAATGTGACCTAAATAAAGGTGTTGTTCTGTCATATGACAATAGTTTTGTTTTTTTTGTTTGTTTGGTTTTTTTTTGTATCTTACAGATGGATATGTATCTTGTCTAAGCAAAAGATTTGTCACAAACATAACACAGGTCTTACCATGCAACCTGCAGTGGGATCTCATGTCTTTGATAATTGGATAATGTTAAATTTTTTTGTCTGCCTCCACACCCCACCCCCAACCCCCACAGGCTTCTACGCCGTACAGCCTGGAGTCGGAGTCTTTGGGGATGGAGTGTATGATCTCTGGAAGTGCCTCTCCAACGCTGGCAATCAACACTGTGACTAACAAGGTACTAGAGCCAGCCATCCAGCCTCCAGCTCCAACACACACCTGGCTACACGGCTGCACCCTGACCCCACCCACTTCTCCAACCACCTACAGCACTATTCCCCACAGAGAGAGGAGCACTCTAGTGGAGGGGAGATACACTACACACACATACACACACAAGCACACGCTCCTATGCCTAAAGCTTCTCTGCAATGCAACCCACACCAAAATACACAACTATCTGCACTGCAGCACCTTTTTTCCTCTACAACAACAGGCAGTAGGCTCTTGTTATCTACAGCACGGAAATATGATGCTCACACTGATACTTAGCACTTTGCAACCCGATAGACCTCACAGGGTCCCGTGCACACTTGCAATAGGATACTCCACACGCTGCATGGGGTTTCTTTATTCGCACCTGTAGTGGAGGTTGACGCCCAGTCGTGTTTCTCATTCTATGACCACATTACGCTGCCGCACTACAGGTGACCACCCCTGCTGCTGCCTCCGTCTGCTTTTTTTTATTTTATAATATGTGTAAAAGCCTGGAAACACTTGTACATCACAGAGCAAAGCTACAGGGACTGCTAGCTGTTAGCTGTGAGTGTGCCTCTCACTCTGAAATTTAAATAGGCTTTTTAACCTTAAGCTCTCATCCTCTGGGCCCAGTGGGGGCAGCTCTCAGGAGTACTTTTAAAAAGCCTACAAGAGTCGCTTATTCATTTGCTGCAAGCATTACAAAAAATGGTTTAATGTGAACAGGGGTGTTCATAGGAAAGAGGTGTGTGTGTGTGCGTGTGTGTGTCTGTGTGTTAGAGTGAGAGAGAGACATGGCCTCAGAAGTCTGAGCATATGTCGGTGTGTGTTCTAACTTGTGTGTACATGTATGTAGAGTATGTTACAGTGTTTCAGCTTGTTTTGACGCCTGTGTCATTGACAGTTAGCTAGAGGCTGTTTCTGTGGAGAACATGCTGGTCTGCAACAGAAACATTTCGTGTCTCTGTAGCAGACAGATTCATGGGCATAAGTGTGGAGGAAGATGACCCTTTTTCCTCTCTGATCACTACAAACAAGCACTTGCACCCATCTTAGTCAGCAGTGACTACCTACACAATGAAACCCTAATGTAAAGAGCTGAGAGTTAAGACTAACGACATCAAATACCTCCACTCAAATAACTCATAAAAGCAACAAGCAGAAAAATTTAAAACAGCATAAAAAACGACTACTGTATGATTCCGAGAGCTGATGAACGGAAATTTTGATTTGTCTCTTTTTGTTCACTTGATTGTGACAAAAACTGTCACAGTAGTAAAGTGAACAGAAGACAAAGTGAAATAGCAACAGATCTGAGGCCCTATCTCCTCGGAGAGCGCTTGTTTCTCACTGTCTTACACTGTAAACACACGACAGGCCACGCCTCTTTCGGTGCAGTGTGCCAAGCCACAGGAATTCCCTCTCTCTGTTTTTCTCTCTCTCCCTTTCTATTCCAGTCCCTCTCCCTCATTCCCGCCTTCTCAGATAGACCAATGGGAGACGCTGGCAGGACGACTACTGAACCAGCAAGAATCTCTTTTCTCTTTCTCTCTTCTGTCGGACATTCCTCACAAGATTGTACTACCGCCTCTCTTTTTCTCGCTCCTTTCTCACATAGACTCAGACTTTTCTTCCTCCCCCCTTTAAAGTTTGTGTTCTGAGGCGGCCCTAAACGTTGGCGTGAATGTGATGAAACTTTGGCACTGAAGTGTGATGATGAAGGGAAAGAGGGGATTGTTGGAAGTGTGTTTGCTGATGAATAGTCTGGACTTTTTTCTCCTCCTCTCTCATATCCTTTGCTTCTCTCTTCTTATGTCTCTCTCAGTCTGTTCAATCCTGTGTGCAGGCATTGTGCTGAACACTGGCTGGTATTGTTGGAGACACCTGGGCCAATCTTGCTTTGATTTCATAATCCATGTCTCATGCTCCAGATTAGGCCCCCATGTAAAAGACACCTCTGGCTTTTTACTTAATTCACTGCTAAGAATAGAACTCTGACTCGCTCTCCTGCTAGCTAACACTGTACACAGTATTTACTGCGGAGCCACTCCTGCCTGTATGAGCATGCTTGCCTTTTTCTGTGTGTTTTTGTGTGTGTGTGTGTGTGTGAGTGTGTGTGAGTGAGTGAGTGTTATCCTACATTTGTGCACATCTGTAACTGTAGAAATGTGTGTATGTGTGTCATATGTTAGTGCATGCTTCTACATATAGGTGGGTTGGATGCGACTGGGTGTTTGTCTGTGATGGTGCGTGCTTGAGTGGGCGTCTTGACTCACGGGACTGTGGGGTCTGTGTAAACCACAGAGCAGTAAGGTTTTGAAATCATCACACTTTATGGGTGAGTAGAGTAAGAATAGATTGTGGTGAGAGACTTAAGTCTAAAAGCCTGTTTTATGACTTCATTACATATAACATTTATATTTCTGTGGCACGCTGCTTTTGATTAGCATTGTAGGGCTGATTTTGTAGACGTGCTTAAGCTTTCAGTCTTAGCTGCTCATTGAGTTCCCCTTCACGCTAATGAACACTGGAGCCAAGCGCACACTGAGTGGAGGAAGGCTAGAGTTGCCTAATGAGCTTCTCCTACAACCCCCCTATATTCCTCTCCTTCAGCCTCACCCCTCTTTCTTGAACAGTGTTGCCTGGAGTCAGCAATTGCGCTCTGAGTTTTTTTTTATTTTTTTTATTTTATTTTATTTAATCGCAATATTTCTATCTCATTCTACTAGTGCAGGAGCCAAGTTCCATATTAAAAGCTTAATATGATCGGACACTCTCACTCTGCATGTGTGCGTCCTGGATTCGAACCAGCGTGTTAGTCAGCCAGCCAATCAGTCAGAGAAGAGAAGGCAGTCAGGGCTGCCTGGGTTTCCTTGCCTCCTTGTGGCCTCTGTGGTAGCTCGCTGCGGCTCAGCAGAAAGACAAGAGGCTTCAGTCCACTGCTGCTGCTAAGAGGCAGTGTGCTGGGCAGGGCTGAGCCAATCTGCCTGCCTGAAGGCTGCTGCCACTGCTGTCTCATTGTGCTGAGCACAGAGCCCACTCTGTTCTGCTCACAGTGATGAGCAGAAGCCACCATGCTGCACTCAGTCATGGACACACACACACACACACACACACACACACACACCAGTCTCAGAATGCCAGGAGTCTCTTCTACTGCAACACCATCAGTGCATTACTGCCATTCCTTTCTCACAATACAAAACCAGCACATGGGCTACTCTCTGTGGGTATCATTATATTCATTATCAGGATCATTCTTCTTAGTATTGTCTTAATTGTCTGATGGCACACTTTATTTGGGAAGGGTGGGAGTGCTTAACCTTGTTAGACGATAATTAGGATTGTCATCCTAAAGTGCTTCGGCTAGTTTCGCTGCTATATTGAAAGGTCAGTGTCTCTGCTGCACTGAAATCCTTTGTTAGCTGTCCCAAACGGGTTTGCGCTTGGTGAGCAGATGTGGCCAACATCGCCAGTAGTTTGACCTTTAGTGATGGGAATGTCTCAGCTGTCTCCAGACCCCTTTACACATTCAGCTGGAACCCCTTAGAGACTGTGGTGGGTGTTCAACAGCACCCTGTGTCTCCCACACACAATGACAATAAAGTAAAATTGAAATGCTCTGCTAATATGACATGTCATTGCTTGCAGCACACATATATATGCTCAGGCTTTACATTTCCATACTAAAGTACATCTAATGACAAATTACAACTATAGACCAACATTAGTTTTTATACCCATTATCTCAGAGGAATGCTTACATGCTCTACCATCAGCAAGAGTGGAGATGACATTGGTAACAGTCGTGTGTGTTTGTGTATTTATGAGAAACTAATGTACATGTATGTGTTTCAGGTGGCGTTGTACAACACAGACCAGGAAGGGAGCGATAGTCCAAGAAGCAGCCTTAACAACAGCCTGTCTGATCAGAGCCTGGCCTCTGTCAATCTCAACAGTGTGGGCAGTGTGCACAGCTATACACCGGTAAGACCAATGACCACTCTTCACATGCACAGTACTGTACATTTATAAGATAAATTTTACATGTCCAAAATTCTGGACTTAATCCAAAATGTACCCTTGGAAAACCTACTGGAATCTTACACGCATGAATTAATGTTCAACAACAGACACCCAATGCAAAAAGGACTCGAGGATAGGACCCAGTCCCAAAAAGACCTGAGGATAATTAGACTCATCCTGAATTTAGCTGACCCAAACAGACCCGGAACAAGAGAGCCCTACACCTCGAACAGCATGATGAGCCTCCAATGAAAAAGCAGCAGTACTCAAAAAAAGAAGCCGCAATATGTGTAATTTATTCCTGCACTTTACAGTTCACACTCTGCATCTTTTGTCAAAAAACACATATTACTCTTGATAGTAATGACATACCACATGATCAGAACTGACAGCAATCAGATCAGCTCAGGTACTGACACATAGCCCTGCAGTGACAGAAGAGGATCCTATCTGACCCATTTAGACTGTATATAACTTGGTCCTGGGCTATATCTCAGTAAGGCTTAATTGAATAGACCTATGAAGACCTCTGGTTCTTTTACACCGATTAGACAAAACAAATGATTAGACAAAACATCCTACTCTATTCCTCCTTTAAGAAGGAATAGAGTAGGATGGTGATATTTTCAGGTCTTAGTCAGTGTCTTAGTGGAATATATTTATAACAGGATATTCATATAAATGTGTGTGTGTTTTTTTGTGCACTAAGTGCTAAGGCCAAATGATAAATCCTCATTTTCTCCACATTTTCCAAGCCACAATCGAAGGAAAATGATACACTGCCAGACTTAGAAAGTGTACTGTATCCCATATTTCATCTGATCAGAAAGCCCCAGGAGGCTGTCTTCAGAGGAGCCAGCAGTAGACAGCAATAGACCGAGGTTCAGGGTGGACATGCACTTCAGTGCAACATCAGGAAGGGGGTTAAGGGAAACAGAGAAAATGTGCACACTCCTGGAAGCCAGACAAAGAGAAGCGCTTCCTCTGATGTCCTCCCACCAGAGATGCCCCCTCTTTGGTGTGGTCCTCTCCGCATCCTAGAGTGCTCCCTGCTCCAGGCGTTGGGCATCGATCGGCTCAGCCTGATGGATGTGCTCTCTCTCTCTCTCACAGCCAAAGCAGCAGCTCACAGTAAACACTCTGGCTTTATTATCACCTCTTCACTCTTACCCAAGCCAGACTGTGAGCCATGCACTTCAGCAGCCTGCCCACATCTTGGAAGAGGAAGATGTTATGATCAAAAAATTGGACGTGACCTCTCTTGTAATGCTAGCCGACAGTGGACACAGGTCAGGCCCTGCTTTGTGAAATAGCAGTGGTTTTGCATCGCTGCCCTAGCTGTGATGAATCTCGTAGACAAACTCATTGCTGGAGGGAAGACTGCTTGCTGTCTCACACCCAGGGGCAGTGCATAACATTGACTGCCCACACAAATACATGGATAAAATGGCTGCTTATTCGTACAAGGTATTGCTATTGATTTTGTTTTAAATACATTTTGCTTGGCCACCTGAGTATTGGCTTTGTGTCCATTCGAGTTGCTCTCTTAATGTTGTGTGAGCCAAGGCGGTAAGCACTGACCTAGATTGTTGCAGTCTGTGTAATTGTTCTTAACATGTTGTGTGACTGACACCTCTTCAGACAGAAACAAACATTGTTATAGTGGCTCCTTAGAGGAATCGGATCATCCTCATATTCGACTTCTGTGTGTTTGCAACACATGTTCACATAGACCACAACTTGCATTAAATATTCTCGAGGTTTTCTGTTTTCTGTTTCTGCGGCGCCATGACCAGATAAGCACAGCGAATATCTTTGAAAAGTATGTATATTATTGATGTGTATGTTTGAACTTCGTAGTGCATTCCTCATAGCATCAGTAGTCCCTGTAGTCTGTGGTGCAGATTTTTTCACAAAATCCACAAATTAAACATTAAACTTCTTTTTCTTGCACTCAGCATTGGTCCCTTTTGTAAATCTTGAACTTCTTCATCTCCCCAGGTGACCAGTCACCCAGAGCCCGTGTCCCAGTCTATGAGCCTCCAGCAGCCCCCACAGTCCCAGTACAACATGCCAGACAGGGACAAGCAGCTCCTGTTCTCTGAATTTGAAGATCTCAGTGCCTCCTTCCGCAGCCTTTACAAGTCTGTTTTTGAGCAGTCCTTCAGTCAACAAGGTGAGTGGCCTCACGGGAGCATCAAGAGGAAACCTAATAGAGAGCCTAAGCTTCACTTATCAAGACCAGGTTGATTCTAAGAATGACTTTCCTAATGTGGGTTTGTTCTAAACAACTGGGACTATAGAGAGTCCTTAGCCACTAATTATGTTAATTGAAAAGCGAGCAGGTATTCAACAGGCTGACAGGGCTACAGTGAAAATCTATACTGAATATTTTCATGGTCTTTTGCCTGAGCAATGTGGAAAAGGCTTCATTTGATATTCAAAAGCACAGTCTGAGAGTCCATGTCTTAAATATTTCATTAAGGGGATGTAAAGGGTTGTTACTGTATCCATATGGTTAATTCGGAATTAACGCTCGCTTTATATTTTTCAAAATTAGAGTAAAGTTTTCTGTATGTTGTCATGTTTGAAATGTTTTCTCATGTAGGCTTGTTTCATCAGAGGAATGGAAGAGGTCACAAGCAGCCCAAGTCCTCAGTAAATCTGTTGGATTTGAGGTTCATATGTCATAATGATGGGGAATCTGTATGATATAATACATAGTGGTGGATAGAGCACAGCTTTCCAAAAGCTTGTGACTCCCCATAGAGCAAAATGCATTTTTGCTTGTAATCTGATTGACTGATAAACAAAGAGCACTTGACAAGCGGGTTATGAGCAAAGTAGACAGAGCTTTCTGTGTATAACCTACTTTCACAAATCAAATGCATTGCATGCTAATGTTTTCAAAGATTCCCTCTCCTTTAATCTATCATCTATGTTTCATTAGTTGAAAGTTGTTACCTTTTTTATGTGCATAAAAGTGAAATCTCTTAGTCAGACAAGCTCTAGCAATTAAAAAGCGTAAATAATCGAGCTAGAGGATTTCACACTCTGCCGCCATAGACAGTGAGCTAATTCACTGGCTTTGATAATAGGTAATGAGCTCGCATTATTATTCTGGTGCCGCGTTAATTGCTTTCTGTATTTCCCTGGTTGGACAATGGGCTTTCTATGCCGATAAGAGATGCACCTTTGTCACCCCTGCAGTGAGTGTTACGTGCCGATTGTGGAGGTGCAGGGCTGGAGTCAGCTCTAAAAGCACTCCAGTGAAATAGGTTTACTGTGCCAAAGCTGTGAAGGACAGGGCCTCTTAAGACCACTCCCCGCCACTCTGATGATTGCAGTTGGGTGTGCAGATGTTCATGCTCCAGTCATGTCTGTTAAAGAGCCGTGTAGCAGCACAATGAATTTGTCAAAGACAATCCAGAGCTGTGTGGTTGGAGTGGAGAAGAGACAGCAGCTTCGGCTCGTGAACCTCAGAGACGCAACTGGTGCTGAGTCATTCCCTGATACAACAAAATGGCAGCTGGTCTGTCTCAAGAGTAGAACTACTTAAACACAGGAGGCTACATTCCATCATTGTAAGATGTTAAGATACATGACCTCAAGAGCTGTTTTCACATGTCAAGACCCTGGCTCTTGGTGTTGAAGTGCATTATTCTAATTCACCTAAATCTGAAACCATGTCACTGACATTTGTGTTGGAATAAGTCTCTCTTCAGTAGCTATGGCTGCAGCCCAAGGCATTTTTATTATCAATTAATTTGCCAATTATTTTTAGATTCAGTGATTCTCAGAGCACAAGGAACCAAAATATATTCAATTCACAATAAAAAGAAACAGAAAAGCAGCAAATCCTTACAATTTAGAAGCTGGAACAAGCAAATGTTGGTACTTTTGTTTGATAAATGATAATCTGATGAAGAGAAAATAAAGCAACTATATGGATGATTGATTAATTAAAATATGAAACCATTTTTCAAGCAAAACCATCAACCCAATTCTGTGTTCCAGCTTCTCCATTGTGAGTATTTGCAAATTTTCTCTGTAAATTGAATATTTTTGTGGACAAAGGGGTAAAGTAATGGGGTCACCTTGGGCTTTTGTGGGAAATGCTTTTAACAACTAATTGATTAATTGAGAAAATAATTGGTAGATTAATCAATAATTATAATAATCATTAGTTGCAGCCCTAAATTAATCAGTTATCACAATCTTCTGTCAGTCAACAAATCTGTAATCGACTATTCGCTTCAGTACTCTTACAGCTTTGTGTTGGTGTGTTTTATGTCGCAGGTCTCATGGGCATACAGTCAGACTCCTCCCAGCAGACCCACACCTCCTGCTCCTATCAACACTCCCCCAGTGGCACCATTAGTACACAGAACAGCCTGTCAAACAACCAATCCAACAGCCACCCAAACAGCCACTCTGCCAACAGTGGCCAGGTGCCCCTGTCCCATCCTGCTCAAGCCCACCCTGGCCACGGCTCTCCCCACGCACCGCATCTCCCGCAGCACGGTGGCCCACACAACCAACACAACCAACACACCCAGCACAGCCAACACAGTCAGCACCAACAGCACTCCCAGCACCCCCAGCACGCTGCACACTCCCAGCACGGGCAGCACCCATCGCAGCATCCATCCCACGGCCAGCACCCTCAGCAGCACACGCCACACCCCTCCCAGCATACGCAACACAGCCAGCACCCTTCTCCACACGGACAGCATCAGAGCCTCTCCCACCAGCCCCATCCTACCCAGCAACAGATGGCCTGCAACACAGGTAAGACCCTGTGTCTGTCATTGTCTTCCTTTGAACCAGCATCGCTGTGTTGTTATCTCTTCATCCTGTTCATCACACAGACACGAGATCTACAGCACAGACAACATGTTTACAGCTGAATTTGGTTTGGTATCAGTCCCCATTATTTAGTTATAAAGCATTTAGAAATTGTTTTAGGTACAAAACAGCAAATCAGCATCTGATTTATTATCTTTACTGTTGTGAGAACAAAGCAATGCTGCATCCAGTGACTTTAGCAGCCTTTACAGAGTCGACTGGCTCCTCCTAGTGGCCACAACACAGTACTGAACTGTTTAAAAGCCTGATAAACTGTTTTATTTGGTGTTACCTTCTCATTCATTTGGCACTACAAGATTGCCTGCGCAGCTATAAAGATGTGACTACAATGAAATTGCATCATCTGGCCTTATTACCTAATCCACAGGAAATAACAATTACAGGGGCAATTAGTGTGTAGTTGTCTGTAAATTATGTAATAAGGACCAAATCTGTATTTGTCCCAGAAGTGAACTCGGTGTTGGAACCAAAACCATCTGTATACTTATACATCTCCTATCTCTCGTAATGTTACAGATAGTATGCTGTGTGTGTGTTGCAGGTTTACTGTCTGACTGGTACCCAAATCTGGATGCACTGAAAGAAAGCTGTCGTATTGCTAGCAGCTATAACTGGGCTGATGTTGACCTTTCACCTTTCCAAGGTGCGGTTTGGACACTATAAATAGATCACCCTGCATTTTCAAATATTAGACAAATAATAATGAAATTTATTTGATTCATATATTTGAGATAATGATATTTAAGGATACAGGTTTCTGTGTTAGATTTACCTCCTTTGTACTCACATATGATCTGAAGAAACAGACATTTAAAGCCAGCAGCTGATAGTACAGTGCTGCCCTAGCTTTTGATTGAGTGCTGAAGTGTTGACACTGTGGAGTTGATTATGAGTTTAATTAAACTGAGCTCTTCAATTAAATAACACTGCCTTCAAGTTTAATTACCAAAACACCAAGCTCAGCAGGTCAGTTTATCCAATTATGGTCTAGGATTGCAAGGTAGGATGTTTTTAAATATCACCCACTGAAGGTTACTGACATAATGAATATAAATTGCAACTAAGTTTTTGGTTCATGTTGGTAAATTAATTTCTCATTTGCTAAATTTATATTCTTTGGACAGTCAGCTGGTGCAGTTTCATACATTTCATTGTCACAAAGGCATTTTAGTGCAGTCAGATGCTTTCACTAGCTCTGATAATAACTCAGGTTGTTGTGTGTTTTAAATGTGTGTGCTTTATGCTCCCAAGGGTTAAGAGAGAGTATGAGACAAGCGGAGTTGAACAACTGGTCCCTGGAACCCACCCAGATCGCAGACCTCTGCTCGTCCATCAACCAGTTTTTTGCCCGCACTGGTGTAATCCAGCCACAGGGGGCAGTGCAGCCCTCTGTCTGCCACGGCTCCATGCACTCCAACAAACCAAGCCAGCACCTCAACACAGGTTTGTTAGCCACTTGTCAGTCCTATGACCGTGATTTACCCTAATGGTCTGATCAGTGTGAAATTTGTGTACATGTGGGTGGTTCAGCTTTTGAAATGAGGATCACTTCTGGAGTGATAGTGGTATCACCATATAGAGAAAGCAGCTATAGCTTTACCTCTGGCAGGGGGGAAAATAATTGACATACTATATCTTGAAGGATTTAGTCATTTGTACTTTGCCTGTATGGACCTGTTATCTTTTTTTTCTCTCTGGGAAAGATCATGTAATTGTGCAGTATATAAACATTTACCGGCAACATGTCTGCTGCAGTATGCCTTTGAGGGCTTTCTGCATGTAAGCAGAAATATGTGTTTATCTGTGGGGTTAAAAAAAAAGATTACTGAACTAGATTCCAAGAGGTCTGTAAAAATTAAAACACAAGCCCATGGTCTGACGGACTTTTCTTAGTTCCTTGTTTTCTGAAAGTGCAAACAGTCTTTTTACATGCTGTGAGCTCTGCTTGACTTGTGTGTTAGTGGTTCCCAACCTTTTCGGCTGGTAACTGCATGCAGTACAATGGTTTATTTTCCTTGATATATTTGAATAATTTTTAGAGGCCGACAGACGTAAAATTATCCATACATTCACTTGGAGAAAACAAAGATGAAAGAGTAGGCACAGTTTTGTGTAGCAGAATTTTTCTGCTCTCAAAACCTTGTGGGTGTCCTGATCCACAGGTTGTAAATCATTGCTCTACCGTATAATATTTCACAGGTGTCAGTGTAACACACTACAGACAAAATGTAATGTGACTCAACTCCTCTGACATTTTCTGTTACTCACAAACTCCTACATTTGAAAGGTATAAAGATAACCACCAGTAATTCAACAATACAGTGCATCAGTCCAGTTTTATTTTCTGGGCAGCCAGAATATAAATGAAAGCCAAGAGTATGACTTTTCACCTGTGGGTTGAAGCTGTAAAAGAATTCTGAGATCCTTTACTCCTGCAGAATGACAGTGCATGGAAATTTATACTCAATGTTTAATTCTTCTCAGACACATCAACTGAATTGCATCTGAACAGGTTCAGGTTTTATTTCAGGTTTTAAGATTTGTTCTGATTCTCTCCTCAGGAAATCTCTACATGGACTCCAGACAGAGCATGTCCATGATGGGTCCTCCAGGATATCCCCACATGCCCCCAATGAGCAGCGCAGGACCCACTATGACAGGTGACATGAAGTTACATGTATCAGAGGAAAAACATAATTACTTACAGCCATTCTGTCTCTTTATGTGACCTGTTTTTATGCGTAAACCCACCAAGTTAAGTTTTTCTGATGTCCCTGTTAAGAGGAAACAGTGGGATTGATCTGACTCTTCCTCTCTACTTTGTTTTCTTCAGGACACCATGCACAGATGAACCAGCAGCACATGATACCTACCAGAAACTTCCAGATGCATCGCATGCCAGCTGACGACATCCAGGACGACTTTGATTGGGACTCCATTGTCTAGCCCCTAGAACTCCTTTTTGCAAACAAAAGGGAGCAAGGAGAGGAGGTGGAAGCCAGAGGAAGCCAGGCTGAGCTGAAAGGCCACAGGAGGAGGAGGAGGAGAAGAAGGCCACTGTGGGTGGGATGCAGAAGAACATTTGACAAGCTTTGGAGAAAGACAGACTTCAGAGTCCTGACATTTTTACAAAAGCAAAACATAAATAGAAAATGTTACTTTGAAGACAATCATATTTAGTCGGACATGTTAAAGTGATTGCTTATGTACTTGTCTAGAGACAAGTAGAACACATTCACGTCTAAACCACATGCTCCTCAGCTCCTCAGCTCCTCAGCCAGCCCTCTCCCCGTCCCTAGCCAGCTGCCTTCCAAAGTCTGAACCCCTCTCCCCCCCGACCCCCTGCTCCGTAACTGTTATGTGATTCGAGCGATGTGTTCAGCTTGTAATTCTTCTCGTGTTGACATTGGCCTCAGCTGTCTCTTGGATGAGTTTATCTCTCTTTTTTAAAAACGATTTTGTTCTTTTTTTTGTTTTTGTTTTTAAGAAACACAGGCCGTCTCTGTGAGTCATGTGATGGTGCTCGTTGGTGGTACACAGTGGGCCCAACTGTGGCTGAAACGGTGGTAAAAGTTAGGTTTACAATAACTGAGGTTTTGAACAGGGTGTTAAATGTTTAAGGCTTGATATTAAACAAACCAAGAGAGAGACAGAGAGGGGGGGGATCACAGAAAATACTGTGATCTGTTTTCATAGCCAACCAGTGTCATCAGGCTCACTGCAACAGACTAGTTATGGGAGTACAGCTTTGTTTTTCTTAGTTCTCTGTCTCAAGCACTTCAAGATGAGTGAATATGATGAGTGTGAGTAGATGGTGATAGCAGGGAAGTCAGACATGTTTCATTCAACCCAAAGTAACCTGAGGTTTAGGTTTCTGTGTGCATCGTGTATTTGCTCCACCAGCCAGAAGCTGTTGTAACATTAAAGAGTTTTAATGGTAAAGTTAATCAGTTTTACATGAGTAGCCTATTGATCATTAAACAAGCCTTCAGTGGAAATTAGTCCAATCTACACATTGGCAAGGTGATATTTCCGTCCGATCTTAGCTTATCGCCGATGTGCCGGTATTGGCTTATATGTCAACCAATAAGTAAAAAGAAACAGCAAAATACGTTTGAGGTCATTTAGAAAATGTTTCCATTACACAGTTTATTGACCAGAGAGCATTTCCAGGCACATTTTTAAACTGTACAATCTCCTGGCAAACATCATCATGAAATCAAGAAACATAAACTAAATTATTTGTTGGCAGATATAATGATATTAGTCCTATTTTGTACACTCTCAAATATCAGCATTGGCTAAAATCAGTTGGGCTCTAGTTTGCAAGACTAGAGCCCAAAAAAGTCCAGGTCAGTGGGGTTTGGTTTTATTAAAGGAATAGCTTTAACATTTTTATAACATTTTTATTTGCTTCCTTGCTGAGAGTTGGATGAGAATATTGGTGGAGGATGGGGGTTTATGTGCCAGACTGTTTCTTGGTCAGGTGCCGCAACTTACTGGAGATATAACGTAATCATTAGTGAGCTTCAGAGGTACTGATAGGTGGCTTTTGTTACCTCTGGACAAGCTGCACTGGCTGTGTCCCGGAGTTTCCTGTATTAATGCTAAGCTAAACTAACCGTCTTCTGGCTGTAGCTCCAAATATGCCCTACAGACATGCGAGTGGTATCAATCTTCTCATCTAACTTTCCTAAGAAAGTGTATAAGCATATTTCCCAAAATGTGGGAGTATTCCTTTAAACAATACAACATAAAACATCAAACATCAATCATACAAACCTTATTATCATTATACTAACAACAGTAAAGATCATTTATGCAATTTTTAGATTAATCACTTTAGGCCTCACTGACTTGAACCAGTTAAGTTAAGTTAAATTTAAGAAAAAAAAAAAACTATGAGAAAGCTCAAACTGGCTTCTGTGAAAGCTTTTTTGATTGATTAATGGTCAGTAGGATATTCATAACATGTAGAAGGCAAAAAGCATGACTTTTATGGTAAGTTTCTTTGATTTGTAAAATGAGTTGCATCCAAAGTCACCTACTGTACATCAGAATGAGTTTTTGATGCTCAAGTGTTTATTGTCACTTCAGACATTTAAATTATGGGTTCGAGTCTTTTTTTTTTTTTAACTGCCCAGTGTTGTTCAGATACCGTAAAATTTTGCTATCATACAATCAGAATTGAATGAGAAATGTGACTCATACAGTACATACAGAGTGTGTGAGTGTGTGTGTGTGTGTGTGTGTGTGTGTGTGTTGCTTGAACATATGGTGTGTGTGCGTGCATGTATGTTTTGGTTTTATCATAATTTTAGGGCTATGGTCAATTGCTGTAATCATCTCTATACTATCTATGAGCACAAAAGCAGATGCACACAGTGATTTAAAGACTAGATTTGAGCTTTTACTTTTTTGTGAGAAGGGTTTCTCAAACACAGAACAGGGAGATCAGTGGTTCTGGAAACCTGTCCTTTGTGTCCTGTAACAAGTGACTCCTCAATCAGCCAGGTGCTGAACTTTAGAGACACTATGTTTCAAAAAAAAAAAAGAAAAAGAAAAAAAAAGGAAAAAAAGCCCGTTGCACACTTTTTCTTTTTGTTGATCTGACCCGTTTTTAAGATGCAAAGCACCCACTGGATCTAGCAAGCTCATTTTCTCAATCATTCATTCAGTCACAGTAAGACTATCTGACCCCTAGTGGCAATTATGAGGCATTGTCTGTATTTGATGATGAAAAGGATTACATCTCCTCTCCCCAACTACTAAACTGTGTGTGGTGTTTTGCATCTATGACACTGTGTGTCTTTCTTTAAAGAAGTAGTTCAACATTTTGGGAAATATACTTATTAGCTTTTTTGCTAAGAGTTAGATGAGATTGATATTGTATATTGTTATGGTAATATGAAGCTACAGCAAGCAGAAGGGAAGCTCAGCTTAGCACAAAGACTGAAAACAGGGAAATTTCTGCTAAGATACACTATCTGTCTCCTGGCATATTTACCCTATAGACATGAGAGTAGTATCAATGTTAACATCTACCTCAGCAAGAAAGCAAATAAGATGATTTCCTGAAATTTCAGACTATTTCCTTGAGGCAGTTTAGCTACTAGGGACTCCAGTAGTGACCGTAGTTTTGGTTTCATATTGGGATGACAATCATGGATTCTTTTTTTATGATATTGCATAATGTCTTTGTTATTGTGAGAAAAGGCACTTTCAAGTCTCACGATTGTTTTATTGGCTATTGCAGAACCATACTTTTGAACACATAGGTTTTTTGAATCTAGAACCAGCCCAGTTTTATACTGTATATTTTCTGTTGAACATGCAGGTGAAGTCTCGTTCTCTTCTGTCAACTGATAATACTGCCGTTCATTTATATTTTCAGCTAATGGTTGTTTTTTTTTGGTTTACCTACCAATCATACATCTCCACTCCTGCTTCTTTATTGCTTGGTTTTGTCTGTCTTTGTATATCAAATGTCCACTTTGTGTGGTGAAACTGCCTCGCCTGTGGATCTCAACTACGAGTTTTTAATCTTTGTTCAACTGCCAGAATTTCAGAATTATTGCTCAGACATGATACTTAATCAGTTGAGTGACCCAAATCATGACTCTTTGAGGTGTGTGTGGGCCAAAGGACTGCAACTGAAGACAGCAGTGAAAAGGAGCCATCAGTGTGTTTTCATTAAGACTCTGGACCTTAAATGGTGAACATCCTGGAAGTCCTGGGTTGGTGTGAAGGTGAAGTGTAGTGCAGCTCTTCCAGGTGAAGACTGTGAGCACACAAGCTACCATTTGAGCACATCAGCCTTTAGGAAAACAAAAGAATTGAGCAAATGGATGTGGATAAAAGAGGAAAAGGTGAAGACAATGACTGGATCACAATCACAATTTTACATTAAGTCTGTATGTGTGTGCCTGTATTTGTGTGTTTGCTTGTGTGAGTTTAAGTTCTTTTTTTCTTTTTTTTCTTTTCAAAAGACAATTTAAGTTTTTAAATACCGCTGGACATGTACCTGCCAGAGAGATTATTATTATTGGGAAAAAAAGATGAAAAGATAAAAAAAGCCTTGTTACAATATGGGAGAGAACTGCCAACAAGTACTGCTGATTGGGGCCTGTTTTATTCAGTGCTGGTGTGTTGTTGTGCTTGTACATAAATGTCTTTTCAATCATCCCTTTTTTCCTCTTGGGGGTGGGGTATCAAGGCAGGGGGTGGGTGTTATTCACAAAAGAGAGGAGGGAAAAGAATAGAGTATTTTGCTATTGTCCAATCAGAGGGTGACAGTATGTATATATATCTATATTGTATATATGTGATGAAAATGCGTTGGCTTTTTGTGTGACACTACCTTTTACCTGTACTATGGTTCTACATTCAGTGTTTCAGTGTTGATAATATATATTTGGTTTGTGTTTTATTTTTGTTTATTTTTGTTTTTGTTTTGTTTTGTTTTGTTTTGTTTTGTTTTTTTTTTTATTTTGTCTTTGTCATTTCTTGTATTTTTTTTCTCCTATTTGTCCTTTTGTTTATTGCACGGTTTATTACTTTTGTTGTCCAATGAGGTGACACAGCTACTCTTTGTATTCGTTTAGTGCTGTAAAATAACTCAAGTGTTATTAGAATTGTCGATACCACCGCCCACCCCACCCCCTTCCCCAATATGCATGAATGGCACTTAAAGAAATAAAATATGGTAACTTCACTGTGGAATAATGTGCAGCTTGAGCTTTTTTCCTCAAAAAGTTTAGTCTCATCAACATAATCAGCAGATGTAGCATATATCAGCAGGTGCGTGTGTGTGTGCGCGTGTGCGTACTTGTACTTGCTACATAGTAAGGACCAAAAAAAATATTACTAACAGTGAGGACATTTTGGAAAAGTGAGGACATTTTGGGTGGTCCTCACTTTTTGAGACACCTCAAAATCACATTTTGAGGGTTAAAACTTGGTTTTAGAGTTATGGTTAGAATTAGGTTTTGGTTAAGGTTAGGGTTAGGGTTAGGGTTAGGCACTCAGTTGTGATGGTTAAGGTTGGGGTAAGGGACTAGGGAATGCATTATGTTGATGAGTGTCCTCTCAAAGATAGAAGTGCAAGAATGTGTGTGTGTGTGTGTGTGTGTGTGTGTATATGTATCAAAACTTGATGACATATCCTGACTTTAAATCAGAGTTCCACAAAAAACTGGATCCTACCTTTCCCACAATACAACAAAAGTTTTTTAGTTTTTTTTCAATCTTGCATGCTTTAAATCCCTTTTTGTTCAGACTCCACGGCCAAAGTGTGTAACACAAGATTTCTGTTTAGACTTAACAGAACAACATTTCCATGCAGAGCCACAGAAGATATTTTACTAGGATTTGAGATTTCAAGAATTTATTGTTATAAATTAAAATGTCAACAGCGCAAAGGGGAAAAAAGTACCATGCAGCTTTTCAGTCAACATATTCACAATATACAGTCCTGCTATTACATGAAAGTATGTACTATATGAAAGCCATCAAATAAGAGTCTGAAACAAATAAATATTTTTACAAACTGACTTGTAACTTCACATGATGACTAATTTGAATTTGATGTGTAAAATTGTTAAATACCTTGTCATATTATTCATTAATATTAAAGGATGAACACCTTGTGATGTGCTATCATGTTTTCCAGAGGGTCTATAGACAAAAACCATGGACATTAACAGAAAATAAAGGCAATACATAAATGGTAATAAGAAAATTCATGGAAACACTATAAAATAACATCTCTGTAGAATACTTTGTGTAGCTTCATATAACACTGGAAAAAGTACATTAGATTCACTGAGAGTATTTCATCCACAACAAGGCTGGTGTGTAATCTTCTTCAAGAAATCCATGTGATCATTCCAGCCCTCTAAACACCCTCCAAGCACCCTCCCAATATTCCCATATGGCGTGACACTTCATAAAATGTGTCACATTACACATGTGTAGAATAGACTGTTGCCTGTACTTCACAGTAGAGACGTCAGTCTGGCCACAGTACTGGAGTTACTGGAAGTTGTTTGACTCTAATGAAAATACTAGGACAAGACGGACATCATGTTCAAAGCTTCCTCTTTGCTGCTGCTGCTGACCCTGAGCCTTCATGTTCAATTATACTCATCCACACCAATACGTAAGCCATGTATTTCCTCTGAATTCTTTTGATGTTTATCATTACTTCAAGCTTTGACTGGACGCAAAGATCAATCATAAATGATTAAAATGAATTCTACCATGATTCTAGATACATACATATATATATCAGCACTATTTCAAAGCTACTGTACTGCATTACAAATTGCCTCTAAGTTATTAATAGTGGGCAAAAAGCAAATTACATCAGCACAGTTTTTAGATAGATGTTTATATATTATATATATAAAATGATGTAATACTAGACTATGTAAATGCAAAATACTGTGAAATAATATTCCTACATATTATTGTAGTCAATTTATTCTTATTTTCTGTGTTGCAATTATTACAACTAATATAACTTTGTTATACACCAAATGTACTAATTCAGAATTAAAAAGAAGAAATACATTAATATGTTGTTTAATAATGTAAACCTGCATTTGATGTTACTATTTGATGTTAGAGGTAGACTCTGTGAGATAAGTTTGGTTGTTAATCAGGAATCAGGTCTTTTTCTCCATTTATGTGGTTGAATGAGGTCAATTTCTAAACTGAATGCATATTTTATTTTCCATAAAAAAATACCTAAACTAATATTTACCTTTCCCTCTCTTAGATTCTGTTCGCAAAGTGCTTTCATGGTCTTTTCAATGATACAACTGCTTGTGTTAGCATATTACCACGTGAGACATTTGAACTAAACTTGGATCACTACACACCCCCCAGGTCACTGGAGATGCCCTTAACTGTTACATAATCAGCCATGGTTAAACTGAACACCACTTTCTAGACTTACTTTATGGAAACATCAGCTACACCTTCGCTTGACCTTAAACCCTTAAAAATTACCACTATGTCATGTGTCTTACCTTTAAAAGTGAAATTAATAGACCCTCATCTAACAACATAGGAAGGGAAAATTGAGACACAGTTTATTTGATCCTATTTGGCAGCACAAGTGTAGGCTTTGTTGTGTTATCATTATATGCTGAGAAACTGCTGGATTATACTTTATCAATTAAGATAAATTATGTGAAGTTCTCAAATGTATTGTTCTGATATTCAGGTGAATAAGGCTTCCTTTGTTGACTACCTTAAAGAACATACTGAAAGTTTATGCCCAGGTTGATGCACTGGAGAACTAGCTGAAGTGTACTGACTACCTAACATCTATTGCAGCTGCCAGAGTTGTTCGGTCGTCTTTTGTTGCCGAAGAACCAGGTCCAGGTCCAGGTCCGGCTGAAGAAGCACTAATCTCTGCCATTCCTGTTAAGATTTCAGAAGATGGACCCCCAGAGGAAAATGCAGAAGAAGAAACAAATGCTGTTGAAGAGAGTGCTGCAGAAAATGCATCCCCAGAACAGCATGATGTGCTGCATCCAGATTCAACAACAGAAATTCCCATTATTTCTGTAGGGGCTGCAGAATATGAAGCTTTAGAAGAACCTACTGAAGAAGAAGCTGCTCCAGAAGACATGCTACTGATAGTCCCTGATAACCACGCTGTAGTAGAACCAGATGCTTCACAAGAACCTCTTTCTAGTGCACCAGAAGAAGATAAATCTGTTGTTCCTGCACAAACTGAGATAGAAGAGTTAGTTCAAGAGCAACCTGTTTCAGAGGAAACAGCACCAGATGAGTCAGCCTCAGAAGGACCTGCAGTTATTGTTGCCATTGAATCTGTGGAAGAGGAACAAGAACAATATATCCCAATCATTTCCTTAGAAATGACGAAAGAGGAAGCTCAAAAGGAAGCTCCAGAGGAACATGTAAAAGAGGTGGAAGCAGTTGTCCCAATAATCCTGGAGGAAAATTCTGAAGAGGACCCTGCAACTAATAAGGAGCCCAAAGAGGAATCTGTCATCCTCTTTCCTGTAGAACTTGAGACCAATGAGGATAGTGCTGCAGAGGCAACATCACCACCAGAGTCCCTCCCAGAGTCTCCAGTTGTCATTGTGCCTATCCCAATAGTCTCAGAAGAAAATGATGAAGAGGATCCTGGCACCAATGAAGAAAATCTTCCCAGTACACCAGAAGAGGAGGAACCTGTTGTCTTTGTCCCTGCAGAACTTGAGACAGAAGAGGATGGTCAAGAAGAAACAGCACTACAAGAATTGGCCTCAGTAGAATCTGTTGTCATTCTCGTGGATCCAACTAGTGAGGAACCAGCTCCAGAAGACCTATTTCTCATAATTCCCCTGGAAGACCTAGAGGAGGAGGATCCAGAGGATAATACAGAAGAAGAAGAAGAAGAAGAAGAAGAAGAAGAAGAAGAAGAAGAAGAAGAAGAAGAAATTGTCCTTACAGAGGAACCACAGGATATAGCTTCTCAGGAGAATGACCCAGAAGAGAGTATGCCAGAGATACATGTAATAGCTGTCACTGAGACCCCATCTGAGTCTGAGACCATAGAGATAGTACTGGATCCAGTTGAAGAAGTCCCAGGAGCCGCAACAGGGCCCATAACTGAAGCCCCTGTTGAACCTTTCACAGCTCCTGCACCAACTGTCAATGATGCAGAGGCAGAAAGAGTTCCTGCCCTTGTGGGCACCAGTGATACAACGCACACAGAGGATTTTAAAGCTGCAGACACATTGACACCAAAGGAACCTGTGGGTAAGAATCAAATATTGAACTATTTAAAAAAAAACATTATGTTAGTTTATATTTGCCTACAATTTTAACTTGTCTGAAAAACTGAACCTGAACTTTTCTTCGTACTAACATTCCAGGACACAATTATCATTAATTATAATGACATTCCAAAAAATAGGTGGAAAAAAACCTGGGGCACATAACAGTGTTGTAACATGTTCATGAGCTTACAATGAGAAAAGCTGGCAATTAAAAGTGCTGATTTCACTAATGACAGTTTTGGTCTCCCAGCTCTGGTGAACAGGGGGGCAGTGCTCGAAGCAGGATTCGTCACACTGATGTCTCTTATCACTATTGGATTTGTTTGAACAACTATACTCAAGAAGCTGCAGTAATAAGCGTGAGTACAATAGTGTCATCAAATCTAATTTGTTTGAATCCATGATTATTATGAAATAGTTTGGTATGACAATTATTTCTTTTTGTTTCATCAAATAAATGTTTCTCTGTAACATTACACTGCTTCAATAACTATAACTGTACTAGGAAGCAGAAAAAGTTTTCTGGGCCTTCAGGACTGACAGCAATGCCAGACAACAACAACACTGTTGGTTAATCCGACTTTACAATTCTTTCTCTTGTTTCAGGTCACTGAAGTAAAGATCATTTGACTAATGAAGCTGTTTGATGGTAGAGCAACTGAAGCCCTGAGCTGAGCAAGTTTCACTGCATTGATTCTTCACTAAAGAAAAGCCAACTCCAAAGTTTGCACGACCAGAAAGCAACTAAAATAATGGAAACCGGCGATGGAAGAAATACTGAGATCTTCTACTTAAGTAAAAATAGCAATACCGTCACGTACAAATACACTATTACAAGTAAAGGTCCTGCATTTGTGTTTTACTAAAGTAGAAATATGGAAGCATTACAAGCAAAATATATTTAAAGTGTCAAAGGTAAAAATAAAATAGAATAACAGAATAACCCCTTACATATCAATAAGTAAGTGGCATTTTCGTCTTGCTAATTTTGACTCTACATATTTTTAAGTTTACATCTATGTTTTCTTGCCAGCAGTCATCTTATTCACTGCCTTTGTGTGCACATTTCTACTCTTTTTTTGTGGCAATCAGAAAAAAATAGCCTGAAACCAGAGGCAGGAATGTATACATGTGCATGTGCACAGTACAAACAACAAATGTAAGAGGGACCTATTTGTAAAATAATGGCTCTACTGTGCTACTAGTGGTCAAAACTCAACATGGTACCTTTAATCTATGACAGTGCATTGTTTTTTTACAGCCTGATGATAGGTTTTCTGTATAATCTTAAAAGTGCAAAGTAACTCCAGGTGTCAGATAAATGCAGTTGCGAAAAAAGTGCAATATTTCCCTGAAATGTGGTGGAGTAGGCCTATACATGTAACTATATATAACTATATATAAGCATTTGACTTCAACAGTGTGTCTTGACCTAATGCAAGCTGTCGAATGGCTATTATAAGCATTTTATTAGTTACTTGAGAAAGGTGGTTACATACTAATATAAAGGGTCTGGATATACCAGGATGGTATCGAAGTGTATTTTGAGAAATGTGAGCATGTGACTAACCTTACGTAAGCAGGTTGTCATTCTTCATAAAATGTGATGTGTAAGCATTTCTGAATGTTGTGATTCATCTGAGTGATCATGCTTTGATTTTAAAATTTATGGGTGATGATAACTTTGATGCACTTGTGATTTTACTTGCTGAGCTTTCTGATTGCTGGTCACTAAAGTAATGTTTAGTGCAGGTGTAGCGAATATGTTTTCTTTCTTTCTTAGGGTTGTTCAAACATCATTGTCCAGCCTTTAATCACAAAATGTCCTTTATGTACACCATATGCATTTCAACTGGCCTCATGGCTCACACAGTCCACCACAAGCACTAAAAAGTGCACACCTATCACTTTTCCTGTTCTGTCATGCAGCATGAGACGGAGAGCTCTCCTATCAATCACTCTTTGGCATGCTGCAGCACCAGCTATATGTTCACGGCTCATTCTGAACACGCTAAATATTTTTAGGATGGTAAGAGGCACATGATGTTCCACATGAATGTTTTCCACTGTGTTCTGTATCAAACCTGCACCCATGTAGAGAACATATATCCTATTGTAACTGTAGCCCACTTTTAATTGCACTTGTTTTAAAGATTCTGTATAGAATAAATGCTGATTTTTGCAAGACCTGGGAGTCAAGATTTATTCCTGTTTATTCCTGTAGAATTAATTTCACACATTTTACAAATTTATAGCATGTACTTGGCCTTAACATGCTTTAGAAGCCTTGGCATTTCAAATATTTGTTCATCTTTTATGTATTCATAAAGTCTAATTGAAGTCAGGATCTCATTTACAAGAGTGATCTGAGAACAAATTTAATATATACAACATCACTGAAAGACCAGCCAGTTATATAAAGCGGTCAGTACACACAGAGACACTAAATACAAATATTACTTAAAGTATTGACAGGTAAAAATTTAAATAAGATGATTGATAAATCAGCCAGGTGGATATCATGTTTGATATTAGCTTATTGCAGATATATCGGTTTCAGTGTATGAACAAAAAAATCCAGGACAGAAATGCTAAATCAGTTTTACAGTAAATTTAGAAAGAGTGTCACCAACAGTTTGCCCACCACAGAATGCTGACAAGTGGATTTTTCGGAGGTATTATGTCCTGCTTAGTATGCATCTTGCTCGCAGTTCTTTAAAGACACCAATCCATGTTTGTCTGTTTGTTGGTTTGTTTGTTTGTTTGACAGCAGGATTACCAAAAAAGTACTGAACCAATTTGCACTGAACTTTGTAGAGGGATGGGGCAGTGGCCAGGGAGGAACCCATTAAATTTTGGGGTAGATTTGGATTATTTACTATGAATTTGAATTTTTTTCTCTGAAGTCAGGTGTATGTTGTTTGACGCTGGCCTTGGCAGAGCCGTATGCTCTACAGCCATTTGTTATGTATCAACAAGAATGGCCCTAAGAAAGTCTTCAGAAAGACTTGCAGCCATCCAGATAGTTGATGTTTGTCTAAACACGTTGCATATTATGTTCTATGTAATTTGCAGTGTGTGGTAGGTTTCTTTGTAAAAATCTGGATGAATTGTGTTTATTTTACTGTCACTGTTCATGTGGACTTTGATTTGGCCATGGTACTCATTGTCTCTTTGGAATTTAATTATCAATCACCATGTCATTAAAATGACAAATACAAAGAAATCTGATGTATTCACTTTAACTGAGCTCTTTGTAATTAATCTTATCTTCTGGCAGTGTTGGATAGATGAGAGCTTTCTCAGTTTCTTTCAGTACACCTAAATATTTCTGTCATTGATATTTTGGACATCCTCATATGTCCTAAAAAGCAGACAGGCCTGTGAGAGCTGTCAGGCTGATGGACATGGGAAGGTCATCAGAGTGGAGCACAGGTGGAGGAATTTGACACCTGTGGAGGTGAAAGCTTGTGAAAAGGGTAACAGGAGTCAACCCATCTGGTTGTGGGATGCTTTAAGCTCTCTGGTCAAAGAAGCAGACAATGTGAGCGCATGAATAATCCACAGAATGATTCCTCTGGTGTGACAGCAATCCTGAGTGAATACAAATGGAAAACTCCAAACAGGAGATGTAATTAATATATAAACCCAAGCTGAGTGCCCTCAGGTGTACTAAATGCCTCTTTTAAATGACTTTTTAAGTCCTAATGTGGCATGAAATCACACTTTAAGAAGCTGTGACACAGATCCTTTCATAATCATTAACAGGAAGAATAGTGTAACTTCTTATTTTTGTGAATTTTGATGTAAGAAAACACAACTACAAAACCACTTTATTGTGAGGTTCCTCCTGTGCACTGTGCAGAGAGAAGATTTCCTACAACCACACACGGCTCACACATCACACATCCAGTCACAGCTAATACTTACTCGTCAGATGTAGTGTTATACAGACAGTAATACACAAGTGACAAAGATTAAATATTTATGTGTATCAGTCTTGTTGCACGGTGCACAAATCTGCAGGCAGAGAAACAGAGAATACGACCTGTTTGTAGTAGCACAGCAGCCTCTAGTGGCCACAGACATCACCTGTAAATCATGTAGCAGCCATGATCACCTGGCTTGCCCTTTGAGAACCAACTTAACTATTCTGGGAAGTTACAATACAGCCTAACAGGACCTCTGTGCTGCTGGTGATTAGATGATAGAGGCAACATGGACATGTGAACACTGAAGAAGACACCATTGCCCCAACTTCTATTTTTGTCTTGAAAGTACAAGAAGTAAAGTCTGTTTTGTTTGAGCTGTTTTTATGTTCCATATGATTAGAATAATGTCTTGGTTTTCTCCATAGAGGACAGGGGTTGACATTACAATGATATATACTGAAAGATGACATAAGCTTGTACCACACCAAAGAGCATTAATATTATAGCATCAGGTCACTATGGGCAACTAGCAGGACTGTTTTAAGACATTTTATTCTTATATTTTGCATCAGTGTGATGAAGCGCTTTAATTATCAGGTATTTACTTAACCAAAACAGGCATTCTTTTGACTATACTCCCCCCCAACAGTTTCTCATTAGATTTTCCATGAAATATACTATACAGTAGCCTATATATTGATAGTGTGATATTAAGTTTCTTATTTTGTGATACAGGATTTTATCAATATCACCCAACCCTGTTTCCATAATATCTAAAAGAAACAATCTACTTTTATTCATTGCACAATGTTTTCACTGAGCACTGGAACCAGATTGACTGTTTGACTGTAGAACACATAATTTTTCATCTATCCATGTCCATTTATCTTTTATTTCAAATGGATAGATACAGTATTTGGAAAGAACTAACTCTGAGACTCAAAGTGCCAGCACACTGTGTATTATCCTACTGCTGAAGTTGTGAAGGATCTCTTAACACACATTTTTTTTTGTGAAGTGTACTGCCACAACATGTAAACTTACACTCAAAATAAACTTACATATACTTAAAAAGATATTTTTGTGAAAAAAGGACCATCTGTGCTTTTTGAAACGCTGTTAAATTTTAAGCACTGCATTTTTATGTATCATTTTTCTGAACTTTTATTTTGAAATCCCATAAATTGCCCACTTGATATCAGGTCCTAAATTCCCACTGTATCACCTGTGTAATAAGGATCATGACAGAAAATAATTTGAATTTAAAAATATTAAAGGTTAAGGACACCATGTAGCCTGGATTTGCCTGGGTTCTTCTTAGCTATTCATGGATGCACAGATGGCACCAGCCTTCAGGCCCATTATGCTCACACATGAATCTAAGCAAGGTACTTAATTGGCATGGTTTCATGTTAGGCTGCAGTGTGGACAGGACCTGACTCCGAGCCACTGCCTGCTGGAGAGGAGACCAAGGCACCCTGGCGTCTGCACAAACCTCCTTGCGTGCAGACTAACTTGTACATCATTATTGCCCCATCCCGGTGTTTGTGTGTGTGTGTGTGTGTGTACGGGTCTGACAGGCTGCCTCTCCCAACTCCACCACACCACGAACCGAGTTACTGAGGAGGCTTTCGACTCAAGCCTCCATCCGCCATTTTCAGCAGATTGAAAGCAGGTAGAGCACAAACATCACAAGTCCCCGGTCAAACAAAGCAGGTAAGTGCGCGTAATGAGTAGCCTAGACCCAAAATAAGCCACCCAGCGACAGGCAACATTGAGGGAGGGAGCATAAAAAAAAAAAAAAAAAAAAAAAGCTCCAAGCACCTTAGCTGCGGCCAGCATCGGGAAGAATAAGGAGAGCGGTCGGTCTGCCTACAAGGGTAACAATAAACTGCATCCTTCAGGCGCTGCACGCTTCACATATCCGTCTGTTTTATTTGTCTTTGGCAACTTTTCTGATGATGAGCAGAGGCCGAACGCTTTAAAATCCGCACACGCCCACATTAAAACCTCCTGCTCCGTTTGTTACTTGAACTTCAGCAAGGAGGGATTTAAAAATGTCTGATCACAACTCCAGCACCAGCACCAGTGGGTTATGGCAAAAAAAAAAAAAAAAAAAAAAAATCAAATGAACCTCAATGAAATGGACAATGAAAAAAGTTCATGCACTTGATCTAAGAGGATATTAAAGAGCCTAAGTTAGAGAGGAAGGGTTATTGTCTCCTATCTGCCTTTGAGATAATATTAACAGAGCATCATCAAGTCTTTCAGGTCATAATATCTGCTATTGAGCCATGTGGGAGATGCATGGGTTTTTGTTTTTTTTGTAATGAATTCAGTGTGGTGTGTGAGCCTAGCCTCGCAACACATGGCTCAGCAGCTTATTGTGTTTCTGAACAATTGGCTTTTCTGTCAATTGGGACAAAAAGCAAGCTACTAAAGCATAGCAAGTGCCTGTGATGGGAACATTTTGAATAGTCTGTATGTCTCTAAATGCAATAAAGTTGAGAGTAGATTAATCGATTGGTGGATTGACAGAAAACTAATTGGCAACTATTCTCATTGTCCATTAATTGTTTGAGCCATTTTCTAAGCACATATTCACTGGCTCCAGCTTCTCAGATGTATGGATTTACAGTTGAAAACCTCATCTTGGGCTCTGGGAAGTTGTGACGAACATTTTTAATTTCATCAGCTGAAGCTCTAAAAGAAACCCAAAACAGCCTATTTGGATTTATGGGCTACTCTTCTCATGAAAGGGGCTTCAAACTGGTTTGTATCATCGGCTGACGAGGGAGAATGTAATATATTTAATATGCTGTCAACCTGCGGGTAAGTTTTTACATGTCACGTTATGTCCATGGTGAGGAGGCACAACACAGAGGTCTCTTGTCATGAACCTGGATGGAAATAAGTCATAGTAGATTTTGTTTTCATCTGGTGTCATGTTTCATACTGTAAAAGGCAGTTGTATTAGAAGGTTGGTGTGTTGCTTTTGCTGAGATGCAGTTGCCCTCTTTGTAATGAATCCACTTTGAGAAGACCCATCCACCCATTTCTTAATATACTCTAGATTTACAGCGTTATCACATGGACTGTATAGTTACAGTCCACTGAGACTGTGCCTGCTGTCTTTTGGAAACCCACCTGAAGAGGTGAAATCTCCTCATATTTAAAACTGAAGATAAATTTAACATGTCATGGATAATAGTATTTGACATGTTCACAGTGTTTTGAGCCTTTCTGATAAGAAATGAAATCTGCTGCTTGTCATGTATTGTAGGTCATGGCTATCACTGGAGGGACAGTGGAAACTCTGGATGAAATTCCAGCCCACGTGTGGAAGGGTTTGCCTGACAGTTTGTGCCTCAGACCTTCTGCTATTAATCAAAGCCGCATCGGTGAGTAAAAAACAGTGTCTGCTCTGTTTAGAAAACAGCTACTTGAATATCTTTTAACAAATACCGGGCTGATTTCCCCTTGCAATTCATGAGTTGTACGTCTCTGAAACCTTTTGTCTGCAACCTGTGATGCTGGACCACAGTGAGACCAAGCTACAAAGGAAAAACTTTATAGCTTCAGTTGATTTTTTTAAAAATAATTTTGTGGCTGGATGTTGTCAACAGGACGGAAATCTGAATGCCAGTTAGGTTCAGTTTTTGGTGACATAGTCGGAAATGTGTAAACAGTATGTTTATTATTGAAGTCATATTTAAAGGTGGTGTTATACTGAGAGGTGAGAGGTGTTTCTAGGTGTTTCTAATTTGCCCTAGGCTGTATGGGTGTACCTAATAAAGTGGACACTGAGTGTATGTATGAACAAGAAAATTAAAGAAATAAATATTTAAGTACACTTTTTCCCCAGTAATTGACATCAGGCAAATACAACAAAGAGTATAATTGTGAGAAAGTGAATGAATAAATAAATAAACATACAAATAAAAAATAAATCAGTATTGGATAGGTGCTTAAAAGCAGCCAGTCATATTTTAATACACTCAGAAAAATCATTTAACTCTCTGGTCTTTTTAGTATAGAATATTTTTTCAAATTTAAGAGGATTGGATTAATCCCATCACATTGTTGATTTAATTCATTTATCATTTAATTCTAAGGAAAAACTAATATAATGATACTTGTAACCTCGACCTCCCGTTAAACAAAATACTCTGTCTTTGTACACAGTCACATAAATATTAAGATTTAAACAGAGGTGTAGGGGAAAACAAATCAAAAGCATAATCGGTTTTGAACAAGTCTTAGGGTCGAGGTTGTGAGTCAGAACCAGTTGTTATGACAAGTGTTTGTAGCTGTTCTGAACGGCAGCACTGGAAGGAGGAGTGCAAAGTGGGTCATTGTAGGTGGGGTGCACACAGTGATCTTTTAAATAACCACATTATCAGACAATCTCTCCTGGAAGGCATTCACCGTGTTGTTCACATGAAAAGTGAAAGTGAAAGAACTGTTTCTATCAGGAGTGAAAAACAGAGAGCACAGCTGGTTCACACAGCTTCTCAACTAAAACATGGAGTAGTTGTGAATTTTGGATTGTCTGTTTTGGAAGCAACCACAACACCACAAAGGTTTTTGGGGGTCTCAAAGGTATGAGACATTTTTCCTCATTTTTATTTTCAGGGGTCTGGGCCACTCGGATCATTCCTAAGGGCAAGAGGTTCGGGCCATTTGTTGGAGAGAAGAAAAAAAGGTCCCAGGTGACCAGTAATGTTTACATGTGGGAGGTATGTTACAGGTTGCTCTGTTCGCTACTTTCCCTGAAACACTTACCTCCTTCTTTGTGGTAGTCACTGCAGAGTTCAAACGAGCCCAACTACATTCTGCATCAAGTACAGCACCTACAGTTCCAAAGAGTTTGCACTAAAGCTATAAAGTCGGCTGTCAGCTCTTGTAGGCAGACAATACGTTAACGCAATCATCTGGAATTTTCAAGGCTCAACAACTGTCCTGGAGGAAAATGAAAAGCTTTTGTTATTACATTGCTATGACAAATTCAGCCTCCAGCTTCCACTTTAACAGAGGTGATGCAATTGAGTGCTCCTATTCAGGTTTTCTAAATAGATTAATATATACATGTATATTTTTACCTGTGTCCTGCAGGTTTATTTCCCAGCACGTGGCTGGATGTGTGTCGATGCCACAGACCCCATGAAGGGGAACTGGCTGCGATACGTGAACTGGGCACGCTCCAGTGAAGAGCAGAATCTTTTCCCGTTGGAGATCAACAGAGCAATTTACTACATAGTTTTAAGGGTAAGTTAAACACACATTCATAACGCTTAACAGGTCATACATCCAGTAGAACATGCACAGAAAAATGGACATATGAATAACAAGATGTGTGAAAAGTCTTCTGGGTTGGATTACTTTTCAAAGAAGGCACACAGGAAGATTGTTATGATCTGAGAACCACAATTACACTAGGTTACATACAGTATATCAGCATTAAGTATTTATATAAAAGAAAAAAAAAATCAAGTTAGTATCTGTAATTCTACTCCCTCTACTACATTTCAGACTAGAAACATTGCATTTATTTAACAGAGCAGTTACTTGTTACATTGCTCAACAATGTCATGAGCTTATGAAATACAATTCACATTTACTTCCTGTATAAAATAGCTAGAACTAGCTCCATCTTGACCAGCTACAGCGGATAGATACTACCACACCCTGATGCATCAGTATTATCAATATAATAATCGAATAGTACCACAATAATAAACCACTCTCTGAAATTTTCTGCAGAAAGAGTTTCTGACAATACTTCGCTAGTTGTGCTTGAGTAAGATTTTCATACATGCATCATTTTGAAATGACTAACTGTAAAGTATGGCTTGAAACCTAACAGCCATTGGAAATTATGCAAATGTGAGAACTGGTTAAACTGAGTCATGGTATTACATCCCTGTTCCAGTGGATGTGCTACATTCAACATACTACGCAAAGTTTGAACCATTACAGAATATAATGCAGCAGACTATGATTAAAAAACACTGTCAAATTCCATACACCCACTAGACAGATTAGATGCACAGTGGCCCAAATACCCCCCCCCACCCCCCTTGCCGGGCTGTGATTGGTGGCCGACCTCATCTCTCATTGTTGCAGCCTATCGGGCCGGGAGAGGAGCTGCTGGTGTGGTACACAGTGAAAGACAACCCTGAGATAACAGCTGCACTGGAGGAAGAAAGAGCCAGCAGTCTGAGCAGGAAAAATTCACCCAGGACGAAGCGAGGTGAGGCCTTACTCTTACCCATGATGACATTTCTTCTTGGTTTTATCCTCGGACGTGCGCGGTGCACACATGCCACGCTTAGTCAGCCACGAGTTGATTTTCTCTGCAGCTCAGTCGAAGTTGTGTCTGGCGAGCTAGCTAGCTGCAAATGAAGGAAGGCTAGTGGGAGCTAACGTTAACGGTTGCGATGTGTGGGGCTTCTCTCCACTTTCATACCCGACCTATAACTCGTCGCTGCGAGCGGATTCAGCTCTAAATAACGACCGGCGAGCCAACCCGTTCGCCATAAAACATCCCGTGTAGCCATTACACGAGCATCTGAGCAACTTTTTAGCAGCTTTTCCTCCTCCTGTGGGTCCTGACGTTGTCGAGGATGTGACCTTCCTTGAGTTCCTAAAGCATGAAAGCCATCCATCGGCGAGCCTGTCTACATGATGATGGCCTAGCAGGGTAGCTAACTAGCTGGCTGCCTTATCCGACTGGAGGCTAGTTAAAGTACAGGTGTAGGATAACAACCTATAATACAGACTTTATATCTCGTGGCGAGTGTTTGAAATTATCCTTCACCTCGATTTGGGTCCAGAATAACCAGTTCATCGAGTTGTCAGACTTGGTTTTGCATGCTAGCATTAGGCTAAACGGCTAAGTCTGAACACACGGACATCTCCGTGTACAGGAACAGATGGCAAACTGTATGGAGTAAATTATTATTAAAATAATTATTATATCACCATGGGGGGGAGATGGTTAACACTATGTGGCATATTCTAACCGGTCGTTCAGGTGTTACAAGCTGGTTTGATCGAGCATTAACATTTCGTGACTTCAGACATCAAAACCTAAAAATAACACCACAGAAACGTCATTTAGTTAACCTTTTAATTGATTTTTTGAATAAATCAATAACAGACTCAAACGTGCTGCTGATAAAGTGATGGATATAACATCAACTGAGCTCTTTATTTACCAAGAAACACATTTAAATTCGTCCATATGAACTTTGGACATTGTGTTTCCTAAAAAAAAACAAAACAATTAGATCATGTGGTTAATTCAGTGCGTGACTAAGAAGAAGAGGGTAAAGTGATGAAAATGTATATATTCTTACCTGTTGTGGTCTGTTTTTGACTTAGTTTTGGCTTCACCTGTTTATATTTGGGGCTAAGGCACATTGTGTCATATAGTGTAATATATCATACATTAAAGAAATATACATCAACATACATACATCAAAGAAATCCTGTTGAAAATATAATACCACCGAGGATAAAATAGCCCCTGTGTAGTTATTATGTCATTAAGATTTTTATTAAGATGTTATTACATCAACAAGTGAATATAGGCAACATCCAGAAAGTCACATCTGTCATTGTAACTCCTGAAATGTCTGTGAAATTAGGTAGTAAACCAAATTTGAGGGCTGCAAGTCGTGAGGTTTTATGCCCTTTATTTTACAGGCTTGTTAATAAATGAGCTTTGCGTTATTTTTTTGTGAGAAGACGTTGTTTAGTTTTCTGTCTAACCCTAAAGGCAGTATCTTCTAGGACATCATCTCTCTTTACTGAAGTGAAATGGCTTCTGGCAGGCATGTAGTTGCTGTACTGCATAGTTAACCTTGATGAAGTTAGCCTGCCTAGCCTGTTAGTTTCATTTTAATATCAAACATCCTGCATGTTACCTAAGCTATCTATGCCAGAGTTGGTGTAGGTGTCAGCTCAGTGAGTACTAGATATAAAAAAAGATAATGACAGAAAAGGCTACGACTATAAAATGCTAGTGCAGTTAGATTATGAATATGTTTGGTTAGTTAAGTTGCCGCTGTAGATTTAGCAGAATGCCTCTGACCATGCTGGTCAGATGACTGACCTGCAGCATTTGTTTCTCTGGTATGAATTAGGCTTTGTGGGCCAGGTCAGGTGACCTTGTTGACACACTCCTATGATGGAGACGTGCCAGGGAAGCCTCTTGAGTTAGACCTGGCTTAGAAATTCAGAATAGTATCATGTTAGCAATTGTCTGGGGCTCAATTTGATGTTATTTATCAATTGTCGTATTTATATTACTGATGCATGCAAGCCCATATTAAGTAAAATGTGAGGCTGCTTAAAGATATTCCTCGAGGTTAGTTCATACATTTCAATTTGAATTTTAAAGCAGTAACTTTTTAAAGTTTTCTTTATGGCTTTTTAATAATTTACTGTGGTAGTATGAGCACATGAGATGGAACTGTAAAACTGAGTTAAAGGTCTTGTTGACATAGGTTTCATGTGTTATCTTAAAAATCTGTTGATCCTTTTGTAGGTCATGTAAAAAAGTTTGTTTTTCAAGGAGCTGTTGTGTCCTTTTACCTGATTGAAGGCCATTTGATCACTGGAATTAGTTTGCAATATGTAACCTAACCCAAAAATGTATTTTTAACCACTTTCCAATGATCTTGTGAGAAATTGTATTTTGTAAATAAATATTTATCATCAATACGATAAAGTGACTGTTTAAATCAGTTTCTTAATCAGTTTTATTAATACTTTGTTGTAGAAATTTCTGCCAATTAAATATTTGTGAGAAATAATTAGCACTGGCAAATGATTTTATGATGTTGTAATCAGTTTTCTACACTTTTTATTCATAAACCTGTATTTTTTTTTTTGTCATCAAGCCTGATACAAACTGATGTGTGTGTTTGTGCTGACAGCCAGGAGAAAGCTGCTGGAGAGAGCCAGACAGTCGGGTTTGGGTGGATTCAAGAAAACAAGTGGAACCAAACCTACTGTCAAGGAGATGTGGGATGGAGACGAAGGTAAGTTGATATATTGTCATGATTAAGTGTAAATTAGCACTGTTCAACTGAACATGTCATAAGGAGCACAAATTGCTATTCATGATTATTTGTTAACAGGTTTGAAGGAGGAGGAAGATGAGAGGCCAACAGCCTTGGCGACCTCGCAGGAACTCCAGGAAACCCATGCGAGGGGAAGCACTGACCATAAAGATGAACAGTATATATCAGCAGGATTGATGGACAGGGGAAATAAGGAGGAGGACCAGGAGGAGGACGAACAAGAGGAAGAGGATGAGGATGTTGATGATTTGATGGATCCAATTGAAGCACAGCAGCAAACTGCTCAGCATTCACCTGCAGCTAATTCCATGCAAAATAAGCAGCCTGGCCCATCGCTGACCTGTGGTGAAGAAAGCCATAAGGATTCAGAGCTAAAATTAGAGTCTTCCTCATTTAGAGGGCAAGAACCAGAGGTCGATCCTGATCCTGATCTTGACCTTGACCCTGACCCTGACGGTGACCTTGAAAGTGATCCACATGGAGAGTCATATCCCTGTCAGTACTGTGAACGTCACTTCTCCACCAGACAGGGTCTGGAGCGTCACATACACATTCATGCCATCACCAACCAGCAAACACAACTGTTTAAGTGCCGGTACTGCAGTAAATCTTTTGGCTCACAGGTAGGGCGGCGCCGGCATGAGAGAAGGCATGAGAGTGGGCCTAAGAAAAGGCCCGGTTCTCTGGCTGGCACTGCCAGTCTACTCAGTCCCATTGTGCAGACAGATGTCTCAAGTCCCGACTGCACCAGCCCAACTAGTCAGTATATAGCCATAGGGTCCCAGTTTACTGGAGGAGCTCTGCACAACTCTGAGATGCAGAGAAAGGAGTTGGGGCCCCATGCTGACCGCCCCTTTATATTGGATGAAAATGGGGAGTCAAAGGAACTCCATCCCTGCAAGTATTGCAGTAAAGCTTTTGGCACACACACCAACATGCGGCGACACCAACGCAGAATACATGAACGGCACTTGTTACCAAAGGGAGTTCGTAGGAAAGGAATGTTGCTGCAAGAGGCGTCGGCACAGCAAAAGCAGCAGCCTGATGAGTCCCCCAGTGCCAGCCCTCCGCTCGTCTATGAGCCCAGCGCAGACACAGAAGATGAGGCAGACAGAGACGATTATGCAGTTGACATATCTAAAAACATCTCTGAGAACTTGAGCTTCTACATCGATGGCAAGATTGTGTCCAGCAGTTCAGTGAGCAGCTGTGAGGTGATAGAGGTGGACTCCAGATCTGCAGCTTTGTTTGGTCTGGACACGGTCATAATCAGCCCAAATCAGATCGGTCAAGCACTGAAGGTGGAGGGGAGAACTAGTGCTGCAAAACAAGTCTCCAGCATTGGCCAGTCAGCAGCAAAGAGGAGAACATCTACACCCCCATTTGTCCCCAGCCTTAAAGTGGAGACAGAATCAGTGTCTTTCACAGGCTCTTCATCATCTTCATCATCCTCTACATCCTCCTCATCTAACTTGCTAGTGGGAGGACTATTCCAACAAGCCACAGATTCATCAGCATTTCAAAGAGAGAAAACGGTTTATCTCTCACCTAAGCTCAAACAGCTCCTTCAGACACAAGATATTCAGAAATCCACCATTACCCTGATAACAGAAAGCCATAGACTGGCCTCTCCGCTGTCAGTCACGCCGCTGCAGGGGGGTTCAGGCAGGTTTAAAAGAAGAACTGGTTCTCCCCCATCATCTCCACAGCTCAGTCCTACTTGTAAAATGGAGAGCTGTAAAGCTGAGGTGGCAGGCTCATACACCCTTAAGGTGCCAAAGGTGGAAAGCAACAGTTCATCACCTCCTGGGAGCCTACTGGACAAAGATGATGGGGATAGCCTGAGCCCTTCTGGAAATAGTATGCATAGCCAAACTTCTCCTAGTAGCGGAGGAAATTCCTGTAATCAACAGCCCTTGGATCTGTCAAACTCTGTCAGCAGGAAAAGTGATAGTTTGAACAAGGTGCTTGGGGATTCAGCTCTTGATTTAAGTTTGCATCGTAAGAGCACCATCGAGTCTGAATCAAAGGGAAGTCCAGCACCACAGCCCTTAATAAAAAAGAGAAAGCCTAATACCAGCATGCTTGAAAAGGTGTTAATGAATGAGTATGTAGGTCTAACTTTGCCAGGAGAGGAGGGCCCCTCAGCCTTAGCAAACCTAAGTTTTTTCCATTCTCGTTCTCCAAATCTTGCATCAGAGTCTGCCCACCCCTCTCCGCCCTCTTTGACCCCTGTCACCATGAACCCGTCTTCACCCGGCACCTCTAGTGTGACATCTCCAACACCGCCTCCTCCTGTGCTACCAACCATACCGTCTCCACTGGCTATGCCTAGCTCTCCTCTCTCTCAGCCTTCAGACTCATCTGCACAGAGACCTCTTCCTGTCCTGTCGCCAAAAATGTCTCCAAGATCAGATGAACACAAGCCCCTATCAGACTCCGAGGAGATTTTGTCAGCTGAAGAAAACAAAGATGAGGAAGAGGACCATATCTCTGAACCGATGGACTCCTCAAACACTCCACCTAAAGACCCCCTTAATTGTTCAACAGCAAGCCCTCCTGAGCCTGCATCAGTAGATCAGCACACTACAGAAGATGTCTCTGTGACTACAACTTGTTATAGTCTGCTAAATGGAAAATTGAACCAAGACCTTGACTCAGTAGCCGAGATTTCTTTGAAATCTGACTTTGCTGCCCTGCCACCCCAACCAGAATCTTCATCTTCCTCACCATCTCCTTCTCCTGCATCACATGATCCATCCCCATCACCTGTCCCACCATCCCTCCATCAGATTAAGATAAAAGAAGAGCCCGAGCACTGCATAGACAAGTTGTCAGTTATGAATCATGCACCTCAGGATGGTGTTGACACTTCACCGCAGCCTGCTGCTCTTGATAAACCTTCTGACAAATCCTCTGCAGCAGAGGAAGTTGACTCAACATACTGCAAGACTTTTGTGTGTAATGTCTGTGAGGAGCCATTCAACTCCATCAAAGAGCTCAGTGGACATATCATAGATCATGCTGCAGACTGGCCTTTCAAGTGTGAATTCTGTGTGCAGCTATTTGGTGACGCACCCGCTTTGCTGGCTCACCGGACAACACTACACGGAGTGGGCAGGATCTTTGTGTGCTCCGTTTGTTCCAAAGAGTTTGCCTTTCTCTGTAACCTCCAGCAGCACCAAAAGGATCTGCACCCAAATGAGATCTGTTCAAATACTACTGTAGAGAGCGGCAAGCTCAGGCCACAAAACTACACAGATCCATCCAGAGCCAAAGAGGAAAGCAGTCCCTCAACACCAGCACCAGAGATGACTGATGACCCTGCTCCACTCAATGACTCGGATTTAGCAAAAGAAGAACCTGATGTTAATGGAAATCATGCGGAGGATGGAGCAGAGGACCCTAATGAGGAGCTTTACACTACAATAAAGATCATGGCCTCGGAAGGAGGGAAGCCGAAAGGCCCAGACGTTCGCCTTGGCATTAATCAACACTACCCCAGTTATAAACCACCCCCTTTTCCTTATCATAGCCGTTCCCATGCTGGCTCTGTGGCCTCGGCTACTAACTTTACCACCCACAACATACCACAAACCTTCAGCACTGCCATTCGCTGCACCAAGTGTGGCAACAGCTTTGACAACATGCCTGAACTGCACAAGCACATATTGGCCTGTGCCAATGCTAGTGATAAGAAGCGTTACACTCCCAAGAAAAACCCCATCCCCCTCAAGCAAATAGTGAAGAGCCCTAATGGAGTCGTGTCACCCACAGCAGCCACTGCAGGCCAGAGTGCTTTCCGTAGAATGGGTCAGCCAAAGAGACTTAACTTTAATCAAGATACTGGTAAAACAAAAATGAGTGCCCTTAATAAGAAGAAAAACCAGCTTGTTCAGAGGGCAATTTCACAGAAAAATAAAGCTGCCACTACTGCAAAGAAGGCTACCGTTAAAGTTGAAGAAGAGCAGGCCTCTAATGTGTGCCCCCACTGCAGCCGGGAGTTTACTTATCCTGCAAGTCTCAGTAAACATATGGTAGTCAGCTGTCCCATGAAGCCTGTTGTGAAAAAGGGCAGAAAAGGTCTAGCAGAGGTAAAAAAAGAGGCAGTGTCAGTGGTAGATAGAAACGTAAATCTTAGGAAGAAAGCTTCAGACTGTGAAATACCGCAGACAGAGCTGGGGCCTAAACCCCTGGGAAAAACTAGAGCTCGTAGCTCTGGTGCAGCAGACCCTGAACCCTCCCAGGCAAGCAAAGGAAAAACTGCTGCTACTCTCGGGCGACTAAAGAGGCCTGCTTCGTTCCCAACCCCAGTTTCTGCTAGCAAAAAAACGAAGAAGAGCCAAGTTCAGTCTCTACCTCCCACCCTGTCATCCCCGGACACTCCCAGTGACACTGCACAACAACGGCCAGCCATGAGAATGCAGCGTATGGGTAAGGAGGCAGCACCCAAGAGATTAGCAGAGGCCAAAGCTCCACTACCACCACAGCAGCTGAAGAAAGAGGAGCGGTTCTCCCTGCGAACAAGAGAGAGAGTAGGTGGTCCAGTCACCAGGAGCTTACAGATGGCCAGTGCAGCTCCTCCTGCTGAGGTTAAAACTGAGGAACCCCCAATTCTAGAGCCAAAAGAGACTCAGGTGAGAGATGAACCTTTTTCTCTTCTTCATTTGCATATATTGGTTACAAACTAAACTTAAGGAACCTTCAAAAATATTGCGTTTTATTGTCCAATAAACAATGTTTCTCCAGAATTGAGTTTTTTCAGATAAACTAATTATTTTACTTTTCAATTTGAATAAACTATGAAAAATCTATTTGAATATTTGAAAACGCACATAGCTGCAAACAAGGCTGTTTTACTTGGATCATGAAACTTCACATTTTGAAGATGTATAGTTTTCGCAAGGCAGTGGTAATTCAAAGAACTGAATTTAGTTGATACATTATCAGATTGTTGGAAACCTGTTACAGGTCTGTTTTTTCCTGAGGTGTTACTTGTAGAGTTATTCTCATTTTATTTTCATTTTTTCTTCCAATATTTTCTTGATTAATCACTGTGTTTATGAAATATCAGAGAACAATGAAACATCCCCATCACAATGGACTGGAGCCTCAAGGTGATGGGATTAAAATGTCCAACCAACAGAACAAAACTCAGATATTCAGCTAACAATGTTGAGACAATGAAAAACAGCAAATGTGTGTCAAAAATTATCAAATTGTTACTAATTAATTCTCTCTGTCAGTTACTTGATTTATGAACTAATCATTACAGCTCTGTGTTGTTAATCTTTGTTTGTTACAGGAGGTGCTGATGAAGTGAGCCAAGTGGACGTTGTTGAATTCCTGGGAATACGGTGCCCACGTTCTCAGGCAACGCTCTGGACTAATCAAGGCACTGACAGCACTGAGGATGACCTCTTGTGGTGGGCTTATTCACTCAGAATAAGTGAAGTTTGCTTGTCTCATCTGCCTTTGTTGGATTTAAGGAGGGAACCCCTCTATCTTCCATCTATCTTGTGAACTGAACTGAGCCTCGATTTTTAGCCAGCCTTGCAAAAAAAAAAGAAAAAAAAAAAAGGAATAAGAAACTGTAAATGACATTGAGTTAATATATACACTATGTGTCATTACTTGACCCAAAACAGTAACATTAGGGCTCCGTTATTTTGGAAAGCTGATATATTGCAAATGGCAATCATGTATCAGTTAGGGTTAGGGAAACTTGTTTATTCTTTCGTTCCTTATTTTCCCCCTTTCGTTGTTTAGATTTTTGGATGTTTCCAGAGTCTCTTAATGCATGTGCTGAATAGAGTATGAACTAGATAAAGCCAATTTCCATGTCTCCCAATGGGCACCTACTTCAGTTTATACATGATTTGCAAAGTATGTATGTTTGATTTAAATTTCTGTAGTCATTATATTGTAGAATATATCTTATTGGTGTATTTTTTTTTTGTTTGGGAAACAAAAATGAAAATGGCAGTTGTTTACTGCAACAATTGGTCCTCAGGAACACTGTATATGTGTGTGATAGGTATGTGAATGGTTATGGTTGGATGTGTGGCCTGACAGCTATTCCTTTGGTCTAAATCTCAAGTATGTCTATTTTTACTTGCTTTCTGTTTTTTGTTTTGTTTATCTGACATTAGCAAGTAATTCCAATTGTAAAATGGTGGGAATTATGTGTAAACTCCATAAACAATGTCCATCTTGAAAATAACTTTTAATATCACTCATACAGCCCAGTGTTCTTACAGCACTTTAAAACAAAGCAGGATAGGTATGATTGGCTTAATTAAACAGTGAATAATGGAATGTACTCAGGTCTGTTGCACTTTGCAGACACTGGTAATTTGCGCCAAATTGGTGCAAATCATTCATCTAATCTCAAATACTACTTTTAAAGGCCTTTCTGTCAGCAAATCACTAAATTGGGTGTCTCTGTTAAGCAATTTGATAAATGAAAATGACACATGAACCTACTTTTATAGCCAAAATGCATCATAATCACTCAGATCCTCGGAGTAAAGTTGAGTGCTGCAGTATTTTTTATTTTTTTTGTCCGTTCGGAGTGGACTTCTTAAAGTTGCTTCATGTGTCGATTTTCTTAGAACAGCAATGCCACAGTAATGTAATGATTTTTGCTCTGAGGACAAAGTCATCTTTGTTTCAGTGAGTTGATATATTTGGTAAGACTGTACATGATGAAAATGTCTCTTAGTCCCTGCCAGTGAAAAGCTTCTTATTTTTAGTTTTATAGTCTCTCCAGTGCTGACCCCACTTTTTCACTCTTAACCATATTCATTGTACCACAGAGACAGACACACAGGCAGTGCTTAAGCGCTTGTAGCATGTTATGGTAAAATAAATTGAACAATATGATTTGAAGCTAATTTATATTTCCATGAGAAATTTTCATGTTTTGCCTTTCAGCATCAAGATTATGTATTTAAGGATGAACAAAGACAAAAAAATCCCAAATGACCTCAAGTAAGACATTACTGTAATTGACATAATAAAAATTTTTTTTTTTTTTTTCAATTTGTGCAATGCTTTTATTTTTACTTACAGGCTTCCCAGTTATACCCAGCTCTGCAAGATATGAGTATAAACAAGATACACATGTAATAGGTGGAAATTGTTCTCTAATATTGAGCTACTTTAACCCTCAAAGACCGTTTTCGCCCATTAGATTTGTATCCTTTATAGTAATGGAGTTTTCAAGTTCATGATTTAATGTGCCCTTCATTTCTACGTTATCATAGTTTACTCGTCCTGTAAAAATTAAGAATTACTTTGTGGAAGTAGATGGAGAATGTGATTAACTGCACTCATAAGTGGGTCTGACTCCTTGAAGACTGTTTTATTCCCCAAGACTTTTTTTTTTAACAGACACCCCACCATTGCAGCTGTAATAAATTTTTTCAGACTACATTTGCTGATTGCCTTCTCTACTCACCTGCCAGGTCATGAAAAAGAAATTTTAATTTCCATTTTATTTGAGTTTGATAGAAATTCACATTACAAGTTGCCCTTACTATGCAGGTCAGGCAGCTGCTACCGCTCAGCATGGCCATTGTCAGCTTGCTAGTTAGGGCGAGATCTGTATCTATTTTGAGAGCAGTGTACTTGTCAGGGAGGTTGATTTGTGAGTCATGCAGTACCTTAAATTCTTACCTTTGCTATGTAGCTCCACATTTTTTTGTGCTCAATGTGGGGACAAAATAAGCAAATTGTGCAAGAGTGGTTTGTTATTCAAAGATTCTTGATATTTGCATTTTTATCAAATTATTTGCAGAATCATTGGATTTTGGACAACTTTGTGAAATGTCAAGGTTTGTGTAGATGTGGTCATATGAGCTTGGCTGTCTCCCATCTTAGTATTTACTGGGTAATCACCGTGTCACATCGTAAGTGTCTTATTGCTTCATATTTTGTTTCTTTATATGGCCACTACTATGCACAAAGTCACACATGTATATTACAGTCATAAATCACAGCAGGATTGATATCGCTAAAGCAATAAAAAAAACGAACCTGTTCAGTATTGTGCACACAATCTTCAATTATTCCTAATAATTCAGCAAGCTACATTTTTGTAATACTCTGGTAGTCAAATAAAACCAGACAGAAACAAAAATTTAATCTTTAAAACCACATATCAGCAAACTTATTATCACATGGTCTAACAACACAAGTGCAGACTTAGTGCATATGTAAACTGGACATATATTGTAATCCGCACATATACAAAGTAGTGGCATTATTATTTGGAAAACTAAAACAGAATAAGTATTAGGAGCAAATGTATTAATAATTTAGTGCACATTTCTTGCCAACTCGCAGCAGTACTAAACTTCACTCATCTTTCAAGACATATTTTTAGTACAATATATGTTTGTAGTGTATATCCTTCCAAAATAAAATGTAGTTTGAGAAATGATATTCTATAAATATTTTAAGAATCCACCCCAGCAGTTTTAAAACTGAACCTTTTCCCATATAAGAATAATAATATATACAATAATGTAACAGTTTGTTTCTGGAAAGAGGGGAAAAAAAAAGGAAGACCAAAGCATCTCACTATCACTGCTAGTCATGTCACGTGTTAACAATGAATTCCCTTTTCAAGCTCTCATCTGACCTGTGTGCATCTGCCAGATTTTTTTTCGTCCAGACCCGATCTGTCACACTTTTGTACCTTAATGAGGAATCAACCACATCGGACTGAAACACGCTCCAAATGTTAGACACAAATTCAAAGAACTGTGATATCGGGTGGAGTGGATCCTTATATAACATGAGCGTATCATGATGATGGATATGGTTATGAATTAAATGCAATCTGTATGTTGGATTTGATCCACAGGCGGGATTTTTCTTTATTCAGTGGGATTGGGAGATGTGTTTATTTGCCCCAGTGCCATGATGGTATAGTTTATGGCTGGATGTTGTTTATGGGTTGTTTAGCTGTGTGTGTGTGTGTGTGTGTGTGTGGGGCGAGTGCTGCACCATACTCATGCTGTCAAGGTGAAATATCACTGCACTCTCTCTTGATTGCTGTGTACGGTGCTTCAGCCCTATTCATAAAAATGCAATTCCATGCAACTCTGTGCCTGGCTTGACGAAATAAACTACGATACACCAGAGAGGCTGATTTAAGACGGAAAAGAGCACCGAGGCTGCTTTAGGGGTTTGTGCTCAATTACCACCATGCAGAGGGTTCAGTTCAAGCAACCATTTGTGAAAAAAAAGCTCAACTTAGACCTGGTATGAACCTACATCATAATCACAAAATACTGCACTACACTACTTGATATTGGTAATGTAATTGTGTTTTTGGGGTTTTTTTCGGAGAAGTTAGCTCATCTGACAAAGCAAATACAGTTTGAGTTGAGACAACCATCCTCCTTTTTTAATCTCAGTAAACCATTGCACGCTGGATTATCTAAACAAGACTGTCTACTGCCAGGGTAGCAGCTCCGTGAGGCTGTGCTGAGCCACAGTGGTGCTGTGAGCTAAATACGAGCTAAGCTTTTTCACTGTACATCATATAACAGACATTAAGCATGCTCACAATGGCGGTGCAAACACACTGATGTTAAACAGATGGATTTTTTTTTTTTTTTTTTACCACATTCACTGCCTTAGTTTAGTGTTTAGGCTTTCTAAGATTTAGTAGTTAGTTAGTGAGTTAGGGGAATGCCATTAGATTTGCAGGTATTTGGTCATAAATCAAAGCACTGCACAAATTGAAATTTTGACTTGATGGAGGCAGGGTATTACAACTGATCCTAAGGGGGGTGAGGGCATGAATGTGTGTGCAGATACAGCAGTCAGGACCAAAGCGGTGGGGGGACTGACTCATGAAAACATTACTTTTATTGTGCACGCATGGTTTTCACAGAACTCCAACAACATGTTAACACATAATGATGTTTTTAGTAATACCTACTTCACTGGAATGCTGCTTTTAAAGGCAGGAAGAGCATACTATACTATGTGATTGTACGGAAGCTGCAATAAATCATGAGGGATATTTTAGTTGAAATATCATACAGCCTAAATTACGCATTTCCGGGCTTCCTGGATATGCAGCAACTAATGATTATCTTCATTTCTAAATAATCTATTCTTTTTTGGAGTAATTTTATGGACTAAATGTTTGGCATATAAAAAAAATCCCTCAAAGTCACAATAATATAAAACGCAGGAAATCATGTTCTCAGCATTTTTATTTATTTATTTTTTTTGAATGATTCATTTCTCTATCTAAATTGTTGCCAATTCATTTCAGCTAATCAACTGATCAACCTAATTGTTCCAGCCTTTGTGTAAACAGTATGGTTCTAGCTTTAAAATGTCAGCCAGTATTTTACTTTATGTTTCTTAAAACAAAAGATCTGGTTGAATACAAGGAATCTAGATCAGACTGTTTGCTGCTATTGAACTGTACGGTTACTTATCGTCTAGAGAAAGATAGCTGCCAGTGACAGAGACACAGTGGGAGGGAATGACAGCTGCTCATACATGACAATATACAGCCTCCTGAAAAAGCTCACTCTGCCCCTTCTTCCCCTTCAAAGAGAATGACATTAAAGTTGATGAAGATGGAGAGGAGATTTATTCTGCTGGGCATTAGTCTGTCAGACTTGAAAGTGAAGTCGTGTCTCGAGTCTTTTCATTGTTTCATTGTGAAACGCTTGTGTTTTGTTTGACCTTAGCATTCTGCAGGTTCTACACATGTGTAGATGCAACCACGTTTTTTTTTTTTTTTTTTTTTACTGCTTCTGGCTTTGTGGTTTTGTTAACATACTTAATGTCACAGTTATTTCCTTTCATGCTTTAAACACTCTGCATGGTTTTCATGTCTTGCCATTATGTTTTCACCTGCAGAACCACCTGCTTTAGTCAGCGTGCCCACCCAGCCTTCCTCCCTCGCTCCCACTGTGGCCCGTTGAGCATCCTGCCATTTCCTTTCAAAACAGGAGGATGTGATGCGAGGATGTGAGTGCTGTGGTCAGGTCTCCGGTGTGCTCGCCTTGCAGAGCAGTGGTGTGAGAGATGGCTCCATGACAATGGGCTTCCTGGCAAAGTTTTTTTTCTTTTTGCTCTGGAGGAAATGGGTCGTTAAACCCAGGTTTTAGAGGCTGCAGAGAGTTAAGACAGTGCAAAGATGTCCCGAGTGTGATAATATGCTGGAATAATTGTGTCAGTCTTGAATGAGGTAGCGGTCTCCATGCCAACTGCTGCACAATGTGTACTATGCAGCTAACTGTGCCTCCAAGGCCTGGGAGGTTAAGACGATCTCGTAACACGTGCTCGTGCCGCTGTTAATTTTCTTATCACAACACCTTCATGTACCTTTTTGCTGAAGCGTGTTTTCACACGTCAGTAAATCAGACTTTTCACTGTGCACAGCTTCACCAGAGCTGTTGCACTACACTAAGAGGCAAGTAGGGGTTTATTTTTCAGTTGAGTATGAGCTAATTTTTATTTTATACTCAGCAGTTTTCTACAATTCCTTTTCAAGATGAAGCCTCTGGAAACCAGCAGCTGTACCAGCCCTACTTTTCACTTTTTATACAGCCCCTCCACTTTCTCATCCTCCTTTTTTCTTCCCTCAGCACCGGGGGAAGATGAAGCACTCGAGCTTGCTAGAATCTGTTTCTCAGCAGCGGCCCGAGCTTTAAGATGGATCGAGGGGATTTGCATGGGGTGGGGTAGAGAGAGAGTAAGAGATGTGAGGGCGAACAGGAGAGGGAGAGAGAGATGTTACTGCTAAGGCACAGCAAATGAGGGCTGTAGAGAGGGGGGAGGAGGGAGAGGGAGGAGAGAAAAGGGGGCATACTCACACAGATCAGAAAACAACAGTCCCGCTCTGTACCCCGGAGGACATACGCTGCTGTCTACTCACACTGAGAGTGAGGGGGCTGGGGGGGGGGGGGGCTGGGGGAGGGGGGTTGACTTTTACCTGCTATAGACGCCGCACTCACCCCTCGCCTCCCCTATTCTTTACTCTCCCCTTCAACCCAGCCTGTCTGGAGCCGCAGAGGACTGTCAGCCCGTACAGACGAAGCACGAGATCAGAGTGCTGGCAGAGGAAGTGTACCTCCAGCTCTGCTACCTGCCTTACCACCCTGTGTTACTCTCTCTCACACATACACACCAAAATGTTCTCGCAGGCACACGTTGAGAGAACTTTCTCTCTCTCGCGCACACTTACATGCTGACAAGAAGGCAGGCAGGCAGGCAGGCAGGCAGGCAGGCACACCCCCTCCCATTATCTGTGCGGCGAGCACTTTTGCTCACATTGGTGTGAGCAGCAAGGGGCTGTGTTTCGCTCCTCAGCAGCAGCAACAGCAGCAGCAGCAGGACGGGTCAAGAGGAGAGCAGTCATCACCAGAGATCACACAGCAGCTTCTACAGCTGAAGGTAAGCCTCCCTCTTCTCTCTCTCCTCCTTATTTTATACCCTTTCCCTCTCTCCTCTTTCTTCCCCCAGTCTTGATGTGACGCAGTCTCGCTGACCTTACCTCATCCCCCTCCTCTCTCTTTCTCCTCAGCGGTTGCCAGTGGGACAGTCATGGAGGACACCCTCACCTGCAGCCATGCCACCTTCTCCCAGGTGTTTGGACGCCAGGGGCAGCTCATGCAAGCCAGTGAGTAGCCACAATCACACACACCCCCCCCCCCCCGCCTCCAGACAAATCATTAGCCCGCAACATGTCCTGCATGTCAGCGTAACTGATCTCCACCCTCAGCACTTTCTCCCCGATCTCAATCTTATTGCTATTTCAATTTAGCTAATGCTGAATGGCGCAACAAACCTCTTCTTAATGCACTAAGATTATAGTATCACAGCCAAAATCTCCCTGAGCTGCTGCTGTGAAATATAGAGACAGTTTTTTGGGGAGAAAAAAGAAAACAGTGTTATTTTTGTGCAGTAAGTGAAGGATCTCTGTGATGTGTGTGCTCATGTAAAGGGTGAAAAGAAATTACCATTTCAAGGTTTTTGTTTTTCACCCTTCATAGATTGTGTGATTGTGATTGCAGCTGATGTTTTTGTCAGTGCAGCAAGTTTCTGAGGTGCAGGTTGGATACATAAGTTATGTAGTCTTGTATTTTAAGCAGAGGGCTACAAAAACACGCACACACAGTGATGAACTCAGGGCTTAAGCTCAGCTGTGTTGGGGGTCACATTTTGGCGAAGGGGGCACTTGAATACACAAAGTGAAGCACAGTGTTTTGTGGATTTGTTATTTGATAACAGAAAAGAAATAAAGGTTTGTTAGCAAAGGACACTTCTATTTTGTTTTTAGTAATTTAGTAGCAGATCTAGATATTTTTTTACTCTCGGGTGTAGCACCAATAGCACAGATTCTTGCTGAAATATATTTATAATGCAGGTGCGCAGTATTAGTGGGGTTGAGTCTAACAGGCTGAAGCACTATTAGAGATGCTCTCAGAGCTCAGACTGATAGCTAAATTATTGAAAACTGAATTTATCAAGATTTTCAGTAGTGCAGAAACATTGAACGCAACCTTGGAGTGGTACAAATGAAGCATACTGCAGTGATCTCGTAATATGTAATACATATGGCCAGAATACATATTCCTCCCAGGAATAGAAAAAAGGGGAGACTGACTTGCCTCCAGAATGACAGTGTCAGCTGCATCCTCCCTCATCTGGCCTGATATTCCTCCTCATAGATTCGTTCTGTGAAAACTTAGTCAACGCCTTTGATGCCTCCACTCGGCCATAAATGCAAAGTGATTCTTCATCCAGTGTTGTGATGGATAATGAGGAGAGCCCAGGGCAGACATCAAAATAAAAGCATCCGTTTGAGTTCCATCCTATACATTGACTTTGCCACATCAGCTCTAAATTCCTGTTTCCCTTCAGCACCACCTGGAGAGACATGTCTCTGGATGGAGTTTCAAAGAAGGGTCATTAACAATAAAGACAGCGCTTTTTGTAGCTAATAATGGCAACACATCAGTCATTTTCCTGAGCTGGAAAATTCATGCTTCTCGACATGTGCTTCTTAATAAGCTGTGTTGCAGGTTTTCATCTGATGGGATTTGTTTTGCCTGTTTGAGTCATGGAGTTATTTGAGAAGATAAACATGAAAATCCGGCACAGTGGATTGTTGTTGTCTTTGCTGATGTTGTTCGCCCCCTCTTTGCACGAGAGCACCCTTTTATAAATAATGCACTTTGTGTGAATACATCCGTGGGCTCAATACTCTGTTGATAAGAGCATATTACTGTTAAAGGGTTGCAGGGTACTGATTAATATTCTGTTTCAGACAGGCAGAATGCTCCAAGCATCTTCACTAAATGAGTGGTTTTTTGAGTGTTGCTGATCTGCTGCATATCCTTCTGGTTTTATGTTTTTGTGGCGTGCAGAGAGAATGACCCTCTCAGGATTTATGTGCAAATAATATGTACACAAAACACAAACATAAAAAAAATACACATTTAATGCAATCTATGAGTACTCATGTAGTATTTATCACATAGAGTGGGTCTGTTTTAATCTGTGTGGATGCATGTTTCACATACTGAATGTGTGACTGACTCGGTCAGTTTATCTGAAGGGCATCACAGTATAAAGGGAAGGTAGAAGAAGAAGAGGGTGTGGCAGGGCTCAAGAATCCATTGCATCATAGCTGACAACTGTGCCAGTTTTGCCTTCAAAATAAAAGCCAGAAAGTTTAGGGGAATCTGAAAATGTATCAAAATATATAGTGGAATAGTAAAATTCCAGTATAAGGAAGAACACCTGTAAAACACTGTAGATATGTGCAATATATTGTGTTGTTCAGTGGTTCCCAACCTTTTTGGCTTATGATTCTATAAAGTGACACATTTGTGACCCATCATCGCATGTTGCATATGTCTATGAGACCAGGACAAGCAAAGTCAGCAAAGCCAAGCTTTTTTATTTCAAAACTTTTAGAGGCCAAATAACTAAAACTACCAACTGTTGTTAAGCAGAAATATGTTTTTATCTCTCTTGTTAATCATCTCACGAGCACTTCAGATTTAACTTGTGACCCACAGGTTGGGTCCCACTGGTGTATGGTATTTAGTAATGTAGAAGATGTTTGAAACAGCTATATCCGATGATCATAAAAATAAATAGGCTATGTCCTATCTGTTTTCATTGGGAGTCTTTTTGTGTAGTGTGTGTATATCTGTTTCATGCAAATTATGTTAGATGATTAGTTGTCAGAGAGGAAGCACAAGCAAAAGGGGTAAATCTAACAGATATGCAAATCACAGTTTCAGCTACACAGCTGTTGTGTTTTGATGTATTGCCCTGAAATTGTGTTTTATCCTAAGTAACTATGAATATTTTTGACAGAAAGACAACAGACCCATCTTTTTGAGAAAATGAATTCGTGAGGAGACAAACAAGGGCTGTTACATGTGCAGCACTATAACAAAATTATAGATGTATTTCAACATTTGGAGATCAAACCACCTCCTCCCCATGTATAGAGTGTGAAGTGCTTAGTTTTTCACTTTCACAGTCAACATACACCAGGCAAAACGGTAACAACTGTCCTATTGGCCTAACAGCATTTTTTCATCTGTGCATTTAGCTACGACTATAATTCTGCCCTGAGCAAATGGCAAGTGAAACCACTGTTTCTGAGAACTGCATGTATTATTCACTACATCTCGACTTTCTTTGTGTTGCCTCCTCATCGCTAGTTGAATTCTCTCCTTTATCTTTGCTTTTAATTTTACCAACACTTTGTCCTACTTTTCGACCTCAAACTGCTTGCGGCAACAAAAAGTTCACAAGGGTTCACACAGCTATATGAAAAAAAAAGCATCATGTGCGCTGTTACTGCATTTGCACAAATCTCTGCAAACACAGGCTCCATCACAGGCACTCCATCTTGCCCGAATGGCTGTGCCCTGACAGTGCAGCGGTTTCACTCTCCTTTCTGCTCCAACGGACCACAGTGATGTGAGGATAGACACAGTGTAAGGTTGTCAGCAGTGAAGTCCACAGAGGCCTGTAATTCTGAACATCTTCATTCTCCCTCTGGTGAAGTATCACCCTCATGTGTGCTCAGGGAGGTCAAGGTGCTGGCTTATCGCCAACGTTCTTATCCCTATTAGGCTCCTGGGCTGCCAGCCATGAAACCTAATAGTAATATCATTCAGAGAGAGAAAGGATCCTTTAAGTGCTTCTTTAATTGAGTCATTTTCAGTGCAGGTGTGTACTGAAACTAATCTCATAAGAGCAAATAGGATTTTTGCCAGATTGATAAACTTTCCTCCCCTGTCTCTTGGCAAAAGTCCAATCAGAGACATTAAATATGCAAATAATATCTATGGCCACTGCTGAATTGCTCTAATACGTCCCTCACACTGGTTTATACTATCTTATGTACATTATTGAACCTGGTCCCTAGGTATTCCCACTAGCACTGAAAATCACTCCGTCACAGTCAATACAAGCCCACTTTAGATCCTCCTCCCTCTGTTAATCTCTATATTGGATTTAAGAACTCCAGAAGAGCAAAGACTGGTGGACCTTGTGTGTCTTTTAGTCGGTGCATCCTGACTCACAATGACAGCTTTGGGCCAGCCAGAGCAGCTGCGTAAATCTGCATAAGCTGTTGTAAATATTTAGTTCTAGTTGAAACTGAATTATTTTTTAGTAAATTGCATTGAGTTGTGGTGTATAATTCTTGCCGCCTGAGTCCTGCATGGCAGGGGCTCACATGTATCTTCATTAGCCCATGTTCCCTCAAGATGATCAATAAACCGATGGGAGTTCACTGACTGTATTAGTCTGGTGTTTGCTCTCAGCATCAACGTGTCTGCTCTTTGACAGGAGATCACCATCTCATCCTTGACCGACAGCAGTCTCCTCACTGACTGCAGATACTGTGTTTAGCAGATGATGATGAGCGTCATGAACTCCTGACCATTCAGCGTGACGAGACAGATACTTGGCGAGAATATTATGAAACAATGTGTGCTGTTAGATGGATCTCTTAACAGACTTTAACTGTGGGTTTTATGCTATGAAAAATCCCATGCAGTGATGAAAGCAGCAACCACATCATTCCTTTTTGATGGATATTTTATGTTCTTTTATTATCTTTTTATTATCTTTTTGGCATTTCTCTTTTATGTGAAAGCTAACACAGGAGACTGACTGGAAACATGTGGAGAGAGCAAATGAGGTGTCTTATAACAAAGGTCCTGTCTTAGACCACTAGGTCATGCGGATGCCCCTGTTTTAGTGTCATGTGCTCATACAAACAGCAGAAAAACTGACAGCAGATGTGAAACAGATGTGACAGAAGATGTCAAGAAGATATTCTTATACAGTGGTTCTACCCTAATTTAACAGAACAACTCATACATACAAAGCAAATAAAAGAAAATATGAGATGCACAAAACCAACACAGCAATGCAGCACCGATCAGCTGACAATGATCCTATATAAAGAAACAAGACTAAGAGTCTAAAGTTATGCTGGCAACACTTTGAGGCTGTATTTAGGCGCAGTGGTGCTTTGAGCTTAATGCTCACGTCAGCATGCTAATATGCTCACACAGACAGTGCTGAAATGCTGATGTTTAGCAGGTGTAATGTTTACCTTGTTGGGCAGTTATTTGGTAATAAATGAAACTAATGGACAAAGAGCAAACTGAAAAGTCAGGGGATGACCAAAGTTATTATAATTCATCTTGAGTGGGACGTGAATGACTGTAACAAATTTAAATACATCGAATAGATTTTAGTTTATCAGTCTGTCATTGCAGTCCAACAAAGATTTATTAGACATTACAAAGTGAATGTCGTGACAATCTCTTTTAATAATTTTGAAACTGTAGTGAGCTCTAAATATATGTTATTTGGCAAACATATATTTTCATTCACAAAACAGTCTCAGCACAAGGTGTATTTAGTAGCCGTGTTCTGAAGCTTTATTGGTCTTCTGTGCATGTGGATCTTGACTTGTTTTTGGAGATAGTTTTGTCATCTACTGCTTCAAAGATGAAAACGTACTTTATTTATTTATGTTTTATATTTCTGAACTGGGGACTCAACATAATGCTTCACTTTGCAAAACTAATTTTAACTGGAGGGTGTCTGCATCCTTCCTGGTCCTACAAAAGGGAATTTGTCGCTTCAGCACATCACCAAACTCTATGTGTTCTATTGCTTTTTATACACTGCTGCATTGTTTCAAAGGATTGCAGTAATTTCTTGCACTTTCAACTATTGTGCCTCCTCTTGCTCTCTTTTTCTTAATCTTCTTCTCTCTCACTCTCTCATGCGCACACAATCATAGAAAAGTGAGGTTATTGCAAGATTTGAAGTGGATGCACATAAGCTGAATATTGTGAGCTCAGCGAACACATCCCCCGGATTTAATAGTCACTCATCCCCACATCTTTTAAAGCAGCTAAGCTTGTCACCACTCGATCTGCTGTGTACACACCGAGCTGACAGGAGAGTGTTTAAGGTATGAACAACAGCAGATTTCATGGGTTCGGGGGGGGGGGGTTAATGCTGCTCATCTTCGTGTCTGCATGATTGTGTGTGTTTTGTTTAAATGTGTGAAACCCTGGTGTATATTAAGAAAGTATCTGAAAGTTTGAGTGATTGTTTGAGTTCCTAGCAGGCTAAAAACACACACATGCCTTTTTAACCTGGTGCTAGACAGAAAAACCAAAATACACTCAAAACTGCTCCGATTGAAAAATGTTCTTAATAAATTCATACACTTCGAAAGCAGCCTCTGGTGTGCCATTCAAGTCCCCACCGTGTTTTCTGCGTCACTGAGCCCCCTGCGTAAGTGTCTGCTGACTCCGCATATCTGCCTCACTGTGCCCAGTACTGCTGGCCTCTTTTTCCCTCTCAGCCAACCATAAACCCCTTAGTTAAACTGTTCAGCCCCACTCTGCAGACACAGGCTGAGCTTCTTCCCAAAACCTAAGAGTTCATCTCACAATGCACCACAAAACAGAGGAGGAGGAGAGGGAGGCTGGGACAAGATAACAGTCAATACCTACAGCACAACACACAAATTGAAAACTTAGATAGAACTTGCATTCATGGAAAATAAATTTCATAGTCTAACCTGCAAAAATGTGCCCTTGCTGCAGCTAACATAAAGTACCTGAGCTGAAAGCCTTGTTATACAGCTCAGCATGACTGTAAATAGGCTTCTATCCTATTCCATCAGACATCCCACTTGTTATCACACACCGCACTACAGCACTGTGATGCAGAGAGCAACCCTAAGGAGAATCTGGCATGCTCTAAATCTGTATAAATTTGCATCAGTAGTTAATGCAGGCACTCCTGTGGTGATGAAGTATAGCCTATTCTCCCGGGTGCTCCTCTTTAATATGCAGGGCATGCCGTGCACGGATGGGAGTGACAGTGCACACTGTGTGTACGTCAGTGTTACAATGAGAGAATGAGAGTTTCAGTTGGATTGACCAGAAAATATTAACGAGGGTGGAAGCATTTTATTTATTTATTTTTTTTGTTTTGCATGTGTTCCATTTGTTGCGACTAAAATGTCTGTGTTTAAAGCTTTAGACCCTTCATTTCTTTGCTCCTGAAAGTTTGTCTGTCAAGAGTCAAGAGTTTCCTTAGATGTCTACAGACTGTGGATGTAATAAAGGAGTTGGGTTTAATTTATAAGAGCAGAGAATCAACCAGAGCTTATGATAAGCCACTCTTCATTAAAAAAAAAAGGCTCATTGTGATGGAACAGTATGGAACAGTGTGTACAGTATGTCTACAGATGAGCGTCTTTATGCCCACGTGTGCCCAACCAGCCAACCACCACTGTGATATCAGGCTCAATGCCTCCTTTGTACACACGCCCCTTGGTAATACGCCTTAATGCGAGTATAAAGCTACTAGTTTGTCATATCAAGTTACATTAGCTGCTACTTTTGTTTAAGGATTTGTTACTGACGCCAAATCACCAGAGTCGTCGCCTCACTGAAGTCCCACATCAAACACTTAATGCTCTTATAAATGTCTCTTGCGAACATAAGTCTAATGTGAATCTGCTTCCTTCAACTTGTTGAATAGCTCTTGCTTCAATCTCAGGCTGACGCAGAGCAGCTAAAGTAAAGCATTCAAAAGTCACTGCTGTGAACGCCACAAATGTCTGCGCTTATCTGTCCATACACATTATAACTGAGCTCCAGTGCATTGCAGCACCTGTTGGATTCAACAAGGTTGAAAGCTCCACAGCCTTTCTCCCTCATAACCACCGGAACACAATCACAGGACAAAAAGATCCTTAACTTATCAGCTTACTAATTAAACACACACTTAACAGCAACATCCAGTTAACAAATAACATCCTCATTACCAGGAATATGAAATACAGTAAAGCCTAAGGACTGGCTAATTGGACTTTTATGTTTCAAAGCCACTCTACAGAAGCTGCACTCAAAAAATAAAGCATATTTTTACCAGTGCAGTGATGCTTAATATAGTGGGTATAAAAAACAAGGGTAAGTATTTCATGGACAAGGAAATGAGTAATTAGAATTAGGTCTGCCACTTAACTTATTTTGATAAGTGAGATTTTAGAGGCCACATTAGATAACTAACCGGGTTTCATCTGTTCCCCGTTGCTGGTACATCAGTCCAAAACAAATTACCCTTTGCTTCCAACTCAATCAGCTGATTTCACACTTTTGTCTTCAACCAATCAGATTTCGCCACGACATCTGTGAATGAATCATCGTGTTGCTGTCAAACTTTAAAATCTGTTCCTTTGTCTGCTCCTGTCACTTCAGTGTCCAATTGACGCAACCCAACACCACCACCACCATCCCTCCACCTTATTTTTTATCAGTGCAAACTGCAGACAGACAGCATGACAACATGTAACAGTATAAAACACAAGATGATGAGACAATGAAACAAAAAACTGAAAAAACAACATATGACAAGTAACTGTAACTTTGGGTAAATCTGGCTGAAGTCAGCAGAGGAATTGTATTATATTATATATATTGTGCACTTAATGACTTTTAAGCACTTCCAGAGACAGCAAAAATAAATAAGCTCCTGCAACTCCAGTTTTCAATTAGACTTTCACAATAACCATGACCAGTGGCTAGACTCCATCAGATTGATATTCCTGTATAGATAAGTTTTTTCTTCACCTATAAAATGATGACATTGTTTTGGTGTCAAATTGCCTCCTCACATATCTCTTCAACTTCTCTTTTACGTACACACCATATCCAATAAATTCATTAGAGCTGCAACTAACAATAAATTTCACAATTAATCAATTACTTTAGTCTATAAAATGTATGAAAATTGTGAAAAAAATCTTCACGTCTCGTTTTGTCTGATTGAAAGTCAAAAATCGGAATGTATTTATTTTCAATGATGTAAAAGTGAAAAACAGCGATTCTTACCATTTGAAAAACTACAACAATCAAGTTTTGAGCATTTTGTCTTATAACAAAAGAGATTAATCAATTTTCAAAATAGCATTGATTAGTTGTTTAGTTGATGCATTGTTTCAGATCTAAAATGTATTTCCTAATGACTCTCCGCGTCCATCTTTCTCCTGATGATGATTTCATACACAAAACAGTGATAAGGTAAAACTAATGAAATGTTGAACATAACTGACCTTTGTAGCACAGTTTGCCCCATTGATTTAGTTTGTGAAGTTCTTTCTCATGAATTTTTTATATTATGTTGTGTGAGTTGTACGAAGCATATGGATGAAGCTGAGATCAGAGACCTTGAACACAGACCGTATAGATCAGAGGCACAGGCTCCATCCTGGTTCACAACCATATCAGACCAGCAATTATGTCAAGCGTCGGTTTCTGCATCACAAGTCTGATGTCAGTTTGGTCGGATCTGTCCCCTTCAGACACAGTGTACTTGGAGAGTCATGCTCAGCATCATTAAACAGTGCTCTGCTCTCTCCTCTCCAGGCTCACGAGTAGTGGCCATGTGAATATGGAGAAATGAGCACAGTTTGAGTGTTTGATGTGAGGGGAAAGTGAAAAAAGCCCACGAAATGTGGCGGCAACAGTCCTCTCCAGAAAAGGAATGTCTAACTTAGTAATAAGTTGAGTTGATGTGCCTTTGAACTCCCAGAGCTGTTTACCTGCACAGAAACGTGTTAATGAATGATAGTGGTAATACCTGCAGTCTGAACTCAGAGTAGCTCATCGACTGTTAGAAACCTGCTCTGAAACTGAATTTTGCATCAAAGTGGCTGATAGTGATAATGGATTCAGAACTGTCACCCCATGTTAGAACAAATTTGAAGTTCAGCTATTTAAATCCCTTCTGCCTCATTTCAAGTTTGTGAGTTGTGTGCTACCTGCCATTGTGTTGTGGTACAAAGATGCACTACGGCTCTGACCCACTTTCATTGGCTGTGAAAGACAGATACAGACACTCGTTCACAAACACTCCTAATTGGCTGCAGCCTTGTCACCAATGTTGCCTGTAGCCTCTCGAAAGGCACTCCAGCGTGCAGCCTCTGGATTTTGAAATGTCATGTTTGAGCTCACACAGGTCTGCTCTAACAAGCAATGTTTAGCCCGACGAGAGGATCCTTATTCCCCGTCCTTATCTCAGCTGATGCAGAGAGGTTTCCTCTCTGCTGTCTGCCAGTTGAATCTTCAAAGTTTCTCCTTAAGCTCATTTTCATGCTTTGTAGCTGCAGCTGAAAACAGCTATTAGCGATGCACCTTCCATTCCCTGGTCCACTTTGTGCCGTATATATTTCTTATTCCTGTGGATAACCAGCCAAATGGTGACATTGTGTGGCGATATCTGCAGCACAGCTTCAACAAACTAGCAGTCAGGTGGAGAGATGGGTTGTATAAGTGGAAGAAATATCATTTTCTCCAACAATAGTCTAAAAGAACACGAAGCACAGGCAGTGACGTGTTAAGTTTAAAGTGAGCTTTCGTCTCGGTCTGCAGCTGCTGTCACTGTCACTGATGCTGTTTTTCTCCACCTCCACAGCTCGATGTGGCATGTTCACGCCTGTTCTCATCAAAGTGATTTTTGGGAACTATTAGAAGTGTCTAACTGATACGAGCAGATGAGGCAGGTTGCAGTAAAATTGATATACCAATAAAATAAATTGATACACAGTGACTCCTTGAGGACAAAGGATTGTTATGTAAGAGTACCCGAGGGTTGATTTTTACTTGGACTCATATACAGCTGTTAAAGAGCCTTTATCTGCTCCTGCACTGTAACTGAATTAAGCAGTTATAAAGAAGTTATCATGGGTGTGAACAATAATTAACCTTTAACCCTACTTTAACCTTCTTGTACAAGCAGGCAGACGTGTGCCCTTTTTGCCATTACACACACCATTACACTTGACATCAAGGAGAGCTGCTCCTTATCTGTAAATTAATTACCTGTGTGTGCACCTGTTTGACTTTCTCTTGGCCGAGTGGAGAAATTTTAGTGAGTCACCACCCTCCGAGTGGCTTCATCAGGTGTTGAAGAGGAGGCCTCAGGCAGATTATCAAAGGACCATCGCAGGCTTTTATGTTCAGCTGATGGTTCAATACTCCCCCTGAGACTTATTTTAGTCTTTGACTGAAAAGAAGAAAAGGAAAAACCTGGATCGCTCACTGCTGGTCTCTTGTACTTCTCACTAGGTGGCACACTGATCAAAGCTATGCAAAATGAATGGAGGGCACTTTACCCTGGCTTTCTCTGGACTGTCAAGGACTGTATTTTAATTATACATCAGTAACACGACTCAGGTCATAAAAAACCTTTTTTGTGAGAAATGTTGTCATTCTTTTGAGATATTTACATTTTTATATTAAATTTGCTACTTTTGGAGTTACATAGACAAAAGGCTGATTTAATGAAACTGGATTTTTTTCATTGGCTATAATGAATTGTTAACACAGTTGGCCTTGCAAGTGTGGACTCGTTTTTCTGGGATAAATTCAAGGCCTCATTATGTGGAGGCAGTGACAGATGTTTCGCAGTGAGTTCAGACTGCATGTGAATGCACATGTTCTTGTCACCATTTCACCTCCTAGAAAATGCAGCCGCTCAGGTCACCGCCAGTGACACAGCAAAGGTACATTTACATTTCATGTGTTTGCAGCATGCATCAAAGCTACCAGGTGGTGGCAATGTTGCTGTGGGTAAAATGAAATCCCTCCTGCAGTTTCTGCCTCCACACTGGAGCCTCATGGTGTAATGCAGAGCCGGTTGTCACTGTGAGACGCAGCTCTCTCCATCGCAAAGTGTCTAAAAGGCTTTTACCTAAGCTGACTGTTTATGAACTTTCTTGAAAAGGTCAAAGGGAAAACTCAAACTCTATATCGTACATTTGTATATTAGAGACTGTGCAGACATGTTTTTAAAATGTTTTGTTTTTTCCTGGCTCAAAATGAGGTGGAGATGGCATTATGCATGTGTAGCAGCCTTCAACTGGCTCAAGCAAACGCCTACAAGCAACATATTTTAGAGGCTGTATTTGACGTGTTTTGTTCTGTCGTTGTCTGTATGTAATAATATCTGAAATACAATACACACAATAATTCCAGGCCTCAGGAATTAGGTTAAAATCACGTAAACGTCGTCTTTGCATTAATGTAACACTATACACTCCTACTGACTTGTCACCTGAATGCCCTCACCATTTACTCCTCGTCCTGACCTGCACTCTGACTTTGATCCTCTCCATCAGTGGGTGTGCACAAAGTTCAGACCGGAAAAACCGCGTCCGAATTATGGGAGGATTCAAATATATTTACCATATTAATGCCTGGAAGAATCTTGCTGTACAATTTCAGACTCCCCTATAATTGTCCATACCATTTGTTAACCTCAACTCATCTCAACGTCTCATCAACCTGCCACACTTCTCAGTTTTTCCATCCTCAAGTCTCTGACTCCCTGCGTCGTGCAGACAGTGTAGGTAAATGTACATTTGAAAAAAAGGTAAATAAGTAGCAGTAACTAACTCTTATATTAACCATCTATTTTGTTTAATACACTCTGTTTCTTACTTTCGGAGTTTCTGAATTAGATTGTCAAGTATCTACGAATGAATGCTAATGTTCGCTAGTTTCTAACTTTTGCCTTAAGTTACAGTTTAGCTAACTAATGTGAGCTAGCTGATAGTGTGCCCTATCATTTTAAGTGTTGGCTTGGCGTTTCATTATCAATATAAAATTTCATATATTATTTAATTCTAGCAAACACTGGTGCTCAGTCATGAGCAGTGAGACAATGGAGGGATATTTATTGTTGTGACATCAATATAGAGTTTATTATTTCATTAGCATTTTGTGTGGCTCTGGCAGTTAAGTTAGTCTTTTACCTTTTTGATATTAACTTCTGTAATAGTCACCCCATTTGTTTTTACTTTCAGGAATTGCTGGGTCATTGAACAATATTTAAATCCATGTCTGATGAGGACTGAGCAATGGTGGACAGTAACATTTACATGTACATTTGGGAAATAGAGAGGGACAGTAGAGGGAAATATCTTCTTCACTACATTTATTTGACAATTTTAGTTAAAAAAGCACAATACTGTGAGGATTCAATTTACTGACGCACTCACCTGCACTGCACTGGGCTCCTTTTTGCCCTGGATAAAAAGTTGACCCCCTTGATTGTCATTGTATAATCCGCACTCTGTTGACAAATTTACCAGATCACGTCAGTAACATGAGTCATTACTTTTTAACTGCCTGTAATATTTAGGTGATGTCTGCACTGTTTCATTTGCCCTCATGATTCTCCACTTTGCGAACTTGGAACTTGACAAACTGGAGGTGGTTGGATAAAGGAATAACAGATGCTGTTTGGCAGAAATTCTGTGAGGAAAGTTGTGGCTCTTTTCATCTTCAACAGTTTTGGTAGCACCTTTCCTGGTGCTAAGATACTGCAGTTCCAAATGAAAGAAATACAATGAGTGAAACACATATTTGCTGGAGCCAGCACAGAATTTGGCAGAGGCGGTCGCCTTTTAATTCTCTGTGCAGGAAAAACCTTGTAACGTGATAGATTATTGAGAGTGAAACCTTCAGGATTAATGGTGTTTTCAGATTTACAAATCTGAGACATGTGAGAGGTAGTCTGTGGTGATCCTCACTGTGTGTCCAAATGTATGGAGATAACTGTGTGCATGCTTTCATTTTGTGTGTGGCTGTTTTTCATGGTTTGCATTAGGCTCATTGGTTCCAGATACTGGAGACCCTAAAGGGGAAGTCTTTTATGTATGGAGATAAGTTTTTTGTCATAGTAAAACTCTACCTGTGAAGAAACTCATGTAATGCCCTCTGTGACTCTGTAGGGAGCTTTCTGGATGTGATGCCGTCAAGGTTAACTTGGCAGTGTGGAGTTTGACAGAAGTAGGCATTTGTAGGGCAGCGAGGGTCAAATGAAACAAGTTGTTGAGTTGCGTTATGGGAAATGTAGAGTTCAGGGTTTTTGGAGCGTGACCTTTACTAGGGAATAAAAGCCAAGATATCTCAGCCACTACTGCTTCAATTATTACAGTTCTTTCTTTAACCTGTCTCTCATAAGTCCCCCAGCCTAATGGAAGGGCAATACTAAATCAGTGAAGCTTATATTTTAGACAGTGGTGTGCTTCCAACAGAAATGGTTTTCTGAGCTTTGGCCTAGAGGAACTTGACTTTCTTGAGGGCACCGACCTCAACCCCATTCAGCACCTTTGGGATGAACTGAAATGAATTGTTGCTGAATGGAAGCAAATTCCTGCAGCCAGGGTCCACGGTCTTGTAGAAAGATGTCTAGAGGAATGAAGACCGTTGGAGCAACAGATTGATGTCGAAATTTGGAACAAATAATTCAACAACGACATGGGTGTAATTTTAGGTGTCTATATAATTTTGGCCCGTACTGTGTTAGAGATTAGATTAAACAACTAGGTCTTGGTCATTGTTTAGAAGCTAATGCTCCTGAGTCCTGAGGTGGTTTGAGAACATTTTGTATTTAAATGGCAGTGTTGTTTCTTTCTGAGTTGTCTTAATTCACATATACGGTTAATTAGAGTGCTCTTGCATTAACAGAATAGACTGAGTAAATTACTGTGTGTTTGTATGTTAACTGACTTGAAACAGCAAGGTTAATTTAATCCTCGGTGTGTTAGACAAAAATTGTTTTATGATGTATGAGAAGATTATTATAGCAATGTGAGTTTCAACAGGGAAGGTGTTACACTTCTTGTTCTATTTTAAATTTTGACTTGGTGTTTTCTGGTGAAACTGCAGCGTGGGTAATCTGCAGGGAGAGCTGAAAACTTTTCCTGCTCTGGAGGCATCATTGTGAAGATGTTTTCCTTCAGGCTGCCCTCAAGGTCTTTACTGTCTTATCTTAAACAGCTTTCTGGTGTTAAATAAACTGAAATGCTGACAAGAAAATTAAGAACCTGTTTGAGAGCAAATGAGGTAATTTCAGTAGCAGCTGTTTCTAAAAGGTCCACACACTCTTCCAAACACCCCAGTCTTAAAGTTGCTATTTGTAAGTTTTTGCTGCCGCTGAACCCAATTTCTTGCCAGGAGTGGGCGGATGGTGGTGATTTTCACTCGACAAGAGCTTTGGCCATCATTTACAAGGCAAGTATTCAGACCCTTTCTCGTGACACTTGAAATTTAGCTCAGGTGCCTTGATTGGACCTGATTTGGAAAGATACACACTTGTTTATATAAGGTCTCACAGCTGACAATACATATCAGAGCAAAAACCAAGCCACGAGGTGGAAGGAACTGCCTGCAGAGCTTAGATACAGGATTGTGTCGAGGCACAGATCAGGGGAAGGCAACAAAATTTCTGCTGCAGTGAAGTTTCCAGAGAGCACAGTGGCCTCCATATTTCTGAAATGGAAAAAGTTTTGGAACAACTAGAACTCTTCCTAGAGCTGGCTGCCTGGCCAAACTGAGTAATCAGGAGAGAAGGGCCTTGGTAAGAGAGGTGACCAAGTACCCAATGGTCATTCTGGCTGAGCTCCAGAGATCCTGAGTGCTACCGAGGAAAACAAAATCCTCTTTCTGTTTTGGTTGTGCAGTGGCGCAAAAAAATAGTCAACAAAAAAGTTGTTTATTGTCAATAAAAAAATAAGAAGAAAATCAATTCACTTCTCAGTCACCAATAAAACCCACTTAATACTACAGCAGGTGTTCTTCCATACATCATGTGGATGTATACGTGGCATGAGCAAACAACTCATGCAAGCTGTTCATATATTTGTACATGATTGAAACTTCTGTTCAATTTATGTATGATGCCAACTCGTGGAGAAATATGGTACAATATGAAATATTTCAGAATAATTTAAACCATCAGTAAACCATCAACTGAGATTCCCTGTGTATGTTTTTTAGCCACGTTAGCATCATGGCTCAAGGGATGGCAATGTCAGCTGATTGGTCCATCTCTGGTCCAGACTGACATGTCTCCACAACTGTTCGATGGATTGCCATGAAATTTGGCACAGACATTCATTCTACCCTTATTATGAATTTTCAGAATTGATTTTAGCTTGATCTTCAAAAATAATAAAAGTCCATTCATCCTTAGATGTTCATTGTGTTTATTGTGTTGTGTTTATTTCTAATTCTAATTCTAATTTCTAAAAAATGTTGACATGCTAAAATTGTAAAATAAGATTCTCAGGATAGTAAACCTGAAAGCTGCTAGACATCAGCATGTTAGCATCGTGTAGCATTGTTAACACTCACCATTCAGATGTTAGCATTTAGTGTGCAGCCTCACAGAGCTGTTTGCATAGCTGTAGACTTGTTATTTAATTACGTTGCAGTTTAACTTTTGACTTACTAATTTTACTACTTTACTGGAGGCAACTAAGTGACTTAGCCATTTCATGATGCTTTTGGTAGACCTATTAGTAGTGCAATAAAAAGCCCACATTAAGTACGTCAATATTTATTTCACACATACAGAAATTGGTCATTGCCCACTAGTTGATTGATGCTTGCTTGCAAGCAGTAAAGCAGGATGCAAAGTATGCACAATAAATGTGTGTGGTATTCCTTACTGGAACTGGCTGAATTGAGTTAAGTGTCTGGATGTAGATCTGATCACATCAGACACAGTTTAGTATCTAAACATGCCAAAACCTGCCTGTTGCATCATGGGAGCTGTGGAAATGAGAATGAAATGAAGACTTGAGAGATCCTCTCTTGCTAGACATGGACAGAGAAAAGACGCCTGGCAGTCTGCCTCAGCTTCTGTCTGCCTGAGTGTTCTGGGCAGATTCTCTTGATTTCTCAGCACTTCATTTCTGGGGGAACACAACAACACAAAGAAATATAGAACCCATGCAGTTTGTTTTCCACAGAGGTCAATCTCCTAAATCCACTGTCACAATTATGCACTTCATGTTCACATATTCCCAGCTTTGCCTGTAAAGGCAGACAAAGCTCTGCACACACAAAAAGACTCCATCTGCTCTGCATCAGAAATTAGTCGACACTAGCCAGAGGGAGGGATCAAATGCTTTTTGGAAGTGTGGAAGCGTGACATTGGAGAGAAATGTAAAGGGTTTGTCAGTTGCTGTGCATTATGTGTGTGTGTGTGTGTGTGTGTGTGTGTGTGTGTGTGTGTGTGTGTGTGTGTGTGTGTGTGTGTTTGTGTGTGTGTGTGTGTGTGTGTGTGTGTGTGTGTGTGTGTGTTTGTGTGTATGTGTGTGTGTGTGTGTGCGTGCGTGCGTGCCAGACATAAAGATAAAGAGATTCATGGAACATGCTCGCTATGCACAGGATGCTTATGTTCTTAGCAAAGTCTTTGAATATAAATGCCACAGTGATTCGCTCTACATTTCAGAGATTCTGTATCCTGACATCCTGGTAAGTTTTGGAGTATTCATTTGGGGAAAAGAGTCCAAGTGACCCTCATGCAGATAGTGATGCAGAACAATGAGGCAAACAACAAAATAACAGGCTTGTGTTGATGCTGTCAGATACACATACACACACACACACACACACACACATATATTCAATTATTCCTATGCAAAGCAAACTTTGCTAAGCTATAATTGATCTGTCCAAATCCCCATGTTTGAACAAACTTGCATTTGGCTTTACAGTGGCATGTTTTCCAAAGCCTCAAAATGAACATTGGATAGCTCTCATCCTGAGAGTGGGAGATGGTGTTACACCCCTTGTTTAGGTTCAATGCAGGCTTTTGTCCCTCAACAAGATTGTGTTGTATATTTATCTGGCATCAGTGTAATTGAAATATAGCCGCGCTTTCTCTTTGGAATTCCTCTGATTCTCACAGACTCTCCCTGTTGTTTCATCCAACTCTCGGCCTTTTGGGCTTGAAGTGTGAAGTTTTTGGAACTTCCTCAAATTGCCTTGGAAGAGGCTGGTTGGCTACTGTGACTCTGACTATAACTGACCCCAAAGTGAGCAGAAGCAAAAGTCGTTCTAATATTTATCTCATCACACTTCAAGGTGGGACAGCTTACTGAACTCATTTGAATATATTTTACTGTATTTTAAAAAACAAAAAACTCTCTTGATTATATTTTGTGTGATTTCTCAAATTAACAGTGATCCTATATAGAAACTGGAATGGATATTTCTCCTGGAGGGTGGATAGCATTTTATGAGTGAGCTGCTTTTTTTTTTTTTCATATGCGCATTATATTCTCTTTTCACAAGGACTGTGCAGGCTGACAAAACACCAACATGCCTCATTAGAGTTCATTGTTGATGTTGTTTTGCTCCTGTGGGTAGCTACAAAGATTGTAATGAGCTGTCCACATCTCAGTCACCAGCAGCACCAGCACCTGTGTGTGTGGGAGTGCGTTTCACAAAAAAAATACAATCCATCTGATTTAAATGGTTGTACATATTACATCAGAAATACAGATGTGAAGAAATAGGAACATGATTGGGCATCCTGTACATGCACAGTGTTGAAAAACACACAGTGATAGATGAACAGACAGACTCAGGATTAAAACATAAATATCTAACATGTCTGTGAGAATACACTGAATACACAATTTACAGTGCATTCAGGAAGTATTCAGACCCCTTCAACATTTTCACAGTTTGTTATGTTGCAGCCTTATGCTAAAATTGTTAAAAAGTATTTAGACCCTTTACTCAGTACTTAGTTTGAAGCACTTGTGGCAGTTTCAGCCTTGGATGTTCTTGGGTATGACGTGATAAGCTTTAAGCACCTGGATTTGAGGATTTTCTGCCATTCTTCTCTGCAGATCCTCTGAAGCTCTGTCAGGTTGGATGGGGGCGGTCAGTGGATGGCCATTTTCAGGTCTCTCCAGAGATGTTCGATTACGTTAAAGTCAGGGCTCTGGCTGGGTAATCTTGTGAGGCAGCTGGATTTCTTGAAAGCGAGAATCCATCTTGCCGGGCTCCAAGCTACTGGCTTGTGGGCAAACATCAGTGGTTTGGACCTGTGAGGGAGGAACTACCGTTTGTTAACAATAATGGCAGCTCCTAAAGAGGTTAGCATGGAGGCTGCTATAGCATTGCAACTGGAGAGTATTTCCTGACTGAAAGAAGAGCAAACAACTGCACTGAAGGCTTTTCTCAGTGGTTACAGATATTTCAGCTCCTCTCCTGCCTGGCTTCACCAAGAGTTTGTTTTAACAACTGCCTCCACTGGTAATGAAAAAAAATGAGAAGGGAGAGAGAATAGGGGAATGACCATGGAGTCGCTGTTCAGGGCATTTGAGCCTACGTGGTATGTGCCCAAACTGTTCGGTTATCAGTTTCTCCACACCTGCCAAGTATTTTTTGAAAGGATCTGCCCTTTTCCAAACAATTTCCATTGAAGCCTTCCCAGATGATGGTTACTGGCTGAGCCACTCAAAGCATTCACAGAGTTGTCCCTAAGCTGCTGCTGCACTGTCTTGGCTCTGTGCTTAGGGTCATTGTCCTGTTGGAAGGTAAACTTTTGGTCCAGTCTGAGGTCCTGAGCACTCTGGACCAGGTCTTCATTAAGGATATGTCTGTACTTTCCTGCGTCACGCTTTCCTTCAACCCTGACCAGTCTCCCTGTCCCTGCCATCGAGAAGATAAGATTGTATCTTAGTTATCCCAGTGTTACCCAGTGCAGTGTTACAGCAGCAAAGTGGACAGAACAAAGATAACACAACCTGCAAAAAGTCAATATTAATGGAGGTATGTGTTTCTCAATAATCCATGATTGTTTCTCATCAATATTCCTCTCCTGACATCTTCTCTGTATTATTAAAATGCTTGATTTCACAGGCAGTCAGCTTCACCAGGTCATTTTGAATATTTACACTCACTATTGTATCTGATCAGCGAAGTGAAAACATGGTTTGACATTTCCACACTTATATATTCTCAGCAGAGGATGGAGGTGTGTGATCATCTTCATGCTGCTGCTGCTGCCTTGGTGCTGATGACTTACAGGTGTACATCTCCAGACTTGAACTGCTGTCAAATTTTGATGAGGGGTGTCAACAGCCTGGAGAAGAGTTTGAGAACTCGTTGTAATTTCATGAGTGAGAGGCAATGTTATTACAAATGGTTCAACAAATTCAAATTCAAAATGCTTTATGCCTTTGGCCTGGAGCTGTGGCATTTTGATTATGATATGGTATATTCAGGGCAGTCAAAGTAACATTGCTGTTACAGAAAGCCACCAGTCCTCTGCATCATGCATCACAGCGTGTGACAGGATGCATTGAATAAAAATTTAAAGTGGAGCGCACAGGAGAAGAGGGTGTGTCTGTTCTCTGAGTTTGACAGCATGTCATTTGCAGCAACAGCAGCGTACCATTACCCATCGTGTTTGGCCATCTCTGGGGCAGAGAGGTACACCTTGTAAATGCTGAATGTGAAATTAGAATCCAATAGTCAACTTCTGTTGTAAACATTTTATTTCCCCCCTCCATCCACCCACCCTGTGCTGGTGTGATGTATGCTGCTGTATGGGCTGCTGTGTGCTCATAAACATGCCTCTTTTTTGCCATGCGCCTGCAGTTCAAGAGAAGGCAGGAGTGCGCGGCCATAAATCTTTGATAATTCTGCTGAAAAGCCGACCTTGGCTGTCGTCAGTGAGTCACATGTAGCCTCAGTCGATCTGCCACTCTCACCCAAATTGACCCCCTAGCCTGCTCGCTGGTGTGTGTGTGAGAGAGAAAGTGATGCTTGACTTCGAGCCAGTGTCCTGACATCCTTCAAATAATCCTATGTGGTGTTTTGTGCTGTAACGATTAACTGGCTAATTAATTGGCAATAATTTTGATAATCGTTCAAATTCAACCATGGTTAAAATTTTCTGATTTGAATTTGATTATGTTGGTCAGACTAAAAAAGCTATTTCATAATGTCACCCTAGGCTCTGGGAAATTGTGATGGGACATATTTTACAGATGTACTGATTAAGCCCTTAAGATTGAGCTCCCCCCTCCGTTTTCTCCTAATCAGCTTTAAAGTTGGAAAAATGATCTTGTTTCTCAGTCTGACAGATACATACACATGGTATAGATTTTCTAAGAGCTTGTTGCGTCTATTCATTTCAACAAGGATTGTATTCAAACACAATACAGGTTTTTGAGGCAGAACCTTTCCATAGTATACGATATTCCTCAAAATTCAGACATATTTGGTCCTTTTAGGAATGTGACACCTTTTTCCTTAATAATTGAGATGAATGTAAATGTTTTAATTCACAGCTTTGTCCTGTTATTTGTTTGACCCATCTGACTATTTCTATTCTTGTTTCTTTAGTGCTTGGGGAACGTGTTGAGTTTTATCACATAACTGTAGATGCAATTACCACTTGTCATGCTTATTTGGATATACCTGTAATCATAGCTCTCAGTGAGTTTGCCCTTTGTAAAGGTTGCAATTAGTCAATTACACACTTAATTACTTATCAACTAGAATTTAAGATAAAGGGTCTGTGCTTTTTGAAAATTGTTTGGCTCCGTGCCTTGAGTTGGAGAATTAGTATCCCTCTTGCAGGTTGCTGCTTGTTACCTAATTGAAAAAATAGTCAGTAATCAGCAGGAGCTCATACTGTATGTTACTGTATAGAATCATGTCTGATTGGCTTCTTTGACAAAATGCTCTTGCTGGCTTGCTTTGAAACTTGTAAATTTTTGTCAGTATTAATCAGATATCATTGTATTATCACACACAGACTCTGACCAAAGAGCTTCATGGAAACCTTGCAGCAAACTCTGGGCATGCTTTAAGAAACAAAGGCATTTCTGAATGCCGTATTGTGTTGATATAGACCGAAGAAGAACTGAAGAACAAACAAACTGAAGAACAACAGAATAGAATAGAAATTATTACTGGGACTGTCGCCATGAAAAAATGGATTATATAGTGACTTGAATATGAATTACTTTGTCTTGGTAATGGATTTAGCCTAATGATGCCCCTCTTGTCCAAAAGAGGGATTATTCTGTGGGGAGAACAGTGGAAACAGCCCAGCTGTGGCTGTGGATGAAGGAAATGTCTCACATCACTCAAGTCTGATCCAGGAAGTCTGGTTTCTCTAGTCTCTTTGAATGTGCATGTGTGTGTTTTCAAGTGCTTTGACATTTCACTGACCACTGTCTTTCGCCTCTTTTGCAGCGGTACAGTCTCTCAACAGCCTGAATGACCAGATTGCTCAGTTCATGGTGACCAGACCTTGTAATCTGGCTGACGAGGACGAGACCTTCATGCCAGGAGAGAGGGACACCTTGAGGAAGTCAATGACCCTGATGAGACACCTGCTCATGGATGCTCAGGTACAGCCTCCGTCTGCTGTCTGGTCCCTCTGATCCTCCAACTGAGATCATTTCTAGAAAGAAATAACAAACAATGTTCAACCCAGAGGAGAAATAATATCGTAAACCACATTGTTCAGTGTGGCCTGGTGAGGCTCAATAGGAGCTGACTGATTTGGAGCTGTTATCAGTTACTTTTCTGTGACTATGTCAGCCTTCAGCCAACAAACATGAAGTTTTTATTGTTGCATATGCCCACCCCACATAGGTTTACAAGATACCACAAATTCATTTAATCCACAGCCAGAGAGCAGCATTTACACTTTCGAATGACACTATAAAACAGCCCAAAAATAGAAAACCTTTCACAATCAAATTTTCAGACCTTCACAGCCTACAACAAAATTCATAAATGGCAAAAACATTTACTACTGGAGTCATCTGAGTGAATATCAGAGGTTGGGGACTTGAGTCACATGACTTGACTCCAATCAGACTTAAGTCACAATTTTGAGGACTTTAGACTTGCTTGACTAACACTATTCATGACTATGGATGGGGGGGGGGGACTAAGTACAGAAATATTAAACATTTGGATTGCAGGAGGAAGGAGATCATAGCACAATGCAAGTTCCGCACAGAGATGTAATAGAAATAACTAGAATGGCAAAAATTTACTGGGTTCTTCCCTGTCTTATCTATTCTCCACCTAGTTTGGTGCAAATCAGTACAGTTTTTTTTTGCTGACAAATAAACAGACATGGGTGAAAACATAACCTCCTTGGAGGAGGTAATGATAATGATAAGACTAAAAATAAAAATTGTAACAGTGGGTGAATTGCAGTCACAGATCCAGAAAAATTAAACTGACTTAATTGTGGAAACTGAGGCTGATCATCAGAATTCCTTATATCTTGACTTGTGACTTACTTGACCTGACCAGTGCCTTGACTTGTCTTCCTTGACATACAGTAGGGACGAGACTTGCTTGATTCTCACCACAGTAACTTGGGACTTCTTTAAGACTTGAAGGCTGAGAATTGAGACTTGCACATGCGTGACTTACTTCATCTCTGGTAAATATTAAAGATTTCCATCTTGCCCCAGAGCTTTTTAGTCTGTTCAGTTGGATCATCAGTCTGCCATCAATCTAACCATGTTTTGTTGATCCATTTAATGGAATATGTTTTTATTATTATTATCTATTATTATTAGATCTATTATTAGATCTATTATTATTTGTACAGTACAAAAGAAATTGGGACTCTAGTGATTGGGAAGGCTTGAACCTACACTAAACTAGACCTAACAGGAAGAATGTGCCACTAGCTTTGCATTTTCAAAGTTATCATCCTAATCCCAATGCTAGAAATAGCAAAGAAATAAATTTCTGATCTGATTCCAGAAATACACAATGCATTTAACATTATTTCTTAATTTTAGATATAAACAAAAAGTAGTGTCTGTGGTTAAGAACTAGACCCTGTAGTTCACTGGCTGGTTCCAGCTGCTGGGTTGTGGAGGAAAATTGTATCTCATTAATTTTTCATTTTATTAAAATTCTTGTCACATTGCAACAAGATATTTTTCTCATCAGTATATTACTACATAGCAAATTATTCTGATTTACAAGAATTTGTCAGGGTTGTAGGGAAACAGAATGAACAGAGGACCAAAATGAAGACCACAAAATCAGTAGATGCAGATCAGAGATGTATTTACAAAGAAAAACATCCAGTCAGGTGTGGCAGAGAAACCAAAGTCCATGAATGTAAGGCCAAAACTCAGGAACATCAAAACAAGGAGTAACAAGGGAAACAGAGTCACAAGGAGACACTGGGGAAATGTGGCAGATGAACTGACAAAGACAAAGGGGAAGACAGAGACTTAAATACATAAGGGAGGCAGTGATGATTGAACACAGGTGAAACACATTAGGGCAGACAATCACAGAAGCGGGAAAACTAGACAACCTGGACAGTGACAGGGAAAGTGGACAGGGGTCTAAGGAAAGGAGGTGAGGAACACCAGAGGGCCAGACAGGGGCAGAGCAAGAGGCTTTGGGGGGATGGCTCAGGGGCAGAACAGGGGCTGAGCAGAGGAATGGGGATGGAGACAGAGGCTGAACAAACAGACTGGAAAGTTCTGGAGGACCACCTGGAGGCCAAACAGACAGGCTAGGCTGCTTGGGATGACATACTGGAGGCAGGATCTCTCTGGAGGTCAAGCAGGAGAGAGACAGCAAAGACCGGATCTCTGCGGGAGTCGAACTGGAGGGCGACAGTGAAGACAGGTCTCCTCTGGAGGCTGAGGAGGAGAGAAACGGCAAAGGTGGTTTCCCTTGGGAGGCTGAGAAGAAGGGCAACAGTGTTGGCGGGTCCCCTCGGGAATCTAAGCAGGAAGACAACGGTGAAAGCAATGTCCTTTTATAGGGCGAGCAGTAGGCTGGCATTGCAGATGGAGCCCATTGGCTTGGTCACCTACAGAAAATCAGGAACTGGAGTCGGCTAGACCACTGCCTTGTGATCAGGAGCAGATGTCAGCCATATAGCTGACTGGAAATATGGATCTGATGCGGGGGCTGTTGATAGTTGGGCAGTGGTGGATCAAGGTCACTGGGCAGCAGAAGCTCTGGATAGCTGCTAGTGGCTGAGGCTCTGTGGTGCCGGGCTGCTGAGGCTTGGGGTTACTGGGCAGCTTGGGAACCTGGGACTGAGGCTTGAGATGATAGTTGGAACCCTGGGGCTGAGGCTACCTGGGAATCGACATCTCCATGACCTTTGGTTCTTTCTCGGAGTGCTGATGTCTAGATACCTCCCAGGAAAGCCTAGGCAGCTCAGGAGACAGCTCAGGATCCTCCAGGTTTGAATCAGACAGGGAGTCGGCCAACATGCAAAGAGGCCTGGAGACTCTGGGCACACTGCTAGCCAACTGGGAAAATGACTGAAGGCTAGCAGAGGCTGTGGCTGCTGGAGCTGGCTGCAAGTGAAAGATCCCCAGCGTCACCATATGGCCTGAAGGCTGGAGGATAATATTCTGGAGGTTTGCATGCTGGAGGCTGGCGGGACGGGTCGCAGTCTGTAGGCGAGCATGCTTTTGACCATCATGCTGGAGGCTGGCCGACCGAGAGGTAGGGTGAATGGTAGCAGGCTTGGACGGAAGCAGAGAGGCAGTTTGGGAAACAGGCTGGAAGCTAGCACGCTCCCAGCAGACAGAACTATTCCTTATTAGAACAACATATCACGTTGTCTTGTTATATCACAAAACCTTCTGCTATTATAGAAAACCAATAAGCTTTATTGTTATTAAAACAACATACTAACATACTAACTTATTAAAACAACATACTAAAACAAGACACCTCTCTTGTTATAACATGATAAACTTGGTATGTTCATATAACAAGAAAATTCCATATGTTGTTAAATGAGAAAGATCCTGTCAGTGCCTAAATTGATTCTGTTTTTAGGACTAAATTTCAGTAATTTTAGGCCAACCAACTAGGAACCAAAATAAATAACTGTTTTAGTAGTTCCTCACCTTAATGTTATTGCTGGTAGTGTGCCGAAAGACCACTTAAGCTATTGAATTGGGAAATAAAATGTATAAATATAATTGAAAGCCAACTGGGTCAATTAAAAATAGAAAATCCAAATAATTAAAAAAATTGAAAAACTTCAATTTTGTTGTCTTGCCTCAGCCAAGACCTCTATATTTCTGAAATCCTGGCTACGGCACTGGATGTCTCAACATTAAATTATATATAGCATGTTTGTCCTTATCAGGTGTGCTCTGTATTTCATAATGATCAACTGCTCCTATCACTCTTTCATATGTATATACTTTTCTTATGTAAACTTATCTTTTGCATCAAACTTTGATGCAGAAATAACAAAGATCCACTGACACTTTTCTTTTTCCCACGGCATGTCTGGTGCTTGCTGCTCAGGGTTGAATGTGTTAAACTCAGAGATGAAATTAAACCTTTGCCCTTACCCACAGCATAACCAGACCAACACTTAAAAAAACTTTGGCAACCTGCAATGTTGTTAACAAATGATCAAACAAAATTGTTAAAGTAGTAAAATCACTGCTTTCCCTCTCTGATTTGCTTCAGTTGAGGTGACAATTCATCCTTATAGTGTTGTAACATTTGTCCTTTTATTTATATTCCCTCAACATTTTGATGAATGTTAGAAGAATCTCGACACAGTGATGCATTTGGGTCATCCATTAGCACCATCGCAGACCTGCATGATGGATACAAAGTCCCCCCACCATTCTCCTGGAGATATTTTTTCCGATGCGGTGTCATTGATTAAAGGGAAGGTAATTCAGCAAAAGGCCATTGCTTTCACCTCAGCGCAGTAGTATGCAAGCTGGAGTGAAAGATTGTTAGCCTGCAGTCAGTTTTTTTTTGTTCGTCAGGAATATAGCATTGGGAGGTGATGGATGAGTGGGAACCTCAGCTGCGAATGGAGTGCCGATTATCTTCCCAAGAAATTGTACTTGGGGAAAAACAAAAAGTTTGCTGGTAGTTCAATGTTAAGTGAAGTGCTCAGGCACCAGTCAGCATGACAGATTTCTCTGCCTGTTGGCCTTGTTTGTGTCAGATGCAACACACAATTTTTACATGTTCTCCGCTTTTTTTTCTTCGAAGAATTGTCAAATGGAGCCCTCTGTAAGCTGGGCTTGTTGCTGTGAACTGTCAGCGGACAAAACCCGATCACCAGGGGATGCTGATGTTTGACTGTCAGTTGCTATGGTGATATGTTTTCTCCTAGGCTACAATCGATTCCAAAGCAGATTGTTTTTATTGTGTAGTATGTGGTGTGTTCACGCTGGGAAAGTGACTGCATTATGTTCAAATACATGCTCTATTTGTTAGATTTTTGAGTGCGCTGTCACTATTATCCACTGTGCAGTGCACAAAGGAAATGGAGGAGTTGCTCCCAATTGAAAAAAATTAAAAATATTGTGAATGGTGATGACACAGCTCAAGAAAAATCTAGGAAAACAACAAGAAGTATCATATCTTAAAGGACCAGTGTGTAGGATTTAGTGACATCTGGTGGTGAGTAAATACTAGGCCTGCGCAACATGAGGAAAATCTGCTTTGTGCGATAACATTGTGCTGGCTAACCTCACAGATTTTGATTACACTTACAGAGCTATGACTGTAGTTTTTGTCAAAGCCAGCAAATCGTTCACTTCTCATTGGTCTCCTCTGCTGACTCTGTGTCAGAGTGGAGAAGTAAACTGAAAAGTGATAGAGTTTTTCTGGGTCATTTAGCCCAGGTGCTGCACGTTGAAAACTCTCCATACTGGAATGACAATGAAAATACAGTTAAAGGGTCAGCACTGGTAAGCACCTCTGCCCTCTCCCTTTCCAAGTGTGTAGGAGAACCTATGGTGGCCTGAAGACAATGTAAAAAAAAAATTGTGAAAGGCCCTCTTCAGAGCCAGTGTGTGGTTTGGTCTGTACTGGGCTACTTTAGAAATATGGCAGTGCAACATGTTGGGCTCTGAAGAAGAGGTTCCATTTTGAATGCAGTTCCTAATTAGCAAAATACTCAGATTTGTTAGGCTAAAATACAAATGAATTGTTTATTTAAGCTTTTTTCTCTGCTCTCTCTGTTTCATTAGACAAGAGAAATGTACAAAAATGCCGGTGGCTGGTTCCTCACTGTTAGTTTGCACTGCTGTTGCTTTCATCTTAAAGTTACAAATGTTTCTGGTAATATTTCAGCCATGGCTAATTAATGTTAAGTCAATGACGGCTAAAGGTAAGGTAACATCGGCTTTCCATGCAAAAAAACTGCACCATATGCAACATTAAAAAAAGGATGTGATGTTACATTTCTGATATGGGTGATAAATTAATATTGATTAGAGTGATCAGTAACTGTAGACAGTGTGAGAGTGATGTACAGTTTGTATTCTGGCACCATGTTAATAGTAAACATGGTAGTGGAACACACTAGAATATTAACTTGTTCATTAATAAACACAGTGCATCAGTGTTTCTATTGGTCAACCATGACTGTCTGCTTGGTCAAAGTTGAACAAAGGTGAACTCAAATCTGCTACAGTTGGCTCCAGATCACAATGAAACAAGAAACACATGCTTGAATTCGTGGATTTTCAAGTTCCTCAAAACTCTCAACAAAACATCAGACTTTAACACGGGAGATTGCTGTTGGTTTCCCATTCTACCACCTCTCAACATTATTATAAGTTATTATTCCAACCCAAAATACACTGTTTCCTGAGTACTAATTAAGTATTTATTAAAAACCAAACCATGATCTTTCCCTAAACCTAACAAAAATTGTGCCTCAACCTAACCAAACCTTAACCATGACACTGTCACATTGTAAAACACAATTTTTCAACAGTGATTTGAAATGATGATGAAAGGCACAGAAACCTGTTAGAGGAGTCAGATCAGAAAATGTGTTGTTCTAGAGGACATGGACAAATTACATATTTCTTGATTTCATTTGAGGATTTGTTTCTGCCTTCTCACACAATGAGGGATTTTAAAGGCTTTGGGTTAAAAAAAAACTGTTTTTATACTGGGTTTATTCAATACTCGAGTATTGTTCTCTGTACTTAATTCACCTTATCTGATCTGCAGGATTGAACTTTCAGGCTCCCTATTGTCACAAAGGCAACAATAAAATAATTATGGCCAGATCATGCATGAGATTTCTTTCAAGCCTCAGAGGCCAAAGTTGAGTGTGATCTCATCCTACACAGAGAAGCTTGGCTCATCCAGAGGGATTTGCATTCATGGAGACTGGAGTTTCTACTGTCAAATCGAATATGAAATTAGCCCAGCCCTTCACCTCTTCTACTCTTTTTACTTCTGGTGCCTGGTATCAAAGTGCTGTTCTTTAGCAGTTCAGGCAAGGCAACTTATCAAGACGCCCTGATGTCCAGTATTTGGTGCTGCCAGTGTTGTGGAGAGACCTTTACTTCTGAATTACAAGAATGAAGAACTCTTCTTGTCAGTCAAGGAACCTTGATATTTTGTATATTATTTACATCTTTTGAAAATATTTTCCGTAACCAAATGGGTTAGTTTGTGTGGAAGTCAGGCTAAAAGCGTCATCTGATAAATTTAACATTAAAATTTCAAGTCCATGGCCACTAAAAAGCAGAAAATTAATTTAGAGGGGATTTGAATAGTTTCTCTTTGAATGCTGTCCCAGAGTTGATTGCCTCATTTGTCATTTCCACAGATGAATTATTTATGTCCCTGTTGCTGTGCTGGGGTGACTAATCAAATGCATTTCACTGGGTGTGGAAGCTGTGAATTAATGTAGTGGAACGTTGCACTGCATTAGGTACTTTGGTCGAGAAGTCAGCAGGGCTACAATAGCGGCCTGATGATAGTTTGACAGAGGAAACGCTGCTCACCATAACTCGCTTAAAATGCACAGAAATAAATGTCTGTTCAATTCAAAGTTGGAGTCTTCTTCTCTCCCCGGGAGACAGTTCAGAGCTAATATTCAGCTCTGCATGTCAGTAACCACAAACAGAGCAGCAGCGCAGAACAAGTTGAAGCACTTTAACTGAGAGCACATCATGGATTTCAACAGCCTTATTAGAAAATAACTGATTGGTCCATTGTGGGCAGGATATATCTTCGGGTCAGACAAATAGAAGACTATATTATTGTATTATTGCCCTTAGTCATGGGTAGGGTGTGGCATGCCCTTAATAGATATGGGTTTTATACCAACTTGTAACGGCACACTTGTCTTATTATAATAATAATAATTTGAATGGAACTGAGATGGTGACCATTGTTAACTTCATACCTGCTAAACATCAGCATGTTAACATTGTCATTTTGAGCATGTCACCATGCTGATATTAGCATTTAGTTCAAAGCACTGCTGTGGCTAAGTACATCCTCACTGAGCTGCTACGATGGCTGCAGCAACTTGTTATCATCTTTTACTGGAAACTTCTGTTTCCAGTCAAGTGAAAACCTACAGTGTTTATTTATATTAACATTTATAATTTATACCGCACACTTCACACTCAGCATGGCAATGTGCTTTTCAATTGACATTTTATCTCCTCCCTTTTCTTTGCAGCCTCACAGTCTCAGAGAGGCATAATCTTCGTGTAGAGTCACTGAGTTCAAAAGAGAACTTAGCAGCCTATAAGGAGAAATGAAACTGAAGTTTCATATGAGCCGGAAATCATAGCTGATTTTGGCAGAGCTGTAAGCTGCCAGTTTAGTAATTTCAATTACAATGTTGGCAGATCTACCTTGATTCATTATTGACTAGAGAAGAATTAAAGGAGCAAAGTGTGCCTGAGCCTAAAGTATAATAGATTTGGGGACTAGATTAATGATCCAGTGAGGTGTGGACCGTCCTGCAATTGTTAGTGAGAAATTGATCTGTTCAGATCAGGTACATAATGAACTAATCAACTATTTGACAAAGAGAGACAGACGAAGAGAGAAAAAAAGAGGACAAAGGATCCAGGGATTTCAGGACGAGGCGGAAGATAGTCTCATCCTGAAATCTATCCATGATTTCTCTTATTTCTCTTCAGCCATTTTGGGTCTCACTGCCTGTAGGAAAAGTGGGTTATCTTTTATGAGATCCTCGTTATGTGAGGCTGTCTTTGTTCTGTAAGTATCTTTGGATGTTTGAACACAAAGAAACTGTTATTACCTGAATCTGTCGGTGGAAAGCGACCACAGCTTTCATCTCATGTCTCATTTTGTGATTTTGAGATTTTTTTTTCCCTCTGACCCTATTGTATGGAAATCAGTGCACCCCTGATCCTTTGCATCTATTTCAGTGTTACATCCTTTGTGTTACAGTGCGAGCTGAAGTGGGCTGGACTTCAAAGAGCTGGGGTTGCTCTTTTTTTTTTTTTTTAACAATTTCAGCTTCAGCCGGTATTTGTCTCTCACCAGTTTCCACATTTCTACCCCCTCAGAAACACCAAGGGAACAAAAAAAGATTAATGACTACACATAAAAATGCCTGTATTGGAGGAGAATGCAGAGACGTTTTTAAAACACGTCTGTCACAGCTGATGCTTAGGCAAACCTGAGTGTAGGAATAAAATGACAGTGTAGATTTATATTTCCTGATATAGAATGACAAATGAGATTGTTTCTCAAAAGCCCTGAGGCAAATGCATTCACTGCTCGTGTTGCTCGACTCTGTCTCATTATTGTACACACACACACACACTGTAATCTCTTATCCAATCAAAGACATGCTATTTTTGATTTTAAGGAGGTATCGTTCACTGGATCAAACTTTCTCTGAGGATATTTTAAGATGACAGTATGGCCTCCGTCAGATGAACTGATGCATGGCAGGTTGTGAGCCTTCATCATCCTCCAGCCTCTCCAGAAGCCATGTGTTGATGCGGTTCAGGATGTTTAAATCTGGCGTGTTTAGGGCACGTATGTTTCTATGGAAACCCTGAGCACTGTGACAAAGCTGATCCGGATCACTACACGCATCTTTCTGCCGATCAAAGGTTCTCACCTCAATTTCAGAGAGAGTTTAGGTGATATGAAAGGGCCGCTCTCCCTGTCAATCTCTTCTTGAGTGACAGACAGTCTTTGTACTCTTTGAAGCCCTTTTGTTGTAGGGTTGTTTGTGTCTGGCTGATGTGGATAAGTGTCTAGGATTACTGTGCTTATGCAGGAGTCTGAGAGTTAGTGCAGAGGTGGCTATGTGTCCTCCCGATTTTCTCTGCCAACCACAGAAAATTTTAAGTTGTTGGAGAGATTTTCACAGCAGATATGTGAGCCCACCTTCAAGTTCATTGCAGTTTTTTCTCTTTCAGAGAAAATCAAGCTCAAACTGAGCTATTAGTCCACTATTTAGCATTCAGTCTGAGATGAGCTTCCTTGTGGTGGTGCTGCTGGAGTGGCCTCCACGGGACCGAAACCTGAATAATTCACGAGGAAACATCAGTTTCTGTGTACACAACAGACGGGAGTGGGGACGTTAATGTGACGTGGAGCAACAATGGTATGCCTTTTGTTCCCCTTATCTCAACTTTTTCCACATGTCAGCTCAGCCACCTAAACACAGTTATTTGCCAGTCGTCTACCTCGTCTTGTTTACTTTAAATCTTCTCGCACAACCTCTCATCAAAGGCAGAATTTCTGCAGAGGCGAAAAAAGTGTGGAATCAAAGATGGGATAGTTGTTATCAAAGCCATTGAGTTCCCTGTTGACCTTAGACAAGATTTAAATGCTCCCTGCCTCCACAGCTTGTGGGGTGGTGCAGGAAATATAAATGACTCTCCTTTCTATCTGATTCCCTGCCAGAAGCAATTGCTCTGAAGAGTCAGGCCAGGCGGGCATCTGGCCCAGAGCTGCTTCACCACCTTTTGTTTTTTTTTTTTTGTTTCTTTTTTTTTTTTTTTAGTAACACACACTTCAGGGATTTTTGGTTTGACCGCTGCACCTTCAGTTTGGCTGCTGGTAATTTGATTTGATGGATTAGTTCCCATGCAGATTTTGCAATTGTGATTAAATTCTGTAAGGTTTCCACATTCTTTAAATTTAATCTTTTTAATGTTATATTACACAATATAATAATTAATTAATTATATTCAACACATTTGTATTTAAATTAAGATCGTGTGATTGATACATATCCATAGGAATATGTTCATCTATTGGCTTCCTTCCTCTAGTGTTTTCTTCAGTATACCATTAAATGACTTCACAAAAAATAAAATCAAATTTTTTTATATATAGTACATAGTGTTCCAGTCTGTCCAGTTTGTTCATAGTATAGTTTCAGTATAAACAAATTTAAAGATATAGTATAGCCTAATCTGAATTAGAAATTGGCAGTATGAAGCAGTAACACACTATTACTATTACCAAAGTTATTGAAAGAAATCATTTTAAAAGTTAAAATGCTGTTTAAGTTGAGTTTTCTCAATCTTTATTGTACTGTATGTTACAAAACAACACAAACATGATAATTCCACTCATTGTACATCATAATACCCAGAAGCAATACATGAGATCACATCATGTGGATCATAAAACCTGCTCCCTCTGATAATAACCGTGTAAACCATACAGTGTTTATGGTCTGCCACCTCACAATCTTGTAATCTGGTGGTGTAATCTGTAATAATGCAATTAAACAGAGAGGCTACTGGGTTTTAATCCCACCCCATGTTGATCAGGCTCAGGAGGTGCTGGGTGTTATAGACCACTAGTTCTAGCGCTCAGGATTAACCCCTTGTCTCATCATTACACCTGTCTCATGAGTGCTGCCACAGTGGTTCATTGTTCTTCTGCCCTGTGAAGAGCACACTACTAGATGGTCATTACACAAACACACTGAGTTCTTCCTCAGATTAGGTGAAACTGCTAAAGTCCTGCAGATTAGATAAAAATTTGTTATGTTTTCTATGAGTATTTTATGTATTTTAGTCATTTATTTTGACATCTAGAAGCAGCTTTGTATGTTTTAAGGCTCCATGAGTCAGTTTCCTCAAAATGGCTGTTAAATCATTCAGGGAAGAAAAGACACATTCAATTAAAACATCATATGAAGGCATTTGTAAATCATTGCTCTTCTACAACTTGACATATTCCTTGTTGATCTGGAAGTGGGACATAAAGCAAGGCCAGTCAAATTAGATTAGTTAGAAAAGAAGAACATAAAAATATAAATAATGTAGTTGTAGTTGGCATTTATTGTTCAATGTACGACATGATTTTTAATTTTATTGTGACTTTAACCAGCGTACTGGTCCAATGTATCTGACTTTTGAGAACACACCCATGGAGGGAATACACCCATGGAGGGATTATGAGACAATGGGCCCCTGGACTTAGGCCCCCACCCCTCCTACACAGGAGCAAGACCACAAAATGTAATAGTTTTGTTTCTCCTCATGGTCATTTTGCATCTCTTTGCAGTTGTTTTGTATCTCTTTCTAGTCATTTAAGTGACTTTTTGACAAGAAATGTTAGTCTCTTCATACAGAAGGTTTGGACCAAAGCTATCCTAACCCTGCCTAGTAGGCCTGTGAGGTAATCCATTCATGTTAAATTCATGCTTCTGTGTTCTTTAGCACAGCTTATGTGCACCTTTTTAAAATGCACATGCATGTCATGAGATGGGACGTGGTGAATGGTTTGCATGAGATGGCTTGGTTTGCTTGTATTTTCTTGTATATGTATACAATGTTGATAGTGTTTGCTGTGGTTATGAGGACAACAAACAATCATTTTAATAAGATATTTAGTCTAGAAATTCTATGGTAATGAGTGTTAGTATTGTGAGACAGAGTGAAGCAGATTGCTGCCACAGATTTAGGAAAATGACTTTTGATTCTAGCATATTTTCAAAAGATGTTGATTTTTGTTATAAAAGCAAAATTGCTTCACCTTGATGACAGAATTTTTAACTTGTTTCAAGAAAGTAAGACTTTAGGGTGCAATTTAGATTAAATAGCTGGTTTGGATGAAGGTTTCCAGCAATGTTAGGAGGGTAGTATTAGGTGGGTCATATTCTCCCTGCAAATAAAGCAATACAAATTAGCTTGCCTTCATCTGCAGTATCAAACTGCTTTTTCTTGTTGTAGCAATTGTCATTACTCTGTATTACAACATAAACGTGAGAGCAAGTGTACAATGCAGTGCTACAACAGTCAGCAGGTAAAGCCCGGGCATAATGTCATATGATTCCCTATGTTTAGAGACCCCTTTGACTTCATATATTAATACCCCTCTATTGCATCTCATCACTCCCTGGGAACCAGAGCCAATTCATAAAGAGGCCGCACACATTGAAATGGAAAGATTATTTGAGGAAGCACGACAGAGTATAAATACAGGAAATAGGATCAGAAATGTCAAACACAAATCCTCATAATGAAAACCCAATTTCAGTATGTTTCTGTAAGCCTATTATTAAAATAGGAGCCGTTGGTTTGATTGTGCTGTGTACGTCTTCTTGTGTAATGAATCATGTTCTTAATGTGCTATTTTGTTCTTTCCCAGCCTTGTTAATATTCATAAGAATGATTACAACTGCTCTCCACAACTCCTACTCTGAATCCTCTTACGCTCTCCTACGGTTCTCCATGTATAAATTTGTTAGTGTGCGGTGCCGGCTGGCTGTGGCACTCTGCTCTGCCTGGATGCTCCACTTATTGCAGTTTGACTGCTTCAGTGAGGACATGTTTCCAAGGATCTCAGCTGAAAGTCTATCAGCATGCAAAATCATGCATCATTTAATACCGCTGTTGCCAGATTACTGAATCTTAAAATTTCTTTACAATTCCCTGAAGAGCCATTCTGCTTTGTCATGAATCCTTGTGATTTTTTTGGTGAGCAGATGGTATTTTAATGAACTCCACAGAAGATATTTTAATGTGATGCTTGTTCTCTTGCAACCCTGACATGAACTGCCAAGCAGGTGCTTTTGAAAATAGTTATAATTGTTATCCTTTGGAGGCAAGGTGAGGCTCTAATATTTCTGTTATGAATTGTAAATTACTCGGGGAGTCACATTTGATGTTTAAATTTGCTTAATTTTTTCATTTAAAGATGAATACAAATGTCACAAACAACATTAAGGTCTAGATTTTGGACAATATTTCCTTGTCTGTGTGGCAGCAAATATTGTCATAAAGAGTCATAAAAACTGTATGGAAATTCTGGCTCACAGGATACACTTAATTTACCATGTAAGTCATCACTATTTCTATTTTACATCTTAAGTGTAACATATTCTGTTCTTTGATTCAGTCTGAAATCATTTTTCTGGACATTTACATTTTTATTTTATGTCACTTCCACTTCCATGTTTCGCCAAAGCCATGTTTGATTGGAAGAGCTGTTGCTCTAAATGGGTACAATACCTCTTACCCACTGATTTCTTTGGTTTTCTTCAGACAATCAAACTATGTTAACCATTGAAATCCTGGGTTGATAACAGTGAAGTAAGTGCATGTTACTGATGATTCAGGCTTAATTTAGATTAATTTGGATTTTAATCAATTTGTCGTAGAGTACAGTGTATTTCCAATAATACTTTAGCTTGTGACTTTGTACAATGAAGGGTCAAAGCATAAATTGCTCTGTGGGTTATGGTTTTAGCCACACTAGTGTCTCTGTGGATGGCAGTGTCAGTCTGACATCACCTGGGTCCAGACTAACTATTGAGTGGATTATGCTGAAAATTTGGACAGACTGTCATGGTCAAGTGAATCCTAACGGTGGACATGCTAAACATTACACCTGCTAAGCAACAGCATGTTAGTATTATGAGCATGTGCTGACGTTAGCATGTAGCTCAGGTCTAGCCTCACAGAGCTGCCTTGTCTTGTTATGATGATAAAGTGTTTTTATTGAATGTATCTGTGAAACAATGAGTGAGCTTTAGTATTTTTTTTTTTTCTACAGTTGTGGTAACTGAAGCATGATCATGTGAAGCCACTTTGTTCACTCTCACCAGTAAAAAAAAACCTAAAAACCCACTGCACCAAACCTGCCCCCTACCAAACAGCACTCAGGTACAGTAAGCAGTGATGTGTCCTCAGGGCATGCAAAGCCTGCCTAATTAAAGTTAAAAATAGACATGAATTTAAATGATACTGTAGTGTCGTTTCTGTCGTTTTCTTGGGTGTGACCGTGTCCCGTTGACAAAGGCAGGAGCTGGGCAAGTGGAGAGGACAGCGGCTTAATTTGGAGGTTTGCGAATGCGCATTGAGGATATTTCTTGGTGGTGATTAGCTACAAAGTATGCTAGGCTAACTGTCCTTGGCTCAGCTTCTGCTGTACTGAGATCAGTTATGATATTGCACGCAGCATGTGCATGGGCAGACATGAGTGAAATCTTAACCTGCGCTTTAAGTGATAAGAGGAAATTTGAGAAGAGAAATTTGAGACAGAATATTGTTACAGAAGGAGAACAGCTCTTTTCAGGATTAGCTCAGTAAGCGGGTTGTGTGCGTAGCGGGAGAGCGACAGAGAGAAGACAGAGCGATGATGCTGGCCACTGGATCTTAGAGTTAGTTAGTTAGTTAGCAGTGAATCCTCAAGAGTGAAGTTACCCTGTGCTTCCCAACCCCAGTCCAGACAATGAGCCAGGAAAGGCTAACAACACTATAGCAGGTAAACGCACTGGAGTGTGTCATTGTCGATATGTAGAAGTGATTTTTAGACATTTTTCCTCTATACTGCACATTTGATATGTTTAGTGTCAGTTCAGAAGAATAATCTCAAAACTTCTTCGCAAGGAAGGAGAAAGGTGAAGATGTCCAGATGTCCAGAGACAGAAAGGCCCTGAATTTATGACAGATTTGATTTGCTACTGTCTTGAAAAGGTATGTTTTAGTCTATTTTAGTTTTAGTAGCCTAAACCTAACCACATACAGGACCCTGTACGCTAAACCTTATCTCAGCTGCAGTTCAGTTTGGGCCGCCACCATTCACATTGACTACCTCCCTACAGTCTATGCGGTACACTTGGACTTGAAAAACACTTTGGTGAATAACAATCCAGGCAGCAATTGTATCTCTTGCAAAACATATTTGGCAAAACAATTTAGTACAGTTAGGGAGGTAGGAGACAGGGATAATGTAAGGTTCAAGATATTATGGTGGGGCAGAAAATGGGTAAATCTTTATGGAAATATCAGGAAACAACATTAAGATGATGGAAACTCAACACCAACTCTGCAATTCTATGACTATTATACAGGTTTAGCAAATATTCTACAGTATAATACACTTTAATGCATATTCCATCACCTTATTTAGATTATAAGTGACATTAGATTGAGAGTTTACATATTTCAGCAAGGTAAGAGGTGGAAAACATTTTGTATATTTATTCGAAGAGATGCAATTGCAAACAGAGGGTGTACCAACTGTGCGGCTGTGTTTAACTGTAAGAGCTCTTGACTGTACTCTCCAGCCTCTCTACCTCATCTGTGGTTTATGTTTGGGCAGGGGATGTCTCTGTAGGGAATTGCACACTGACCATTACGCTTTCAAAGGCTTGTATAATGAAAGGTGGTTTTTAGGTCCTGAAGAACTCCTGGTCCAATGAAGTCCAATGTGATTGTTATCCTCCATAAACAAACTGCCTTAAATTGTGTGTTTAAGCTATGGTCATCAACAAATACTCTTTTTTCCCTCCTCCTTCCTGCTTCACTCCCTCTTTACCTGATCTGACTGTGTCTGTCTTCTCCTCTCCCTGACATACTCATGTATACAAACAGCAAGACAGCAGACTTTAACCCAACACTTGTGCTCACACAAAACACTCAAACTGAGTTGTATTAGGTGCACAAATAAACTAGAAACAACTTGAAACACTTTAGTCAAAAAGGACAATGATCATACAGGGACATATCTGCAAGGAAACCGCTTGGGTAGGACATATTCTGGAGGATATTCACTTATTCAGCGTGACTGCAAAATGATACCATGGTAATTAGTTTGCCCACATGCAAAATCTTGAGAAACAGAAAGGAACTTTACATTGTTTTGCTTTCCATGGATCTTAGTATTAATACCCTGTTATAATCCCTTACAAGGGCTCAGCTCTCTGAGCCAGACAAATTTTGGATTCAGACAAACTAATTTAGCATGCAGATTAATGCAATTCCCAGTTCCTGCAGGAGCCATCTTATTAAACACATTTAAATCACATACATTTACAATTAGAATAAGTTGGAGCTATTAAATAAAAGACATAATACAAAAGTAGCTCATCAGCACAGTTTGTCTCTCCAAACACATTTGCATAAGTGTATCACCCTTTTGCACTAAAGCATATGTAAAGTAGTCGTACCCTCTAACTGTAGCTTTATTCTAAAACAGGTTTTGAGTCAGGAAAATAAACCCTCTTTTCCTTCAGTTATATTCATGGATGAGTCAGCCATATTGCTCTAATTAAAATAATCAAAGTCCTTCTGTCAGGTTGGCACTTCCTCGGCACTATTGTGGCTTGCGTTTAATTGCTTTTGCATTTTAATGTTTGAGCTATCTGTGTGTGTGCATATGTATGTGAGCACAGGTGTGTGTGTGTGCGCGTGTGTGTGTGTGTGTGTGTGTGGTGTGGTGTGGTGCGGTGCGGTGCGGTGCATATATGTGCTTGAAAAGGCTTTCCATGCAGAGCAGTATGCTAAGCCTGGAATACAGAGAGAGCCTGTGCTGGTCTGGTCATCAGTGTTCCCTTTACTGACTCTCTACTGCACGCTTGAATGTCTTTCAATTTAGTCGTCCTGATAACTCGCCTCTCGCTCGCAGAGATAAATGTTGAAATATAATAAATGACTTCGCAACTTCATATGTTTTGGCTCGAACCTCTCTCTCACACTGTCCTGGTGCCCTTCCATTCCTCTGCCTTATTTATCTTTTCCTCCGCTTCCCTTGATGCTCATTTTTCAACATGTTTCAACAAATTTCATATCTTGTAGTATTAGCTTTAGCAAATAAAGAAAGTAATTCCCAGTAGCCTTGCGATTTGTAGTTCTTGGGAACAGTTTTGAATTCCTTTGATGCCACCGGGGTGTTATTGTGTTTTTAACATTGAAATACGAGTTTGTCTCTATTATGTTATAATTTTTTTTGCAATACTGTGATTCTTTCTGTCATGTTATGCACAAAATTGGAGCTTAAAGACATAACTGAAAGAGTCATTGGACAAGAATAATTTTTACTGCTTGCATTAAGCATTTTTGATAAGAAGCAGACAAGGTAGACGTGGAGAAATTGGAAAAAGTGTACAGGGTACTGACGTGCATACAAAGTAGCTGCATAAGGACAGTGATAAAGCGGTGATGGAGTGATCATTGTCTCTAGTGTTGCTATTCATTGGATCTGTCCTCTAGAGTGGGAACACATGATAGTGAGATGAGTCTCTTAATCAATAGGCTCTGCAGATGTGCCTTTACACGCACCAACAAGGGGGATAAGCTCCTTATCAATACACTGTACTGAAATGGTGCTCCGTCAGACATGGATTAATCTGTCCTCAGTGCTGCAAAGCTTTTTTTGCTTCCCTAAACCTGTCTGTCAGTTATTTGCCTGCAGTGCTACAGTAAGCCTGGCTGTGGTCTTCTTTGGTGCAGAAAATTCCTGTTTGGACTCAGCTAAAATGCAGAGTGTTTTCACTGCAGACCGCAGTGGCAGCTGTTACTGTATGCTGGTCAATAGCTTTGGTCACTTAAAGGAATAGTTTGACATTTTGGGAAATGCACTTGATGAGAATTTGATGAGAGGATTGATATCACTTTCATGTCTTTTACAGTCAATGTGAAGAAAAAGCTGTTTCTCCATGTTTCTGGTCTTTGTGCTATGCTAAGCTAAGCTGACAGCCTGCCGTCTGGAGTTTCATATTTACATGAGGGTGGTATTGATCCTCTCATCTACCTCCAAGCTAGAAAGCAAACAAACGTATTTCCCAAAAGTGTTTAAATGATCTTCCTCTCTGCCATTAATTGAAGATGAATTAAACATCTCCCAAACTCTCTGCTATTCACAGAAAAAGCCAGACAGCAGTCCTACCACTTCATCTATCCAAGGCTTGCCCAGTTGTTTCCTGGAGGTGTAATCTAACCTGCTCTCAGCAGCCCGCCATGATTAGCCAATAAATAACTAAACGTATATCATAAATCAACAGGGAGAGCTCTGTCGGGGTGATTTCCACCACAGTTGCTCGCTGAAAATCACTCGTCTGCTCTGAGAAAAGAAAGAGAGAGAGATGGATGCAGGAGGGGTTGGGGATGAATGAGGTTCTTCATGTGTTGTAGAAAATGTTTTACCTTGAGTGATATCCACTTGCAGCATTACCCAGACCACAGCTGGTCAATAGTTGTAACCTGTCTTTTTTTTTTTTGTCTACAATCAAGACTGTGATAAAGCTGACAGTACCTGCCTCGATGATTCCATGTTACTTTGGTTTAATTCAAATGACACTTTAATTATGTTGATGGTTATAACACTGTCAGCTATCTTTCTCATCTCCCCCGCAAGCTATAGGCACATCTATCATTCTCTCGCCATAACTGTGTAATTGTGCCTGCTGCAGAAGAAAGCGCAGAACAATGACAGGGGTGACGAACTCAATTAGACGGCAGCAAAGTAGCTGAGTGTGTAGCACTTCATGCAAAACACACACCTTTTGTATCTACACTGCCTCTGTTTGCGATCTGATCATGATCTTCATGCTATTAGAGATGACTGCAACATTCAGCCCTGCATGTTTACATGTTCAAGTCTGAAGATGAAAGTATGACACCGGCAGAGTGGAATTGAGCAGAAATAATGGGCTGAGGCCTAGCAAAGGATTCTGAGGGGCCACTGGGAGAAGAAGCACTGGCAGAAAACAGCCAGCAGGGAGCAGAAGTGAGATTGTGGGGAAGTGAGGCAAGAAGCAAAATGAGTGTCAGTGGTGAAGAGGAATTTGAAAAAGTGTAGGAATGTTATTTTTAGTTTCATTCTCTATTATCAGACGTATGTTTCCTATCCCTCAAGTCTTGAAGTTCATCACAGCCAAACACGCCCTCACACTCATCCCTGCATCCTCTATCCCTTCGATTCCCCCAGAGACTTGCAGACAAGCCTTTATCTTTACACTCATCAAGGGCGCTGGCACCGCATTTCATCCGCAACCCTGTGTCGACCGTTATCTCCAAGTGGAGAGGCTGTCAACCTGTTTATTATTACCAGACTATCGGAAATGGGAGAAGGACATGGCTGTAAGGCGTTGGGGTGGAACTTGGGGAGGACTTTGGGGGTGACACACACGCTGAGTTTGACAGCAGATAATAGCTGTTTCTCTCCAGGTCTTATCTCAGCCTCCGTAGGCCAGCTTCTGGGATCAGAGTTTACCTCGCTGCCAAAGTTTAAGCCACAGAGCACTGGAGCTGCTGCTTGTTACAGTTCAGCAACCTGTTGATCGCACCCTGCTGAAGGTTTGAATGAGTATTCACTGGCTAAAGACCACAGTGCACACAGTGACATCAGAAGCTTGACGGACTGTGTACAGGTCCATTTGATAAAATAACAACAATTACTTGTGATCAAATGCCTGTTGAGGATGTAACTAAATATTATTAATGTCAGGCTCTTCGACTGACAAATTTAAGAATGAAGCTTTGTGATTGTGAATGATCCTTCCCAGTGTTTGCACCCTGAGCTGGTAGGTGTTGCAGACAAGTAAGGGCCACCTGAAATGTGTACAGCAAATGGTTCCTGTTTAATGCAGTTAGAAAACTAAGGGCAGCTTCTTTTCACTTATGCACAACCTAAGTTTTCCACCCGGCCTCTCTATCATTTTCAATTATTTTTTTTAAAACAGCATTCACTGTTTGTCTTTTAAACTCATGTGGTTTGTCATGTAAATATGTTTGCTAAAAAGTTAATCATCACAACTTTATAAGGTATTGTGATCAGTTTCTTGATGACTGCCCTCAATTAATTGTCTTGTTTTATTTAGTAAAGCTACATTTACTGATGTTTTTGGCCCTGTAGCAGTGGCAGAAACAAGCAGAAACAGAATACCTTATAAAGTTCTTATGATGAACATTTGCATATTTACACAGCCCGCAGATAGGAATATTAGCATTCAATCTGGTGTTGTGCTCCTGAATGTAAGTCTAAAATTCATTCTCCTTTTAGCTCGGGTTGTTACATGCTGTGCTACGTTCACCAGCTAGTTGCTAACTTTCTTTTGTCCACCGGTTGGTACTCAGCACGTAGTATACAAAGTGTCTATCAGAGCTTTTTCACTGCAAACATCTGGCTGCTGTGGCTGAAAATGACACAGATGAAAGCAGTGAGGGTGAACAATGAGTTAAAAAGATGCTATTTAGAGCTGCAAGGAACTACAGAGTCAGGTGATAAATCTCTGTTGGTTCTTCACTACATGTAACGCCTTTGACATTACATGTAACAACGTGATTCATTGTTCGTGTAAAGATACTGATTATAGCTGCTTTAATTTATTCTGTGTGGTGAAACCAAAGACACTTTCCCCACAGTCAAAATTTTCACATTATGGACAAAAAGGTACCAAGTAGCTAACTAGAAAGCTCGCTGAGTAAGAGGAAGGAAAGTGACAGAGAGGGAGACAGACAGAAAAAGCCAAAACAGAAAGAGTTGCGTTTCCGCTCCCTGCCATTCACTGTTTACTCCATCAATGCCTCTCTGTCCCTGTGTGTCACCACTCAGGGCCAAAGGCTTTCTCTCTCCGTCACTTGCACAGACATAAATAGCCAATTTTTTGTTCCAACTGTGACATTTGCATTTGGTAAATCTGCATTCTGTGCAGTCAGTGAACTGTATGTGACAAAATCTCAGCTTTCTATAGCTTTTAACTCTTTCTTTTCTGTTCACTCGCAGTCAAGTAATGCATGTTTGCTGATCTTTTTCTATTATAGGAATTTTAAACAATGCACAGGTCACATTTACTCACACAGCAGATATTCTTTTTTTTTTATATATAGACAATCAACCGTCTTATCTCATGTATACATGCCTCGGTGCTGTCTTATTTCTGTGGGAAACTGTATTCGATTTGACTAACAAAGACCAATTTTGTCTGAAGTGTCTTGTTTGTCACGGATGCTGGCAAAAGAAAACAAGAGGTAGTTGCAAAGAAATCACTTCTTTGTAACTCTGGTAAGGACACTCTCACTCAAACGCTAGCATTTTCCCTCTGTTTCACACAGGCACAATCAAAAACTACTCTGACCGTGAATTACCAAAAGTAGAATCCAAATGCGGTGCCAATTAACCTGTCTATAAGCAAATGTGATGTTGTGATGTTGGCAGACAGCGTACTATGTACTGAGACTTCAGTTACTTCCAGAATAAAATGTCCTGAAACCTGCTGTTTTCTTTCAGTCCTCAGCAGGCTGAACATTTTGACATACTGAGATTTAGAAATTCAGAACTACAGCCTGTGAAAGTTTAGATTCAGAGCAGGCCTATGTGGAGGCTAGACATACTGTCTAAAGTGTCTATCTCAATACATAAACAACCACAATGTTAGCAGCCTGTAAGCTCTCTAGTGATGATCCTTGATTACTGAAGAGGCCTCATTCCTTGGGAGTAATCTTTGTCATTCTCATTGTCAGTTAAACAGCAAGGTTTGCTATTACTTGACCATGGAATGGACCCCACATATTTCAGATTTCAGATCTGCTACTATTATAAATGAGGTTTAATAGAGTGCCGCAGGGATGACGTATTTTTGTAGGCCAACCCAGAAGTTAGCATGAACCTGGCTCCCTCGACAAAAAGCCAGTGGGATTCTTACACTAGATTTTGGATTACTGCAGAAAATACGACCTGCCACAAACAAATGTTCATGACACTTACACATTTGGTTCAGCACCTCTTTTATGATTTTTGAAGCCTGAATACAATTGCCAGAAGTAAAAGGCTAATGGTAGGCTATAAATGAACTACACCACCTTTGCATGACCTCACTGTCACCACTAGTAAACTTACAAGTTGTAGTTGTATTTCGAGTGCTTATCTCCTCTACAAAAGCCTTCAGGAGAGAGCGGACATGAAGGTGGTTAATGCATAGGCATTCATTTCTTTTAGCTTGGAGAAAATCTTGGGTTTATATTGGACTAAATTTATGACTTTGTGGCATCAGTAACATGTGGCTAAGTAAGATGCTATCTTCTTACTAATGCATCTCAGCCTCAGTCCCAGGGGACAGCCACAACGTGAGATGTTACTATGCATTTAGATCCTGCAGTATGTGCTCACTCATGGGATTCTCTTTCGAGTCCCCCAGCCTGGTTGCACCCCATGTGTCTATTTCAACAATGCACTCTCTTTTTAAAGTATCACTCCTCACCAAATATCCTTGGCTGGATGTGACAGATTCAACCCTCCACTTTGTCCCACCAGGCAGTGATGTGGAAAGAGTCCTTGACCAAGACATTGTGGAGATCTGAGGGTTAAGTGTTCGCTCGCACCCTCATGGACCTTCCTGCTCTCACATCATTGCCCAGATGAAAATTACTCAATGAAAAATGTTTGCTGAATTTCTTCATGGCTCATGTATGTATATACGTACCCAGGCATGGAGTAATAAACACATCATTCCACTGGCATATCACTCGACCATTTTATAAATATTTTTCTTCTAGTTTCCAGTTTTACACCTTCCCCACCCCTCCTATTCACACATAAAACTATACTCATACACCTTGACAGGTACTTCATCTTTCTTTTAGTTAGTTAGCCTAGTAGAGTGGATATTTTCCCCAGGCCCCAGATAAGACCTGTATAAATAGTTGAGGAGAGCATTATATCACTTTGCTATTGGGAAAAAATGGAAAGCATTCAACCGTGTGGAGGATTAGTCGATATTCAATTAACCCAGGCAGACAGTCATGGTGACTGTTTATCAATACCTCTTTTTAACTGCACACCCTTGGCACACTTAATTAAACTTCCAATTAATAGCTTCAAACAAGTAAGCAAACTAACAACACAAACACTCGGCCAAGTTTGGTAAAGTGAGCCAAATCCATAGAAGCACTGGGGGGAGAAGTCGTTATTATAGGGGAGTCAGCCAAGTTCCTGTCCTGATCTAAGGTTTCTGCCATGGCCATACATACAGACAGAGGAGCACTTTGTGTGTTTTGGACATGCCACAATTATGCATCCTAAAAGTATTTGTCTAGTTATTGATGTGTATCTGGGACACGTCCCGACCCTTGACCCTGAAATCATTCATTTCCTCGCATTCCACAGTTAAGAGTATGAAAGCTCTGCCTCGTAGAGCTGAAAGCAGATTGTGGTTGTGGTTTCATATGAAGGAAAATTCAGCCATGCCGTTGTTTAAGAAAACCATTTGCAGTGGAATAACAGGAGCCTTCTGTGTTAAGTAAAAATCGGAGGGAATCTTCATCCCTGCCCCGTGTCACAGGCTGTGCTACATTTGTCCTTTGCTAATCAGCTACGAATCAGGGCCAGTGCACTAATCGGGGACAGGGATGTGACTGTCTAGACGATGGTAATGATCTGTTAACATGTGATGTGATCAAACGTGTCAGTGCTCATGTAGACCTTCTTTAGTATGTGTAATAATTGTCACGTTGGTGGATCATTAGTTGGGAGTTGAACAGCAGAGATGCTGAAAGATATTACAGTAAGATAATGTGCTAAATAGAGACTATAGAGGACAGATGGAGAAATCAGGTACTGTATGTGTAGTAGTGGTCCACAATAGGATAAACACTTTCATTCAGGGCTATAACTAATGATTTTTTACCAGCTAACAGTGATGGTAATATTGGTCAAAAGGTCAGTCCACTGCTTTTCATTACTTTACTGGCAGTGTACCTTTGCTGTGGACAGTATTATATTATTTTTTACCACTCCAGTGATAGATATTAATGTTGTTAATATTCTGGAAATTCAGTCGAGAAATTGTGTATAAAGAACCCGCTCAAAGTGTCAGCTTTAAGGTTATGAAGTACCTGACATCGGGATGCTCATTGATGCAAAAATCTTGTAAAACCAACATTGCCATAAAGTTGTCCTGGGTTTATATAGTCATATCATTCACCCCTGACTGTACAGAGTACAAGAGCTGATGAGCTGAAGTAGGCCAGCTGAGGCCACACTAATGGGTCTCTGTCTGAGAGTCACAGATTATCTGTAACACTGCTACTGTACAGACTTCATTACAAAGCAGGATGCAGTGAGCAAACCACTGGCGTAACTAGCAAATTGTCTGCCTTATTCAATCATCAGTCTTTCAAGCTTGCTGTGCCATCTTTGTATGTGTCTCTCTGCCATTGTGTGAATACCAATGAGCATTGAGCCTTTATCACCCAAGCCACAGATGACAGGATCTGAGTGATGTATCACTCATCTACTTCAGTTTCTTGCCAGAGACAGGATGTGTTTTTCTTACTTGAGAAATGAAATGTCAAATGCAGATTCAAAGTTGTGATGGCTCAGCAATATCCAGGATGGTTTTAAGTTAAGATGAACGGTCTACCCCCACCCCTCCAATCTCTAACCTTTTGTGCGTGTAATGGAATTTTACAGCTGTACAGATAAGGATTGATGGTGTGTTGTTTGTTTGCAGGGTCCATGGATAAACTAAAATATAATCCTTCCAACTGTTTTTGGTCAAAGAAGTAAAGCTCCACAACGTTCTTGCCACAGCTCGATTGTAATTCTCCGGGCCTCTCCTCTTTGTGTTCAGCCCATTAGAGGTCTGTGACTCTGTCCTCTCCCAAGTTTGCTCTCAGAGTTGAAATGTTTTCCCCTTGGGCGCCTTGAGCCAGCCCCCTTCCCCTTCCACCGATGTGGGGGTGAGCTTTCCCAGGACAAAGAGATGAATATATAATGGAATGAAAAAAGAGGGGGTGGGAGAGACAAAAAGACAGCGGGTGTGTGAGTGAGAGGGAGGAAGGGAGAGTGGGAGTAGGAGTGAAAAGATATAGAGGGTCTGACAAGTGCTTGTCCAAGGGTTTAATACTGCTGCCAAGCTCTCAGTGCAGGGACATGGAGAGAGGATGAAGTAGAAAGAAACAATCTGTGCTTTCCCCCTATTACAGATCTGATTACTAACTCATTACAGACTCCATAGGGTGTGGGATACACAACTGTAGTTAGAGAGTTGCTGAAGAGCAGCCCAGTCCATCTGCATCCCCCCCCACCACTCCCCTGGTCCTCCAGCAAATGGTACAGTCCATTTAAAAGGCTGCATGTCATCTCAGTGTGTGCTGGGTCCTCTCTGAGAGCAGCTGCTCACAGCACATTCTCCTTGGCGGGAGCACTCACTTTCCCCTCCGCCTGCTGGGCTGCATCTCTTTTTCTCCTCTGTCTTTTTTCTCTCTCCGCTCTCTTTGCATTCACTCTTCCTCTTTTTCTCAAGTGCTTACTCCTTTTCTCCTTTGCCCCGCACACAGAGGCACACATGCTTTCACTGACTGTGTAGTGCTCGGTCACACAGATGTTATTCTTTACGCAGTAACAGGTAGACATCATCTTTGTGCTGCTCAGCGGAGAACAGGAGGGACCGGCGTTTTGGCTTTTTTCTTCTTTTTTTTGTATATGTTCGAAGTAAACTGTGAGAGAAGAAGCACAGGTGGAGGAGAAGGAAGAGAAGAGGGGGATAAGAGGGTCTTAGCTTCACCCCCTCTAATGCCTCACTTGACACCATGCTGCTCTGTGTGGATTTGGTCCTCAGGGGAAAATTCTTAAAATGATGGAAGACAACAAACAGCTGGCACAGAGGATTGATGGGGCCATCCAGTCCGCCAGTCAGGAAGTGACCAATCTCCGCTCTGAGCTCTCTGCTACCAGCCGTAGACTGGCAGAGCTGGGTGCCAGCAGCCCCCCTGCCTTGGAGAACCACCACCAGCACAACCACCATGATGACAGCCTCCACTACCGGGGTGAGTGTCACAGCATGTGCATGTGAATGTGTGTCAACTCGATACCGTGCCGCTGTGTGTGTGAGAGTGAGAACATGAACATGTGTGACTGTTTTGAAATCAACTGTGGGAAATATCTGGGGAATGTGCATAGGGGAGACTCATATCATTCCCCTATTCCACCACTGACTTATTCTACCCAAACTCCACACTAGAAATACAGTGGAAAAGGCAGCACATTGAAAGGAAAAAGAACAAGAGACAGGCTGAGTTTTGTTATTACATGGGAGGGGTTGGGGTTAGAGAGCGTGGGCCAGAGCCGGCCCGGGTTTGGTTTCCCAGGCAGCAGTTGGGCTCCTCTGGGGCTGCACTCCCTTCAGCTCTGGCTCCTTCTCGCTTTCTCTCCGAGTCTGGCAAGGAGTGCAACTGCGCTTTAGGCCCAGGAAATGTATGCCAACATCTCAGACAGGAGCTGGTGACACCATGGCACTGTTACTTAGCTGGATGTGAAGCTATAAACCTGTAAATACTTTAAACTGAACTTTTCTGGCTTGATTGGTGCAAAATAATCTGTTCTGGTTTCATGCCATGCTTTCTGCTATAGGTAATAACTGTCAAATACCTAATGGTACTTGTTTGTAGTTTTTATCTATATGCCTATTTTATGTTTGCTTCAGTTTGTGTAATACCTGTGGTCTGTGTCTAATTAAGCCTTCTTACGACACATTCTGGTAAGCTACTTTTATAATAGCTGACATCTTGGATTCATTAATGATCAGCTTTATTTAGTTTGATTGGAACAAGAGCGAAAGGGAAAATCTTGTTTGCCTGTTGCCTTGACGTGTGAAGTGAACAGCAAAAACCCACAGTTTATAATCACATCCATTTATTGAGCAACTAATTAGTCATGACATATTGAAAGTTTGCAACAGAGTACAGGATGACTTGGCAGATTAAACTTTTCGCAGCATGCATGGACAGAAAGTTCGGCTTGCTGAAATTGTGAAAAGGCCACAGAAAAAGGGAAAAGACCTCAAGTTGTGGGGTCTTTTCCCTCGGGGTGTGTGTGTCCTGCATTTGACTTGGATACGTTTAGAAGCCCATGGGTTTTTGAGATCATACCCTACCAGGCAGTTTGCTGTCAGACTCCATTAAATGGCTCCCCGTGTTGGGCTTATGAAGTTCAGCAGCAGGTGATTCCTCTTATCTGCTGTTGCAGCTCAAGCCTGACGGCTGATCTGTGTGAAATTTGGCTTTAGAGCAATGGTGCACTCGTTTTTAACTATGCGTTCTTGTGTACAGTATATATCATGCATTCTTTCAGTGCATTGGTTCTGTACATCATCAGGAATTAACTCAGTAGTTAAGGGGGCACTCCACTAATTTTACACATGGCGACACAGCGATGTCAGCAGGGTTATCTCAGTTTGGCCTTGGAGCTTATAATTTATGAAACAGAAAGCCTCTTTTACTATCTTGGTGGTGTGGAGTTAGAAAGATGCGGGAGTTTACCACACAGGGAGGGTTTAATGAAAAGATACTATAAAGTTGCATAATTGGAAATTCAGGTTGCAGTGATTTTACAGCCTGAAGCAAACAAGGGAATAAATGTCAGGATATCTCAGCCTTAGCTGCTTCAATTATGAGCACTGAAATTGAGTGCCTTTTATTCAGACTGGGCTTAAGTTGGTGTGAACATGGCCTTTCGTCTTCAGAGATGGAATAACTTGGCTGCAGTGAGTTATCCGCTGTGTCCATCCTGCTTGCTCTGTTTCTCAGTTTCTGCAGTGTTAACAGGCAGCCTGACATTCCCACATTCCTGAATGTCAGGGCAGTGATGTCATACTTCCTGTTCCCAGGGGCCAGGCCAGCAGTCAGGTGACGGATCAAGCCAAACACAGCCACACTCTCCGTCCCCCACCTCCCTCCTTTACTTCCAACTGACAAACTACCCCTCACCTCGACTGCATAAAGAGGGATGAGCCTAAGAACCTCTTAGCTTTAAGAATGTTTTCTTAAGATTTTGAGTTTAAGATGATTCGTCTGGGAGATCTCTCCGGTTAGGCAGTTTGGTGTGTGATGAGCCAGCGTCCAATGGCTTAGGGAGATTAAATGTTCTTTAGGTGTGTATCCCTCTCCAGGCCAGGCTGTTTGTTAGTCCATTTGTTGGTTTTGCCCCGTGCAGGATCAAAGCAGCCGCGCAGACAAGGTTTTTTAATATGCATGACCTGTCTTCCTGTAAAAACATTATACTGAGCCAAAATGTCACAGAATTTTTGTTATGTTTCACCTCCAAGTCGAGCTTCAAAAACATCTCTGACAGATGTCCAGTAAGGCTGTAAACATGGCACTAGAGGCTGCTGCTGCTGTTGGCCTTGGAGTCTGTCCTTCTTACTGAGCTAATGACAAGGAACAAGAGTTTAAATCACCCAAAACGTTTATGAATTAACTTCACTCTAATTTTGCTTTTGTACATTTTGTGTAATTTTTACAAGCATATCTTTATTTATAAAAGACTGTTTTTGTATGTCTTATCTTCATTTTAGACTACAGTACAGCTCTGGCTGACCGTTACAATCAACCTGCCTCCTTTTATTCAGGTCATTGACTTTAATGTATTCATTGCCAAGGTGATGATGCACCATCATTATAGGCCCTTTCTCTCAATCCATCGCATTGATGTCAAGGCCTTGTTTAACATTCCTAAACGATGCTGATGTTTCACCACCAATCAACGACATTGCTGCCACACCTAATGTCCATCTGACTTGTGAGGAAAAAAACACATCTAGCTTGCACTCAATTTATCTCAGGGAATAGAAGGAAAATATTTTGTCCTCTAAAATCGATGTGCGCTAACCTTATGGGATATTACATTATTTACACTCTTGGTAGATCAGTGCCCTGCAGTCGGCTTGTAAGAAAGTGCTCATCACGGACTCATGGGATTCTGCCAATACTAATCCATAAACCTTTCTAAAACACAACCATAAGGCTGCTGTTAGTGACTCATACAGCTTGGGGAGTATGGATGTCTCTGGGCTGCTTTAAACAAGAGCAACAATGTGCTCGACACAAAGGGTGAAAGCAGTGATGTATGTATGACTTTTCTTATTTTTCAATTGTCCCAGAGCATCACGCTCCGTCATCGTCAACGTAAAGTAAAGGGATTAAGGTTAGACCCATAGCAATGCAAATTAGTTATTTCAGATGTCCAGGGTAATGGAAGTAAAAGTCATTTTCTGTAGACAATGCTCTGTGACTTGGAGCTGATGCACTTCCAAGGCTTGAATGGGTAAGAATCTCATCCAGCTGATGCATCAGTACAAAAAAAAAAAGAGCAATTGCGTTTGAAAATATTTTGTTCATTGACAGAAAACTAAAGGTACAAGATATAAAACTTTGGAAAAGAGTTTAAGCACAACTCTCAAGGAGAATTTTGGTGGGAAAATTCAAAGCTTAAGAGCAATGAAAATTCTGTTATGTGCAACCAAAAGCAAGTGGAAGCTGAAGATTGCCCTTTGTAGAAATGCAATGAAACATTCAACAGTTTAAATCAGTAATAACTTTTGGATTTAGGTCAGTTTTGGATGAATTTTGCAACTCTAGCTGAACATTTGGTTGCTACTGACAACATGTTCTGAATTACAGCTCAGATTCTTTACTGTAACCGACTTCTTCTACATACAGACAGTAGCAGGCTCACTGTTTGTCTAATATTAACGTGACACCTCAGAACAAACATGATCTCTGAGGAACAAATTTTAACAGCCATACTATGGTTCTGTCAAATTATCTAGGAGGCTCGACACTGTTTCTGTGGTATCAAGAGTTGGTGTAACTCATGCAATATTAAAGGCGTTTCATTGTACTCAGAACTGTGCCTTGGAGTTTTCCTTCTTGTTTGCAATACTTGTGGACCTTGACTCCAAAGAGCACCATTGTTTGGTCAGTGTTTTTGTATGAGGACATTTACATTTTTTTTCAGGAGCAACAATGTGTTCCTGTTTTTCCCCAATTCTTTCTCTGTACTGTTTGATGAGGAACACTGATATTATGCTTAGGAGTAAATGTTCTCTCTTATAGCTGCTGTTGAATCATGTCAGGATACTAGGATACCCATATTAAGTGATAGAGGAAGATAACACAGCTGAAACCTTTAAAGACATCCTCCAAACTGTACAGCTAGCTGTAAAACAGTGGTGATTAAGTATTCTCTTAAAAGACACAGTGATTATCTTTTCTCCGTAGTGGAGAAGCTGCACTGGCTCTAAGTCTCTCTGCTGCAGAGTAATTGTGAGAAGAATCCTCTCCCCATCTGGCCTGAGTTTGTCAGAGGCCCCGGGTCTCTCATTACTTCATCGTGCACATGAGCAGGGCTGAGAACAGAGCGCCAAACTATAGGGGCAAAATCCCACCCACTTCAGCTCTTTCTCTTTCTCTCTCTGTAACACTCTCCAGGGACCACCCGCCTTCCTGTTCGCTGTTCACATGCAGAGAAAGTATGCAATGCACTCTAACCTTCCCCCTGTATCCACCACCATCGGAATACCCCCCCTCCAACATACACACACACACACACACCCTCCCCAATACTCCCTGCCTGGCCTCCCTCAGCCACGCCCTGTCTGTGGTCAATGCAGCGTGAGAGGAACTGTGTCCAAACAATGGCTAGAGAGAAGCAGCCCAGTACTCCCTTCACATTTCTCCCTCTCTCTTCCTCTTCCTCACTGACTTCCTCCAGTAAAAGAACTAATCATGGCACAGCGGGGACTCCTGGGGCTCCACTGCCAGATGAAAATACCGGCGGTGGTGGGTGGGAGGATTTGCTCTTCGGTTTGGAGAAGAGGCAGACATCTCAAAGACGGAGACAGTGATGTGATAGTTAGAGCTAAAGACCTCATTTTCCTCGTAAATGATGGTAAACTAATGGCTCACAGTGCTCACTTTAAGTTAGGATTTTATGACATTTTTATCGTACTGCAGTCCTGGAACATGGCTGAAATTAAATATATATTTATACATATAATGTAGTCATTATATTGAGTGTATAATTACATTAATATGTCAAGGATAGTTGAAAAAATGGCAACATATGCCAATCAAAATAAACTGCCACAACAAAGAGAAAAAGCAAGTTGAAATTAAGCAGAGTATATGACAGCTCCATACAGTGTAAGCAACAAATTAAGTAATATGACTAAACTTCATTGCAGTGTTTATTCACCTTATAGTTAAGCTCCTTTTTCATTAAGTGTTTAATTTACTTTGTCATCAGTATTTTTTCAATTTCAGTTGAGTGTATCTGCACTTAATAAGCTCAGGGCTTAGAAGTATTTACTGGCACATTGGCAGCCTTTGCTCTCCAGTGGTTGGTAATGACCTTAAATAAATAATGACTCTGTGGTTATTAGTTTTGCTTTGTAATGGAATGCAAGTCCCAGTAATGAACTGACAGCGCCGCGCAGGCTGTCAGTAGGAGCAGAAGCCCCGTGGACTTTGACTCGCGAAAGAGTTTCCACTCCTCAATTTGGCTGCCTTAGGGTGCAGGGAGGACAGCTGGGTGGCACATATCCACTTTCATGCCCATACAGGGGCAGAGGAAGCTGTCCTGTATTGTTTCAAAAGCTCTGAAATCTTTCCAAGTTGGTGGTTCACCAGAAGGGCATTGTGGCGTGCTACAGATTTCATGTCGCAGCATTCATAAAGGGTCAGAGTTGACCGATGACAGCTCACCCTAGTGTGTGTTAGGTCCATTGGCAGAGGTGACAGAAGTGCTGCCCTGGGTACCAGCTGGTGATGGCATTCCTTAGGTTTGGGTGGCAGATGGTTGCAGTGCCCTCACCATGCAGCACCTGATGTAAACTGCCACCTTGGATAGAATGAGCCTGCGAAAAAGCAGCCAGACAAGCAGTGGAGCAGAACCAGGAAAGTAAGAAGGATGCCAACTCCAAGACAGGGTACATCTCCAACAGACATTCCTTTGCACTAAAATTTTCCAGGCGAGCTTTATCTGAATGAAACTTCACAGAGCAAGTCACTGAAAGCCAATTCAAGGAGAACTGAGGAGTCCTTTAACCGTGACACTAAGCACTGAATTGCTTTCCGGGTTGACACCCTGCCTCTGAGATGATATTATTCCTATCAGCGCGACTGATATGTCTCCGCATGCTAATTTGATTCATGAAAGCCAAAGTGCTCATTTAACTATTTCCTTCCCAGTGGCTCATGACAGTCTTCATTTCCCACATGATTTTTGATGAAGACTATATTTAATATGAATTCCCTGTGAGCAGGTCATTACTCAGGTTAAGAGCACACTATAAGACTGGCTGTAAATGACTGGGGAGTAAAGAGAGGAACTGACAAATGAGTATATTCCTCACCGTTATTGTATCATTATCCTCTTATGATACTTTTCTCCCCCATTTCCTTCACATGGCCTCTAATCATAACTTTGCATGCAGCAAAGTACTAATGGTTTTTGCATCAGAAAAGGAAATGAACTGTAGCATGTGGCAGTATAAGTCTGCACATCTTCAGTGGGTATCATGTATTTATCACCACCATATGTCAGGGTAGAGAATTCATGTTATGGAGTGAGTGAAGTATTGCTTCCTGGTTGTGTTTTATGGACCTACTGGATATTTCATCTACATCATGTGCATCTGGAGAGGATCACTCCATGGGGCTCAGGATAGGGAAACTTGGAACAAGCAACTGAATTAAGAGGATTCACTTGACTCTGAGTCAGGTAGCACACAGTGAGCTGGGATGGAGATATGCTGAGGTCTGGTGATAGTACAGGTGTCTGGGTGAAGCCTGACACATGCAGCAGACTCGCATGTGGTGGATATGCCTCCATTAAGGACACCCAGTGGACTCATGAGTGAAAAAGATTCACTGTACATCTGCACTGAGACTAAAAAATGAGCTCTGACAGAGTGTTTAGTATACTTCTCCCAAGTGGGGTGTTTTAAGGCCACTGCCTGGGTGTTGTGGTGCCCGCTTCACAGCAGGAGGCACAGATAACAATCTGACTTTAAGAACCCAACTCCTCCATTTCCCTCTAGCCTCCACTCTACACATAAAACCCTTTGTTTTCACCTTAAATCATCCAAATCCCTGTTGAGTCCAAACTTCAAACAACTGCAACTCTCAAAGAGAGAGGAGTCAGACAGCAAGGGAGAGGAAGCCTGGTTGCCTTCACAACAGTCTCGGCTCATCCTATTAAGATGCCTCATTGCTTTAGCAGCGGAGACTTTTTTTTATTGCTGCTGGTACATATTGTTGCCTTGGCTGCAGTTTAAATTCATTCCCAGAAGAGAATGGACTGGGCATGGAGGAAAATGAGTTTTGAGGAAGTGCAGAACACCCCCCGTGTATCCAGAGGACGTAAAGCGTGACATTCCAGCAGAGCAGAGGATAAGCAGAACACTTCTCTGAATCATCTGGTTCACGCAGGCCTCTTACAAGACTGATGGGCTGAAGACATCCTGAACATCAGAACAGTACAGCGCACTTTTAAACACTCAAGCCATAAATGGCAAATTAAGGGACGTCCTGAAGGGTAAAGAAGGATTTAAGGTCAAACTTTCATCTGAGGCCCCCTGCTGAAATTAATTCATAATCAAAAGTAAAGAGTTATTTTTACAGAACATTCGTCTACAGTGTATCAAAAGATGTAATCTCCTATGCCTGCCATGTCACATTGAGCCAGAAGAGTCAGAATTAGTGCTGAAACACTAAAACAGAGGTCAAACGGTCAAACAGTCAGGAAATCAACAGAAAAATAAAAGGCAACCATTTTTATAACTGGTTAATTGTTTAAGTCACTTTTTTAAAATCCAAAAGAATTCACAGTTTTTTGCTTCCATAAATGTGGAATTTACAGGGTTTGTCAGATTATGACCATTAAATGAAGATATTTGGGTTTTGAACTGTTAAATTTCAATGTCTGAACATGGGCTTTGGGAAACTTTTTTTCTAACATTTCATTTTATATCGTAATGAACACTACTATCACTATTATCAAATACATGGTTTGTTAAGCATAAACATTTGCTAGTTTGTGGCCTCTTAAATGTGAGAATTTTCTACTTTCTTTTCTTGTTTTGTGTCCTTGAATTGAATTGGTCACTCCAACGAGCAATACAATGATTTCATTTTGGGCTTTGGGAAATTATAGTAGTAATATTAGTAGTTATATTATATAGTTTACTTCGAAAAAAATCATCAAAATTAAATTCTTTTCTAGCTGCCATTGTCAGAGTTTGCAGTAAGCCTGCATATAGTAGTGATTGATTTTCCATGTTCTATCGCAACACTGCTTCTCCCAGACCGTAACAGATGGTTCACACTTCAAAACGCACCTCTCTGTTTACTTTCTAGTGGCATTCCACCAAGCGCTCAGGTTGTTTCCAATTACTCTAAAATGAATCAATTCAATGATTGAATTCATCATCATGCAAAACATGGATTTCACAAATCAGATTACATCCTGACAAAGCATGCCATTTAAGTCTGAAAGGATCTGACTGAACTGTATCTGGTTACGTCTGTCTGGAGTGAAGCTACTTGTTGTGAAGCAATTTTCAAGCAAAGGCAATAATGTCAACAGAATCCCCCTTTTTTTTTAAAATCCCGACTCTTCTTCATTGTTTTAATTTCATTTCTTTTTGGCACAAATAAATGTGATTTATTTGCTCTTGTTCCTTTTTAGGTAGAAACCCTTAACAAGTTAAAACGAAACAGCACAACAATACATTTTAACGGTTCTGTTGACGCATCATCATCAGCTTCCCAGGCCCGCCAAATTGTTGACATCAAACATGTAAGTGGGCTCCCTCCATCCCTGAATTATTTTTGGTGTGCAGCCTGAAGGCATTAGTGTTGAAAGCATGCCTCTCTGTTTTCTCCTGCTGAGGAGGTTCTACACAAATATTTATCAGGTCACCAATTACTGTACCCTGTGTGCTCAGGCATATACACACACAAACACACTGTGCCTCTGTTGAGAAGGCTGTGTATATGCATTCCTGTAAATGTGTTTATTGTTTGCACTAAATGTCTGGCTAAATTTTTACCTCAAACCAGATGTCCTCCACCAATAACTGGAACCCAGGAGACAAGGCCATGTTTCCCAAAGCTTATGTGTAGCGTTTGAAGCATGTCTGCGCAACTGCTGTTTTAAAAAGAGCCAATTCAAAGAGGTATCTTTATCTCCAAGCCTCTAGTAGTTATTCACAGCTAGTGCGTCGTCAGATCAATGGCCAAGGAGATTGCTTTCTTTTTCTAAAAAGCATTTATTTTAAACCTCAATTTTCCACATAAAAGGATCTGATTACCTACCACGTGCTAATCACTGAAATGCAGAGATTAATTACACTCTTTGTTCCTTTTTTTTAAAAGGATGCATCTGTAGCTTCAATAAAAATAAACACAGAACATAAACCTGATCATCTTGTTCAGGCACAGAAAGTTTGATCCCAAATTGGTTATATATCTATGCATAGGCTACTCAGTGAAACTGCCATGGGCCACTTGATCCAGAATTATGCAAATTGTATTGAAAATAGAAATTATACAATCAGCACTTTCTACCCTATTTAGCAATTCTTTCGAGCTTTACAGTATCTTGTTCCCATTATGACAAAGAGGGTAAACCAAGAATATAGAAAGCTGAGTTAATATTCCCAGCAGGCAGCTGCTGAGTTTGACTCATCAGTTGTGTCAACATTATTTCAGTTTTCATGAATGAGAAATAATCTGTATTCATTCATTCATTTCACAGATTCAATGGGGATGCCACTTTCTCATCTGATGAATCATTTTCAAAGTTGATGTTTTGATAAAAAAGTGAGGTTCTATTTTGTGTATTAGTTAAAAATGCATGGTATGATCTTTGTGGGTGCATCTGCAGTCAACACAGACTTCACAAATAGCCTTCTGTCTGACATCATTCTACTATATGTCAATATATATATATACGATACTATATTGTACTATATGTTTTGGCCATGACAGTTTAGACAATGCCGGTTGGGCTTGTATATAAGTAACTATCCCTTCACCTTGCTATCACTGCTTTATCTCAGGCTGAGTTGCTATTTTTTGCCACTCACGACATCATATTTCCACATGATGTGTGATATCTAATATCTACAGTCTGCAATGAAAACTTCAATCTGTGTCCTGGCTAAAACAGATTTTTCATGCAATGTTTGAACCTTCAAAGGATGTTTTACCACTGCATGATGCAGCACAGGCTGAGATACCCTGACTTATAGTTGCTAGTACATATCAAGTTCTAAAAATACTGGATCCTATGTTACCCAGAATGCAACTTGATTTCATCTTTTTATTAGAGCCTCCCTTCCTGTCTGTACCTACAAAAAGTATGTTTTACCAGTGGACAAAGTGAGCAACAGCCCTGGTGCCTCACACTCTCAGGGGACCAAAATACCCCAGGTTTGCTAAGTTTTTGGAAATAAGATTAACTGAACTGCTAATGTAATTACATTGTTTGGTGTCACTGAAGCACAATGAGTACAAGGTCCTTAAGGTAGTGACTGCTTTCATACCCTATCTCAAAGCCCTGTCTTGATGTGTCAAATCTAGTTTATTATTTCACTAGATGCTGTGCTTACATTGTGCATATTTCCGAATAGTTGTGTATAATTAAATTAACACTAACTCATTCACAGTAAACCAGAGACATGATAGAATTATTTAACTTAGGCCGAAATTATGATGCTCCAAAGATACACGTAAACATCTGTGTGGGTCTGGGTAGAGAAGGATGTTACTTATAACTCACAGAGCCCACACGCACACTTGTCAGATCTCAACAACACATCTTGCAGAGGTCAAGCAAGATGTCTGGTTGATCCAAGTCTTGCTAGGAAAAAACACATTGCCACTATGCTCAATTGTTGCAGAATGACCTCATCCATGTTCGCCTAAGTGCAGCATTTTGATGTACTGGTTGTTTTTTGTTGTTGCAGATGAAATTCACTCAGTATAGCAGAACACTCCTGCTATAAATTAAACCTCAATGAAGAATATAAAATCCAGTTTCTGTTTTTTAACATTTGTTCATTTTAGAGTTTGAAGTTTTTGTATTACATTATGTAGAGAGGCGTTTCTAATTAGCTTATCCTTATCGATATAAATGGGACGGACAAAATATTAGAAACACCAATCAGAATGGGTCCACTGTTCGCTCTTCCCTTTTGCCAGGGCCATTCCTCCAGTTTGTATTGTAGTCTCCAAGCCCAAGCCATGATAACCATAGCGATGCCACCAGGATTCACAATTAAGAGCCAAAGAGGACATTGTGCAACAGTTTTCACAGGTTGAGTTGTACTCTTTGTGACTTGTAAAATTTGTGGATTACTATTTATTAACTGCTATCGTCCTTCTATTATTCCCTCCTCTGTTGTCTGGTATTATTACTGTGGCCACTCTGCTGGCATTGACCCTGTTATAGTCCTCATAGTCGGCATGACAGCTCCGACGACTGGATGTAAGCGATGGAATCTTCCGTTCTGGCTGCTAAACAATGAGTCCCATTCAACATGGCCGCCATTACTTGAAGTGATGTCGGTTTTTTGGAAGGGGGGGGGGTTTCAGATTCAGGGGTTTCCCACAGACTCCCCTTAATTAACCACGGCAAGCAACTCAGCTACTCTCTCTGTCCAGGAATGTGCTCCCAAACCCCCAAGTATGCATCTGTTCCATCCCTGCTGCAAAACCGTCTTATTTCCAAATCATGTGCACCAGAGATACTAATGACAACATTTTATTTGGCACTATTACACAGTTGAAGCCTCAACCATACTTGTGTGTTTTACTGAGCCGAGTTTACCTGAGGGTCGAGTAGCACGATGATGCATTTTCTCGTGCCTATTGCGTGTCAGCTGAGAGAGGCTCTATTACTTTCCCTTTATGAGGTTAATGTCTGCCACAGGGCTGCAGAACGTTTGCTGCTTTGTCAAAGTTCTGGGCTGAAGGAGAGGAGCTGGGTATGCAAAAACTAGAAAAGAAGAAGTGAGGAGAGGTAAGGGGATGGAAAAGAGTGGAGAGGACAGGAGAGAAGAGGAGAGGACATGAGAGGAGAGGAGGAGTTTCAGACCTAGCTCCATTAATAGACCCTGTGTGCTGCTGAATTGATTTTGAGGTCATTCCATAAAGCGTACTGCCTCAGCACTGTACTAACAGTGGCATCATTATGGTGTTATTAGTGCTGTGGGGGAGGGCTGGCAGAAAGGGGGAGACTGGCAGGGCTGTGGGAGTCATTTACAGGTGTGTTAAACATGACTGCTGTTCTAGAAAGAGAGAAAGTAGCCGAGGTGGTGGTCAGACCTCTGTCATGCCGCTATTAGCTGATTAGCGAGGGTGCTTGAACAGCATGAGTCTCAGATGATCATTTTCTGCACGCTCTTTTCTGTCAGATTAGCTCCAATCAGAGAAACATACATGTAGAACTATATAGCGACCCGAGTGGGTAATTATACTGAGAAACTAATGTTTCAGCAGCAGTGGTTGAAGAAGTAACTAAGCCTTATTATGAAAAGATTAATTCTAAATCAGTCGTTAGTCTGGTGATTTTTTTCCCAATTAATCAAGTAGTTATTTGGTCGCTAAAGCGACAGAAATTAGCTGAAAATGTCAGTGTATAAAAACAGATAAGCACCAAATCCTCAAACTGACCATTTGAACACTAATGGGCATTTTAATCTGATATGTGATCATATGTTTTGTATGTAAAATCACAGTGCAGTGAATGCACCTAGTTACTTTGCACCACTAGGTGATAAAGATAGTTGTCAAAAGCACACCTTCACAGTGTCAATCTGTGGATGTGAAGGAGAAGCAAGCAGATGAGAGGTGTCTGTCACTGGCTCACACCTCATGTCTACAGCAAGAACAATATGATGTTATTAGTTGAGCAAGATAACTGAAACTATTTAGAATTTAATTGAATAAAAATAAGTTAAACTAACACAAAAATGTAAATCTAGACATCCCTATCAGCTGGGTCAATGGGGATCTCAGGGGCTTTCTGTTTTGCTGAAAAGAGTAATTGGCTTCTCCATCTGGACTCAGTTAGAGGTCGTGGTATTCGCTCTTGACCTCAAGTGACCATTAATTCCTGTTAATCGATGCAACTTTTCCTTATTAGTTGTGTTTTGACCTTTCAGCAAGTTAACACAGGCCCAATAGGGATTCAAATAGATTCTACTCACACTGTGCTGCCTTTATGAATAAATGAGTACCTGGAGCAGGAGAGCTGTACAGTAATTATTAAGGCTGGTTTCACTTTAACAGACCTACAGCAGTATGTAATGCTGATTAAGAGTCTTCTTCTGAAACGGAAATGATCATAAGGTGCTCTTTATTTGTTGCACACTACTTTTCCCTTAAGCTGTCGCACTGTAATAATCTCTCTTTCTTTGCTTTTCCCAGCACCGCTGCAGTCATGGGGGAAATTCCAACCATGTCAGTGCTGAGTCAAAATGTACTCTGAAAATTACAGCTCATTTCTGAGAGGTTTATGGTTACATCGTTTGTAGCATGTTTTGCAAGAGGGAATGTGGGAATTTGGATTGTTCCAGATATTTCATCCATCTCACAGGGATAAACTGTTTAGACAGCTTAAGCAAGACCATACACACAGTCCGCCTGCGACAGGAGTTCAGCCCTTTGTACTCCAACATCCTAGTGTTTTGTTTTATTGTTCTGTGTGCCAACCGAAAGGGGAAATGTTGAGAAACAAGCCTTTTGTCAATGTCTAGGCATTTATGGACATTTCGATGTCTCTGCATTGTTTTGATTTAGTGCTGTAGGGTATTTCCATATTTGTAATTGTCCTGAATTTCTCTAGTGTTTGTGCTGACTATGACTTAAACTGTAACATATGTCCACACTGATTTATTGTCATTCACATACACAGATGCTATTCTCTGTAGGTCTGCTGATGGGAGAATATTTTTATTCTACTGAGAGAGGAAAAGAAAGACAAATGGTTAAAGGAAGGCATATAGAGCACAACTAATAAAGCTATGAAGACAATATGAAACAGACAAGATGATATGAAAGGGATGAAAGGGTAAAATTCGGAGACTTTCTACAGCCCAATGAGCTGTGAGGTAAAGAGCAGCAGAGCACTGTGACAGACAGGTAATGAGTGTGTGGTAATATACCTCCAGACCTTAATTGGTTAGAATGAGCAGGCTGGAGAGGCTCTTCCATCAGACTGTGGATGAGCAGACTGTCAGGTGACAAGCCATGGAAAGAAAACTAATTGCTTCTCCCCACCAGATCCGGCTCCTGTCTTTCCTCATGTTGCTGAAACAAACCTAAAGCCTGTCTGCTTGTTTAGAAAATGTGCTTACATTCAGAAACCAGGCCTAACTGAGCTCTATGTTGGTTCGAATGTCACTTATTTGTTTGAGTGACCATCAGGTCCTTGGTCACCTCTCTTACTAAGGCCCCCCTCCCTGATTGCGGAGTTGGCTGGGCGGCCAGCTCTAGGAAGAGCCCTGGTTGTTCCACACTTGTTCCATTTAAGAATTATGGAGGCCACTGTGCGCTTGGGTACTCAAATTTTATTTATTTGTTTATTTTTGTTCAAACACATTAAATGAGCACAAGACATTTGCTAGCCAAAACATCCCATAAGACAACACTTTCTGTAGGAGACGCTCTCTCCATTCAGAAAGAATAGTTATTTTCAGCAATCGATTTATCTGTCACCAGTACCCAGCTGTAGCGGACAGTGGAAGCTGAGAGCTGAAGAAGTTTAGTTTTAGTTTTTTTTTTTTTGAAACCTGAAAGGGTGTGAAGCGTCAGTTGAAGTGTGAGCACTGAAAGGAGTATATTTGTGAGTTTAGAAAAGAACTGACTGCAGCTGAAATGTCAGTCAATGTGTAAATAGTGAAAACAGTTGAATGGTCTGTTTATATAAAAAAAAAGGTTTGAGGAGGTTGGAGCATGTCCAGAAAAAAAAGTTAATAATAATAATTATTATTAATAAAAGACATAAATAGGAGAACAAAAGCGCAGTAATAATATTTATTATAACTCTACAGCATGTCTGCTTTGTAAACATACAGGCAAACACTATCTTTGTCAGTATTTGCAGTATTTCAGCTGTTGATCTATCTGATTTCTGTTCTTGTTCAGTGCTGGTTAAGTGCTCTCAGGGGAGGCAGCTTATTGACATCATTTGATTTCTCCAGCAGGGATGTGAGGTACTGCTATAGATGTTAAAATGCAGACTGCGACTAGAAGTGTCTCATTTTCAGGTTCCAATATGCTCTTGGTATTATAGGAAGTGGAGACATTGTTGCCACCATAGTGCATGTGCCAAGTAGGGTGGATGCAATCCTTTAATACTGCTGATATCGAAGGATTACCCCAAGATTGTCCCAGGCCTTACATATGTCTCTGTGTCACTATCAGGTATTAGCTTTCTAATACAGTCTACTTCAGCTGTCTGATTAAACAGCTGGAGGGTGAAGGTCCTGATTTAGGAATGACTGTAATCCAGTAGTGTATCAGTGGCATGTACAGGACTGTCCCATCTTGGGGGGGAGGGTTGCTTAGACCAGCAGGGGATGAGCAAGACCATCTCAGGATAGTACAGGGTAAGCTTTACCATAGTTGATTAGGATGGTAGGTGGGGGATAGAAATAATGGGAGGATGTGCTGGATTGATCCCCATGGTAATCTGCATCCCATCCCTCATCTGGGATCCTCAGAGCAGTAAGCTGATGCCACACCAGCAGCGAGAGGGTTCAGAGTGAAAGAGAGAACGTAGAGGAACAAGGACAGATATGGATTTTTCCTTCATGTTGAGGGCTGAGAAGATGCTGCGACCCAGCTGTATCCCATGGGAACTGCATGAAGCTGAGATGAACAGAGGTACAGCAGCAATGCATTGCTTTTCATAACCAGGGTCAGAAATGTAGAGATGCTCAACATGCACCAGCTGCCGTCCACCTCTGACCTCTGTTAGTGTCATGCAGCTGCAGTGCACTAACTTTTGATTTATGAGGCTATGTTTCTGCAGGCTTGTAATATGATATGCATGGATATGCACATACCGTGCTGTTATTTAACCTTGTGATCAGCAATATGTGGACATCTGATACCAGAGGCCTCTTTCCCATTCTAAGGGACAGTGTCTGTGTGTGTGTGAATATGTGTGTTTGTGCATGGGCGAATGCACATGATAGGATGATACATTTCAAATTAATTAAGTTTGTGTCACAGGAGGGCACAGTCGCATGATGAAACAGGAAATGGATGAGTGTGAATCATTATGCGGCACTGCTCACACAATGAATGAACTGTCTACTGAGCCTGTTTCCTTTTTTCTACCTCTTATTTCTGCGTATGGATAATGCAGTCCAGCAATTAGCTAAACTTACACTATTAATTATTTTTGATTCTCTCAGCTCAATTGACCTGTTACACTGAGCTTGTTAAAACAGTTTAAATTTTAGTTTTCTTATGCATTTGGTGGCTTTCCCAGTTCCTGACATTCTTAAGCACTGAATTAGCCTGTTTAGTTTAGAGTCCTGCAGATTCAACAGCAGCCAGCTGCTCTGACATTTCTAGGCCAGGATCAGGTATGGAGATGAAAGATGGTTAATTTAAGAAAGGCCAACCACCCACTGACTTCGTTATTTCAGAGCACTTAGGTGTTGGAAAGACTTGCTTGAGGAGCATAAGCAGAATCTAATCTTGTATCTTTTAGAAATGAACTGTACCAGTACATGTGGCTGTAGATTTGTATATGTGATGTCTTTTGGCCTATTATCTTGTTATTCTGTTGTAAAACAAGAACAGATGGATTATACAGCCTGAAATACATGCTTAATCTGAGAGGCTTTGTCAATTCCCCTGAAAGATGAAGTTATACTGTAGAAACCTGACATAGTATACGGAGAGGAAACTGCTCAGATGAGATGATAAGCCACCCCTGATCTTGACATCTTGTCTAATGATCACTTTAGCAACTCTATTCATAGGTGTAGATTTCAGGGGGGAAACAAGGGATATGTCCTCTTAATATTTAGAACTTGTGCATTTGCTTTTGTTTATGAAGAATATCATTTAATGGAATAAAGTATAATGTCAGTTTAAATTTGGGTAAAATGTGAACTTCATGCAGGAAGTACCAGGTACTGAGGCAGACAGAGGGAGAGAGAGAGAGAGAGACAGAAGGGGACGAACAGGTCGAGAGTTCATAAATTATAGTTAGGACCTCCATAGTCATGGAAACAGCTTGACATTTTAAAAAGTGTTTTCCAAGCCTGGGCTTGGTATAAATGGAAAAGGGCATACATGCCCAATGTGGATCAACTCAGAATAAAAAAGTAATTTTCAATTGCAGTTGCTTTTTTACAAACATAGAATGAATCCTGGTGCCTCAATTTTGTGTTTTCCCTTACATAAATAAAGACATTTCCCCCAGGGATTGATACACAACAGGCACAAATTGGTGCATGAAAATTCACCAGAATGACGGAAATGAAGTGTTGGGATGAAATCCACAGCCATATGTGTATTAAACTTTTCCACTGTCCATTATATATTGTATTTATGTGTATTCTGTTACATGTTCTGTACAGTAACATACCAGCTATCTCTTGGCCAGCCTGCAGAAGTGGAGAGAAAGCAAAATTACTATTTGAAACAGCTGATATACAGGATGTTGCAAAAAAAGGACCAAATGAAAATGTCGTCATAAAACATGCTTGTACTCTTAAATATCTTTGTTAAAGTGTTGAAGTTACAACTATAAATATGTGATCTTGGTGGTGTTCCAGTTCAGCCATGAGCTCAGCGTGTTTGTGTAGAGTTTGAAGTTGTGAGTGGTTTGTGTGAGGTTTTCTGAACAAAGTGTTTTGACTTTTAATACTTTACATCAATCGTTTGGTGGTTTCCATTCCACCCTGTACTCATCTGTCATGCTATTATTCCCAGGCACTACTTTCTCTGACGTTCCTTAACATTTTGTTTTAAGAGAGGATTAAAGTTTAAGCCAAAGGTTGCCGGCAACAACTGTTACCTAGTAACCCTGGTAGGATGGAATGGCAAGGAGCAACAATGGATGTTAGACTCTCTCTAGTCGCTTGTTTTGAAGTTGCCAGTTGCTTTCAAGAGAAAAAAAAAGTTCAGTGTTTCGTTTGGGTCTATGACACTGTCAGTGGTGGAAGAAGCACTCAGATCTTTTACTTAAGAAAAAGTGGCAATATCAGTAGCAACTCATTTAAGAACTCGTAAGAACTCATTCTGCATAATCATAACGCATTTCAGAATAATATATATCATATTATTGCATTACCATTATTGATGCATTCATGTGCACATAATTTTAATGTTGCATCTGATAAAGGTGGAGCTAATTACAGCTACCTTATATACTGCAGCTTATTGTATAATAATATATCCTAGTTTATTTGTTTATTGTAGTTTATATTAATAATCTGACTCTGCAAAGCTGAAGCTAGAGATGTGACATTAATGTAGAGGAGTAAAAAGTACAACATTTGTCACACAAATACAGTGACGTAGAAGTATAAAGAAGCATCAGAGGGAAATTCTCAAATAGAGTTCCTCTAAATTGTACTTAAAAAACGTTAGTAAATGAATTTAACCGCTGGATACTGTTTCCATTAAAGTCTGACCTGCTACAGTAAATTAGCACCTGCTGGAATTAATTCTGAATTAGTCAAACAGCTTTTATCATCCATAGTTTGGGGTTATACATGCTGAAGCTAAAACAATCATTTGACTGACAGAAAATTATTGGACAACCAGTTTTGTAAATTGATTCATCACTTTTAAGTTTTTTAATCAAACAAAATACCAGCTCCCATCTTCTTAAATGTGAACATTTGCTGCTTTTTCTGTTTTCTGATTGATTATCTTTGGGTTTTGAACTGTTGATCAGATGAATCAAGGCATTTGAATAGAGCTTGTGATGTTAACAGGACTTTTCATAGATTGAAAAATGAAGTAATGAATCAATAGTATAATCAACAGCACTTTTATTTTGGGTTCTCTCCTTGTGTCTTTGAGTGAATGTGGGCTTTGTCCAGGTTATGTTTTTAAGTTTTAAACTGGGCTCTTGTTTTCATTGTTTCTTTAGTGTAAATAAAAGCTGATTTGAACTGAATCTGAGAATACCCATGAAGTTGGTGGGTTTTTTGTGCTAACAGCCAAAACTCCACATATATCCCACATTGTAACAAAACCTGAATTTAACAGATGAGACAAAAGCAGCACTGACCCATAAAATTACATTTCATATTTTTTCCATGGGATATAAGTTACACTATTTCCTTCAGGCAGTTCAGGCATATTTTCCTGTCTGTGAAATCTAAAGTAATGTTCCACGCCACACAAGAGTAAGCCTGCTTTTCCCCAAACAAAGCTCACACAGTAACTTTCATGGTGAATTGATCTTCGGTGTTGAAATAGCAGCTTTCTTTGGCACTTCAAAGTGAAAAAATGGTTATTGTACGAGGTTGGCCAGATGCTCAGGAGTGTCTTGGGAGGTCTGCCTACAGAAATCTGGTGTAAATAGGAAACAAAATGGTGCCTCAAGAATCTGAGCTGACTGTTCGTTAATTAATCAGACAACACTAGAGGAAGAAGGAACTGCTGAAGGTCTCCAGTCAATCCGGCACCTTCCTTTGGGAGCACACAGCCTCAGGGAGACGTAGGAACAGAAAACTCTGTAGTTTCATGACTTTGCCATACTGATACTCTGCAGAGGTCTCATTGAGCAAATTCTTGTGTCATGATGATTTGTGGAAAACAAAAAAATAATGTTTAGAGTTCCAGCATTTAAAATAATAATATATAATTATATATCTTTTTTTTGTAGTATACATTAGCATTTTCCATCTGCTCTTCCAGTTTGACCGTGTTTAACAGTTCCTGACTTCATGACTCTCTGGTACAGGCTGGTACAGGCTGCCCTGCAGGGCGCCAGCAGTATGCATCCCAGAGCCTCTCTGCTCTTATTACTGCAGTTACTCTCCTGGGAAGAAGCCTCAGCAGATTGAGCGAATGTTGATCAGTGACGCAGAACCAACTTGGGGGAGGTGGCGGAGGGGCTTTAAAGACGGAGGGAGAAACAGTGACTGAGAGAGAATATCTATCACTGCAGGAGATCCAGCACAGGGACAAGGAGAGGAATCTTAATAATCATGAGGAAAAAAATCCTAAGAGAGAAAGAACTAGATGAGTTGAGGGATTTGGGGGTTTTAAAACTTGGAGAAGAGCTTGATTGATGAAGGAGGATGCAGGAAGAGAGGGCAGTGAGGGAGGGAAGAGGCTGTTGGACTCTGCACAACTACAGTCTCTTCGTATGTGGTGACATACAAAAAGGCAGGGCGAGTACACACTGACATACGGAGAAAGAGTGCCTGCATCGCTCTCAGCTGTTTCAACTCCCATAGCTAATGAGATGACATCAATCACTTAGTAGACCACTAAGCCAGTGGGCTATTGTCTGCACTTTTGATGCACAGTATCACACAAAAGGTCAGCTTCCTGGGCAGGTGGAGGAGCCTTTTGGACAGCTGCCTCCTTACTCTGTTTCCTATCAGTAATTATCATTACAGCCTGCAGCGAGTGTGCAAGGAAACAAGCATAGGGATGAAAACTAGTATACCACTGTGAATAACAATAGAGTTATAATAAAACAGCACAGTGACTCTTATTCTCCATATATTTTATTAAATGTTGAATAATGAAATTCTGTACAAGGTTTTTACCCCAGAAATGGATTTATCTGTTTTGTGAAGAGAAATCTTCAGCGCTGGCTTGCGTCAGACCTTGTCCTGACAGCTGACATGGAGGTTGTGCTGTCTTCCACTGAGGCATAGTTTCATCAGACAGGAGTACTTTCAACTTGGACATAAAAGTTTCACATCAGATTACTTCAGTTTTCTTCACATTTTCAGCTCTCACGAATGAAAACTGGCTCTGTAAATTGCTTTCCACCTCACATTCCCCTGCTGATAGTGAATGTTGGCCTCTCTCCCTAATGAGATTTCTCTTTCCACACTGTTATTGGCTAAATTATATTAGCTAGCATGAAACTTGTCTTCCCCTCCTTGTGGATGCCATTTAATCCCACTGATGATGTGATAGTTACAACACACAGTAATTACTGAGTATTTACTAAGGAATACGTTGGGAAGAAATCAGTGACTATCTATAATGAAAAGCTTATATATATTTCTTTCTTTCTTTATATATATATTAAATCAAAGACTGTAAAGTGTGTAATGATAAAATGCTTAAGAAATAGACATTTTTAGTATTGGTATATTGTCCTTTATCAGTAAATCTGCAAACTGACCTGTGTCACTGACCAATCATGTTGGGTGATACAAAATGTGAGAAAGCCTCACTGAGAAGTTGAATTGGACATGTATCCCTGCTGGTTCTGGCAAAGTTAAATCTATTTGGGTCTGAATTTCAGTTACATGACGCAGGAATACAACAAACTTTGTATCATTCAATTACAGTAAATAACAGGATGACATTTAGATTTTGATTTAAAAGCCTTGCACGCCCCCACAGGTGTTTCACTTCTTCTGGCTGATTAAACGTCTGCTCAGGTTGAAGGTGGGCAGACTGATGCTGCGTTATTATATGAAGTCACCAGTCTCTCTCTCTCTCTCTCTCTCTCTCTCTCTCTCTCTGTAACAAAGCTGACAGGAAGATGTGAATCAAACATACTCTGTGCACACCCATACTTTCCCAGGAAAAAGGTCTAATCAATCAAAATTCACTACCTTCATGAGGATTATAATGTTCTGTTTTTTTTTGAAATAGTTGTAGAGAACAGTTTTGTTCATCTAACAGTATGATCATATTAGAGCCTACAGTTTGTGGTTTTGTTGAACTGTAATACGTTACACTGACGGGTGTCCCTATATTTTGTCCACCCAATTTATATCAATGAGGCAAGTGTAAATATCAGAGACACCTCTCTGGTCACAGGTATTTAGTGCAAATAGTTTCTCACTGGCATAATAGTGAGTATACAAACACTCAGGCAACACTTTGTGAGAACCCAAATCAGCTGAAAGACAGGCTGACAAAAAAAAACATGACAGTATCCAATCAAGTGCGGGTAAACACTGAATTATTTCTTTCTCATTCAACAGTTTGTAGAGCCTCTCTGCTGCATTGATCTTAGTGCTGCCGTAATACTAACAATACATAATACTGCAATAATACTGACAAAAGGCATAGACCTTGATTAAAAGTTATGTAGGACCTACTTTTTTAGTCTGTTGAAAAATTCTTCACATGAAAATAAACCAAAAAAATCCAACTCACTGTCCATCACCGGAACTCACTTTAATAATTAACAAGCATGTTAATTAAATGAGAAAAACCCACACAGTCTGTATTTGCCTGATGAAGGTTTAAGAACCAAAATGCTGTGTTAATAAAGTGAGTTCAGTAAATGGACAGTGTGTGGGATTCTCTGGTTTTCTTTCCAGTCAGTAAAGTCTTATGTGGTTGCTTCAGCCTCAGCCATAAAAGAGTGTTTGAGAGTAGCTGTTGTGCAATTACCAAGCATTACCATTCCACAATTTGTTCCACAAATTAGTGGCAGACACCGTTATGAACACGCTCTTTCAGTCTGTTTTTCAGAAGTTAGGATAACAGCATAAATGCAGGACAACTGCCACATTAAATGTATCTAAAACTAAGAGACTTTAGATGAGAACATGGTGACATTATTTCTTCCAACAACAACGTTCTATGACCCTTAATAGAAATCATCCTAATAAATAATCAAATCTTAATAGCTGCAGGTATGGAAAACTTCAGTAACTGGTAAGTGTGTGAAGGGAAGCTGAGGAGAGAGATTCCAGTTTATGGTGTATACTGTATAAGACATGTGGATGTTAGGTTTGTAAAACTTAGCTGTGATGCTAATTAGCGCGTCCGCTGCCATTCCCCTCAGTACAGTTTCATGTAAGCTGGAGCACCAAGGATTTTTAGATTTTCAGTGGATGCTGAACTCGTCTCTTTGCCGCGCTCTGATGTGAAAGGAGAGGAGTAAGTGGTCAACTCCCTTCTTGAGATTGGGCCCACGCTGAGACATTAGTCATTTTGAACGGTGCATACTGCTGAACGAAGAGCTGATTCAGGTTCTTATAGAACTGTAAAGTATTGCAAGAAGAAGTCAATGACCTCAAAGACTTTAGCACCCATTGTAACACTAGCTGTGAGTAGAAGTCATGGCATGGGTGGCTTACTGGGCCATTTTTCATTTCCTGAATTTTTCACCATTACTGTAAAACTCACCACCACAATGGGTAATTCATCACCTCACCAGAGGGATGTAATTCTGTGTGATTTATTTCTTCCTCCAAGGATAACAGGATGACTTTGATATTTGTATTTCTCACACGCATACATCCCCTCTCTATCAAAGCTTATTATGTAATTTAGGTGCAGTAAAATGAGTAATGACTGGTGGGATTGGCCTGTGTGTGAAGGATTCCTCCATTAATCCCTGTGTCTCTTAAACCCCCTCATTCTCTGAGCAGGTCCCACTCACTGAAGTGTTAAGTTGACTGATAAAAGAGTGTTTTGAACAAGTTCCCCATTCCAAAGCCATCAGGACTCACTAATATAGTTTATGATTAGAAGTAATATATTTTAACCTGGCATTGATCTTGGATATACTGTATATGTTGACACTGGTGTCAGGTAATCTTTCCTCTTCTTGGTCCAAAATGTGGCACTCTGTTATGTGAAGCAAGGGTTTTAACCATTTAGCATGACCCAACTCACAGTCTTTACAATCACATCATGTACAATGAACATTTTTAACCTGATATCCTCATCCTCTACTTTCAGTGATGCTTGAGAGGTTTTACTATGGACTAGGACTTTAGACAGTAGAATTACATATTCAGAGTTGCACAAAATTAACTTTTCCCATATTCTTGTCTTCTAAAAAATTGTAGCTTCTGCCTCACGCCAAAGCCAGAATCCCATTGAAGATATGTTGTGGAGGTCAGCATATATGGGGCCAGTGTTAGATTTAGCTGAACTTTTAGCTGTGCAGCCTGGTGAAAAATCAGCACAAGTGCAGACTGCTACAGTTCACTTAGTTGCCAAAGAGAGTGCAGCCTCCATAGAAGATAATTTCTTTGCTCTATGCAATGTCAAATTTGCACTTTCAGTATGAAATTCCTGATAAACTAAATTGCAGCTTTTGCATTCTGGTGGAAGACTTGGATTCCCCAGTGTAAGCTCCAGTAAATCACACATAGAAACATGAATTTATTCTCGTGGCAGTCCAGGCACTTTACATTATGATAACATGTTGTTGACCTCAGGGTTTTTGCAAGATGTCGTCAGTGCCACTTGAGAGCGCACCTGCATTTGGGATGAGTGGATCGGATAAGATCGCTTTGTCTTTTGTGCAGCTTTGACTTATGTGCTTATTGTTTTTGTAGTTTCCTTGCTTTAGCTCTATTTACAGTGCAATAAAGACCAAGACAAGACAAGTCAGGGAAAATTAACTATACTGTGTCTAAATTAGACATTCATGTCATGCCCTTACTCATAACAAACTGATGACTTTTAATGCTAATAATAGTAATAATAATTATAATAATAATAATAACATTGATAATGATAATCATTTAATTGATTTAATTTTAGCTGTTTTACTTGGCAAATTCCTTATTTCGCACGAAGATTGTGTTTCACAAAGACTGGATATCTGCTGGTAAATGTGTTCATTATAAATGCATTTTTCACATCTCATAGACTTCCAGAGTCATTGTGTGGCTGCCAGTTTGAGGATCATTACAGCAGGAGAACAAATTTTGACTAATAGCGCTAGACTTTGTTGTTGGTTCCAAGATAGCAGAAAGCACTTGTGGCTTTTTTTTCATATTATGCTTGATGCCAGGAGCACAGCATGGCTTTTTGTTCTCTCTGCTTTTCTCCTGCGATTAGCAACTTTAATAGATGGTAGTGGCAACTCTAGCAGGCAAGCGCTATTTATAACAAGAGCACGACATGTCATACCTCAATAGCATCTTTTAAAATCAATAAAACATGCCACCATCTGATTTGACTATTATTTTTGTTCCAGCAGAGATATAGTGTTTGTGTTAAGCTTTGCTGTCTTGAGTTGTTGTACATTTCAGATTATATTCAATTCTGTGTGAAGACAGTATGTTGGCGGGTAGAGCTGACAGTGCGGGTTCGTGCGTGGGTGATTCCCATCCTCCCATCAATAGCTGGCTTGTCTGAGCCAAGTGAGCAAGGTAGTCTCAGTTCTATTATTCACACCTTTACCCAGCTTCACTCTTGGTCAGCACTTCAAACTATGTCTCAGACGCTACTATGGTTATTATACTATAGCAGCCCCAACAGAAAATCTCTGTGCTCTGTGTGTAACGCCCACCACCGACTCCAAGGACTGCGTTATTGTGTTGTATTATTCAGCTTGATGGATGGTGATGGTTTTCCCCTGGAGAAAGAGCTCTGCTCTCCCATTGGAGCCCTTCAGTCTTTCATTATGGTGATGTTTTTGAAGCTGTTATTCCCCCTTTCTTCTTTAACTCATAAACAAACTATTAATTCACCTTTTGGTTGTGAAGACTGGTATGGAAAAACATGGCCCAGCATTTGCAACCAAGAAGCTAGATGATGCCCAGTCCGTCAGTCCGTCAGTCCCAGTCCTGCTGTCCAGAGAGAAGAAGATCCCTCTTGGACCGTGTAGAGGCAGCTGGGATGGGTGTGGCAGGACTGGTATGTGTGAAAAGAGCTCTAATCAATTCCCAGGCCTACAAGGGGATAGAGGTCAGCAAAACAGCTCACATTTTCCAAATGTCCCCACTCACTCGGACATCATTAAAGAGCTGAGCTAGGCCTGCTGCTGCCACCCTCATTGCAGCTTTTACCAAAGACAGGAAAGGTCTTGGCACAAGGAGAACTGGAGGAATTTTTTTAGTTGTGTCAGTGCTGGATTTCTTCCAGCCAGATTTTGCTGCTTAATCTTCACTTTAAATCCACCCTCATCTAGCTTGGTCCAGCAAAGCCTTTGGGTTATGGCAGGGCAGATGATGCCCTACAATGACCAGCTGTGGCCCACAGAATCAACCAGATGACCCATAAAGTCTGTGTGTGTACAAGCTCACTTGTGTATGGGAATGTGTGTATGACTCAGAGTGATTGTGTTCTACATAAAGTATATGCTTATTGGCAGATTGAGCATGTATTGTAATTGTGAAGACACTACTGCATTCATTACATTTTAAAGATGGTGTAGAAATAGATTAATCTTTGCCATTACTTTATTTCCTTTCATTTATTTTAATGTCAGTTTTTTATGGCAACACTAGAATACAGTGTTTTTGATTATACAGTTGGAAATAAGTGCTGTATTACAAAAACGTCTGGTATTTGCTGTAACAGTCTTTCACCCTGTTGTACTGTGTCTCTGAGGACAAAACCAAACCTAGCTGCCTATATGAAAAATAAAAAACTCAAATTATTAATTTGTTCTGCGGCAGAGGACAGGTCTACGGCCAACAATAGCTAATCCAACTGAACCTTGAGCTGGCTATGTGCTTCTCTTCGAGGAGGCTGTGCTGGAATAACTTGTGTACGAATGACAGTAGCTAATCCTGCAGGGTTACAGGAGCATTTATTATCTGAGCCATAATAGATTCCCCATTTTTCACTGGTTCAGCCACAGTGATAATGATTACAAATGCTTGATGGACTGTCCTATATCTGTCGAATGTCTCCATCTATAGTGTAGCCAGCATGAGGGATGATGTGATATATATATATATATTTTTAAATCACAATACACAGATTGCTTATCGTTAAGCTCTAGTCTTCCAGCTTGGCAGGTCGGCCCCACTGTGATTATTCATCAGCTCAGCACAGATGATTATACCAGTCAGTGTGGGCTGATGCACAACTACATCATCCCATAGTGATTCCAAGGTTAGGCATCATATAATAACCTTGTTTTCCTGATGGTATCGTTATAAATAATCAGCTGAGGTATTTTGGCTCTCCTGAGCCCTTCAGCTGTTCTGGTTTCAGTATAACAACATAGCTCAGTTTAATGGGTTGAGCACTGCAATGCTGACATTGTTTTGAGCAGGTGTGGCATGTGATACAGAATTAGTGATTCAAAGGATATTTATTCAAAAGTGCCGGTGGCTTCTCACATTGATTACTTAGCAACAATGATCTGCCTTCGTAGCAGTGCTCACAAACTTCTCCATTCAGTTGACATTTGTACTGTACAATTGTGCCATTTTCTTCTGACAAAATGTCATTAGTAATTTATTGTATTGACTTGTTAGGATTATGTGTTGATAAAATCCTCTGTCTTTACTATATGTAGTTTTATATGGCTGTATATCATATAAATTTCTGCACAATTGAGAAAAAAAATATATTAGCTGGACTGATGGCATCAGATAAGAATGAGGGGATGGTCATTTTTCTTTTGGCTGATGGTGGGATAGTGTTGAGTTTTATTGGAGAGCAGTGGTCAATTTTTTTTCTCTAATCCTTAATTTTTGACTCATTTCTTTTTAATATAAAGTAGTTAATAGCTAAGTAAATACTAGGGGTGAAACAAATAACTGATATGAATCGGAAATCGGTTTTAATTTAAAAGATGCAAGTGCATTGACACATGGACGCCTGGATCGATCTTAATGTACCATGCCCGATTACAAAGCTATGAAGTGCCTACAGCTCTCTCTCTCTCTCTCTCTCTCTCTCTCTCTCTCTCTTTCTCTTTCTCTACCTTAAAACTATCACGAGAGTCATCACAGTAATGTTAAGCTAGCGCTTTGCTTGCCAGGGAAAGACAAATGTCCAACAACACCGACACGATTTATAATGCACTGTCAAGTCTGAAATCCAAAGTTTGGAAGAGATTTGGATTTCACAAGAAGAACAGAACATTGGATGCCGTTGCAATATGTGAGGTGTGTAAAACAGGACTAAAGTACAACGGTAAAAAATGAGACAAGGGATGTCTTTTGAAAATTGTGTTATTATAATTTTCTACCTCAGTAGCATGCATATTGTTCTCTTATCTGAGCCTACACAGAACTCTCTCCAAATGTTTTATTTCTTTCACCCCCTTTACTAGTTTCTTTGGCTCTAATTTGTGCCAATAGTGAAGATTCAATATTAAGTTTGTTTTCATTGTCAGGGAGGCATAATGACATGGATCTGAACTGATACACATCAAAATAAACAAAAATACTTGTTCCCTGGTCTTTATAAAATATATCTATTGGAAGGTAAGCAGTGCCACATTTATAGGATTGACTTATGTTAATTTATAATGTAAAATGAATGTCTACTTGCATCAGATTGCATCACATTACATTGAATTGTTCCGAATCGAATTATTCCATGTTAAAATGTATCGTCCCAGATCGTCTTGTATTGGAAAGATGCACACTCCTCATAACTTTCACTAGAATGATTTTTAATAAAAGTAGGGTCTGTATAAGTGTTTTATTAATGTCTACATTCATGATGCACATTAGATGTTCCATTAAATCAGTTAACCAAGTTGTACAATTTAACACTGTTATGCTGTTTTGACATGTTGTGGGGGGGGGGTTTCCCATTTCCAGGGTTAAAAAAAACGATAATAACACAAAGTTAAACATAGATTGTACATCGTTTGTTGGATTCTACCCCAATTAAATGTCGCTTTGGACTAAAGTGTCAGCCAAATGAATTAATGAAAATGTTAAATAAGGTTCCCCCCTCACCAACTCAATAATTATAAGTCCCTTATGGATAGAAGAACCAATTATGAAAATCTTCTTTATCCGAATCTATTGAGTTAAATAATTCACAAATCACTAAACTTTATCATGTTGATGCCAAAATCCACAATTGCCATTAGACAATACAACTCATTTTCAGCATTAGCCACAATGGCCTAATACACCCTGAGATATTAAAGAAATAGCAACCACTCATAAACAGTATAAACAGAATAAACAGATAGCTTCATGTTGCCCTGTGATGTAGATTTTTCAGTTTCAGTTTGACAGTACTGAAGAGGACTTTCCGAGGTTAGTGAGTGCCTCTCAGCGTGCTCCACCTCTCTACATGTTGCTTCCTTGATTTTGTCTTTTCACTCAGACATCATTAGAGTAAAAGAAATTCAACAATACTGCAAGCCGCTAAGCAGAGCAACACTAGCCGTAACATCGGTAACCCTGGACCCTCTTCCTCCAGCAATTTCTCCTCATTGATGTAATGGATGTGTCCCTGATGGGGCTTTTTTTCTCTCTCTCTTTTTTTTTTATTTCCTCAGGGCAGACTGTTGTTGTGCTCTTAACAGCAGCACACAAACAGCATCCAGAGGCTATGGATCACAGCAGCCTTGGAGCAGCCTCTTCAGGCCTAATGTTCTGTGAGCAGAGGGAGTATTAATTCACTGTGTCACGTATGATTATGAACACAGATTAATAGACAGTATGTTTTCAGCTCCAGGCAAAGTAAAATGTCTGCTGCAGTGTTTTGGCTGCATGTTTGGACTCTATAATAGAGAGGTGACAGCTCGACCTTGGATGTATAGCATTTAGTTTCACTTTCAATCAGTCCCCTAGGAGAAATCTATCTGTTGCTTTTCTTATGTGAAGAGTGTGTTGAATACTAAGTCACCTTTGCCCCAGTGTATTTCACTGCAGTTGTTAAATAATGATTTGACATGTCTACAGCCAGCTTTTGTAGAAGCTTCAATTTTTCATTTGCTTGTTTTACACGGTATTTTTGGTACACATTTGTGATGTCATATGTAGCTCCATCGTAAAGGAGATTTATTTCAAATTCATCATTGTCATCTGTCAAATGTTGACAAATTGTCATTTGTCAAATACTGTTAATGATACCTACCATTGGAGATGCACAGTGATGTGGGAGTGCCTCGATGTCAGAGTTCTGTGCAGTGGGATTTGGATGAGCTCCATGAGTCTGTGCCTGATAATACCAGAGGGGACCTGTGAGTGCCGGGGTCAGGGATGAGCAGTCTCCCTTGTGAAATATTCAGACACTAAATATCTCAACAAAATTCAATCCCGTTGTCTTATGTAACCAGGTGATGGGTTTCTGGCTCGGTCTTGTGCCAAAGGTTAGAAACCCAAAAGGGGTTCACATCATTTAGCTTTGTTAATTTATTCATTGTCAGCACTGCTGTGAAATTCCATTTAGGAAGTGTTTCAAATTCTTCTCACATTATGTCGTGTCAATTTAAATGCATGAGAGGAAATAATAGAAATTTAAGCACTATGGTTATTGTTGTGCCAATGGGGGATCATTACTGTGTACCTCATCAAATAGTTAAATTCTTCGGGGCTTTACATTTTAGGATTATGACAGATTGATTTTGCCCATAAAACATCTTAACTCCTTTTTGTCCTGGTGTTATTTATCATTTACAGATTTTTACCACTTCTTTTGTTATAATACTTGCTTTTTTATTATCTTTGCTTAGTACATAAAATAAGCAGTTAACAAAAATAGCTCCTCTGTATCCATTGCTAAGGCTTTGAATTGCCAAATTTTAATCTGCACTACAAGCCACGTTCAGCACTGTAGCTCTCCTCCCCTATAACAAAAACCAAAACCTTTAAGTGGTTTAGAATATGTGGAAACAATAACCATTACAGTGACCTTTTGTTCTGTAAGAACAGCTCTGATTCACAGCTAGCCCTCTCTTTTACACACAGTTGACGACATGGTGGTTGCATTGTAGTTGTCATCTTTCCAGTCATTGTGAATTATCATAAGTGGTGCCCATACAGGTTTGCATTAGTCTCTTAGAGTGATACAAAACATGCGGCTGTGTTAGTACACTCAGGGACTGCATTTCAGGGCATTGCACCTCTGCAGTAGCATGGTGATGTGCTCTTCCTTTCCGGTGCGATGACTGATACAGGAATGAATGTGTCTGCCACATGACGGACTGAATGCCAGTGTAATTAAAGGTTGGCTGAGGGTGGGAAAAGATGAGCTGTGTGCACACCAGTAATAGTTTTTTCTTGAATAGTGACTCTGACTCCCACTGAGTGTTTGTCTCCTCTTTCCATCATCTGCCTTGCATGTCGTCTGCACCCCTCAGCTGAGTGTTTGGCCAGGAGAAGAAGTTGTAGCAGATGAATAGCTTCTCTGACTTCTTACCTCACCTGGGGGTACTTCTGCACTCACTCACTCTCAGCATGTTCCCTTTAACAACTAGTAGGTGTTTCCTCTTGTGATATTGTCAGGGCTGTGTTTTGTTCCTTTGTCGTTTGCGAGGAAGCCTCTTTCAAATCCAAGTGAAATGACAATTAGTGTTGTTCCTACTGTAATATAGATCTGGCTGTAAATTAAACGTATTGTTTCTCTTTGGAGGAAAATAACCAAAAGGGAGAAAAATACATACGTCTTGTTTCACTGTGTGCTGACAGGTACCCCCTGTAGGTGTTTTTTAAAACCACATCTGTTAGTGTCAATCATTTTTCATCAGTGTTGACTGTGATACTGACTGCTCTCAAGCTGCAGTTACAAAGAACAAGTTTGTTAAAAGTTTATCTCAGTTTTAACATGTCAAAGTAGAAAAAGCACAGATGTAAAGGATCAAATGAATGATGGCTTAATTCCATTTAGCTGCTTTAGTGTCAGGGTCCTGCTGTTGTTTGTGCTGGCTCACTGTCTCACTGTCATGACTTACTGGGACACCTGAACAGAATGAAGTTAATGTTAATGTTATAAATAAGACCCCTGCTTTTCCCACTATCACATATCAAAATGTCTAATATGAATAAGGTCTATTCTTACTTAAGTCTTTCTTGTTTTGATGGGAGATACCCATCAGAGCACAAAACCAATAGTATAAATGTTCAAATATAGTATACTATAATATAAAATACGTCACATATTGACCTTCTTTGGTTTTAAGGTAGTCTGTTTTTAAAGATATGGGGCACATTAATATACTTCAATCTAAAGCACTTTTATTCCAGCAGTAGCTCATCCTTAGAGAGCAGTTAAAATTGCTACATCATCAGCTCTGCTGTCAGTCAAACACACATAACTGCTCATCCCTCCAGATGCATGAGGACTGCAAGAACATTTCAGGATATATACGAGCCCAAATATAATACATTTGTCACTTTGACATGGCTTTTGATTGCAAAGAAGGATTTGTTGTTGTTTTTTTTTAAAATTCAGCTGACTTTTACAGTAATTACATAATGACCAGATCCGACAACAGGCCCGGTGCAGATTTATCATTGTAAAGACACATGATTTCATTGAGAGATGAAGATGTGACATGATGTGATACAACTGCTGAAAACATTTGCAATCCTGCATTGTTCTGATATTGGTTGACATCACAGTCATTTGCCTGTTGTTTGTGCTCCATGTGCTGCCTGGTCTGGTCAGCTGGTGTACAGATAGCCCGCCACAGGTCTGCCTCATCATTTCCATAACCTTTACCCTCTCACAGCAGAGGTTGAACCAGGCAGAGGTGTGGTTGCAGATATAATGCTCAGAATACATCCATTCTCCCTGGTTCACACATTCACATGCTTTGCAGCATGGACACAGACACAGTGACAAGGTCTTTTCCCCTTGAACAAAGTGCTCCTTTGGAATGGGAGGTCACCTAAACCAGTGAACCAAGCTCAGACAACCAAAACATGTTGAAGCATCAAGGTGAAACATGTTTATTATATGGAACACACATGGAGGAGGCACTTTTAAATACCAGCTCTCCAAATTGAGGAAGGTGTTCTTGTCGCCATCCATTTATGTATTGGCATCTTTATTTTCATGTGTACAAAGAATCAACACCTTCAGCTAAGTGTTGGAATATTTTGTCTTTGGATTTGTCCCACTTCCAGCTGCTTCATCCTCTATGTCTCGCTCCTTCTTTCTCATTATTGTTGGTAAGTAAGGCAGCCTAAGAGCAGCCGAGCATGCAAGCATGAGCCTGCCTGCTGCCCAATCTCCATATTAAAGACAGAGGAAAAGGTCAGCCCAACAACACTTTAACAATTATCGACAGGTCAGGGGGACGGAGGAGGGGATGAGGGAGGGGAAGGTCAGTGATTTAGATAAATACCATACGGCCATGAAAATGAAGCTGTCAAAATATGTAGATTAGGAGGGGAAGAGTGAGGTCACTGTTATGGGAGAGTGGTTGGGCAGATGGAACAGCTGAAGGCATCTGATGGTACATTATTGCTGTACTCATGGATGAGGTTCATGGTTAGACTAGAAAACATGTTTAGTTTAAGTACTTCATTTGCACATATACAGGAGGTGCTGTCATGCCTTTATCTGACATGATATCCGACATTTATAGCCTCAGAAGGATGTATGAGATCAGCACAATTACTTACAGTTTGAAGATTTCAGATCAGTAGCAGGATCTGAAGCCCTCTTCAAGAGAAAATCATTTCCGGCGTAATGCTATGGTGTCTGTTCTACAAAACCACTCACAGCGAGACTATTGCTGCCTCCAATAATCACTCCTTTTTATAGCAGTTCATGCTTTACACATTGAGGTGAAACATTTAGAGAAGTGGGTGGAGGAAAGGCAGTGGACACGGGGACCTTGATTCAAAAAGAGAACCATGGTCCTTCAGTACACTTTCATTTTGAAATAACTAAGTGAAAGGAGAGAAAATGATGAGCAGGCAAACCTCAGTCAGTGAAGCTCAGAGAAGTCCTTGATCAGTGTCATTCGCTGAATGTACAGAGTGTAAAAATGGGTCTGCAGGGCATTGTTGAAAAAATATAAACATACGGATATTATTTGAGGAAAGAAGAGGTGTGAAAGATTTAAAGAAGAAAGCAACTAATCTAAAGCAAGAGAAAAGGATGAAAGGTTAGTCAGGCATAGTAAAATAATGAGACAAGAATGCATCATGACTATTTTAGTTTGTGCGCTGTTATTGCTTTGAAATGCTGAACACAACTTCAGTGATTTGTAGGAGACGTTCATATTTGCAGCGTGTCTGAAAGCTCTGAGTCAAATTGACATAACGTCAGAATGAATCATCTGATTTAACAGGCCCGCTACAGCTTCACGGCTGTACACACAAAGCACTCACACACGTAAATAGAGTCTAAGATATCTGAACATCCCGGCTTTGTGAATACGAATATGAAGTTTTGATGACGGCATAAAGATTTGATTTAAATGACTCTGAAATTCATTGTTAATTTCTGTCCTCTGCAGATCCATCAGTGCATCACAGACAGAAGACAGTGGTGACAGACATGTGCTACCCGACAGAGATATCCAGCCTGATGGACTTTGGCACGCCAGACTGCTCGCTAGGCAAAGGTACGATGTTGCTCAAAAATATAAGGTGTTGCCTTGGTGACAGCGGGAAGTGTGCACAGTGATTTATCCTGGCAGTTAAAAGACACTGAGCTGTCGGCTTGACTGAGAGGTTAACACTGGAGCAAAGGCCTGTGCAGGCTAAGAGTGTGAGAACAATCAGATAACAGCTCTCAGTACCTGCCTGGCCACGAGGGCCTTAACGTTCACCGCAGGCTTTGATTTATCGCAGCAAAATAACATGTTTTGTCACCAAATACAGACTGGAATAAGACTGAGAGACCTGCTTGACTTCTCACCAGAGAAAAGCATTTTACTTTGAAAACTGTTTTAATCTGAATGCCACTTTATTGAGGTTTATTGCACTAGAGTTTTATTGTAATGTGCAATTATTGCATTGCAGCAAGGCCACTTATTTTCTCCAATCATTGTCATCAGTCTGAGGAATAAAATGTTTATAAAGAGGCTGTGTGCCTCGGGATAATGGTCTCTCTCAGTCTCTCGTGTGTGGTAATCAAACTGACCAGCTTGTAATAATACGCACCACAAAAAGTATCGATCACAAAGTCTATTGATGGCATGTGTATTGTTGCTTAATCTATAAGCTTTGTGTCCCTTTCTTTTTCTCATCATAATGACGGCTGTTACTCTTTGTTGTTCTCCCACTGACACCACACCAGAAAGTAATCTATGCGACATAATTGTAACGCCAATCTTTTTATCCAATCTAGTACCTTGAAGCTGGCAGAGTATGTTCTGTGGCTATTAGACAAGCCTCATGTCATTTCCATCAACAGTGGGCAGCGACAATGGTGATCCCAGTCACTCATTCTCCTTCTTCTCCCAGTGTCTATCAGTGCTCTCACTCCCCCCTCCTTCTCTTTTTTTCGCCTCCTTTTCTCTCTCAAGGCTAGCTAATATTTTAATGCCACTCAGTCCCGGCTTTCTATCAACACTCCCCCAGCACTGATAATGCAGACTGACAGGTCAGCCGTGTGCAGCTGAGAAAAGGGAGAGCAGAGGGTAGAAAAAGAAGGCTTTTAAGATTTCTACTGGCTTTAATGTGAGCAAAGCAAATGAATGACATAGTGATACAGGGAGTTAAGCTGAAGAATAAGGACAGTGAGGAGTGGAAAATTTCAGATTGAAGAACTGTCAGGATAAAAGCAATGCCGTGAATAAGATTCAGTGTAGCTGAGAGGCAGGCTACAGCATGACCTTAGAATTATGAAGTGCTACATTTGGTAAAAAATATCTTCGTCATAAAAAATACTGTAGCTCTTCAGACAAGTTAAAGATAGCTTGATTCAGACAAGTTCAAATTCTAATCTAAGTGGAAATCGTCAACATATGTGAAAATTGTACTAATTTGTCTCTGTGAGGTATTGTAGCAACAGCCAGTGCAAAATATAATAAAGTGTTAATTGTGTCCACCGTAGAGGAATTATTGTGGCAATCTTTCGTCTCAGATCTGATCACTCAGGGAGAATGAGCCTGCTAGTAGTCCTTGAGATGTCAGCATGTGATTGACAGATCCATTGCCTCGTGTGACAAGTGCCTGGTTAGAGCACATCTGATCTTTGCACGAAGCTAAAACGCTGGACGTCAGCCTCTGACAGGCAGGACAAATGGCATGCTCGCTCTGAACTGCTGCCACGTCTTTCATTGCAAGAGGTTTAAGTCAAATTTCGCTTGCACACAAACACACACACACATACACACACACACATACGTTATGCTTGTCGTGCTTTAGTATGCTACTTACACCACTCAAGTGCTCATAAACTAAGAATTTCATTATAAGTTTATATCCAGCTGGGCTCTGCAGGCTGAATTAATTCAGCTGAAGCTCTATCTGTTTTCCTCAAACTACCGGCTTATACCTGCCTTAAGGTTTCAGGCTGAGAGAGCCCTGAGCAGCAAACTGGACCAACCTTAACCTTATTTACTCTGTAACTGTGTCCACACACATCAGCGTTCCCATCTAACATAACATCTACTGTTTGTAGTCAGCACCGGGCAGAAGAACAGTCCAACGACAAATCCCTGGAGGATTAAAGATAACACTGGAGAGCTCATATTAATAATCCAATCTGAGTGTGTACGGCTAAGGCAGTTTGGTTCATATCATCTCACCGCTGTCGTTATCCTTTTTTTTTTTTTTTTTTTTTTTTTTTTTTTGTCAGAGCATTTTTATTCAGAGTTTACATTCCTATCTCCTCTGGCCAAAACACACATTCACATTCAGGAAGTGAGTAATGTAAACTCATGTAGGCTACAAAGGCATTGTGGGCTCAGAGGGAGTGCTTGGCTTTCATACAGAGGAGTGTATTGTTCTCCGTTCTAGTCAGTGAGTGTAATTGCACACATTGTCCTCTGCTAGCTCTCGGCCATCAGGTGGAGCGAGAGCTCTACTGACTCACCTGGTTCATTACCTGAGCCCCGAGGTGCAGTTTGGATTCCCCTCCCCCTCTGACTTGTTTGTACACTATGGGGAAAGAAAGATGAAAAGCGGGAGTGGGTGTGGGGGTGAAAGTTGTCCAAACTGCCTCTGGGCGTGTCACTAAACAGGTATACAGAAAGTGGGGGAGAAAAAGAGGCTCATTCAGAGGAGGAAAAAAAAGAAAGAAAAGAAGCAGGAAATGTAGCTGAGTGGCTCTCAGTGGACAACTTCCTAGTTACCTGACTGGGCGGAGCATCAGGGAGAAGGGCTGGGAGCGGCTGGCTGTGGTGGTGCATTGTGTGCGTTGGTTTGAATGGTGTGTGCAGTGGCCTGTACATATATATATATGCGTGTGTGTGTTGGTGTGTGTGTGTGTGCTGTCTTTTATTTTTTTCACCTGCTATGAGAACTCACACCACAGTTGACAGTGGAGCCGAGCGGAGCCTGTGCCAAGGAGGACATGAGGTCCGAGAGGGAGGACGGGAAGGCTGGTGAGTGACAGAGAGAGGCAGGTAGAAGAAGAGACGGGGGGAGAAAAGATGTTGTTGGTGTGTGTTGGAGGGATAGTGTGAGCCATGAAACCAAACTGCCTGAGGTCAGTGGTGTGTGAGCGAGTTAAAGTTGATGTACGTATATGTATGTGTGGTAACCCACATTGATTGTATGAGAGGAATTTGAGTATCACAGCCAAACTGTTTCATTACTCAAACCCCATGTTCGTCATGGAGATCTGTACAGTCTGCAGTGGTGGAGAGTACACTTCATTTACCTTAAGCACTCTACTTAAGTGCACGTTTGAGGCAATTGTTGTTCAAATATTATGTTACTTTATGTACTAAATGTCACTGGGAAATCTTGTACTTTTTACTATTATAGCTATTGATACTAGCTACTGTGCAGTTTAAGATTTTTAATTTAATTAAAAATTTGGTGAATTGTTTAAGATTAAACAGTATTGAAAGTAGTCAAAATTGATTCTATTCTACTTTAATTTTATGCTAATTTACATTTTTATTCTATTAGCAAATGGAAATCTCGTGCTTTGTAATCACTACATTTATAGATAATTGTTAATTTTATTTTAAAAATATGATCATTTTATAAAATAAAAAACATTATTATTTATTTAAAAATCTACATTATGAGAAGTAGGCTTGCAAATAATAAATATTTACATCATCAATTAATCTACCTGTTATTTTCTTGATTAATCAATTAATTATCTATATAAAGTGAGCAAATTGTGAAAAATGTGCATTACAAGTTCCCAGAACCCATGTTGATATATATATTTACTATCAGTGATGAAAATGGTCCACAGTGTTTTTGTTTTGCTTAAGTAAACACTGAGGGTTATTTGACATGATTCATTTTTGTACATCAACTCTTTGGCACAGCCCTTTAATATAGACACTGATTTATTTAAATCTGTTATCCCAGACTTATTTATTGTTTTACTTAAGAACCAAATGCTGACCTAGATATGACATGCTCCTATGGATAACATGGTAATCTGTTAATCTTCTATAAGCATTGTATTTGAAAGGAGTAGTATTTGGCCAGATACTGTGCAGTGTTACAGACTTGAGTAGCTCAGCAGACACACTAAAGCTTGCATGGGAGAAAATAGCACCAAGGGACAATCATATCTACACTGGCTCTTGTGTTTGGATTAATGTAGGAACCAGACACATTATCCAGTAACAGAAGATGCATCATGGTTGATTGAAAATGTTAAGAGAAGCTTTTTGAAGCCATTAAGGTTGTATGGAAGAGTTTCTGTCTTGGAGAAATTATTGTTATTCAGATGCTGTTAATAGGTTTTTTGATGTTTGTGTTTGTGTACCTCTTAACATTCATATGCACTCATGTCTGTTGTGGTGGTTTATGAATGAAGAGAGAGAAAGAGTTTGATCCCACTGTGTTTTTTCTGACTTCTCCTGTGGCTCATGTTCTGTGCACCCTGAGGTCACCACTCAGAATTGCAGAAGATAATGAGTTTGACCAATTGCACGGCAACAGACAGATGGCACAGTCAGTGTCAGCGTCATGCTCCACTGTCCTTGACCAAGACCACTAGAGGGAACATGTGGCATAGCTTCATTGTGTTTTGTTTTGTTTTGTTGTTTCAACAGTTTAATTGTGCTCAATTTCATTTCTACCCAGGCTTTATGGGAGCTGCATACAGGTGCTAGTCAAGCTAGGCTGAGCTAATCAAGGACTATTATTACTTTCATCATCTCCACATGTGTATCTCTCACTAATAATGAGCACAGAGCAGGTATTTATTGCCATATTTTACCTCAGAAAGGCTTTTCAAAGCTTCACACATACAAGCTTCAGTAGCAGCTCCAGCAGAACAGGCACCACATGCAGCTTGTGGGATTATTCTGCCTGCAATGCCCCAGGACATGAGGGAGGTTGTGTATCAAATCATGTAGATTTTTTTAGTTCTCCTCAAACCGGATCTTGCTGTTTCTGACAGATGTTTAGTTCCCACTACAGATTCAAAACAAAACAATACCCTGTACCATTTTTTTTTTTTTTACCTCAGTGATCTGTACAAGTTGGGTGACGTCACCCTTTGTTGAGTATGATGGCAATGGTTTGGTCCAACAGTACTGTTGTGCTTATTAACAGCAAATTAACAACAAGCACTCCATGACACTAACCAATACACTAATTGCTTTCTTGCCTGGAGTTTGATCAGAATATCTGTGCCACTCTCATGTCTATATAGTAAATAAGAAGCCAGCAGCCAGTTATCTAACGTTAAGACTGGAAACAAGCCTTACTCTGTCAAACATTTTTAAAAATCTGCCCATGAGAACCTCTTAAGCTCACTTGTTAAAATTTTAAATCTCTTCTGTTTAATCAATACATGTATTTATCATACAGATGTGAGAGTGCTATCGACCTACTCATTTAACTTTTATCTGACATGAAAGGAAATTCCCCAAAATGTTGAACTATTCCTTTAAACTACATAAAGTATGAAATGTTGGCCTCACGCTTTGCTGTCCACAGAAATGTCTCTAACATGATTTCACAAACTACCTCATACATAAATTTGTCATACAGCCTTAGAAGTCCCTGCACCCTCCTGACCTCAGAAACTTGACACAGGTTACAGTATGTAAGTCGAAGTGTGTGAGGGTTCGGTGCACAGAGCTGAGTGCGGGACATTCAGACTCATCCAATATCAGTCAAAACAGCTTGAACGCTCTGGATAACACTGGCATATCCAGTGATCATAAATATAATATTATTATGACATGCTGACATAAATCAAAGGGCTCTGTTTCCTAGTCAGAGCCTCCATGTGAGCCAGCTTAATTTGCTTAATCACAGGCTAATTCACTTCATGTCAACTAAACCCATGCAGGGTGAATGATACCAGTGTCAAGTGACAGTGAGGGTATGTTTTTCAAAATGCAGCACCCGACGGCAGTGTTAGAAATCTAAATAGCCTTGTCCAAGTTCTCAATGTTCTTCCAGTGGCACATCCTTGGCGGCGTGCCCAATCTGCACATAATAAACGTGTGAATCAATTACAGCTATCTGCACTTGGCATCCTTGTGCTGACCTCAGTTGTAATGTAAACCCACAGGCAATTAATTAATGGAAACTGTTCCCAATAGATAGCGTATAAACTCTTAGATATATGAAACACGTGTACACTTGCACATGTGCACAGATACATACACATCAACAAAAAATGTACATATATATATAAATATGCGGGACCTCATGTTTACTCGATATATTCTGGTCTGCTGCATTGGCCCAGGCACGTATGTGTTTTCAAGTGCAGTATGTGAAGTATTTTTCAGAGGAAAAATGATAAATGAATAAAGTCAGTTTACATATTAGAATTTAATATGTGCTGAACCAGAGATTGATGTTTTTGTCTGGTGACCACGATGAATTACCATTAAGTGGTGAATACTCTGGTCAGGTAGCTGTGAGAGCCAGAAACATGCATTATTTAAGCTCATATGTATTACAGAGAGGCAGTGTAATACACTGAGTGGGAAATGGACCTGACCCTCACATGTAGAGCCTTTTTAGGATGTGGAAAGTACAGGGCTTGGAGCCTCTCTGTCAATGGATTAGAATTAGGTTTTTTCTCCTGGTTCTTTTCAGTCTCCTGTGTGATATAAGGACTCGTCGCTGCGTCTACTGCTATGTAACGTAAGCGTGTCAAATTTGGCTCTATGCAGTCCACACAGGTCTACACAACCTCTGTTCCTTTACTGCACAAGTTCATCCCTGAGACAATAGTACAAATTAACAATAAAGATGCTAAATATAGTCCTGCGGAAGATTTAAAAACGCCCCTAATCGCTGCAGCCTACCTCTTCCTCCCACGCGCCCAACGTCCCTGTGATTTGAGACGTGGCAGGGAGCCCCTGACAGAATGAAGTGTTTATTTGTGAATCCTCTCAGTCTGAGTTGTCTTTTCTCCAGCTTTCCCTCCTTTCTGTCTTTCTGTCAGATTGGGGTTTGGTGCTCATTTGATATTGTTCTTTCATAAATCCTTAAAGAGTGTTTGGATTGTCCTTTTGTCTGGAGTTGTAAACAGACTGCTCAGAGATCACAGGATGTTTCATGTTTCTTTGAGGGGAAACTCCAAACAGACATTTTTCTAATATGAAGTTTTGTAAAAAAGACTTATCTGTGTCATAGAATTTGGAATGGTTGTACAAAAGTTGGGTCTGTTTTTTGTTGTTGTTTTTTTTTTTCTATTTTAGCTTTAGTGCCTGATTTTAAAACAAGACTTGGTCCACAGCCATGCCAGTGCCTCTGTGCGGCTGTACTTAGCCACAGTGTGGCTTTGATGCTAAATGCTAATGCCAACATGGCAAAGTGCTCACACTGACAATGCTAACATGCTGATATTTAGAGGGTGAATGAATTTTTTGAACTAAATTTGACAACCCACCCAACAGTTGTCACGATATTATACCTAAAACCACAAATGTCACAGACCAACATAGAAACATTGCCACCTCTAGAGCCTTGCTGCTAGCATTTCTACAAACAAAGGATAACATACAAGATTTGAGAGCGTACCTTGAAATTTATGGTTTATGCTAACCCCTGCTATCCATTCTATATTTAACCTGTTCTCACCTTTGGAGTTTAATTGTCTTGAGATAGACAGGGTGGTGCCATTTGAGAAAAAAAACTCTACAGCAACACAGATTATTAACAAGATGAGGCTTATTGCGCACTCGTCAATACATTAGTTCCATGGGTTATTTCAGTCCATCCAGTGTCTATTTTTGCTGGCTGTCAAGGCCACTGTGTTACCTGCATGATGTGTTTGATCAAGAGCTGAGGCAGACTGCTGTCTTCTCCCAGGACAATCTCAACTGATCTTTATACTATAATTAGTGGAGGCCAGAGCTTAGCAGGCATATGCTCCTCTCATAATACAGTGCAGAAAAAGCCAGCTGTGAGCACACACACACACACACACACACACACACACACACACACACACACAAACACACACACACACACACACACACAAATCAAGTAATAGAGCAGCAACAAGAGAAGACACTGCACTGCATGGACTAATATAATGATGAGTATGTGTTCATAACCGATTAGATAATATTACATATATAATGCCGAGGCGTCTGTTTGCCTTCTGGTGTTCATTTTGTGCAGTAGTGTACATGTGATGGTAGAGTGAAAATAACTGGCTTTTCATCTCTGCATCATCCACTCAGTTTCAGAAAGGCTTGACTGTATTTGATGAATAAAAAAACATTTGTTTCTATTGCTTAATTTATTGATCAATCAGGCAAAAGTGTTATAGTCCTGCAGCCATAACATTATGGAGCTATTTAATATACAATACACAAAGTTTATTGCTATCAGGAAACAGAGAAAGTGAGCTTTAATGGGAGTCTTTCTTGTCGTTGCTGGTGTATTTTTATAAATGTACAATTACATTTTGTTTTTTATCCAGCCATCATCTTTAAATCTCATTTTATGGTACAGGACTGAGTCTAATAAGCTTAGTTTAACATAGTGTCTCTATATGTGGGGTTTTGATTCTGATTCTCTGGTTATGGTTTTATACAAAATGTTATTTTAGCAGTATTAACCATGATCTTGTGGAACTTAATCACTGAGGTATGAAAGGTCAGGAGGATGTGACTTATTGTGCCATAGAGGTAAAGTTTGGTCCAGTAGTTATTGTATCATTTAGCACACAAGCAGTTAGAGAGACATGGTGCTTGCTCACTCGCCCTCAGGGAGGCTGACAGTTTGAGTCAACACTGTCACCTGCATTGCAGGTACACACTTACATAATGTTTCCCATTTCACACAAAGCCTCTGAGCAGTACCTGGTCCTGGGAAACAAGTTTTTGATGTTTTTATTGGTGAATTCTGGGTAAAGTTTATCAATAAAAGGAGCTTATGAAAGAATAGCTTATTAGGAGGCTTTGAGTAAGCATTTTAAACACTTTCTTGGTTGTTTGAAACAGCTCTGCTCATATCAGCGAGTTACAGAAAAGCTTTTGTTGCATTGTTTTGTTTTGTTTTTTTACCTCCCTCTGCATCCCCAGTGAACATTTGTCACATTGCTTATAATTTTGTATAAAGAAAACTTTGATACAGTTGTCCTTATGATTACTGATTTGCTGCATAGTAATTTGTTTGAGAAATGTGACGTTGCTTTGATGTCCTGCTTTATGAGCTGAACTCCCTGCAATATAACAGCAGAAAATCCCTCAGCACTTTCTGTAGAAAGCTATTACTGTTTTCATTCTTTAGCCTCAATTCCCCTAACCTCAACTGTGCGCCCACCCCACTGACAAACACACACACACACACACACACACACACACACACACACAAAATGCCCATCTTATAGATAGCATATTGTAGCTGTGCACCAAAACCTCAAGAGAGCTGATAGGAAAGAAGAAAACACTGAAAAGTCAGCTGAAGCAAACAAAACTCCTTCATTTCCAAATGATTGTCAAAACTGACAACTAAAGATGAATCCTAATACTGTGCTATATGTAAACATGTTGACTGGTTATAATAACATTCAGTATTCTTGTCTTCTACAAATGTTAAAGAATCGTTTACAAGCTCAGTTCTACTTCAAGAAAAATGAGACCTTTCAGGAAATGACAAGGAAATGGTTAAAGCATCTTTTTCCTAAAGGCCACATTTTGATCAACTGATAAAACCTTAGAAAGGTTCAGCAGGAATATCAAGGTGCATGGATCATTTAAAGAGAGCAGGGAGGCAGGTTGTTCATTTTCTTTGCTCTTGACTTCTCCAGTATCCAACAAGACTGCTAATATGATTTGGTTGTTCACAGGAGTCTTCTGTTAAGAAATATCACCTTAAGTGGACAATTGTGACACCGTCGTATGTCTACATTCTGTATGACCTTATTATCCAACTATCAGTTACTGTACCTAAGAGATTAGAGGAGAGGAACAGGCAGCATCGTCGCCTCCGGCTTCGTCTTGCACAGAATTAGCTGAGTGGCATCACTGTACTAAATAAAATTACACAGATGTGAATTGTCAGGGAGACTGAGGTGGGAAAGTGACAGCCATGCACATCGAAACTCCTCAGGGCAGAGCGGTTGGCTGCTGTCACACCAGAGATTTTTGACACCGTTCTCAGTCACCCCATATTATTTTCATGGTTCTGCTTTCAGGTTGACTAGGGTTCACTGAAACGATGGTTTTCATAATGTTTTACAGAAAATTTTCCCGCAGTTAAGGTAGAAAGCCGTTCCACCTAAATTCCAAAGTACTTGAAAATGTTCACCTACTAACAAAGGTTCTATAGTTTAGTTTTTATTTGTCCAAAATTTGAGATGTCTGTCTCTAAGACCTCTGCTGCATGTGTTTTTCACAGCATTAAAAAAAACTGTTAAAAAAAGATTTTAACAATTTAAGAGCAATGTGTTGCTTTGTGGTAACAATGTCACAGTTACTCTGAATTATCCACAGACCTCAGTGTCAACACTTTTTACTGCTACGCTCTGAGGGTCTGTGAACTCTGCAGAGTAACAGCAACATTGTTTATGAAATAATCAGTGACATGACATTCATTTGGCATATGCTTTGTCCAACGCACGACTTGCAAAGTGCATTCAGATCATGTAGGAGGAAGAGCTACTGCATCATCAAGAACTGGCTGTGTCTTTCAGATAAATGAAAATAAAAATCATGCTCAGTGCAACAGTACGTGCCTGAAGATTTTTTTACTTTTTTATTTAACTAGACATATTTATGCACAGTGGTCAGACTGGGGTTTGGTTCAGGGTTTGGAGGGAGGAAGGATCAGTTCGCCAGCACCAGAGGTAACAGCAGTCTGGATTAGCTGCAGAGGTCTGGTGGCAGACACAGGGCAACACTTAAGCAAGGAGGGAGATGCATCAGTCCAGGCTCAATTAATCATCATTTGAAGCCTTTTTTTTTTTTAATTACACAAAAAAAGCCAAATATAAAATCTCTAGTTATACTGTAGCTTCTGTATTGTTAGCTTTTCTCTCTATTTTTGTGGTTTGGACTGTTTGTTGCACAAAACATGCATGGACATTTTTATTTTGTATTTTTGTTTTTTCTGACATTTCATAGACCAAACGGCAGCCAGCACGAAGAAAATTCCATTCACTCCTATTTTATTGGGGTGGTGGAAGAAATCTCAGAGACAGACATTTCAAAACTTTGCCAAAGCCAAATGAGAACAAAACTATCTGAGACCATGAGAGGAAATGAATAAAATAGAGTTTTTTTTGTAACTTGGATTAACCAACCCTTTCACAGTTTGGGCGAATTATTAAAAAAGTAAAAGTCAAAATATTAAATTGAAAAGCAGCACTCTCTGGGTCAGATCAGTCAACCCTGCTGAGTGAAGCTTTCGAGGTGTTTGTCAGTTCACTTGCTGTGAAAGTGCCTGATTGGAAAGTAAGTGTTTAATGACGGAGGCCAATCAAAACCCAGTCCAGTTTGGCTGCACTAGGAATAATTAGAAAACCACTTTTAAAAATAGGATGAGGTTTTTTGCAACAAGAGCAATAACTTTAAATTTAACCTCTCATCCAAACTCAATATTGCAACAAAGCTCACATTAAGCGTCTTTGATCATTCAAGTATATAAATAGGGCCGTTTTAATCCTGCATATGGTTCAGAGGAGACTAGTTCAGGTTTTTTGACCACCAATCCACACATTGCCAGGCTTTGCTTCACCTTCCTGGGCAGACGACTGAGCCTCTGCTTTTTCTCAAGCCTAATCATCAGCCAACAGCAACTATGCTCTCTTCAATTCTGTTTGGATGTGTGTGTGTGTGTGTGTGTGTGTGTGTGTGTGTGTGTGTGTGTGTGTGTGTGTGTGTGTGTGTGTGTGTGTGTGTATGTGTGTGTGTGTGTGTGTGTGTGCTGGCTTGTGACAGCTAGGCTATGTGGGAAGGGGACAGGGAGTGATGGCCTGGTCCTGAGTGGCTTTGATGGACACTGTAATGGAAGGCTTGGATGAGACGTTAATTGAATGGGCCACTGCTAAGTAGGAAAAAGAGTGGGGCTTCTTCTTCTGTGGGAGGACTCTAATAGCTTGGCCCGGCTGACTGCACAACCACTCAAGGGTCGGAGAGGAGAGAGCCCAGATGATAACAGCATATAGATTGTGTACAGTTGATCTGACTCCTGTCAATTGAAATAGCTTTTTTAGATTGCATGAAACAGTGTATGTGGAGGTACATTATCTACAGGAAGATAGGGAGATCTACAGGAAGGAACTCAGGTCAGCATGCAGTGAAGCAGCTTTTCCATCTGCTCCCTTCACACATTCTTTAGAGGGGAAATGGTCACGTATTTGGAGAAGGTTAGGGAAGTGTTCTTTGCTGAGATTTCACCCCCAGTTTGAGGCAGCAAACTGTAAAGAGGAGAAAGTATAGGAATGGATTTATAGGTACCTGAGCTTCTGTGTGTGTGTGTTTTGGTCTGTGGATATTATGGGTTAGGGGCTGATTCTGGAAATAAATGCAATATTGGATTTGGGAGAATGATGTTATTGATTTCTCTCCACGTTACACACAGTTCTCACTAAATTCACTGTAAATAATCCTGAAGACACATTTTTTTTAATTGATTTGCAGTCATCTAAATGTGAAACACACCAATGCTGTATGTGTGATGGTACATGGTACTAAACTACTGAACTATTCAGAGATTCTGTTCAAAAAGGGAAATGGTTCAAATTGGCTCATTTGAAAATTACTGAATTACTAAACACAACTGCTGTGTGACCGCTAACAACAAGAATAAGATTAGCCCTCAAATAACAAGTGCATCTGATAATTTAAACTGCTTGTTTAGAGTTGAGGATTAAGCCGAGTATAGGAGAGCCTATAGGTAAACAGATGAATAAGCGGATTTAGGCTACAAGAAGGCCATGAAAGATTGCTCTCTCAGGGAAACCAACTGATTTTGTCACATGCAGCACAGAGCTACCCCGTGTGTTTCCATAGTCCTGAGTCGACAGAGACCGATGGACTGTCCCTTCCTCTCTTATCGAAGCTGCTGCAGCCCCACAATGTCTGGCTGCAGGCCTGCAGAGACCTTTTCTCTTTTTCTCTCTGAGGCACACATGCACGCACACAAACACACAAAAACTTCCTTACATGCACAATCACCCTTGAATTTTACATGTTGATTCTTACGGATCTGCATACAATTAAGGGCACACTCAGCTTTTTTAGCTTTGATGCTAGAACCTGTGCTCTAAGGACGGCAATGTTTGACTGTCTGACGGTCTGCCTCCTCTTCGGTCCAGTTTGAAATATCTCAACAATTATTGTATGGATTGGCGTGAAATGATGTATATTCATGGATTCCAGAGGTTGAATGTGACTGACTTTGGTGATCCATGACTTTTCCTCTATAGCACCAGCATCAGGTCAAATTCCAGTTTGTTCAGCACTTTGGTTTATGACCAAATATCTTCAAAACTAACAATATAACCAACAGCCTCAACTGTAGTTTGCTACTTGGCAAATGTTAGCATGTGTACACACTAAGCTGAAACACTGAATTGTAAGATAAACAATCATGAAGAATGAAAAACCTTTTAATTTCTCATAACTGGAAATATAGTATATAAAGATTCATTGTTAAAACCAAGGTCTTTAGTTTGAAGATATAAAAGAAAGAGTAGAAGCACATTGCCTGAACAATTTCTACATAGTTATTACATGCCTGATAAATATGAAGTTTTTATCTACCTAACAGTTTGCTCTCCTTTACAATGAACAATTTTATTATCAGAAGTTGCAGATTTCATTTGCTTGTATTTGTCATTTGTCTCTGTGCTTATGAAAAGTGTGTGTTTGTCTGTAACCTTCTACCTTTATGTGTGGAATATAAATCAATATGAATCACTATGACATATTGTTCCTGTCTGAACTCTTTTGTTTTTTTTCATCTTTTCTGTCCTCTGGCTTGGCAAACGTGTCCACCAGCTCCAGTTTATTACTTCACTCTTCAGTTCACTGTGTATTCTCCTTAGTTTCCGGCTCCTGTTTGCTTGCCTGTTTTCCCCGAGGGTCGGGAGGTGTTTCACAGAGGATGGAAAACACAGCACTGAGGAGCACGGCTCCAGCGTGTGTTGTTGATATTTTATTAAGTCTTATCAGACTGCTGTCTCTCACTTACTGGATCCAGTCCTGTCACTCAGAGTTTATCTGAATTTCTAAAACACCTGCAGCCACGGCAGAGAGGGAGCTGTGAGTCTTGTGGGGGTTTGATGTGTTTTTTAGACTATATTTTAAAATATGCAGCATAATCACACCCTTCCTCTTTAATTCCAGCTGTTTGATATTATTTCCTTTATTTCCCACTGCTTGTGCCCCTTCATTTTCCATACTTTCCCTTTTCTTTCTTCTTCTTCTGCATACCGTAAATTCCCTCTCTGTGTCTCCCTCAGTGTTGTTGCGTGAGGAGGTAGCCCAGCTTCAAGAGGAGGTCCACCTGCTGAGGCAAATGAAGGACATGTTGAGTAAGGACCTGGAGGATACCCAGGGAGGCTGCTCTGCCAATCTGCTCTCAGCCACTGAGCTCCGTGTGCAGCTGGGTGACAAGGAGCAGGAGCTGGACCGTGCCAAGGAGGCCTTACAAGGTCAGCCTCACCTAATCCACCAGAGTCCCCTTCTTTCCAGCAGCTATCCTTAATATACATCAAATAAAGCTGACCAAGCTTTTAGTCTGAAGTTTGAAGTTTGTTTTCATCACCATGTCACCAAACATTTGGGCCATCTGCTATATATCAAACATAACAGATACACAAACAAAAACAGAAGAAAATCAGTTGCTGTATTGTATTATAAGTACTTCTAGATACTGTCACATAACATCTGTCTATGTGAAAATAGTTCTCCCTGGTTTTCTCTAAGTAACTATCTTATTTAAATGTTTTGAAGGTTTGTATCTCCTACTCACCCGTGATATAAATGATGCCAAACAAATTATACATGCGAATGTCTGTTAAGTCTGTGCCCTTCAAATTTCCTGCTCCAATTTTTAGCAACTTTCTCCTTGTGGTTTTCCTTTCTGCATCCCATGATGGCTGACTATGTGCAAAAGCTAAAAGCCAGAATCAGTGTTTTGGAATATCTTGCTCTTATCCGATGAGCATATGTTGATTTAGTTCATCAGAATCTCTTGATGCATCTACACCAAAAAAGGAAGAATCATCTAGTGAATATAAGAAAAGCATGAGCTATGTTTAAAACTATTTCTGTTTTTATCTTACTAAACTAAGTTTTGTGATTCCTAAAAAAAAAAAAAAAAAAAAAAGTGAGTGTAAAAAACAAAATGAAGCTCATTTTTAAATCCACTACAAATCCTCTTTTCTTCATCCACACTGACAGAACTTCCAGTTTCAGGTACATAAAGATATTTGTTTCTTAGATAAGTTAAACACAGCATAATTCTCTGCGCCAGAGTCATATTGTATCATCCTAAATGTACACAATAGTAATGTAAAGTTGAAGTTTTTTACTCTCAGCAAACAAAATATGTAACTGTCAGAAATGCCCTTAAATTCAGTTTTGGGGTTCATCTCTTATCAGCAGACATAATTCAGTTTCAGCTCTGTTCACACAAATGCCAACAGTTTATAATTTCCAGAGAGACGCTTCGACATTATGTAGTCTCAGGAATGGGTGTCACCCATGATGAGCAGCCAAGTAGACTCCAGGTTCGGTTCATTGTAATCAACAGCCATCAATCATGACATAGAAGCTTTACTTTGAAATATTAATGTGGTATTGATGTGGACTGGAATGCAGTGCTGATTATGTAGTATTGGATTGTTTTGATTTCTTGTATGAAAACAAGTTCAACTATTATGCGGCCAAACAGTTCTAATTTTTGGGAGAGGAGTAAAAAAATTAATTGCCTGCAACAAAAATATCAGAAAAGACAATTGTGGATTTAGTTAAGTGAACACCATTGCCTTGTATGGATGTCCTTTCTGCTTGCAGAGTTACAGGTGGTAAACTGCAAGCTTGAAAAACTACGCTGTGTAACTGTCGCAAAACAGGTTTGAATGCTGAGTGTAAAATAAGGAGACGCCGAACATTGACAGGAAGAATGCTTCCTGAATGACATATGTGTGCAGTTATGAAAAGTACAGGTTCCAGTCCTGCCTCTGCCCTCTCAGCTCAGGCTCTCAGGAGAGCATTGTTGTTATTTTTTGCCTGTAGAGAGCCACACCAGTTGGCATCATCGCTGTTGAGCTGCCTCTGTGAAACAATGCAGTTGAAAGAAATCAGGTCCAATTGGTTTTCTCTTGAATGAGCCAGCAGAGCCTCCACAAGCCAACTGAAACAGTTTCACATATGAATGAGTAAGTGCCACTGTGCCATTTGTCTTTTGAGGTGATTACATCATTTTCTCTGGGTAGTTTCTGTCTGAAGAAAAAAAAAAAAAAAAACAACAAAAAAAAAATACACCAGCTGCAGCTCTTCATTAACAGAAGGCACAGTGTCACCTAGTGGCTCACTGCTGCAACTGTAAAGCCTTGTTTCTGACTCAGAGACAGCAATATGTCACTGACTTGTTGGATGGATTTTGTTCTGTCTGGCAGGAAAACTGGCTGTTAAAATGCCTCTCACTATGCACATGCATGTGGTAAATGTGTTTGTTTGTGTTGCAGCTATGAAAGCTGACCGTAAGCGTCTAAAAGTGGAGAAGGCAGACTTGGCAAGTCAGATGCAGCAGCTGTACACAACACTGGAGAGCAGAGAAGAGCAGCTGCGAGAATTCATACGCAACTATGACCAGCATCGAAAGGTAACACTGGCCCAGCCTGTTTATCTATATCAGTTGTTTGCGCAGATATTTCTTTGCTGGTTTGTAAGTTGGCTGATAAATAAAGCAAATGGCAAAGACATGTTTGAAGTGATTAGGAGTTATGACACACTTTACATTGACAAAAACTTACATTTGTCCTTACAGCTGCTTGCAAATGCACATTATAGTTTTTCATAAACAATTGATATTCAATTTGATTTTGATTTATATATATCATATATACAATATATAATATAAATTTCTTTAACAGTTTATATACTTTTATAAGTGGTAAGTAAAATGAAGTGTTAACCATATGGCTACATATGGTTAGCTATTTTTAGCCATCACTAAAATAATTTGTCTCATTGTGTCATCATGTGTCCACAAAATAACAAAATATAGTTTTGACTGTGATGCAGAAGTAGCTGTGATGTGCTTCATGACTTAAAAATTTGGAACTTCATTGATCATTCAAAGTGAGATTGGCAGGGATTAAACATGCCTTTGTGTGTATGTGTGTTTGTGTGTGTTCTTCAGGAGAGTGAGGATGCAGTAAAGGCCCTGGCGAAGGAGAAGGACATGCTGGAGAGGGAGAAGTGGGATCTGAGGAGGCAGACCAAAGAAGCCACGGAGCAGGCCAACATCCTGCGTTCTCAGATGGATATGAAGGAGAACAGGATCAAAGAACTGGAGGCGGAGCTCACCATGGTGAGTCATCCCGCATATGGACACAGTCACAACTTTGGTGAATTAACTTAAGCACAATTGTGTCACCTTAGCATCATTATCTGGTGTGTGTGTTTGGCATAAATGCAAACAAGGTGTGGGTTTGCAATCCTGTTGGTGTATTCATATCTGTTCAAACACATGCAGTAAGCTGCTCTGGTATACAGTATATCCTCATCCCTTCCTTCTCTCAAAGCATTAATTCCTTCTCCAGGCTGAGGAAGAGGAAATTCTTTTTTTTCTGTGTTGCTGTGTCGGTCCCTCAGAGGTACAGTTGTCAGTCTGTGTGTCATTAATCTCTCTCCTCCCTCGGCAAGTCACAACCACCCACAGATCCTCACATGAAGCTGCATCACACATCAGATTTGTTGGCACATCATTGCCAGAACTGCATCACTGTCAAGAATATATCCTTTTCTTTTCTTTTCTTTTCTTTTCTTTTCTTTTCTTTTCTTTTCTTTTCTTTTCTTTTCTTTTCTTCTCTTCTCTTCTCTTCTCTTCTCTTCTCTTCTCTTCTCTTCTCTTCTCTTCTCTTCTCCTCTCTTCTCTTATTGTTTCCAACCGGTTCATGTAGCGATAAATATGTTTATCATATGTCCACTCAGAGGCTTCCAATAATAAAAACTCCTGTGAAAAATTATTAATATACTAAGATACTGCTGTAAAATATTGACCATTGCCTAACTTCAAATTGTAAAGCTGCTCTTATTTAATATTTTAATTTTTAATTTTTAATTTTTAATTTTTAATATTTCAAGGGTGTGTTAGTTTGTCTCTTGATACTGTCCGACTCCCCGACTCTGTTTGTGGCACTCCAAGCCAATCTGTTCCTGCTAAAAGCTTTAATAATTTAAACAGGTGAAATATATACTTAAATAAATAAATAGCAGGACACTGTAGTTTGTAAAACATTACTCAACCAGGAGTAAATAGTGCATTTGTTAAGGACTATTTTTATCAACTGATGTATACACATTTGGTGCTCAAGTGCAGCAGCAGGACAGTGTATGTATCAATGTACATCTTAATGTCGTGGTGCAGTGATGTGTTTTTAATAGTTTGTACCCAGCAATGCAGGTCTGTGGCAAAGAGGAAAAGGATTCATCAGACTCTGGCTACACAGGCAATATTTCTTTGTAGGATGAGTTCATTGTTTGTTTTGTTTTGTCATTTATTGATTATAAGAAAAATATAGAACATTACCAGCCTTATTCTTAACTATCATCCTATATTCAGTTGAACAGTGGTGTAGTTACACATGTGAGTGTAGGTGCACATATTCATGCATGTATATATAGTGCTAATGTGAGTTTCTGTGAGTTAATAGCAAGGCATGAATGAGACAAGAAATACATTTTGACTTAAATTAAAAGATAGAAAATACACCTTAAATAATCTGGATCTGATACAGTCAATACAATGAATGAATGAATTAACATTATCAAGGAAATTATACTGCACCAGGCCTCAGAATTTCCACCACTAACACCTTTAGGTATTAGCAACGTGCATTCATGTTTCTATAATATTCAAATATAAATATTACATTATTTTCAGAGATTCTGTTCAAAAAGGGAAATGGTTCAAATTGGCTCATTTGAAAATTACTAAACACAACTGCTGTGTGACAGCTAACAACAAGAATAAGATTAGCCCTCAAATAACAAGTGCATCTGATAATTTAAACTGCCTGTTTAGAGTTGAGGATTAAGCCGAGCACAACAACACTTCTCAAAAATGCCAATTTCTGTCCAGCAGCATCAAAAGCAGCAGCTGAACTCGCTGTGACAAATATAGGAGAGCCTATAGGTAAACAGATGAATAAGCGGATTTAGGCTACAAGAAGGCCATGAAAGATTGCTCTCTCAGGGAAACTGATTTTGTCACATGCAGCACAGAGCTACCCCGTGTGTTTCCATAGTCCTGAGTCGACAGAAACTGATGGACTGTCCCTTCCTCTCTTATCGAAGCTGCTGCAGCCCCACAACGTCAGGCTGCAGGCCTGCAGAGACCTTCTCTCTTTTTCTCCCTGAGGCACACATGCACGCACACAAACACACAAAAACTTAATTACATGCACACTTACTCTTGAATTTTACATAGGTTACATGAGTCTTATGGATTTGCATACAATTAAGAGCACACTCAGCTTTTTTACTATTTTTACTATTTTTTTAAGTCATGTTTGCACCTGTTGATGGTTGGTCAGTTGGTCCACCACTTTGTTCCAGACTGAAATATCTCAACAATATCTGGATGGGTTGGCATGAAAAGTTGTATGTTCAAGGACTGTATTTTGAGATTAAAAAATATTTTAAAAGCTGTATTGAAAAACAAAATGCATGACCTGAACAACTTCAATTGGCGGCAAAGCATTTACTATTATTTGCAAATTACTTATGTGACTACCCTCTGTGACTACTGTCTGACAGTTATTACATTTTGGACGTCAGATTTTATTTTAACAGTTTTAACAGTTTACTCTTCTTTACGATGAGCATTACAGCCTCTTGCTGCTGAAGCAGCTATAGATTCTTAGGTACTTGTCGGGTAGGTCAAACACGTACACACACATGCACACTCTCAGAGTTGAAAAGTTTCTAAGTTTAGGGGTGGAACTATATTTTCATTATGGATTTATCTGTTGATTGTCTTTTCAGTGAACTGTTTAATTGTTTTTTCTATAAAATGTCAGAAGGCAGTGGACAACACAATTTATCTGAAGTTTTTGTCTCCAAATTGTTCATTTTGTCTGAAAAATAGAATTCTGCATTTATATGAAGAGCAGCAAGTCCACACATCGGAGAAGTTGATAAATGACTTCAATGATTATTTGTTAAACCAAATAGCTGTTTTCTACCAATCCACTAGTTGATTAATCAACTAATTATTTCACCGTTATCCTGTCATTTCTTTTTGTTGCTCTGCTCTTCCATCTTGTATGATATTGAGGGATCATGGCCACTTCTTATCTAGTAACTTTTATTTGTGGAGCAGTTTTCATTTTTCCAGTGGTGTAAAAGTGAAACACAATTGATCATGTTTTTGCTCTCATTTCATTTTACTGTCTTGTCTTGTGTGTCTCCAAGGCAAAGCAGTCTCTGGCCACCCTGACAAAAGATGTCCCGAAGCGCCACTCGTTGGCCATGCCGACAGAGCCCGTGGTGAACGGCAGTCAGGAGTGGGTGATGCAGGCCGACCTGCCACTCACTGCCGCCATCCGTCAGAGCCAACAGACCCTCTACCATGGACACACCACTGACAGACAGGGTAGGCTCTCTTATCTGCTCAGCCTCTCAGTGTCGATGCTGCTTGGTGTTGCTTTTACAGACATACTAACCAAGGGTTTCTTGGAGGTTTCTCATACTAACTGTGGGAATTTTTCGATGTGTGTGTATAAATGCGTGTGTGTGCATGTGTGTGTGGGCCACCTCCAGCTGTGGTCAGGATCAGCCCCTGTCACTCTCGCCAGCCCTCTGTCATCTCTGATGCTTCGGCAGCTGACGGGGACCGCTCGTCCACGCCCAGCGACATCAACTCACCTCGTCACAGGACCCACTCCCTCTGCAATGTAAGAGCTGCCTGGCCCCCTCGACCAAGTAATCACACCTCCACACTCTTCTCCTGTTTGTGTCTGTCCCCCTGTCCTGTTGGCCTGCTGGGTGTCAGCCTGCCTGCTTAGTGGTAGTTGTGGTGTTATTTTGCATTTAACTCCCTTTGAAGCAGTAGTTTGACATTTCAGTAGTTAAAAATTGGGTGATTGCATGCTTGCCGAGAGTTTAATGAAAAGATTGATTTGTCTCTCTATAGAGTGCTGCAGGGATGATGTATTTTTGCAGGCCAACCAGGAAGTCAGCATCATCCTGGTTCCCCTGAGAAATAAACAATGGGATTTTAACATTGTCCTTAGATTACTGCAGAAAATCTGTGATGAACAAAAGTTTGATACTTACACATTTTGTTCAGCAGGATCATCTTCACAAAGGAACACCTCTTTTTATTTCACTGTACTTTTAAGTTTTGAAGCCTAAATACAATCGCCAGAGGTAAAAAACTAATGTTTGGCTATAAACAAACTACACCATGGTCAGATGACTTCAACATCCCCACCACTAAGCTTCCAACTTAAACACATTAATTTAATTTTTTAATTTTAATTAAATTTTGTGTTCAGCTTTTAAAATCCCTAACAACCCCTGTAGTCTCATTTAGACACTTGTTAGCAACCACCCTTTTGAAGACACATAAAAGCTCACCCCGAGGGTATTTACAGACATATTTTATATCATAGACTAGAACATGAAAATGTCTTATGACCTTATTTCAGGCATCCAAAAACCCATTCAAAAAACTGATTGACTTCGGGATGAGGGAACTAGAAGTGCAAAAATGTTAACGTATTTATGGTTTTTGGGACTCGTTCATGCAGCACTCTATATGAAGCTACTGCCAGCAGCTCGTTACCTTAACTTAGTATAAAGACTGAAAAGAGGGGGAAAGAGTTAGCCTGGCTCTGTCCAAGGGTGACAAAATCCACGTACCAGCACCACTGAAGTTCACAAATTAACATGTTATATCTGAGTGTAAAAATGAGTTCTGGTGCTACAGCCTTTCAACCAATGGAGATGCCAAGAAGTCACTGCACGTTCAGCACGTTACCCCCATAAAAAAATCACATATTGTTTTTTACACTTCAGTTTTTCTAGTGATTAAACAAATCCGATATTATTTGTTAATTAAACGGTTTTAGAGGTGTAAGTTGGCAGATTTTTTCATCTTTTTGACAGAGCTATGAGCTCTGTTTCAGCAGCTGCTGGCTGTCGCTTCATATTTACCATACAGACACATCAATCTTTTCACCAAACTCTTGGAAAGAAAGCAAATTCCAAAAATGTCAAACTACTCCTCAAACTCATCTATATGAGAGGACTAACCCAAGTGCTCTGTCTCCTCTGCCTGGTTCAGTCCATGGAGGACCTGGAGGACCAGAAGCGTAAGAAGAAGAAGGAGAAGATGACTCTGGGATCCCTGTCACGGGTGTTCGCTCGAGGCAAGCAGCGCAAGTCACTGGACCCTGGCCTGTTTGATGGTACAGCCACCCCTGATTATTACATAGAGGAGGATGCCGACTGGTGATGCTGAGTGTGTGAGCGTGTATGTATGTGTGTGTGTGTGTGTGTGTGTGTGTGTGTGTGTGTGTTAATGTTTGAATATGCGAGGAAATCCACCTGGCTTTAACTGTGTGTAAAGAGTGTTTTGTTTGTGGGTTTGTGTGGGGTGAGGAGGGTGGTAAATTTTAAAAGAGAAGCCCTAAAAGAGACTGCTATTCCCATAAATGTACAGTATATTACCCTCAAATTGTATGTTTGTAAATTAGATATATATTTATAGATGTACATGTATGCATATGTATATATGTTTACATGCATATAAATATATATAGTACATGGGGTTATTATTATGTGTAGACATGTTTATGCTGTATTATCTTCCAAATGGCTTAATGTTTTATGTTTTTTATAACTGGAGACTTGAAGGACTGCTGTTTATATGTATATAGGAGTTATTGTGAAATTAGTGTTTTTACTGTAAATGTCATTTGGCTTTTGTTACTTTACAGTTGCTTTTATCATGCTTTGCAACACTGATTTCTACGTTTCTCCTTATTCCCAATGTTACTTGGCTCATTTCTTGTTATGGAAGAGGAGATATTAGCTGATTGACTTGAAAAAAAATCTCTTTGACTGTAATTGGCCAAATTTAGTTGTATCAAATCACTTGTTGATATGAAAAACAATACTTTGAGGTATTGCTGTTACAGGATTGTCATCATGTTCATGCTATAAATGCTGGCCCACAGTATTTGCTAATACTAATACATTCACAACATACCACAATGTCATGTTGACCTCATCCATTTATGCTTAAAATTATATTCTCAGTTACTACAAATAAGGACCGGCTAATAAGGATTTTAGAGTCAGATCTCCATAAAAAAAAATGTAGGTGCACAGACTTGAATACACAAACAAAAATATCAGAAAATTAAGAGTAATGCATATTCAGGCACACATTTCGTCTGCTGTCAAATTCATGTGCAAGTGCCAAAGGTTAAACACTCATCACTGAAAACTCTGCATATCATTCTGTCACTGTTAGCACTAGCCTTGTAACACTGTTTATGTCTGTCTTACTGAGAGCAATCAAACGTGCCAATATAAGACAAAGGAATGTGCATTAAACACCTGCATGATCCCTCTGTGTTGCTTTGATAAAATGTCCATTCATTGCCAATCAGGTTAATAATCTCCACACTCCTGTGTTGTTCCTGTGTTGCCTTTCCCCTATACCAAGTTATCTTTCCTTGCATTATGAATGCACGGCCCCCTCTCTTTTTGTTTTCTTTTGCTGTTTTTGTTTTGCTTTGTGTAGAATCCCTCCTCATTTATTGCAAATGTGGCTCTAACAATTCTCTGTTAAATGCTTTGTAATTTAGGAAATGTTGCATAAAAGATTAAATCTATTGAAGTATTTTATTTAAAGAAAGACACAAACAAGAGGTAACTTCAAATATTTATCTGCTGCAGCTGTTGCAGCCAGATGTTGAGGAGGTTTTAGCATTTTCAAAATGAATTATAATTGAAATTAAATCTTATTTTAAAAATAAAACTAGTAACTGAATACATCCTACGTGACCTTTTTCTGTTCCATGAGTAATCTTGTTCTTGTGTCCCAGTCTAACGTGTCTCTCCCTCTCCTCCTGCCATTTCTAATGGCAACGCTCTCCTGCCAGTGAGTAACTCCTCATCTGTGATTACCAGCTGTCTGTTTCTGCACTCTGGGGATTATTCATATCACTCAGGTCCATTGGGAAAAAAATCAAGTTTGTCTCATTTTTTTGTGGAAACTCTTTTGAAAGATGGTGGACTTTGCATGCACCATTTTTGTCAGCATGTGGGTACGAATCAGGTAAACACACAGAGTTCATCCTGGATTTCCTCGTTCAGTATGAATCAGTGTTTTCCTGTTGTAGAGATGGGCAGTTGATGGGCAGCAGCATGATGTTTTATGAATAATCCCTGTGTCTTTAATACATTATCCTAATGCTCTTCAGTCCCCTCATAATCATTAGATAGTTACAAAGTTTTTTTTAACACCCTTACTAAGCATTGGTACTGTGGGTTTAAAACTGACTGAAATTGACCAAGCAATTTATTTTTACTTAACAATATTCAACACCATTTCAGACTTAGATGAAGTCAGTTGTGTAGTGTTGGCTACCTTTTGATATTAACTGTGATTTTCTTACAGCTCATTCAAAAACAAAGAAAAGTGTAGTCGCAGTGAATTATCTTGGCTCCATCTAGTGGTCAGCAGTTTCAAGGCCAATAATGTCAAATTTGGACAAAGGAAAGGGTTGAAGCTATTTTTCATCCAGTTGAGTGATAACTCTGACTTGATTGATATTAATAAACTCAAGATGTACCAAGAAAGACACATTTCTGAAACAAAAAGTTAAAGATATTTTAGGGTAGAGTCCAGAGCGATGCTGTGTAGGCACTGAGGTGGAGTGTTTTCCATGCTAATACCCTCTGATTTTGATGTCAGGTTGTTTCCAGATGAGTCATTTTTTGATTTCCATATTCCTCTGACCCTGAACCCTATATGCCACACCATAACTTTTCCTGACCAATCCAGACTCTGACAGCCTCACACAGCAGAGCCTGTCTGACGGAGAGGAGCAGCTGGACCGCCTCCAGCAGGCGGAGCTCACACGGAACACATGTATGTCGCTGTGGAGGGCAGGTGCAGTCCAGGCCTGGATGGAGGTTGTCATGGGAATGCCCATGTACATCCGAGCCTGCTCTGAAAACGTCAAAAGTGGCAAGGTACACCTTTGGTACAAGCAGTTCTTTTGCTGTTTGTTTGCCTTGTACTTGAGAGTCGGGTAGTTTTAGAGCAGGTGTGTTTACTCAGGTTTGATAAAAGTTTGGATTTCTGCTCTTTAGGTGCTACTTGGCCTGACAGATGAGGATTTAGAGCTGGGTCTAGGTATCAGTAACCCAATTCATCGCAGGAAGCTAAGACTGGCCATTGAGGACTACAGAAGAGCGGAAGGGGATCAAGGGTGAGCAGCAGTAAACAAAACTCTAACTGCTACTCTAACTGTAAGTGCAATTAAGTACAAGTTTGCGGAACTTGAGTATTTTCATTTCATACTACTTTATACTTCTACTCCAATACATCTATTTGGCAGCTTTAGTTATAATTACTTTTCAGATTAAGATTTAAAACTTGATCTAAAACCTCTAAGATATGATGTATTATTGTAGATTAAATCGCTCAACAGTATATAAAATTGTTCAGATAAGATCCATTTCGACCACCTGCAATAGTAAAACGCTGCTTACACAGTAGTAATAAACCAATAAAATAATATATAGTAGCTTAAGGCGCACAGGGGTTATAGAGTATTTCTGCATTATGAGTACTTTTGTATGTTTGATGTTGGAACTACATTTTCATTGTTTATTATATTACTTATGTAATTTTAAGTATTATTTTGGATGCAAGACTTGTATTTAATTTGGGTATTTTTACAGTTTGGTAAAAATACTTAAATACTAAAGAATCTGAATACATCTTCCACCTCTGTTGATCACTGGTGTCTAATCATTTTCTAGACTATCAAAGGCATCTGATATGGACCATCATTGGGTTGCAACATCATGGCTTAGTGATGTGGGGCTCCCTCAATACTCCCAAACTTTCCAGACTCACTTAGTGGACGGACGAGTGCTGAACTCTCTGAGCCGCAGAGACTTAGAGAGATTCCTCAACATCGGCGACCAGTTCCACCAGACAAGTCTACTTCTGGCAATCCAGCTGCTGCAGATGCTCAGCTTTGATAAAGAGGTCAGACTCAAAAATTAGAGACAACTGAGTATTGATACTGAGTAGTCTTTTTTCAGCAGTCATTCCTCAATCACTGCATAAACGTTAACTCAGCCACACTGACAGAACTGCTTGTAAATTCCCTTATTATCCACCGTAGCTTGAAGCACACAGAAGCTCTTCGTGCTGCATTGTCTCAGTAGGCCATCATCCTTCCCTGACCTCTCTCTATGTTTTCCTTAGCCCCTGTAACATTGGTGCTTTTGCGGTGCTATCTGTGTCTTTCGCAGGCCCTGCAGGCACGACGGGCAAAATGTGAGCACCAAGACCGGGACCCCATTGTTTGGACATGTCACAGGGTAATGAAGTGGATCAGAGACATAGACCTCAAGGTGGGTGGGAGGTCTGTGAAGGTGTTCCATTTGCTCAGGGGTTTTCCAGGGCAGATTGGACCCAGATAGCACACAGCATGGGTTTCTATGACTCCCTCAAAAATAATGATGGTGTTGCTTTGGTTCCTCATCACTGCTGAAACAAATACAGAGACACTGGTACTGGTACTGGTTTAGACACATTAACATAACAAAATACTACACTGGTGTTTTTCTGGATCCACAATGAGTAACACTTTACCATTTTTTAGTTGTAGCTCTAGAAACTGAAACACAATTTCTGTCCCCCAGGGACAAACAGTTATTTGTTTTAGTTTTTTTAAGGCTTCACCATGACTGTACTTTGCCATTAATTGCTATTAAATGTGACTTTTGTACCAGTATGACTTTTGGCATGACTGTTGATACAGTCTGAAGCAATTTTTTCTCAGCTGTACTGCACACACAGGTGCATACTGCCTCTGTGTTTTGCTCCTCAGGAGTTCGCAGACAATCTTCAGGGTAAAGGAATCCATGGAGCTCTGATGGCTCTGGATCCATCCTTTGACACTGACACCATGGCCAAAGCCTTGGGGATCCCCACCAACAAACACATGCTACATCGGCACCTGTATGAAGAGATGAAATCACTTGCTGTCCCTCTCAGGTAGAAACTCCTATATATAAGTATTTGCCTAGCTATTGCATACCTAGTTTGTGATTTTGTTCACATAAGTATGACTTTAAAAATGTATCCTCAACAGGAGAATAATACTAGGAGAATAAGACAGGACCACAGGGTTGTGAAATGTGAAAAAAGGTGATTTAAAAAAAACTGAAGTAATAATACTTTCTTGTAATGCCTTGTGTTTACAGCAATGCAGAGCAGGGCAATGAGGTTTTCAGTTCTTCACCTGTGGCTGTTAACCATTTTGCAGAGGAGAGGGTGTCTATGAGAAGAACAAGCAAGGTATCCTGTCATTTCACAATTACATCATATGACTGGAATATATCATATCCACTTCAAGAGAACTGTTGCAAAACACATTTGCACCATTTTTTTCCCAAAAAGGTTTTAATTGTAAAACATCATAGTTCACATATTTTTATGCCTCCATGCTCAAGACAGCTGTGGCATGGAGGCAAAATGTTTATAGGTACAACCATTCACTTGGCCTCAAGGATGAACTAATTTGATTTTGGTGGTCAAAAGTCAAGACCACTGTGACCTCACAAAACAAGTTTTTGGCCAAAACTGAAGAATTTATATGCCAATTATGATAAAATACACTTAGTATACGAGTCTGGACAGGCACGTATGTGCACTGACTTAAGACAGTTATATGATTAAATTAATGAATTAACTCAATTTAATTTGAGTCAATTTAATATATATATGTAATATATATATATATGTGTGTGTGTGTGTGTGTGTGCGTGCGTGCGTGTGTGTGTGTATAAATTGATCAATATTAATTTAATTGAGTACATTTAATTCAATTTAAGCTCATTTTTAGTTTAATTAACTCAATTTAGGCACATTTATTTTAATTGAATTCATTTCAACCATTTTTACAATATAACTAAATTTCATTGAATAAACTTACTTTAATTTAGTAGATTAAATTTAAATTGAGTAGATTTAATGTTTACTTTTTCAACAAGGTCAATGTCACATTCTTGGAAAATAAGAAAATATACATTTTGTTTCATGTCTTCTCATTTTTCCAGAGTCCACTGAGGTTACGTGCAAACAGCCACTCTGTGGAGCGAAGCCTGGGCTTTCATGGCAGCTGTGGCTCTCTGCCCAGAGAGGCAAGAGTTCAGGCTGTTCCCAGGGCCAAAGGCAGTCCGATGCACACCTACAAGAGTGTGGAAATCACGAACGTCTGAAACAGCCTCAGCCATTGAAACGATTGTTTACATTGTTATTGTATAATAGTTGTTTACTACTGACAGAAACCTACACTCAGCATTGCTTGACTTTGAAGAGGAAGTTGTCTTAAAGTGTTTTACCACTTAATTTAATAATTCAAATTATTATTATTTGGGCCAGCATAACAATAAAACATTGTCTGAACAGAAACACAAATATTTTTGATCCTAATGGAGCTGTTGTAAATATAAAGAAGGGGAACAATTTTGTGGACACAGTTTTGTTTTGTTTTGTTTTTCCAACTAAATTTCCAAATTAGTTTTATATTATGAGTTTATAGACAATTATAGTAATATTGATGTGAAGATTGATTATTGATGAGAACTTAAGAGTAACATGCAAGACAGCAACAATGTTGTTCTGCTTTGATGCCTTACATGAAATAGGTCTCATATTTATATTATCTTCACAGCACTGTTGTGGACTCTGTCAACTATTTTTAACAGGTCAGCTCTTTTTTTTTCCACATAGTAAATGAAGAATTATGCTTGAGGTATAGAAAAACATCATTATAATATGCTTTGACAGTAGAGATGCATTTTCTGAGGGGACCTGAACAGTGTCATTTCAGCAGCTCTGCATACAAGAGTGAGATGAATGACCCTCAGTTTCTAGCCCAAATCAATTTCTCCACCTCCCCTGACACTCTCCAGGCAGCATCCAAGTTTGTCATCACAACTGTTATTATTATCACTGCAACAGGTAGTAAACCTTAATTTGAAACAACATTAAAAGATATGAAATTCGGACGTGTCGGGGAGATTACAAGAGCTACCGTTTCTTTATGAAACAGCAGATACTAGCACATAAGAAAATCTTGTGAATACTGTCTAATCCATCTTCTTGTAGTGTTACATTATGTTAGTTCAAGGGATCTATAGTAGATGTTCTGGTTTTAATATCAAGGCAGATAAAGGCAGATGAAAAATTCTTTCATCCAAGATGTTATGTAGATAAACGATACAGGTGAATGTTGTTGTTGAAAGTGATAATGTGTAAAATTTAAGCAAATGGTTTCCCCATGAGAATGTGATGGCATCTTTTGTACAGTTTGCTCATGTTTTATAACACACAGTTGTGTAAAGTTTGTTGTTCCTGAGCATGAGAACACATACTGTCTGAACACCATGTGCAGTTTAAAACCTGAGGTTAAACCAAACAGTAGAAAACAGGTTTTTCCGCCACTTGCTGGGCGTCTCCTCCAGTCACCAAAAGAAACGCAGTTTGAGCGGGAAGATCAGTTCTAACCTGTATAGACACAGAAGGGAAGAACTCAAATGGTGGCTTTTAATGCCAGACTTAATATGACATTTATCATTTCCCTTCTCTCAGCTGTCAGCTTTTCATGTATGCCAACAATAAAGATGGAATTATTGTCACCTGTCATATTATACAGTATTGGCCTGTTATTGTTATTTTTCAAAGACAGCTTTGTTACATTCTGTGTTAACACACTAAAGGATGGAAAAACTTGAATCTGCTGCGACTGAAGTTATTGACTCAAGATGATTTTTGGAAAGTGTGTGTCTGCGTGCAACACTGAGTCTGCACCAGCTGTTCTTCAATTAAAATTTAGTTTTGTTGAAACATGAGATTTCAAGTGAGAAAAATAACACAACATAGCTCAGATTACAAAACTTTCTGCCAATAATGTCTTCATAAATTGCTGAACACCAGCTATGTTAACATAATCAGATATTTCCATTTCACCCTACAAATAATCTCAAATATATTATTCTACTTTTACATACAATAGGAATGTAAATAAAACAAAACAAAAAAATCCCAATGCTTTTTAGGTCACATTGTAGATTACATTGTAGCTTTACAAATTACTAGAGTCTTTACTTGCTGAGATATTCCTTAAATTTCAGTGATTTTAGTATATCACTTATTTGAAACTAGCTACTTCACAAATAATCTTGTAAAATAATCTTAAACACTTAACATGACCCAGTCCAGCTCTTTGATATTCTAAAAAGACTTTTACCAAATTAACAACAAATTATTGAGTGTTTGAATTGAATAATGCATCAAAATTCCTGATTGTGTTTGTCTAAGTACTTTTTTTGTTAAACTTAACCTTCACATGTGAGTAAAATGATTCTTATACACATGAACACCAGCCGCCCTAAACAACCATATGGAGGACAGAGCTGAAATTAAAATAGAACATTTTAATAGAAAACGCCAAATAAGCTATGTGATAGAACAATACAACAGTGTTATATTGTACTTAGGAAAGTCCCTTGCTTAAGGGTGCCCCAGTGGTGGTAACCAGATTTACTCTGCTGATTGGGGGATCAAAGAAATGACCTCTGCTCCTGATATCAGGAACAGAAAGACAGGCCTCTGCCAGTACAAACATTTCATTTCATATGTCATCTGCTGAGGAAGATCATGTCATATGATTGATAGGTCCAGAATAGTGACCTTGTGTACCTTTAATGTCTGTGGTGCCTTAATGCCCCACTGCATATAATCTGAGTTGCTTTCTTAAGCCCACAACACGGTCACGACTCGCTTTCTTCTTCTACACATGACAATCAGTGATACCAAAAAAAAAGGGGGGGGAAAGAAAGGGGTCTAGTTTTATTTTCACATTTGCAGTAATAATAATAATTATAAGCTAGCTAAAACAATTAGTCAATTATTCTGACGGTCCATTAAATATTTTGGTCATTGTGAGGATTTGCTGCATTTATTTTTTTCTTATGTGACAGCAAATTGAATGTCTTTAAGACGCTTAGCCCGAAAAACACAATGAAACAACGAAACAACAAATTGAGAATTATCCAGCCATATAACTTAACAGTCACTTAAATCTTAGCATTAAACATGCTGTTTTATTCAGTATCATCCATCCATCCCTTCCCTATATACCGCTTATCCCTACAGGGGGGCTGGTGCCAATTTATTCGACATCACTTCACCTCAGTTTATTTCAGTTCATCTGTTTCCGGCTCTGTCTTTCTCCCTCGGATTTGTCCACAGAGGAAGTTTACTTGAGCTGCGCTAGGACCAAGGGGACGACAACTGACGGACTGACTTCACAGCCAGGAGAGGGGAGGTTTCACTACGGCTGGAACTTGAACTAAGTTCCTGTAAACTATATAGTTATCTGTAGCGGTAAATATTATAGGAGCAGATCCGTACTGTGATTTTTAAACAAAACCCTCCGTTAAACGGGACGTCGGTTGTTGCGTCTATGTTTCCTTCCTCTTTCGCTCAGTCTCTGATCTTCCTGAAAACACCTGCGCGATTCAGGTAACTCACCGATGAAGAGGGAAGTCCTTGGACACTGAGCGGTGAAAAGGTAAGGCCTCTCTCTGATCACCGTCCCTGCGAAAGATCATGACTAAGGTCAGTTTAACCTGGTGACGTGTACAGGTAGTTATATTTTAAGTGATATTACTGGGGCATTAATTTAGAGCAGTGCCCGTGTAAATTGAGTCCATGTTGTGTCCCTTCCTGTGAAGGGACAGGTCCTCCCTCTGAGGTCCCTTCCTACTTTACAAACAAAGCAGTGGCTGAAGGACAGAGGCACTTGCACCATTTTAACCACTGTTTTGCACCAATACCGAGTCATCGATGGAACTGTTTATGTTACTCATACAGTAGCCTGATAGAAATAGCAATTTGGCTTGTGTTCTTTACAGGATTGACTGCTTTTTATTGCTTAATTGCTGGAAATGTACTGATATTGAACAGGACACACCCATGCATGCTGTCCAGCAGGCCTGCAAGGAAGGCTGCAAAGGACTCAAGATTGATGTCTAAATTCAGAGAGTAAAGGAGCCATCAGAAATGAAATTGCATGGTCATGTCGTCTTGAATCTGTCACTATATTTTGTCCTGGATGATGATATTAATACAGAGCAAGCGGTTCTGCAATATGTGACACTGTACATTGCAAGTCAGTCAATGACAGTAATGTGTGCTGTTCGATGTAACTGAGGAGGGAAACAGGCCCCTAAATGGCAGTACAATTTTGCAAAACACAGAAAGTCATATACTGTATTTATTCAGTGACCTCCTTCCAGTTGTATAGTTTTACAAAAACCTGAGATCAAACCGTGGATGCACCAAACTGTACTGTGGATGGAGACAGTCACGTGCAAATCCAGTCCATCTCAAGACCAGAACTAGTTAAGGTAATAATTAATATGCTGCTTTTATTTTGACTTAAAGCATAAAGATTGTTGTCCATTACATATGTATGTATAGTTTTAATTTAGGGATGCACCAGACAAGCTTTTTCTTTCCCTGTACCTATACAATATCTTAACCAAGAGAATCTGCTGATACCTGTGCTTTCTTTTATGTGAAGTAACATGAGGCCAGGGAAAACTAAGTACGCAGATGGCTGTGACTAAATCAATATAACCGATGGCAGAAACATGGTATTTTATAGTGATAGTGACGTAGAAACTATTTTTAGTGTTGATCGTCAGCCGTGTCAAAGCGGATGCAATACTGATTCATCGTATCCGATCAATCCATCCCTGCACCAAAGTGCACAGAGTTGCAGGCAACTTGACCCTTAAAGTGTTTGTACTAGGACTGAGCAATGTGGCTGAAATCAATATCACCACATCAATATGAATATTTAAGGTCAATGTTTGATTATGTGAAAAATGGATGTAAAATTACTTGTATAATCACTTTGATGTTTAATGAGATTAACTGTGCTCCACTGTTATACATAAAATCAGACAAAACTCCTCATACTTGTAAAACACAGACCTTAATTAACAAAACAATCTCAACTCAAGGACAACTTAGAGTACCTGCTTGCTCTGGATCTTTCATCCACATTTCATGGTCCTAATCAGCATTTGCTCAAATGTCACTGAACTGTTGATGTTGAAACTTGTTAGCTTGAAACCTGTGAGAGTTGTTTTGTCATATCCTTTTTCCAAGGGCAACAATAACCTGCCAAACCAAAAACCATTCCTTGAATAATTTTGTAAAACGATAACATGATATGATTGTATTGTCACAATATGATTCCACTGAAAGCCAGTAGACAATAATGTCAAATTATTGCCCATTACCAATCTATTTACTCAATGAATTGAGGCCGTTTCAAGGAGCTGTACTGACAGATTAGATCAAACATTACATATTACAAATTGCTGAGTCTTATTCTTCGTAACGCAGACACAGTGTATGCAGCCATTTCAATGTCAAAGAGCCATTAAGTAACAAAAAGCTGAACTAGCAGAAAGTATATGAGTTAAATATCTGCAGGAAAGGACGGGAACACCTGCTTCAGGATCACAGGGAAATGCACTGCAATACTGATGCCAGTGTGTCAATAACATCTTCCAACACAGCAAAGATTATTTATTTTTCCAATTGTTAGCAGTCTGTATTGACATCATTCAGCCCTCCCATCATTTCTATGTCAGAACAAAATGACCGAAGGTAAATTGCAGGGTGTGTTTTGCATGAAGGGTTGGATTAATTAACACGCATTTCTGCACGCTGCTGACTTGCTGAAATTCTTACTCCTTTAAATCAAGAATTGAAAAATTCATAATTCAAGGTGTGAAGACTTTTGCTCTTTGTGTCCTGCCCTTAGAACAGAGCAGCAGGCAGTGGGTATCTAAGGACGGACGCTTGAGATTTTAACTGATTTACTATGTTGAGTAAGAGGTCATGTAAACTGTACTGACTTTGTTTTGGTCCATGAAATACATCACATACATCACCAAGTCTCAAAATTATAGAACTTCTCAGTGAAGAAAAGCACAGTTAATTAATATACAGGCACACTAAAGCTGTTAAATGGCTCTTGGCCCCCTTGTGCAAAATTTTTGAAGTTTTACAGTGGTATAATACATTTCTGAAACACTTTGAGCCAGAAGCACAGAAGGACTCAACTAACAAGTCCACTTTTTGTTTAAACAGCAAATGTCTTGTATTTCCAGCTAACACTCTGTTTCAGTCATACGAAAAAGTGAAGTCATTTATCATCCATGTCGCCTCAGATATTTGCCCTAAAGTTTACATTTACATATTATGCAAAATAAAAAAAGAGCTGACTGAAAGCAAAGTTTAGTCTACACGTCAAACAAGCTGCAAACATGACTTAACCATTTCAACAGTTTCACCTGTTCCATGTCTGTGCATATGAAGTATTACTATGTAGTTTGCAATGTGCTATAGTCTAAGTTTGATGCATATTTTTCTTTGTCTATTTTTCAGTGCATAGTTCCATGCTTATCATTTTGTTTCCCTCAGTTACAGCTATTATATTGTGTGAATTTCCAAGGAAATCATTCACATTTCATTGTAGTGTGTGAACATTTCTGTACATTACATTAGCCTACATCTTTTGCAGTATTCTTTCACTAAAGTCTACTGACTTTAGAATTTTTTTTTTTTAGGTTGTTATTAAAATATCAAAACCAAGATCAAGTCCTACAGCACTGGAGAGAGGATTCTATTCATTGGTGACAATGTTGAAGTGATTGACTGACTTTGCATGTTTCAACACGTGGACAAGGTTTTGATTGTTTTAGTGGCTTTCGCTTAGGTGATTTAGTGTAATAAGAAATCCATTCACTGTTTTGACAAATGATGTTTCTGATGTGTGAATTGCATCAAAGTGATTGAGGAAAAACTGCAATGTGTGGACTGCAGTGGCAGCACAAAGAACATTTTCTTTCTACGTCTAGTAACAGTGAAGCATTTTGTGAACACCACAGTACAACCTAAACATTGTTTCCGACCAGGTGCTGACCAGATGCTATGGTTTTTTGGCTGCAATCTCCTCTATACTTTTTTTTTTTTAAATGGATATTTCCTGTAGGATGTAATTTTGTGAACATGTTTCCAAACGCTTGATTGTGGCTTTACTTCATGATTTACCTCAGTAGAATATATTTCAGATGAGGCAATCTGCAATGTTTTACAGTGGTGGTTTCCATCTGGGAAGTCATGACCAACAATCATAATAGGAAAGAAGGAAAAACATTTTTATGTGACACTATGTTATGTTAATTTTTTTCAGACTGTAATTTTGCCTCTTTTCTTGTAAAAAAAAAAAAAAAAAAAAAAAAAAAATTATCTGAATAAAAACACAGAAAAAATCACTCTGTGATTAAGAGCTCACAGCTTGTGGACATATGCAACCTGTGACAAGGGGTTACAAGTAGACATTGCTTTGTTTTCAAGGGTGACAAGCTGGAAAAAAGAGGTTTGAGCCAACTGTTTGATTGCAAGAATTTCTGTTAAAAAAAGCGGTCTTGCCCTATTTTGCTTTACCTAATACAATGGGTTTGCATTTAAAGCGACTATAATTAATGGTTTTTATAACAAAAATGTATTAAATGACGATGTGACAGTGTGAAAGGGGGGTAGCACATGTAATGATGAACCTGCGGAGAAGAACAGTAAATGCGTAAAAACAAGTTCACCACACGAAAGGTGATATGTCAGTGTTGTGTTCAAAACTTATTTCTGCTGCCCTCAAGTGGCTAAAAATAAGATCAGTTGTTGCAGGTTTAACACAGTATGAACACTTAGGAGTACAGTTCACAAAATTATGGGCTCTCGAATTACCAGAGCTGAATCAGCTTCGCTCTGATATAGTGTCAACAAACAAGTAACATCATAATCTTCACAAAGTAGTCATTTTGTAGGGTTGTTGTATTGAATTACATTTTATTGTACAAAGTGTTCATGTTACTATGTCTATATCTATCAAAGGTCTGCTCTTCTGTTGTGTTATACTGAATATGTTCTGCTTATGTTATGCTGCTAAATACCATCACCAGTACATGACCATTTTTGTGTCACCCCATTCTTCAAGTGTGAGTCATTTGTCTCAGTGATACCGTCTCGCAGGTTCATGTCTGTCATGTTAAGACACGTGTGGACCTACCGCTGCAGTTGTTTTCTCATAACCTGTTTTTTCACCAAACGCACATACTCTCCTTCTGGCTTACTCCTGTTGCTCAAAATGTAGCACTCTAAGCACCTTTTCTGTTTTAAGAGTGGGCTATACAAACCATAAATTAACTAATTTATTCACAGATATGGCCAGATTAATCACTTTAACAATCAAGCTGCACTGGAGGGAGTATGTTGTAGACTGAAAAGCTCTCAGAAACAAATGTATGGACTTCGGTTTGAATTGTCAAGTATACAGATAGAATGATTATCAGGTTTTTGAATGGACCATGTGATGTTAGATATTATTCATATGCGATCAATGGTATATGAACCATACGAAGGTTGATCTACTTCTGTGCCTGCCTAAATTTCCATGAGACTCTACTGATGCGTTTGCTGCTATTTTACTGACTACATTTGGCTACCCCAAACTATCTCTCAATCTTGACACGTATTCACTCTTTTCCCAGGTTTTCATTGTCCTCATATTTTCCAGAGCCACAACGTCACACCTACTGTCTGACACCAACTTTACACTCTGTCAATGGTAGTATTCACAGGTCTACAAGTCTTCTTCACAAGTCTACTCGACAAAAGAGGCACAAACCAGAAGAAAACTATTTTCCTGTTCACTACAAGAGTGTGCATAGCAACCAGTAAAGTATAACTGGTGTGCTTAATGCAGGAGAGCATGGCTACAATACATCTTCATTTAATCGCATTACTCTAATGATCTTAGAGGTTTGCAGTTTGGCAGTCTTCCAGTCCAAATTTGTTTGTGGTTCTATATCTCTGGTCTCTTATCACTGTGTTGTGGTCATCTCTGTTGCAGTTTGTCCTTCAGGGATGTGTTCCAGTCAAGGTATATGTGGTGGCAACAACCGCAGGCCTTCTTCCTCAGAGGGCTCAGGCTCAGGCGCCCATTATGCCCTGTGTGCCCTGGGAGTGGGGCTCATCGCCCTGGGTGTTGTCATGATTGTGTGGACCGTGATACCCATTGATGGAGAGGTCTCTGGCGGGTCCCCCACTTCATCAGGCAACTCCACCACAGGGCCTGAGAGTGGGAATGATGATGATGAGGAGGAGGACACAGACAGCACAAAGTCTGCATCAGTGGCTATGGTGCTGGTTGGAGTTGGAATAGCCATGCTGCTCTTGTCCATTTTCCTTGGTGTGAGGAGCAAGAGGAGAGCAAGCAGCAGCAGTAACCAGCCAGCAGCAACAGGCGCCCCCTTCATGGACCATGTGGCTGGGGAGCAGGAAGAGTGAGTGATTTACAATTTTTGCTTCTGTTTTTTTACTTTTATACTATTTTTCTCAGATGTTCTTAGAATTTCCATTACGTTCCACAAATGTATTACTTTCCAGGTCTTGAAACATGTCAATATGGAATATTTAAAGCAACTTTGATTAGGATTTGAAAATTCTTTACTGGTGCATTTTGGTAGTAGCATTTCCCCCTGAAAATTACCCAGGAAGCAATGAATGTGTCAATAGCAACACCCAGGCTGCAGCAATTATCACTGGGATTGTTTATTGTGAACATAATCACATATACATTCTGCACATGGTAACCTTTAGAAAATAGAAAATGAAAAAAAGGTTAAAATAACAAGAATAAGAGAATAAGAAAATAAGAGTTCACATATTGATATAACGTATAGGTGTAAATCCAGGGTCTGTCCCATTGAGCAGGAAGTTCTCTGGATAAAGTCCCACATGATGCTTTCTCACTGAGGATCTCCTCTTGCATCCTTTTTCAGAGCTGCTGATCCAACTACATTCAACGTGCCAAGCTATGAGGAGGTCGTTGGCAGTGGCGACTACCCCGTCCGTCACAGTAACCTTCGCCAGAGCACCTCCCAGCTGCCGTCCTATGAGGACATCATAGCAGCTGTGGAAAATGAGGGAACAGAGCCCAGAAACAATCCCACTGAGGACACCCCTCTTAATGATCCCACACCAGCTCCGACTCAACCTTCTGCTGAGCCCCAGGCTGACCACCCTAGCCTCACATCAAACCCAAGCCTGCCCACCCGCAGCAGCAGCCGGGCCAGCCGTTTACTGCGGCCCCTGCGAGTGAGGAGGATCAAATCAGACAAACTGCACCTGAAGGACTTCCGCCTCCAAATACGCAGCCCAACACAGAATCCAGTCACCATTGAGCCCATCACTCCGCCACCGCAGTATGACAATAAGATGCCTGAATTACAGTAGGAACTCTCCTTTATCTCTCTCTCATCGCCCGTTCCTGTTGAATAAAAATATCTCTGTGTTAAATGGACTAATGATAACATTTTTGAAAAACCCATTTTCAAGGTTGGTATTAAATAGGTTAACTGTGGCTGCGAGCGACGTGATGGAGGCCATGTAGACACTTTCCTGAAATGAGAATATTTGAAGTGAATCTTGTCTTCTTATCAGTGAAGCTTGTGATTGGCATATTTATTCTGCATTATTGGGTCTGTGTGAAAGTATCTTTCTGCTATAACTAATGCCAAACATAGGGCAGCCTATCAGTTTTATTTAATAGCAATTATATTATGTTTTTCATCTTGGATTATTATTGTTGTTATATTTTGAGTCTGATTAGTTGTGAACTGTGAGAAATTGAAACTATATTTTGTGATTCTAAGGGGGAAAAGGGAAACTAACTGCCGTGGTGGTTTTTGAGAGGTTTCGAGAGGTATCGTTTTTGAGAGGTACCACTTTTTTGGGATTTGTAACTGAAGAAAATGCACTAAGGCCAAAAACCTTGCTATTCTTTCTGAATGTTTTTGTAAGTTGATTTTAAATGCTATGCCTCAAACAAAACTGCTTCAAATGACCTTTTGATACATATATTAAGAGAAGAAAAATATTCCAGGGAACAGAAACTACTGAATATTCTAGTACGGAATTTATATTGGGAATTAAACATGCATTGCTTCATATGACTTTGTTGAAATCCCTTTAACTATGTTTTAATGTGTGTTTTTTTTTTTTTTAAAGTGGTGAATAAATGTTTTTCTGTTTCATTTAGGATCATGTCAAGAGTTTGTGTTTGTTGCAAAATGTCAGTAAAAATGACTTCAACTTTAATTACTAGTAGATCTATACTAAATACAAATTGAACCACCACTGGTGCCATTGAAACACAAGGAAGTTATTGCTGCATTTTCTGATTTGTGTTATTTGCATGTTGTAAGTTCAATAGAACTGTGTTAATTTTGAAAGAGATAAATATCATCTTTGTACTTTCAGTTAATAAAATCTAACTGTAGATGTTTGCTTTGTTCTCTTTCTTTAATCTGTCACCATGACAAAACCGCCATGTACTTAAATAGTTTAATCCCAATTTGACTCTCTTTGCATCTATTTCCATGTGCCACAACGCTCATTGCTTCATATTTAGCGACCCCTAGTGGGTAAAAAGACTCAAGTGAAGTGAGGTGGGGGCTGCTCATTTATCTTTGCTCCAATGTTCTTGCATCTAAACTGAACAGGTTCTTTGCCAAGAATAAATAAGAACAAGAAAATAATAGTGCAAGGTGCAAAACTATTGCTGATAGAACAATGTGAAGATATAGATGGGCCTCTTGTTGAATTTCAGACTTCCCACCATAGTGTGATGTATTATATCGGCTTTGTATAACTGAAATAATGGTATGGAATTTATATTTTAATATGTTACATGGTTCACGAGAACCTCCTCCACAAATGAGTAAAAAAAATGAATAATCAGAATCAGTTAATATTAAAAGTAAATCTTCACAATGTGGTTCAAAATAATTATTTGAATTACAAACAAGAATCATTGAGTGCTATGGCTATAGTAATGCTTATTTGTGAGTTTAAACATATTTGAAAACATAGGCTACAGTAACACAATTATGAACACTTTACATTAACTGCATACATTTGAAACAAACTGCCTGTTGTGATCATAGCACACTGGTATATTGCATTTTACAGTACGCATTAAGGATTTAGTTTTCTGTCATTTTAACTTTCAGTTTAATGAGAATCAGTTTTTTTAAGTTAAAATACTGTCACCATGTATCAAGTTTGAAATTTCCCTTTGTGTAAAATAATGTAGCTGTGTGGTGATGCTAATAACATATGAGGTATGCTGCACAATATAGACCTGATAGATATAACTAAAGGGTCTTTCAAGTTTCCATAGGTAATGCATATGGGTCAAATTTAATCCACATATGGAAGTGGACATATATGTTAACAAATAACTTAAATAGTAATCACAAACAATATTTTAGAGAAATTGCTACTTATTAAGATTGTAGAATTAATCCTGCTAATACAAAACATGCCATCATGTTGGAAGTATTCAGATGCTTTACTAAAAGTAACAAGTAAAAGTCCTAGATTGAATGTTACTTAGGCAGTATTGTGAGTAAAATGTACCTGAAAGTAAAAAAGTAAAAGTGTTCAACGCAGGAAAAAAAATCTGCTGAATGATATAGCCTATTTTTCCACAATATATTATAGGATTATTAATGTTGATGCATTGATGTGCAGGTAACGTTTCAAAAGTAAGCTGCTTCGTTACTTCCCACTACTGGATACATTAAACATTACTTTCCATTACTGCATGTTTCGGCTGTGTCAGGATGACCTTCAGCCGACAATCTCATTCTAAATGTACATGTTTAAGAAAAAGTTTTTACTAAAGAACGATAAAAATGCCGATCTGCAACGCTTAAACATTTGAAGTAGTGAAGTTTATTTTTATATTTCCAGCATCAACTAGCCTATATTTTCCTAATCTCCACCCTCGCCTCGGTTCAGAGGGATTTTTTTCTTTTTTTCTTTCTTTTTTTTTTTTTTTTCTGTGTGCAGCTGCCATGTAGCAGAGGGAGGAACAGCTGGCTGAGGGAAGAGCCAGCCCGGGGAGTCAGTCACATTCCTGGCTGGGATTCAATGACTGAACCAGACACAAACAAACAGAGAGGGCGAGAGAGAGAGAGAGAGAGAGAGAGAGAGAGAGAGGGAGAGAGAGAGAGAGAGAGACTCACACATTGAGTGAGAGGGGAGACAGTCTGAGAGTACGCCAGACTGAGCAGACGAGGCATATTTCGGGCGCACATTTGGAGTGCGTAAAACCGCAGGAGCGCATTGAAACACAGTAACCGGTGATTGTACGTTGGATAATACGAGTTTTGAGTCTCGGAGTTGTCGACTTTAATTGCGTCTGCTTACAGGAACTGCCCCTATGAATTCAGCAGCCTTCAGTTTTCTGAATGGACGCGCTGGGAAGCTTCTCCGGTGACATGGAAGTACGCGTTATTGAGCGTGTAGCCGGATGCTGAGGACGCCCGACCCGATAAGTAAAATTCTGCTTTCATTTTGAGTTTTGAACTCTCTTTTCTTACCGGCTACAACATGGAGGCTACGAGCTTTCAGCCGCATCCCGGACTTCAACAAACTCTGAAGCAGTTTCATCTGAGTTCCATGCGCTCTCTCGGCGGACCGGCAGCGTTTTCCGCTCGGTGGCACCAGGACTCACTCTTCGGTAAAGATGGAAAATCCGCAGAGATGATGCTCAGCCTGCCGGCACAGACACCTCCGGTGATGTCCGGTCCACTTTTCATCCCCTCCGACCGCTCCACGGAGAGGTGCGAGACGGTCCTGGAGCGGGAGCCCATCTCCTGCTTCGTGGTCGGCGGCGAGAAGCGTCTGTGCCTGCCGCAGATACTGAACAGCGTCCTGAGAGATTTCTCCCTCCAGCAGATCAACTCAGTGTGTGACGACCTGCACATCTACTGCTCCAGGTGCACGGCGGACCAGCTGGAGATCCTCAAAGTAGTGGGGATCCTGCCCTTCTCTGCTCCGTCTTGCGGGCTGATCACTCAGACGGATGCTGAGCGCCTCTGCAACGCTCTCATCTATGGCGGTACTTACCCTCCTCACTGCAACAAGGAGTTAGGCTCCCTGGAGTTGGAGCGAACCGAGAAGAGCTTCAAAGTCTATCATGAATGTTTCGGCCGGTGTAAAGGCTTGTTTGTCCCGGAACTGTACACCGGCCCGAGTGCCGCCTGCATCCAGTGCATGGACTGCAGACTCATGTTCCCACCTCACAAGTTTGTGGTCCACAGTCACAAGAGACTGGAGAACCGGACAGTCCACTGGGGGTTCGACTCCGCCAACTGGCGGGCCTATGTGCTCTTAGACCCGGACTACACCGGAAAAGAGGAGAAGAGTCATCTGGAGCAGCTGCTTAAAGAGTTAAAAGGAAAATACGATCTGACGGGCAAGCTGTCCAGTAAATCTTGCAGAGTAAGTCTATTCTGTTTCACCTCGTTATCAACTATCATTCGTTATCTTTAAGGAATGCTACAGTCTTTCGTTCGTTTGTCTACGTTGATATTTCAACAGCCTCAGGCCTACTACAGCATCTGCATTCATTAACATTAATTTTGGAAAGGCTTCCTTCTCATTAGGCCTGTGTCTGTGTACTCTGATTGACGGTTTGTGGCCTATCTTATTCGGCTCATCCAACAGAGTTTTAATGCAACTCACATGTCACATCACATCTTTCTGTGTGTGTCCCCTTCTATTTCTGCACCCTGAAACACCTCTTGTATGTCTGGAAAAGGTGACAGTGAAGCCTTAACCATCAGCTGACACCCCTGAACATCCCTCCCATCCTCTAAAACTCCCTTGTCAACTCCCTTCCAGGGTTACCCAAGGGCATCTGCATTATGATAGATGGAGTCCTGATGATATATTTTATTAGACTGAGAGGGGAGGAAGGGGAGCCCATTATGGTGCCATGAGGTGGGGAAGGGGATAAGAGTTTAATGAGGTTTGGGATATGGAAATGTGTGCGTTTGAGAGAGAGAGAGAGAGAGAGAGAGAGAGAGAGAGGAGGGATTGTGGCTGGCCAGGATAGGATAAGATATGTGTGTGTGTGTGTGTGTGTGTGTGTGTGTGTGTGTGTCACCTTCCACGCTCCTTGCGTGGGTCAGAGATGTTTAGTATGGACAAAGGGCCAGGAGACGAGGTGGCTGTTCATACGTCACAGAGCAGCTGTTGTGTGGGACTCTGCTAATGAGTGGACATCTCTGTATGCATCACCATGGTGCTGCTCTGCTCCAGCATGATCAGGAGCCAGGAGATGTCTCACAGGGAAACCTCAGTACTCTCTTAAAAAAAAAAAATCCTCCAGAAATGTTGTTGGCTTATAGAAACATGTCTGAAAGACAACAAGATGAAGGTTGTCAGTGTCAGAAGAGATGAGGTTATGTTGATTGCTTTGCGTGTTTTTGTTTTCAGTTCAGAAATATTAACGCTGTGCTCTTGAATGCAGCATCCACAGCTGATTTATATCATGTTTCCTCAAGAATTGGACATAGACTCCTGACAAAACCTTTGTACAGTCCAGAAATATCTGTCTGTGCAAAAAAAAAAAAAAAAAAAAAAAACACGCTTGCACCTGTGGTTAATTTCCTCTGAACTGCAGTCAGCAGGTTTTGATGTATCACCTGTGAGTTATATATTTTCTCAAAATGGTGAGTCCTGCGCTGACAGTCTTTCAGTGTGTGTGATATACACATGGCCTGAGCATCATGGAGGGAGCGTGGTGGAGGGGGCAGTGCGTGTTTGCTGTGGTTCACTGTCAGTCGTGTCCCAGTTAGCAGACAGGCCTGGTCCTCAGGGAGCTGCACACCAGCGCTCTCCCATACATCAGCCTGACAGGCCAAGCTGCTGAAAGGCCGGACGGGGGCTTGCAGACCACGCTTGGCTCAGCTTACCCATGAAACAAAAACTCAATGTTATCAGTCTGCCTCAGCCTCCCTCTGATGTCAGAGTGTTTTATTAATAAGTGGGAGCCTCAAAGGTTACCTCCTCTGCCTGTATCATGTCTAGACTCCCACCTCATCTACTGTACCTGGTGGTTGGTCCATATACAACGGGGCCGAAGAAGATGCTGAGAAGATGAACCTTGATGGAGCATTTGTTTTATTGTGGAGTAGTTTTGAAGTAAAGTTTTTTTAGAGAGACGTAAGTGTGATTTAGTGATTTTATTCTGGTTTTTATTGCTAATTTGCAAATGTAGAATGTGAATCATAACCAGTCATTTTTGAAAAACTGCAGCCTCCTCACAAGAGCAGAAGCCGGATCAGAGGAGGGAATGAGACCAGCAAACCATTGTGTCTGTTTTGCATCAAATCCAGCATTTGGTCATTTAGCCCTTTGCCTAATGTGCAGATGAGGGCAGATTGCTGAGAGGAGGCTGCAGACTCTCTCATTCAGAAGATGCAGGGTGTGTGAGCCAGGCCTTGACATGTGTTGTCAAAGGGCCGTGACCCCTGACCTTTCCCCATAGACACTGACCCTGCCTTCCCCCATTCTTTTCACACCATCCAATCCCATGCCCTTGTGTCCAGTCCACTGGCCAGATGGCTGTCTGATAAAGGACGCAGGGATATACAGTGGACAGATAACAAACGCTCTCGAATGCATCTGCATTTCCTATAAAACACCATCATTTTAGTGCTGTTTATTTGAAACCCTCTGCGATCATAACAATAGACACACTGCCAAAAAAATTTAAATTTTATGGAAACCTGAATTTTGAATTCAAACGACTTGCTCGATTGTGTTGAACCTTGCGTGTAATGATTCAAATGTTAACTTTCTGATTAGCATGAAAATCTTCAAGAAAGAGGATTGGAATTGCAAAAACTTGTTTTTTTTAAGCCAAAGTCAAATACTTGAGCATTAACTGTAAAAAAAAAAAAAAAAAAAAAAATCCCTAAGAAGTGAGGGCAATGCGATCAGTCATCTGACTGAGTAGAGAGTAAAAGGGGGCTCTGGAGAGCTGTGAAGGCCCTCCTTAATGGAATGGATATTAAAGCCATTCAGCTGAGGCCAATTTATGCTATTTCTCATCCCATTGTTCTCCTCACTCGAAGAAATTTGCCTCAAACCTGGAGCAAAGCAATCAAGTGCGTGTCGAAGGATGAAGGGTTGTGTGTTTTTGGTTATTAGCTGTTATTAAATGTGAATGAATGAATGAAAAACACCTCTCTACCTCAGGTAGAGCCAGGTAGCTGTGTGTAAATCTGGGCTTGTATGTGGGTGTCTTTATGTACAGCGAGGATATGAGTGTGTTTGCATGTAAACAGGCGAGTGTAATGACTGGATCAGCTGTGCGAGCCAGATTAAAATGAGCTCACTGCCGGCTCATTTCCATTCCCATCTGTCTGCTGACCTCTGGGAAGCCCTGAAAGCTGACATGGTGCATCACTTTGGTCCTTGATGGGTCTGTCTGCCCAGCATTGACCCAGCCAGCTAAGATGCAACCCACCCACATCACCCAGATAAACATCAAGTCAGTCTCACACTGGATGCAGCAAATCCATGTCTTTGGTAGTTTGTAGCATGGCTTTAATTCACCTTCTCCCACTTATACTTAACTTGGAAATATGTCTCTTTTGAGAGCAGTCGCCTGAGTCCCAAACCTCCCCCTCAGCACCGAACTCCCCACTGACCAGCCCCCCCAGAAGTCCATCACCTCATCCCTGCAGTGACCACTGGACAGAGCTTTGTGGCCAAAGCAGGGACGGCGTGTCAAGGCAAAGGGGGTGTCAGGAGCTCCCAGGGGTTGTGGCCTTCATTCTGGCGAGGGTGACCCCATGTTAAAAGGGTGTCAGCTGGGGTTCTGTCATGGGTGATGTGTACTAAAGACCTGCCGCCTCCTTTGTTTGAGGGCCGGGCTTTCAGAGGCTGCGAAGTGCAGCCATTTCTCTTTGTTAGTGCCTTGTTTCTTTAGATGCTGTGTGGATAGGTCTGTAACCTCCAGCCTCTCTCAGGGTGGGAATCCACGCTTGTGAGTTTGCCATGTCACTGGTTTCCTGGCTTCCATGTGCTCAAAGACAGATTGGAGCCTGTAGTGGTGTCTGCATGTCTGATAGAGACAGGGCTGGATGATAATTCAATATTATCGTTTATAGTTGGTTTTTTGTCATGATTGTTTCAGCAGAATCACATAGTGATGATATGACTTTATTATGACATTTCTATTGTCCAAATTAATGACTCTAATCAAAGTTGTTGAAAGTTTGTTTTACACATATGAAGGTTATTGTATATCTGATTATGCATACTTTGCCCCTATTGCGATATACACACACATGCACACACACACACACACACAAATTGCTGTTGCATTAAGATATTTAGACACAAAATGTATGAGAAAAGTATTTACTTTACGTGGTTGCCAGTCTGGTAGAGGCATCCTCATTAATTATACTTAGATATGTTGAAAAGGATAGATAGATAGATAGATAGATAGATAGATAGATAGATAGATAGATAGATAGATAGATAGATAGATAGATAGATGACTTCATTCATCCCCGAAGGGAAATTAGGTTGTTACAGTAGTCCGGTGTATTAGAATACAAGATAAGGATAATGATTAAGTCCATTTATGTAGCCCATATCAAAATCTATCTATGAGCTAAAATTCTTGAATTTGAATCAAATGACAAGACCAAAATAAGGAAAATGTTAATAATAAAGTACTTATATTAAACACACAAAAATACAAAAAATACTTTTAAAAACATAGGTCTTAAGAAGTGATTGAGGAGGATAATGATTTTGCAAATCTGAGTTGGATAAAAGATATTAGGGCTTTACTGTGCAGCTATTAGGGTGGAAATTTAATAACAAGAGCCTCAAACAATATTCTCACGTACTGCAATATCAATATTATGCCAATGTAAAGTATGGCCTGTTTCTATTTCTGATCATTTTAAGTGGACGATGTTTTGCTCCGTTCCTCTCTAAACCTCGATGACACAGCGAAGAGCTAATGTGTGAAAGACTTCTTGTGTAACTCATGGAGTGAGGGAGGAGGATGATTAGTGTTGATCAGTGAAGATGAGATGAGGGAGGAGATGAGCACTGGCTGTGACTACAGTCAACAAGCCAGTCCGTCAGTCAGTCGGTCCGTTAGTGGCAGAACAGATGCCTGTATTGGGTTAGTGTTATTCCACAATCATCATCAATTCCTCCTCGATCACCTCCTGATTTCCAGCTCTGTGATTAAGAGTCAGGCCCATCTGGTGCAGAGACAGGAAATCCTGGAGTCTGCATCTGCTGCTGGCTGAGCTACTAATCTGCTGCAGTCAGGGGGGTTTAAACTCTGATAATCCTACATAACTCCTGGAATGCAGAGACCACAGTGCACATCAAAACCGTCATCTTCTCTGGACAGCGTCTTCAGGATCACAGATAGACTGACTGTCAGCCACGGACTCTCTCCTCCTTCTCTGGCCCACTCAAAGCATCTTCACAATTTATAACCAGTCCCTCTGGAATTTTGTAATTAGAGCATGAATACTGCAGAGAGTATGTTACATGTTACATGGAGAAACCAAGAGATCAGTTGCACATACCAATTAAAGTGCTTTTCTGATGAGACTTTGGAGGCCAAAGCAGAATTGCAATATTCATTACCTTAAATTTTCTCTCCATCTCTTCTTAATCACCTGCAGCTCTAAGCTACACAACTGTTGGACCACATTGGAGATGTGGTAATGGAGCTCCAGCCAGAGCAGAAGTAGGCCCTGCTGGTGCCATATGACAAATCGGCATGCTGCTCTCGCCTACAATCCGCCCACCGACCACCTCCAAAGCTATCAGGAGGATTAGCTCACGCAGCTAAACCAAACAGACTGCTCAGTGTTCAGACCGCATTTGGTCCAAATCTTGTTCGTGCTTCCTGTTTTGATGGCCAGCAGATCACAATTGCGGCCGCTATCGGTTCACTTGCAACTGGTGTGGTGCCAAGTTTCTGTACAGTGCTGTCTGTGGCTGTGGGAAAAGGAGAATGAATGTTTTAGGGATTTACACGACTCCCTTGCTCTTTGGGATATGCATAATTTATTTTAGGATTAGGATGGTTTAGATTAACTTTGAATTCTCTGCTGAGTTGAGAAGACGGCGAAACAGAGGAGACACACAGGGGTGTGAATGTGCTTTTGTCTTCGTCTGCTGGTGACAGAAAAGCTCAGAGCTCAATCCCGGAGAAATAGTTTTCATTATAGACCTGTTTTGTATACGTTTGTGCGTGTGGGCAGGTGTGTACCTCAACATTTCGAGGCCTCTGTCAGACTCCACACGCTCTCAAAAAGGACTCGTCCTCAGTTGGAGGCTGCTCCGTACGCCTGTGATTGGAGGGCGGTTGTGGTTGCTAAGCAGAGCTGCTCTTCCTGTGCTAAATAAGAACTTCGTGCTCTCTGGCTGGTGGGCTCAAAGAAGCGCGCCAGAACACACACACACACACACACACATATGTACACACAGACCTCACAGTTCATAGACCTCTTACAGTACAGAGACCTCACCCTCCTCCATTCACTGCCCATCCTCTTTCATTGTGACCTCCATGCTGTGACTCGACGAGTCTCTCCTCCTCCACCTCCTGCTGCTGCTTTCCTTTCGCCAACTCCTCCTCCTCCACTCTGCATCACACACACACACACACACACACACACACACTTCTCCCTCAGGTCAGCACACAGCAACACTAGCTTAAAGCTCCCCTCTTCATCACCGAGACCTCCTTGTCTGACACCTCCTCTGCCCCGCCACCATCACTCACCTCCTCCATTTGACACCTCCTCGACCCTGTAGGACACACACACATTCACACACACACACACACAGACACAGACACGGGCTCTCCTCCTCTCCTGCACTGAAATCTCCTACTGCACTCCCCCTCACACTGCATTATACTTAGATCTCCACCTCCACTGTAGTGAGCACATGCTGTATCAGTCTGTATTCAGACTGGCCTACATACGCCACACATTTATCACTGTGCTGTTCCAGGGGTGTGAGAGCTGCTTGTCTCGTTTTGAAGAGATGAAAACTTGCCGTCCATCTTTAGTCTTTTTTTTTAAATTATAGATAGATAGATAGATAGATAGATAGATAGATAGATAGATAGATAGATAGATAGATAGATAGATAGATAGATAGAGGTGGTGCTACTTTGTCAGGGTGACCTCATAACCAGCCTCTATCTCCTTCTCCTGGCTTGTTTCAAGAGCCCACTAAATGAACAAATGAGTGGGATCCACATTTTCAGCTCTCTCCTGTTTCGCCGTGTGCTATTACGCCTATCATCTCATGTATCTGCTGTGCCGCCAGGCCATTGCATCTCAAAATCTCATCTAAGAGCACCATGTTTTTTCTCTGATAATCTGCACGTACCATAGCGCCCTGAACTGACCAGCTCCCAACACTGTTTATTTCTCTTAGCTCCATTTTCGCAGGGGTCAGAGCTTTGGGTTGTATAGCAGAACAATCGTTCAGTGTTGGTGAAAAGCTGCAAGCCCCTGTGTGCTCTTCAGACCAGCTCGACATGCTTTCTTGCAGAGATGGAGCAATGCAGCATTGTCAGCAGGCACCCGTATCAAATGAATTCAGCACAGCTGTCCTAGCAGACTCTGTTGCGGTGAGGGGGGAAAGTTATTTATTCAGTATTACAGTCACACCAGGATCTGTCATGGTCACTCGTTGCCACAGAGTCATCTGGTCAGGTGAACCTTTTGGCCCTCTTTGACCTTGTTAGTCTTGTTTACTACCTCATTCAAAAGCAGAGTGCACTGTACCTCTGCAAATGCATTTCACTGAAGAGTTGGCCACCTGCCCCACCCTGCCCTCTCTTTCTGCTCTTTCTCTCCGTATCAATACAGCAGGGTCTACATTTATAAAGACAGGCGTACAGATGGGCCACGGTTGCTCACATGCTGAGGACACCTCTTCCCTTACCCCACCCCCACACACCCTTTTTGCAGGTGTTTAATAGTTGCAGGGTTGCCCTGCCCTGTGCTCACTTTGCCGGCTGCCCAACAGGGCCACCTGCCTCCCTGCGCTTGTGGAGTTGACAAGCGTCTGGCTTTATTTCCAGCCAGTCGACAAGCGCAGACACAGACAGCCATGGCCTGAAATAGAGCAGGCCCTCCCTTTATCCTATAATGAGGGGACTATTATAAGCCTTGTGTCTTAAGCAGTATATGGCCGGTGTCAAGAGCAGAGCTATTGCACACATCATCTTGAAAAACGTCAAGCTGCTTTTCAGATTATCATCAAAAACTAAGTAATCACCTCTCCTTTTGGCGCCAACAGACTTAATCTGTTGCACAGGAGTAAGTATTTTAGTGCAAGGTCATGTGACCTTTGATGAGCTGATGAAGCCCTTTACTTAAGAGAGGCTTAGAAAAAATGTGAAGATTACTTGACAGTTTTGAACCCGAAAATATGGCTATAGCACAAAACAAACATATTTTAGAGATAATCAATTCACTTGTGACCTTGTATCAGTTGAGTGTGTTAAATCAAATGCAGAGAAGAGGGTCAGGTTGGGGCATCTGTTCCATATGGAATGTATGAATTATTCCAGAGGTAATAACAGGACATTGTTGGTGCACTCATCTTCACAAAGACGCCCATCTCTGCATGTCCATATTTAATTCACTCCTTTCAGCTGCTGAACTGTACAGGCTGCTGATATAATGAGTCTCTCCAAAGAGATTAGTCGCCCTATCATCAACGCAGCTCCCTAATTTCTCTGCCTTTGTTGTGGTGCAGGCTGTACTAAATGGGATAAAGGGGCTTGGCCGGACACAGTGGGAGGAAGTGGCTTTTGTGTTGCTAGCAGGTGCAGTGGAATGACAGTGGGGTTTTTGGGCTGTATGCGTGTGTGCGCACATGCATGGCCACATATATGTGTGTTCGTGCAGTTCTGTGTCTGGCCAGGCCAGGAGGGTATGTGCCCCCCCGGGTGCCGCTGAGATACACCAGGAGCCTCTGGAGCTTGACTTGAACCCTCAATCACTGGGCTCCTCAGGGGTTTGCAGTAAATTCTTCAGGCGAATGGTTTTCTCTCCCCTTCCTCCTCCTTCTCCTCATCTTTCTCTCTCTTTCTGCTCACATCTGGTGAACAGCGCTAGCACCCCTGTCATCTTTTACTGCGTTGAGGTCATTTCCACCCTATCGGTAAAGTGGAAACACATGATGTGCAGGGTTCGGCCTTAATGGGGTGGGGCTGGCATGGACCAGCACTGACACAGCTTTACAGCCAAGAGCTGTTCTGTGGAATGCCTCCGACTTCAAAATTAAAGACATTTGGGTTAAATAATGTTGGAATACTTATATTACCCGTTCTGTATGTAACTACTATAATTAGTTATTTTTTCATACATTTTGATGTTTTTTCAATAATGCAATGGTTTTAGATGTTTTCTGTAAGATGATGGAGCTCAGCCTACAAGAGCTGAACATGTCATTCATGACACTTTGAAACTGTATCAAAAAAATTACCAAGCATTGTTTGGGCTCACAGAAAGATATTAAGTATATAATAAATACCACATCAGGAAGACATGGTTCTCCTTTTAGAGTTTTTCTATCTCTGTTCCAAGTTTTATTTTTTGCTGTAAAATTCTTCCTTTCACACGCTTTTTCCCTCTTCATCACATTATTGATTCCAACTGGGGAGCTGGAAAGTCGGGTACAGACTTTGGCAGATGCTCTGGATAAAGGGTGTGTCCTCAAGTTTAATTGGGATTCTCCTTTAGCAATGATGTGGATTTCCTCAATGCTGTGCCCTGCTGAGCCATTCTTTCTTCGAATACTTCACACCACAGCTCGCAGCATTTGTCATTGTCAGGAATCTGAGCGTGTGTCGTTTGTGAAAACTCATCTCTGCCATCTGACACATTCTGGTTGATTTCTTGACAGCGCGTTATTAGCATCAGCTCCATATGAATTAATTCCTGTGTCACGTTGACTGCTTTTTATGGAAGCATTTTGGGGGGTTTTTTTAATAGTTTGAACTGAAATGAATTATTTGCTGTCTTTTTTGCTATAATGTAAAGAAACCACAATTCAGTTTGCAATGACTTAAACAGCTAAAAACATTTTTGCCACTTTGTTGCTGAGGTATCTCAATGGAATAAACAGTTTTTAATGGAGTTTTACTGTCTCTCGACACGGATCTCAGTGTGTCTCCCAGCAAATTCCAGTCACACTGTGGTTTCCATTTTGTGGTAGACAGAGCTGCAGTGTAAAAAGGGGTGGGCTGCAGTCAGTCAGTTATACTGCTGTCTGTGGGTAGACTACAGGCGGAGTGGCTGCATGGATTTTTACTCCTGCTGTCCAACAGGACTCCATCATAGACTGCAGCAGCGCTCGTTATTGAGGGCACACACTCCTGTGCAGCATGCCTCTGTCCTCATTACCTCTGCAGCAGCTTAGCTCTCTGCCTTTGTTCTCTCTCTTGGCTTGAAACTGGAGAATATGGAGAGAAGTGCTGAGGCTGCAGTTAGCTCGGCTGCCCACAACTTCTGCCGCACAGGAGAAAACATAGCACAGACAACCACCACCCCCCTAAGCCCTCTTGTCTACATATTTTCACAAAGCCAACGCACAGGGGATGCTCTAGTTTGATTCATCATCCTGACTTGTGTGGATGTAGGCTGGCTTGCTCTGTGCTTCTTACGCTCTGTTTGTTGTCTTCAAGGCTTTTGTCACTTGTCTGGATTAAATATTTCACCCTGAGGTGTGTGTTAGCCTACTGACCAAATGCCCTCACGGCCAATCTGTTGTGTGAAAGGTCCCATAGACTTGTTCCTCAGATGCGTTAAACAGCAGCCGTGCTGAGTGGCTGGAGGAACAGTAAACTTTTATCACACTAATAACCCACAGTCATAGCTACCCTAATGGCTTAGGTAGCCATGCCAGGGGTTGCCTGGAGGTCAGGTTGAATTGCAGGACATAAATGGTAGATTCCAACCGGTAGAACAAATAAAGGAAGGGAAAAAAAGGAGGGACATCTGAGGTGAGCAGAAGGGGAAGAAAGTTGTTATTGGAAGAGCAGATAATCACTTAAATTGATTCGCAGTAAAAGGAAGCCATTGATTGGACTGCTCTTTTATAACAAGGCAATCTTTGCCCTTTTAACCCCTTTTCCCACCCAACTCTGCACGCTCTCAAACCTTGGACTCAGTCCGAGCATGGCGTCAAAGGGCACAACTCCTACACAAGTGGCAAGTGAGTGAAAAGATTTCACCCAGCACTTGGCGAAAAACGTCGGTCAGAGAAGTAGCAGTGTGAGAGAGGCGATTTGTTAATGGAGCTCAAATCTAAACTTTTTTCTCAGATTCCTCTCCCTCTGGCTGAGGTGGATGGGTCTTGAGAGTGTTTGTTTTAGGTGAAGTCAGTGCTGGAACAGAATGTTGTGAACCGCAGGCCAGACTGTGGTTCTGCGGTTCAGCTTCAACCTGAATGCAGACGGCTCTGTTTGTTTTGCTTTTCCGTTTCTCAGGGAGAAATTTAGACGCTGCCAAAGTCCTGCGCTCACACCCAAGGCACGCAAATAAAACCCCTTTACACAGAAAAAAAAATGTACCTGGGTGTAGTCGCTACATCTGGACTTCAACACCGCCCCAGTGCAGGGGTACACTTCCACTGCTGTCTCTGCTGTCCTGCTCTCATCTTGTAAAAGGGCTCTTTGGGAGATGAGATGGCATTTGATTGTTTCAGTGGCAGGATGTTTGTGTGTTTTGTTCCAAGCCTTTTCATAAATAGCAGTTTTTATGTTGCTGAGGTCAACTGGTTTTACTAGACTGGAGAGGCAAGTCCAGAGGCAAGGAGGCCTCCCCACCATCTGGCAGCCATAAAAGGGGGAGCAGGAGGTTTTTAGTGGGGGTTTATGGGATGGCAGGGTGAGACAGTGAGGGGAGGAGAGACAGAGTGGATGGTGGACTCTGGTTGCCCCCGAGCTGCAAAGCTTCCTCTGCAGTCTGAATGACAGGTCAGAAGTTCATTGCCTTTTTTTCACCCTGCATCTGCCTTGTAAGGTGAAGGAGGTGACAGTTGGTTCAGAGTTCGAGGGCAAAGGAGAGAACGTCACCGTGAAGCTGTTATCACTGCTGTGAATAAAGATATATTCTGGGCAAGAGATCTTTCTTTTGATTTAACAAGCTTGCTGTATTTTTAAAAGTGTTTCAGAAGACTGGAGCTCAGTCTGTGTGTGTGTGTGTGTGTGTGTCCTCTTGTTGTTGCGTTGCCATCAGCTTGTTATGCTGTGCAGAAGATCAGACCTGAGTCCTACAGATGGTGCAGAATTATGTGGCTGCGTAAACACTGGTGATTCAATGGCTTGGTGTTGCTTGGGTATGTGTCACTCTCTCAAAGCACCGTCTACACCACAGTGTAACGAACAGTAAGTTGTTTTGTACGACTACTGAACCAGGCTCTCTCTTTTTGTCCAGAGACAGCCGTACAGTCAGGTGGTGGCTTTATTTTGTTTGCACATCTGACTTAAGTGGGAATAACAATATTGTTAAGCCATAAAAATACTGGAGTTTGAGGCCAGCGAGATTCTCATGGAGATTTCAGAGATGAAGACACTCCTGAGAGTCTCAGTTATGTTCTGCTGGAAGATTTCTTCCCCAGTTTTTAAGAGCCTGAGCTGGAGCTGTCTGGTCCATCTGAAGCTGGATGCTCAGCCTTATAGGTTTTCCAGAATGGGGTTATCATTGCAGAGGACTATGCTGCTTTGCTGACTCTGGCACTGATACCTCCCATAGAGATTTCATCTTTTGTTATTCTGCAGCTGAGATGTGTTAACCCTTTAGCCCCTTCAGGATATTTAGGTAATAGAAGGTTATGTAGCTCTGTAATACCCACTTTAATCTTGTGAAACAGTTTCCAATATGATCCCTTATATTAAAAAATAAGTCAATGTTATTTGTTATATAAATTAGTTATAGTGGCCTCTTTCTCTTGCCAGTTTTCAGACCCTCTGCCGCTTCACACAGTTTGTATATGAAGAGGAGAAAAGTGCTGACAGCAAAAGAATGAGCGTGTTTGGCAGGCACGCCCTTGTAGGTTTCTGTGTCACTCAACTCTATTAAATTTTTAATCATTTCCTCGCTGTGCTATAGAGCTCAACATAGCCCTGCTCAGTCACACACTATTTAGGTGGCTTCAACAGTTCAACTCATAAAACAGGGGGAATAGAAACTGTAAGGTAGGGATTTTTACAAAAAAAAAAACAAAACAGTAATTCAGTGAAGTTCCGATTTATCTGGCGTTTTGTTTTCTAACTTTTTTGTGTAGAAAATTAATCAGCAACATGTTTTACATTTCCCCTTGTTACTGTTGAAAAATAAACCTTAGCAGGAATGAATGCTCAATTAGAAATGTCACTATGTCTCTCTATGACTGTTGATAAGCGCTAGTTAGAAAATACATTGACAGCTATTTTGATCACTGATTAATCTCTCGGGTCATTTTTCGAGTAGAAATGTTTGATGATTCCAGGCTCTAAAACGCAAGAATTTTACTGCTTTTATTTTTTTCTGTTGTTTTATAGACCAAATGATGAACTGAAAATACAATCAATGATTAATCAATAATAGAAATAATTGCTAGTCACAGCCCTAGTTTTTTATGCTTCCCAGAGCCAAACGCCACAATATAATCTGGAGGCAATTTATAATGCAGCACCCACAGTGGTATTACTGTAATTCTGAAGTCCTTATTATTAGGTTCATTGTAGTGTTGCCAAAAATTATCATGACAATTATATTAAATACACTTATACTGCCCAGGACTCTGATTGCACTTGACAAACTTCGAAGAAAGCATCAAAGGCACCTTCAAAGGCAGTCACTGTGAAAGACTCCAGCCGCAAATTCACTGAGAGCCTCTCAACATACTTTGGCCTGCTTATTCGCTCGCATTTTGCATCATGTCAGTGTCTCAAGTGTTAAGAAACAGAGTGAAGTAAAGCACTGGCCCTTGTTTGAGAGGCTGGAAATGAGGGACTCTACTCTTGCTTTAGTGGTTCCGTCCACTGCAGTGATTCAGTGGATAAAAATGTGGCCTGTGTCTCTTTAAGAGCGCTGGCCTGTCTGCAGAATGCATCAGTCCTGTGGAGCAGACACAGGCCAGCAGGAGGAGGGGGGTTGAAGGGAGGAGCGTGGGGCTGTGCGGAGGGAGGAACAAAGACAGGAGGGAACAGCCGCAGTCTGGGCTTCCAGCCTCCTGGCTAGACTGCTGAAAGTTATTATTGAGTTCCTGTGTAGGGCCTCCCCTCCCTGTGGCATACTCCTCTGTGCTCACTACGAGGTAGATGGGGAGTGCTGGAGAGGCAAAGAGAAAAGTTGGCAGCCTCTCATGCCCCTTTGCAATGACCTTATATGCAACAAATAAAGGATAATTTTGTTTGATTCTGTGTTTTTGCAAGGGTGAAGCCTCTGAAAGCCTTGTAAGACTGAGAGAAACCACACACGCTAACAGCCCTACAGCTGCTCGACAGCAGCTGAAACTGCGGCCGAGCTCACTGTTGTCTTAAGTTACAGTTTAGCAGACATGTCCTGTTTCCTAAGGAATGGCCTTAACTAGTCAAGACAAGAAGGTTGACGGTTCACCAATGAGAAAGCAGTGAACTAAATCCTCTCCTGGCGTGCTAAGTGATGAGAATGATTCAAGGACAGGTGGTGGGAGGGCGACGACTCCTTCAGTCTCCTTCCAGTGACTACGTCTTTACTGTAAATGACAGCCATGAATTAAAAAAAAAACCAAAAAAAAAAAAAAAACCTGTGATTTCTTAAAACATGAATATGGGAAGACAGACTGGCAGGTTGTTAACAGCTAACAGCAAGTTTTAAACTTATTTGGAGCTCAAGCTAGTTTGCATTTTTGGCAGCACTCTGTGTAATTAGTCTCTTGTAGGTTATGTTGTCAGCATCCAGCTTGCAGGTCTCAGAGATTTGCTGTCTGGGGAAAGGCCATGGAGATTACACAGTTACACACATCATGCCCTCCTCTCAGGCCTGTGCCTGCCTGCAACACTAATCCCTGGCCTGCCTTCCCCTTTAGCGGCTACATTACGGCCACAAAGCGCCTGCGTCCTTCCAACTCAGCCCACCAAGAGAGAGGCAGACTTTTACGTAATGCTCTGTCCGGTGTATTTGTTCTGAACCTGCTGTTGCTTTAAGTGAGTCTCCCTCAGGTTAACAGTACCCAGCTGCTGCCTGCCCTACTGTACTGAACTCGTCATGGCTCTGGCTCAGAAAAAAGCCTGAACCCATGCAGCACCTGAGGCTCAGCGGGGGCCAGCGAGCCCTGAGCACATATCTTCTGTAGCATGTCACATATGAGTCCTGATTAATCCCAGCATGTGTCTACATTCACGGTCAGGGCGATCATTCAGCCTCTGTTTTAAAGCTGTCCCGGGCAGGGTTTGCAGGAAAGCTGGGCGAGGGGGGGAAAACCCTGGCGTTGAAATGGGTATTTTGTGGAGTTCTGTTTGTTGAGTCAGAGCTTAGTTGGGCTCTACTGTTATGTGGTTGCCATGGAGAAAAACACAGGCTCTTGTGCAATAAAATCATCCAGGAAAAGACATTTCCAAGAATTTTTCAGAGTCAAGAAACAGACGGCAAATTGCAGAATTCATGAGGTGCTGCGGTCCACCACCCGCCCCTTTCAGCCCTCCATTTTAGAGCGCTTGTATTCATTTTATGGAAGCTGCAAGGCTTGAGCCCTCTCACCTAATTACTTCTGTAAGCAGATATGTTTTCCTATGAACGGAGGAGGGAAACAAAACCAGTGTTTAAGGATGGAATGTGTGATCTTAGGAACGGATGTTGTGGGTGTTTTATCCCCTATTTCCCTTACAGACAATTCCTTGAACAAGTGGAAACAAGTGAAATGCTATTTGATCTCTGTCAAATATTACTGTATACACATACCCACGCTGTGAGGCCCCCGAACATTTGAGTCTGACTGTTGCTCTGCCAGAGAGAGCAGAACATTTTCAGAGGAAATTACTCTCGGTATAGTTTTGAAAATGTGTTGACAGTTAATTGGTTGAACACTTAAAAAACCCACTGGATTTCTTTTTTTTTTTTTTTTCTTTTCAGTTGCGTTAAGGCTCCTTATTGCTCTTTAATATGAGTTATTTTATTCCTACTGTTTCCTGTATATGTGAATGGGCCCATTAGCACTTTTCAAATATGCAGCTCTCTCGTGCTTTCTAATATTAGAAAAATGTGTAAAATGTAGTGGTGCAGTATGAAGAGCTTTGATTCTAGCTTTCAAGCTTTTGGGCTGAATTTGAAGTTCAAAGCTAATTAAACATCCTCCTTTCAACATCAGGGATCTACAGCATTAACTTTAATAGTATTTCATTGTTTGGATGGTCAGAGAAACAAAAGGGTTGGAGATTAGGTTTTCTAACCTGGTGACCAGGAAGGCAGCATTTCAACAGAATGACCAGAGTGGTATCTATAAATTTCAGCAGGATTTATTACCTCGGTTCAACCAATTAGCTCCTGAGCAGTTTCTCAGGATGTTACTGTGTTGGTGAAATGACATCAGATGGGACCCTGAGTGAGCAATGACCCTAACTTCACCTCACCCTCTCACAGCTTTTATGGCCTCCTCCCCTAAATTCCCCTCTGCCCCTGTCCCGTCCCCTCACACCTCTTAACCTCTGGTATTCATCCCATTTTCATCTTTCCAAATAAACCTGCCACCTGCCCTCCTCTCCACTGACTGCTCGAAGGGCACGTGGTCATGTGGCTCAGCTTACTGTGAAGGCATGGTGGCACAAACCACAGCTCAGCTGACCGGTGAGCTGCTTTACCATTTAAAAAAAAAATGTCCAGCCCTCATTGGTTAGATGGCTGTTGCTGATTTGCTTATGGCTGAAATTAGCTGTGTGTTACTGTGCTGATGATTATCATTTCTCAGATTAAATCATTTAAAGCACTAGGTTTGCAGAAACTACTTTATTTGATGTATGTATTTGATGACTTTATTGCAATATGTAATTGATGTAAAGAAATTAGAAATCGGGAGAAGGTCTTGTCAGGAGCCTAAACGATTAGTTGAACAACAGAAAAATAATCACAACTACTTTGATGACTGATCTGATGAATCAATTAATTTTTCATTCAAGCAAAACTGGAAACTTTCTCTGCTTCCACCATCCAAATGATTATATTTTTCTGTATTGATCGTGAAGTGAATATCTTTGGGTTTTGGACTGGTAAAACAAGACATTTTATGATGTTTCCTTTGGGGAATTGTGATCTGCATTTTTCACTACTTTATCAACCAAAGGATTAATTGATTTATTGAGAAAATAATTGGAAGATGATGAAAATAATCATTAATTGCTTAAGTTTTAGGAGAATACAGCAGAATGACAGCCATATAAGTTCCCTGTGAGAATCATACATTTTTCTCATCAGCTAGAAGGAATTTTATTTCACATAAGCCCACATTTTCTGAATCAAATATTACAACATACATTAATAAGTTTTTACTGATAAAAAAATGTCATATGAGTTCTTGGGTCAGGAGCAATTGGCAACAATGGTGGTCTGTTTTATCCCCTGTACTTAGTTGTTAACATGGAGATCTGACTGCCCATCTGGCCCGTCAATCTCTCAGACACTGGAGGTCTAGACCCGATGAGCTCGTCCTGTTGTTAACAGTCCTCGTGCAGTTGCTCTCCCTCCCCTCCATCAGTCTCCCATGCCTCCCCCTGTCCTGGCTTCCTCACCGTCTCTGCCCTGTGAGGGAGGCAGGGAGGAGTCGTCCAGTACCAGGTACTGCAAGTGATATAATGGTCTGTGTATTTTGAGTTGTTACTGTTTGGGTTGTGGAGAGGTTATCCAGTGACATTTTAATCGTCTTTCTGCCTTCTTTCCTGTGGCATTAGTATTAATCTGTGGGATTAAAACTCAGCCAGTCAGACACTCGATTTGCTGTCTTGTTGTAGAGCAGAGGGTGAGCGTGCTAACAGTGAGAACGGGAGAGCACACTTTCCTGCATACAGGCAGAGATGTCCTTATCAGTGACAAACCAAGGCTTTTAGTCTGGAGGCATCAGACCTCTGATGAGAGAATGGTTTGTTAACACACTGAACTGTCTGGGAAGAGCCACATTTGTTTTTATCTGAGAGAAACCACTGACTTTCAAACATCTGTTTTAATCCTCTGCAATTACAAACCCACTGATTTTCAATATTCCTCAATCTTGTATTCTTTTGTTCCTGAAATGATTTTTATAAAGAGCCACTCTACCAATCGTACACATAAAGGTCAGTTTACTTATCATTTAGAGTACTTAGTATTTAGAGTCTCAAGAAACCGTTGTATAATGTCTTTGTCAAGTCTGGGAAAATAACTCTGATGATGAGACTGTTACATTTAATAGAAACTCTGGACATTATTTGAAAGATCAGGGCATTTTACAGACATGAAGGGCATAATAAAAGTTGCCACTGACTTGCATCATGGGAAATGTAGGATCCTGCGTTTTTGAAGGATATTTTGGCCTCTGCTGCTTTGATGTGTACCTTTCTTTTTTTAACCTGTCTCAAGGAAGTCTCCCTGCTTCATGAATGTGCAAAACTAAAATCACTGGAATGCCCCTTTAAAAGAACTCTATTAATAGAGCTAATGTTTCGTAGTTGCTCTATATATCATGAACCTTAGTTTGTTCCACTTCTTGCAAAAGGAAAAAGACCTCGACCTTTCTTTTTGTTGTGAAATATGCCTATTTGTTTCAAATTCCTTCTTTTGGAATTATTATACAAATCATGTCAAAATTATAAATCTTTCTGTTGTGTATCTGTGTTAATCTCATCAAAGCAAACTGAGCTGTGTTCAGTCATTTTATATTTAGAAATCACTTCCTTGTTCATTTATGACAACAAAAGCTGGCACTGCAATCCAAGAAAAGATTTACTGAATCAAAGCTATATTGTTTACATAGTAGTCGAGAGGTGTAAATGTTAGCATCAGTCATCGTAGATCACACAGAAGCCATTTACATTTAAAAAGAAAAAAAAAAAAACCTTGAATGACATCTCGCAGAGACTTTAAACAATGTGAATTATAATCATTTAAATATAATGAAATGCATCACCGGCAGGGAATCAGATGAGGGTCAGTGAAATGCCAAGGGATTAAGCTTGCATGGCAAGGATGGCGTTGGCACTGCTGCACAACCGAGATCACGTTCTGTTAAGGCACGCACTCATGTATGAAAGTCAGGATACAGCCACAGACATGCCGTCAAATTTTCTGCAACACTACTGCATGATGCTTGATAGAAGTATGAAAATACTGACTGGTTTGTAATTTTGGACCAACACAGAGGGCCTTGAGAATTTCTCTATTTTAGGTGTGGGATGTATTCTCACACATGCCTACCTGGTAACCATTTGAGTCGCCCTGACAAAGACTTTCTCACAGCATTTCCCTTAATTTAATTCAAGAGCACGTACAGTCTGAATTACGGTTGTATATTCCAGTCGTGTTGCAGCAAAAAAAAAAACACCTGGTCACAGCTCTTTCTTTAATACATGGAAAGTGTCAAATAGAAGACGTAGAGGAGAGAAAATCAGAAAAAAAATGTATTTACATACCTAAATATTTAATTTGCTTGGCCTTAACACTAAAACAAATCACTACTCAGTTATAGTGAGATGTTTTATCCCCACAGTCAAGTTTTAATTGCCTTATGAGTTAAATTTCCTCACAAATTCTTAGAGACCCTTTTTATTCATGATGTTTCTGAAAGTTGTATGGATATGTTTTTGAGTAAGAATTAATTTGACCATGAGAGTGTGTTTCTCTCTCTTTTTTTCCTCTGTCTTTCTCGTTAACCTTCATCCCCTCCAGCCTCCTGGTTTGCACTGCAGCTGCTCCTCCATTATAAGTGTGCTAAATGTGAACAGAAGCATAAAGACATTGTGTGTGTGTGTGTGTGTGTGTGTGGTGTGCGTGTCTGCCTTTTATTGATTCCCTCAGATCATGTAGTCTGATGTTCAATTCTCTTATTCCAATAGTACAGCAGGGGGGCTCAGACAACTATCTGCTGAATTTGGCGCTATGTGCATCTATAAATACCCCAGTCATAGAGCACGTTTCGTTTCCTAAGGTTACTTTCACTCACAACCATATCAAACATGCTCATGCTAATAATGCATAATCTGCAGAGATATCTGTTTCATGTCTTCTAGTTTAGGGTTTCCATGTCTGTTGAAATAACTTGTGAGCCCTTTTTTTCCCAAGGCCTTCCTCTGAGGGAAAGAATGATTTGGACACCACTATCAGCATACTGTAAGAAAGGCAGGCAGGCGGGCATGTGCTGTTGTTATGGTTGCCATGTTTGGACCTGAACTGGAATTCATTTCTTGCCACGCAGTGGTACAGTAATCTTTCTTTTTGTTTGCTCTCACCAGCGAAATGATCCTTCCATGCAGGCAGTTCACTGTTTCACACGATGAAAAAAAAACTAGATATGAAACATGTCAGCAAAAGATAATGGAGTTTAGTATGTTTTAATAGTTTTCATTTAAAAGATAATTTAAACATTGGATTCGCTTTTGAAAATAGTAAAATATTCTTGACCACTCTGGCAGATTTGTTCACCCTTTTTAAAGATTAAGACTCAATCAGTGACAAAAACAACATGATGAGAAGGATGTTTTGCTGTTTTAATACAGCTAAAATTAATATTTTCATATTAACAATGCATCAAATGATAAATGTATGTGAAAGGTATTGATCATAATGATGAAACCACAGATGAAGTTAGCAACCACCTGATGAATAAAGTGGAACATATAGCAGCAACAGAGTGATATATTTCCCTTAGGAGTTGGAGGAGACGAAAACAGAGCTAAAATGAGTGTGATATATTTGACATTTATCAGAGGGACACTAACATGGCTTTAAATTAATAATAATTTTCTATGCAATTTAGTTGCCGTAACAACTTAAAAGGTGATAATATGCTAATATTGTGTTCACAGCTTGTTTCTGCTCCCCCCAAGTGGCCAAAAAAATGTTGTCGCTGCTTTGAAATAAAGTGATGTCAAAGCAGTTTTATTTGTAAAAGTTAAAAACCATGAATTCGCCTCACCCTCTATCCTTAGGTCCTTGATTCAGATTAGGAAATACTCCACCAAAAAATATAAATAAATAAATAACATAGAAAAAACAGGGAGAAGCCTGAGTAAGACACCCATGTTTCTCCATATTGTAATTTTACAATAGGTGAACAAAGTGCAAACATATATGAAGAGTGTTCTGTAGCCATTACCCTAAAAGGCTCCACTGGGGTCATGAGATCATGAATTTTCCACACACTCACAGCTCACACTATGAATGGTTGACAAGTGGAGAACAGTGCTTTAACACTGTGTCCTTCTGCCTTGAAGCTATATGTGTCAAGCCGTGTGGACCCGATGGGATATTTTCCACCTTAAGGAGCAGCACTTCATCCTCCGTCCACCTCAGACCTCATCAAGTCTCAATCCTAAAGACAATTAGGACAATCCAATAAGCTTTACTGTAATGCCTACCTTACGCTGAGCCCTGTAGCTCTCTTTGTGTGTCCATACTGTCATGGCTCAGTTCAGCTACATAAACACTATATCCTCAAACTGGACACAGCAGAGACAGAATACATTGATAAATTAAGCAAGCATTTAGAGAGGGGAAATGGAAGCTCATGTTGCAGCTGTGTAGAACAGGGATGAAGTTTCAGGGATATTCTGGGCATACACCAATAATTTTCCCCCAGCTGTTACGAGGTGGCCACAGGGCTTTATATAAATCAAGGGACTGTCGCACAATTTATGCAGTGAGAGTTGAATAGAGAGCTCAAGGCATCCCTGTGACCATCCACACCAAACTACAGGGATCAGATTACTAAAACTAGTATTCTCTCACTTCCAACTAAGGCCGTCACCAGAGCGAGCCATGCCAGTTGGTGTGCCCTTGAGTGAGACAGCTCCCCACTGAGCACATGTCGATCTGGGGATTACATTCAGGGGTTTAGGAGGGAAAAGGAGGTCGTAATCTGAAACTGTTGTGTCTTGTTGCTGTGCACTTTTCTTAATGCCATGCTATCGTGCAGCATGCATTGGTATTGTATGACTACTGCCCGAGGAAGTTCAGCTGGGGAAACTATTTTTGTCCCAGTAGATGAGTGCTGCCCCTTGTTTTGTTTCTCAATGATTTCATTTGAGTTTTTTTTTTGTACCACAACAGATGCTGGAGGTTTCGATTTTAGCCTGTCGTCATTGACTTTCCCATGAGAAAGAAAAATTTTGACTTGTCAACAAGTCAAGATTACATAAAGAGGTGGAAGATGAAGATATTAATGGAATAGTTTGACATTTTGGGAAACTCACATATTCACTTTATTGCTCTCTCATATTTCATATCCATGCAGTAAATATGAAGCTTATGCCAGCAGCCAGTTAGCTTTAGCTTACCTTAGCTTATCTTAGTTTAGCCTATCTTAGTGTAGCATAGCTTAGCATGGCGTAAAGACTGGACACAGGGAGAAACAGCTAGCCTGACTAGGTAACAAAATCCACCTACCAGAGCCTCTAAAGCTCAATAATTTTTAGTCAGTCCTTTTTATGCTGCTCTTTTCTCATCTAACTGTCTGTAATATATCCCTTTCATGAAAATGATATTTTATTTTATTTTATTCTATTTTTTAATTTATTTTTTGCTAACATTTTAAGAATGCAGTGCTAACTCTCTCTCTCTAAAATGGTTTTTAGATAATCTGCCGATAAACTGTAAATACACTAGAATAATTCCTAAACAAGGGCCTCACCTTAACCACACCTCTTACCACCTGTCAGGCCTCATACCTGGTTAACCCACCCTGTTTCTTTCTTTCTTTCTTTCTTTCATTGCGTTCTAATCATCTACCTCTTCCCTCTTCATCTATCCCCTTTCCCAAACTTCTATGTCTTCTACTTTCTGCGTCTTCTACTCAGGCTCCTATTTCTCAATGTATCGCGGCAATTGGAAGTAATATCTACTGAGAAAATAATCCCTATGATAAGTGTTCACACTATAAACATAATTTTTCAGAGAAATCTTAGAGACAGATATATCAAAACTTGGGCACATAAAACCTATTTAGACGCCATCAGAGGTGAATGAGAGGATTTTTTTGTAATTTGTGTGTCAACCAACCTTTTAATCGCCAATCTCTGTGGCATGGGTCTTTGATAGTGGAGCTCTCAGTCAGCTAAGCTCAAGATATCATGGTTAGACTTAATTTAAAATCTCCTGGATACCAAATGCCACAACTGGTTTAGTCAGTGGTCAATAATCAAATATCGTTGATTAGCTCCATGTTCAAGTGAAATAACAGTTCAGTCCCCCTCACGGTCCAGTTAGCACAATATCGACAAATTATTCTTCAAGCAGGTCAAACTCTGTACTCTTAGAATAGATATTGATATGTTTGCCATGTGTTGTCTCTGTGATTATCTGCCATGCCAGCATGAAAATAGCTGAGGCTTATCCTAGCATTACCACGCCTTTATGTGGTACTAATTAAAAAATAAACCATGTCTGCTCTTGCCCAGCTGCTATTAGACATTATTTAGCCCACAGGTTTGCTTTGAAATGCTCCCTCATTACAGCGCCTCAAAGAAATATCATACAATAGCGAGATGAAAAGGGCAATGCTTGAATGGAGTCTTAAAGGGGAGGCTGTACTTGGCCTTCAAGTATACATTCCTTCAGCTCAGTGCTTCCTCTGTGGTCCCACTCCCCTGGCCCACCCCCCTCCCACTCAAGTCTCAGTTCCCACAGGGGACTCAGCCAAAGCAAACTCCTCAGAGGAAGTCTCCCTCTCTTACCAGTGAGAGAGACACAGCGAGCAAGAGAGAGGGAGAGTGGAAGAGAGGGAGAGAGGGAGGGAGGGAGGCATGTCCTATCATCTGGCTCAGTGGGACCTGCTAGGCAGTTGGATGTGTGAGGAGGGTGTTATGACTTCGTGGCCATGCTATGTCTATGATGTGGTGGTGAGCAAAGCCCGTGCGGCTGCTCTCCTGTGAGGTCAGTGTCAGATTTAGCCAGCAGGTCCCTTGTGGTGTCTGGGAGTGTCTGTTTTCTGACTCTATTATGTCTAGCGCTCATAGCCTTCCTGGAGCTGCAAACCTCAGGGTAGAAATAGCACCAGACAGACAGACATCCTTTGTCGGGAAAACAACAGTCATGTCAGTAATTACAGAGTCTGATTACACCAGGGCAGCAGTTCTTAGAAAACCACTGGCCTTGAGTCAGGCAGGTGAGGGGTCGAGTCACCAGTGCTGAGCAGGACACAGTCAGCAGGAGGTCTGGGTTAAGAGAATTAACCTACAGTAGCAAAACCAAACAGTATGGTGTGTATGAATGGGTGGGTGTGTGTGTGTGTGTGTGTGTGTGTGTAATGTGGTGACTGGTTAGACAGGTAGCAAGATGTGTGAGTCAGGGAGACATGAGGGGAGTGTCCAGACAAACACAGCACGTACACCTCATGCAGCGACTACCCTACAGTTGAAGAGACAGAAGAGAAATGAGAAGTGATAAATTATTTTTTTTTATAAAGCAGACTAGGAGTGCAACTAGTGATTATTTTAGTGATCTATTAATGGGTTGATATGTTTTTTTTTAATCAGTTACTCTAGTTATAGAGCATTTAAACACCATGTTAACCAAAGCCACAGCTATAATCAATATTTTTTTGTGATAAAAACATATCATCATGATAACATGAAAAAAAGGGATCACTCATAGTGATGGGCCCACAGAGAATCATCACCTGAATCTGCTGCTCCCTCTGTTTTACTGAGCTTTACACTATAATGAGTTTCAGCTTTCAATCACAGCTGCTTTCAATAAAAAGCTCTGAAAATCCTATATACACTACCTGCCCAGCACGAAACATCAGGCAAACACGGCAGAGCATTCAGACAAGTGAATTCTAAAGTTAAATAAATGTGTAAATAAGCGAATGTGTACTGACAAGTTTTCCATCTTTGCTTAAAACGGGATGATTTGTCGATGTCGTGTTGTCAACTGGTTTCCACTACCTGCAAGTGACCAAAAAATTGGTCAGTGCTGGTTTAAAGTCCATGAGATGGTCCATGAAATATCAGAAAGAAAAAAAAAGAAAAGAAATTACAGTTTTCTATCAGGTTGCTTTTTTGTTTGACCAACAATCCAAAACCCTCAGAAATATTTCATAAACAGAAAAAATCAGCAATTTTTACCTGATATATAGTAAGTACATATTAATTTGTTTAAATTACTTTTCAAAATTATCGTCAAAACTCTTGCAGATTTGCAGACTGTTCTGTCAGTTGACTATTTGACTAAATTTGGTTTCTGTAGTTCAGGTATGCAGTGCCAGACCTGACTAACACCTAAACCCTTGAGCACACTGCACCAGATACACGCACACATACCCTCCCACACACACATATGCATGTCTACACCACCCACTTACCCACACATCGCAACGCCCACTCATGGCTGTGCACACGCGCGCGCGCGCACACACACACACACACACACACACACACACACACACACACACACACACACACACACATTCACGTCTGGCATTGTATAAAAAAACCTGTGAGACATGATTCATTACCAAACAGGCTTCTTGCTTAATGCAAAATGAGGTTTGTCATTAATTTCCATCTTGAGGTGATTACAGCAAGCAACGATTAGGGTTTCACAACTACACGCAACCCCGCAGGAGTGTTTTCCATTGAGGATTTTGAAGGTAGACAGAGTAATCATTTGTCTTGAATCGCACAGGCAGACGAGGAGATGGGAGTGTTTGCCATTCCTGGAGGCAGAATGTCATAGTAGTGAGTAAGAGAGCAGCAGGCAGGTCTGTGCTGGTCTCTGCGCCTGCCTAGGTAAACATATCCTCTGTCTGACAAGTGCAGACCTGAGGGCTGAGGAGGGTAGCTACCTCAACACATGACCCTGAAGCTTGCCACACACGCACAGACAATCAGTATATACAAGAAAAAGCTCATGAGACTCAATATTTTGTGGCACTTAACAAGGCAGATGCTTCCCTCCCCAGGTTTTCCAAGCACAGTCTCCCTCAGACATAACATACATCTGCAGCCCTGTGTTAACTTGCAATTCTCACCGAACACTTCAGCTCAATCGTCTGTCAGATCTGAGTGCAATTACTTTAATTTCGTCTCCCTCTCTGTCTCTCTGTCTCCCTCTGTCTCTACATTGCAATATTTCTGTGGTTCACGGAGTCGATCTGCTCCACCTGACGGCGCCTCTTCTGCCTGGCAGGGAGCAATGTAGCCCTACTGGCTGCCAGCCAGACCAGCTTGAGTGTCTGCTCAGCTCAAAGTCCTGCTCTCACACACACACACACACTCATGCACACATACACACAAACATGCAGACATGCCAAGCTCAGAGGCTGAATGCTTACACAGACATATCTTCTATCCTCCTTCCCTCTCTATATGTGACTTCTCTACTGTTTTTATCTGTTTTCCACCTTTCTGTGACACTATGCTCTTTTCCTGCAAGTATTATATGACTGAGATGAAAAACAAATCAATTTTGGACAAAGCTGTGTTCTGACAAATCCATGTGTTGCTTATGAATAATGCCATTTACAGTCATACAGTATCATTTTTAGAAGTTGTGGGCTCTTGAAATATCTGCTGTACTCCATGATGTAATATCTGCACTTTATCTCTGCAAGGATGATGATGATTAACCATCTATTCTCTCTTCACTCCTCAGTCTCCCAGCCCGGTCCCAGCCAAGAGGTCCAGATTCGATAAATTGCAGTCTCCATCAGCTGACAAAGACAGGAAACCTGACTGGTTGCAATCCCTCTCAAAGTCTGCACACAAGGTTTGTATGCTTTGTGTGTTGCTAGTGTGAAACTGGATTTGCCGTTAAACTCAAAGGTCAAAAGGGTGACATAAAAGCCGTTGTCTGTTCGACTCATCACATTATCATCTATGTATGACCTGATCATTTGGCCTTGTTAAATGAAGAGGGGCCTTTGAGTGTGTTCGTCACGGCTGATTTGATGTACCAGTGGTAGTTTACTGTGGGTTTACCCAAGCTTGTTGTTGTGTTTGTTGTTCCAGGATCTGAAACAGGTCCAACTGAAACAGAGGCCCTCGGCTTTCCGCCCCTGGTCTCCTAAAGCTGCAGAAAAAGAGAAACCAGCTACTCAGAATGAGGTGGAGAGGTGAGTCATCTGAGAACTGTTTTAGAAATTTAAAGGCATAATATTTGTTAAGCTGAACTTATAACCAGTGAAATGATCTAAATGTACTTCTATTGCTTCTGTAGGTCCTACTCAAAGAATCAGGAGACTTTGGTGGCTCCTAATCTGACACTAGTTCCTCTGGCCCCTCCGGACCATCCCAGGGACTGCCACGCTCCTGGCAGGGGATCCACAGCCATTTCCAGGCCGGCGCAGGAGCTGCATAATGGGAACGTACACCCCTCAGTAAAACTGGCCCCTTCCAGTACCACCAACCGAGACGAGGACATGGACACAGATGGAGAGATTGATGTGGATGACTGTGATGATCGTGAGTACCACCCATCATCTGGAGTTTGGAATAAAACATTACAAGAGTCAGTCTGTATAACACACAGATTTTACAGTTAAAACTTTTATTGCACATACTGAGCCCCACAGGAAATGAGCCATAGTAGAGCTGCGATTCCTGTGCAACTGCGCCCCCTGGTGTCAAATGGAAGAAATACAAGAGAAATAAAAGATGCATGCCATACCATAATGTACATTATTTCAAACAGTAGAAAAAAATAGCTAAAAGTTATGAGAGAACAGTTCAACTAGTTTCCTAAAAGTAATGGTGAAATGGTGAAATAGCTAACAGTAACTGATAGACGGTAAAAGAGTAATTGACAAACAGTTGAAACGTTCGAGTATAGCACGTATGCAAACTTGAAACTGACCTAAACAGTAAAGGTTCAATTGTATGAAAAAATGTTCCACCTCTATATCAGTGGTATCCACACATATGGTGTTGAATAATGGGCACTTGAGTTCATCATTGAGTTGAAGTGCTGTTTTCTCCACCAGTGCCGATAACTTTACACCTTGGCTAATTCTTTGAGGATTAACACAACATTCTTGCACTTTAATCGATGTCTTGCTAATATGAAATCTTTCTCTCCCTCAGGTCCAGTGCCACCTTCCGCCCTGGCGTCTCCACCTTCAGCCTGCACCAGTGTGTCTCAGACTCTGACCCCTCAGAGCGTTGCTAGAGCTCAGGAGGGGCCTGTCTGGCTGTCAGGGTCCGTCTGCCCGGAGATAGACACCCTGAGACAGATGCTGTACGCAGGCCTGGACACCAAAGAAGCCAGGGAAAAACTGCTGCAGGAGATTGTCAGGATGAGAGTTAAGCAGGAGGAGAAGCTGGCAGCTGCTGTGCAAGCTAAACGTAGCCTCCAGCAGGTATCATATCCTGTTCTTATGGAATACTGTACTGCATGACGGTAATCATTCCGTGAATATCAATGTATCCAACATGAAATTATTCTGATGTTGTTACAGGAATTGGAGTTTGTGAGGGTGGCTAAGAAAGGCCGCCTTCGTGAGGCCATCGAAGCCAAGCGCAACCTGCGAAAGGAGATTGAACGCCTTCGCGTGGATTGGGAGAGGAAGATGAGGGATGCGGAGGAGTCTTGTGGGCGGCTGAAGAAAGAACTGGAGATGGAGAGACAGCTGCGAGTTTGTGACAAAGGCTGTGAGGCTGAGCGTCTCCGGGTCAAGTACTCTACTCAGGTAAGATGTCTCCAAGATGCCTGTGACCCCTCAAAGATAACAGATTGTTGATCCTGTCAGTTAGGTGTGTTCCACTCATACTGACTGCTGTCTGTGTTGGGTTGTGTTGTGCAGATTGAAGAGTTGCATGTGCAGCTGCAGCAAGCAGAAGCCGATCGTGAGCAGCTGAGGCAAGAGCTTCAGCGGGAGAGAGAAGCTCGGCAGAGCCTTGAGAGTGTTGTTAAAGACCTGCAAGTCCAGCTGGCGGTGCAAGCCAGCGGCAGCTCTCCTGGAGACTCCAAGGACGCAAACACAGACACACACAGACAGACCACACAACTTACCAATGGATCCTAAAGTTGCACATTCAAAACTTGAGAAAAGGACTCAGACAAAAGGAGCATGATAAAGGACTTTGTTGCACCTCCTGTTAGGGAAAAGAGACTCAGCAAAATGCAAAGTGTGTTTTGTAGAGGAAAAATCTGTCATATATAATATGATATGATATTAATCTATATTATTATGACAATATATGAATTTAATGAAATGAACTGGAAAGTAGCATGATGTCTCAGCATGTTGTAGAGCGTGAAACTAAGAAAGACTTCTTCAGTGATGAACACATCTCTCCAGTGACGTCAGAGCCCTCGGTTAGACCCCTGACGCTGTCCAAGGATTTTATTTTGGTATAAGCTATTCTAAGATGTGCAAATATAGCCACATAACACTACTTGAATATGAAGGGAAGAAACATGTTGCGCTTGGTGAAACGTGAGCAGATGATAAAACTCTTGGTGCCACAAAATATTGGTACACTTAAAGGTGTCATTGCAGACCACTGGAAACAAGAGACACCAGTTTACCACTATTTACTTTTAATATCAGCTTGCTTTTTATAACTGTGTAGAGGATGTACTTTTTAAGAAATATTGCTTGCGCAGCACTGTTATTCCACAGGCAAGAAAAAACATCCATATACAATTATGTATGCGTGTATACCAGCTTGTCTACCTTTTGTATTTTATAAACCTGAAGTATTGGAGGTTACGTGGGCTACCTTCAGGTCCACCACTGTTTTATGCTTTAGATATTTTATGGAAGTGTTACTTTTTAATATTATGATGCAACTTTATTTGTTGTTTGAACATTGTTTTCCAGTAATGTTTTTGCAACCAAACCATGTGATGAATAGTAAATATTCTTGCCCACGTTAGTGCAGATAAGTCTACAAATGCCCTCCTAAAAGAAAAAAAAACTTCAATAGCTGTCTCTATTTGTTGAAATGCGGTACTTCTGATTTTCTATTGAGTATTGTAAAATAATTTATATTCTATAATAATTTGCTGCCTATCAACAGAAAGCATTCATTTTTAGTCACTGGTTTTAGGGCTCTTAAATCAACAAATGCTGTTTATATGAACAACATTTCTACATATATACAAAATATGGATATATATTTTTTTACTTTAAGAAAAGGAATTGCACTTTTTAAAGAAAAGAACCTTGCATTGTGCATTGTACTCCCTGTTACATTTTTCAAATCACAAGTTAACATGAATTTTGAATTTAAACACACTTTCCCTCAGTATCCTCTGATGTAAATACAATGATATTGTAAATAAGATATTTGTTGGTATGTTTGCTTGCTCCAGACTTAAACTGATTATGAATATTATTTTTTGCTCTTACTTGAAACCAAAAAGAGACTATATTTGGATTTGCAAAACTGCAGTTTCATTGTTGTATCCCTGAGTATCATTGCAATCACAGGGCATTTACCAGAATGGATGTAAACCATGAATAGTTGTGAACTTGACCTATCAGTAGTTTTTGTAGGTTTGACACATGAAACAGAATATTATAATTTCTCCCTTGATTTTGTTTATTTGAGAAGATCTTTATTATTTGATGAATTATAGAGTATATATTACACCACAGACCAAAAACTGAAAATGGATTTGAATTCTCTGCACCTCCAGCTCCCTCTTCAGATAGAGTAGAAGCAACACCTTCTTATGGTTTCAACCTTAGGTGCTCTCGTATATTTAGGCAAGAAACACTTTTATGTCTTATCATTATAATACCCTCGCTCAGTATTTGTTGGGTACAGTGTAATAGCAATATCCATTTTGTTAGCTGATGCTGTTGTAGTTTTGGTTTGGAAGTGGGGTTTCACTTGCCTCTTATTTCAATGTTTTCTTTTTCCTTCGGAAAACTTGTATAATACCCATTAAAATCTAAGTCAATCCTACAGGGTTCTGAGGAATGTTTTTAATTTTCACCACAATGGAACCAGTGTTTGTGCATGTTTGTGTGTTTTTGGATGTATTTTTAGCCATGCTCTAGTGATGTCAGTGTCACATTCAGACTGAAATATCTCAACAATTATCGGATGGATTACCGTAAGAGTTTGTACAGATATTCATGTTGCCCAGGGAATGAATCATACTCAATCATTATACAGTCTTTGGTGATCATGGAATTTTTCCTTCAGTGCCAACAGCAGGTTGGATGGACATGATACAGATATCTAATGTGCCCAGAGGATGAATCCTAATAACTTGGTTTTGCCGTGATCTTTTTTGTAATCTAGCCAAAATATATCTAATAGCTTTGATTTACAACAACTACCTGCAAAACTAATGACTTTATTCCCATCAACCTCCACTCTACTTTGAATTGAGAGACAATAAGCAAATATTAGTATGCTAACACTAAAATAAAATGGTGAATATGGTTAACATGATACCTATATACTTATAGGTATATATATATATATATATAGGTATATATATATATATATATATATATATATATATATATATAAGCCTACTGAATGCATTTAATGAATAGAGTAACATTTGATTCAAAACAGCACAGAGGCATCGAGGCAACAGCTGATTGATATTGCTCGGTTTGATTAATAAGCCATGACAGTATGAAAGCATACACAGTACCAGGACCCTGAAGCAGAAGCAGGTAAATTAATTCAACAATCATTAAATTGGTTATTTAGCCCTGTGCTTTTTTCTACAACGATAACTCCTGTCTTACAAACAATTCAGTTCTATGGCATCAGCCAAGGTCATAAAACTGGTATTTATGAGTCGTTTTGATAATAGTGTTATTGGCCCAACACAGGTGTCTTTACTTATTCTGGCTGATTAGGTCTCTGCTCAGATGGAGCAAAGCTGGGAACAGACCAAACATTTTGACATGTCGAAGCAGGAACAGCACAGGTGTATTTAATAGCATTAATGATGGCTGCATTCCACTTAGTGGAGATCCTACTATGTGTGCTGGACAGGTGCACCCTGACAGGTGCAATAAAGCCTCACAAAGACATAGTGTGAGTTTACTATGAGTGTTTAGAGCCTATAAAGTAAAGCTGAAAGTTTCTTTCTTCTTTCTTTGGTGGAGTAGCTCTTTTTTTGAAATGTTTTAAATATCAGTGGATCACCTTGTATATGATGAAGATATACGTACTATGTGTCACACAGTTTCCTCTAGGGGGAAATCATTCCACACAGAGTGGATGCTTCCTGCTTGTTAATATTCAAATGTACCAGTGTGACCTTAAATCCTAATACTGTCTATCCTAACAACATTTAATTAAAAGTATCAAGTACAATTTCTATATTCTATAATGATTAGGACTGCCATAAGCGTAGTTAAATTAATATGTGAACCCCTCCTATCCTCCTCTCGCTCTTCAGAGGCTTACTGGTTGCGTGAAAATCCCTCCATGAAAGCAGGGCTGAAGCCTCACTCCAGGATTACAGCTTGAGGAAGATTTAGTGACTGACACATGTTGCACACTTCCTCTCTGCAAGCTGTGTCTCAGTGCAAATAAATAAATAAAAAAGAATCCATGGCTACAATAGTGGATCCCTTAACACAGGATGACGAAGAATGAACCTTCAGGATGGGAATATTGTTCCCTGATCCCATGTGGGAAGACTTTAACCAGAAGAGGAGGATATGCTGATACTTTAGAAGCTGCATGAGAGACGCTGTCCTATAAGGAAACTTTGCTGAAGAGCCCAGCAGAATGAGGAAGAAGGTGGTTTCATGTGGTGTGAATGGGACAGGATAGGTGGACTCAAATGTACGATTCAGGGATGAACATCACCCCAGCGATGGCACCTCTATCTCCAGGGCTGAGTGGCAGTCAACCACTGTCCTCTTTGTCACCTAAGAAGACCACTTTTCAGTCTTTGGGATCTTTGTCATCGGGGATGTTCTCCCCCTCATTGGCTAGGGGCTCAACCTATCAGGCAAAACAGGCCTCGAGCCCCTTGAATTCGCCCACCCCATCCATTATGAGCTCCCCAAAACTCTGGCAGAAAGCATCCATATCTAGACTCGCAGAGGAGTTTTTCTGGATTGGTGGCAGCGTGGTTGCACAGCCTAAATGGAGACTGGGTCAGATAGGTAAGACTCACCAATGACTCATGAAATTATTTTGTGTTCTGGACTAGTTGGAGGCAGGAGAGTGACTTTTGGTTTATGCTAGAGGGGAGGGAATTGCAGTAGTGTAATGTAGATAGAAGATAAGATAAATGTGTGAATGACTTTTTCCAGATCAGGGTGTGAGAGTCTTGGTTTGATTCTGGAGATGGTTCGCATTTGGAGGAAGTAGGACAGGACAACTTTTGTGATGTGTTGTTCAAAACTTCTGGCAAAAGAGTTCACTTTGGCAGACCAAGGCTCCCCTCAATGGCATTAATAAGGTTGGATTGAACAATATTATTGCTGATTTTGAGTTGTTGAGTGGTAAGAGGTTTAGTGCCATCCAACAGTTAATATTGTTGAGACAATATTAAACAGCAGGCTTTCTGCATGACCAGTTCTTAGAGGAAGGTATATCTGCCTGATAGCAATGAAAATCAATGTTGTGGCGCTGGATGACTTGACCAAGTGAAACCACATAGATAGAAAGAAACTGGGCCTAAAAATTTAACCTTGCAATACACCATAGGTAATGCAAGTCATAGAAGATGAGAAATTACCTCCGGTGACCTAGTGTGTTCTCTCTAAAAGGTAGGAGTTAAACCAACTAAGTGCAGTATCCCTCATGCCAACCCAGGTCTTAAGATGGTCAATTAAAATGGCATGATCTGCAGTGTCAAAAGCTGCACATAAATCTAAAAGAATGAAACCTGTGCTCTCTCCCTTGTTGGCTGACGTCATTGGTTACCTTAAGGAGGGTCGTTTCTGCGTAATGCTCTTGTAAATAGCATCCAAAATATGGGTGTTCCACTCACAGTATAACAGACTAGAGAAGCAGGGAAGCTGGGAAGCCTGTGAGTAGATAATGGGCATATGGACAGTAGACAATCCTTTAGGATTAGCCTGAATGATGTGCCAGGTTGCGTCACATGTATCTGAGCTTCAGATTACAAACAAAGATTACCTGCTCTCAGCCCACAAAACAATCACACCACTTCACCGTGAAGAAGGATGGCCTGAATGTTACAATAATATTGTTTGATCTGAGATGCTATTTCAGTACAAGTACTATGAATCCACCATTCAGATTTGAACAAAGAAATGTGGAAATAATTTGAATCCTTGTGAGGCAGCTGATAATTGATTGATGTGTTTTTGTTTTTAGACAATAATCATTTTAGGGTTGTGTATCATTTCCTTCTTCTGCTTCTTATCATTAACACATAAACAGCTACTTAAATCCCTGTGTGACGCAGCCTATAATCTCATAAACAAGTGCTTGATGGTAAACCCCTACTTGTCGAGGTAGCTTCAGGGATTCCTTTCAGTAATACATAATGTCTTCTTGCACAAATTCAGGACGCATGTGCTGCAGTATTTCATATTACACACTATCTCAACATGATTTATATTAACAATAAGGCACTGGGAATGGGAACAGGAGTGGGATCATTGGGAAAATTGAAAATCTTAAGCACCAACATGTTATATTTCACTTAAAAACTTCACAGAAGCACAGTGCGAATGGACTTTATCTGATGTTTGGACTAAGTAAATGTCACAGCCCAGTGGATTTCTGACAGGTCTGACTCACAGAGAAGGACTGCCATTTGAGCACTGATAAATAATGTGTCTCTTTGTGCTCTCATGCAGTGGAGAGGTGTATGTGCACAATGCAGACTGGTACTCAGATGACCAAGCTGAAGGGGAAGAAGAAAGGACTGGTACGATTCTTTTACCTGGACGAGCACAAGTCCTGCATCCGATGGCGGCCCTCCAGGAAACATGATAAGGCCAAAAGTGAGCCTTCACCACTCTGAATTTACAGAACTGAACATCTGAGTATGTATTTATCAGCTAGCTGCTGGCTAGCTTGTGGATGATTTTTGGGTTTGACGTAGCGCTCAAGATCAAACAAGATCATCATCACTAATAGACAAATTAGATCTATCAAAGATTAGGAGGGTGATAAATAGATTAAACCTCCTGTTCTCTCAGTGGGCCTTCAGAATGCCAGTGCTCTGCCCTCTGTTTAGCTGAGGATTGCACATTAACCGAGTAGTATATCTTGAGATCAATAACTCTGGTCCCTCTGAGCAAAATCACATTTGGTTGTAACCACTCTTTGTGTGTTGTTATGGTCATATACATATACATAAAAGTTTGGTTTTATACCATAAAGACACTGCACAATTTCACTAAATAGCTGCCTGTTTTATTAATTGGTTATGAAGGTTTCACTGATTTGCTGCATTACTGTTGAGCTAAAATATTTGATACCTTGAAAAATGCATTTTACTACAGCCTTTTTTTAGGCAAACCTAAAATCAATATATACATATATAATCCATTATAAATCTTGAAGGCAATTATTTACATCAAATATTTCTAAATTTTTACTATAAATAGCCCTAGTTAACCTTAAAAGCAACTGTACAGTACATCCATATTTGAAGCTAATTAGCAGCAGATAAAGGACTGAAGGGAATTACATGCTGGCAATCTTAAATAAAGATTTACAAGTCGTATTTCAGCACAAATAAAGCGTGAGGACAATCACTGGAAACACTTATCCAACCAAACACTTTATTTAAAATGATTGAAAGCTCTGAATGATCACTACAAGCTTCCTTGATGATCTGTTTCAGTCACTATTGATTCCATCCACGAAGTCTGCGAGGGGAAAAAATCAGAGATCTTCAGGCGGTATGCAGACAACCGTTTCGACCCAAACTGCTGCTTCAGTATTTACTATGGGGAGCGAGTGAAGTCCCTGGACCTGGTCTCCACCAACGCAGAGGAGACCCGCACCTGGATCACTGGGCTAAAATACCTCCTGGCTGGTATCAGTGATGAAGACAGTTTGGCCCGAAGGCAACGCACCCGTGATCAATATCCTTTATCCAGCCACTCATGCACATGTTCAGTGTCTAAATGACAACATGATGATCTGTTACAAATACATCACTTCATATTCAACAGATTATTTAGCCTAAAAGTTATGATAACGCGTAATGATCCTTAACTGCAGCCTTACATGGTTACAGCAGACTTTCTCTGAGGCCGACAAAAATGGAGATGGCACCTTGAGCATTGGGGAGGTTCACCAGCTGCTCCACAAACTCAATGTGAATTTACCCAAGCAGAAAGTCAGGGAGATGTTTCAAGTAAGACTTGCACTCACAGAGATTGGTCATGAAAGCTGCCATAGATTTCATGTGCATGACTTCCATCAGAGCTACCTCTGAGCTTTTGTATATTTATTAATCAAGTACCACTAATACAACATCTCCTAACTGGAAATGTTGATCTATTCAGTTGGGGTTATATGGCTGCAAAACATAATTATATTAGCTACATGATTTAACATGTGACATGATTGATGGCTCTAATTCAGTAATGAACAGTATGTGAGGAAACTTACAAGACTAAGAGTCTGCAGCTATGCAAGCAGTTCCATGAACCTTTACTCAGCAACAGCCGTGTTATGCACTATATGCTATTGTCCGCATACTAGCATGCTTGCAATGCTGGTGTGTACACTGGTCACCATCTTTATTGAGCATGTTAGCATACTAATGTTCACTAATCAGCACAGACAAATAACTGAGACAAATGAGGATGTCATTAGTTTTGCATTAGTTTAGTTATTTGTCATGAACCAACTTGATGATTGCAATTTCATGACAATCGATTCAAAATTTGTTGAGACATTTCATCCAGAACCACAAATGTCAAGCACACATTGGAGTTAGAGAAAAAGTCAGGGGACTGGCAATCCATCTCATACTTATTGAGATATTTGTATATGGTGAAATATGGCATCTAGCACAAAATCTTTCTAAACCAGAAAAGGGCTGGTTCCAGAGTACAAACTTGTGTACGGAAAGAAGGAATCATTTTTGTTATTGAAGCAATGAGACAAAAAAAGGAGATGGAGCCAGCAGACAAATATGTATATACAATATTTTGGCAGGAGGGTGCCACAGGAAGGCCATATGGCCACCACTGAACAGATGGCTTCAGCTGCAGTGTAATATTGCTTTAGTTCAGCGGCTCACTGTCCCCCCTCCCAATGATGGCAGTCTCTGTGAACGGGTGCCATCATGTTTTATGGTGACATAGATATATCCTTTAGATATGGTGGTTCATATTTTTTTGGCAGGGTGGTTATCTCAAATCACACATACTAAGAGAGTTATGTCTGTCTCATAAAAAAAAAAACAACTTTTGTCTATATCTGTAGGAAGCAGACACAGACGAGAACCAAGGCTCTCTGGGTTTTGAAGAATTCTGTTCATTCTATAAGATGATTTCCACACGCAGAGACCTCTACCTGATAATGATCTCCTACAGCAATCAGAAAGAAGTCATGGATCTTCACGACCTTGCACGTTTTCTGGAAAATGAACAGAAGGTACAACAAACTGAGTAAAAATAATCATGCAGATCTGTCATTTCACATGAAAGGAACATCCTAGTGTGTGTGTGTGTTTGTGTGTGTGTGTGTGTGTGTGTGTGTGTGTGTGTGTGTGTTTCAATTATTATACTTTAGATTTTCATTAAATCAAACCCCACTCTTCATAGTATTCATGGTCACTATTTTTCAATGTGCATTCTGTAATTGCTTCTCTTTATAGTAGATTTCATTGTTGGTGGCAGATATATCAGCCTGACCTTTTACTGTTTTCTACTAAATAAAACTGTAGAAAAAAATAAAAAATCTCAAATTTAAGTTAATGAAAAGCATTGAGAAATAGTTCTAAGCCTCTATTTAACAGAACTTAAGTTACAACTAATGCAAGCTGAACATTTCCTACTGCTGTTAGTTTACCATAAAAGCACTGAATTGACACAACTTCTATGTAAAATTTTAACCAAAAAGATGGTTCCTGCTGTTGTTTTTTTCGCAGATGCGAGGCCTGGCCAAAGAACACCTAGTTGACATAGTGGCAAAGTTTGAGCCATGTCCTGAGAACCTGCAGCGTATGGTTCTGGGTATTGATGGTATGCCCATATATGCATTTGACAAATTAAGTAAAATCACATGTGTCGCTTAGACCAGACATGACATCAACATACAAATAAAACACCTGGTCTGAAACTTTCTTCCTTCAGGTTTTACAAACTACATGCGGAGTCCCGCAGGCGATATCTTCAACCCCGATCACAATCAGGTGAACCAGGACATGACGCAGCCTCTGTGTAACTACTTCATTGCCACATCACATAACACCTATTTGACAGGAGACCAGCTGCTGTCTCAGTCTAGAGTGGAAATGTACGCCTATGTTCTCCAGGCTGGCTGTCGCTGTGTGGAGGGTAAGAGTCTGCAAAACCAGAACTTCAGCTCTTTTAACTGGAATTTTATCACAGGACAGGCCTCTGATAATTCACTCTCTTTCTCCAATTTAAGTGGACTGCTGGGATGGCCCAGATGGAGAGCCCATTATCCATCATGGTTACACCTTGACATCCAAAATCCTCTTCAAAGAGGTTATTGAAACAATCAACAAATATGCCTTCACAAAATCACAGTAGGTGCCTCTGGTCCTGATATTAATGGAGTTTGTATTATGGCCTGTTTGCCATGCTGGCTCAGTAATTCATTTGTCATCACCTCACCCCTCCATCTCCCCAGATACCCTGTGATCTTGTCCATAGAGAATCACTGCACTGTGCCTCAGCAGAAGAAAATGGCTGAGTATCTGAGAGAGGTGCTGCAGGACAAACTGGACCTGTCCAATGTCAACATGCATGAATGCAAGAAGCTGCCCTCCCCTGAGGTCCTGAAAGGGAAGGTTTTAGTCAAGGTAAAATTGCTGAGATGAAAGCACTTACACAAAGTGAAAGTATCAAATGGCTGAATAAACATTTGTTGTTTTTTTAGGGAAAGAAGCTGCCAGCAAACCTTGAATCAGATGCAGAGGAAGGTGATGTGTCTGATGAAGACACTGGTGATGAGGAAGAGGAGGAAGATGATGATGATGATGACAACCCACAGGCTAGTGAAACCTTGAACCATAGATAGATAGATAGATAGATAGATAGATAGATAGATAGATAGATAGATAGATAGATAGATAGATAGATAGTAGATAGATAGACAATGTACACATATCAATATATTATGTTTGACTGTTTCAGGATGGGAATAGTGTTAATTCTGCCAATCAGCCCAAGAAAAAGAGACGATTTGGCAGATCGATAATAAGGAGCTTCAAACGAAAGGTCTGACATTTGTTCATTTTCTCAAGCTTTTTAAGGGTTCTGTAAACGATTGTTACTGCCACTAGATGCGGCACATCTAGTCTCTGCCTTTGTCAGAGGCCTTTTTAGTCAAAAACGTGGTTCCTTAAGCAGAGGAAATTCTGGAAGGTCGCTTCCACCTGAACATTGCATACTGCACTGTGCCATCTCAACTGTGGTCAGTCCCTGTGTGTTTATAAACATGGGACTAACAGTCCCATGCACGAATATGCACAGGTATATGCAATTACATGCACACGCTGCCAGACCGGATACCAAAACAAAGAAAAGAAATTCAGATTACACATTCAGAGGGGGTGTGACTTTGTTTTCTGCTCAGGACACCATTAGAGAATAGTTGTTTGCTGCTATATTATTGTTTAAAATCTTGTTTACAGAACCTTTCTCCACTTAAAATTTTAACCTTAAAAATGCAAATAATAAATTTGACAGCTTACTATTTGGATGAGTTTGAATTTTAAAAAAAGATCTTTTTCAGAGGAAAAAGAAAATTCGAGTAAAAAATAAGGCGATGTCTGATGGAGAATCAGACTACAGCAGCAGCAGAGAAAGGAGCCAAATTGTTTACCATCCCAAGTAAGACACTGAATTAAGTCACTGAATTAAGAAGTTTTAGCACTCTAATGTTCCTAGTATTATCATTTACACTTATACTTAATATAACTCTCCTTTCAGGAAAAGGAAGACAATGAGGCTGTCTCGAGCTCTGTCTGACCTGGTCAAATACACAAAATCTGTCCGTGTGCATGACGTAGAAACTCAAGGTAAATTCAATTAAACATTAAAGTGAACATCCAACTAGGATTTTCTTGTTTACAACAATTATATCTTACAGTTCATGGTAAGTTTTGAGAATGGATCCCTGATGCTCTTTTGTTTCTATCTGGCAGCATTTGCAAACAGTTGGCAGGTATCATCCCTCAATGAGACTGTTATGAACCAAATCTTACAGCTGAAGCCAGGTGAGTTAGTGCGTTTCAACCAGCGCCAGCTCCTTAGAGTATACCCGTCCAACTACAGAGTGGACTCAAGCAACTTCAACCCACAACCATACTGGAACGCAGGATGTCATATGGGTAAGACCATCAGAGACTACAAGAGGCTCCTGCCTCATTTCAGAAAATAACAGTAAGGTGTCTGTTAGGTATTATAGCAATTTTTCATTGGTATAAATGTGTGCTTGATTTTAGTTGCAATGAACTATCAAACAGAGGGACGTATGCTTGAACTTAACCAAGCCAAATTCTCAAGTAACGGAAACTGCGGCTATATTCTGAAGCCTAAGTGCATGTGTAAAGGTATGTGTATATTGTAGTGTGTGAAGAGTGAATGGCAGATGTCCCTGTGTACGGACATTTTAACTTTATTTTATTCTTGTTGGTTTTTTTCTCAGCTGCCTTTAACCCCATGTTGGAGGATCCTCTACCAGGACACAGAAAGACTCAGTTAGTGCTGAAGATCATCAGTGGACAGCAGCTTCCCAAACCTAAAGATTCAATGTTTGGGGACAGAGGAGAGGTAAGGCCAAAATACACTGACATAAAATCATGGCTAGATCATTAGCAAACACATTTAAAACAATTTTAGTACTAAAATTCTGTTTTTCTTCTGTTTTTACACTTTCAGATTATTGATCCCTTTGTGGAGGTTGAGATTATCGGCCTACCTGTTGATTGTTCCAAACAGCAGACAAGGGTGGTGGATGATAATGGTATCTGTGCAAACTCCATTTTGCAATTCAAATTATGTCTCTTAAGTTATTATCTCTTTATGTATTTTCAAAAATGCAAGACTTTTGCACTTTTAGGTCTGTGTAACTTCCCTTCTTCTGTCTTTCAGGTTTCAACCCGATGTGGGAGGAGACTCTGGTTTTCAATATTCAAATGCCGCAGATCGCCCTGGTGCGTTTCCAGGTGTGGGATCATGATCCTATTGGGCGAGATTTCATTGGGCAGAGGACTGTAGCTTTCACCAGTATGATGCCAGGTACATAAGAAGATATCTGTGATGCACTCGTTTTACCCTGAGTTTGCTCCTTGCAAGAATGAAAATAAGTATTTTATCTATTCTTTCAATATGAATGAAATTGAGTGTAACATGATTTTTTAGGTTATCGGCATGTATACCTGGAGGGGATGGCGGAGTCGTCCATCTTTGTTCATGTCGCTATCAATGATATAACAGGAAAGGCAAGTAATTTCAAAATAGCAAACACATACATCTAATGTCAGCTTCATCTGAAAAGTATATCTTAAAACCTTTTTTGTCCATTGTGAAACAGATCAAACCCTCAAATGCGGTACAAGCTGCTAGAAAACACATCCAAAAAGCAGCTCAGAAGCATATAAAGGGTCATCAAAGGCAGCCCTCTCTAGACTTCTCCGTCCTGTCCTCAGAAGACGGACGTGCTCTGTACTTCCGCAGAGATCTGGATACCATCTCTCAGGACAGCAGGAATGGGGAAATGTCTCCTCTGGTACAAGGGCCAGCAGCCAAGGCTGCTATCCACAAAGGGGCCATGAGTGAGCCAGTGAGGCGTGCTCACAGAGTCAAAATTCATGAACCACCAGAGACAAGGAGAGGGATCTTCAGCCGGATGTCCTCCACTGACTCCCACCACATGGGGGCTGCTCCCCGTGTGGTAGCGGATAACTTTGACCTTGAGACCTCTTCTCAGGCCTCTTGCCCTGATGGTCCCACTCCTGACAGCCAAAATCCAATTCAAGAAGAATTGGAGAATGAACTTAATGAACCAACAGAATCAAACTGTGCTGAGCAGGAGCCAGTTCAGACATTTGAACCAGAGCAGCCTGAACCATCTGAGGAATTATCAGTAGAACCAGAAACTGCAATTGAACCTGAGCAACCACCAAAAGCTCAGAGTCAGACCAGTTCACTCCCTCAGCCTCAGCCCGTGCCACAGCCTCTGCCCCAGCCTGAAGCCAAACCTCCTCCACTTATCCCTCCAGCATCTCCTGCCAGGGTAAGACGGACCTTAGAGGCCCCTGCCACCCCCCGACCGTCCACCCCAATACGAACAAAGGCCCGCTCACGCAGTTGCCCTCGAAAACAGACTACCTCTGCTCAGACACCGATGTTGAAGCACAAACCTGCCGTCCACTGGCAGACACAGCGAGCACAAAACTGTGGCAGCTACAGTAGCCCGCTTAGACGCATACCCAACGGTCTCTGCCTGTCGGACAGCACGTCCAGCAGCAGTGGCGGCAGCACTGACAGCCTGGAGTTTGTGCCCTCCCGTGTGCCAGTTGATGCAGAGCAGCGTGAGGGCACCCTGCAGAGGGAGATGAAGGCCCTTTTTGACCAGAAGATGAGAGAAATCCGCTGTAAATCACCACTTTTTCCAGATGGTGAGTAATGGGTGATTTGTGATTCATATTTGTATTTAAGTCAAATAAAAAACAAATACAAAAGTTAAGTGGCTGTACTAAATCCTTGTTTTTGTGTGTACTTTTTTGTGTGTTTTTTTTTTTTTAGATTAGACCACAGTTTAAATTTGTTACTTCAGACAACAAACTCCTTCAGAGGACGAAGAATCAGATGAGCAACAAAGTTGTTGGAGGGCAAACAAAGATGAGATGGCTGAGTCACAAAGCAGTTCTGATTTCCTCTCTAGATACATGGGAAGACACGAAGCATCATTTCACAATTAGGCAGTTTTTATTATTTTAGGTCTGCTGTAATGTTTACAATCCACACTGTTGTAGTCATGCTGCTGGAATGTTTACAAACAACACAGTTTTTATGCATGAAATAGTTTTTAAAAAGAAATTGTTTAAGTCACATGATGCCATTGCCAACTGTACAAAACAGCATGATGTAGAGTCACAAAAAAGTAACAGCAAACTCAAAAAATACACGATCGCTATTTGTTAGCAAAAAAATGTCAGTTTTCAAGTGTAAACAAAGATCATTCCAACAGTTATTTTCATAATATTTTAACTGTAATGTTTGCTTTTTCATTGGAACTGTAGCATTTGTACTTGAAATCAATAAACTGATTATTTTAATAAAATGTAAGTTTATTTTCTGATGTATCTTTCCAAGTAAGAAAGTTCAAAACCTACACTTAAGCTAATGCTTCTGTCAAACGTTATCAAACAAATTTAAAAGTTAAAAGGATCAGTAACTTGTTAAAACGACACGATTTCATGTTATTTCTATGCCTTTTCTTTATCCTTGTCGACATTTTCCTGGGGTCTGCTTGCATTGCTGGTCCTCAAGCGCAGACTCAGTTCTTCAGTCAGCACAGTGCAGCAGGATTTCTGAGGGAAGGAGGTTGTGAAATAAATCCGTTTTTAAAATGTTGATGAATTTAATGTGAACTTAGCCAGTAGGAGGGCCTGTGTTCTAAATAAGACCGATACCAAGAAGGAGCTTGCAACGCAAAACAAACATCACTAAACATAAATCATATTACAAAAAGCCATTTTTAGAGGCTTATTTTATCAACAACCTCAGTTCCCTTCAAGTGAAGGTCATTGACCACATGATTACATAAGCAGGTGTCTGGCTACAGGAGACTTCTCATTATGATTTCTAGTGGAATATTTATGTTCATAAATTCAAGTATTTTGTTTAGATAAACAATAGTGGTGTTACATGTTATTCCACCTTTAACAAAAATGCTCCTTCTAGTTGAAGAATGAATGAAAGTGTTATCTCTGATCATGAAGTTACATCCTACACAATCATGACAAGTGAAGTTAGCACTGGGGATGTTGCAGGGTGCAAATCAGATTTAACTCGTCTCTTATGTAAGACTCCCTCTTGTGGCAGAATTTATAGGTGACTGTTCATTGAAATTCTGCATGTAAACGCTACAACTGCCTTTGCTTTCTTCGTACGTAGTATTTTCTGCAACTGATCAGCTGAGAGCAGACAATCGGCTTCCTGTTTACACCGGCTCTCGCATGCCCTGTGTCCGTGAATGGTCACTAATGTTTTCAGGTGTTTCAGTATGGACGCAGATCGTCTGGACAGAGATCGTTTTCATTTGAAAAATCCGTTTTGAAACGAAAACTTAGTGGTATGGTGTGGATGCAGCCAAAGGCTTTGACAGTATTGGGGTTAGATGCCAGGATGTGCATTGTTTATGAACCACACCTTCAACAGACTTATAAATAGGGCTATATGTAGACACAAAAGTTAAAGGTGATGTCTGCTCCTTACCAGGTTTAACAACCAGAAGTTCATTATGATTCATTTGTTTCACTTTGTCCAAAGTATTATCTAACAAGGATTTGCCATAACCACATCAAAGCATTCACACAAATCTTTGGCCTGTGTGTGGATGAGTGAGCATGACTGTCTGAGTCTGGTTGTGTCTTCTACATTTGGGTTTGTTAAAGCTAATGAGACAACAAACTGGCAAATTACAGGGTTGCTTTTAACCATAAAAACTACAAATTGTGTGGTCTTTAAATGGCTGAGCAAACACTGTAACCACAGGCTTACGGAACTATTTCAAATACTACTGTATAAACACAAATACACTTTGCCAAGCTTAAAACAGTACTGCTTGGTTTAGTTTCTGGAAAGTTAACACTTTGGCAATGAAGAATTTTTTTAGTCACTGGACAGCAGTAATGTGATTTATGAATGTGTTTGCAAATACCCTCTGCTCTGCTGCACCTCTGCGACTCTTGGAGGTGAGCTCCAGGACGGCCAGCAGTGCTCCCAGCCCCAAGCCCAGGGAAAGAACCAGGAACATCCCCTTGAGGCTGTGCAGCTGCACAGGCGAAGACTTGGTCTTGTCTGCTATGCAGCTGCTGGCCCACCACTTACTTCGCAGGTAAGCCAGCTCTCCAGCCTCACTCAGTTGAAGGATTGCCACACTGAGGTTCTTTATCAAAGGGGAACCTTGAGGAAATTGGTGTTATGTTAGTTACACTGTTCAACTTTCTTTTTTTCTTTTTTTAATTAAATTATTTAGAGGTTTTAAAGTGGGCAGCCTCACCAAGGGCAGCAGCAATGCTGTATCCCCTCATGCCAATGACTTCATGTGCTCTGACCAGTTCACAATGCCGCGCTACTGCCAAGTCCAGAGAGACAGACTCTCCAATAAAGGCGAAGTTTCCCTCTTTTGCACGCCGGACCCCTTCGTCCATAGATGACACAAAACTCTTAGTTCTCTCCATGTGTTCATAGATTCTGCGATACACTGGGTTGTTTGAATTCTGGATGAAGGAAAAAAAAATACATAGCATAAAAACTACCATGAGATAAGTGATCCGGTGCATTTCAAGTCTTAACAACTGAGATATCAACATCTTCATTCTCACCTTAAAGAAGGCAAGGGTGGAAGAGCCAGCCAGGCAGCCATACTCAATTGTGTCCTGATTGGCCAAGTCCTCAAACCCTTTCACCATCAGCTGAGCGGACTCAGAGCTCTTAGAGGAGCTAAGGTTGGAGAAATAACAAGCCAGGAGGACGACAGTAAATAACCACCAGCTGCAGCAAATGACACGTCCTGCGAGAGATTTGGGGTGAGGACCAGCACCTGACAACACAAAAAAAGAGCACAAAGAGAGTCTATATGAGATAGTGAATTTTTACAGATAAACATCAGAGATCCTACTCTCCCTTCGCTGTGTTGGCACACAAGATGTCTGGTTTTGCTGTTTACCTTGAAGAGTCAGAGCTCCAGCTGTGTACCACAGACTGTGGACAAGGCTGAATCTGTTCTGTTCACTCTGAGGCTGACTCCACTCACAGGGGCTGATTCTGCATTTACATGAAAACATGAATTATTGATGTAACTCCACTACTGGCAAAAATGTGGAAATATCCCCAGAAAATAAGTAGATGTTCATGCTTAAATCCACACATAACCACATCAATAAACATTGACAAATAAATAAATAAAATATTTAACTATTTGCATTACCAACCTGGCAACTATAAAGATGCTTGCAGCAGTCCCCAGGTAGGCAATGAGGATGCCAACCCAGGTCTCAGCCGTAAAGGGGTTCAGAAAATCGAAGAAGCCTGATCCCTCTGAGATGTCCTTCCTCAGCAGGATGCTGATTCCTGTTTGCATGAACGGTTTGGTCATCCCCACAGCTTTCTCACGAGCTGCAGTGAGAGTCAGTGGAGCAATGGCAAGATCTGCCTCCTGTAGGGAAAGCATAAAAACATTTGACATGTGTAAGAGGATATTATACACATACATTGACAGAAACTCCTGAAGGAGTTGAAGAGTTTTTAATTTCACCAATAACCTCACTGCTATTGTTTTCGCCACGTTTACTTATTTTGTATGCATCAGTGGTCGGTCACCCATGTCGGCTGGGTAATTCAAGCTTCTACAGAGTACGTTTCTGCACTTTGACTTGTTCAAATGCCATTTTGTATGTACTCACCCCTCTCACCACCTCTCCAATCATCCCATTCCAGTTCCCATTGTCATCCTGCCTGCCATATGAACTATCTTTCACCAGCTGCACTCTGTACTTAAAGCCCAGTTTCTTGGCTACTTCAGACAGCAGGTCCATGCAAAAGCCCTCCAGTTGTGTGCCCTTGGAAATTGTATACGGCTCTTGCTATAAGGAAAAATGTTAAAAGTTCATCAGTCAAATGTGTTTTATCTTTGATCTTGTATTCACAGTGGCATAAAGCTTAAGTATTAAAAGCCAGAAAAGTACAGATAAAACTACCTTTATTGTTGTGATTCTCAGCTCTGATTGCACTGATGATGGGGGGGGGGGGGGGATAAGGAACAAGTTAGTGCAAAACAAGAAAATCTTGTCCATGAAAACTGAACAGTTAGGATGGAGTAAGGATGCAACAAATAATGAGGATACATCACAGTAAGAGAGCAATTCCGGGTTTATTTTTCAGTCACAAAAGTGCCTCACAGCTGATGTCCACCCTAAATTTAGCAGAATCAAAGATGCTTTTGTGCAGGGGCCGTCTTCAGACTTTACTCTGACACGCAGAGATGTCTGAGGTGAATTTCGGGGTACGTGTATTGACCTTCTAGTCACAACTGGTTTCCGGTATCCTAGAGATCTGGCCACTCTCCTCTTCTACTTGAAAACATTTTGCGGACCACAATCTATTTAGAGCAGTGTGTTAATTCAAAGAGTCTCAATGCCATGCCACTCTGGGATGGGAGGGAAGTCAAAGAGTATCAAAAGCCCCAATTCAGGCCAAGGCCTCAGGGATCCATCACCACGGGGTGATCCTGACAACCATCAGATCCTCCTTTTCAAAAGATGACACGTATACAAGCTCTTCAAGCCCCTGTCACTTTTTGGCCACTCTGAACACAGGGTCTTTGTTTGCTCCATAGAGTTGATTTATTGCCATTTTTGTGAGGGTGCAACTGGCTTGCTTCCTTGTCTGTTTTTCTACAAGAGTTGGACAGGATGTGGCGCTACACTTTGATATTCATCCGATCTGACAGTCTATGTATTTATGTCTTGTCAAGCTTGAGAAATTTCTACCAAATCCAGCAGTGAAAACATGAGGAATTTGGCACAAGTATAAAGCAAGCTGCCACCACACTGAATAACAAATGCAGTGACCGGGTCAAACTTAGAAATATCAGTATCCAGAAACAAAACATTTCTAATGTTGTCAATCATAACGACTTCTATATCGGTGCACACTCAGTTGCTTTAAACATTTGAGGTAAAAAAAAAAAAATTGTCAGCACTGTAACAAGCCTGGTTAAATCTGTTATATCGCTCTATTTCTTCATAAGTACAAACCTGAGAAGAATAAATTTCACTTACCTGCAGCACAGATTCCCATGTCCAGGAAAATCCCAAAAGACAATACAAAGAAGCCAAACAGCATCTTGTTCCTGCTGATCTGCATCCTGAGAGTTAAAAATAGACAGTTCGTGGTTGACGGTGCACCGGAGGGATCACATGGATAAACTTAAATAAATGTCTGTTAAGATCTTTCTTGATACAAATGCAAGCATGTGAATCAAGTCATCACATTAAATAGTTTAAAAATTGACAATCAGTGAGGAGAACATAGATGAGATGGATGTCCTTACCACCTGACAAGAGTCCAAGATGTGACTGCTGGATTGGCACGTCAGGCTACAGACAGACCCCAGTGATACAGCGTGATCTGAAGTTTTGTCAGACTCAAATGTGTTAAGACAGCCAGCGAAGTTTTTGTGGGTGGAGAAAGTGGAAGAATTTTGAAGGGTTGGGAAGAAGCAGCGTGAAACTTACAGCTTCCAAGATGGATTAAAAAGTGGTGATTTGTACTAAAAATAACTCCAAGAAATATCTTAATATAAATGAATAAAAAAATATCTGAGTCACATCATCTTGATAGAGAGCAGTAACATAGTATTTTGGCTAACTATCGTGGGTTTTTATGATATTTATATTTTCATTACATGTGAACAAGGTTGGATATTTGAAGCTCCTGATGCTAGCAACAGGCAGCTCTCACGCAGTGTATGTTACATTTATAGAAACCTACTGCATACATTAAGTTTATGTATTGAAAGTAGAACTGTTGAGAAAGTATACATTTGTTAACCATTATTTATTCAGTGTTGTTGCACTGAGAGGCAATTTCTCTTAGAGCAACAGCCCTCGCTCTTTATCAACTTTTTAATGTAAAAACTGACAGACTAAAATCTTGTGATGCCCCGAAGAAAAATCTAAATGTTGCAACACAAAGAAGAAAAAAAAAGAGTAAAGATATTCTGGCAAAGAACTGAACATAAAACATCTTTTGAGGAGCGTGCTCACTGACCCTGGAAAGATGTCTGAGGCTCAGTGAAGTGTTGAATAAGTAAGAAAGCCTTCATTGTGTCATCGGCACATTTAGAATTAATAAATAAAATCAAACCTAGCAGCATGCATCTATCCATCCATCCAATAGCCATACCGCTTATCCTTACTGGGTCGTCAGTCTATCACAGGGTCATAGAGATTATGATTCATTAAAATTATTAAATTGTTATAAATTCATGTTACAGTTGACATCTGTGCTCTGTCAATAGTTGAAAAACTAGATATCTTGATGTAAGCAAATCATTTTGACTGTTAATGCAGCAGGATACAGCTGACATAATAGTCTCTGTATGTTCACAAGGTATTGAATGACTCCTGTATAACTAGTGGCAAAAAGAGCCAGATTGTGCAGACTAAAAAATTAGTAATAATATATTAATAAATAAAAAAAAAAAAGCCTGTTGGCATGGTAAAATTACTTTATCTCAGCACTGGCACATGATCCTGCTGTAATGTGAAGTAAGTGCTTTTTCTCCTGCCAGTGTTAAGTTAACAAAAATCATTGTTGGCTTTGATAGACCACAAACCCACACCATTACTGTCAAATCCTGTATTAATTGCACCATAAGGTCACAAAATTAACTGCAGTTATTCTAATGGAAGAACTTTTGCCAACGCAGTTTGACAGAAATACTTAAATCTACATTCGATTTTATTATTGTTTCAATGGATTAGTTACAGTGTCTGTAAATGTTATCTCTTTGTATTATAGTCAAAACTGTTTTGAATTGTAGACACTTCCAGGAGCATACACTGAATCACACACTCACATATTTTTATTTTGATTCATTTTTTATTATTATTTAACTGAGGGGACATAACCTTGGAGTCCTGATGTAACATAGTAAAAAGAAAAGAATAAAGCAAAATCCATTTTATGTGTCAGGTAAGTTCATAAATGTGACTTTGGTTTACAGAGGGACACAGTGCACCCACATGCAGTTACCTAGCAACATAAGCATATAGGTATGCAATACACTGATCAGGTAAAAAGGCTATTTTAAACAGCTATTTTAGACTCAAAATATAGTCCGATTGATATTAGGCCAACCCAATATAAATTAGAAAAAAGTGTGAGCAAGACTTTGAAACCGGAGCCTAATGTTTGATAAAAACAGACTGACTCAAGGGCCATTTGCAAGCTTTCAGAAATATCACAGTCTTCATTGGCAGAATTTGCACACAGGTGGATCTGCTGTCATGTGAGTTTAGGAGCCGTTGCAATTTCATCCGCAGCAATTTTTAGATTTTTTTTATGTGTGCTGTCTTAAAAATGAATTCATGATAGTTCATTAATTTGTTGAAAGCTCCAGAAAAAGCTAAAAGCTTTAGTTGGAATTGCTTTGCCAAAGTGCTGTGGCTTAAAAAATAGCAGCGACTGGGCTGATACAGATCCAACAGATCCAGCATTATGACAACTGGGCAAACTCCATCCACTGGTGAAGACTGTGATACCATAACAAGCTTCAGAAAAGCTAGTATGTGGACAAGAGCTGGAGTCCACTGATTGATTAGTTGACCAATAGAAAATGAATCAACTATTATGATAATGTTATATACACCTATGATAGCAAACCGAATGTCTTTGGGTTTAGGACTGTTGATCTGACAAACAATTTGAATTCATCACTTTCGGTTCTGGGAAGTTATAATAGGCATTTTTTCTGACATAGCTTAGACAAAACAATTGACCAGTTAGTAGAGATATCAATCAGCACATTAATCAGTAATGGGAATAATATTTAGCTGCAGTTCCTGCAATCTGAATTGAAATGTTTTAGATCTTGGTTTTGGGAAATAAGATTTACCAACAGTATAACAGGAACAGCGTTTCTATGGCTGTGTCAATCCCTAACCTACAAACCTACAGTTTGTATTAGAAATATACACAATTTCTTTATTATGTATTTATTATTAAATTACAAGCTTATTTCACATGCTTCCCTAGAAATAGCAGGTGTGTAACAGGTACAATATGGGGTCTGGGGAAAAATGAAGATGTAGCCATAAGGCGCGGAATATCTGTGTCGTTGTTTTTCTCATCGCTTCTTTCTGTGATGAGCTTCAGACTGAGTTCGATGAATTCAGTTCCTCAGCTTGACCAACCAGAGCTCGGTGCGCGTTGAGTGCGAGGTGAGGCGGCGACCAGCGATTGGCTGAGGTGGTTTTTTCCAAAGGGGCGTATTTTTCAAGCCATCTTGACTGAATATTTAGCCTCATCCAAGGTACATTAATTTGATATCTTCGGGATTTTACTGCCCCCAAGTTGCTAACTAGCATAGTTTGAAAGGTTTAAAGCACAGCTATGACACCGGGTCGAGTTTGTGTGTTTGACCGAAGTCACGGCGGAGAAGTGAAGTGCTGAAGATGACGCTGTCGCTCCTGAAATTACCGGCTAGCTAAGCTAACGGCTAGCATGTCCGCCTTGGTTGTAGTCTTGTCACTAGCTGACATTTAGCTAGGTGCAGTAATTCTGTTTGGCACTCGCACTGCAGGGGACGATTTACAAGGTAAACGACTCTGGTATTTTCAGTATTTTCTGTGTTGCTTAGAAATTCTGCCGTTTTGTTACACGACTTCTGTGTGTCCCGTCCGACCGAGTAACGTTGTCGCACCAGCAAGAGACAATCTTTTTGCAGGGGTCTGGAGTACAAAGCGATACCCGAAACGTTGCACCTTGGCACTGCCGTGATCTAATGTATACATGCAATTAATTTATGCATTTAGGCACGGTGCATACAGTGCATCTGTTTTCTGGTTGTTTTGGCATGTATAATTGGGCTGCTAATCAACTTGCAATACAAATGTTGTCTCTACTGTTGTGCGCCTAAAATGGCTGACAGATGTTAGATACTCGGGTTGGTATTTAGCGCTCTTCAACCGAACTACGCACAGCAACAAGGAAAAAATAGAGGATGCTGCCATGTCATTGGGCTGAGAGAAATATGACAGTGTTACAGACTCCCGATTGGACCAATGAAGAGAGAGCTGAGCTGCATGTATGCAGGCAGTGCAAGTTGCTGTGGTTGTGTTTGTGCAGCAGGAGTACTTGAGGTAACATGCTGTGTTTTTATTACAGCGGCACCAGAGTTGACCCCTTTGTGCCCAGGAATAAAACAAGTAAACAAATCTTATCAATATTGCTAAATCAGAAATATGATAAATCAGGATAAGAAGAAATTCATTTTAGGCACACAGAGGAATATAAAACCAGCTTTGAGGGCAAAATATAATGCAAATTTGTAACCTATTTATTAATTATTAATGAATATAGGAAACATTTTATAATTACTAGATTATAACATGTTTACAGTGGTTTTCAGCTTCTTACCTGAGTAGCATTTTTATCAAGAAAGTATGCACTGAACATTGACCAGCAAGGAGGTAAAAATAAAGTAATAAACAACCATGGTGTGATAGGAGGGAGCATTGCCCAAATCGATGTCCACACAAACACACATTGTTAGCCACAGTCATACAGTGGTTCATACTGGACAGATGAATGTCAGAGTAACAAAATATATAGTGGATAAATAGTAGTGCTGTTAGGTTTCCAATTGACATCTTGAAACTGAAAATGATTGTTAATTTGAAATTCAACATTTACTTTGGGTGGCAGCAGTGGTTTGATAGCAGATATCAAAATAGCAGCATATTCAGATTCAGATCTCAGGTTTTATTGACTCAATGTCGTGATTACATGGTAGGGAGTACAAACAAACAATAGAGTAATGGCAAAACAATAGCACTCAACAAGAGTGCATCAAGGATTACTTTACCAAAAATACAAAAAAAAAACATCTGCAAAAAGGTCCCTAAATTAGATATAACATTTGGCTTATCTGTTATACTGTTATTCCAAAGTAATTTTTAAAACACACAAGACGGATTGTCTAAATAGGACTTGCAGTACAAATACCTTTTTCCCAATATTCTCATTGCTTGCAGTCTCACATTTAAACAACATGTGATACTCACTACAAAGATTGTTTCTGTCCGAGCTTTTATATTTACCACAGCTTTCAACTGCTTCTGTAAATATCTTGCAGTAATGGAACAAAGTAGGAATTGGTGTTCACACAGTAACTTAAATCACAGCAAAACATTTTTTTTCTCTTCATCTGTTAGGGAGCTGGTGTAAACTCCCATGCGGAAGGTGAGGAGGTGGGAATGTGAGACAGTTGTTTGCGGACTCAACATGGGTAGGGGTCGAGGCAGAGGGAGAGGAAGGGGCAGGGGATCATCTGGCCAGCTGCGGCCCCCCTCGCCCTACAGACTGCAGCTCTCTCCTTCCAGGGAGACTTTAACATACGCTCAGGCACAGAAAATAGTGGAAGTGGACCTGGATGGAAGGCTCCATCGGATTAACATCACAGATCCTCTGCCGGTCATAACCGAGGACGAGATGATGGCTCAGGACATTGCTGAGTGCAACAGCAACAAGGAGAACAGTGAGCAAACGCAGAGTAAAACCAGATCGAGTAGGAAACCATCAAACAGTAAAAGCAGGAGGAGTGGTAAAAATACATCTCATCAGAACCAACGGTCTGGCTCCCAGCAGCACACAGATGCTACTAATTCCCTCCAGCACCCATCCAACCAAAGCCCTCTGCCTGAGCCCACCTTCCGGGTGCTGAGTTCAGTTTGCCCTTCAGAGGCGCCTCCTCTCCCTGCAGCGTACTACCGCTACATAGAAAAGTCAGGGGAGGAACAGGACAGTGTGGCTGAGTATGACATGGATGAGGAGGACCTGGCCTGGCTGGAGATGGTGAACCAGAAGAGGGTGTCTGACGGTCATGCCTCTGTGTCTCCAGACACTTTTGAGCTGCTGATTGATCGTCTGGAGAGGGAGTCCATCCTGGAGTCCCGTAGCCAGGCTCTGTCCCAGAGCGCAGTCGATGAGGATGCTTTCTGCTGCGTCTGCCTGGATGACGAATGTCTCAACAGTAATGTCATCCTGTTCTGTGACATCTGCAACCTGGCCGTCCACCAGGAGTGTTATGGTGTGCCCTACGTACCTGAGGGCCAGTGGCTGTGCCGCTGCTGCCTGCAGTCCCCCTCCCGTCCTGTAGACTGTGTGCTCTGTCCCAACCGAGGAGGTGCCTTCAAACAGACAAGTGATGGACGCTGGGCTCATGTTGTCTGTGCCATATGGATCCCGGAGGTGTGCTTTGCCAACACAGTGTTTTTGGAGCCTGTTGAGGGGGTCAAGAACATCCCTCCTGCTCGCTGGAAGCTCACCTGCTACCTGTGTAAGCAGAAAGGCAGAGGAGCATCCATTCAGTGCCACAAAGCGAACTGTTACAGGGCCTTTCATGTCACCTGTGCCCAGAAGGCCGGCCTTTTTATGAAGATAGATCCGGTCCGTGAGACGGGTGTCAACGGTACCACCTTCTCTGTGAAGAAGACTGCTTTCTGTGAGCATCATTCCCCTGTTGGCTTTCGGCGCGACGGGTCGGGAGATGAGTCAGTTGAAGGAAGACTGGTGGGGGGCAGAGGGAACCGGGGTCAAAGGTCATATACTCAAAGCCCCCCCTCGCCACCAAACAAGAAGGCTGCCAAAGGCCAGAAAAAGAAGAATACAAAAGGGTCTGGTGGGTCAACACGTCGCTCAAATGTGCCTGTGCTGCTTGTGCCTCAGATCCCGTCTCACAGGTTTGACATTTGAATATTGTTGGAATTTACATAACCCAGCATGTCCAGTTAATTTCACTGCAGTGTAAAAGAGGTTATTTATTCTTCCACTGATCAATAGGAAACACGTCTCTTATGTAATTTGGTTTTGACCCAGTGCAGTTAATCAAGTGTCTGTAAACATATTTTTATAGACAATTATTGTTATTTTAAATCACCTTATGTCAAGTCAGTTGTGTTATTATGACCAACGGTATTATCACATAGGTTTTAATGTATAACTTTTACATCTCCACAGGCTAAACAAGATCTGCACAGGAGCTGAAGTCCAGAGAAAAAATCAGTTCATGCAAAGGCTTCATAATTACTGGTTACTGAAACGTCAATCACGAAATGGGATGCCTTTAATACGCCGACTTCATTCCCATCTACAGGCCCATAGGACAGCAGAGCAGGTGAGCAGAGAGATTATGGACAGTACATATGTTAAAAAATATGTTTTTTTTACATAAAATTTAATTTAATATGAACTATATATTTTAATATTATTATTATTATTTTTTTTTATTTAATATTAAATACATAGTTCTGTCGTGTTCATAGTTTTGCAATCACATGGCATATCACAGAAAATGGCTTTGAATTAGTGAAAATGGAATCCATCAGCATTTTAGGTCTTGTAGGTCTGTCGTATTTTAACACTTTAACTGTGCCCATTACTCAGACTTGTTTAAAACTGGTATCCAGAATTAATTTATACATCCATCTGTGTGGTTGAGTATTATGAAATATAGAAACCAGCACATTTACAATAACATTCGCTAGAAAGTGAGGGATTCAGAGAACCAATAAAGTCTGTTCAGAACAGTCAGTCACACCATGTTTGTATTCTCACACACTGAAATCAAGCATAAGCCCAGACATCACACTTTGCAATAGCTGATTCAGATAGATGGCAGGCTTCCACGCAAGCCTTCACTGCTCTGTCACCTTTGCTGCAGACCTCTCGCTGTAGCAGAAGGCAACAGCGTGTAAAAAGTTATAGATGCTGGTTTCAAGCTATTGCTTGCTCACTCACTCACATAATGCCAGGGGATGACTTAAGCTGTTTTGACCCTCAAGTGCAGGTAAAAAAAAAGATTCATCCAGAGTGGTTAAGATGATAAAATACAATGTTAATTAGGATGGATTTTAAAGCTGAATCAGAAATCTGATCTCTTTGTATTTGTTCCCTTGTGTCCAGAGGGAGCCTGATGAGAAGCTGTCTGCTGCAAGAGAGGAGCTTCGATATTGGCAAAAGTTGAGGCAAGACCTTGAGAGAGCCAGACTTTTGGTGGAGCTGATCCGCAAGCGAGAGAGGCTAAAGAGAGAACAGGTGCGTTATAGAGGAAGTGTGAGGTATCAGACAAGCTATAATTATTAAAGGTATTTTAATAATACTCCTATTAGTATTGCCATTTACGAACATGTCTGTTAGAGCAGCAGTAAACTCTGTTCTCTTCAGCATTCCTGATTCATTTGAACCTTTAAAGAGTGACCTTGTATTTCCTCTCCTCTACCCTGTGTGTTTACGTCATCTCTCTCCAGATGAAAATTCAGCAGGCTGCTCTTGAGTTGAAGTTGACCCCAGCACTGATGCTTCTCCGATCCACCTTGGACCAACTGCAAGAGAAGGACACGGCCAAAATCTTCTCTCAGCCTGTCAATCTGTCAGAGGTTGGTGCAGTTTGAAAACAATCTTCTTAAATACACAGTTTTCAGTCAGCAGCATATTTACTCTGGCTTTATGATGCCTCAGCTAATTTTCTGATTATAATGATTCACTGAGGTCCCAGATTACTTGGAGTTTATTTCCCAACCCATGGACTTCTCCACCATGCGTACCAAACTGGAGGGACATGCCTACTGCTCCATCACAGACATAGAGAAGGACTTTAACCTCATGATTTCCAACTGCCTCAAGTACAACTCCAAGGACACCATGTTTCACAAGGCAGCTTTACAGCTGCGGGAGGTGGGTGGAGCCGTCCTCCGCCATGCCCACAGGCAGTCTCAAAGTATTGGCCTGGACCCCAACACGGGCATGCATCTCCCAGAGGCTCCAAACAAACATGGCTTCTACCACTGTACGTGGGATGATGGTGAGTTGAGAATGAGATCTAGCTATTTCTTGATGAACATAACCCACATGCCTTAACTATTCTCATGCCCTTTTCTTCCTCAGTCGATTCTCTGCTGGACCCAGAGAACAGACTGCACTTAACAACAGACGAGCAGCTGAAGGCCTTACTGGATAAACTGGACATGGTTACATCCATGCGCACCAGTGGTGGCCGAACCAAACGCATAAGGCTTCTGCGCCGGGAGATCAACACTCTCAGACAGAAGATGAACCAGCAGAAGCAGCAAAACACTCAGTCTGTGAATGGTAATGACATGGAGGATGAAGGAAAAGAAGAGGAAGAGGAAGAAGAGGAGGAAGAGGAGCAGGATGAGGAGGAAGAGGAGAAGGAAAAGAAAACAGAGAAGGCAAATATAGTGGATAATGGACCTTTGACTGCAGTGTCCACCTCTGGGCCAGGTAAAATTATTTTTACTCTTTATAATTTAGATACTTTACTTAAATGCAGTTTGGCTGCACTGCACAGTTATAAATGACTTATGATTACTGCTGCAGCTGACAATTATTACCGTTACCGTTGTTTACGATTAATAGATGAATCATTGTCTACAACGTGAAATAGTGAAGAAGTGAGTCCAATGTGGTCTAGGAAAACCCCAAACATTCAGTTTACAGTGATATAAAACAGAGACATGCAGCAAATCATTACATTGTAGAGCCTGCAACCAGTGGATTTTTGGAGATTAATTATTAATTATTTAATTATTTCAGCTGTATTTATGATCTTGAAATAAATTTCTCTTTGATGCAGATGACTCTCCACCTGTGTTAGAGCTTACTTGCCCAGTGTCATCACCACTGCCAGGAGATGCTCCTCTTGAGCCTCCTGTCCTGGGTATTGTGACCGGAGGCAGGAGGTCTCCAGGGCGCTCCTACAAGCGCCAGAGATCATCCCGCAGTGGGAGCAAAAGCCAAGGTGAAGATGAGGCTGAAGTCGGTGAAACACCATCTTCACAACCAGAGGCTGTTCATGAGGTTACACCACTGGGAACACCCCCAACTCTGCCTTTGGCTGGGGTTGGTCGTCGTACGTCTGTTCTGTTTAAGAAAGCTAAAAATGGGGCAAGAATGGCAAAAAACAAGTCCCCACCACAACAGAATGGGAAAACGTCTGAAAGTAAAACCAATGGGTTGGAGAGCACCCCTGCTAGTCCAAATTCACCCAGTGTGACCAGCATTACCACCTTGCCTCCCACTCCAAATGCCTCCCCTGCACCTCCCTCTCCTTCCTCGCACCACCTGAGGTCCAGAGGCCTCAGCTCAGAAAGTGACACAGACAAAGTCCCTCCACCACCCAGAGAAGCAGGTATGGACAAAATGGCTCACTTAAATTCTGAGACCGACTCTTGAGATTCATAAAGTGGATATCTGTCATGAATTTATTTGTGTTTGTGCTAGGTCTCGCAAATGGAAAGCACACCTCTGCAGACCATGATGATGACGACCAAACATTAAAGTGAGTATGCAGATATTCATAATCTCTGTTGGTATTGAGTTTTAGCTTTTCCTTCGTAATAAATTGTACCTCAGCTGCTGCAATCAATATTTTTATATTAATAGTGAATCACACTGCAGAAAATGATCACCTGACTGCAGATCTACAGAGCTTTATTAAGTTTCAGAGTTTCAGCTTTAGTGTCTTGTCCACAACTTAATTGTTTTAGGTCACTCTCACCTCACTCATAATTGACATGACTCCAAATGAATGCTACTGTTGCTTTGTATCTGCTGGATGTGTCAATAATCAACTGTTTTCTAACTAGTTTGAGTGTCATAAAAACTTAAAAAGTGATAATCAATGTTGTGTTCACAACTTGACACAAAAATGTGCTTTTGCAGGTTAAAAACTCAGCCACCTCTCTTGTTTTTTTTTTTTCTCCTCTTGTTTACATCCGTAGTGTCTCCCCACCCAAACGTAGTCGGGGTAAACCTGCATTGGCCAAAGTCCCTAGCAGTGAGAATGGAGACATCTCTGGGTCTGGTGTGTATCAAGAGAGGGCAATCAAAATACAGTGAAATGGCACTGTCTTTGTGTGCTTATTGGATGTGTAATGCAAGATTATACACCAAAAGTTTAGTGTTTTCATGACCAGTTGAGTTTTAGGTTTGGGCTCAAGAGCTGTCATGAATACAAATTAATTGTACATATTGGAATATCCTGTTCACAGGAAAGTCTACACTTCTGTGTTTAGATAGTGAGAGAGAGCTTGCACCACTGGACCTAGTTTGGGCCAAATGCAGAGGATATCCCTCATACCCAGCAATGGTGAGAATAGATTCAAATATTTTTGTTCACGCACAGAAGGGTAAAATGATTCAATGTACTGTAACTGACAGAATCTACTGTTACAGATTGTTGACCCAGACATGCCCCAGGAAGGGCTCCTGCATAACGGCATCCCCATTCCAGTGCCTCCTGTGGAGGTACTTAAACTGGGCGAGTGGAGGCAAATGGACGAAGGCGAAAAGCTCTTCCTAGTGCTCTTCTTTGACACCAAAAGAACTTGGTAAGATTCAGACAAGGAGGAGAAAGCAAACACTGAATTTCACAACAATCAGGAGCAGTTTTGCTCACTCTGAAAATTGTCCCTCTTGGTTTTCAGGCAATGGCTCCCTCGTAACAAACTACTGCCACTGGGGATGGATGACACTGTAGACAAACTACGCTTAATGGAAGGAAAGAAACCAAGTGTTCGCAAGTCTGTACACACTGCTTATGACCGAGCCATAGTACATTTAAACCACGTGAGAGGAAATCTTAACTTCACTCCCTCCAATTTTATATAAATTTTAGCTGAAACATTTTATCATCTAAACAGGCTGCCGGGTTATATATGTAGAAGCTTCATCAATGGTCTGAAAAAGGTGGAAAAGTAAAATTAAGGATTACCAACATTTCCAGCAGTTGATGGTATTTAAAGGTTTTCTGCATAGAACCGATGCTGTGGTTTTTAAAATGGAGAGAAAAGGTGCTTGAACATATTTTTGTAGATGAATTTGTTCATTTATTCACGTAATTTTTTTTTTAACGGTTTTACACAACCACTGTTGCTATTTGTTCATATAAAGTTTTTATTTTAGGCCAAAGTGAGTTGAGACTTAAGTGAGAAAAGTGTAAATATTTCATTGTGAAAGGGATTGTCTTGATTCAAAATATATTTAGATTGTAATTGCCGTAGAAATGTCACTGTGTTTATTGAAGTGAAAGTCCCACTTAATGTTCATATCATATCTGGACTAAGTGGATATTTTTATGGGTGAAAATTTAAATTTCAAGCCAAAATTGTCTTTGGAAATGCAAGTGGTACTGGTAATATTAAATAAAACATTTATTTAACATTACCAGTATTTTCCAAATGGATGCAAAAAGGCACCAAACTAGAAGTAAAGACTATAGTGTACCTTATGTGTTTTAATCTGCAGAGGTGGTATACTTACCTGCTAAAGATGCCTTAATAAATGTTAAGGTCGCAAACAAGTATACAGAAATAACTTAAAAGGCAGATTTAAGTGCTGAAGAAGGCATGGTATTGCCGAGATCATTTAAGGTTGAAACTACATATGTGTCATTCTAAAGCGCTCCTGCATTCTTTGTTTACTCTGGAAATTTAAAATAATAATGTATATTTCAAATTATCCTTCCATTGAATCACATGGTGTCTGGCCTTTTACTTACTGTTGAAATATTATTCAAAAACAAAGTCATCATCAAACTTGCTAGAGCTGGCAGTGACACTGAATTTAAAGCTTAGCCTCAAATAAATGTATCCTACATTTGTCTCCTAGTATATGTTTTGGGTGTGTACACATTTTATTCAAAGGTTCTGACAATTGCTCTGTAGAGCACAATAGAAGTACAATACAATGGATTCAAATGAATAGAAATACTGATGATTGGTCAAATGGCTGCAAGTGCAAACATTCTTGAACTTTTAGTCCAGCTATGATGTGCTGTGGGTGGGACTTGAGAGGTTTTTACTTATTTTTCCATATTGTGAAACTGTATTATGATACTAGAATGTTGGAGTAACCGGTGCAGCTACTTGGTTAGTAAGATGTGATGCCACTACATAGGTGAAGCTGATTATTTTGTGGTTATTATGACAAAGTCTACTGCAATCACTCACTGAAAACTTGCAATTATTTGCAAATCTGGCTGAAATGACTTGAAAAGCACAATCGGTCTGTTTTTAAAAGAAAAAAACTTGTAGGATTGGTGACTCCTGGAGCCATATGTGTGGCAAAAACCTTGTGTGTGCGTGTGCGTGTGTGTGTGTGTGTGTGTGCGTGTGTATACAGTATATACATATATGTATACAAACTAAATGTAGTAAAGGTGCATGTGTATAGTTTTGTAAATATGTAAATGTATGTTTATATTGGCTTACATGAAGTAATTTAAGGAATGCAAAAATCAAATTTAGATTTTAATTTATAATTTGTGGCAGTCGAGAGTGTTATTTAAAAAGTAAAATATTGAAAAGATTTATGTATGATGCTACGTAGCTCTTTGTAATAGTGATGGTATTCACCAACATGTCAGAACATATTATCTAGAAGTGAGGTGGCACAAGACCTGAGCTCTGTAGGCAGCAGTGACGCCTACAAGAGGTTTTTTTGTTTTCCTTGGTGGCAAGGGAGATTTTTTGATCTTGTCATTTGAAATGTACTGCAAGATCGGTGAATCTGCCTGAGACAATATTTTCTCATACAAGAATAAATGCTGTTTGAAACAACTGTATGTGTGTAATTTTTAAGGAGGAGCTGTGTCTGTTTGATCAGTTTTATCGCACTGTAGAATCTTTATTTCCCTCAAGTCAAGGTATCAGTAAGTATAAGAAGATTAGACAGAAGCTAAAGTTCACCCACATTTCTAAACTGAATACATCAGCCCTGTTTGACTGCCTGACCCATTTTAAAAGGCAGAATTTACAATAAGTCTAATCTTCACAGCTTCCCACGTTATCTCATAATACACTGTGTGCTGGTCAGTTAAAGTGGTCATATTTAACTTGTCAAGTGAGCATATTGTGTATATCAGCTACTTTTTTGGGTCATCAGCCACTGTTAACTTGTACTATATGACATTAGTTTGACCAATGAAAACAGCTGTTGTAATGTTGTAAATAATAGAAAGCCAGACATAGACAAGACTTAGTTCTTGTAAGCAGCCTTGGTTTGTTATGAGTCATTGCAGGTAACACTTTTATTACAGTGATATACCATTACCCTTGTACAGTATTTGCCATGTGTTCACAATGTGTTTGTTAAACATCACAGCTTGTACTCTAAACATGTTTATCTTAAAGCTTCTCCAAGTGTATTTCTGGTGTTAACACTTTGCCGACTGTTTAAAGGGAAGTTTTTTGAGACAAGATTTTGAGTGACACTGCCAAACACATGAGTTTTTGATTTCTGTGAGGCTATATTGTTTAACTTAAAATGGTTCAGACTGACAGACTGAACCTTTATTTGGGACACAACAAACGACACTGATTAATGAAATGTGATTAAAAGTGTCAATGAAATGCTGGTAACGCTTTATTTTACGTTTTAATTTCCTATGGTGTATCCTGGAGAGAACTATGTGACTTTGTACAAATTGTAGGAGGGGATACCTGCCTCGATTAAAAAAAAAAAAAAAAAAAAAAAAAAATTGTACCAAACTAAATAGATTTTACCAGGAAAACTCCTAGAACATTATTACGTAAATTACAGACCTGCAAAAGCAAACATTACTTAATACTAATTTTTCATCTGGTAGATAATAAATGAAACTTATTCACTACATCTCTTGGACAAGTGTACATTTGTGAAACCTTGGATTTATTTCATAATACTATAGACATATTCTTAAGCCTTGGAAAATTTCTCAGAGACACAAGGATGAGGCTACTGTTTATAGACCATCTTTACAAAACTATTATCCAAAAAGAGAAGTACCTGAACTCACTACATCAGGTGTCAACTGATAATTCAACAAGAAGCATCTGCAGTATCTGTTCTTCACCTAGTAGATGATGACATGGTTTGACCTCTGTCAATGAAAACACTAACAATGAAAATGTTTATTATGTAAAGGATAATGTGTAACAGGATGAGATTTCCTACTTGTTTTCTGCCCATAATGTAACATGAATGAAACCTGATGGTTTTAATTTGAGTGGAAACATTAATGGGATATAAAACAACACCATGTTTTCAAGTTCTGTCACAGGGATGTGCAACCGATGCATAACACATGGTGGCTCATCACTGCTCTGGCAGTCCCACTTGTTATTCCGGTTTATGCTGAGCCCAAAAACACAACATACTTTCAATTCTTGCATATCCAGTTTTTTAACATTGGGATGTTTTTGTGTCATGAAAAAAAAAATCTATATGTGATAACTAGTTTGAGAAAGGTAGTTTAAGTTCATTTTTCTCCTCCTCTTAACTTACACAAGAAAGAAAAAAATCTCTCTTGTTGCAGTAATAAAACAATATAAAAACATTTAAATATAATTGCAATTACATTCTACCACAGTTCAATTTAAAACGTACTAATGCTGTTTTGCCCTGACTGTTTCTGATCGAAAGCAGTGATGCGATGACATGCTTTCGTGTTAAGGTAAGGAAATAATACTAGCTTCAAAGAGATCATTCCTTCTTTAAATAGTGTAAAATGTAGTGTTTGATTCCAGTAGTCAATGTCTGTCAAGTCCAACAGGTGACAAAACAGGGTTCAAAAATATCTTGGAACCAGTGTACAAACTATTGTTGAATGAGGCAGAGCCGCCACTATTGTAGCACTAAGAGAGTCCTATAGAAGAGATAAGAAGCCGTTATCTGTGGAGTCTTGCTGGTCAGATTTGCCACCTCGAGAGCTCTTGCTGGGGTTTGGGGTGGTCGAATACTTTGGGGGGTATCTGATGAAGAGACGGTCCTCCTCCTTTTTAATCCACCTTAGAAGCTTAGTGATAGCTGTAATAGCACAGGCCTTTGTCACCAGAGGACTGAAGCAGGTGTACAGCTCAAATTTACTTGTGACCTACAGTGGAGAGGAAAATGAACAATTTAGGTGAGCGCATCAAAGCGGATCTGAAAAGAAGCTGCAACAATTTGTGACTCAGTGTGTTTACGTGAACATTAGTAACTGGGTTACAGTCTGCCATCCAGTAGGCTGTTTTCTTAAATGTCATGTAAATGAGAAACCCACTTTCCATAATCAGGGTAGGGAATTGGAGAACCCTGATTTCCACAGCTAGATTCTGCTGGAAAATGCTGATTTCTGTAAATACATAACTGGGTTTTTCTGATTGGCTTATTACAAGCACGAATTTGGAGGGTGAAATATTCAGATAGGAAGAGTATTGCTGTGGCAGCAAGAAGGTTTAATGAAAGGAGAGATGATTATGCGTGTATATGTCCTCATGTTCAACATAATCCCATCCAAAGTCTGAATTAAACTAAAACTAACAAAGTAGATTCTACAATAACTCCACCATTGAATATTTGACTATTAGTAAAATTCAGACACATTTACGCCATGTAGAGCTGCCATGATTAGTCAAATAACTGATTAGTGATTAATTTTATTAAAAAATATAATGATTAACGAAAACATCTATGGGCTGTTGGTCAGACAAAACGTAACATTTAAGATTGACTTGGGCTATGGGAAATTTTAAAGGGCATTTTTCACTATAATCTGACATTTTACAGACAAAACGATGAACTGAGAAAATAATCGGCAGATTATTCGATAATGAAAATAATAATTTGTTAGAACCCTAGCGCTGTGCAAGACTGTGCTCAAGACTTCAGAGATAAAAATTCAAATTCATATTAAACGATTAACAAACAGACATGGGTGAAAACATAACCTCCTTGGTAATAAGATCAATGTGGGGGAGGAATCCAATTACTGACCTTCTGCATGTATGCATAAATTTACAGTGAATTTGGACAAATTTGTCCAGTTACCTACATAACCTGATTTCTTTTGAATAAGCTAGATTCCTGAGTATATCCTGTAAACTGTAAAGTACATATCTATAAGCACATCTACATACCCAGGCTAGCAGAGTTTCTCTCTCTGCGACGTGGTAGATGAGCTTGAGGGGCCGTGAGGTGCTGTGGATGCGGCTGTGCATATAACGATAAAGGTCGAGCAGTCTCATTTTCTCCTCTTCACTGCTGTACGGTGCCTCCATCTCTGGGCTACATGCAGCAACAAAACGTAGCATAAAGGTTACAGACAGAAAAGAAAACTTTTTGCTATATTGTTCTGATTAATGATAAGTAAACAAATTTGTTATTACTATTTGACGTGTAGTGCTGTGATTATTTGCATAATTTCATTTTCAAGGTTTGGATTGGCTGCTGACTCATGTAATAGGTCACCTAACTCTTTCAGTTCAGCTCATCAAGAGATAAGTGTAGTGACATGGCAGGATTAGTGGAGTGCTTTTTAATTTCTGTGCCCTTGTAAGTGGTAGCCCTATTACAGAAACCCTTTTATTCTGAGGTACTCAATAAAAAACAGGACACTGTAATTTGTAAACACCTACTACTCCAAGCTGTGGTTTTTTTTAGATGGGCTTCCTCTTACACAAGGTATTTATACGGTGCACAAGCCATGGCCTTCATGTAAAATATTTCTAAGCTAATGTTATATCACAAACAATTAAAAAAAAAAAAAAAAAAAAGATATTATGAAAGACAAATATCACTGTCTAGCATTAAGTGCATTTTAAAATACTTTACAAAAGCATAAAATACATAACTATTTTTTGTTCATTTTTTAACTATAAAAATTGACGGCTCACAAGTCCCTTCAGTAATTGCACGGACAGTGACAGATACACAAACACACAAACACACACCTGGTGAACTGAGAAAGCTGGCGGTAGTTGTCTGGAACGTCAAACGGCTTGTACATGAAGTGTCTGAGGTCTGAGACGCCCACCTGGCTCACGCTGTATGACTGGGCTTTGGCAATGAGGCTCAGGGAGTTCTGAGCCACCATGGCCTCCTCTATCTTCCTCTTGCACTCAGCTACAGCGTAGAAAGCCTCCTTGTCTGTCGAGAGCAGCAGCAAACAAACAGTGCATTCTGGAGGGTCCAGGTAAGAAATGTATGCATAAAAGTAACAGTCAGGATTAAAGAGGGGGAGGCAGATGGGAGTCCAGATCTCCCCAGCCTGAAAGGCAGAGGAAGCTCCAATGAGGTTGAGCAGGAGATGGACGTCAGCAGGCTCCAGTCTGGTGTCCTCGATGACGGTCTTCTCTTGTACAATGGTGAGCAGCTGGTTTTTGGCGATGAGGATGGAGAAAACCAGATTGGGCGTGATAGCTTTCTGCAGGATCTGGCTGAGAGAGTCCCTGAGAGAGGAGGCTAGGGGTAAGCAGTGTATTGCTGAGAGGAGGAAGCTGGGGTCTGAATCTACCAGGTTGAGGAGGCCGTCCAGGATCTTCTCTGAGCCTGCCAGGAGTCTCCTCAGGTCATAGTTTTTCTTGTGTTCAAAGATGCGAGATATGCTGGCCTGCGTTAGCATGCTGATAATCTGATAGTACACGTAGAGGAGCTCTCCACGCAGCTGCTGCTCAGACTGACGACTGCTGGAGACGCACACAAGCACTAGGGGCCCTTTCTGTAGGAACACCACAGTGTGCTCCTCTGAGGGAAGGAAGAGAAAACATCGGCAAAATAAGGATGATTCTGAAAGCACCAGTGAATGTCAACTAACAGCACACCTACATGCTCAATGTCTCTGCACTCAAAAATACTGCACATCTTTCAGGCTTTGTCTTTAAGTGTATTTTCAAATTAAAACACTGTATTTCAAGTAAACACAAAGCAAATGTAAAACAAAACTGTAAATGCCCTGAATTTCTACTTGCTCTTCGTTTTTCTCTCCATTGTACAGCACTTTTTGTCAACTGGCAATAATTAATTTGCCCTTTATAGCAAGCCAGAGCTACTGCAGTCCACTGACCACCCCTTCCCACAGTCCTCTGCAAAATTTCTACACACATTAGAGAATAGAATATGTCTGATCACCTGTGAAATATCCAGTGGAAATTTACAATAATATTACAAAAAACTATGTGGGGGGAAAAAAAAAAAATCACACTCATGCTCTTACCTGAATAAACTGAGCGGATGATATTATCGCTACTTTGGACAAAGGACACCAACGCCATCATGACTCCCATTGTGGATGAAAGAGCCTCTTCACTGCCATAACGGGAATAGATGGGTTTGCCTGCTTCACTTAGCACAAACACATGCTTCCTGTGCTGCCGCCAGCTTTCAGCTGTCACATCCTCATCACGATGAGACATGAAGGCAGGAGATTCCTGGGTGCCTGCCTCCAACAAGGGAGATGACCTTCCCTTTACACCTATACCTTGCTCCTCCAGTTTGGCCTTGGCCAGCATTGTAACCACAAACTCTCCAGAATCGCTCTGGTTATTGTCTATGGCAGCGTCCTCAGTTCCTCTGTCAGTTGTCTCGAGCGATTCATTGTTCTGACACTCAGAGTTTTCTGCTGCCTCAGTCTCTAGCTTTTTTACCTGGTTAGAAAGGGGCTCTGCATCCGGACTATGTTCCTGCGCTGGAACATCTGACAGGTGCAAATCTGCAGGCTCCTCTTTCACAACAGTGGTACTGTCGTTTCTCTCCACCGGATCAGGAAACATGTGATTGCCCAAGAGGGAGAGAGATGTTGCCAAGGTGTCAGCTAAGATGAAAACAAAATTAAATTATAAAATGAGTGATGAAAATGAAGTCATGGGCACCAAAGATTCAAATGACTTTAATAATAGATTATATAATTTATTCACCAGGTGGGTTGCTCTCTGAGGGTGGATCACAAATCTTCACTCCCTGTGCCTCTCCTTCTTGATGATTGTCTTTCTCCATGATACCATCCCAGTCACTGGAGATCAAATAAAAACACACTATAACCAAACAATTCCAAACAAACAGCTTTACATTCAGTTTAACTCAGTGGCTGAACCCTGGGAGAGCATGCATCTTGAGACTCTTATGAATAGGAGCACTCATAATGGACCAGAGAGAGGGTCACATGATGACAGAGGAAAACTGGTTACAGAGCAGAATTATAACTCCAAGATGCCGGACAGACTTGGGAATTCAAGACCGATTACAACTTCCAGCAACTCGGCTAATGCTACACCACAGATACACGACAGAGACACAAGTAACCGTTGTTAAGTAACCAAGGAGCAAACGTGTGTGTAGTACTAGCTAAAGTAACTTATGAAGCTAATGATACCTTCTCTGCTAATTTGCACGACGTCGAGAAAGCTTACTTTTGAATGTCCACAGATGTTTGACTGTGAATTCCGATACAGCTCTGTAAATGTTGGCTATAGTTACACAGCTAACACCGCCTGCTAGCAAGCGACACACACACACACACACACACACACACAGATCAATTTCATGGCCTTGGCTTAACAGTGAGCAATGCAAGCAACCGTGGTCAACAAAAATTAGGCAGATAAAGACACGTAAGAAAACTTACGATTTCTGAGGCGTCAAAACGTTGGGTTAAATGTGTAATTTGCCACATTAACTTTCATCGGGAGCCCAGTTGCAGACAGGCTGTCAAGAATGAGGGCAGAAAACAAATTTTCCTCTTACCACAGCAGACATCCGGAATCTCTCATGACAAGCTCAGCTGACCAATCAGGTTGTTCGCTGGCTCAGACTAGTCCCGCCCCCTTATGGTACGTTTCAGGCAAAAAAATAAATAAATAAATAAATAAATATTGATGTACTGTGCGAGATTATAACATTATTTTTATCTGGGTAAGCTAAATATGCCACATTGTGCAGTTTTTTGTTGAAAGACATCAGAAATAAACATATGTGAATTGCATGGCTTTCTACAACAAAATTATAAACATTGTTGGCCACTTGCCTTTTCAGCGACAATATCCTGTTTTAGAGAAAACGTAGATACGATCTTAGTAGACCCACAGCGGCCGTGGCGGTACGCACAGAGTTCAGAGTAGTTTCCCACGTAAATATTATGGAGAACAGTGGAAACTTTATGCTTTTACACGCTATTCAGCCGCAGGTTGGGTCTTCAGTGGTTTCTAGTCATCTGGCAGAGGTCTGCTGTATGTCCGGTGGGATAAAATGTTTGTCCTAGAAACGGTGGCTTTGCCCTGGGCATGCATTTTATCACTCAGTGCCATAAAGCAGACATGTGTGCGGTCACAAAAATAAAACGCGTAAAATAGTAACGTTGCGTTTGCGTAGACATTGCTGTTAGGATAAAGTACTGAGAGCTATGAGCGATGTTGCTATTGCGGATTGGTGACAGAATTATTTTTAATTTGAAAAATGTAATAGGTTTGTGTGTATAATAGACACTGCTATAGTCTGGTCCAGCAAGACTGAAACGCTTAGTTCAGCTAGAAGAAAAATAAAATAACTGTATTTTTTTGAAGGATGTTTACGTTGTGAGGTGGCGGAGCTACGTAATTACGTCATTTCCGATTCCCCAACCCTCTCCAGTCGTAAACATCGTAACGGTAGAGATGGCGACCGGGATATCCAAAGCTACATAGCCAAAGCGATGTTTTTGAAATTGTTCAACGGGCACAAAGTTCACCCCGTTGGTTTCACATTAGCTGGATAACTGGACAATATGGAGGAACCGTGGGACTTTGAGTTTTTATCCCGCATCGCTGACAGCTGCTTGTCGTTTCTCTCCGAGTTTGTAGACGACTGGCTCGCCAATGATATGAGGGTCTCCATATTCAAGATCTTACTAAGCTGGTTAATTTTTAGTCTTATCGCAATTCACTTTGCATGGAAAGTCTACGGGAATACAGTGAACGATATGTATTACAGACAAGGTGAGCTTTCTTCGTCTTTATCCGTCTTGCTTGCGTAACTTGTGCTAGCTACGTTAGCTTCATTTCTGTCTGTGTTGATGCTCAGGGACTGGACAGAACGGAGGCACACCTGACACAGCACCTCACCTGAGTGGATGGTAGGTGTCCAAGCATCATGTGGCCTCCCCTCCTCACACTCTCTCTGATATCTCACTGCTTCAGTTTGGTTGGGTCAGTATTACTGCAGGTAGCCAGGTGTGAGATCTTTCTCCTGTGTTTATCCAGTCCCCATAACATTGTAAAGTGATGCTGCCTTTAGTTTGAAAGTTGGATGGAGACAGTGTAATTATCTTCTCTCAACTGAAGCCTATTATTATTCTGTCACTGATGATGGAGGGGTAGAAATGTGTATCACTCTTACAGATGATATCTTAGTTAATAACATTACTTTTTGTAATTTTTTTTGGTTATTGTTTTGCTGACAGTAACATTATGTTATTCTTGCAGGGAAAGCAAAGCAGGAGATACTCTGAAGACTCATCGAGATTAACAGGACAATGGGCTCGGACTTTGAACTTTTGGGCCTTATCCAAGTGAGACCTGGACAGTTAACATCTCCCAGAGACACTGACTGCACCCAAGTTTTCTGAAAAGCATCATCTTCAGTGCATTCAAGATGTATGCACCCTCTGGCAATCGCCTGGAGAAACTTTACAAGCATACCAGCAGTGTCTTACTGATATCCCCTAAATTGACCATATAGTGCTGTAACATATTTATTTTGGTTTGTCAGCTTTGGTCATTGAGCATTACTTTATTCTGCATAAAACCTTTTGGCTTCATGGTCAACTTTTTTCATTTCTTTCAAGAGGCTTCAGTACAAATATGAAAAATATTGATGGGTTTGAATTGGGTGGATTTGAATGGTGTATGGAAGGAAAAAATATTCTCAAAGTCAGAACACACCAGCTGATGTGGACAGGTTTTTTAATGGTAAGGCTGAATTGCATCCGCAGTAGGAAGTGTATAATGACAGCAAGTGCTGTGCACATGTCTAGTTGTGAATAGTTATGATTCCTTATGGTGGACAGGATCATTTTTTATCACTGCTATTTCAGAAATAATCCATATGGTTTGAAGATTTTTCTGGTACAATTTTAACAACCGCTGTTTCTCATAACATGTTGTTGTTAGCTTGCATGCACTTCATGGGAATCAGAATACCTGTGTTGAGGTATCACCGCTTTTGACTTTTTCATGTGTCATTCATCTTTTAACATTAACTCACAGCAAACACCTGTGTCAAAGTGAAAACATATCTCTGCAGATTGATTAAAAATAAGTACAAATATAAAATGATTAATTACACATGCACATTCATCCCATTTATAACATCCAAAGTGCACAGTGGAATAGAAATCACTTGTGTCTAATAAGTGTGACAGATGATTTAATGATTTTCACCTGGATGCAACACAAGCTGTTGCTTAATTGCCTAGAAGAACCTACTCAAGGTCTGGACTATATCACAATTCACCAGAAACCCACCACCCCTACCATGAAGCATGGCAGCATGTTGTGGGGGTGCTTCTCTGCTCTCTTGGTGGCTTGTGAGGATAAAGAGTAATGAATGCAGAAATATAATTAGAAGCTGCTGCAGTCGCCAAGAAAACTGTTACTTGTGAGAAGATTTATTTCTCAGTCAGACAGTGACCTGTCCAGTCCCCAAGTTACTCAAATGTGAGCACTTATGCTGGGAGTAAAATGCAATGTCCAGGTGGCAAAGCTGATACAGACCTATCCATTCTGGGTAGACCCAAGGCTATAAATGTTGGCAAATGTGTATGTACATACATACAAGTTTGTTTAACTTTGACATTAGTTTTTTTATGTTAATCTGTGAAAAAGCATAGTTACATCCACTTGGATTTAATGGGCAGTAAAAACATGAAAATGTCAGGGGTGTAATAGTGTGTGCCTCCTTTGAGCCATCCTACAGTCAACTATTATAACAAATATGTTGTTATATTGTTTTAACAGCAGCAACAAGACTAGTACAAGACAATATAGTGCATTGTGTATTTACAGAAATTTTTAATGATGTACATAGTCGTTGTCAAATAAACTATTACATAAAATAATCAGCATATTTTAGGTACCTTGCTGTACCTGAAGCAAAGCTGACTTAAGCAAGTCCTGTGCAAACAGCATGAGTGATATTACATTTGTGCAATGTACTTGAAAATACTGATGACGTTGATTCCTCTAATTTCTAGACCGACCTGTGTTGTAAAACAATTTGCTGTGATTAAAAAAAGATTTGCATTAAGTCCAGTTTTTTTTTTTTACCTCAAAAATCATTAATGCTGATAACAAAAATTGACTAAAAAAAAAATATAATACCCCAATCTTGTTCTTTGTCATTGGTAGAATTTCATATAGGAATACCAATCCTGCTTTCATGTAGGTCTACACAGAATTTTACTTACATGGGCCAAAAATGTATGTAGCGTTGAAAAACCCCATATCTAAATGCCAAGTCAGAAACAGTACTTTTTAATCCAGATTCAGATCCAGATTTGGAATTATCTTATGTTAATAGGAATTGCTGGAATAAGTAGCATGTGCACATCCATCACATTGGTGCAAGTTAGGCCAGGTACAAGTAAATGTTTCCCAGCAGAAAGATGTGAAAAAAATGTGTAAGAATCATTGTTGGTAAGGAAATTGTTGATGTCCAGTCCCTGTGCTGTTGCTTCTTCATACAAACCTCCATCAGTAATGGCCCCTGCTGCCTCAGTGGGTCCGTCCTGACCATCAGTTCCACCACTCAGGAAGACAGGACCATTAGGTGGGAGCTGCAGGCCTCTCAGCTCCAATCCAACTCGCAAAGCCAGCTCCTGGTTTCGACCACCTCGACCCTTTCCTGTCAACTCCACAGTGGGCTCACCTCCAGCTAACAGACATGTGGCACCCCATCCTTCTGTACGCCCTTCACCCAAGACCTGCATGGTACGGCACAGGTCCCAGCTCTCCACACCTACTTCAGGCCCTAGCCTCAGCACCTCAGCGGCAATCTCAGGAGGAGGTTCCTCTCGAGAGCACGCAAAGCGGGCCAGGAGGCCATAAAGTCTGGAGACCGACCTCACATCACCACACACTCCTGGTGACATAACAACAGGGCGGAAACCTAGCTCTCGGGCACGGCGACCTGCGCACTTGAGGGCAACGCTGTTGGAGCCAATAACAACATTGAAAACATTTTCTGCTTTATCTGTTTCATCCTTATTCTTCTTCCACCGGGGACTTGGTCTCCCAAGGACATCCTTTACTGAAGCTGGTAGAGAGTTCAACAGCTTGTACTGCTCAAGGACTGACAAAACTTCCTCAGGCCACACTTCAGTCCGGACTGTGGGGCCACTGGCTATCAAGTCCAGAGGATCTCCAATCACATCGGACAGTATCAGCGCAACCACCTGTGAAATGGTCAGAGGGGTGATATTTTCACAGCACAATGACTTCTTAACAAACAGCTGTTTAAAAAATAAAAGTATGTTACCTGTGCAGGGTGAGCATAATGTGCAAGCCCTCCACCCTTTAAGAAAGAAAGGGCACGACGCACAGTGTTCAGCTCTTGAATAGTGGCACCAGCAGCTGCAAGTCTGCGAGTAACATCCAGTTTCTCTTGCAATGAGATTGGTGGGATGGGTGCAGGTAATAGTGCAGAGCCTCCACCTAGAAAGAGTTGAACCACCTTTTGTTATATTTACATTTTAATTTTGTAAAGAATTAAAATTATGAGAAGTAATGTGTTACCTGAAATCAGTACAAGTAACAAATCTTTCTCTGTCAGTTCACTGGCTAACTGCTTGATTCCTTCGGCTGCCTTCTGGGCATCAGAGTCAGGCAAGTTGTGTTTAGCTCCCTCCATTACTTTGATGCGACTGTTTTCTTTCAACAACAGGTGGCTGTGATGGAAGTGAGAAATTTATATTAAATTTTATATTTATTGTCTTGTTTTCTGTGTCACACCTTAAGTTGTCCACTTCTTAGGGTTTTTGCTTACTCTTTCCCATGCTGCTGTAATATCTGCTGAATCCCATGTGGCACACTTATGACTCCTTTCACCAAGTGATCCCCCATTATCCTCTCTGCCTCAGAAGCCATACCCAGTACAGCTTTTCCAAAGCCCACCATGTGCAGGTTGTGTTTGAGTGTGTATTTTTGACCACTGATAATGACTGAGTCCTCCTTGCGCTCTATACTCTGCCGGACCACAGTGTCTGGCTGCACAGCCTCCACTGCAGCTGCAAACACCTCGCGTGCCCGTGAGTCCATTGACATTTTGCAAAACGTAGGTTTCCTTCTGCCCACGAGTGCCAGAAAAGGCTGAGGCCGGAACAAGGAAAGAACACGTGCCATGGAAAGCTCACGGGGTCTGAGCAGAAACTGCCTAAGGAATGAAAAATCAAATCACAGCATATAAAGACAGTTCACATTATTTTAAAAACACCACACATATAGAATATGACTTGAAAGGAAATATTACAATTACAGCATATCATTGCATACATATATATACACTATACATATATAGTGTTAGCATTTATGTTGTGTCAGAGGTCACCATGCAGTCCAGCATGATGTAGTGAGTACTGCTGAAAAAATTAATTATATCAAGGTGTGGTACTTATACAACTACACCTGCTAGCAAGCTGCACTGAAAAGAGAGGCATGTCTGAAGAGTAAAATGCAAATAGTAAAGAAAACATTTAATAGCCCATGAGAGGAATACAGCCCCAAAACAAATGTATTTGACCACAAGTAATCTGTACTTAAATAGTGATATCATACTTTAACTTAATCACAACTTCAGGATTATACTAGTGTGTGGTGCTGTTGTTTACCTACTCTACCCTCATAAATGAATATTTTCTTCATGCATTAATTTTACATTTAAAGGCTAAAAATGAAGTGTGCAAACCTTTACCTAGTGGTTTTGTGTTTATATCAACTAAAATATTGCTAAGGTAATTGCCATAAGTCAGTTAACACATTTCCCAAAAAAACTGTGCCTTCTGAAGATTTGTGCAGCTGCCTACCTGTGAAAGTTTTAAATGGGATATAAAGCCTGTGGATTCCAGTGGAAGCCTGTTATGTGTGCTTCAGCGGAGCAGTCAGTGTAGCAAAAATCTGACCAGACACTGACTGTAGTTGTGTACCCTGTGTGTAATGATTGACTTGAATGGACCACGGGACATATCAGAGCACGGGCCACCCAGCCGTGCACTGCTTCTTTCGTTGTACCTACATTTTGTTTGCCACAGACTGGGTGACTACAAAAAAGACGGTTCAGTAATACCATAAGTTAGGTTAGTGCTGGTATAAGATCGACCACAGTGATGAAATTCATGTGCACAGAATCCAACAGACTTTGGACCCATTCATGTTGTGACATAGTTCAAAGGGTCCACAACCTAAATTCAGTGTTTAAACTAACCTAAAGCTGGTTTAAACTTATTAATGTGCACACTGAATGCAGGTCTTATGTCAGGTCTGACTGTCTTTGGGGTTTGGAGCATTGATTGGTCAAAACACCAAGCATATCTCAACTTCTGGGAAATTGGAGCAGATTTTTCCTTTTTTCTGAACTAAATGATAAATGCATTAATCACAGATATTATATCACTGGAATATTTGATCAGTCGATAATGCAAATTGTCCATAGTTGCAGCCCTGCGTATCACTACGGATGTCAATTATTATAACTCTCCTATTCATCCAATACACCCATGGGCATGAGAGAAACTCGACTTTTCCGGGAACAAAACATCAGGCGTTTTAAATTAAGATCAGGCGGAAATTTACACGGACCCTTGGCAAAACAGCTGTGAATAATAATGTACACGTTTGTCCAACTTTTTTGAGTTTAATAGCCATTTATGTGGCGAACTAATGGCTTGTTGAGGAGTATTTCTACAGGTCACAACGTTTGCTAAAGCTTAACTCTATATTAGAAATAATGAGGACTCTATTTTAAGCTCACTCGAACCTGAACTTCCAGCCTGTATTTGTACGTTAGCTCACTGTCGATCCCTTCAGTATCCAAGCAAATGCTCGCCCTCCTGATATCCGACAAAAACACACACACAGGCTGCTGACAGGACAGTCAAACCGGGTCCATACCTCAGACCTCCCTCTCAGCGAGGAAACAACTCCTGCTGTTATTTTGTTTTGCACTCCTCCCGCGGTCATGTTGCTGTCTGGAGTAAGACCTGGAAGCTGGCAGAAAGTAGAGCAGGCGGAACAACACGAAATGCTAAATGTGTCGGAAAGAGCCGGAGCAGAGGGGCGCTGGGAGGGAATAGGGAGCTAACTCCGGTCCGGGAATTTTTTTTTTTTTTTCCTAAACCTGCAAAACGAAACAGGACTTGTATATCTAATTAACTGCATTAGCTACACTTTTTTTGTAGCTAGATGCAACTATCGCGATACTATCCATCATATCGCGTTGTTTCTGTCCAATGCGCGTATCAGGTGCGCGTCACCGACGTGTCGAAGGCGGTGCTTTTCCCTCCCGTAGATGAGAAGTAACACAGGCGGGCTATCGCTGCCGTTTTTGAATTATACTTATTCTAAAATAACTTTTAGCACCGCTGCAGTTCATATATCTATACGAAATACCATAACTGATATCAGTAGGGCCGATTTAAAGGGTAAAACGAGGGCCTGCTTCCCCTCAGAGACAGACAGGCCATCATGAAGCTGACGGACAATGTGCTGCGGAGCTTTAGGGTTGCTAAGGTGTTTCGAGAAAACTCAGACAAAATTAACTGCTTCGACTTCAGTTCAAACGGAGAAACGATTATTTCCAGCAGCGACGATGATTCTTTGGTCTTGTACGACTGCCAAGAGGGAAAGTAAGTGCGGTTTCTGTCCGTTTTTGCTGTGTTGTTTTTGACGATAGCTACCTGCGGTGCTAACTAGCGAGGCCTGCTGCACTGCGATAATACTCAGCAGCGATTGTATTAAATGTGAAATTCCCATATGTGCATGCAGTTTGAGAACAAGTGCAGCTTTAATCCTGTCAGTTTATAGTGTTTCAGCTTATGCACTAGTAAGTAACATGCTATGTGTTCATCATATTATCAGAAATAGACCTAGATCTTTTAAAATGTCTTTACAATTAAATAGACTAACGTTATTAACTATTAGGTATGTATGAGTTGTTTAAAAACAAAAACTATATTTGTGAAATTGGACTGCTAGTAGTATGAAAGTAAATACCCTATCATTTGCAATATATTAGTAATTTTGATAAAAAGGCTAAGATAACAAATAGTGCTGAATAGAGCTGCTGTCATTAATTGATTAGTTGATCGACATTTTCCTGAGTTTCAGTCATTTGCTGGTTTAAGGTTTTTAAATGTGATAGTTTGCTGCTTTTCATTGTCAAATGTGATTGTAAACTGAAGATTTTGGGATTTTGAATTGTTGATCAAATGAAATTAGTAATTTAAATACATCATTTCGGCCTTTTGAAAATTATAGCAGGCAACCAATCTGCAGATCAGCTGGTATTGAAAATCGTTATTGATTACGATCCAAGTGCTGAAATAATGAGTCGCTAACAATGTCGAGATTTTCGTAACTGATTAATCGTGTAACTTGTTTATTTTAAAGCAATAATGTAAAGCATTACTGGTTCCAGCTTCACAAGTGTGACCAAGTGTCACTTATTTATTTTGGATGGAAAAAAAGACTGACAGATAATTTTCACTCTTTTCTGACATTTTATAGATTAAACAGTTAATCCGTGAATAAGGAGAGGTAACTAATAGTGGACATAATGCAGCCCTGCAGTAATCTGCTAGTATTTATGTGATTCATCGGCTAGAAAATGTCACAACACAGTTCTCAGTACATGAAGACGTTAAACAAAGAAGAAGCAAGTAACTTGAGGCTGTAACTTGAATCTGTGTGGCATTTTTTTCCTAAATGTCAAGTAATATTTACAGAAAGTCAATGACATTATTTGTCAGAACAGATTAACATTTTTGGTGATTTAAATGCTCTTTTGCTCTCTCTTATTCGCTTTGATTTATGGCAGACCCAAGAGGACTCTTTACAGTAAAAAGTATGGAGTGGATCTGATCAGGTACACACATGCTGCAAATACTGTGGTCTACAGTTCCAACAAAATCGATGGTATGTTGATGCATGAATACTTGGTATTGGTATTTTTTTGTGTGGTAATGTAGCATGAATGAATTTCAGTTTGTGCCCAAGGTGATGTTGTTTGTATATTGAAGATTGAAGAATTCATCAATCAATTGTTTTACCTGTAATGATATTATATGTGTGAATAAATAAATAATAGAAAGTCACTAGAGGCATTGATAGTGGCAAAATGTGGAGGTATCAATTGTGTATTTTGTATATATTCAGACAGTTGAAACACTTCACTGTAATGCTTTATTAGATTAATCAAAATTTCTAAAATTATGCTATCTTGATGTATCAAGTCTATCAGCATTGTGATATGTTTTACTGGTTGAACTGAGGAGACACTAATGTGTAAAGGACACCATTCCCCTGTGGAAAGCTGCTGGATCACAGAGGGCACACTACTCACTTTGGTCTGAGGTAGTTGTTTGTACAGTTTGAGGGTCTGTTATTCTGCCCCATACAGGAGCTAACTGTACAAGTGACTGCCTTGCCCACGGTTGAGTCTACTCATCAGACCTGCTCGTAATCGTATTCATGTTTTTAATGCCAGTTTGGTTCTGGCCTCGGCTTGTTATGTCTAATGTATGTCATGGCAGTTTTCTTCCTCACTCTAACAGTGTTGCTCCTTTTTCCAAAGATACTATCCGGTACCTGTCCCTTCATGACAACAAATATATCCGCTACTTTCCTGGGCATAACAAAAGGTGAGGACTGGATTTATATTGGCCTGTCTTTCTCTGTTTTGTCCCTTAGTTTGGTTTACTGTATCAAGTTGGGAGGTGATGTCCTCATGTTTTTTCCTTGTTTTTTATGATCAGAGTGACGTCTCTCTCCATGTCTCCTGTGGACGACACATTTATTTCTGGCTCATTAGATAAAACTATCCGACTGTGGGATCTCCGGTCACCTAACTGCCAGGTAAGGGTCTTTTCTTGTAATTTGGTGAACTTCCACTGGTGCTGCTCTGATATGTAATATGAAATTGTAAAAGAGGGATATAGTTGATACTGACCATGTCTTGTCATTTGTCACTTTATAGGGTCTGATGCACCTGCAGGGGAAGCCAGTGTGCTCCTTTGATCCAGAGGGTCTCATTTTTGCTGCGGGAATTAATTCAGAGATGGTTAAACTCTATGACCTGCGGTCATTTGACAAGGCAAGTGTTTGTTTATCTAAAATTTTAAACACATAGCTCCAATTTAATGGAAGCAATATAGTCATCATCATTCTTGTCAACAGGGTCCCTTTGCAACATTCAAGCTCCAGTATGATCGGACATGCGAGTGGACAGGGCTGAAGTTTAGCAACGATGGAAAACTAATTCTTCTTTCCACTAATGGCGGTGCTCTTCGCATCTTAGATGCTTTTAAGGGCGCTGTACTACATTCCTTTGGGGTAAGAAACATCTCATCTTCATTCACAATATATGGAAGTATCAATTACTTGAAACTAAAACATAAATACAGATACACACCTAAATCACACCAGTCACTTTGGACATTGTGACACTGAAAATTACAGATGTATGGAAAACCATCACCCAGTCAATTAACGCCTGTTCAATGACTAAATTCAACAAATTAAAAGAGTGAAGCTATTTGTTTGGGTCTTATTCATGTTTTTAAAAGTGATGAGGATCTGAAAAGTTCTGCATATACACTAGTGTTCACTGGTGCATCACTATTTTACACAAAATAATTGCTCATGGATGCTGCTGTTCATTTACCCACAGGGCTACAACAACAGTAAAGGTGTAACACTGGAGGCATCATTCACTCCTGACTCTCAGTTCGTTATGATTGGTAAGTTAAGACGGCCATTTCTCTCTTGTTGTCTCAGTGTAAAATACAAAAATAGATTCCTAAATGTAAAAGATGCTGCATAGCAAATATTGTGCATATTAAGACAAAATTTTATACTTAGTGGTATATCAGGAAGCCAGCAATCTATGAAATGTCTCGCTAATGTCATTCTTCGGACAAATAAAGGCATTGCTTAAAGGAATGCTGGACTTAGCATTCATATAACAATGCTGGTCCTGTTTTCATCCATTGTTTTTACTGTCCATATATCTCAGGCTCTGAGGACGGAAAGATCCATGTGTGGAATGCAGAGAGCGGTATGAAGGTGGCTTTATTAGATGGGAAGCACACAGGACCAATTACCTGCCTGCAGTTCAACCCCAAGTTCATGACCTTTGCAAGTGCCTGCTCCAACATGGTGAGTGGGTGCAGCAGTGAGGACTAATGGGGTTGAGTTCTTAAAGATTGCTTTTCAAATTTTGTTAGGCAGATGAATATGTTGGCCATGTGTCGTTTGCAATGTGATGTAACTTTACTGTGCAGTTCATGGACTTAAGTTTCTTCTTTTCCTTTGCATCACTACATTGTTTTGTCATCGTTGCTCTCCCGTCTAGCCTAAAACTGTACACAGGCTGCGTCTGAGCGACTTTAAAGGTCATAACATGACATGATTAGTCTTGTGTGTGACTTAAATTTTAAATGTTCTCTGATCTTTCAGGCATTCTGGCTGCCAACCATTGATGACTGATGATGGAAAAGGGAATGCCCAGCTTCTGTTGAAGGCCAAATTTGAAGTGACCAGCAGGGGTCAGCACAACCAGCTCTATGTGAACACAAGGACGTGGCAAATTTAAACAGTCAAATTGTAAATAAGTAGTTTTCAGAAATAGATTTCTTCTCTATTGTCTTTTTTATATTTCTATTTAACAATAAATCATTTCTTTGTACGTTTTGTTGACTATACTGTGTTTAGTGTGTCTGTGCTTATTGTTGTCTTCACCACAGAATGAAGTGGTCATTGGTATTGGATGAGAAAGCCAGTTCAGATTGGCCCACACACCACAATGACATAGTGAATTTTATTTATATATCGTATTTGTTATATTCATGTATTTTTAGTGTTTTTGAAAGAAAAATATTTCAAGCTGACAATATTTTAGTAGGGTTTTGTTTTTGTTTGTTTTGGGGTTTTTTGAGATGAGGTTATTTTAGTTGCCAGTGTAATATTCATAGTCAGGTTTATTCTCACTACACATAATGTGTGGGGTAAACTGAGATGTAAGATTTACAGAGTTGACTAAAATGGATAAACTTTCCATGGCACCATGCTCTGTTTGATCTAATTTGGCTCCATACTAAACACAATGAAATTTGCTGATTTTGTTTAGTTTTTTTTTTTTTTTAAATAATTGATTTGTAATTCAGAAACAGCAGAATATTGCTGTTTTTCTCAAACAGTACATGGTAAAATCCAAATCGGAACAAGTGTAAAATCCACTGAATTTTGTCACTGATGAAACAGTTCAGTGAGTTGCATTAAGATCTAACAGGTGACCTCTCAATAAGGCTTGTTCCGGGCCAATGCATCAGACTTGAGTTGGTCTTGGCTCAGAAGTTGTTAACTCGGTTTGCTGGGTCACACTCCTCTGTTGGTCCTGGTGTGCGGTGGGGGTTTCACAGACAAGTACCCAGGACTGGACAGTCAGTCAGAGCTAAATTTGGGACAGAGGTGATCAGGTTCCCTCTCTGTGTGCACATGATACTGTCCTAGTTACTTGAGCGATGTCCCTTCTCACACTGTCACACTCTCTCATCGTGTCGAGACACACTCAGCAATCCTCTTCTTCAGCAGTCAGAACAGTACTTAGTCACATCATTTGAGGTAAAGGACGTTTTTACCACAGGCTCTCTTGGTTGGACTTCACTGCCTCTTGACTGGACTGAATATTTGGGCCTGGTGCTGTGGAGCTCCAGTCAAGCCTGTTTCTTCTTCTGTCTCTCAACACCCCTGCTACAGCACCTGGCAGGAGGAAGAGACTCCTGACCCGCCATGTTTCTCGCACTAGTGGTGACGCCAGAGCTGAGAGACTTCCTGGCCAGAGCAAGAGGTGGAGCAGTGCGCCTGATCAAGGTGCGCATCCAAGACGGTGAGTGACCCAGCAGTGTAAAGATGGGTATTAGCGGGCCCTGAGGAGGGTTGGAGGTAAAACATAAATCAGTCATGATGTTAGTTTTGTGTATTGCAGTCTAATCTATAGCATTGCACAGTAGATGGATTGCTTTAAAACTGAGCTCCAGAGATTATTACATTACAAAATAGCAAATCACTTGTATTATTTATAGAAGTATCTATCCTATAAAAAGTAGTTCCCAATGTTTCTGGGTTGTGACCCCTTACATTACAACCATGTAATGTCAGAAAGCAGTCCAAAACCCAGTTTGCAATGAAAATAAAACAGAAAAACAAAGTCCTCACAAACAAGAAGCTGAAAGGACATAAATGATGGATCTATTATCAAGAAAGTTGCGGATTTTCTTTCTTTTTTTAGTCATTGCAACTTTAATGAAATGATAGTTTAAATGACTATAATTAGACTATTAAATGTCTATTATCACATTGTTGTTAATAGTTAAACCAATGAAATGAAGAAATGAAAAGAAAAAACCGTTTGTAAACCACTGCTCTGTAATATAATCTGTATAATCTACTTTAGCTAAAACCTGACTGTAAAACTTGTGGTGTGGCTCAGAAAGTTTCCAAAGCAGTCGTCCTGCCGCTTTATCGCGACCTGATACTATAGGCCAGTGGTTCCCAGCCTGGGGGTCAGGTCTCTCACAAGGGGCCATGAGTTGATTGTTGGGTCAGGAAATAATAAAGAGCAAAACTCAGCTACTACTAAACTTCAGCCTCTAAAACTCACATGAAACGATCTGAGATCCAAAAATCACTGGCATTACATTCGAGTTACAGAGCTAAGCATTGTTGGTGATCTTTGAAAACCTTAGACAATTCTTTAACAACACTTACCGCTGTTCTAAAAGATTGTTCTAACAATCTGGATGAAAAAATTCAAATGGTAGCCAAAGATTATACATTGCCTTGTTTGTTTTGTATGAAGCACACACAAAAAGAAACAAAGACATAATTTTGTATGGAAAAAAATGATAATACAATGTAACATAAGTATAGACACCATATATCTGAGTGTAAGATTTTTGAAATTTTGTTTCATGCAATAAACAAGCAATTGAGCAATTTCCAGCTACCATCTTTGTCTGGATGAAGAAACAACTTGAGAAACAAGTCAAAAATATGTTGTGTCATGCTGCAAACAGAAACACTTTTCATCCACGTGGTTAGAAGAGTCTTTAGAATTTTTGGGAAAACTTTTAGAAATGTTGTTAAAGTACCTCCTGGGTTCTTCAAAGATTTGTGGGTATTTATTTCATCAGAAAAACAGAAGCTTAGCTCTGTGACTCCAATGCATAATACATGAGAGGCACAAACTGGGCCTGTCTTCAGTTGAACCACTCAAGAGACACACAGCTTGTATCGACAGGTTACGTTAAGTAGAAGATAGCTAAGTATTAAATGACCATAAGCCAAAAAACAGGTTGGTAAACCAGTGCCACAGACTACGTGGCTAACGTCTAGGAAGAGAAGATTGCAGCAGCTGTTGTTTGGCTGTGTGAAAACAGGCGTTCAGTGTGTCAGCTGAGCAGTTTATTTAAAAAATGGTCAGTGAGGCAATAGATTGCTAGGTGGCTGGTTGTGGATGTGGGCCGATATGTTCATGAGGTGTTTACATCTTGTTCTGGCACCTGACCCCTGCCACGCCGTCATATGATTCATGACATGCATTCTGGGACTTTTCGCCGCTATCTTTGTGGACTGTGCCGATTATGTAAAACATTTGATCTTGATGTCTACAGAGAGGAGCATGGCGACAGAGTGAGACTATCTCACAGCAAAAGACTGTCAGCTCTGTTTCACTTCCTGACTGAAGCTCTTTGATCTCTCTGAGGCGTCACTTGACTATTCTGAGCGACGTGTGACTTGACATGGTTGCACGCTGCTGCCCAGTGACACTCATGTTTGTTCCAGTGTCAAAAGAGAAACAAGATCATTCCAGTCGATTTCATCACCACTGGCGCGGGATGCAACTCGGTTTCCTATCAACTGTCCCCTGATTGTTGGTATCTAATGATTTTACGCCTCTGTTTTCAACTTTAAGGGAAAACAAAGATAGCAAGCAACACCTGAAGTGAGTAGTTTACATACAGTTTAAAAGTGACATAGACCTATAAAGATAGGGACTAAGAGAGAATGGCTGATGGAAAGTATGTGTGGCCAGAGGAGGAATGTGTTGCAGCTCAGAATAGCAACATGCCCCAAGAGACAGTCAGGAAATCCCCCTGCACCCCACAAGGACATCAGACTTTGGGTTTATACATATGTTTTGTGCACTTAATTAAGCCAAGTTATTAAGGTTTTGATTACGTCAACTCCTTTGAGAGAGTTAACCAAGTCCTGTCAAGTCAGTCAGAAATGAACCCCGTAACATTTTTAACTCAGTGGTGGGTCTTTGCTTTCTTTCAGCAGAGCACACCGAGAGACAGCGGGGCCCTCAGTGCAGGTTCTGAGTCTGACTTCAGCAATGAGACCGTGATGTTGGTTGAACATGAAGCTGAGATAATTAATCGCTTAGGTGACTGACAGAAAATTCATCTACAATTATTCTGATAATTAAGCAAAAACGACAGGTCTTTTCTTTTTGATAATATTATAAACAGACTGTCTTTAGGATTGCGGGTCTTGGATGGATGAAGCAAGACATTTGAAGAGGTCACTTTAGGCTTCAGGAGACTGTGAGAAGCACTGGTATTTTATAGATCAAGTTTATTGTCGAAAAATTAACTTAAGCGCTCTCTTGTGGAATTTATGTAATAGAGACACTGTTCCTAATTTGGCATTTCTATATGGCAATTACTTACCTAGTACTTGCTACTACTACTATCTTATCTAAAATAAGCTAAGATATCAGACTGGCATCTGAATATGCTGTACTTACAAATAATAATAGGTATATTAAAATGTAAAGACATGATAGATCTTAAAATGACTCTAAATTGCCAGCAGGTATGAATGTGAGTGGTTGTTTATCTCTCTCTTGTCTATAACCTGGAGACCTGTCCAGGGTGTTACCTCTTGCCCAATGTCAACTCAGACTGGCCCAGTAGGATTTTTAAAAGGATATGCAATAAAGCTAATGGATGGATGGATAGATCTTAAAATGTTACAGCTCACATAAAAAGAAACACTACCTGAAAGTGTCCATGTGTTTTATTTTGTTTTGTTATTTTTAATCAGTATAATTAAACAGGAAAATTTAAGAAGCAAAAGGTCAGAACCAATGTAAAAAAAAAAAAAATAAAAAATCATTGTATTTCAGTTAAAGGACAGAATTTATAAAAGTTGTAGTTGTAGTAAAGACCTAGAACATTTTGACAGAATGCATCTGCTTCTTGTTATTAAATTGTAATAATAATAATACTGCTGCATGTAAACCATTACTGCCTGTGACTGTAGACTGTAGTGTCATCTGATTCCTACTGTATGTGCTCCATATGTGAAGGGGGCTAAGGTATGTGACAAGTAGTGGTCTGATTTTCAGAGCAGCTGGTGCTAGGGGCCTACAGAGAGCCGGTAAAGAGCTGGGACCAGGATTATGATCACTTCCTGCTTCCTCTCCTGGATGACCAGGAGCCCTGCTATGTCCTGTACCGCCTTGACTCCCAGAATGCACTGGGCTACGAGTGGATCTTCATATCATGGTCCCCTGACCAGTCTCCAGTAAGACATACCACGTATCTTTCATACACATACACATATTGCTTTTGATAGATGGTTACCTCAAATGTACACATTATAAGTAATTTACTGTTGTATTTCCATAAAGCTGGGGTGGTCAGTCAAAACTGAAGCAGCAAAGGACACAACATCCTGACTTGTAGATCCTAGTCCCATTATTTATTTATTTCAATTTTTAATTTATTTTCCTGAATAGCCAAAAAGTCACTTTAATAATGTCATTTTAGTTCTCAGACCATCATCAGGTAAAACTAATACTAACAGCATCAGTATCATACGGATGTTAACATAGTTGAAGAAAACCACCATTCTGACAGATTCTGATTATACATTATACACAGTATTACATTATAATATGCTTTATAATAATTACATATCATACAATTATAATAATTATAATAGAATAGAAAATATATTATAGAAAATTAAAAGAACATAGTGTTAGAGTGTAAGAAGTACAAAATTTAAAAAATCATATTAAGTGGAAAATCACAGCTAAATTAAAAACATATGTGCTCAGACTTTAATAAACCAGTTACATCCAAGTGCATAGTAATCACATTAGACAAAGAGCCATAACTTCATAATGGCATCATAATGTGTCTAATGGTTAGAGGTTAAACAGCTATAAGGACTATACCCATGATCACATAAGAGGAAATCTTACATAAGAAGGGTAACTCAGTCCTAGCTTGTGCCGTGCTCCAAAAATGCAGGATCCTACATTTCCCATAATGCAACTTGATAGTGTCAGTCATTACCACCTTCCTGCCTTGTACTGTAAACACCCACGTCCTTCAAACTCCATATCTCTGGTTTGTAACAGAGACTCTCTGTCAAATTTGTGCTCTCTAAAGACACCATCAGTTTTGAAAGTTCCCATCAGAGCCACAGAAGACATTAGAGAACTATAATAAGTAAACTGACCTTGTGTGAAACTGGTGGAGTGCCCCATGAAAATAATTATTGTTTTTAGCTTGATCATACCTAAGTAAGCATATTTGTTCAGATTTTAATAAACTCGAAGTTTTGTAGGATTTATTTTCTTTCTTGAAAATCTTGTGTTTACAAAAGTTCAAACACATACATTTTTCCTCTGATGGCTGCAGGTGAAACAAAAGATGTTGTACGCTGCCACCCGTGCCACAGTGAAGAAAGAGTTTGGTGGTGGCTATGTGAAGTATGAGATGTTTGGCACAGCTGAGGTCAGAACCATCAAAATTCAGTATAATTTACTAGGACGGATTGTCTATTTTTGCTCTGATGACACATTTTGAAGGCCCTCTTGTTTTGCTTGCAACATTAGGAGGACGTCTGCTTGCTGGGCTACCAGCATCATGTGTCATCCTGCTCTGGTCCTGCCCCGCTCACATTAGCTGAGCAGGAGCTCCAGAGGATCAAAATCACAGAGGTGAGAGGTCAACACACCCACAGCTGTGTTGTCATCATTGCACATAGCTTTGTATGTGAGCTGAATCTTTTTTTTTTGCTTCTGTCTTAAATATGCTTCCTCTATTTGAAATGTAACTTTTTATTATGATTGCTTTTTCAGGGCCGGGTTAAACAGGTATGTTGTAACATGATACATATGTGAATATCTAATATGACTTCAGATTTGATGTTAATAGGGAAAGAAAAAGAAAGAACCTTCATCTACTGAGTATAATAAAAATGCGTCACATTTTTGCACTACAGTGTAGAAATATAAAGCTGTATTATCCCAGTTAACACTTTCAGGATCATCCTTTAAAGGCTTAAAGTAACAGTTGAAATCTGTGTATTTGCTTGCTGCCCCCTGCAGGTGAAGACAGAGATCAGCGTGGAGAGTAAGCACCAGACACTTCAGGGCCTCGCTTTCCCTCTGCAGGAGACAGCCAAGAGAGCCCTCCAGCTACTTGCCCGAAAACAAATCAACTACATACAACTGGTGAGCCTAAGGGCTTGACATAAAAAACAACAGAGGCATTGTTCCATCAAGAGCAGTCTGGTGTCAGGACTGTTGATGAACTAGATTTCCACTGTGCATTTATTCATTGTGTTTCAGAGGTTGGATGTAGAGAAGGAGATAATCGAGCTGGTCCACTCCAACCCGACAGAAACCCGAGATTTGCCCCGCAGAGTTCCCAAAGACACTCCCAGATACCACTTCTTCCTTTACAAACACTCCCACGAAGGAGACTACCTGGAATCTGTTGGTATGAACGTCCGTACACCTGGACTGCACACATGAGAGACAGTGATGAGGAGTATTATTATATCCCCTTTCAACTACATCAGTAGTTCCCAACTGTTTCAGCTATTTGGCTAGAGACCCCATAAAATTAAGCAGTAGTGACCTGTGACCTGTGTGTGATTTGTCGTGTCAGAAAATGGCCTTACTGTGAACAGGAGCTGTGCGCAGTTCAACCAAATATTGGTTTTCCATATCTCATGGTTTCATTTGAAGAATTTGTATAGCCCTAAAGAGGAGAATGTATCCAGTACTTCACTAGAAAGAAAAAAACCAAAATTCAGAGACAAGCCAGAAAAAAAAATCAACATAATTTTAAATAACAGAAATATTATTCTATTTTTGTACTGCTTGGATCATCTTTCGATCTCTTAGGGGGGTTTTGTCCCCAGGTTTTGAACCTCTGATTTACATCAGAAATATAAATATTTGCTTATAATTTTAGAAACCTCCCTCTCTTTCTGCTCTGTCTACAGTGTTCATATACTCCATGCCAGGGTACAGCTGTAGCATCAAGGAACGAATGCTATATTCCAGCTGCAAGAGTCGATTACTGGAGGAAGTGGAGAAAGATTACAACTTGGAAATTGCTAAAAAGGTAATGGATGGAGAGAGGGATAGAAAATTGTTTTGTACAGGGTTATAGCTCCCACTGAGGACACTGAGGTTATGTGTTCTCCGCATTTGTTTTCTAGGAAATTGGGATTTTTTTTTTTTTTTTTTTTTTTTTTTGTAGCAACCTTCAATTAAAACCTTACATGTAGTGGGTAATTTAGAGGCCGATTCTGGTATTTCAGACAAAGTATATTTAAACTAATTTTAGACTTACAAAACAAATAAATAAAGGATAATAACTGTTTCTCCACCAGAATTGTATTCTTAGCAGTGTGAAGATGCCGTGAAACAGCATCCAGATGTTCATGTTGACAACTGATAGTTAATAAATGAAGTGTGAAAAATCGAAATAACTGAAAACATATGAGGATGCATTCAGGGGACTTACATTGGGGGAATTCACACAGTCTTAACAAGACTAATAAATAAGTTATCTATGTTCACTGGTTTCTAATGGATTTCATGGCATAGCCTAGATTGTGCGAAAAACATTTGTGACACCAACATGCTTACTTTCATTCTTTTTTTCTTTTTTGCATCTGTGTACAGTTGGAGATTGACGATGGAGATGAACTAACAGAGGAGTTTCTGTATGATGAGGTCCATCCCAAGCAGCATGCCCACAAACAGGCCTTTGCTAAGCCCCGTGGCCCAGCAGGAAAAAGGGGACACAAGCGCCTCATTAAGGGGACAGGAGAGACGGTGCAGAACAGCTAGAGGCAAATAAATGTTATCCTATAGTTGTGCCTGCAGTTCCAGCCCCATTTTCCCCAGACCCACTAACACCTTGTCAGGCCCAGACAAGTGAGCACAATAATGGATTTCCTCTGCTGTTTGTTACTATAACAAATGTGTTTTTAATGGGAATGTGCTAAAAAAAAAAAAAAAAAAACATCTGTCTGTCTTTGTGTTTCTGTTTCCGTTTCTTAGTTGACAATGGTCCTGAAACAATGACAAACAAATTGTAATAAACAAGTATCTAAGAAAACATGACAAGTATTACAACAACAACAACAAAATCATTCATGTTTATTGATGACTTTTTCCATTTGGAAAACAGTCATCAATAAAAGAAATGCAGACGGATGGCCTTGTTATTATGATGCTTGTCTGTCTGGATCTTCCACAGTCATTAAAAATAGATCAGCAGTTTACAATGTAATAGACTTGTACTGAATTGTGAATGCAGATGCTTCTGGCCTCATGTCTGGCCTCCAATACACGTTTTGTATCAAAAATGTTTGTAAGAAAAATACAAAATCAAAGGAAATCTAAATAAAGACTTGTTTATACTGTGGTATTAGTCCTTCTCAGTACAGATTTGTGTCTTTTTATCCAGCATGCAACGTTTAATGCATGGAAATACTCCCTGTTACATAACTATAAATATTATACATGGTCACGATATATTTAATGTTGTTGGTGGCCTGTGGCGTTGTGATAAACATAGGATAGTTTAATCTCTGATCTCTGTTTGGTTTTAAATTAGACCAACAAAGGTACATTCAGGCATCTACTCTAGTCACCCTCTTGTCCCGACAGTGAAGTGCAGGGAGGTTGCAGTGTTTGAAAGACTGCACTGTGTTGATTTAACTCTATGAAAATCAATTCAGCTGCAGTTCTGTTCTGTGCATACAGAGCAGAGTATGGTCAAAATCTGCAAACATGGCTGCGTCATCAAACCACAAATTCAGATCCTTGGTTACAAGATTGATTTCCATAACTGATATCTGCACTTCTGATGCAGTGTCACTGGATCACCAAAGTCAGGAGGATTCCTTCCCTTAGGACCATTAATTTCTGTACCAAATTTAATACCAATCCATCCAATAGCTGTTGAGTTATAGCGACCGACAAGCTGACTGGCCATTATTGTTATCACCTAGAGTCGTGCTGCTAGCGTGGCTAAAAACTACGGTTACATCTAAAACATTGTGCCCTGCATCCAATTATTCACAAATATACATGCCCCTAACCTTAAAAGACATCACTTCACTCATTTGCAAAAGGATGACTATTTCACATATTTTGTCAATTAAATCAACTAACCAGTTAGCTGAAATTCTGTAATAAAGCAATTCTTTCTAGGCCTGTCCACTGTGATCAAAGCCCTGCTCATGAATAAAGTTTTCTTTCTAACACACAATGAATGAATTTATGTTGCTGATTCCAGGCAGTCAGAGTTTTTCTCCGAACCTTAAGGAAAAGCCCGTTTTCTTTCTCCATGTTGGAAGAGCACAGCAGTTATTCATTGTGTCCCAAACATCACTCCACTCACTGATTCTGAGTAAGTTCTGAGAATGCAGCGTGTTCACACAGGAAGAGTTAAATATATTCAGGATATCAGCCCGCAGATATGTGATGCAGTGTGGTGTTGATCTGGGGAGTGTGGTGCTGACAAGACGCCGCTGTCCTGCAACCCAGTGCATAATGGAAATGAAGGAGTTAGTCATGCCTGGAAATTATTACATTTCTCCACAGATGTGATGAGATGATTTCAGAAAATAAAAGGTCAAATATTAAATCTTTCTGAGAATATCCTATTTAATGGGCAGCAGTGCTCCACAGTTGCAGTTAGATTGATATTTGCTGGCAGTGTCACAGTCTGCTTCCTTGTTCCCCTTGGCCCTAAGTCTCCGGCTCTTGCTCACTTCCCTTCATCTCCATGTTCTCCCTTTCAGACCAGCCATTTTTTCACCCATCCACCAGATGTACAGACTTATCTTTTTTATTGTTCCACTTATTCACCTGCTCCACATCCCCTCTCACCTGAGCTTCCCTCCCAACTCACACACCTGAATCAAGTTCTCTCATCACCCAAGCGGCTGTTGCTTGTCATCTCATCTGCCTATTTTTCACCATTTAAGTTCATTTAATCTGCCTGCCTTTCAGTCTGAATGCGGGTCCTCCTTTCCTGTCCTGCTTCCATTAGCCATGACAGGCAGACGTATAATTTTCTTGCAGTGCATAGGTATATTATTATGTAACTGAGACACAGAAACATGTGCCCAGCAGTGGTGCAGATATGTTCATATGTTAAAACACATATAGTGCACGAGCCGCTCGGCAAACATAAAATTCTGACAGGAATAAATAAGACTGTTGCCACCGAGTTGCAATAATATCATGCTTTTCTCTGTTTTGATCTGCTTTACATTTATCATCAGAGGGAGGCCAACTATGTTTCTTCTTGGAAGTACACATGGGAAATGCAGTTAACAGTTGTAGTTTCCAAAGTCCAAGCTAGAGCTCTGGTCCTTTGGTCAACAAATTGATCGACATAATAAAGCTAAAACTATTTTGGTAATTAAGAGAACATTTCAGTAAATTCATCTTTGAGGAAAAAAAATCATCTTCCTCTTATTCCAGCTCCAATGTGAATATAAAATCCTGCTAAGGTACACAAAATTAATTCATTAAAAATAAAAAATAAAAGAAGACCTCGGTGTGAATGAGGTGCTGTGCAGGTCCTTACAGTTCCTGTACCTTTTCATCTTCAAATTCTTGGCAAACTTTCTGCCTACACCTAAGAGACGCTCCACTTACCAAACCAGGTAATCCAGATAAACAACATTTTATTATCTCTGAACTTCACAAAACTTCCTTTTCATATCTTGCACCCCAGGAATTCAATACATTTCAAGACAACCTTCATTTGAAAATGCTGCCATTGTATCAAGCATTCAAACGCCACATTGGAAAAATACTTTGTGAAGTGTGAAATGTCTTTAAACAGACGTGGTTATGCTTTTGTCCATGGCTATCAGACCCTGTATAATTTGCTACTTGTGATTGTTGCAAACTGAATGAGTATCTTTGGATTTCTATTTACATAATTAACGTTAAAGTAACATAAAAGGTCATAACATAATTGTGGTGTTCTCTTTTTCTTCGTGAACTAAAAAACATATTTGTTCAACAGCATTCAGCAGGAATAGATAAAGTTCAGAGAGTTCTCAGAAAAAAAAAGCTCAATTCAGGATTTCTTGGAAAAAGCTGAGATTCAGGTATTTGGGATCAGCAGGCTCTCGTGGATTACGATACAGCAAAGCTGCAGCTTTGTTTCCAGTCCACCACACCGCCTGAATGTGTGGATGCGAGAGAGACAAAGGTGGCTCTGACTATTGTTGGGAGAAATATCTTGAAAACTTTTGCCCTGATCAGGTTGTTCCTCAAATTCATGACAATATGCATCAGTATTCTAAAAACAACAGCTGATATCTGGCCTGAGATATGAATATCTACATGCAGGAGGGAGAGCTGGAAGATGCGGCCAAGCTCAACCCCAGATGGCTGAACAAATCAAACATCATTTAATAAAACACACGGGGTTAGAGAAGTGAAACAAACCTTGCGCAGAGTGACATTTTCTATTTCCTACAGTAAGGTTAACCCTTTTTCCTTTCTTTTTCTTTTTTTTTTTTATTGTCACAACAACAACTTGTTTTCTCGAGCGTAATTACTCCAACAAACCTCCGAGAAAACCTCTCGCCGTGTTTTCCACCAGCAGGATCGAGGGAAATCTATATTACTGGAAATAGCCTGTGCGCATTCCTATTATCTTTAATGTCGAGGCGGTGAATTCCCAGAATGAAGGCTCTGTCAGGGCCGCCCGGCGGGGCGGAGTCAAGCCCTGCAATTATTCCTGGAAAGCGGATAGGGAGAAGCTGCTGCGCGATTCCAGGGAGAGAGCGCCGGTTCATCGAAGGCAGGAGCCGCCGGGCGAAGCAGGGGGAGGAGACGAGCCGCGCACCGCCTCACGACAAGGGAAAACACAGCATGGCGAGGCTCGGTACGGTTATAGCGAGAATAAACAATAATAATAATAATAATAAAAAATAAAAAAAAGCCACTTTGCCTTAAAAAAAAACAAAACGCTGCAGTAGCCGCGCGTCTCGCTGCAAAGCAAACAACCAGCGGCGGTGGGAGTTGGTGCGGCCGGTGTGACGTCAGAGCCGCCGGTGCTGAGAAGAGTTCTCAGAATAGACTTCTAGGAAACAGTAAATTGTAAAAGCCAAGCCTTTACACTCTGTCCTTCACACATTTGGGTCCCGATCTGGCGACAACACACTCCAAACCGCTGCTACAGAGATTTTTCCTCTTTTATGTTTTTAAATTCAGTCTGTTTTCCAGTGTTTTGTCTACTATCCGTGATATATTAGCTGCGGGACCAGAGGCTGTGCGGGTGTGCGGAGCTCTTCCGTGTCTTTTTTTTTATTTTTTATTATCTCTTATAATAGGTCCGCTCTCATCAAACCCATGTTAAAGCTTATTATTTGTGGACGTGTTTTTTAGCTTTAACGCTGTATGTTTTCATCGTTTTCTGAAGAAGTACTACCGACTGGATTTTAGCCCAGAGGATTCAACAAATAGTATGATTCTTTGTGTACCAGGGTGAGTTGGCTTTTCTTTGTCTCTTGGCTTCTCTCTCCTCAGTTCTTTTTTGTTAAAACCAGAAAACAAATCTATTTTTGAAACTTGTGTGCTCTTCATTAGTGTTAAGTTATTTTCAAAGAGTGTAAATTATGATCATATTCCAACTGTTCATGACTGCGATATGACCAATGCAAAATGGAAAGGTCTGTTACTCCGTTTACAAAAACTTAATTAAACCAACAACTCATTTAAGCAAGAAAGCCTGACTGAGATTAAAAATATCATTTCAAGTGTCCTGGCTAAGATTGGCAGCAATAACAAGACAAGCAGAAAAAAAAAGACAGAACATGTCACAAAATCAGCAAATAAAAATGCCATCATAAAATCAGAAATAAGACTAAATAGTCACATTTTGTGGTGGTCAAGTTCAACAGTCAACTGGTCTGAGCGAATAGTCTCCTCTTTCGTCTTATTGTTTAGCAATAAACACTGAACTACAAAGAATACACTGATGCAATAACATGGAGGAGTACAGCCTGCCATGATTATTGAGCTGCATGTGTTTTTTTTTTTTTTAGATTTTAATTTTATGCCATTTAAAACATATCTTTCATCTTATTTCTAGTCCTACACCTCTTCTGCCCGGTGCTCTGTCCACTGAAGCCCCACGGGGCATGCGGGCGGGAACTGTACCTCCTACCCCTTGCCTTCAAACCACCCCTCCAATATGGGACCCCGCAAAAGACCTGCAGGCAATTGCCACCAACTTCTTCTATCTAGAAAATTCAGGTACAGTATGAAAAGTGTTGTCACATTCACAGCCAGGGTCATCACTGATAGGATTGGTATTATTCTCTGCTTAGTTACTATAAAATAAACATCAAGCAACATAGAGGACAGCAGTGAATGTCCGGAGTGACTAATATTTCGGAATTTGTGTGTGTAGGATGGTACTGGGGGGCTATAACTGCGGCTCAGGCCCACGCCGCACTTCAAGAGGCATCAGAAGGAGCTTTTCTGGTACGGGACAGCAGTCACCCCATGTACATGCTGACCCTCTCAGTCAGGACTGCCCGTGGTCCCACCAGTATACGGATCCAGTACAGCGGCGCCCAGTTTTTGCTCGACTCCAGCTCCCCGGCCCGGCCCTGCCTGTTGTCCTTCCCCAGCGTGCCCTGCTTGGTGCAGCACTACATGGGACCAGAGAGGAAAGCTGAGGAGGGGAAGGTGGAGGTGGAGTCTCCTTCAAAACCCTCTCAGCAGACAATTCAGAAGCAGTCTGTGGTATTAAAACTGAAGCGGGCTGTGTACAAGCCCCAGGGCCTCCCGTCCTTACAGCACCTCACACGCCTTGTCATAAACAGACACTCGGACTGCCCTGACCAGCTACCACTCCCGAGGCCTCTGCTGCGTTACATACAGGACTATCCCTTCAAGGTATGAGGGGTCCCTCAGCTTCATTATTATGGAGGTATTCCAGCTGACGTAAAAGACAGACAAACATCAAACAGGACCTTTATGCCTGAAAATGACATCGCTGCTCCAGCAGTTGGAGGCCAGTCCCAAAAGAAACTGGACACAGGGTCATGTTTTTACTGATGAAATATGTACAAATTCAGTTAATACTGACGCGTCTGGTTTCAGACTTAATTTGTCAAGGACTGGGTGGTGAAGCATCCCAGAAAGAGATGACTTGTGAGAAAACTCTGTACTGTAATCTACACTTATTTTATGATTGATATGGAAATTGTCCATATCTACTTTACCCTCATCAGTTTTTGATGTACATACTGTTTCCAAGAAGTACACTGATTCCACTGAAACATCATTTTAAGCCATTTTATTTTTCTCAGTAAAACATTTTTTCTACCTTTTACATGTGTACATTTTTCTATTAAAATAACCAATTTGAGTCTAACTTGCTGTTCTTCTTTTTCTATTGTACTGCTTTAAATCCCAGTAAACAGGGTAAGGAGAGACAAAGAGTAATACTGTCTCCGTCACGATTATTAACCACCACATGATGACTGCTCATGTGACACTGAAATATTTTCGCCTTCGATCACCTTTGAAACACAAAGATTTTGTGGCCTTTGAGCTTTAAGTGTGTGAGACATGCTGATTGTGTGAGGAAGTAAAGGCCACATTGTGTGTGTGTGTGTGTGTTTTTGCTCAACAATGCATACAGCCTGCATCTGAGTCAGCGAGTGGCCAAGCAAAGGGGAGGACCGTTCATCAGCAGATTCACAGAACTACTGAATGCTTCCTGGGAGGAGGGTGAGATTCTGAGAGGGAGGGTTCTAAGAAAAGCCTCGGTAATTACCTTCAGCTTTGAGCCTGCTTTTGTGCCACCTCGCACACATTTTTTTATTGTGGTACACGATGTGATCACAAATGTTACCAGACTGAAAGTGCAACAGTGACATAAAAAGTGGTTTAAGCTTCTGCAAATTGTGAATTTTGAGTGATCAAATGAGTGCAAGCGCGTGCTCGGCGGCTCAGCGGGGGTAGGGGAGCTGAGGCTGTGGCAACCTGGGCTAAAGCCAGCGTAATAGGATCTCAGTTTCTCAATCCAGATCCAGTTTAGGTCCCTGTTTGACTTCTCTTTTCTGAAGGATGCAGAATCGCGGCCTAAGAAACAAAAACAAGTCAGTGTCACAGATGCTCAGGTTGGAAAGAATCACAAACAAGGATGTACTGAGTTTACATTTGTAAGATTTTATCAGTGCAGCGTTTTACTTAAAGTCTAATAGGCACTAATGGACCTAAAGGATCAACATGAATCAACGTTAGCATGACGTAACAGCAGGTTAAATGCTGACAAAATGATTTGATGATGTCCAGGTGACAGACATGAAGGCTGAGAGGTTTTCTGGACAGACCTGCCGGTGATGTCATGCCGTGTCTCCACATAATGCAGCTCTTCCACATTCGCCTCCACCCACCGCTGAATGAGTGGGGGGTGTCTGGGGTCCACCTCTAAGTAAACACGACTAATTCAACGGAAAAAGAACACAAAATGGATTAAAAATAAATTACCAACTGGACGCGATTATTAGAAGTAACCTTGAGATAAGAGCGGTGGCACATGTTGGGGCCTGTATTCACTGGAAGTCTTTTAAAAAGCTTAACTCATTAAAGACGCAACACGATACGTGTGTTTTTTAGAACATGCTGTTCTTGTGACAAGCTGCTGCCGCCATCAGGAATTAAACCCAGGTGGGGTGGGGTGTGTGTGTGTGTGTGGGTGTGGGTGTGGTTGTCGGGCAGAGGGGTTCCATACCCGAGATCTGACAAAATCCTCGGTGCCAGAGTTAAAATCTGGTTGATCACTTTTAAGCCGTCTTCACCTCCATCTAAAGCAGAGTGGTCTTCAAACCTGGAAGCAGCAGACAGTACCCACACGTCACTTAAATACTGCACACCCACTTGTTGTCACATATTTCCAATAAAAATACATTTCTAAGGACACCTAATGAAATATTAATTTTATACATTTTATGCATTTACAAAGGTTTGACTTTGGAAACGATGAAACAAACATCAAATTTGGTGAGTACAATTTCATTTTTGTCAATAACTTAAAAATTATTTTAACCTCTCTGATTAGAATTTATAAGCAGTATATAAATAGTCAACAAAATTATTTGTACCACATTATACCACACTACAATGCCTCCACAGCCAAAACGCACCGACAACACATTCAGTCAAAATTTTGTTAAGACCAGAATCGGACTAGTTGACATCTGTTTTAGCACATAAAATGTCTTTATGCCACAGATACGTATTATTTATTAGTGTTAATTTTACAGTTAATTCAAAATACAACTATAAATCAAACCAAACAGTGGACAAATAAACAGCTAAAACTAAAATAGCAATTTCTGCTTTTTCTCCACTTGAACTTCTGTGTTGTTACAGTTATCTGTCTTTTTATGAGGCATAATGTACAATATTGTAAACAGAAGTGACATTTGTAGTGTTGGTCAGTTTATTTCTCAAATCTGTAACTTCTCCTTCGTAACATCTCCTATGAAACATTTCCACTGCCATATAAACAGTTTATGAAAGCTTGATGACACATTGTGATCATACACGATCAATTATCTTCATTTGTCTTGTACCTGTAAATGATTTGTATAACCCCTTAATAAATAAATCATTTATACTGTAAGGATTTGTTCATGTGTGCAGTGATATATCAATATGAACTGTATGATAACAACTTTGTTACATTACGTGTTATGAATCATTATTAAATGTTTATAGACCATTTATGAATACTTAATTGCACGGGCGGCTGAAACAATTATTCAAATAATCGTACGAAACCTAACCAGCAACTATTTAGATAATCAATTTCTCATTTCAGTCATTTTTCAAGCAAAAATGTAAAACATTTGCTGATTGCAGCTTTTCAGAATTCACTACTGTTTATGTTTTGGATGATGGTAAATTAAATATCTTTGAGTTTTGGACAAATAAAACACCTTGGATTGTGGGAAATTATATTCGGCATTTTCCACTGTTTGCCAGCATTTTATAGACCAAATGAGAAAATAATTGACAATTAAATCAATAATCAAAATAACTGGTAGTTACAACCTTAGCTGGAGGTTGTAATTGTTGACAAATCCATTAATGAACACCTTTAAACCATATTATAGATTATTATAATGTGCTACAACCATTTATTCACTGATTACACTGCTTATAAATGCTAACTATGGGCAGGTTAAATAAAATCTAAATTAAGAGAGGCTGCGTGTTTTAACCACCTAAATATTTCTGGTTCCAACGATGCCATATCCTCTGAGAACAGGTACGGAGGATTACTGACCAAAGCTGAAACAGGGCTACAGAGGCTCAACACAATTCCCGCATCTGACAAAGCACAAATCAAAACTGTTAATAAGCAGTGTATTTCAATGTGTTATTTAAATAACTGCAATGCACTGCTTTCACTTACCTTTCATTACATCTATATGATGAATCTGTAATCTGTCCTGAAGCCCCAACCTGCACAGAGAAACCCCTCATCAGACTTTATGCATTATTGCATACACCCCCAATAAAAAAAAAAATAACAAAAAAAAAAACACAGTCATTATAACCATATAAAGTACATCAATACAGACATTTACATTTGTTTTTTTATGTGCTTAAGTAAAATTACCTTGATGCATTCTCCCTTGTTAAATCCACCGCATCCTGGCTTTGATCCAAGGCAATGGCTCTAAGCTAGTCAAAAAGAAACAAACACAGCAATTAAAAACTGCTGTTTACTGTTGGATGCAACAACCTCACAAAAAAAAAAAAAAAAGGATTTGCCTGTGTTCCTGTGTTTGTCTGCATGAGAAAGTTAAGACATTTTCACAATTTTACGATCTGTTAACAATGGAGACAGAAAAATAAGCAGACATAGTTAACGTGGCAGGAGAGTACGAAAAAATATGTTTGTATCATCAGTGAGCTGCTGCACAATACACTATAGTGTATTCTACTACAAAGCCCTTTTACTTATGTGTATTCAGTCTACATCTGTAACTAATGATTTGTTGTCATTACCAATTAACCTACTGACATTTCATATTAAATTAAAAAACGAACACATGACCATCTCGAGATACAAAAACCCCACAGTGATATCTGAAAATTACTTAATAAATCTGATTAGCAGCCTAAATAAGTCAGTGTATTCAGTTTAGAAGGATAGGAAACTGACCACTGATCAAATACTTCCTACGACAAACGATGACCTCACCTGAGGCAGACTCTTCAGCAGACTGAGAGAAATAGCACCAGAGCCACATCCCACTTCCAAAGATGTATGCTGAGTGTCTGCTCCTACTCCAGTCCCACACCTCATCTCCAGATCAGTGAGCACAAATTCGACCAACTCCTGCACCCAACACACAGACAGAACATGGCTCTGGTTATCTGTGGGGGATCACTGGGATTTCATGTGGCCTGTTTTTTTTTTTTTTTTCTCTCCAACCTCCGTTTCAGGTCTTGGTATGAACACAGGAGGTCTCATCTTCAGTGTCAGATCTCTGAAGTCCCACTCCTCAATCACATATTGCACAGGCATTCTACAAAAAAACACATACAATTACAGGTATGAGTATTCAGGCTTTCAATTTAAGGTTTATTGTCATTTCCACACAAATGCTTGACATACAGGGAATATATTATATCTGTACATCTGGACAGAAATGTATCTAGAAGCTTTATACCTGGAGAGACGTCTAGTGCAGAGCTTCCACATCTGCTCTGTTTTTTCTCGGCTGAGAAACTCTGTTAACTTCCCCTGTTCAAGACTTTCTATCTGGATAAAGGAATGGCATGCAAGAACATTACAAGATGTTGTTGCAGATATTCAGACATTACGTCAGGCAGTGCAGAATGACCTCATAAAATGTCAACTCACTGTTTTAGCCCCGAGCAAATGAGCAACGATGTAGTGGCTAGAGTGGTCAGGCTCCTTCACACCTCTCTCCTCAAAGTGCCTCCTCCATAAGTCCATGGCCTGAAGTGCTGTGATCCTGCCTGCAGGTAAGGCTGGAGCGGTGCATGCACGCACTGCATGGGAGCTCCAAATTCCCTAAAAAGCGTTTGATTTAAGAGAGTTTCTGAAGAACCACAAATCAAAACCCTCTGTGCATTCCAGCAGCGGTTTCACAAGGCCTTGTTAAAATTCCCTGACTGGCTGGTTGCCTCGCCATTTCAGTGACACTGAGGAGTCTGTTGTGAGAGCACTCAAGATACATGTCTCATCACTTCCTCTGCAGACTGGAGGATCAAGTAATCTGTCCCCTGAGTTACAATAGATTAGCAGATATACACAGTCTAATGCTCCCCAGAAGTGTTTCTAAAACTCTGTCCCCAATGCAAAGTACTGTATGAAAATTGATCTTCAGCCACTGACAGGAAAACAAAGATCATTTTTATAATATTTTAAGTCTTTTTTTTCCAACTGTGCCAACCAAATGTTTGTAACTCAGAGCTTCTTGAATGTGTATTTCGTGGTTATTTTTTGTTTGTTTCTCATAATAAATGAACTCCGTACTAAAAATTAAATGAGCAATAAATTCATAAAATATTATCATGTATGCACATCTGCTTCTTTATATTTTTATCTTGGTGATGAAGTCAGGACTGGGCGTATTAGATTATATATATACATATGTGTGTGTGTGTGTGTGTGTGTTGGGGGGGGGGGGTTACAGACTGTGCTGCCACTGTCAGACCCATATTCAGTAACTGTATTGATAGCTGATAAAGATCCACTCAAATATCAATAACTAACGCATGATGACTGTGCCTATATGTGCACTAGCTTGTAGTTCAGTTGTCTGCAAAGCTGCTGCAAAGAACCTACTAGGACAAAGTTCAGCAATGACGGCTATTTCGCTATAGATAACCCCTTTACTTCTCATTTCATGCTCTTCCTTCATTATGTATGTCAGGGGCAACACCAGCCTGCTCTGCTCCATTGTGTTCATAACATCCGTGACTCCCTGAAAACAACAGAAAGATCAGTTTGACCAGTTAGTTACCTTTGGTCCAACACTCCTGCACCCAGAGCATCTGTAGCCTGCACTCACTGATCTTGTCCACATGGTTAATATAAACAGACACTCTCTATTCCCATTGTTTTACAGGAAAGTATTTGTACTCGCTGCATCCTTCAAGTATTCAGCTGTCCTATGTATACACTGTCTAGGTCACTTATCGTCCCACATGAAGTTTAAACAACATTTTTCTGTAGTCGGACCACACGCTAACTCACGGTGTTCATAATATTTCCTACACATGTCGCAGCAATGACGCACGAAACGTCTGCAAATGCGGCGCAGACTGCGCAGCACCGACTCTGGTGAACAACGTTGCCTTTAGGTGCTGGCGAAATTATCAGACAATAGTGGAGTATGTATAAGCACATTTACTCAAGTATTGTAGCAAAGACTAGTCAATAAATTCACAAGTAAATTCACTGACTACTTGTTGCCGCATTTTTTTATTCCGCTGCATATGTTTTTCTGCTATAGGTGCATTAGAAATCAAGATTTTTGAATACAAAAACATATGAAGCTTTATTAAATATGATGTGTTGTTACACACTTAAGTACTCAACAGTATAAAATCAGTCGATTGACAACTGTTTTGATAATAATCATCGTAATCTCTCATGGAAAAATTATAAAATATTTGCTGCTCGTCCTTTAAATTGTTTTATAACTTTAATTTATTTGTCATCATTTCGGGGTTTGGAAGTGTTGTTCTGACCAAAGCATCGTGAAGGTCTAATTTTGGGTTTTGGTGTGTGATGTAAGTGAACAGTAATAATCTTTAATAATCATTTTTTTCTGCAATGAGTATGTTTACTGTAATTACATTTTACTTAAGCAGACTTAAGTGTTTTTACAGTTTGGTATTAGTACTTTTACTTAAGTAAAATGTCTGAGTAGTTATTGAACAGCTGATGGTAAAGTTGTTATTATTATTATTATTATTATTATTATTATTACGCGCCATGACTTCCCCTGTCTGCAGTGTTTATAACGTCCGTTTAAATTAGTAATTTCCGAGGCTCGCCTGAAGGCATCAGTTTGTTGTTTTCTGGTGTACATGAATTTGTGGAGAGTCTTTGTTGAATAGTTTGCTATCGAGTCGAAAGCGCTTTTGTTAAGTGCACTAACTATGTCGTTGTTCAGACTTTAGCCTACAAGGTGCAATACCGTAAACACTTACTACACTGGAGATATGGAGAAATATGGAGAAATTCTGTGACACTACAGTGTATAAAGATGAAGTTATTGAATAATTTTACCAAATAAATCCCCCAAATTAGGAAAAAGCTATTTTTAAAGTTAAAGATTGTAGTATAACAAGCAGCAGCCCATTAATGTCTGACATGAATTTTGTGACACTAGAGTGAAGTTATTGAATACTATTCCTAATAAAAAACATGTTTCTCCAAACGAAGTGTTGTAGTACAACCAGCAGGTACCCACTGATGTGTGACTTGATTTTGGTGACACTACAGTGTGTGAGAGTGAAGTTATTGAATAATATTCCATTAAAAATCCCCCAAATTAGTATAAAAGGCACATTTCTCCAAATTAAGTGTTGTACACTACAGTGTATAAGACAGAAGTTATTGAATATTCATGTAGTGAGTGTTTTCGCTATTGCAGTTTGCAGACAGTCCCTGCTTGGGGAACTTTTAGCCACTCTTTCAGCGCTCAGCTGGGTAGAAAACATCAAACCAAGTAAAGTAATAGTGCAACATTAACCAGTATCAAGAATATGCAGTCAGAAGCTAGATAGGACATTGTTTTAGGAATATGTAAAGCAATCTTTAGAATTACAAAAACAGGAACTAGTGTAAAGGTCATTTGGGTTCCAGCTCACACAGGGGTGGGGGGAAACGAACTAGTAGACAGAAGTAGATTTGGCAGTAAATTATAGTAAGCCTGAAGTTAAAAGTATAATTAAATCAACAATGGTGAAGAAATGGTACGAAGAAATGAACAGGGAGGCTAAAGGCAGACATTATTACAATATCCAAAGGAAAGTTGGAGAAATGAGAACTCAAAAAGAAGAAGACATCATCCCAGGGATGAGATTTGGACATACTAATCTTAACAGTGCACTTGATGTGTGAATACTGCAATTTACAGGAAACACTGCAACCTGTAATTATTTATTTTCCTCAATACCACCAAGAAAGACATATTCTCAAGTCGCAAATTGGAAAAAGAATAAGAAATAAGTTTAAATTAAAAAATATTCTGCCTACACTCCTTTTCAGAAGGTGGCGGTAATGCACCTAAAGGTTGTTTGCCAACCGCCATGAAACTACAGAAGAAGAAGAAGAAGAAGAAGAAGAAGAAGAAGACCTGCTGTTTGTGTAGCCCCTAGGCTCGTTGTGATTAAAACTGGGTTATAGCTCACTGTCCACCTGACCACGATAGAAACGAGGAGTACGTTTGTGCCGCAACAACGTTTTCGTTTTGAGTTATTGAATCGGGGAAGTTTGAATCTGTCAATAACTCTACCGAAGTCGCTAACATCTGCTAAAGCTGAAGCTAGCAGCTAGCTGCGGCTGCTAAATAACAGCTGAAGCACAACAGGGAAGGCAGGCAGAGGAGACCAGCATCTAAAGCTGAAGTAGTTTGGTTAAAGTTTGTAGCTTGTCCTGCTGTAAGGTCTGTGGTAGGCATGACCACTCGAATAGAGTGCGTATTTTTCAGTGAGTTTCACCCAACTCTGGGCCCAAAGATAACATATCAGGTAAGTGTGTAAATATAATATTTGCTGAAGTCAGATGCAAAGTCATGGTTCAACATTTTAACAAGAGTAGCACTAATAAACTGACCACGATTGCACTGCAAGCATGGTGATCTCTTTGGTTATCCTTATTGTGATGTAGTAGTGAAATTATAGTAATTATATAGTTCAGTATCAGATGCTTCAAGCACATGGAGATTGACTCACAATAGCTTTTTTCCAGTATATAAGGTCAAAATAATTGTCAACTATTTTGATAATTGATTCATAGTTTTGAATCATTATTATTATTATGTGTCATAATTCATGGGTCTTAGGTTTTCAGATGTGAATAAATAATTTCTGGCTTCTGTATTCTTCTATGATAATGAACTTAGTATGTTTGGGTTTTGGGCTGTTTATGTTTATGCTGTTATGTTGAATACAGGTCTAATATTGAGTTGAGGTTTATCATTAAGTTAAATACGTAACTGCATGGGTTTGGAACATTTTCAGTATATTAAATGCTAAATGAATTGACTTCCAAGAGTGTTCCTATTTAATATATTCCCAAGAAAAACATGCATTGTTGCCTTTATTCACAAGCAGCTGGAGAGATTTTCCTTGGTCAGTCTATGCATCATTGTGATTGAGTGTATCAAGGAATTTAAATTAGAATCATTAATCTTGCCAATGGTAAACATGTATGTAATCCGTCTACATATTTTTGTAGTATTGACCTTGCTAGTGCACGGTAAATAATCTCCTTAGTCTATTTTATCGGATGTATTTTGTCATACAGTTTCCCCTGTGTCCGCTCCTGACAGGTCCCCGAGGAATCCATTTCACGGGAGCTCTTCGACACAGTTCAGGTTTATATCATTACCAAGCCAGAACTGCAAAACAAATTAATAACAGTGTATGTAATGTAACCCTTCATATCTGTCTCCTTATCATAATCCTTTGATTTTTTTTTTTACCTTGAAATATGTGTTTATATTTACAAGGGAATGGTGTGTTGCTCCTATTCAGAATCAAACTATCCTTTGTTCTCTTTATCTGTCTATTGTAGCACTGCCATGGGAAAGAAGTTAATTGGGTGCCCTGTATGCATTGAACATAAAAAGTATAGCCGGAACGCCCTCCTGTTTAACCTTGGCCTTGTTTGTGATGCCCAAACCAACACATGTGCCCTTGAGCCAATTGTGAAGAAGCTGTCTGGGTACCTCACTACTCTGGAGGTAGTGAATAATGCATTTTTACATCTGTCCATGTCACAAATTTGTGTTATTCTCAGCACTAAGACATCCCAGAGATGATCTTAAACCTTTCTGCTTTCTTGTGTTGCAGCTGGAGAGTGGCTTCATTTCCAACGAGGAGAGCAAGCAGAAACTTTTACCCATCATGTCGACCTTGTTGGAAGAACTCAATGCCACGGGAGCCTGTACTTTACCAATAGGTATTATCCCAGTTTGTACTGTGCACATACCGCTTTTCTTTGTGGCAACAACTCTCGCAACTATCTCTTTCTCATGAATGCTAAGAGTGGTGGCAAGATGCAAATTATGTGTGTGTTTGCTACAGGAAGCAGTCTTGATGTAATGATTAACTGTAACACTATGTTGAAAAAGTGCTGGTAATTGTCTGAAGGGGAAACACCTCCTGAGGTTTTGAGAGGAGTTTAGGTTATAGTTTATTAGTTGAATTTCGTTTTACTAGTTAGTTTGCTAGCTGTATAAACACAGCTTTCAAACTATACTTGTCTTCCCACAGTGTGCTGTGACCTAATCCTGCAGAGTGATAGATGTGAACAGGCTTAAAAATGTTCAAACTGATTTGAAGTAATGAAGAGCCTTTCACGAAAAATTGAATAATCATACTGACCTATCCAAATTGCAAACATAATTATTAAGTAGTGCTTTCCTTGATTTTTGACTGAAACGCTTTTGGGAAAAAGCATAGTAACGGCTCCTCAGACAAGAATTGAGAACTAAAGATAATGGTTTGGCATTTGAAAACCTAAATTTGCTTTCATGGCTATCATAGCTGTCAGGATAGTTTTATAAATGTCTAATTTTCTCTGATTTAGATGCATCTAACACTATACATCTAAAGCTGATCCAGCTGCGTAAGGACCCCCCGATTGTCCAGGAGTATGACGTTCCTGTCTTCACGCAGTGTAAAGACCATTTTATCAAATCTCAGTGGGATCTCACCACTCAGCAGGTAGACTCTCGCTCCCTAAGCAGAACGTGGCTGATATCGAGGAACATTGTGATAAGATATATTCAGAAATTCTAGGAAGTAATTAAAAGTCTGTTATCAACTGTGCAGGAAGTGATATAAACACCTCCATCACATGCAGTGCTTTGCGGATGAAAGGAAGGACTTATGTAGGAACAGGTGTAGGCGCAGGCTTTATTGATACGTTAATCTTATTGTTGTAACAATGAAGAGAATTACAGGTACATAGTAATGTGTATATGGAGCTTATTAAAGAGGCAGTTCAAGTCATGGAGATTAGTACAAGTCAGTAACTTTATACTATATCTTGTCACCTGCAGATCCTGCCCTATATTGATGGATTTAGACACATCCAAAAGATTTCAGCTGAAGCAGATGTAGAGCTGAATCTTGTTCGTATTGCTGTGCAGAATCTATTGTGAGTACATCTCAGTGAATAAAGGGCAACACATACCAGAGGCATCTGATGCACATCAGAACATTCATTATTTTCTCTGTACAGTGCAGTAAGCCTGCACATCAGTGGCTACTCGAAGAACGTCATTGTGGGTTGAGCCACATCAAGATAAGACAAAGTTCTGTTTCTCAGTTTCTTCTGATGTGGGTTAGCTTTTCAGAGAACCACTCTCATAACATTTTCTGGCCTCGAATGATTAAATATTTCATGATGCAGCTGGTGTGGGTTGTACCTCAGTGTGTTGAAACTTATGTTTCCAAATAAAAACAAAGACAGTTTCTCAAAGCTCCGTTTCCTTCACAGGTATTACGATGTCGTGACCTTGGTCTCGATTTACCAGGTGCTAACACCGTGCAACACACACATTCCACTGGAACTGTGACTTATACTGCGATAATACTACTTATGATGAAATAACTGTACCATACAACAAAGATACTCGACACTATAAGAAGAAACATCCGTGTTTTCTAGAATTAAGTCTTACTTATGTGTGAAAACAGTCATTTAGAGAAAAAAAGTCAGTATTGTTAAATAACTTCAGGTCTGTGTACATGTAACAGCTGACACACTGTCCTCACCTGTTGACTAAAAGAAAGTATTAAGATATTGAAATATGAAGATTTTTCTCAAAATATTGTGACTTTTTTTCTCATATTTCTTTTACTTTATTCTTGAGCTTAATTAAAAACATTATGACTTTTTCTTGTAATATTACTACTTTTTTCACAAAATATTCCCACTGTATCCTCAAAATGGCCCTTCTGTTTAGTTTGGTTATTGTCTTGTGCCTTTTTCTATTCCCACCAGTACTCAAACGTGTACTGCACCACCCCCAAAGTCCAGAGCCTTATAGATGACAAGTCCATTCAGGAGGAGTGCCTCCACTATGTCACCAAGCAGGGTAAATAAGCATTCTGATTGTTCAACCCAAGTTGTTTTTTCCCCTTTATTTTGTGATGATTGTTGCACTGTTTTTTTTTTTTTTTTTTCAGGACAAAAGCGGGCCAGTCTGAGAGATGTGTTCCAGCTCTACTGTGGTCTGAGTCCAGGAACCACAGTCCGAGACCTTTGCTCTCGCTACTCACAGCAGCTTCAGAGGGTTGATGAGAGGTCAGCATCACTCACAGAATCAGTTCCTCAGAACACTTCACGGCTCTTGAAAAAAATAGGCCAGAGTTATATTTATTTGCAGATGTGTCATGTTTGTGTCATGTGTTGCCTTTCAGGAGGCTGATCCAGTTTGGACTAATGAAGTCTCTTATTCGGCGGCTGCAGAAATATCCAGTGAAGGTGATCCGTGATGAGAGGAGCAGGCCGCCTCGACTTTATACTGGTTGTCATAGTTATGATGAGATCTGCTGTAAAACAGGCAGGTTTTAAAACTCTACCTGATCACGAAGAAATACCCTTTGGACGTAAACACGTTTGTTTGTAGTCAAATTGCATATATATTAACTAGGCTGGTGTTGTCATGATTTTACAGGGATCAGTTACCAGGAGCTGGACGAACGTTTGGAAAATGATCCCAATATCGTGGTGTGCTGGAAGTGATGTGCTTTGAACTGAAAAAAAAAACAAACAAACAAAAAAAACTGCTCTGTGTTAAAGACAGCCATTTCACTGAAGGACACAGACATGCCTAACCCAAAGATGCCTTCAGCGAGAGGAAGAGTTTTCTTGGAATAACCAAGCAAAGTGAAAGTGAAGTAGTATTTTGTAAATTTTTATGTTAGTGTTTTTTTAATTCTAATCTGCTTTTGTCAAGTATTGGGGTCAACATCAAGTGAGGGTGGTTATATTTATTAATGTTGTGAAAAAGAAAACATGCGATTAATTATAACACAATGTGACAGACTGTCCAGACATTTTAGACACTCTAGATGTTTAGATTGTTATCCATCATACAGTACCAACAGGGAGATGTCCGATCAGTCCCACATTCATTCTGCAGCACAAGAATGAGCACAAACATACAGTCAGAGAGGCGGAGAACTGTCTTCAGAGACAAATGGATCAAGGAGTCCTGCAACAGTTGGTCTGGCCCATACAAAGTCCTGACCCCAACATCATGGAGTGAGTCTGGGATTACATGAAGAGTACGAATGGTTTGAGACAGCCTAAATCCACAGAAGAACTATGGCAAGTTCACACTGGAACAACCTACCTGCAAAATCCATTGACACATTGTGTGCAATTGTACCGAGGAGAAACGGTGCTGTTCTACAGGCAAACGGTGGTCACACAAGATTACTGGGGCTCGAGCACGGACCAGTGCCATTCATGGCATTATTTTTGAAAGCATCCTCACTTTACGCTTAGTGCCTAAAACTCTTGCACAGTACTACATATCACTAAATGGAAAAGAAATGCAATAAATGTCATTCATGGTCATATGGTGTAAGATGCACAGTTTGATAGTCTTTATTGCTTATTATTTGTTTTTAAAAACCCTATTACATAACCTGTATGCTGTTATAATGCCATTCTGCTAAAGCTCTGCTGTGCCACACCCCTTAGTGCACCCCCCCATACTGATGCTCTGTAGATAACCTGTATTCTGTTGATAACACCAAGTATGTGCATAACATGATGCTCACAACATGTACAGTTTTACTTTTGATGTAATTTTGCAGCCTTTTAAAAACGTAGGCTATTTTCACTCATTTTAGTAAGGTACTGTCCAGTATTGTGTATGTAAGATTTTACATGAAATATGATAGATTGTTATAGAGTAAACCGTCCAGCTGCACATAATATAGTTACAATTAACTCCATTTCACCCACCAAGAAAAATGCTCTAAAAAGTAAAGAGCAGTAAAAAGCTTCAGTAATATTGATTGTTCTGCAGTAAGTACAAATACGTTTTGCTATTACTGCTTGTGCACTTTTGCTTAGGCACCATGTTTTTTTAAGGGATTTCACTTTACTTTAGATTTTTAACAGTGTTGTGTTGCTAATTTACTCAGGTAAAGGCAGTGGTGGAAAATAACTAAGTACATTACTTAAGCTCAGTACTGAAGTACAATTTTGAGGTACTTGCTTTACTTGAGTATTCCTATTTCATGCTACTTCGTATATTTCAGAGGGAAATGTACTCTTCACTGCACAACATTTCTCTGAAAGTTATACTAGTTACTTTGAAAATTCTGATCACAAACGAAAGATCAGCAAACAAAATATGATGCATCACTGTAACTTAAACTACCCAAGCTCAACCAGCTGTGACATTAAAATGCTGCTTACTTGTTAAAGCATCAGTAATAATATTCCAATAATGAATATCAATAGAACACCTTTGTTACTTTTAAAAATATTTTACCCATAGTAAAATTTGAGAAAAGCTTTAATGCCATGTTTTCTCAGCCTTAGTTATTGGTTGTTGTTTATATATATATATATATATATATATATATATATATCTATACAGTGTGTGGTTTCACTTGAACCTGTACCGCCCCCCTCTGGCGGAAAACGGCACCTGCGCTTCAGTGTGCGCTTGGTTTACAGTAACCATGGCAACCGCAGGAAACACTAATGCCATTTAAGTTAACTTCAGAAACCACTTGACTGGAGTGATAGTGAAGTTAATGTGTGTTTTGTTTGTTAGTTTTGTGTTTTTTCTACTTGTCAAATAGTTTTTTCGTGGCGAAATGGACCCGTCGGTGATTTTGCCCGTCGAAGCGGAGGCGTTTGTTCAGAGTCTGGAAACTTTCTCTCTCAAGGAAGTGGGCTCTACGAGGTAACATCTGCTGTTAGCTAACCTTAACTAGACTAACATATCACCTAAACACTGTCAACTAGCCGGCATGCAGCGTGCAACACATGCTGACAGGACGGATATGGGATTGAAGCAAAAGGAGAGCCAACATCTTGTTAGCAAAACAGTCCGACATGCTCCACATGGCTGTTACCTCCCTCATGAAAAGTAGGCTCTGCAGTTTATGATGATGATAATATGGTAAGAAACATTATTATACTTGTATTAGTATTAGTTTAATGTAAGTTAAATATTAGCATTAAAAAACTGCTGCCTCACTGATGGGCATATTTCTGGGGGGAAAAAAATCCTCCACCAGCAATAACAATAGATGGGTTGTTTGGTAAATCCATGGCAAGCCAATGTCTAATACAATAGCATTTCTGTAAATCTGTAATTGAATGCCTTTATTTAAGTTACTTTTTTTTTTCTTTACAATAACGGATTGTTAAATTAGTCTATAATATGTTAGAAAATAGTAAACAATACCCATGACATGATCCCAGAGCACAGGGTGACAATCCAAAAATCAAATGATATTCAATTTACCATCTTCAAAACATAAAAGCAGCAACTTTTTGCACTTCAAAACCTGGACCTAGTAAATGTTTAACATATTTCCTTGATAAATGGCTTGAATGCAAAGATGTGGCCCATTAATTTTCTGTTAATGGACTGATTATTCAACTAATAATTGTTTAAATTCTATCTCTACTTTTCTTTACAACACATAAACACTGACAATACCATATTTTTCTAAAGTCAATGTCCAAGTCAAGTTTCAAGTGTCCAGAACCCAAAGTAAGTCTCAAGGCAATAGAATTGTGACCCTAGTCAGACTCAAATCAAGTGGGCACAACCCAACTTGCTCTCCATTTTAGTTTGCTCTAGCTGGTGACCGAGCATCATCTTAGATGGTCATCATCATCTGGCTTATCCTCTAAAAGTCCTCTGTTTGTATGATCAGAATATTGTGATTCTGATTATTCTAAGGCAAAGCATAACTCCATGCTCTTTCAGTTTTTTACTCTTTGTGTTGACAGGTGGTTCAGACAGCACGAGTACATTGAGAAACTTAACATGCAGGCAATATTGAATGCTTCTGCCATGCATGATGAGTTCGTCAAGGAGCTCCTGGTGTCTTATGGAAAGGTGATTGCCTCCTCTGTACATATGATTTTAGACTAGCCCTATCACGGTCTAATTAAACATTTCCTGAAATGAGTCCCAATGATTTAGATTCTAAGTCTTAGAAAGATGTCAGCATAGTAGACACATTATAACATTATTCGTTTTTTTCTCCTTCCCTTTATAGATACCTGTTCTGGTCCATGAGATGATCCTCACTGAAGTGTGGAAGCAAAAAGTGTTCCCCATCTTATGTCAGCTGCAGGACTTCAATCCCAAGAACACATTTCATCTTTACATGGTGGTGAGTGTAAAATGAGATGTAAAACGGTGATCGGCTTGCAGCATTCAAATCTAATTTCATGTGCTCTTTCATGTCTCCTTCTTAGATCCACCATGAAGCCACAATAATAAACCTACTTGAAACAATAATGTTTCATACGGTCAGTAGCAAATTTTAAATGTGTTGAAGCCTTGATGTGATTAAAGCAAAGCAGTATAGGTGCTTTATACTCTCTATAAAACTATTGTTTAATTGTGACTAAAAAGACTTGTGTGGATTGTGTAGGATTCATGTGAGGCAGCTGATGACTCGGTTCTTGACTTGGTGGATTACTGCCACCGCAAACTCACCCTGCTGGCCAGTAAAGCGACCAGGGAGGGCACCACGGCTCATGACCAGCACAACCTGACAGGGCAAACGGTTGCATCTTCTATAGAGGTGAAAGAGGATCGAGATTTCTGATTCTTTTTTTGGTTTGATACATTGTAGAAGAATCTTTATTTCACTTGAATTGATGAGTAAAATCTTTTTTTTTTGAATTTGGTGAAGGAGTTGCAAATTCAGAGTGCTGCACTGGAGTTTGAAATCTCTCTGAAGGCTGTATCTGTGCTGCGCTACATCACAGATCACACCAACAGGTATGGCTGTGTCTGAGCCGTCTGTAAGGTTTTGCGATCAGAAGTTTACATGAGAGAATATGAGAATATTTTGAAGAAGATATAGAAGATATTTCATTAACAATGATATAAAACGGGGACAAGCAGCAAATTCTGACATCTGAGAAGCTGTAACCAGATAATTTTTTTTGCCATTTTTGCTTTAAAGGTGACATAAATAAGTACTCAGTTACCAAAATTGTTGCATTATTTTTTTTATCTGTTAGTTGACTAATTGGTTACTTGGCCAATCGTTTAATTTTGATATCTGACAAAAGGAGAGTTTGTTTTTTTCTTTACAGTATCAGCGTTATCAATCGCATGCTGTGCACCCATAATGTGCCTTGTGTACTGGTTCAGCTGATTGACTGCTGCCCTTGGAGTCGCTGCAGAGAAGGTATATCACACACCTCTTATCAAATAGGTCTTAAAATTTTCATATCCGTTTAAAATGTGTTTGTGCCTTTTACTTCTGTCTTCCCCTGTAGGTGAGGTGGAGAAGTACATAAACAGCAAATGGCAGAAGATTCCTCAGGAGGACAAGTTAAAGATGACGAAACTAGACGGCCAGGTCTGGATTGCCCTTTACAATCTGCTACTAAAGGAGGATTGCCAAAGGAAATATGACTTTAACAGTTTCAACAAGAATCAGCTTCTAAAGGTGAGATTTGAGTGAAATGTTGATGACACGTGAGAGTTATTTTTCAGTCAGGTCAATCAACTCCTCCTCTTCCTACTGGATAATAACTGTAAACATAAGCTTAGGAAGTGTGTGAATGCCAGATCATTGTCCTCCAGCATCATATCACTTGTTAGAACACAGACTCAGTTTCCAAAAGTTGTTTTGACTAAGATGTTTCCTCCTATTATCCTTTTTCTCATCCTCTTCCTGTTACATTAATTATATAAGCAGAGGGCCTTGTGCACTCTCCTGTAATCACATGTTTTCTTATTATGGAGTCTTCCTAACTCAGGGTAGATTATCCTGATGAGGTTAATATTGTTGTTTCTGTTGCTGTAATATTTGTGGGCTTATCTTTCATGTGCCACAGCTACGAGGTTTCTTGACAGAGGTGTTGGTTGATCAGCTGCCAAACCTGGTGGAGCTGCAGCGTTTCTTGGCTCATCTCGCAGTTACAGACCCAGCAGCTCCAAAAAAAGAGCTTGTTTTGGAGCAGGTACACACTCTGAACACACATACATATACCTCTATATCAAACTATGTCCCTGTGAATTTACTCTCATTTTTATTCTATGTATAGATCCCAGAGATGTGGAACCACATTGTGAGTGAGAATTCTGGGAAGTGGAAGGCAATAGCAAAGTATCAAGTGAAAGAAACATTCAACCCATCTGAGAATGACCTGAGACTACAGGCACAGAGGTAACACCGAAAGGACTGGTCTAACTCAGCATTAGAGTTACAGAGAAATTACTTCAGAGATTTTTGCAATTATTACTGCAGTTATTATTGAGATACTTGTTGTTTGTTTTAACCAGGTTGGCCCAGACATACAACTTGGATGTGATGGAGAGTTTACTCCCTGAGAAGCCAAAGTGTGGATCCTGTGGAAAAGAGGCAGCAAAGAGATGCTCTCGTTGTCAGGGAGAATGGTATTGCCACAGGTAAGACTTGTAGCAGCAAAACCTGAGTCCATACTGGACTGGACTGTTGTGGTGAAGAAAGAGCTGAGCCTTTTTTGCAATACTGAATATCATAAATATATGTTTTTGTTATCCTAAGATCATATTCCAAATGTGTGATATTTTCCTGCTGTTGAAATAAAATGTAAAGTTTAGTTAATCTCTTTGTTATTTATTTATTTTTTGTTTTGTTTTTTTATGCAGAGAATGTCAGGTGAAACACTGGCCTAAACACAAGAAAGCTTGTCAGCTCATGGCCGAGACCACAGAGAAGATCCAGAGAGACCTGAACATCAACAGCTGAAAGAGAAACTGCTGAAGCACATGGACTGGTGGCAGATACAAAAGATGAGGAGAACAGATCTACATGTGGACAATTCAGATTTAAATTCCTATATCATAAATAAGAAATCTGCTTTCTTTTACTGTTGGAAAAAGTTTATGCCCTGTTAGAAAATTTTGCTGTTCCTTTCTGTTTTAAATGCTGTAATGTTTGTTCCTGTGATGATTCATGTTTTGATCTCGGTGTGTGACAGGGTGGAGGCACAATTCACTTCATTACACCAGCAGCAAATAAAATTACTTTAATAGCTCCCTTTACTTTGTCTTCTTGTTCATTTCTAGTAAGAACCGTATTTTCAAGCATCTGCTGTACATCAGTGAGAAACCTAAACTCTGCGCATTCAGACTGGGTCACATTAACAGGTGAAGCAGCTGTGTAGGAATTTATGGTCTCATTCCTTGGTTAATATTCCTGCTAGTTGTGGTTTGCTGTCTTTCTGCAGAGGGTCTGACATATCATAAAAGACAGGAGAAAACGTTTGAGATCACTATGGGACTGTACGAGTGGCCGTGAGTTGTGAATATTTGTTGTGTAGAGTTTTGCAGCTTATATTTAGGTCACTGCTGCTGTGGTAAATGAAACCCTGAACCACTACACTTGAAGTCAGTGGTTGGAGTGGGTGGGGGGACTTTGCAACGCCTACTGTAAGCTCTGCTCTCCGGACTCAGAAGCACCCCCTATGTGAAAACATTCCGGATGTCGGTGCAGCTCAGTTTCATCTCACTCTCCTTTTTTTTTTTTTTTTTTTTTATGATAGGCCGCTTCCTCCTGCAACACAACAGTTTGAGAAAAATCAGAAGATGACTAGTGCCATGAGAAGTGCTCCTGTGCCGCTGCGAGACTGATGTTACCGGCCTCGTTGCTGCCACAGCTGGGCCTCGGTGGTTAACTGTAAGTGGCCGGTGATGATAGATTATTTCCAGAGATGTAGCCGGGACTGCACACCTCCGTTACTTGGAAACTGTCAGAAATGTCTGCGGAAAGTTTTTCTCTTCAGATGGAGGAGGTTTTGAGACAAAGCGGTTGCCACGGGGCTGTTTTCTCAGCTGTTTTGGTGAGTGAGCATAAATGTATTAAATATATATATATATATTTTTTAACTTTACAATTTGAAACGTGGATGGTTGAATTGACCTAAAATGCTGTTTCGACTAAACGCTTGAGTATTCCTGCTCTCAGCCCTTGTAAACGCAACTTTAATCGTTGTACTTCTCCTAAAGCCTACTGTAACCTACACTGTATACATAGTCATTTCTTTTACATGAGGTTATGACCCTGATTTTCTCATGTTAGGTTAGCAGATTATCAAATATTATATAACCACTTCTATACAGTAGGCTAAGCTATGTGTGGACATGTCACATGGTTACAACCATAGGCTACACAAAAAAACACATAGCATGTAAATAAAATGTTGTCTGACAAATACTGTCCATGAAAATAGCCTAAGCAAACACGCAAACATTATATAATACCTAAATATGATCTATATGGGATCGCTAGTAGACTGAACTAAGTGCAGTGAGTTTATGCTGTTTTATATTTAATTTCAGGGGGAAATATTGCACTTTTTATTCTGTAGCATTTATTTGACACAAATAGTTAGTCTACAGAATACGATTTGACATATAAAACATATGGTCAGTGAATAGAATGTGATGAATTTTCGCTATAATCATAAAATACTATTTTGTTAAAGCATCAGTAACAATAATCCAATAATAAAATCATATAATATGTAAAGGTGCCACTTTGCTGTGTGAGTACTTTCGCATTTGAAGGTTTAAGTATATTAAACTGATAAAACTACTGTACTTTTACTTCAAATTGAATTTAAAGTGTTGGTCATTCTCAGTTCCTTGGTATTTGTACTGTCAGTGTGCCTATTTTAAAATTATAGTATTGCTTTTTCTCAAGTAGAAGATCTAACTGCTTTTTCCATCACTATATAGTATTATGTATGTTTTTGGTTTTTTTTTACATATTATTTTTTCATATGTGAAGCCTGTCATAAATCTACTGGTCCATTTGATTTTTACCTATGCCAAGCAGGATATGTTTTCACCTATGTCTGTTTATGTGTCTGCAGAATTACACAATACTGAACAGATTTGCACTGAACTTTAAGGAGGTATGGGCCATGGCCCATGGAAGAACCCAATCAATTTTGCGGCACATCCAGATCATTTACTATGAATTAGAATTTTTTTCTCTGAAGTCTGGTGTATGTTGTTTGACACTGGCCTTGGCAGAGGTCTGCACTCTCTGAATGCCCTTCTAGTTTAAAATTTTGTCCCCAGGTAGGACAAACAAAACATTCAGAATCCATAGTCAAATGAAAACTGCCCCTTTTCAAAAACACTACATAAACATCAGCACCTACTTAATGAATAGTGTTGATTTCTGTGACCAACTCACAAAGCAAAACAAGATACAACTTGATTTCAAGATCACAATTTTTCAAATGTTCAAAACTGTGTCTTTGGCATGTTGCACTGCATTAAAGTATGTTTTTCTGCCTGTCAGTGATAATGGACAAGGCCAGGCTCTGAGTGACACAATGTCTTTTGGGGAGTTCATCGAGCTACGTGACCTGCGTACGAACAGAGAACATGTAGAGCTGATGGCCACGCGTTCACCCTGCTCACCTCCTCGCCTGGAGAGAACCAATGCCCTGAGGATCAGCCCCGGGAAGGTCCCAGACCTGCTGAGCCGAGTGGGCATCATCAGAGTCCTGAGCAGCACCGAGGACTCCCAGCTCAAAGAGGAGAAGGGAGAAGGACACAACTTCCAACCCTGCAGCCACGCTCAGCCCACATGGTGTGACCTGTGTGGAGAATTCATCTGGGGCCTTTACAAGCAGAGCCTGCGGTGTGTCAGTGAGTTGGCTTATGTGGGTTGTTTGTGCATCTGGGCGTGTGCATGTGTGGCTGTTTCTGTCCATATGTATGATCAGAAATGACAGCAACACTGAGAGAAAGAGGAAATTTGGTTAAACAGAAACATGATAACCACCAATGTAGACGCAGGACAGAATAACCCTGTCTTCAACAGGCTGACTCACAGGAACCATGAATTTAATGCTTGATTTTCCAGGTTATAAATGTCCCTCATGTTTTCTTTCAGCAGTAATAATTGGGCTGCTTGTCAAAGAGCTTTAATGTTACGACTACAATGTTCACAAAGTATTTTGTAAGAAATCTAGGAAGACAAACCTGTCTGCTTTTTTTGCTCAAGACTCATGCTGTGGCTCCAATAGACTTGAACTTCCTTTTCATCAACTGAAACCCACTGAAATGTAGCTGTGGTTTGTGTAAGACACCGAGTGTGCAGAAAACTCCTTCTTAACAGTAATCTGAATATGAAACCAAAATTAAATCATAATAGATTAACGACACAAACACAAACCATAAACTGATGACAGCAAACATTATCATCAAAATAAATTACCATATATTTATAATGATTATCATCATTATTATTATTACCATATATTAGTTTTGTTTTATTTCACAGCTGCAATCAGGAGTAGGAAGTTGCTATTTGTATATCTGACAAGTGTTCGCAGTTTATTTAATTATATATCATGAGACACACACACACACACACAGGGAGAGAGAGAGAGAGAGAGAATAATCCCAAGGAAACTTACAGTAACTGCAGTGACCTTTAATGGCCAGTGGAGGACATCACCTATTTACAGTTGCACCCTTATATCACACGTATCTTTACCATCGAGGATTTTGTCATATGTGTTTATGTGTTTGGCAGCATGTCTCTAAATGTAGGGACTTTCTACATTTCCAGATTGTAGATTCACATGCCACTACCGCTGCCGTACCCTGATCCAGTTGGACTGCAGCTGGGACCGAGGCTCTGTGTCAGACCAAACATGCGTTGTGGAGCACGCCATAGAAACAGACACAAATGTGGTAAGGACCTTTGTATTTGGCATGATGAGTGTCTTAGCATTCTTTTACTTGTTCATGTGTAGCTTAGTAGTGGTATTGGTCACTCTTAACTTGCATTTTATAGCTTCTTAAATATCAAGACATTAACGTTATTATTAAAAATAAGACAAAAGGTGAGAAAACTGTTAGCTTCTAGATTTCTTACTGTGCATCTTACAGTCGGGTACGTTGCATTCAACCCCATTGGATTACAAGATAATTTATCTGTTGGAATGCTTTAAGGAACAAATCAGTTGTTTTATGATTATAAACAAGAACCATTTTACATGGCAATAAAAATACACACTGTTCACCCAGTTCCAGCACAGGGTCAACTAAAAAGTTGTCAGTATTAACCATCATGCAGAGTAGCACCAGGTAGGAGGGCGTCACCTAGCAACAAATTTGTAAAAAGGAAGTAAAGGGATTGTGGAAGTTGTTAAGAAACACAAAAAGTTACAGTTAGCGAGCACCTTTTGCAATATTGGGTTGTTTATCTAGTCACTACAGTGAAAAATCTGTTTGCAGAGGCCTTGAGCATATTGTTGCACCCATATACATGTATTAGATGCATTAGAAAAACCAGATCACATCGGATAACATTTTTTACTACAACGTATCATAAATGATGTTAAATTGAGTTTGTTAAAAGACCAATGTACTGTAGACACCCTGCTATGTTTGTACGGACAAAACAAATGATTAAAAAACATGTCACATAAACAGGATATAGTTTTTTTTTTTAGCAAAGATAAAGTCATGTCCCCTGGCTGCTCCACCTCTAAAATTTTGTAGCAGAAGAGTCCTCTCTATGCTTCTCTGCACCACATTGATATTATTTATATAGAGAGGGAAGTCAAGGCTGTGGGCCAATAGTTGTTTAAGGCAGCAGGGTTATTTTCTTGATAAGAGGTATGACTGACTCTCTCTCAAGCACCTGTTTATCAAAGGATGACTGGAATGTAAAAGCTTCAGCAAACTCTTTAGCAGAGTATGAGGCCGTTGTTGGTGCTTAGGCCCTTATGCACATAGGCCTTTCTTACAGCAGGTATTTTGGCTTGACATAGCAGGAAAAGCACAGGTGGAACTAGTAACTTTGGTTGCTCCATTATATTGGAGTGCACTAACAAGTCATGCTGGTGAGTCAGAGCCCTCGAGCTGGCTCACCTCAATGCAGAGATAAATAATGTTATTAATAACACCTGTATTTTTCCCGCTGCAACATGTTAGAATATCTGCCACAAAAACAACCTGTCACAAAGACAATATCAAAACACAACATGCAAGACAAGACGTGATCATTTTGGTCTGTGTCCACCAAGAAGCAGATTTGCATATTTTCATAATTTTGAATTCGGTAAGCTTTGTATCATTTAAAAGTTTCACCGTTGGTTCAACCAGAGAGTGAGAGCATGCTCAATGTAAGAACAGCTGGGCGTAGCAGACTTTACATGTGAACTCATTGCTTCACACTAGGAGGCTCCAGAGTATTTTCTCCGAGAACAAGTATCTGCTAATACTTACCCTCACTTCACTGATTTGTAATGTGGCCAATGCTGTAATGCCTAAAAATGTGAACTTCTCCTCTGCATATGAGGAAAATTACAGAAGATGAAGAAACGTCTTATGTTGTCGGTTTTGGTAAAAAGGATTGTTTTTGTTGCAAATGATAGATAATAGAAACACTTGCATTCAGCTTTAAATGCTATAAACTTAGAACTGAGTTTCTTCATCTGTAGTTACGTTACAGTATCATTATAGGGCTAGTGTTTACATTGCAGCATGTGTGTATTAAAAATGAGAGCTGTAACTTATGATTATTCTTACTGAGTAGAACCACGCAGTCTGATACCAGACTGTTCCTAAATTTCATTTTCATACATACACATTCATTCATAACTCATTATTATTTAACAGGGGTGACGTATTTATGGAGCTTGTTTTGTCCAAAACTAAAAAATATTCCATTTAAAATATTTTAAAAATAATTAAAAAACAGAAAAAAGAGAAAAACAACCATATGTAAGGAGCATATAAGCAGGAAATATTTGACTTTTTTCCTTAAAGGTGACTCAAATGATTAGCCAATTATCAAAATATTGATCAATTAAAGGGGCACCCCACCAATTTTATACATAAAATTCAGTTTACTTGAAAATTAAAATATATCAGAAATTGGTAAGAGTGGCAATGGCAGCAACAGCACAGAAGCATTACTGTTAAATGAAGTGTTTTCATTAAAATGACTTCAGTCAGGGGAAGCCTGGTTTCCCTTGGAGTCTGGGAGAAAACCCCACTGCTGGACTTCCCAGTTTCACTTCAGCTCTCTATGAAACACACATCCATGTGGCCAAAAGATCGGACTGAATTACATTATGGGTACTAAACGTTAGGTTATCTCTGCTTCTGCTGTTTTGATTTTCTTTTCTTTCTTGTGTGCCTGATGTGAGTCCCCTAGTTCTATGGAAGTCTGATAACTGCCGGGGTACCCCTCATTTTCTCGATTGACTGATTGACTCATTGATTATCGTTGACTGTTTCAGTGCTACTGAAAGTAAGGCAGACATATCAGCTGATTCTGTTTGCATCCAGTGGTGGAAAGTGACTTAGTGCATTTACTCAAGTATTGTACCTGAGTACAAATTTGAGGTATTATTTGAGGTATTATTTCATTGGTTGACAAAACAACACATATGCAGGTGTCGCTTTGATCTCTGGGTAATTGTGATGTGCATTGCTTACTGTTTTCAAGATCAATCGAGAAATAACAGGTTAATACGTAATGAAAATAATGATTAGCTGCAGCCTTATATAAAATAGTTGAAAATCAGCTCCACTTCAACCAACAGTAACCGTAACAGTAACACATTAATATTTGATTAATGATACACCAACGATAATGTGATGATAATTGTTTAGCAGTAATATGGGACATTTTCTCCATGAAGTACTTTTACTTTTCTTGATTATACATACTTTCACTTAAATAAAATTTTGCAGGACTTTTACTTGTAACAGAGTATTTTACATGTGGTATGAGAAGTTTCACTAAAGTAAAAGGTCCATACTTAATCCACCACATGTGGAGGCATGTCCACGTTAAATGGTGGTCTTTAGGGGGCTTTTTCTGATCCAGAGCCTCAGGGTATCTGCCCCCCCCCCGATACAGATAATGGACAATGGATAATGCTCAGTGCTTCAGTTAAACATCCACAGTTCACATGTCCGTGGCTGCGGGTGGTGTCATCATATGACTTATTTAGCGTGGAAAGGGGGGGGGGGGCAGCAGCGGCAGCAGCATCCATCGTGGGGGAGGGTGTGTGTGAAGACTGTGGTATTTCCTCTCGGCGTCCAATCGCGACCGGCTGCGGAGGTTTTGTGTATTTTCCAAACTCGACCCAACGGACCTGGGTGGTGCCTCGGCGGGGGGAAGGAAGCGAGGCAGCGAGGGCGGGGGCCCGAGCACATCCTGTTTCACACAGACAGAGTTTGTACAGTGGAAACGTGGCCGGTAGTCTAAGGAAGAGGAAGAAATCGGTAGGATTTTTGCAGATCACACTGTTGTTGTCAGAGATATTTCGTCGTTAGCGGACACTGTCGTTCAATCGCCCTCATTTAGAAGATTTCAGCCAGGTTTCTATCGGCAAATCCTCACCACGCTTAAAAGTGCTAAATACTTTTTGGTCGCCGTAGCTTAATTTCCCCCTCGTCGAGCCTTGAGTGAAGCGTTTAGCCGGCAGGCAGCATGTCAGACGCGGTGGGCAGCTCGGACAAAACCCCCTCCTTCGAGATGACCTGGGGCAGCTCGGCCAGCAGCGGCTACTGCAGCGAGGAGGACTCGGACTCCGAGTTTGAGCAGTACTTCACCGCCCGGACATCTTTCTTCCCCAAAATCCGGAAACCTAACTTAAATGTTAAGCAGGTGAGAAGGAGTAGTAATAAGAATTGTTATGATAATGACATCAGGCCTTAGTGATTGTGCTAACTTAATGTAAAGGGGAAGTGAGACCAGGAAGAGATGGGTGGTTCGTGCAGCACTTTATAGTTCCGCTTTATTTTCTGTCAGTTTTTGGTACTTTGTCCATGCTTTTTTGGGGTCATGGGTCAACAGCACCCCTGCACTGGAGATGCTGCTGCTGCTGCTGCTGCTGCGAGAAAATGTGTGTTTTGCTCAAGGGCACCCCAACACAGAGGATGCTTGCCAAGTGAGGGGTGGAGTTCTGGTCCATCCAGTTTTGAACAAACACTTGAGGCTTGAGTTGTGTGAACTTTATAAAATGTATCAGCCCTGGGAAAAAGCAGAGCAGGCACCGGTTTTTGGCTTAAAACACACACACACACATCAGTGTGTCTTTTTTTTTTTTTTTTACTGTAAAAAGCACAGACCCACAGCTGAACTCATGCTCAGAACAACCAAACCCAAATGTCATGCTTTGTGACGCACACACTCTTCTCAGGTTTCCAGCCGCACACCCACTATTCATTCCCTCACTTGTCTGGTAGGTTTTCGCACTAATTTCTCAATCACAGATGAGTCATGCAATGTTTTGGATTTATTCATTTTCTGTTCCTTTTTTGTCACCCACGCCCACTCGGCTATCATCTTTCTTTACTGAGAAACAAGCACTGTTTACAGCAAAACATACTGACATTCACAGTTTTCTGGCTCTGTGTGGAAGCTATTTTTTATTTGATATTGTTGGCATGTCCTACACAGTGTTTATACGACACTCCTTTTGTGGGCATGTAGAGACACAGTTGGTGTTTTCATCCTACTGTTACCATATTGGAAAGCTCAACTTGGCCCTCCTATTGATTTATTGACTTGTTAACAGTAGCACATTAACTCTACAGTCTTTCAATTTGCCTAAGGATTGCTGCTATTGATCTTTTTCTGCTGGACATCAATATAAGATACTCAGCCCTTTTAAGCTTGCAACTTTGCATTTATTATTAGACAGTCTGTGGTTCAACAGCTCATCTCATTTTGAAATGAGATAGAGTCTGGGAAAAATGTAATTGTGATATTTTTTTCCACTATATTTATCCAAAAATGTTTGTTCAAAATGTGTTTAAGTGTCAGTGCCAATGATAGCAGAATTAAGATTAGTGTATGGATATTGATTTTTGGCTTTTAGTCCCTCGGAAACCCCCTGCTCGTACCATGAGAAATTAGCTGAAGTACAGTATGGAAAATGAATTTGTACTGCTGCAGAGTTCAATTTTCTTTCTATACAGGAAATGCCAAAACACACAGGAAAAGGCCTAATTGAGCTAACGGTCAACGCAGATCCTAGAGGCCAAATGTGCATGACTGAAACATGACTGAAACATGACTAGGAGTTTGCGGTTGATGAGGCAGCTGACTTCACAGGATGTGCCTGTAAAACAAGGGAGGGCATTGTCTCTCCCACAGCCTGAGTGGGGAGGCTATTTATATATGAGTACCAAGTTGAGGAATGCAATGCAGAACCGTTGACCACAGTCATTGCAAACAGCTGCAAGTTGCACATTCCCCCTCCCCTTCTCATTCTCCATCCTCCCTTTACTCCTCCTACACCGAGGGCTCAGAGCGGTCCAACAGGATTGGGCAGAGCTGACATCATCGTTTGTGCCTCTGCTTCGTTGTCAGGAAGTTGAGAGTCTGATGCAACTAGTGCTCGGTGTTAGAAACTGATCTTAACAGAGTCAATCAACACCACCTTTAATTAAGTGTTGGTGTTTGTGCTCCTCTACTACGCAACTTCAAACAATTCAGTAGGAATAACCACTTATCAATGTAGTGAAATTAAACTCTGATCTTGCTTGAATTTAGATTTATTTTTCTCCAGGGTCCCACCCATTCTCAATCTCTGAAAAACATACCGAGATATAAAATGTTTGCAAAACAACAGCAGCATGCTGTAATGGGATTATTTTCCCATGTGAAAGCCTTGGCCTTGTGAACTGCTCTTCCACTTGGGAGTCACAAGCATTTTAGTCATGTTTTCATGATTGGATGAATGTGAGGTATCTTTAATGAATGTAATTTTTACAAATCTGACCTTTTTAAGAAACCACTGTTATAACCCATGTTCCCCTATCAAGTGACCACATCGTGCTTGTTCTTGTTGTGGCCTGGAGGTGAGCACTGACACCTGCTGGTTTAACGCTGTAACTCACTCAACTGTCCCCTGTAGGATGAACAAATTGAATGTGGGAAGCAGGAGTTGACAACTGCAGATATCCAGCAGAAGGTGAAGGAATACAATGCTCAGATCAACAGCAATCTGTTCATGAACATGGTGAGTATGGATAAATACCACACCCATACTCATGCATTTTATTGTGAAGGCGTTTTTGGTTGTTTTTTTTCAGTGTAATTTATTGTATTTTATGTTGGATAAATAGAACAAGGACGGTTCCTACACTGGCTTCATAAAAGTGCAGTTTAAGCTGGTGCGACCTGTGTCAGTTCCTCATCCAAAGAAAGGGGGTCATGATGCTGGAGGGAGGAAGGCTAGCGGAGTGAAGCGTCGCACCTCCTTCTACCTGCCAAAAGATGCATCCAAGCACCTGCACATAAGCTCCCGCACTTCTGCACGTGAGGTCATCGAGGCTTTATTGAAAAAGTTTACTGTGGTGGATAATCCTGGCAAGTTCGCTCTGTTTGAGCGCAGCGAGCGTCATGACCAGGGTACTACTTCTTTTTCATTACATTTACATTGAACACCTGTCATTTTATGCACTTTTTTAAATCTGGATTTGTTTGCTGTAAAGTTAATTGTGCCTTTTTGTCTCTCGTTCAGTTTATGTTCGCAAGCTGTCTGATGATGAGCGTCCCCTCCGCCTGCGTCTGTCCGCTGGGCCCAATGAGAAAGTCCTCAGTTTTTTGCTCAAAGAAAACGAAACTGGAGAAGTCAATGTGAGTGCAACAGGAACATGAGAAGAAAGGATTCAAATCACACATTGCATTCCACAAACATGGTTAGTTTGTGTACTTCAGATGTTCTCATGCAGTTTTTCTCCTCTCTTCATTTGCAGTGGCATGCCTTCTCCATGCCTGAGTTGAAAAACTTCCTCCGCATTCTGCAGCGTGAAGAAGAGGAGCACGTCAAGCAGATAGTGCAACGATACGCTCTCGCCCGCACTAAGATGCAGGAGGCGCTGGCTGGCTCCACCCCCGGCTGAGAAGACTCTGCGCTTGGGTCTAAACGTGCACCTCTTGGCTGGACAATCGCCTGAAGATGACCAGTCATCGCTGCATCCAAAGATCCCAGAGAACACAACTCAAAATGCCTCTTCGGTGAACGAGAGAGTGAGACAGGGCGCAAGACTATGAGAGAGAGAGAGAGAGAGAGAGAGAGAGAGCTAGCGCGAATGTGCGTGTGAAATGATGCGAGAGATGAGAAGTGCCTTACACCTGGAGAGTCTGATGTGCCTGCAAGAATGAGTTGAGAGACATGAAGACTGGCAGATGAGACAGCGGTTGTGTCCCTGTTTGGGTACCCTCTGATTATCCTGTACCTCAGCTATGTCACTTTAGCTTTAAAGAAAATGTGGTGCTTTTGGCACTTCAAGGTATTAAAAACAATCCTTTTGTCAGTTATACATTACCACAAAGAGTGCAAGAACTCTGTTATTGTTGAGCAGAAAATCATATTAAAATTACAAGATTTTCTGTATACAAGACTGTACAAGACTGCCCTTTTTTCCAGATAGATTCAATCTGGTCCCTCAACAACCTACCATGAAAAACATAATTCTCAACCTCACATTGACATTTCTACCCTGTAAAAAAGTTAAACACATACTCGCTGTGGAAAGGTATTTGGATTTTCATTAGACCCAGTCTCAAAAGTCTGCCATGTCCTCTCTACGCCCCAATGGGTGCAACTCTTTCTTTTTTTTTTTTTTTGTTTGAATAGTTTTGTGTGTATGACCTATGTATGGACATTTGTATGCAATTATGAATGTCAGGGGGAGCGATTTCAAATTCACTCTGGTTGACTGGAATCATGAATGAATATTGGTATACATGTGTTTCACTGGAAGCGGTTTGTCATTCCTTATACATGTTTTTCCTGTCCTTAAAGACAATATTCGTCTTCTGTTTTTCAGCTTTCTTTCATTGTATCCATCAATGTACAAATTTACATGTTGTAGCAACCTTCAAAATGTGTGACAAATGTGCACTGCGTTCAGTAAAGAATTTCCAAATTCTGTTGAATGATTGTTCAAATATCTTATTCTATTGGGTTCTAAAAAAAAGAAAAGAAAAATAAGTCACTTCTTCAGCATTAGCTTCCATATAATAATGCCTCTTAAACACGCTCAAAACAATTCAAATTTTAGACATACATCTAATGCATTTTTATCTGGCCATTATTCATTTTAACATATGAGGTGATAATGATCTTGCGGGAAAACAGGAGTGATGGAAAAGATTGAATAGTCTGGATAATGTAGCAGCTCACTGATTCCGATCGATGGCAGTAATGCAACTACTTGGATATCAGCTGCCGTTTGCAGACGAAGAAGAGCCGTTCAGCTGCCGCCGGTCTGTCAGATCAGCTGATCACCCCATCCCAAGGACCAAAACAGCTAACGCTAGCTTAACCTAGATGGCGAAAAGTTATGACAGAACATGACTGTGTGATACGGTAGGATATTAATCAGCAGGACTGTTTTTTTGGCCGTGCACGACGACAACAGTCCTGTTTTTGTTTCGGAGACAGCTCTGCCTCTTCTAGCTAGTGCGTCAGTGGCGGAAGCTAACAGGCTAACTCACCTCAACGACCAGGTACCGTCAGCGAGTTATTATTAGCCACATTGACTCAATATCAGACGGTCGCTTTTATGACAGACTGCAAGTATCAAGTAGAAAAACAATATCTGTGTTTACACCTTGTTATAGAGATGTATATGAAGAAATGAATCAGGTGACTTCCTTTTCTAGTTGGGTTTTTATATGGCCCAGACGGTTAGCTAGGTAGCTTACTGTAAAGCTAGCATAACGAAGCAGTCTAATATAAGACAGATAAACGTGACGCTCAAGAAATGTCAGGTTGATTGAGTTTATGTGTTTATAGTACTTTAATGTAAGTAAAGCTTGGTAAACCAGTCAAGAAATCAGTTTTCCAGGGTAAAATTGGTATTTATCTGATTGAAAATAGCGCAGACTGTGCATTAAACTTAGTGTATTTTTGGAGTTATTCATTAAAAAGGCATAATATCTAACTAGTCAACAGGTACTAAACAAATGGTGCTTTACAATGGTCAGCAGAGTTACACAAGTAGTCAAGACAATTAAACACTATCATGCACTGAAAGTCAAGTTTGATTGGGAATCTGTCCTTTCTTTGTGCACTTTCACTTTTCAGATCGTGGCTTTGGTGAGGACTTGAGAGCGTCTGGCCACCAACCAGATTGAAAGCTTTAACTGGAGACTAACTATGCCTTACCTCTGAGAATGGGAGGAAGTGGATCCAAAGCCAAAGGGGTTTGGCCTTTCTCAGGCAGTGGAGCTGGAGGTGATTCAGCCAGTGATGGGAACGAGCAGTCTTTGGCCCGTCTCAAAGGTTCCAGAAATGCAACACCATTTGTTTTTACCAGGAGAAGGTAAATAACACATCGTTGGAAAGTGGTAGAGGGCGGGGTCACCCAAATCACAATATGTTTTCCTAACTATGCCCAATGGTCTGTGTTTTTCACAGACCAACTTTGGTGTTTGTGAGATGTCCATCTCTATCATAAAGTTGAAAAAAGAGAGCTGACACAAATAAGGCAGGAGAGGGATGGGAAATAATAGAACAAAGGTCCCTGAGTGGACAAGAACCAGGGACATTGTAGTTCATGGTCAGTGTCCTAACTACAAGGTCACCATGTTTCCCCGAACAGAATATCCTTTGTAATTGCTCATCATCTTTGTGTGTATCTAGAGAAAATATTTTGGTTCCTCAGGATAATCCACACCCTTTGCTATCAGCACTTTTCTTTGGAAATGTTTTCCCTTGAAGATAGAAATACAAATAATATTTTTTTTAAATGGAGTCTGCAGTGAGGTGTGCAAATTATCCAGGGTTTTACAGAAAGATCAATTCGGTAACTTTATACATCCCCAGTGGGGCAGTTAAAAAATGTCCATGGCAGAGCACACAGTACTTAAACCTCATTAAAACACATAAAATACTACACTAAATGTTGAAAATATTAAAATGTATTTGAGTACGAAGTGATCAGAAACAGCTTAAAAAAAACTGAAATGCTTTGTGTATTAGTTAGTGGTGGGCATTTCAAAACTGCATGCCTAGACAGCACTGGACGTAAGTGAGGCAGTCTGTGTTTTGGGTGAACTGAGCCTTTGAGATTCAGTTGTCTCTGAATTGGTGCAAGTTTCCTCATCTGACATGTAGTTCCAAACTGATGTTTACTTGCTGTGTTGACAGTTCTTTATACTACGATGAAGACGGTGACCTTGCCCATGAATTCTATGAGGAAACAGTGGTGACGAAAAATGGCAGAAAAAAGTCCAAGTTGAAGAGGATCCAGAAAAATTTGATTCCACAGGTTAGTTTGGGTCAAAATGATTACATGGGTGAGGGGTGTTCTGTTAAAACTGTCATTCCCGTTCAGCTTGGATATTGTGTGTTTTATCTTTCAGGGAATCATAAAGCTGGACCACCCCTGTATTCATGTAGATTTCCCCATCGTCCTCTGTGAGGTGTGAAGCATTGCACAGGGCTGATCTACTATGTGTGCAGCCACTGGTACTCATTTCAGAGCAAAGTCTTGTTCCAACTAGGGTCAAGACTGAGACTGTGATCTGGAGAGAAAGAGGAAAATTCAAACTGTCATATTCAACTGATATATTGAATGAAATGTTACACATTGAAATCCAGCTATGGTCAGAGTGCCCTATTTACTAAAATCCATATTTTGATATTCACAAAAGTAGTGATGGTACAGGTTGTATTTCCACTACCCAGCTGATATGTAAGCAGTTTTAGAGAATACATCAGACTGAGTTGTATTTCTCTTGTGAGTTTTTTGCAGGGAAAAACATCCTTGATGTGAAAAGGCTGTAACGGTTTATGCCTTCCACGAGACGTAGAGTGTTAGACTCTGTATGTTTCTTTGTCCGTGTACATGTGTGCACTTAGGTTTGTTTGAGTGAATGTGTGTCAGTGGGATGCAAGCTGCAGTTACAGGGTAGGAAAATGAAGGACTGTGAAATTTATTGTATATATGGTCATGTTCTGTATTGTCATGTCTGAGTGTGTCTCAGTTACTGGAGCTCAGACCTGCACTAGTGAACATAATGTACTGTAAATAATTTCAGATTTCTTAGTTGGAAATACTTGAATAAATGGTTTACTGAGCTGAATATCTTGAGTCAAGATTTTTGTTTTGTTTTGTGTGAAGTATGTAGTGCATGGGGACACGTAACAACATTTGACTTTTTGGTCCTGTACTTCCTTCTTTGGTTGTAAACTGAGAGAAACTTTTAAAAGCATAGTTAAACATTTTGGAAACTACACATTTGTTTTCTTGCCAAGAGTTAGATAAGAAGGTTGATAAACATCCTCATTTCTATATCTGTCTTCGGTTTTTGGACAGATGAAACAAACAAGAATAAATCAGCTTAGGGCACAGCCGGGCTAGGTATTTCCCTCCGTTTCCAGTCTTTATGCTAAACTAAGCTAACCAGATGCTGGCCCAGATTTGCATTGAACACACCGACATAAGACTGGTATTGATCTTCTCATTTAACCTAAAAATAATGTAGTTCCCAAATGTCAATTTATGTAAGTACCAGTTGCCAGATATCCAGAATGAACCTCTGCGTTAGATTAAAAACTCACTGTACACATGGTGCAATAATTTTAACTCATTCAATAAAGTGGCGACTTTTAAACACGTAGCCAGCCTTTCTTGTACTTCCATGACAGATCTAAGTATAACTCTTACATCTCCAGATTCTGTCTTATTTTTAGCTTTTCCTCATTGCCTCCTTGAATTTCACTCTGCCTTGTTGAGCTGTTGGGCTGCTGTGTGCATCTGAAACTGGATTTCTTTCCCCATCCTTAATTACCCATAATGCAAAGATTTGAGCCATTTGCAGACTTTATTTTGAAATACAGTTCATTTACACTTCAATGATATGTAAGGCATACAACCTCTAGATGGCAGCAGGAATCTACACCTGTATAAACTTTAATGAGTTGGAGTGTGATTTTGTGTGATATACCAAATAGTTTCCTCACTTACCTTTTAATGATAATCCTGTACAGTCAGACTTTGCAAAAGATAGAAGATGTAATTAAATGTGACGTTTGAGGTAAAAACTCAAAAAACACAACACATCATGACCTGATGAGGCTGGTGTTGCCAGTTGGCACAATATCAAACTTTAATGGCAATGTAAACATATTTCAGAGTATATCAACAGTTGACAAAGCTCCAGAATAAATGAGTTAGGGCTTCCTGTACTCTCATTCTCTGGTGTCTGTAATTGCGTGGAATGTGGCTGGGCGTGTTTTTGGGCCAGAGGTCAGACACTTTGATGTATTTCCTCTCCACTGGTCTTTGATGTTTTGCTAAAAGTCCGGCATGCATTAAAAGGATGCACCCTTTCTTGTAAAGCCACACAATCTTCATGAATATGAAAGTGTATAACAGTGTTTTGATCTGTGCAATGTGTTCTCTAATGTGCACAATGTGTTTATACTGGGAAACATTGTGGCTACGGTTGAGAGAGAGTCATTATAAATGATCAGCAGCCTTGAAAAAGAACTGAAACAAGCGTTGAATTATAAACAGTAAAAGAGATTAACAAACTGTAGTGGCTCCAAATAAAACGGCAATGCATATTGTGGCCCATTTTATCTGAGTTTAGTTGGATTATCTTACTTTTTACTGTGGTGTAGTGTGATCCCACTCGCTGCATGTGATTAACAGAGCATGAACTAAACAAATAGTTCTTTAGGAGAACTGATGTTAATGTCCTGTGTATCTTATCGATACATAAAACTACATCAAAGTCAATTTAGGTGCAAACCGAAGCAGTAAAATGCAGATGCCTGTCCGTTTAAGAGTGCAGTAGAGTGAAGGAGTAAACTAGCTAACGTCAAACCTGTTCCAGTGAAATTCCCTTCATTCCGATTTACCAATTCACATGATTATCCTAATGTATCGCAATTCTGTAAGTGTTTGTTATGCACATTGAAAGCGGTAAGCTGTGTTTCCAGTTTCCCTGCCATTGTTTTCGTTTCCTGACGATCCCTGACTTCTGCTGATGTAATGTTCAGGACACAGAGGTCAAAAGGAAGATGAGACCACAGGGAAACCGGGCCATTCCTTTGTTCCTGTCCCTCCCTCTTCATTCACACAGGCCGTTTATGCTCTACATTTTCCTCAAACAAACTGCAGAGGCAGAGGGGGAGAGAGAGAGAGAAAGAGAAAAAACTGATGACATGGTGAGGTGAGTCAGCAAAGTTTGGAAAACCAATGGTGGAATGGACTCGAACACAGGAAAACATCTCACTTCCAGGCCCCCACTTCACCCCTATCATGTGCTCAGACATCCTCAAGCTCACGTGTATCTGCAAGGGAAATGTCTAACTTTCAGAAGAACACCGCTCTTCAAAACTTACTCATGGACTGCTAGGCTCAAGCAACCATTTTACTGGTGATGAAAGAAGCCCTTTTAACAACTGTTCACGCTCAGATTTCCTACTTCTTCCAATCTACACAGTCCTTTAGAGTTACGGAAACGAGTTGTTAAATTGGTTAATTTTGTGTAAGCGTGTGGCCTCTACCCTCATTATTCACCATGCCTATGCTCTGTACTCTCCTGGCTCACCGAGCCATTGCCAGTGGCTGTCATCAAATGCCTCAGGCAGCAGTGACATCTGCATGCCAGATGCTTTGTACCCACTGTCTGAAGTGTGCTCGGAGCATTAGTGGGGAAAAGAAAAAAAAACAACAACATAAAAAACCTATACTTAAGTGGCAACACTTCAGTGAAAAGGAAGTTCTTTGAAACTAAAAGATCTGCATTCATCATTTGACTTGAAAAGTCAGAAATCAGAAAAACCTACTCAGGTATAACAAGAAACATCATTATTATTACTTTTATTATTATTATGAATCATGGTTTCTCTCAGACTGTTGCAGCTGTGGGTACATGTGTCATTTTAATGTTGTAGTAAGTGGTGTAATATATCTAGGGACGTGTACTCGAGCAGGCTACTGTCCTGATGTACAATTCGGAGGTCCTTTTTAGTATTTTTTATTTTATGCAACTTATAGTTATAATTTGTTTCCATGGCAAATTACTCCAAAGCATTTACTTGAAAACTGAAGTTGTTTTGCTGATTTACATTTTACATATTACCTATGTTCAGCTTATGATGTGTCCTTATATAAATAAAGTAGTTTGATTTACCTTACCCAGCTACAACATTAAAAGGCTGTGTACATGTTATCAGCTATTTCTGCTGCATAATGAGTACTTTTACTTTTGATACTTCTCGTAAATCTTTTTGATAATACTTCTGTACTCTTACTTGAGAGTTGTGATTTCAAGACTTATACTTAAGAAAAGAATACTTCTTCTACCACTAGTTGTAGTTAGCGTGGGTGGTGCCACTCTGCTGTTACAGTTAAGTTTATTACACAGCATCATAATCTATGGGTTTTATGTTTTCCTTGAAAAATAAACAAAAAGTGAATTACAATGTGGATACAGCCATGCATAAATGCAGTGAGGTAAAAGTACTTCCCAATGAGACATTGTGGTGTAAAAGTAAAAGTTTAGCGGTCTGAATTTGAATTGACCATTTTTAGGAACAGGTTTAAATGTCTCCCTCTCTCTCTCTTTTTTTTAAAGAGTCTTCTTATTGTTGGCAGTGGGGTCCTACATGAACATACAATCTGCCAAAGTTAGAACAAAGCTATTTCATGAGAGATACAGTCGCTCTTCTTACTGATTTGAAGTACTGTGCTTGAAAAAAATAATGTCAGTTATTTCCTCAATCTAATCATAATCTCACAATATAAAAATATGAATCTTGAGACAGATTTATCATTTTCCACCTGTCCATCAAATCACATCCACACAAAGTTTGTGTTAATTCACCTTGAGCTAAGGATGTTTTTTTTTTTTTTTTTTTTTTTTTTACTTTTAGCTCAACAGTTTTTGGATAAGCTATGTTATAGAGAAATCCTAGGCATTTGAAGTGATTTCAGGTGTTTTAAGGACCAAAATGTATCCTTGCATGTTTTCAGAGTGAAATGAAGTCCTCACATTATTTCTAAATACCAGATTATTTATAGGCTATTTCTGATTGTAATGTAGAAAGGTCACCGGAACACAGTAATCAAATCTTATTTTTAGAGTTGTGGCATACTGGCCCCCTGTGACCTCTCATGAATCTTGACATTGCGCGGTACGGTGTATCTGTTTCACGGCGTGGTGGCGAACTTCTCGGACTGATTCATTCAGTGCCGTACCGGGACTAGGAGGGGGGGGGTGTCTTAAAAAAAAAAAAAAAAACACGCACACAACAAAATCAGACCCAAGTCCGACGTATCTGAAGCCTGCGCTTATGAGCAGACACTGAGTGAAGAAAGTCGCGGCTGAAACACATTAGACACGCTGACGGAGGTGTTGGGACGTCCCGCTTGCTTCGCCGCTCCCCCCCCGTGTTCCCAGTGTGAATGGAACGTCCTGAAAGTGGCTCAGTTGTCTCTGAGTAGGCGGGCTGCGACTGACTGACAACATCGCAGGGGGTCATCTCGGTTTCTTCACTCCACTGACGAAAGGGAGGTCGAGAGGAGGGGTCTGACAAAGAGATCTCTCGTTAAATCTGCCCTATCGACATTTTCTCACCCCAGCAGCAATGTTCACTTTCAGTTTTTCCAATTTGCTTTGAGGCGACACAAAAACGCGGTAGCTGGCTTCTGTTTTTTTGGGAATGCTTCAGTCTGCCAGTAAAGGTAAGTTTGTCCAGCTGCAGGAGGGAGGAGGCTGGTGTGAATGAACTTAGCTTTTACTTGTTGTTTTGCTCAGTTATTGCTAAAGAAAAAAACAAACAAAAAAACAAAAACTCCAAAACTATAATTTAATTGAAGTCAGTTTATCCACCTATAACAGAAAAGACAATATGTTGAAGCCCATGCAGCTTGGAAAAGCTTTAGAAATCTGCACATACAACTACGGGAAGATGGTTTTTTATAAATAAAGACAAAAAGTAACTAGATTTTTTTTTTTTTGTCCTTAATCTAAGCTTTGTCTATTTACTTAGGCTGCGTTTTTAGCATTGATTATCTACAGATAGTTAACATCAGCACAACAAAACTTTAATGTGATTTCAGCTTTGCATTTAGATTAGTACTGATAACCAGTGGTGGAAAGTAACTAAGTACATTTACTCAAGTACTGTTCTTACATATAATTCTGAGGTACCTGCTTGAGTATTTCCTTTCTATGTTAATTTATACTGTTGGAATATTGTACTTCTTTCTCCACTACATTTATTTGACACCATTAGTAACTATTCAGATAATTATACAAAATATAATCAACTAGTAAATACAATTAAACATAAGTATTCATATAGGTACATTGTGTACTGCTTGACCAGCTGCAATAGTAAACTGATGTATAATGAATGCATTAATAATTACCAGTAATTCAACCAGTAATATAATAAATATCTCTCAGAAATGGCTCGTTCTGTATAGTGAGTACTTTTACTTTTGGTACTCAGTGTTGATGCTAATACTTTGGTACTAAAGTAACCAAAGTTTTGAATGCTGGGCTTTTATTTCTACACTGTGGTATTGTTACTTTTACTTAGGTAGAAGATTGTTCCGCCACAGCTGATAACTATGAATGAATTATTCTTATATTACTATCATTTACTAGAAAAATAAACAAAACATACATTTAAATCTCCTCTTTGAGTTGTAGAGCAGAGTGACAGTCCGTGGTCAAGTCATTTCTGAAGACATATTATAGAAAGCCATATCTGTTCTGCACACATGCATAGAAAGATGCTTTCTATAAATAAAATACATAATCCAACTAGGATTTGTTTTCATTGTTAATCTGTGCAACCCCACAGGCTGTGATTCCAGGTTTGCACAAAACAAACAAAACTGCTCTGAACTCATCAGTGTTATTTCTACATTTCTTTTTGTAATTGTGACGTTTTGAATGAATGTACTGAATGAATGCCAGTTGATATAAAATAAACTAAAAAAAAGAAACCCACATTTCAATCTCCTCTGTGACTTGTAGAGCTGAGAGTGACGGTCCTATCTGTTGATCCACATCTGAAGACATGTTGTACTGGACTCTTTGTGACTGTAAAGTACTGTTGCTGATTGTTATACTGTGGGACTGCCTCTGTGCCTTGGGACTGAAACCCACAAGATGGCCACTGTATTCCCAGAAGCCTTTGCTCCTCGCTTGGAATGCCCCGACTGAGGACTGTGCCCCACGGCATGGCATTCGTTTTCAGCTGGACCAATTCCAAATCGTGGCCTCTCCCAATGAGGCCTTTGTCAAGCAGAACCTCACCATCTTCTATAAGGACCGCCTGGGCTTGTACCCCTACTTTGAGAAAGATGGAACACCGGTGAACGGGGGACTGCCACAGGTGGCCAGCCTCACACAGCACCTGGAGAAGATGCCGGATAGTGTGCAGAAGTATATCCGTGAATCAGGGGCCAAGGGTCTGGCAGTTATTGACTGGGAGGAGTGGCGCCCACTCTGGATACGTAACTGGGAAACCAAAGATATTTACCGCAAACATTCTCGTGAGTTGGTGAACCAGAAGAACCCAACGTGGCCTCCAGAGCAGGTGGGGAAAGTAGCCCAGCAGGAGTTTGAGATGTCTGCAAGGAAGTTCATGCTGGAGACTCTCAAGGAAGCCAAGAACCTGAGGCCCAACCAGCTGTGGGGGTTCTACCTGTTCCCTGACTGCTACAACCACGACTACAGGCGCACTCTGGAGAACTACACAGGGCGCTGTCCTGATGTGGAAGTGGCTCGCAACGAGCAGCTGAAATGGTTGTGGACTGAGAGCACAGCCCTCTTCCCCTCCATCTACATGGGCACTGTGCTGCGCTCCTCGACCTCCGGACGGCAGTTTGTCCGGAACAGAGTGAAGGAGGGGATGCGTTTAGCATCATCAGGCGATGGGTTGGCACGTCCTGTCTTTGTGTACACCCGGCCCACCTACGCCAACTCCCTGGAACAGCTGACTGAGGTGACGCTCTAACTTTAAAAAACTCTGCCGGTCCTGAATCTGCGTTCCCTTTCTTTCCAGCTTTTTTTTTTCATTCTCATGAACTGTAACTTGACTAATGTGTTCCTGTGCACTGTTGGGTCATGTATGATACTAAACATTTGTGAAGCACAGGATATGAACTTTTTCGTTAACTCTCAATCACATGGTGGCTCTAACATTCAACACTACCACTGACTCCCCCTCTTTCTTTCTCTCTGATCGGTGCATGCTGCATGGAGCTGTAGCTCTCAGCTTTTCCTTATCGGCAGTCACAGTCCTTTCCTGTTCTGGGAGCAGACAGACACCCCAATACCTCTCATTTGTGTGGAGAAGGCAGGATGGGTGTTGGTCAAGTTGAAAATCTCGCTAACACCCTATAGACTGTTTCCTTATGGGAGTATCAACAGATAAGAGCTGATGATGTGTTTGACATACAGTATCTTATGACCCATTAACATTTTGACCCTGGTAAAGTGATACTTAACAGTGTATTTTTTTTCCTCTGTTTGACTTGTATTTTTAGAAATATAAAAGGCTAAATGCGATAGGGTTAAAATGCCGTGTCATCTTCTACAGACTGACCTTGTCTCCACCATCGGGGAGAGTGTGGCTTTGGGAGCAGCTGGAATCATCCTCTGGGGAGAAGCAGCTTATGCAAGCAGCAAAGTAAGCGGCCACACACTACTTATGAAACAAACACATTAATCACTCAGACACAATTTATAAATTTGGCCACAATTGTCACCACCTAGTCATTTTTGACCTGCTGCTCTTGTCCGTCATGTGTGCAGTCATTTGAGAACTAACAGTTATTCCTCGGGGCTCCAGTTCAAAGATAGTGACTTGAATCACATGAGTGTCACATTCAGGCTACTTCAATCATCCATTTGAAGTCAAAATCTTCTGAACAGTTTTTGTTCTCAGTCGTGAAGAAGCAGTTTTGGCAGTGTGGTGTTTTCAGCCTGTGTCTTTCATTCACTTAAACTGAAGAAAATGAGAGAAAATGGTTTTGGTTGATTTGCTTTAGTTTGAAATCTTCAGTGGACGGATATCCACAGGAAAAGACCTCACATGAACAAAAAAGCTTGAGGTGGACAGACATTCACTGGAGCTGCCTCTCTTTATTCCACTTTTGTGAACAGCTCGTTTTGCAACTGGGATTGCTCAGTGTCATTTCAAACTAAATAATGATCCTTTGACCATTTTATATGAATATTCCATCCATATGATATTTGTGTTACGGTCTAGGAGTAATAGCACATTTTAGACATCCTTTCTTATGAATGTGCTTCCTCTGAAAATGCATTGTATTCTTTCTCTGTTTGTCTTCATTTGGATTAATCAGCACACTGTCCGCTGGATGTGAGCAGGTGCCTCACGATTGAAATGAGTTATTTTAATTTATGAAAGTAATCTCTGTTAGTAAGTAGTCAAGACTTGCACACCACATCAGGCCTCTATTGTTTTCATAGTTTGACCAGAATCAACAGAGATATATGTCCCATTTCAGAGCTGGATGTGTGGCTCAATCAGAAATAATAATAAATGGATAAAGTCTAACTTAATCAACAAGACTGATAAAGTTAATCATAACCACATTTGACTTTAGATCACAAAAAGTGCTTGTGGTTTCCTTTAGAGTACTTCACAAGTTATCTGAACCTCACACCCAAAAAAGTCAGAATCTAAAATAAGGACAGTCTGACTGTGAATCATCACCTAGTTGAGTGAATGATTTTTTTTTTTCCTTCTCCTTTCCAGAACAGCTGTGCCGACCTCGATGCATATCTACGGGGTCCACTGAGTCAATACCTCTTCAACGTCTCCACGGCAGCAGAGCTATGCAGCCAGACCTTGTGTGCTTCTCACGGCCGCTGTTTGCGCAAAAATCCAGACAGTGATGTTTACTTACATCTGAACTCCCTCACCCACAGTATCGTCAGGGAGAACGGCAAGCTGGCAGTCACCGGTGAGCTTGGCGAAGCAGTGGTGACGAGTTTCCAAACTAATTTTCAGTGCCAGTGCTACAGTGGCTATCAGGGAGAGGGCTGTGATCAGACAGACCCTCTACACCAGAGAGGGACGGCAGCTCAAACCATGGCATCAGCACTGCAATGTGTGATCTTACTGATTGTCTCTCTGCTCCTTTGCTAATGCGCCATGAATACATTAGGCACAGCTGCATTTTGTATGTCAAAATATAGGAGCATACAAGATGACAGGTAGAGAGTTTAAATGATTGAGGAGTATCATTTTTTTTTTTCTTGAGTTGCTGTAAAATATGGATGGCACAAAGTGAAATTTTATACAAAACACTGTGGAATTTGCAAAGTTATATTTGTTTATAACTTTTAATCTTTTTTTAAGCAATGGAGGGCTCGCTGGAAATGACCTTGTTTACATTTTGCTCTCAGTTTCCTCTCAGTCACTGTTTCCCAAGGTGTCAAATTCCATGTTTCTCATAGAGAGCGCATTTGGAGGAAATGTGATGAATGAGTCGACGTATGTCAGTCGCTGTATGGTGAAAGTGGAATTGATGCACTTAAATCTGGTAATAGCACAATATATTTGAAGTGCCTTATCTTTTTTCAACATGACCTCTCTCATCTTTTTATGGAGGCAATTAAAGTGTTACTATTTATTTGAATGTATTTTTAGGTGTTTTATATGATATTTTAATGTTTTTATGTCCAAAACATGACTACTAGTTTTCTCTTAAAACACATACACTACTCCATTTATGTCATAAATTACAGTCAACAGCTGTTTTACTTCAGAAGCACAACCTTTCAAACAAATCTAACATGCAATATAAAGAGCTAATTTTCTGACACTTTGTATGGTCCACAGTTTTACTGACATTATCGCCTTTGTTCTTCATGCTGTTTTGTCAAATTTGTGTCAATTTAAATAAACTTCTTTATTGAAACCTGTGTTGATTCTCTTTGGTTATTTCTGCTTAAAGAACACAATAAGCTGGGGAATGATGGTTTGTGCATCATATTTTCAGCATTAAAGGTAACTTTAATGTTTTAATGGTGGTTTTCAGATAATACAGGTATGGTTTGTTGTTTGTAGTCAATAGAAATTAAGCTTCAGGGGAAAATCCGTGTCACAATTGGTAACAGAGGGGAGGCCAAGCCAGCTAGTCCTCTGGGAGGGACACATTTTGCAGGCTCCAGCCTCATACCCCCCTCCCCATGTAATTGTAGGGTGCTGTTAAGCCAAGAGTTATTTTTTACTACTTTTAAGAGTTGAGCAGGCGTACATTTAAATTTGAAGGTGGAACAGTTCATTATGGCTTTTTTGGTGAGAGCCATTTAGAGTAGAACCTTACAGCCTTTCCAAGTGTCTTTACTACACTGATTATCTTAAATTATATTTGCATGTTTTATTGAAGCAAAATGAAAACTCTGTTAAGGATAATACTAGGATGAGGTTGCAACGTGCCTGTGACTTTAAATCTGTCTGTGCCATGAAATGATTTGCATGTCTCTTCTGATTGGTTGTTGGAAAACCTGTGAGCTGTTCTGATTTTGCTCCTTCCCCATTTCCTGCATGTGTCATTCAGATCATGAGACTGCTAGTCCCACATCCAGACCACAAAGTCAAAGTACAAACCAAAATCCTTGTCCAGTGTTTCATTAGGTAAGTTAGTGTTTGTAGTTTTGTCTATAATACATTTAGCTTTTATTGTATTACTTCATAGTTTATTACTTTGTTCAAATATAGCTACTCTGCAACATTTGGGATTATATGGAAAACCATACAGGTTTGACAGACCAAGAACATGTTTAGTCAAAAGCTGAAGTTCTTGGAGCTTTAATGCAGATTCAGAAAATGGAAAGAGAGTGTTTACTTTGAATTCCGATCAATGAGACTCCAGTTTCTTCACAACTTTTTAAAAAACACATTGTTATCGCAATATCCTCTTAAAATTTCACAACGCAGCTCTGAGATCTTAGCAGCACTGCCTTTCTCTTCTTTGCAGGGATGAGTTCATTACATCCTGAGGTGCTGCTGCTCTTAAGTCTGATCAGCCTAGTTTCAGGGCTGAAGGTGGAAACGTCATCTTTCTCCCAGGTGCCTTTCCTCACTGTGTGGAACGCCCCCACTGCCAGCTGCCTCTCTCAGTATGGTGTGGACCTCAACCTGGAGACCTTCAATATTGTCCAGAACCAAAACCAAACTTTTATGGGAGAAAATATTACCATATTTTATGCTGACAAGCTTGGGCTGTATCCCAGGTACTCCAACCAAAGAGAGGCCGTTAATGGCGGAGTCCCACAGAACGCCAGTCTTGATCAGCACCTCCGAGTTGCCTCAGAAGATATCCGCTCCTATATCCCTGACAGAGACTTCCAGGGCCTGGCTGTGGTAGACTGGGAGAGCTGGAGACCTGTGTGGGAGAGAAACTGGGATAGTAAGGAGGTGTACTGGGAGGCATCAAGAACACTAGTGAAGTCCAGGCATCCGGACTGGAGCCCTACTCAGATAGAAGCTGAAGCCCGGGTGAAGTTTGAGGAAGCAGGAAGGAAATTCATGGAGGAAACACTGAAACTGGGGCAGGAGGAAAGACCCAATGGGTTGTGGGGTTACTACGGTTTTCCCAACTGCTACAACTATTACGACAAAAGCACAAATTACTCAGGGGAGTGTCCTCCTGTCGAGATAAAGAGGAACAACGAGCTGTTCTGGATGTGGAACAGCTCCTCTGCTCTGTATCCTGACATCTACCTGAGCCTCAAGCAGCGAGGCCTCGGCAGAGAAGTGCTCCTCTACACTCACCACCGCATCCTGGAGGCCATGAGAGTGGGGGCTCAAGTGACTCCATCAACACCACCTGTGCTCCCCTACGCTCGCATCGTCTACACCTACACATTAGATTTCCTCTCTCAGGCAAGTAGCAGTTTTTTTTTGTTTGTTTTGGTTTTTTTTTTTACTCTTTGTCGTTTTCTGTATCCTCTGTCACCAACTCTTTTTTTACTTCCTGCAGGAGCACCTGGTCTACACCATCGGAGAAAGTGCTGCTTTAGGATCTGCAGGGGTGGTCCTCTGGGGCGACCACGCCTTCTCCAAATCTCAGGTATGATAACTAACTGATAGTATGTATCACTTTGCATATCTACCATGCCTACACCGATTGGTTTACTCTCAGAATAATCTGATCGTCACATTTTTGGTTCTAATACTTAAATCATCAATGTGGTCTTGTGGCCTTTAAAATTCTTATTTTTTTTTAAGTGTCAGCTGAAAATCACAACACCTCTCTCTAGTACATCAGCTCTTATTCACCAAATGCTTTCAGCTCTCTGGGCATTACCAGGGTGCTATATATATTTGAGAACATTGAACTGAAACTAGTTAAAAAGGGAAGTGTTGTGAAATGTGTTTGAAAACTTAGGTTTTATGCTGTGCAGAATTTGCTGTTTTGCAGTAAAAATTGTGATGTGACCTTTGATGGTTTAAGGTGAAAGATTTTAAAAGTTTTTAAATGATGCAATGATGAATGTTTTGTGTTTGTGGTCTAAAACGACACCAATAATGTTATTTTATTTTCTTATCATCTTTGGTGATTTTATAAGTCACACTACTGACTGATAACTGACTAGAAGAAAATCAAAAAATAAACGTAGAAAAGACGCCACTGTGATGAGAGCAAGATAGCTGAAAACATTTACGTGAAAAAATATGCCATACAGCAAAAGAAAAGGAATCATTTTGAACTGAAGCTCACACTGTTCTGCACCTCACTGTGTGTACGCTGTTTTGCATTGTCGGGAAATCCCATGAAAAGACCAAAACCTTGTTTCATTACCTTCTCTACCCAAGACTAATTTTTTACTTCTAGATACACACACCTCTATATACAGATCATTTTGGTCCTGTGGTGAGTATTTATGGCAGCAGGACAGTGTATGTTTGATTTAATCAAAATAAAATACAGTACATGTTCATGGTATTGAAGGCACATGTGAGTCTGTGCAACAGTGTGGCTGACTGACTTGTTTTTAACAGTCTTTGGACAACACTGGAGGCCTAAGCTGTATTTGGCTATACAGACAATACTTGTTAATAGATTCAACTGATTGTTGGTTTTGGTTTTTTCAAAGAGTAATGATATGAAATATCACCAGAATTATCTTCAAACTATTTCTCCCTTGAGAGTACAATGTCAGTGAGACTTGCAGTATGATTTTGATAAGATGCTGATGCACAGAAGTTGCTGAGAAGGGGCTTTTCTGCAGATGGCTATTTTGTTCACACCACTGAAAATGTGTTAAATTGCTGGGATAGAAGTCAGGTTTTTTTTGTTAGGGTATCACCATATTACATTTGAGTATTAGTATTAGCTCATAAAATCTTTTTGTGTGAAAGCTTTTATTGGCAGTTCTTTGAAGCATCCCTTAGTCTCCTGTCTCTTTTCTGCTCTCAGGCAACATGTAACGCTGTCAAATCCTACATTGATGAGAGCCTGGGTCCTTACCTGGTGAATGTAACATCAGCGGCCACTCTGTGCAGCCAGACCATATGTTCCTCTCGGGGAAGATGTCAGAGGAAGAACCCAAAGTCAACGGCCTACCTCCACCTCGACCCTGCTGCGTGGGAGGTGGTGTCTGAGAAGAATCCAGATGGGGGGAATCACTTCAGAATTTTGGGACAGATAAGGGTACATGAGGTAACATTCATGAAGTCTAATTTTCAGTGCAAGTGTTTCCCAGGGTGGGGTGGTGAGAGCTGCTCCACACCGATTCATGGATAAAAGACTTTCCTTTAAGGAGATAATCCAGTGACAGTATTGGTCTAATAAATGGCCCGTAAAAAGTGCATAAATGAATCACTGCAGAGGTAGACTGAGGATTGTTTGGACCAGAAGTTGTTTTCTGCAAAAAAATTCTGTTAATATAAATTTCCCCAATCTTTGACTAATGTGTTTTTTTTCTTGATTAATTGCTTTTGTATTTTTCCTTTATTTATATAGGAGATAATGTTGCAGGTTTTAAAAATAAATCCCCAGTTTCCATTGTATGCAGACTCATTTTTATGTAGAAGTAAACACATGTTATAATAAAGTATAGGAATGTGTTGTTTAATGAGATAAAATATATAAGTTTATAAGTTTCCACCTGCTGAGTTTCACCAATCAGAACCAAAACTTTCTATGATAATCGTGTCCCTTAAAGTCACCCTCCACTCAAACATGTTTTGCTTCTTGTTACTTCACTTGAACATTTGAGCCTCTCACTGCTGAATGATGTGCAGAGTTTGACAGGAAGACTGTTTTTAAATGTATCTGCTGGAGACGGAAAGTTTATCTGAGCTCACCTCAAATCTAATAGATGTAATTTCAAGATTTTCCTAACTGAAACAAACAACATATCAGACACAAATTATTATTCAGAGATAAAGATAAATGTCGTCAATGGATTAATGAACTCTTTTGTTGTCTGTTGTCCCTGTGGGTGTTTTTATGTTGGCAGGGCTAAATGGAAACTTCAGGAGTAGATTGCTGTACATAAATATGCTCTAAGAACTGGTAATGAGGAATATTCCATGTCCATTACAAACTACTACACACGTCAGTAACCCTGATTCTCTCAAATCAGGTGGCTTTGAGATTGTGTGTGAGTCCATTAGAGCGGAAACAGACCTTTTTGTTAACTTTTAATTACTTCACAAGGAAACTTTTTGACTGTGGACATTTTTTAATAGCCTTTCTCATTTGATTCTTATACCCTTTATTGTGAAGGCAGGTAATCTGAAACACACTGGTGAAATCTGTGTAATATTTAAGCCTTTTAAACATTGTAATTCAAGACTCAAGAGTGCCTCGGATTTTCTCCTCTTGTAAACACTGTGTAATTTGGTAAAAAATGTTTTTTATGTTAGGGCTAAGACAGCCAGTGGTGTAAAGTAACTAAGTGCATTTACTCAGGTACTGTAGTTAAGTAAACTTTTTTGATACTTTTACTTAACTCAACATTACCAATTTATGTCACTTTTTACTTGAACTTAATTACATCAGTAATATAAACCCAATAATATAATATTTTATTGGAAACAAACTCTATTAAGAGGCTATTCTGCATGAGTACTCCTTTTTATACTTAAAGTACATTTAGCTGATGATAGGTTTTTGAATGGTGGAGTTTTACTTGTAATTGAGTATGTTTATGGTGTGTATTACTTTTACTAAAGTAAAGTAAGGATTTGAACACTTCTAACACTGACTAACAAAGGCTATGCTGAGGCTTTAATTTAAAATGTAGTTTTGTAGGTTTATGACCAGCAGGAGGTGTTGTGGGATAACTAACCAGAAAAACAGCAACAGCAGCATCAAGGTCAGAGCCCTGGGTGTTATCACAGAAAGAGTCAAATAACTGTAGAGGAAAAACCATTTTTGACTCAGTATGTCAGACAGTGATAAGTTTATACCTCAGCTCTGCGGCAGCTGAATCTCCCACAATGCATCAAACCAAGTGTGACACAGAACCAAAGAGAGCATAGGGTGACATTTGATTGATTTATGAGTGGTGTGTACAATGTATTCTTATCTGATAGCCACTGCTGCTTCAAACTGGTGTCGTTGATTGTAATTTCCCTCCTCTGTCCCTCAAGGCTCAGCAGGCTGGAAGAACAGAGTCCCACAGGACCTCACTGTTTCCTACTTCCGGCTTTATCATCACTGGCTGGATTGTGAGGAAATGAGGAGGAGATAGAGGTTTTTTTTTAAAGCAGTGGAGAAATATCTGCAGCTTGTGCTTTTTAAAAAAAATAATTTTGGTCTTTGGAGTTGATTGCGTAGGTTTTCAAAGACCACGGACAAAATTTAATCCTAAAACACTGTATTTACCCGTGGTTACTTGATAATGACAGGAAAAAACACAACAGGGCCCTTAAAATGACTGACATTTGAAGCCGCTTCTCTGTTCATTATTATTGTTTTCTTCACTCTGGCAGCCTAAAATCCACTCTCTCTGTCCAATTGTGAAAAGAAATAACATTAATGTTGTGCTGCTTTTAATAGGCTGAGGATCATTAGTTATTTTAGAAACAATAATAAAGAAATCCTTATATTCAAAATGCAATGTTATAGTTGAAATTTCCACCTCTGTCTGCAAATTTAGACCTTGAACATTCAAAAGAAAAACTCACACTTGACATATTGCAACCTCAAATGCAGTATTATTTGGTTTAACACAGTGAATTACATCCATTAAGAGGAGCCTTTTAAACGACATCACAAACTTGAAAATTGCCTTTCAGGGTCATAACTGACTGTACATGAACAGAAGCCAATTTTGATCTGTTTATCGCATTTAAAGTAGTCCTCTCTTTTTCCTCCATCCTGTCAGGTCTGGCAGGGCCTTTATTTTTCTATCCCTCCATCTCTGCATTTCTTCATTTTGGTGTCTCGCTCTATCTCCCCTCCATGGTCACGTCTCCACTTTCCCTGCTGCTCTGTCTAGAGATCGTCTCGCTCGCTCTCGGTTTAATAACAGTTTTGTCATGCTCTGCGTCTGTGTCCTTCAGAGGAGTCGACTCTCAGATCAGGTTTCTTAAAGATCTGATGCCCACTTGTTTACATGATTTATGTGCATATTTGGCACCAAAGCAGTGGTGGCATACATTAATTGGGCTATTAAATGCAGCTCCCTCAAAAATGTGACTTATAGAAATTATTCCACGTTCTGGGAAATACACTTTTTGCATTCCTGCCTAGAGTTAGTGTCTCTACAGTAAATGTGAAACTACAGCCATGTAGTGCCGCCACCCCATACAAAGGGCAGATTATGGTGTTTGGGCGCTGGAAACTTGGATGTTCCAAAAAGCAGGTCAGCAGGCCGGAGTAGGTGCTCAAGGGGTGAAATTTTATTAACAAGCCTCACAGCAAGCCTCACTGCCACCTGCTCTGTCTCTCTTTCACTCTCTATCAATAGTGATCGATGGCATGCATTTTATCTTCTCCTTCGCACCTAACTGGAGCATACCATCAGCTCAGGTAAGTATGGGGGTGAGCCAAATAAAAATGCCAAACATCCTATAAGCACACCAGCCCCACAGAACTGCTACACACTGTCGTCTCCTGCAGAACAGTTTTACCCATCTTCACCTCTACTAATAAAGGCCAGTCACTCAATCCTAAGAGGACTTAATAACACATACCTTTTCCCCTCTGCTTGATTGAGCAGCTGATTAACCCCACTAACCCAGACAACTGAAAATATACAAAGTGGGCTGACCCTTCCAACATAAATAACCTCCACACAAAAAAAACCCTGAAAATGAATAGAAACATTTAACTAAAATACTGATACTATAACAGTGATAATGACAAAACAATGATAATGTGGGGGATCAGGGCTCAGTGAAAAGGGGATGAAGCAACCTTTTCACAAGCCAGCAGGGAGTTATCCAAACTTAGCTCAAAGACTGGGAATAGGCTGGCTCGGTCCAAATGTAACAACTGCCTACCAGCACCTCGAAGCTCACTAATTGACACAAGTCCTCTGAATTAAACGTCAAAATACGTTGTTTGTTCATTTACCTCAAGAACAGCACACAGAGGCTTTTTCTGATCTGACATCACATTTGTCAGGGTCACATCATTTGTCTTTCTCCTCCAAAACTGTTACGAAATCACTGCTGAAATATAAATCAGTTTTTTTATGATGTGACAATGCTGTGGTTTGGTGTGGTTAGAGTGAGGCCCAAAATGGATGATTATGATTTTGCTTTAAAAATAAAAAAAACGATGCTGGCCTACTTCTTGGCGTGGAGCAGTGACTTCTGGGAGTTACTGCAGGTTTTTGTCCAGTTTAAACAAACTAGATTTAAGTGTTAATTAGTAAGCTTTAAAGGTAGGCTACTTGTAGGTAGATTTTTTTGTGATAGAGCCAGGCTTATGGTATTTAATTAGTCTCAAAAGTCGCGCACATAAGTTCTAAGTCTTATTTCAAGATTTCTGTCCTGTATGTTTTTGTGGTTAGAAAAGGCATATTTATCATCCAGTTGTTATAAGGTTATAAATAAAGTTGGTTTAATAAGAAAAAAAGTTGGATTAAGCAACAAATTAGGTTTATGAATTCTCCTTCACATTTTTCCTTGACCTCATGATGTTTTCCATCGAGGTCAAGGAAAAGTGGTTAGGAAAAGAGATTATTTTGACTTTTCGACCTCAGCCAAGGATTTCCAGGAATGTTAGATTGTGTCAAAAACATATAGATGCTATATTGTTTCTACATTTATGTGGGCCTGCTATGGTGAAACTACAATGGTGTGCTGATTTAAATGTTGCTGCAGCAAGGAATTGTGGGACAGCATTCTCTCCTTTCCTTTCATAAAGGAAGGTCCAATGTTTAGATAGGAGAGCACTGAAGCGCCTCTCCTTGTCGCTTACAGCAGGGGTTTGACAGGTTGACAACAGAAATAATATAAGAAATTATGGTGTAAGTTGTTAAAAGGAGATCATATAAATGACCCTAAATGTTTGTGATTTGGTTAAAAAGCTAGTTCAGAAATACAGTAGTTTTGGGGAATTTTACAGTTTTTCCCACTTTCCAAGAGGTCAGAACCTAATAAAAGCCTCAGGACAGACCTTTCCTATGTATTTGGTTCAGTCTCAAGTTATGTCAAGCAGCAGTATTGGGCTATCCCATCTAGGATTTCAGAGAAACAAAGTAATTAAACTAAGGTGGAGTGAGGGGGTGCCTCTTTCTGAGGTTTGTCTGATGGTAAGCCCACAGTGTCAGACTTTGAAATCCCCTGATTTAGAGAATTCGCCCAGCTCTTCTCATGGCTGTCACTTAGATACTTCCAGGTCATTTCACTCAGTTAGGAACCTTCCTAAGCAAAAAGGACTCTGCGACTGCAGCCCAGGTTTGAGTGAAAGTCAGAGTGTGAACATATTATTCATACAGATGGACACTGCAGGGTATTTTGGGAAGGTTAAACGGATGTGATACTTTTTTTGTGCTGTTAAAACTGGATGCCACTGGAATCCGGGACAACCATAGCTGCTATTTTCAGAGCTTTTCCTCAAGTCCAACGCAGGTGAATGTTTTTCACCTGGTGGAGTTTTACATTTGCTGCAGAGACTTTTCTTTATTTTGAAGGAACGTCAAATAGTTTGGCCCTGAATCTGTGGGTCATCTGGGAAAAGAAATCACATACATCTTAATATTTTGAAAAAATGTATGAAAATGAACAGTAATTACCAGGTTTTGTTGACTCAGCTTTAGCAGCAGAAAACCCTAAATCCCACACACACCAAAAAAATGCATGTTTAAATGGTAGGTACCTGTCTTGTTAAAGCTGATTGGGTGTTGAAGACACTTCACATACAGACCAGTACTTCAGTCCTGTAACCACAGACCTGCAGTTCAGAGAGGAGCCTGGCTCCTGTGAGCTCACTGTGTGCACCTAAACTTTGATTCATCAGTCAAATAAGTGTTGCAAAATAAGACAACAAAGCTGTTTCACCTGCATTTATTTAGATTTGTTATTCCGAGTTTACTGTATGTGCGGTCACCATTAGAAATAATCAAATACACATCAACCTGATATCATTTTTACACATTTTATATTTGAAATAGATTCCAGATCTAAAGGCCCAGCTGACTGAGAAGAAGAGAGTATCTAGGTCAGGGATCAAGGAGGAGCTGCAGAGGGAGAAGACTGAGCTGAGGAGAATCGTACCCACACCTGGTTGCATCTCTGCTGTGAACTGGGATCAGAATAACTACCAGACTCCTGTCTCTTAGCTTCTTAATGCTTATTGTGAGACATTTAAAATTCTTTAAATCTTACATCTGGTAATTTCCATTGAGTTGTATGATGCAAAACACGGTGTTGTTTAAAGACTGATAAAACAAGCCACCGCCACTGCCCCAGACAGACAGAGAGACAAGTGATGACCACTGATGACGTGTCTTGATGACAGACTGCATTTTCGTTTTGACCCCTACAGCGTAGTGACATGTAAACGTAAATGAATGGACTGAGGGCGCTCTTTGCTTATTGTACTTGAATATTGTCACTGTAGAGCAGGTGAAGTCTTTGAAGATTAAATGTTAAACGGCTTTTCAATTTTCATTTTAATATGGTCATACATGTGTATTTGACAATGAAAATGCAAATTCGAGTACCGCATTTTATTTTTCAATCTTACTTAAATAACGCATCCTGTTGGAAGTGGAGTCACATGACTGCTGCCTGGAAGAGCCGCAGCTGCACACGTGTGCTGATGGGGCAGCTCACACAGGTGCCTTGAGTTTTCTTTGTTCTGTGTCCTGAGCTCATTTTCTGCCCTCCAGTTGAGCTGGTTCCCGCCATCATTTCACCTTTGTTCCTGAGCGCATGGAGTAAGTAGTTTATTTCATTATACTATATTGTAGTCATGTTAATTTTGTTTTTAAGTAGTACAGCCAATCTCCTTGGTTATTATCAATATAGAATTATGAATTATGAATTTAGAATTGATAATGTAATAGGATTTGACCTGTATGTATGCTTTCTTTCACCTTTAGAAATATAACTACTCACCTGTAACCACTCACACCTGACTGACTGCAAGTAAAAGATTAAACACTTTCAAATGGAACCTGCTGACTGCTTTTCCGGCTTTGCTCATATTCTTGAAATCAAGTGCAGTGTAATCCTAGAACACATACATGTGTGGGAAATTACATTTTCAAGTGTACATGATCATTTGATTAAAGTCCCCCACAGCTTTCTATAACGACCTTAATACTTGTGTGTTATGTTCTCTAACAATGAATGGGGCTCTGATGCTGTGAGGCAGTAAAAAAAAAATGTAATTTCATACACCAAAATGAGTGTTTCAAATCTTTCATCAATCATATACAATTTAAACTCTGGATAAGACCTGTTAGGCTGTACATGACACAGCTGCTGTAGGTTATTAGGTTAGTGAGATAACTCATTTCCCCCAGTGTCTAAAAGTAATTTTGGTTATATAACTTAAACAGCCTGACTGACGAGACTAAGCCATTGACTTGTCACAAATATGACATCTGCAAGCAATTCTACAGTTGCACTCAATAGCTCTTAATGTGGAGGGTTTAATTAAAAAGAGTGATGCAGTTCCTGCATTCCACCATTTTGTCTCTTAGGACAATTATTTTTACGAAACATCCACTGATACTTAGTCAGTGTCCCTTGTGTTGTCTACAGAGTATCCTGATCTGAGGATTCTCTTGATTTCCGGCTTTAGGACAGAGTGATGCATGTCTCTAAATAAAGACTTAACTGTCCTTAGACACAGGAATTAGATACGTGACATTTAAGCCTTTTATTTAGTCAAAATAGTTTTGAAATTAATCGACTGTTTATTATTAGACTTTGTTACTATCTCTAACTTCAGGCCTGTATCTAAGGGAAGGGCTGACATGGGGAAATTAACAAAAGCCAGAACTGCTCATGGGCCTACCCGGCTTGGTTGTGGGGTGCTGTATAAGGGACACCAGTCAGCCCACACTTCAGCCAAATCTTTCGGCCCATTTAGGGCCAAGTCTTTGCCACAGTAATATAAAGAATGGCATAAGAAAATTAAACTGGGGAGCAAACACAGACACCGTGCTTACCTGTGACAATTTTGGAAAGTGGGATAGATAGAAACTCAGGGTTCGAAGAAAAACCGCTAGAGCGCAGGTTAGCTTCACAGAATAAGTCACTATGGTAACTGACTCAAAGTTAAAGTGATCACAGTTTCTGGAACAGAAAACCCTGAGTTTCCTTCATCTCAGGGTTAAGAAACTCTGAGTTTTCACCACCTTCTTCTACCTCTTACTTCAGTTGGTTCAGTGACCTCTTCTGGCACAAAGTGTCGACTACACACACGGGTATAGTGAGATATTAAGGTCTCCTCTTATATTTACAAGCCATCATTTTCAGTGTTGGTCATCAGAAGGAAAAGTGTGAAAACTAATGGAACAGTTGAATTTCACTGAGGACGTACACAGAGGGACGCAGCAGTGCTCAGCGGTAGTCCCCTCATACTTTAAAAACAATTCATAGTCAAAATAAGATCTGCTTAAAATGTCCTTGTTGGCCCTGCAATGGAGACTCGTTTTATTTAATACAATTACCATTATGTGTTTTCATAGGGATGCTGGCATCCAACTCAGGCCAGTATCACACGTTATGGCCCCGCACAGCAACAAGAATAGTAAGTCATGTGCATGACTACAGCCCACACTTATATGGGCTCAAATTAGGGTTCAAATGATTTTGAACTTGTAGAGGGGCATCAACAAATAATTCTAATATTTGTAGTTGTAAATCAACCTGTGTAAACCTGTAGAATAAATCTGCATGAGAAATACTTGTTCTTCTGTCGAAGAGATTTGTATTTGTTAAAAACAGACTGTGAGTCAATGTTGAGGTTAAACAAAGACACTGTAAAAGAAGAAATGGTTTTGTCAACATCTGTACTGATGAAGAGGAGAAAACAACTCTGCGCTCAAAGGTTCCTTCACAGTGTGTGACACTGAAGTAACAAGGTTTAAAATTTGTACTTGTCGGTGTCGCACGCTTGAAATGTAGCATGCTGAGTTTTACAGTTTTCTGCTCTGGATCAATACACAAGCATCCACGAGAACTGACTGTCTAGTTTTACCTCACCACTGATCATTTGCTCAGTTTTGATTAAGTTCTTTTTATTTTAACAAATACAAATCTCTTTGCCACAAGCACAACTTTTTTCACATGCAGAAACTTAATTTCGCATACAGATTTATTTTATTTTAAGTGTCTGTGTTCTTCCTTGATCTTGTAGCTGATTTTACAAAGTCAGGGCATCCACAAGTTTAAGTAGATCCTTCATCCTTCTTTTTGTCTTGGGCCTGGACACTTGTTGGTGCGTTATCAGCTCAGTGTCAAAGAGCAGAAACTGGTCTGTGTGGGTGGGTTTCCTGTATATTTGAATGTGGAGGCTCCTGCTGTCTTCAGCGTGTACGGCCACTTTAAAAAAAGGCAAGCTGTTGTGACATCCTCTTGTGTAAACTTGATGTTTCTAAACCACTGCATTGATGTGTTCTGTGAGGGCTTGCAATTCCTGGGTTTTAATTTTGACCCCTTTGTTGTCCACATATGTCAACCAGTGGCTCTGTACTGTTTTTTTTCTGTAAGAATTCAGGGCCCTGCTTTCTACTTCCATGATGAGATACTGGTGAGCCCATAGCACTGTCTTGCTTTTCTCTGAAGAACCCTCTGTTGTACTGGAAATAAGTGGTGTTTGTGCAGAGCTACAGCAGTTGGCACATCTGATCTGGGTTGAGGATGGTTTGTTTGTTTACCAGGTGTCGACTTATGGTTTCCACCACCTGCATAATTGGTATGCATGTAAACAAGTTTTGTATGCTGGCTATGTCCAATAAACTTTTAAGATGAGTGAGCGAATTTGGATTCACAGTGTATGCAGCTCAGTTTCTCTCTGTGGACTTCAACTTACTCAACAATATGACTCACATTTGAAACTTTTTTTCACTGCTTCTACTACAGTTTGCTCTCTTCATCCCTTTTCCATTTTTTTTCCCATCTCTTAATATTACTTCACCTGCTTCTTCATACAAATTCAAGCCAGCAACACAGTTTAGCATCAGTTTATGCAGAAGCAGTAATTCCACCGTAATTTCTTCAGAAAATTGCAGTTTGTAGTACTACATTTTAAATTTTTATGTGACGATGTCTGTCTGTCTGTCCATCCATTCACCTCAACCAGCGGTCTTTGTGGTGCCTCTTACTGTAAATGCTGTGACTTTGACCAAAGTTACCAAAAGTGTAGTATAGTGCACCCTCCTATCAGATATAGGACCCTGCATATGTAGAGTCACATCAGAGTTGGAATTTACATTAAGTTACAGTAAGTTTATATACATATGTAAACAGAATATCTTAGGATATTAGACTGTGAGACAAAACAAGAGGTGAAGATGTCATCTTGACCTTCACTACTTTAATATGTAATTATTATATATTACATTTTACAGACAAAATGATTGGCAGATCAGCCCTATGGTCTGATTCTGGGTCTGTATCCCTGGGGGAGGTGACCAGTATCATCTTTTATAATAATGTTACAAATATGTACTCTCTTTGGATGTGCTAACATAAGCTGAAAAGTACGTGTAACTTCAGAAAAAAATATTAAAAATAAGAGCACTGATGTGTTGATTTTCAGATTTCTAAGGAGAAACTATACTTTATCCTATAATGTTTAAAAAAGCTCTAAGTGAATAGAGTGTATGATCCATGTTGGGTGATATCTGATATTATGTTGGAAGAATGTATGTAAAAATGCTTGGAGTATAAAACTGTAAAATAAAGATGGCTCTTTATGGGTAATTATTGTCATTATTGCTTCCTTTTGAGCTTGGTGGCATTAAAGGTCTGTACCAGTATATTACAGAAATGCTCCAAATCTGCTTTGTTAGGTGGGATTGCAGCAAACACAATCCCACAATATGTTCCTCTCAGGTTCAAAAGTACTTTATTATTCCACCATTTTTTTTAACATATATTTCATGCTTTTACTTTTTTTTTTTTTTCCCCACTCAGATGACTGGACAGAATGTTCAAAACCTCCAGTTTTCCACAACTTTTCATGTATTTCTCAACCCTTCTACTCAGCCATACCTTCAGGAAGAAACTCAATTCGAAAGTCAAAATGTTCAGAAACTTTCCTTCAGTTTTGGTTGTATTCAACTTTGAAAGCCCACCCATGAAATAAACTCACAGCTGAATCAACACTTCTTTAACAGTTTTAACAAAAACGGAACATTAAAACCTTCATGAATGAGGATTTATTGCTGGACTGTTATATTAAACAGACTTAGTTTAGGTATTCTTACTAAACTGACAACCACTGTAAGTATTCACTATTTGTATTAGTTTTGTAAAGTATTAAGTGTGTTCAACAATGATGATGCATGTTCATTTGAAAATGTTTAACATAGATTTAAAAATAAATACATTTTCCACCATGTAAGTAGTTTAGTCATGTCAGCCTAACATTAATACTCTCTCGTCTACCGAGATTCTAACTGATGACAAAACTATTTTCCTACACCACACAGATCATAAACCCTTAAAGTCAGTTGAAATGTAAACATTGTTTTTTATCCAGAAAAACTGCAGTTCTTCTGTTTACTCTTGGGTTTTATTTTGTTTTTCTGTGTTTTTACAGACCCGTCTTGCCAGGTCTATTATGGTGGCGACGCTGACATTGACATCAGCTACTGTCCTCGCCTCCAAAGTCTCAAAAGTCAACTAGCGGGGTCAAACTATTCATGAGTCAAACGAGCCAGCGTTGAAACCATAGACTGTATATAAAAAACAAACACTGCAAACATTGAAATATTGCAAGCGCATAGAGAGTCAAGCGAGCGCTTGTCACAAACCCCTGCTTGTGCGAACTCAGGCGTCCACGTGGAGCAGAAATGCTCCCTTCCTAGAACAGTTTTCTGCTCGTGGATCTGTTCTGTGCGCTCAGTGTTTGTGTGCGTGACTTAAGAGACTAATTAAATGCCATACAGGCTAGCTTTTGGCCCATTCCCACTCTTTGTAGCAAAATGTGTAACTATCCCTTTAAGGAAAGCAGTTCATACATCATAACAAGTACAAGACCAGCTCTGGCTACATGATCATTCATGTGCATTCGGTAAAAGATGAACAGCACCTTTTGTGTGAACTGGAATAATATGGCACTATTTCAAACTAAAAGGAACTGACTGAGAGTGAACAGGCTGTAAAAACTGAAGTGAGGGAATGTGGGCCTTGAAACACTTTTTATCTCATCCCTATGTAAGTAAATGAAATCAGAGCAGTGAATCGGACACATGAAAAGAAAAGGCAAAAAGGCAGATTGTGGGAGAGGTCAGAGTGTCCTATTTCTTAGGAGATGGAGCTCTGATATCTCGCACTTCGAGGCTGCTTATCGACCGGCACGATCACTACCAGACCACATCTTGCAGTACTGTGTTGAAAGGCTAGATGCAGACAAGCTGAAGGTGATCAGTGTGCTTGGACATAAATTAGTGTAAAGAAAAAGATCGTAGGGATGTAGCCTACAGCAAAAAAAATGATCATGTGTCTTTTGTGTCTCTGTGTGTGAAGCATAATGTGTATGTGTGTTGTTCTCTGCTGCATGCCTCCTGATGAGAGGTGACCTGACAGACTGTCACATGTGACTTATCCTGCGATGGGCAGCTACTGTGCTGAGCCCCAACCCCCCGCCCGGCAAGACCCCATCAAAGCTCAGAGAATAGCATTTAAGAGCAAACACAAACTCACAACCACACGTACTATACAAAGGTGGCCCCTGCCAGTGTGTGTGCACCTGGGAGCCATTCAGGTGGAAAATTACACTGCCCAATCAATCACTAATAGAAAGTCTTTCCTATGGTAGCGGCCTATCAAAAGCATACAATGTGCATTCTCCCCCCGCATAACAGCCAATCAGTTGCTCATAATGCTTGTCGTTGTCATGTTGATCCTGATGAAATGAAATTATTCTCTGTTTTCATAGACACACATTTATGACATTGGGCAGTGACGGATGATGAGAATAAATAAATGCAAGCTAATGAGAAAATAACTAAGGAAATGGAAAAAGAATAAGCATTTTTTCAACCCCAATGCCTTTTCAGTTTGTAATTAATTCAAATGTGATTTTTTTCTGTAAGCATATAATCCATTTCAGCATTTTTCTCATTCATTTTATAGGATTTGATCTTGGCTCATTTGAATAAACATTTTGCTCCATATTAGTCTGGGTAATGAAGTGGATCTCTGCAGAAAAATGCTTTTGTTATGAGAGTGGAGACTGCTGTGGCACAAAGGACTGTCACACTGGTCACCTCAGCGGGGAAATTGCTGATTGGATACAATGGATAGAATCTAATGCTGAATACCAATAATGATTTTTTGACAAAATTTGAATGTCAAGAGTGATGAGCATGGTGTTTTAGAACGCGTCTTGTGTGTGTTGTGTTGTGTTTGTCCTGTGGTTTTTGAAGTTGACTTGATCTATTTCGTGAAGTGATTTGCTTAATATTCATCTGGCACTTGCATGGTGACCGTCACATACACCCCATATAACATCAGCTATCATAATTATGCAGATGACACCCAAATTTACTTCACTTTGTCACCGATCAACTACAGTCCCATGGAGTCTCGCTGCAAGGGAACTGAACAAATAAAAGACGAGGTGTGTCTGAACTTTCTCTACCTCTGTGCAGAACAAAACTGAGATAATTGTCTCTGGTGCAAAAGAGGGAAATGCTCATTGTGACTCTGTCTCTGAAAAGAACCAGAAATTTACGTGCAATCTTGGAGCGTTTAACAGCCATGCCACAATAAAAAAAAAAAAAAAAAAAGAGGTGAACAGATCACACCAATTCTCAGGTACTTCATTGGCTTAAAGTCTATCGGAGAGCAAAGTTTTAAGTCCTGTTGCTAAACCTCTTAATGACTTAGGGCCAAAATATATCTCTGACTGTCTTTTACCATATAAACCCTCTCAAAATCTCAGGTCATTAGATTGAGGTAACTGTAACTAAACATGGAGAAGCAGCATTTAGTTACTGTGCAGCACAGATTTAGATTAAAGTACAGGTTAAAAACTTGTATGTTCTGCAGTACCTTTGACACTTTGAATTGCTCTTGTGTTTAAAATGTGCTTTTAAAAATAAACTTACATCACCTTGGCTGTGACCAAGAATCCACATACTGCTTTTAGACTGAAGCTTTTTTTCTTGGTTTGACTCCTTAGTTTCATTTAACGTCTTTGAAAATTTGTTGGCAAACCCTCAGTGTTTTTCTATAAAAGTAAATATTGATGGCTAAATAAGAATCCAAGTGCGGATTATCCACGGGGCCGACTGTGCCGGTGCCCCCGACCTAGAGGGGGCCTCCACACTCCTACCAACTGTGGCCCCTTTTTTTTTTTTTTTTTTTTTTTTTTGATCAAATAACATAAATTAATTGATTGTGTGTATATTGAGATACGAACCGATGAATGCAGAGTTACTTTATTTGCAAATAAAAATACCATGATCTGTGTCTGTGGCTGTGTCTGATGATGACGAGTGAGGTCAGAGGTCAGGTGATGACCGTGGGAAATTAGCTGCAAAGTCGGCTAGTCACTAAAGAGAAAGACGAGAAAGGGATTCCGAGAAACTGAAATAAACCATCTATTGATTTTTCTTTTTCAAAGGTCGCCTTTTTGGCAAAGAACCTGGAGATTGAAGACGCTAACGTCGCAGAGGAGGAGGACTTTAACGTTAACTCAGCTGAGCATCAGGGAGCCACAGCCCTGAGACACTCACCTGTCCACCTGCCCCACCATCATCTCCAGCTGAGTGGGGTGAGTAGGTTCCCAGTTTAGCAGCCCCACGATTTGTTACTTTCTACTTGTTTTCCCACATCACGGGAGTTAAAAACGCGCTGAGAACAAGGATGAGGCAACGGCGCTTTAACTCTTTACCGACGCTGCCAGCGGACCCTGAACTCACCACAGACCTGGACTTACATGACGTAGTGGAGAAGCTACAGGTAGGGCTGAAACATATGCAAAAAAAAAAAAAAAAAAAATCATATTGCCATTCTTTTGGCAAATGTTGGGGTTATGATATGAGTCATGATTTCAGAGTGGTCATTTTTGCATTTCATATTCAGTGGAAAAAAAAAAATATATAAAAATGATGATGATGTGATTTTTGTTGGGTCTTGTACCAAACAAGCCCTTACATGTGGAGAATATGATTTGTAGCTTGGGGCGTCTCTGTAAGACCTCAGTGCTTCATCTGTGGTATGTTGTGACATATTTTACCTTTATCGAAATAGCGAGGCTCCTGTGATTTGGATGTTGCACTTGGCCATATTGTGATTTTGATAACGTTTTTGGTAAATTGTCCAGCCAAAGCTACAGGTGTTTTCAACAGGTAGTACCCTCCGGTGGGAACCTATAATTCAAAGCTTGAATTGCGAGCGTGAGGAGAGCAGATTGGGGGTGGGGGCCCTCCAAGATTTTGTGCCCAGGGGCCACTGCATTCTTAATACAGGCCTGTAAGCAACTGTCAAAGTTAACGTAAGGGAAGTAACATCTTCAGTTATTATTTATGAACAGTATAACAACAGCTGTGTTTCTATACAAATGTAGTACAAAATTCAAGCATTCTAAAAATGGCACAAACTGTAAATAATATTATATAGTATTAATAGTATTCTTCCAACTTTGTGGACCACTCTTTCCTCTTTCCAGTGCACCAGGTCCATAAAGAAATGTTTTTTTGGAGATGGGTGTAATAGCACTTGACCTGTACAGAGCTTTGACCTCAGCTCCATCGAACACCTTTGACATGAACCTGGAACAAGGACGGCTAGACATGTCTGATATTGTAACTGTTTTGCCGAATTCTCATACTTGTTTCCTTGAAGTGTGCATGCAAGGACAGCACACACATAGGAACACACAAAGGTCAGAGATAGTGAGAAATTGATGTTTTGATATTTCAGTGTGAGTGAATTAAAGTTGAAAGAGACCAGATAAAAGCTAAAAAAGAACAAACTCACCCTTCTAGACACCATAATCTCTTTATTCAGATTTATATTTCCCCGAAATTATTGTCTTCTTATCCTGTTTCTGACTCCAGGTTTGAAAGCTCATCTCTCTGTGCATTTTTATTAATGCTCAGTTCCTACATTTTCAGGGAAAATCTATCTTAAAGAAAGCAAGAAAAAAACTTGTCTGTGCAAGTTTAAAAAGAGATGTTAGTTTCGCTTTATACTGTAGGTGTATGAATGAGGTCAACAAAGGGGTGAAACAGTCATTTTCTGCCTCCGGAAAGTGCTCTGGGCTCTTGATGATCTCAGTAAACCTAAAATACAAAACAGCAGAATGTGATTTAATGGGATTCGTGACTCTTATTTCACTATCTTAATCGACTGTCTGTTCCCCCTATTTTGATTTACCTACTGTTTCTCTTTATTCCATAACCTTTTATTACAAACAACGTAGTACAGAGCCCGTGCACACACTCACCCAGCAGGGAAACACACACAAACACGCACTTATATGAATTCAAGATTAGTCTGCAGGAATCAGAGATTACTGGGTCTCAACAGAAATGTCATGGTGAGTCGTAACCTTTACTAGAGCACGTTATCTGCTCTGATAGCGTGGCCGGGCCTGGATGGGGACCAACTCGATGCGATTGGATTTGAAAGGTCCCCATCCAAGTCATGCCCACCGGCTATCTTGCCTCCATAGTTCAGCAACACCAGCACTACGGCATGCCGCAAAGTATCAAGGGTCTGATCTGTCCCGCCGTATCTGCATCTCCCTGCCCTCAATTAATCAGCTGTGGCTGGAGAATAGGAGCAGGGTCATTGTGTGTTTGAGAGGAGAGGACGTAAGATGTGAAGAAACATGACACAGAATGGGATCGAAATGAATACAAATCCATTTGACATGTCTCATCTGCTCTTTTTTGTGCTTTTATGAGCCACAGTGCGAGTGGTAGGAGAGTAGGATGTGAGAGGTTGTGGGAGTAAAGACAGATGATGGTAGGCGATATTAGAGGCAGATCTGTTTACAGAAGTGCTGACATGTGTGTCTGTCACTGCAGGTTATGAGTTATGAAACTGACAATGCCAGCTCCTTGTTTAAACTACAGATATCAAAGGATGTCCTTGATGTCAGCTTGGATAGACGAATAGAGATCTGCATTACATAAACCATGCAACACTTAAAAACAAAGGCTGCTGAAGGGGTATTTTCTTCCATCGTAACTGTTTTCACTGATGATTACACAGTTTACTCAACATTGCAAAAACAAGTTGTTGATATGCATGTTCTGTTATGTTATCACTATATCCTACTTTCAACTTTGACTTGACTGTCCCCAAGGGGACATTTGTCTTGGATCAAGGTGTAACACAGAACACACACAGACTTGAACATAAAACATAATAAAATACATAAAACATACAATGACAAGAATAATGCACAGCTATGCTAGCAGCTCTGTGGGTGTGAGACAGTGCTGCCCCCGCCCCTCACACATACAGGGTCAAAGAGAGAGAGGTCTCTCTCTGGGTTGAGAACATCGAAAATGCATCATAGACAATTGCATTAGTCAGAAATGGAGTTGGTGAGATAAAATGTGCGAGAGAATTTCTCCATTACCGTGAGCAGAACTGATAATGTTGGAGCTTATCGATACTACGGTCTTTAAAAAATTAGCCCTGGGACCCATTTAATATTGGGTTTTGGTACAAATCCCTCATCATAAAACAAAATATTGAATAAATTGACATTTTCACCTGATGGCGATGCAAAGTTAAGGGGTCACCAAAGTGATTACAGTTCATCCTGAGGGGGAAGTGATTGTGTAACTTGTCAAAAGCTGTTGAGACATTTACCTTGAAACCATATACGTTAACCTCATGGTTCAGGAAAACATCAGGATCACCAAAGTCAGTATTATTCATTGGGAGCATAAATGTTTGGACTAAATTTCATGGTAATTGCCATCTCCTGTGCCACACCTCTAACATAGGTAAAAATATGTGAAACTCTGCTCAAGTGATGACTTAACATAAAACCTTGAACATACAATTATCATTGTCCAGCCCCTTCATCAGTGGTTAAGACCACACATCATCAACTCATTGTGAGCATTTAACAGTTTGATGGTGTGAGAGATAAAAGAATCCTTCACCCTGATAGACTTGGCCTTTGGTTCTCTAAGTCTCTGTCCAGAGGAACGAGACTCAAACTCTTCATGTGAAGGATAGGGAAGATATAATGTCTAAGGCCTTTGAAATTACTGTCTTGCTGAAAATGTGAGACAGATCAGTCACTTTACGGTATTCTCTAAAAATCAAAGGTGACACTTTATTTTATGGTTCTTTAAATTCCAGTTTATTTCCAAATAATCCTCTGAAAGTTTCCTGGAAAGAATCATGAAATTTTATTACTAATTATTGGTAAGATGTAGAAAATGATGAGACTTTTATTCTAGCCTATATGAGCTGAAGATGCAAAATGTGACTGCAAACAACATACAAAACAGCATGAAGTTTCCAATAATAAGTAAATGAGCAATAAATGTACACTGGGGTTCAAATGGAGGGATTTCTTTCATGGGAATTCATCTGGAAGCCAATAATAAACTCAACACAACTAATTGAACTAATTAAAATAACATTCTCTCTGTTTTTCCTGTAATTAGTACCAAATTACATGGTTCTTTCTAGGAAACCTCCAAGAAATTTTGAGATAATAGCAGACACATAAAATAAAGTATTGCCAAATCAAATTACATATAATCACTAAAACTGAATGACTTTTCTGGACTATATTTTTGAGCTCTTTCAACTCAGGCTTGATTCTTGATGAAGTATTCTTCTCATCTACTCGTGGAAAGCCAAGAGTTAAATGGCTGTTTCTGAGATGATGAGATTTAAATGTACTTTCTTTATCTTCAGTGACCTCGTTCAGAAAAGACGACCATCCCAAGTGGTTTGGAGAAGAGCAGTCTGTCAAGGAGCGTCGAAACTGACAGTCAGGATGCCATAGTTAAACTCTCACTGTGCCCATATGTGATCGAATGAACTGCTTTTGTAGTTTTAAATAGTTTTCACACACAGGTATTCTTACCTTTACCTTAGTATTGCTTGGACTTAAGAAAATGACCTCCACTATTCTAGGATATTGTGGTTGTCTGTTCACCTCTGGTAAAAGTGTTGACACTATGGGAAACGTTAGCGCTCATCTTCACAGCAGGGGGCAGTAGTGATTAGTGTTTCTACTAAGAGACACAGTGACAAACTCTACACCAAGATGCCTGCTTTCTTGCAGTATTTCTGGGCGAGGTCATGAGTATTTTTTTTCTACTGAATGCTTTCCACTGAGTGTGATGGGTGGGCTTGTATACTATTTAGGTTATAGCACTCTCCAAAAAAAAAAAAGGTACAAACAGATGTGAGGCGGTAGAGTGCCAGAATTTCACTTTCACACTTTTAAAGTAAGCTAAAGTAATTTGTTCATTCAACATTCATTTTATCTTTCAAGTTATTAACTAAGTCTTCAATTACAAGACGTGCGTTGATAAAGGAGCACTAACTGCAGGATGAACGTGTGAAATGTCAGGTTTTTTTTTTTCACCTATTCTTTTGCAGACAGTTTACTTTACTTTGTGAGTTCCTCACTTATGTTTCATGAATTATACTGAAGATCAGGATTATAACATCAGGGGGCTGCTGCCATTTTTCATGGTCTTCTACCCCTCAGTTTGCTTGAATTGCAGCTTTCTGTGCTCCAGTGGAGTAGCATGCCTCCACGGGGTGACATTCACTCAGCTTGCTGTTGTCGCTGTTCTGGGCGTTGCTGAACGGTGGCTCCCGGGTTGCTCAGCCACCACCCAAATACTCCATTTCAGCACCTGTTTCCAAGACAACAGATATGTAAAAGGGTGGCTCTGGCTGTTGACTATTTGCCCTTGACCAGCACTCAGCTTGCACTTGAGAATTGTTCTGGCCAACCTGCTGTTGTAGCTGCAAACTCCGTGTGAACTTTCCATGTTGGTTGGAGGGTGGAATTAAACAGAACAAGCTGAATTTTGCCTTGTTTCGTGCATTTTAATTCAAGAAAAGATTTGCACTGAGGTTGGATCTGAGTCATACTTTATGCTTAATGTGGGAAATCAGCCTGAAAGGAGAGTGTGGCTGAATTGAGCAAACTCATACCAGTTGGCAGCACAGCACTTGTGTAGGTGTAGCCGTAAAGTCAGTTGAGTAACTGAATAACAGGTTTATGTCGACACTGGCATCCTACAGTGTAACCACCACACCACCAAATTAAAATTAAACCACCTAAGATGAATGTAGTGGAGAATTTTCTTACCTCCTCCTCCTCCTCTGATATTCTTTGGTGGAGTCCTCCCTGAATGCTCTTTTTTGTTATCAACACAGAGCCTGATGTCTCAATCTGGCAACCCATCTTCTCTTTCCTACTGATGATTACAGCGAACAAATTATTCACTAACAGGTGAAACCAGTCAAGCAAAAAATAATGGGATTTCTCACCTCAGAATAGCAGCACAGGTTTTGTGTGTGAAACCTGATATTTTAGTGCACGAGTGGCATGTAAATGACAGAGTTTGAAAACAGGAAGAGGATGGTCTTATGCTGGGGAAAAAAAGATCAACTTCAATACTAATCTTGATGCTCTGGATATTTTAAATTGGTACTAGGCATGCTTTTAGCACTGTGAATTTGTAATTGGGGAACTGGGGACAGTTTTTAAAAAATAATGGTGAAAATTGAACTGGCATAGACAAAGGTACTGTGATTTTTAAGCTGAATTTATATTTGTCCAGTGTCAGATTTCATTTAGAAACACTAAATGTTTGCATTATACAGGCCATGTTATGCCTTCTCTCATTACTGATGAGTCAACTTGATTGTTACAATCACTGTATTACAGAGAATGAAATGTGCAACAGAGAGTGGTCATCATGGTGGGCTGAAGGTTTGCATTGGAAATGTCTCTGCTAAATGTTTGTTCCTGAAAAGGAGAAGATAAACAAGCCTTTCTTCAACTTGCTAAATGTTGTTTTCGACCTCAACAACCTCCACGTCCAAAATTTGAAGCAGAGGGCATAAGCAACCAAAGCTGACCAATCACAGCTCTTGCGATTACCATTTGGTATCCCTGTTGCCACTGTATTCCCCGAGGTGTGGTTACATTTTGAGGGGGCACATGTCAGGTATGACGTAGCTAAGTCATAACCCCTTAAGGTAGAACTACAAGTCCAGCTTTAGCCCATATGTAAGGTCACATTAGCCTTCTGTCCAACAAAATCATACTTCATCCAAAATAAGATGCAGTGTCATGTTTTCAATGTGACTGATGAATAAATTTTGATCACAAGCTATGAACAGTGTTGTAGGAGAGAAATGCTGCAGTTTTTAGACTGGTAGTGTGATATTTTAACACTGGGTGATGGCACACCGGTAGAATAATAGCTTCTCTGTTTCCAAACACAGTGCGTCACTTTTACTTCTTGTTGAGCATGAAAATTTGAGGGGAAAAGTTAAACAAAGGTAACAAGGGTAAACTCTAAACTGTGAGCTGCTGGGAGATAGCACCCGAACAAGTAGCACATGCTTGAATCCGTTAGTTGTACAGGCTTTACCTGGTGTGTGTCAGACCTTCTCTGCCCGGTGAACAAACAAGTCTTAACACATCTGTTAAACAGGTACTTCACCATTTCAGTATTGCTCTTCCATTAAGTTGGGAGACTCTTCAAAGACAGATTTTTTAAAAAGAATGGTCAAATTCAACAAGAATTTCCTCCTCTGTGTGTGTTGTAATCTGAGATTCTCCGTTCTTTGTTTTGGTTGTCAATCTGGAAGTGTGTGCATGTTAGTGCACATACATGTGTATGTTAGTGCATGTGAGTCCCTCCTGTTAAACTGTTGGCCCTCCCCATGTTCATAAACACACAGGGACCGCCCACTGGTGAGATGGCATAGTGCAGTATGCAGTGTTGAGTAACGGCATTCAGATGAGACCCACCATCCAGAATTTCCTCCACTGAATAAACCAGTTTTTTGTCTCTGACAAAAAAAAACAGAGCGCACAAAAAGACCAGAGCACAGGCAGACTGGCTATGGGGACTGATGTTGGCTGATAAACCATCAAAACATCTGTAAAGTTTTTATTATCTCTGTCAGTGTCTTTACCGGCTGCATCAGTGCAATTGCTGTGACTACGGTCCCAGTGGAAGTCCAAAGCTGAATTTCTTTCCCGGTTCGACCATGGAGGCAATGCTGGTCTAGCTTTACTGAGATGGAGCGACCTACAAGCTGCTAAAGGGCTCCAGCTTTACCTGGCTTTTCTTCCCCACAGTGTGTAATAAACTTGATGGCTGCATAATGTTACATGTCTGTTTTAATTTGTAGCTGACTTGTTGTTACCCATGTTACCCATATTATAGATGTGTTAAATGTGGATTGATGCTGATGTTAGGCCTTGTGTGCCTCCTACCACCGCTGCTTGCATTGGGTTGACAGGTGAAGCTGGAGCGCGTATCAAGATGGTTAGTAGAGGAAACATCGGAGAGACACAGCTACATATTTGAGCCTCAGTCAGACCCAGACTTAGGAGTTTGTGCACCAAATCGGCGACTAGAAGACGTATCAGAACAGTAAGTGTAGCTAATTGGTTATGTTGTATGTCAGCTTGTGATTGGCAGTGGCTGACAGTGTAGGGGGTTGTGCCAATGCAAGCTCTTGCTCTTTGTACTGACAAAGTTTTGGTGAGCAGTGAAAGAGCAGAGCATATGAAGATGGTTAACATTAGAGGAAACATCAGAGAGACTCAGCTACATGTTTGAGCCTCAGACGCAGACTGAGTGAGGAGTCTGTTGTAATCAAAATCTGCGATGAGCAGACATATCAGGACGATTAGCCTAGTTAGCATCTTTTATTTGTTTATGTTTGTGTTCTGTTTGTTAGCTTGCAACTGGCAGTGGCTGACACAGTGTTAGTGGTTGCCCTCATGCAAACTCTCGCTCTCTGTAGGGGCAATGTTTTGGATTTATTTTGCCTGCTCCCCATCCCCACAAGTTGACAGGATTGGTTCCATGGGTTATATGACGTAGGAAACCCTGCCTGTCTGTCCTTGGCTCACTGCAGTTCCAAGGTGAAAATACTCAGTCATGGGATTTACTGCTTATTTCACTCATGATATGGCTTGTATTGCATAAAAAAACTCATATGGACATGTTAACAAGGTTAAAAACTTGATTTTCATTGGAAGGGGTCTTTAAAAATAGATTGTGTCTATGACATGGCTCTGTAAATAAAAAAAACCAAACTGTAACTTGTAATTTATCATAAATGTGCCTATATCTTTCATTGTAATTTAACATTTGCATGTCACGGATCACAAGTAGTCTCATTTTCACTCATGTGATTTTAAGGTCTGTTTCCAAAAATATAGTCCTCTATGCTGATGATATACAGCCTAGGAAACTGATAAATCAACAAAAAAAAAAATCATCCATCAATCATCTATCAGTGATCAATTTGCTACATTTTTCTTAGTTGGGCCATGAGATACAATTTTATTGGTCCAGCCTGGATTCAATTTAATAATTTTCTTTTAAAACTAGAATTACATCATTTCCATCAAGCAAATCAAATACAGCAGTTATGCTTGTAACAAGAACAAAGAGAAGAATCCGTTTCTTATTTAAATTTCAGTTCTTTCCATAGAGGCCCTCTTGGATTTAAAAATGTTATTAGATAGATTGGATAGACACAGTAGATCGGACTCCATTTATTTTCTGAACTTTTAACTCCTGTGAAATGTCTGCAGGTAAAGCTATTTTTAATGCTGCAAAAATCAGCAGTAATTCAAACTTTGATCATATGATTCAGTTATATTTACTTGGTGATACTCCACTATTCTGTCATACTTCACCGGACCATATCTTTGAAAATATATTCAATCTCAGTAAACTGTATTGACAACATACTGAATGAAAGATTACAGCCATAAATAGTTGTGCAAACACATGGTTTTCAAAAAGGAGGACAGCTTTTCCCACATCCTCATTCGGTGTGTCAGTTCAGTCAGGGCATCAGATCTCCCTGTAACACACCCAAAATAAACAGAAAGTGCCAATTTACTGAGTCATTTTTTTTAGCTGTTATGAAACTCATTTACAAATTTCCAATTACAGCCAGCAAGAGTTAATTAGACTGAAGACTCAAAGCTGTATGAAAATTATATCCAGAGTCGTCACAAAGAGACGTTATAGGTTTAGTCAGTTAATTTGGTCTCAAGTCACATCAGTCTGTGGGTTGTTGAGTTTAGCAGATGCTTTGTGAGTTGTTCCAACTAATGAGGTGGTTACAGTGTCAAAACCCGGAACAGCAAGATCAAACAAATCAATGACGATGACAGAACTAGATCATTCAAACTGCTTTGCTCCTTTTATTTCCATTTTCATTGGTTTTGTGTCAGAAAAGATTATTTTATTGGGATATTTTCTTTGTGATGAGTAGGGATGTTGTATTTATGACATATCTGGGGGGCTTTAAAAAAAAAAAAAAATAAATAAATAAATAAATAAAAAATAAATATATATATATATATATATATATATATATATTCTGCAAGAGCAAGAGTTTCCAGAAATTTCATGTCAGAGGAATTTGTCCATTCCAGAAAGTCCTTACAAACTGTCATGTGGTATTACAATGTTCAAATCTCCCTTTGATGCCATTTGACATGCCTTTAAAGGTCATGCAAATAACATATTGTCATCTAGAAAAAGACCCATATGAAGTTAAGACAGCTGAAAACCAGTGCAGCCGAGAGAAAGACAGACAGATGGACGAAAGAAAGGACACTTGATGCATATTTCCTCCAACATACATCCCGAGTAACAAGAGCTTTCAAGGTCACAAAGATGAAAAAGCGAAACCAAAATCTTGAAGTCCCACTTTCCCCCACTAACACCATCCTCTCCCCTCATCTCTTTGTTTTTTTTTTTCCTCTTTCTCTTTCTGTCTCTTTCACTCTCCTCTCCCTGTGTCGTCTCCCTGATCGGGCGGCAGACAGCGTGTAAGTGCTCTAACCCAGAGAAGTCTCCAGGAGCTCTTGTGATTGGCTGTGCTCTGCAGCACTGTTCACAATCGATTAAGGCACGGTGAGCTCCCGTTAACAGCTTTTCTCTGCTGCTCCTGTGGCTTTGATACTGTCACATAGACTCCAACTTCGCCCTTAACCCTTCAACCACTGTCCTCTCTCTCTCTTTGTCTCTTTCACTCACTCTCTTTACACTTTTCCTTTCATTTTCAAAGCCCCAGACTCCCTCCTTCAAAGACATTTCCTACAACTCTCACTCCAGGCTTGTGTTACTCTCTCTTTTCTGTTTTTTTCCTTGGAGTTCTTACTCTTTAGTCACTTAGAGCCTATTCTCCCCTCACTCACCTTGTCCTGTCATCTTAAATTCAAGTCATTTTTATCAGGGAGAAAAGGAGGACAAATGACAGAAAGAAACATATTAAATATTATTATGTAACTGAAGTCTTCATATGTGAGTGTTCATCTGTATGCAGGGTTTAACTACCCAGGTCCCCTGTGTCTCTAGGAATTATGTTGATCTTGGAAAGCCCTGCACTAGTTTAAATAGTTGATTTCCAGCGCGCATTTGCACTGGAAGTAGTGTGCCCTTTTATTTACTGAGGCAGAAAATGAGAAAATAAGGATGTGGTGGTTGAGGTTGAGTCTGCGTCCCATCACAGACCAACAATTACTGTTTGCTTTGTTGTGAAGTGTAATCTCTTTTTGTTCTGGGGCTGTTTGCCATGGTTTGGGCCCAGTCATTTTGTTCCAAATAAGGGGCATATTAGTGCTACAGTGTACAGTCATATTTTAGACTGTAGTTTACGTCTAACTTTGTGGCAACGGTTTGTGCAAGACCCAAAGCAAGGTCCATAAAGAAATGTTTTTCTGACTTTGGTGCTGAAGAACTTGACTGCACAGACCACTGACCTCAATCCCACCCAACACCTTTGGGATCAGTTGGGGCAGACTGGGGGCCAGACATCCCTAATGCCCTGGTTGCTCGGTGGGAGCAAACACAAGATATGGCCTAAACCGCTGTTCACTGGTTACTCTGATAACCACTGCAGATGCAGATGTGTTTACTTGTTGATTCAGTTTGAATCAATTGAAAATGCACAAGAGTGGATGTATTAATATGTCTGTGTGTGTGCAGGGGTCTGGGCGAACGTGTAGCACCAAAGTGCTTGGGCAGGGGCATGTAGAGGATGTACCATGTGGTAAGGTCAAGTGGCAAAATAGAGGGTAAGAAGGAGGTCCATCTTCATGTTGGCATTTAATGTTGTTTTTCTTTCCTCTAACATGGAAAAATAGTCTTTAATTGAGAATTGATTGCAGTGTGTAAATACAACACAGTACAGCTCATATATGAATTCCATGTGCTTGTGAAAAATGGAAGTGGACTTTTAATAAGAAAAGCTGAAGATGTGATTTTCTCTTTTTGTCTTCAGAGGTAGTTGTAACCTTGTGTTTGTGTGAGTCTATTTTACAAGAAGATAGATATCATATAACAAAATCACTGTCATTACTTTCTTCTTCTCGCTACCAGCAATTAAATCATTATTCTTTGGCAGCCTTTCTGCTCTTCCATGTCATCTCCGCCCCATTTTGAATGAAAGAATAAAAAAAAAAAAATAAAAAAAAATCTGTATGTTTATGTACAAGGAGAAATGCAATTCATACAAAACGGTGGCCAAAATGCGAATTTCCAGCTTTTTTGTGAGGCTGTTCGTTTAGCAGCAAGCAATGGAGGACAGTGTTGCCTGAAGAAAATTATGTGGGTTTTTTTTTTCCCCCATTGGTTTTTATTGTGAAAAGGCAGCGAACCATTCTCTCAGAAACACAAAAGATGTGCAGTGAGAGAGGCCAATGGCTCGATCTGCCCAGACAGAGTGTTCTTTTCTTCTCCCTTTTTTTCTATTTTCTCTATTGTGGCTCATAGAAAAAGCTTTAAGTGGCATTTAACTCTGCTACTTGCAGCAGACATGGCCTACAGCAGCTAAACTCATGTTCTCTCCATGTTTATGAGAACATACCTGTATCCTAGATATGCTTCTACTCTGAAGACCCAGGGTGTTGTATTTATTCTTGACATTAGAAACATGTGTCTGTGATGTAATCTAAGGTGTCGTCATGTGTGTGACCTAAGCACCAAACTCTGGTCACTTAATACATAAAATGAAAGGGGGTAGTAAAGGCAAGTCTAAAAAGTCCTCCAAATTAGACAGCAAAGAATGTTTTATGTCATTCACAATGACATGTAGTCCTGTTTTCTGATTTGACGTCCCTATGGTTAAGTTTTTGGTGAAGTGACAAGTGTGGCAAAGTCTAAACCTCCATGATCCTGCTCAACACTTGCTGCTGAATTTATTAAAATGAATCATATTAATTGTTACTGTTTTTAACTATTATTAATACTATTCTTATATCAGTAGCAGTATTATTGTTAACATCAACATTATTGTTGCTGCTGTTATTACTATTAGTGCATCATTCTCTCTCTCTCTCTCTCTCTCTCTCTCTCTCTCTCTCTCTCTCTCAAACCCAACCTGTTGAGGCACATGGCCGCTCACCCTGACCCTGGTTTTGACTGAGGTTTCTGCCTCTTAAAGGAAGTTTTTCCTTGCCGCTCTCGGTGGGAATTGTTGGGTCTCTTTCTGAAGGTCTTGACCTCCTCCATTTGGAAAGTGCCTTGAGATAACTTCTGTTGTGATTTGGTGCTATATAAATAAAATTTGACTAATGCACATCCTCTCTTTGTGACTGTTTAGCTCTATACACAGTATTTCCTCGTTTGCTCCTGCCTGTCAACAGTTTAATTACTATGGAGGATGCTGGGACTTGAATGTAAGCACAGTGTGCTGTTTTTTAAGGAATTGCTGAAGTGACTGATGCTGCATCTGATGACAGTATGTTTTATGTAGCAGGGTAGAAAGCAAGAGTGTGGGGGTCTGCCTATTATCACATAACAGTCAAAAGCTTTTGAAAAAGCAAGCGAGTGAACCTTGAGTTTAGAATATTTTATCACGGCTATTCTTTTCCTTCGTATTGACAACGAAAGTTCATTCTTTAATTTGGTTCTTCACAAAACACCCGCACATCACGAGATTCATGAAGTATTTCGTTAGCAGGTTGTTTTCATTGATTTGCTTGTTTGAATGTTTTTTGAGCACTTTAAGGTCTTTTAGTCCATTTGGCTTAAAAATTGAGACAGTGCCTCGATGACGCCTGATGAAGATCCCTGTAGATCGGAATGCTGGTTTATTAAACCTTCTGGGAGCTATTAGCACAGTTTGCGGACCTTTTTTTCTTACTTTTGCCTTTTGTTTAATCTTCTTGATCCAGCACCTGTGAGAGTCAGTTCGTGAGCTGTGTGTGTCCTTAAGAATTGAGACTGAAATGAGATTGGTCAGCTGTAAGTGGACCTTGTGGTGAGATTTGTTTTTTCTATTCTATTCTATTCTATTCTATTCTATTCTATTCTATTCTATTCTATTCTATTGCAGCCTGTCTGGTGGTGATGGTTCAGTATATGATAGTTTCTTTTCTTTAAATATATAAACTATTTTTTTAGGATCCCATGAGGTTTTTGTGTCAGTTGTGTCTTGTTTTCTGTATCTCTGCCTCATACATGTTTGTTACAGCTTGAATCCATTACAGAGAGGAGCTGACAGATTCAATGCCACACTCCTCTGTCACACTTTCTCTTCTCTGTTATCATCTCATCGCCGCCAAGATTAGAATATTTTCTTTACTCTCCTGCTGTGTCTCCTTGACTTGTATCATCCCCAAGAGATGTCAGACTTGAGAGGATTATAGCAAAGCGGTGTATGTGGTGTGTGTGACAGGTGATGAAGATCTCCAACACAGAATGATGCAGGACAGTCAACCTGTCGGCGTCTGATGTGTGCCCAAAGCCCTCTGGGTGGTGTAGTTTGCACTGCTCTCTCCACTGGTATCACAGCTAACTGCCCTCGATGGCAGGTGCCACATGTAATGGAGGGATGAGGATGTCGCACTCTCTGAGCCGACATGACCTCCAGGGGCCCCGGCTCATCGTGTTTGTTTGGAGATGGATCTTGTTGGGACCTTGCCGGTGTATGGTGTCCCCTGCCTGGCTCCTCTCTCCTCAGAGCTGTAATCACAGCAGACTGCATGTCACAGTGCCCTGCTCTAATTGGCCTGTCACTCTCCATGCGCTAGAGGGTGGGGGGTTGGGGTTGGGGGCGGGGGCTTTGTGGGGCTGCCATGGCGACTGGGCCATTTAATGAGAACGAGCACGCTGTGACTAATGACATCCCTGAGCCCATCGGATATACTGCAAATGGACAATTTGCTGCATTACTCACACACTCACACAACAATACACAAGCATAAAAGGCACACACCTCAGTGTGGTCAGACCTCATTGAATAGAACAGACAGTTTTCCCTCTGCCTTTTTTTTTTCACCATGAATCAATACGTCGCAAGTGGACTTCAGTATTAATGCTAAGACTATCATCCATTCTCATCCACTTTTGAACATTAATAGTTTTATCTAATAGGGCTGCTGCTAATGTTATGTGGCGATATTAACAGCAGCTTAAGATATACATTAACTATTAGGTGGGTCATTGCTCAGCAGCCCTTAATGGGAGATCCAAGGCATATCATCCATAATAGGAATATGGATTTAAAGCGGGGCATGATAACACAGTCTACCATGTTCACAGGAGAGAGCGAGAGAAAGAGACTTTTACTCATCATCTTCCATCTCCTCCCATCATCCTGTTTATTGGTCCATTAGTGACCAAGTGACAACATGAAATGCCCGGATATCTATCAAGTATATCACTTCCTGAGCTGGACGCCACTCTGCCATATTTTCTGATTTCTCCGAGGGTAATGACGTGGCTAAAACAGCAGCCATTCACAAGTTAAAGGTCGTGATGCAGTCAAGTCATGAAGGTTAACACAGTTCAGAGACCAGTATTGGTTAGCACCATAGACTGTATATAGTTAGCACAACAGGCATAGGCAGCGCCAGAGATATTTTTTCTTGTTGGGGTTAGCTGGTGGTTTAAGTTTTTTTATTATGTGATGTAATTTATAGAAAATACATGATTAAACAAGCCTAAGCACTGACAAGTAGCATTTCAATATCATATTCATCCCTGTGGGCACGCAGCTGGCCACCAATGAATGTTAGACGTTATATTTGGTTGAATGTAGATGCTGGCGTCAGGTAACCAAAATTAATTTTTACTGTCTAATGCCAACATCAGTTTTATGTAGAATACTGATGACAGTTGATCTGAATATTTTGTTTTTTCTTTTGTTAAATAACCAAACTTCAGTATCTTCCAAGCATCTCTTGCCAATGCCATCTTGACATAAAATAAAAAATCATAAATAGATAAAATACTGACATTTATATACTGACACACTGTTCCTGAGTAAAACCCAATGTTTGCTAAACATCACAATGCAAATTAGCCAACAATGGATTTTCACGTCAACCTGATTTTAAACCAGAATTTAACGTCTGTCCAACTTTAGAGTCGTTACAGTTCAACCAACGTCTGTTTGACGTGACATTGACATCTGGTGCCTGCTGGGATGCTACGAACACTTCTGATGATTCAAAAGTACTACAGACTAACAATAACAATCAAAGACATTTTAAAAGTCAAAACATAATAATAATAATATTCAGCTCTGACAACAGTAGTGAATTCCTATTGTCAAATTTTTAACAAAAACTAACTAACATGGCTAACAGTTGTTCAGTTAGTGGGTAGCACCAGTGAAGCTACTGCACAAGAGGCCTGCTTTCACTTTCTCATTTCCAGTAGTGGCTTTTCCCCCTTCACAAGGTTTTTGTCACACTGCTAGTGTACTAAAGCACACTAAATACCACTTTACATAAATAAATGTGTCTCACATGATGTGAGCAATATGAACTCCCCTAGATGATGGCATCTGGGGCAGTATTGGACTGGATCAACTGGAGAATGGGATAAACAGCAGCCATATAAATGTAATCAGACAGGGTGCTGTATGTCAAACAACTGGTAATTTTGTGGTTGAGCTACATTATGTCCCCATCTTGTTCCTCCATAGCTCTACCTATCACAGGAGGTGGCATACAGCACACAAGTCTGGGCAGGCATACTGTGGAATTTAAGAAAGGGACACTGCTGTTATCTCACTCTGTGCAATTAGATGCATTAGCATTAATTAGTGCCTTGGTGAGGCACCGCATCCGAAGTTCAACATGCTTGCAAAATCAAAACATGAATCGAAATGCCAGGGAAAATCTGGCCCTCGCTGCAATCCCCAGTTAATCAGCAATGATAATGTTTTGCTAAACTACAATCTCTTCTGTGAATATTAATGAGGGCTCTAAGGGATCTCAGCGGAGAGATGAGGGAGTGCTTGTGGTTCCTATCTGAAAAGTGTCCAAACCGTCGAGACAGATTGTTAAACCACTCAGCTCTCACTTTGTTTTCCTCAGTGGCTCTCCAGTGTGAAAGCAGTATGTGGCTTTGTTTCAGGAAAAGCAGAGTTTTGTCAACAAACCTCCATTTTTTTGCATTAAACAGACACACACACACACACACACACACACACACACACACACACACACACACACACACACACACACATACGAATGAACACAATAAGAGTGTACCTCTCTACATAGAGAAGCCTTTTCTCCGCGCACGTTTGAGTGTCTCAGGATGATTAGGAGTGATATCTCTGAAGGGCATCAGGAACGTTTACAGCCCATGTAGCCTTTGAGAATCGATAATGACATGAAGACCCTGGGCAGGTTAATGGTGTGTGAAGGGACTGTTATGTATAAAATCCAGATTGTTACTTGTAGAAATGGTGCATGCATCACATCAGAGTATTGAAGTCTGACTGCTGTGGCTGATCTAAGCCCGGCCTGCGACCCTTGTCGAGATGCACGTCAAATAAGCAGAATCAATCACGGAGACAGCGTTCGGCCATTACGGGACCAAATGAGATGACCAACGCAGTCAGCCCTGCGGGTTTGGCTTTGATTTAACAACATATTATAAAAACACTGATGACAGTGGCAGATGAGTGTGGATGTGTTCTGGAGGCACTGTCCTGGGTTAAGTAATCATAACAATAAACCATAATGGAAAAAGGGTAAAAGCACCCTGAGATCAGCACCAACGGGTGATTGCAAGCCTGCTTCTTGTGGCTAACCAGCTATGGTTTGGTTACTGGCGGGGGCATCCCCAGGCTGATGGGACATGCAACCCCTTGGAGGTGAAATTTATTGGTATGGATTTTGTACTGCTACTGGTGCATTGAATCAGTGTGACCAAGCAGGCGGGCAGAGGGAAATGGGGCTGTTCTGAGAGTGAATTATACGCAGTCACACACTCAATTTACCCCTGCAAACCTAGTTAGTGAGGGAACAGACATGGAGGCATACACATGCTGTGGGGTGGCATGTATGTACACTGACACGCATGCATCCACAAACACACGCTCTCCACATTAGTTAACAGGATTAAGGCCATTAAATCAAGGCAAAAATTTAATCCAGTTTCTCATTTGTACAATAAAATGAAATGATACACTGTTTCAGGCAATGACATGAAACATTTTACTTCTCTGAAGAGCAGATACGAATGTGTTAAAAACAAAACAAAATATAAAGAAAAGAGCATTTTCAAATGCATCCAGCCGTTACTGATTAAAATGTGGGTATCAGTTTATCAGTTTGTGCCATTAATTTCCAGTGTGAGGAAATACTCCTCATGCATATTAAACCTCCACCATATAAGGCAGCCCACCATATAATTGACCATATTACAGCCGGCAGCCTCGCAGACAGACAGTGGTGAACTAGGTTGCTGGGCTGTTGTGTTTGATCTGGGTGACTGAGTTGAAACCTCTTAATGCCAGTTCATATAAAATATTCATCTTCATTTCGCAGGCCATGAATCATCAAGGTGTTTCTGGCCCTCCGCCCCCCACTCCTGTCCTGTGGCAGAGCAGACAGCTGTTTGAAATTAGACACCAGATTGTGTTACTTAAACCGCTAGCAGGAGTGATGCTAATCGCTCCCTAACCCAGGCGAGCAATCTGTTAGCGTGCTGAATCATGGGAATGTGATCATGGGTGTGCACTTGTCGTACTTAAAGCCTGGGCTCCCTCCCAAATGAAGACGCGCTTCAAAGCATAGATACAGTGATGTTACTCTGCTACACAGGATCTAATAAACACTCATTTTATTTATGTCTTACAGAAGGCAGTTGTGACTTTTTAACAGCAGGCTAACAGGCAACAGGTATAGTGCTTTCCATGTAAACAATCATAATATAGTGTATTAACATTATTATATTTGCTAATTAGCACCAAACACAAACTACGGTTTATGCAGGGAATGTCATTATTTTTCAGGTATGTATGTGGTCGTAAGCAATCTGAACTGAACCATATGGCATGATAATCCATCTATTAGTTATTTTGTATATTTCACTTTCCAGTTAACTTAATGGTGTTGCTGGCGGATATGTCAGGTGCTTGCCAGATTGATGGTTTTCATTCATCGTTGGGGAACGAATGTGCAAACATTTTGTATCAGTCCATCTATGAGATTTTAAGTTTTACTGGACAAGTAAAAAAACAAATGACGAGCTGGTGGCACAAGAAAAAAAAAATGCAACTACAAAAGTTCATGTCAGTCTACCTTACAGTTGTTGGGATATTTAATCTGGACAAAAGAATCGGACTCACTTAATTATTCTCAAACGCACCACACGCTCACATGAACAATGTACATGAAATGATAAGATAACATAAAACTTGGAGTACATGCAGCTCATCAGCACATAAAACAGCATCACAACAATTAGAACATCCTTGCAACCCAGACATCGCTCTTCTTAATAACCTATAACTGATCTATAAACTGATCTATAACTGATTTAGTAACCCATAATAGAGCCATAAGATAAAATCCTTTATTATAGGCCACTTATTAGACAGTGGTACCTTTTTCAGTTGTTTTAGATTTACAGCTGCTTGGTTCCTGTGTTAACTGGTGCTGTCTGTTATTTTGTGCCTGTGGTGAGGCTCATTGATCTGCTACTCTTCAATTTTTACACATTATCACTGACGGCTGAAGACTTTGTTATTCATTCCTTCAATCCTTACTTTGACTGCGAGTTAGCATTAGTCAATACTGTGCAATTACACGCAGGATATGAAGCCAAATGATAATCCCCAGTAGCAGTCTTTTAAAATCAGACAGCTGAAGTCCAGAGACAATAGTTGTGCGATGACTAGTGAAAACAGTGGTCTAATCAGGACGAGCAACGGCTTTGATAGATGGCCCTATTCTCTGAAGCAGGCAGGGAACACATTGCGATTAATTCTCTAACAAAGTGTTTTTGCGGAAGTAGGAAAAAAAACCTTTCTGCAGTGATTTCCCCTTTTCTCTTCATTAATGGTGTGTGTACGCGACTGCGTGCCTTAGCGCATCTTTTCATTTTCTGCACACAGAGCTAAGCAGCTGTAATGCAAATCACAAAGCCACTCACTCACTCACTCTGGTCTTCATATCATTTTAGTGATCCTCTCATAATGACGTTTAAGAAGAAAATGAATAACTGTCCTATACTGACAGCCCGTTTGGCAAGCATTTATTCATAACAGATGAAAGGGATCTGAATGACACATGAGCTAATCAAAACTGGATATTAAGTATTGAACTGAAGCAGCCCTCTCTCAACAGTCAATTCTTATAAAGCCCTTTAATGTTTGGTTACACGATTCAAACTCACATTAACCTTCAGCCCCGTGTCTCTTCGCAGCTTTCTCTGCTCACTCTGATTGTCACAGAACCTGTTTTACGTCTAAATGTGTGTGCAAAACAGACAGCATTTTAGTATTGGTAAATGTGGCTTGTTTATCCTTCAAAAGAAACCATTAGTCAAACAAACAAAGAGCGGTATGTGAGCAGACGTTACTGGCAGAAGCATTAAAATCCACTGCAACTCTCTGCCAGGTTAGTAATTGCTCTTTTTATGCTGGTAATTATTTCCTCTAAGGTGCGCACTGTTGCACACTGCAATTATACATGTGCTGCTATCTCTGTGTGTGGAAGGGAATGTGGGTGGAGAGATGTGGGAAGTATTATAAAAAATTTTTTACATTTTGTGTGCGTGGATGTGAGTGTGTGTGTGTGTGTGTGTGTGTGTGTGTGTGTGTGTGGGATATACAGTGAGAGAGAAAAGAAAAACTGAAGCTGCTGAGATGTGAATTGATGCGCAATTTCTAACACGACAACAAAAAAATCAAACAACAGTGTGATGTGGCTCGGTTTGAAAAAAAAATGTTTTTCTGTATCCCTGCCTTCAGTTAAGTCTACGCCTCAGTAACACAACCCGGCTGAAAGGCATTGTACAGAAAAGCCAGCATGTAAGGCATGATAAGGCCAATAACCTACTATTCATAATTCTGTTTCCTTTATCCCCCTGTCCTCTCTCACCGTCTCTTTCTCAGTTGCTTTTCCTCGGTTTGCTGCAGACAGTGTGACCTGCAGGACCACACTGAAAAACGCCATTACACAAACACCTCTCACAGATAAGGTCTCCAGTGGGAAACGGCACAGACAGTGTTTCCTGGTGTTTCTCACACTCAGGAGGCTCTGAGCCAGAGAACGGAGGGCAGAAATTCATATAGTTGATTCTGTGAAAATGCAGTAACCGCAGCACTTTCAGCTGATCCAAGGAGAAGACTCATTTGCATATTATTCATTGAAATGTCTATATGCACCTTTGTCCTTTGACTATTTATGTCAAAAATGCCTTCAAAACATTTTGCATAAATAAATGACCATATCCAGTAGTGGAGAGAATAATAGGAGTCCTGTAGCAGAACAAAAATTATTAGTTTAAAGAGAGTAGAAATAAATAGTATATTAAAATGAACTCAGATTAAAAGTTAATTTACCCTTTTAGAAAAGAGAGTATTTTGGAAATTATCTCTGACCAACATCTAGGCCAGGAAAAGGTTCTAATTGGATGAAAGTGGCACAACTGGAAGCCATAAAATAAAGTGCACGAGCAAAGTAAAACTAAATTACGCTTATCTTCTTTGCTACCCTTACTGCAAATGGCTTTGCAGTTGTGCGTTTCTGATGCTTATGGAAAATTGAGAACATTTTTGCTTTAATGGATTTGAACTCGATAGTGGTGAAACACACAACTTCAGTTAAAAGGTTACTTTAGTGAAACCAAAATTGCCAGCGGTCAAATGTTCAAATCCTTAAAGCTGCACTGATCAGTATTGGTGAAGTGATTGTGTTATGTATAAAGGGGGTCACTCACACCGATGACCCCACAGATAATTTTCCCCTGATGCTGCAGTTCATTTTAATGTCTTCCACCTTATTGTTTTGGTTTTACAGCTTTACTGTTTTGGTTCATTCTCATTAACCTTATTTCCATCGGCAGCACACATCTAGTTTTAGTCAGCCTACTACCTATCTGGCAGCTGTTTGCCAACCTGTTAGTGATACCAACTTCATCCAAAAATTGATTGAAGGCAGGTTCAAGTAAAATTAGCAGTATTACAGAGAACAAATGCTAACAAGGTGTTATAGTCCAACTACTACAATACTTCCTAAAAATGCACAATTTCATGCTTCCTGATAACAATGTATAAATGACAATAGAGAATTATCACCCAAAGTTGCAGCTCCTCTTGGCTGTAGTAGTTTCAGCTCATTGTTTAACTGTCTAACTGTTATGGTTCACTCTCAGAAGGACGTCCATTTATCTGAAGAATAATAAAGTTACTGTGAGTAGTAGTGACAGAGCTAAAAATATGCAAAATAAAATATACTGACACAGGGACAGTTTGTGCACAAACAGGAAGAACAAGTAGCTGAGAGGAGAAATAGTTGCACTTCGTACCCACTTCAACAGAATTCTCTGCACTTAATGATATTGATAACAGGGCTTGAAACCATTAAGGGAACAAAGCTTCTCTCTCTGGGCATTAATGTGCTTCCTTTGGAGCTATTCAACCCAAAGCTTTTCATGAGGTCATGGCTTAAGGCAGAACATTGTCCTTCAATTGCGTGGAAAACTATAAAAGAGTCAAAGAAAAAGGTCAAGAGGCCACTTCGGGATTACCTCCAATAGGTGAGCTGATAGCCTTCTTTATCCATAGGCCACGTCTAAGGCAGGTGAATTTTGTGATAATGAATAGGCTACTATATCTGTGACGGTGAATATGACATACAATATTTGCTCCAACGAGATTCATTTCAGTATTAACTCTCCATTTATATATCTGGGTAAATTTTGTAATATTTCATGTTACCTGTGTGTTTTTATTGGGTGTGACAGAGGTTCATCTATGATGTGGCTGTGCTCATGGCGATATAGACCCAGGCTGTATGGCCGTGCCTTGTTGTTTCCTGCATAGTTGCTGTAAGGTTATACAGTAGGCTATTTTGTAATGAGTACCGCCGTAAGGTGGGAGCTGCAGGGTAATTCAAACACTGGTCACAGGAAGTAAATGGCAGAGGCATCATTGGGAATCTTGTCTTGTGTAGGATGAATCCACAGAAATGACCGTCCTTAGGATTTGGTCTATAATCAGCAACTGTTTTTGATAACGAGTGCTGTTTTTCAGAAGCGTTATGTGTTTGCCTCTCTTAGTGACCTGAAAGGTCTTGTTTGTGATGTCTGCAGATTTCTCTGCACAAACACACTTATTTCTGATGGCTGAAGGTTCCATTTGGGGTGTCTGTAGATTTCTGTTTTGGTTATGCATAATCCACTCTGACGTCTTGAATTGTAGGTGTCCTCCATCTTCCTCTGCAACTCTAATGTCTGCGCTGTTTCTCTACTTTTCTGGCAGTTGTAGGTGTCCTGGAGAGTGTTATTTATCTTCTTCTGGGACTCTGGTACTCCTGGCATTTATAGAGTGTTGTGCATCGTTTTCTTGGCCTGCAGTGCCCAGAAGCAGCCTGCCGATCTCTGACACATGCTGGAGGAGGTGTCTTCTTACGGTGGGATGCGTGGACCCAAGTGGGACGGCCCTCGTGCTTGGTGATAAGCAGGATGTGTTGGCAGGGTGTCCCACCATTTTTTCCGCCAGCACTCTCTGTCACAGTCCCAGTCCTCTGGTTGGATGTCGTAGCATGGTTTGTCACAGGGAGGAGGAGGCTGGACAGCTTTCACTTAGGTATATTAACCTCACAGCAGCAGTTAGACCAGAGCAAAATGATATAATTGTGTCACCCATAGAATGGAAATCAATCTTTTTCATGCCTGGGTTGTTCTGTTGACAGACAGGCCATTGTTCACCTTTTTGCATTGCATGTAAATCCTGGAGTCATGCCAGTCTTTCAACACTTTTTGACAAGCCAGGCAACATGCAGACTAGCCACAGATACAGGGATGTGGGAGCCACAGTGCGACAGTCATTGTGGACCCACAGATCATTTAAACATTTACATCCATGAGAAAGCCACCACCTATGTTCCTCCACATCAACAGTCCCTTGTAAAAGAGCCACGAAGCAAGGTCATCAGCAGGTATGGAAGGACAGAGCTTTACATGGACAGGACTGTTAACTCTGGCAGCAGTTTTGGCTGCATGGTGGGCCAAAGCATTGCCCCGTGAAACAGGGTCACTGGATGTGGTGTGAGGATCACATTTAACAAGGCAGTTGCCATGCATCCAACACTTCATCAATCAGTTTGCCATGTTTAATAGGTGTCCCAGACGATGTACTGAATCTTCAGTTTTCCCATAGTGTACAAAAGTCATGTAAACATCTTTAACCATATCTAAACGACAGGCCCTCATCAGTGCGTATAACTCAGCTCCTCCAGTGGAGCTTGAGGGTGGCAGGGTGACGCTTTTAATGACTGAAAAATGATCACAAATGACATACCCCGCGTATGGCACTGCATTATCTATAAGCGTAGTCTTCAGTGTAGAAAACAAGATTAGAGTTGGGTGGAAGGGTTCCTGAAAGGTTGGGGTGATGAATAGATGAACATATAATGACATTTGTGCGGTTAGGGGAGTCACCATCATCTTTTGTAAGCTATAACGTAACTGGATTAAGAATAGAAAATTTTTCGAGTGTAATGTGTGGAGCAGTGGGGCTTAGTACATATTTTACCTCTCTAGTCCCTGTCACATGTCTGTATGTGCCTCTCTGGTAATCAGGGTAAGTGCATCATGTGGGACCATGTCTCTGAGTAGGGAACCTAGAGCGACATCATCAGATTTGTAAATTGCAAGTGCAGCTGCAGCTCTGGCTTTCAGACAAGGCGGAAGTCCTCTCTCTAACTGTTTCATCCTGGAGGAACAACAGGTCTGTAAAAGGAGTTATGTCACTGAGTGAGAACAGATCGCCAATCTACAGGAAAGACTGGTTGTAGTCAGGACGGGATGAGTGTACGTGGAGGGTTTTCACATCCCTGCTGCAAGTGAGGCATAATCCATTAAGCATTTTCTACAGTAGCCTGCCATTGCTAAAATGTTTTCATCTGTGACATAACACTGTCAGTGTCACAAAAAGAGGCTGACGGTAAGTTCTCTACATCATAGGTGAATACAAACAAATGTTTACTTTCTTTATATAGAGAAACAGACAAGAGTGAACTGCAGAGGTCATTTACAGTGTAGTCACTCAAGTTGGCAGGAGTTGCATGCTCTGTTATACCTTGGTGTAGCGGAGGCTGAATTACAGTTCAAAATCTTCTCTCTTCAAAAGGATACTGTGAAATCCTTGGCAGGGAGGCATTTTGCTTTACTGATATTTGTACTGGCTCAGCAGTTATAATCAAACCAGCGGCGTTAGAGAATGAAGCAAATTCATTTCAAATCAAAAACTAACAATTTTTCTTGGTGTATTCAGTGCTTCACAGTCTTGCTTAACAAAATCATAAATTGTGTCAGGTCATACCTCACTGAAAACACACATCTACTTACACTTACTGCTCTACTTCCAACACGTAACATAAGGCAGGGGTGCATCACTAGATCAGTTTCCCCGGCACTTATTAAAGTACTGAGTTACAAAACTAGATCCAACATCACATTAGAGCAACAAGCTCTATTACAAACCTCAAACAGGCATATGAACACTAGATGAAAGAACACACCTGTGAACACTGATCTAACCGACATGAACTGCTTACTCACTGCACTGAAGTCCTCCTGTAGTGTCTGTGTAGCTCTCTGTGTTTCATTGTTGTTTAGTTTCTGAGATTGTATCTTTTATTTGTATTGTATTGTGTAGCTTTAACTGATTTGGACCAGTTGAATCTTTTCTTTATCTTTACCTTTTAATCTTTCCCTGAATAATAATGGCGGTACGATAGACAGGGTGGGTTTTTAAAATTTGGTTGCTGCAAATCAAGCATTTCTCACCTCAGTGGAAGTAATTCCCAATGGAGGGAATTTCAGGAGGGTGCCTTTGTCCAAGGTGTGAAGTCTGGCAGGGCTCCTTTTCCATTTTCTTTGCTCTGCCTGCCTAGAGCGATACTATTACTATTACTAAAACTATTAACATTTTGTTCCATAACCCTTTTTTTCCTACTCAGATTACCATCTTTTTTTTTTTTTTTTTAAATCACATTTTTCTATTTTTAAAAATGTTTGCAACAAATGTTATGCTTTCGGTACCATATTTCATAATTTATTTAATAAGATTGGTTAACTCGTTCTCTGATCCCATCTCAGTACTTTCTCCTCTGACTTTAAATCCACACACACACGCACATTTGCGCAAAATCCCTCAGTTACATCAACATCAGTGAATGGTGACAATACTCAGAGCCCACAGGGCGTCTTATCAATCACTGAGTGTGGTTGGACGGGGAGGAGATGTGATAATTGTCCCTTCCTCTATCTAGTACACTATCATAACCTAATTCTGAGAGATACCATCTCCTGGGAGGATTCTTTCTGTCGTCACTCTGCTCCACATTCCCATTCAGCTGAACTGCAAGCTATATTTATCCTATTTTCCCTGTTAACATTTGGAGGATTTGTAATCATCATTCAACCTGAGATTTCCTGAGCAGCTTCCAATTAACCTGACTCCCCTCTCTCTTTGACCTCATCAGTGTGGCATTAAACTCCCGTGGTCACCAGGGCCCTGTGCTGTATCACAAAACCGTACAGACAGAATGAGACAGAGGGTATGAAAGTGAATGTGTGCCAAAACATGTTGATGCATTCCTTGCATGAAGGAACATGTTGCATTTTCTTTCCTCAGCGTTCACAGTGAGTGCACATTTGTGTGTGTACGAGTGTGTGAGACAGTGCAATTGAGCTGAGCGAGGTCTTGAGGTAATTCAGCCTTCTCTTGACTTTATTCTTCAGTTTATCTAAATTCTGTCCAACCTCTGTCCACCTCTCTCGAGCGGCCTCGCTCTCTGATGTGTTGAATCTCATTACTCTGTGCGTGTGTGTGTGTGTCTGTGTGTGTGTGTGTGCGTGCGCATCTGTGTATGCGCGCATGCTGTATGTGTGTCTGCAGATTGTAATGCATTAGCTTGCTCCTCCCAGCGGAGTGCCAGTCTAAACTAAGCAGCATGATGATGATGCTCTCTGTGAGCTGACACAACCCATTTGGCCAGGAGGAGCTGATCTAAACCAGTGCTGCTCATTTACAGTATGGGAGGGGTGAGGGAGACGAGGAGGAGGGTGGTGGGGGGGGAGGGGGGTCTGTCTGTGTCTGCCACGCCCTCTTGTCCTTGTATTGGTGTTGAGCAGCACTGGTAGAAAGAAAAAGAGGTCACTACTTGAGCATCATTTGTTGAGCATGAAGTAAGGCTTGACTGTTTGATTGAATGTATGGGCTGCAAATATTTAACCTCAGTGAAGAGTATTTTCAAGTCTTTTAATAGTAATAAAGGTGAATGTCAAACCCCTGCCTATCCTCAATGACTTTTCCTGCACCCAGGTCAAATGATTTCAGACCCCTCACATTATATATTTTTGCTTCTTTTCCTCTGGTAGGTGCTGCAGAGCACTTCATGCCAAAACACCTAGAGACACCAGAATGTTTCCTCTCCAAACACCATCAGACTCATATACAGTTGAACCATGCAATGTTTGTAGACAATCCCTGTGCAATAACCATTTCCTTCCATTCCTTCCAACCATTTCCAAGTCCTATTACCATATACATAATATGGTTCTATTCTCACTTCTCACATTCAGCATTCCTCCTCTCTGTTGAAAGACAAGATAAAGAAGGAGATTTAGAGAAATAGATTGTTTGGCTGGCTCCAGCCCAGGTAGGAAGGAAGCTTCCTATTAGCCCCGTTGCAATAAAATCCAGGTGGTGAAATTGCATTACTAAGTACTCTGGTAGTGTTTCATCTGCACAGGGAACTGACCAGCCAATACAGCTCTGGACACCGTAGCATACTTGATTTATTTCATCCCTGATTTTTACTGTTTCAAACTTTTGTGTGCCAAGAAGGCCCATGAAATAGGAGGAGCACTGGTACAGTAGTGCTTTACATGTCTGTGAATTCTTTATATTTTCTATTATTATAATAGATAACTATTATTTGGCATTGATTATATTTAAAACAAAGACAGTGTTTGATTGATAGACTTACTTTGATTGATGGAAATGCTTTATCCAAATTTGCTGCCAATTTAGTTTAACCTACAATCTTTTAGTCTTCACACATCAGTTCAACTGAACTAACAAAAATGTGCAATTTCTCTGCAGGGAAGCATATAATTAGACATAAGATGAATTAGGTTTCCATGATGAATAAATATTTATTTGGTTAATGGAGTGATGGTCACAAAAATATCTTAACTTACTAAAGTTAAACGTACCATAATAACACTGTCAAAACTAATTTGTCTCTCTGAGTGGTACCAATTTACATAGCTCTTTCCAGGGGAAGTAATACCATTTGTACCAGGGCACACCTATGATGTACAAGTTTATGTAACCACTGTTTCTACAGTGGCAGTTTTACATATTAGTCAATTATAACTGAACACAATCAAATGTTAGACAGACTTTATTAATTGTTCATAAGGTTATCATGTTGAAGCTCATTTATTCACACAAAGACCAGGTTACAGTGATAATAACAAAGTACATTTACTGACTTCTGTACTTAAGTTTATTTTTCAAGTATCTGTACTTTACTTGAGTATAATTTTTTTTTTTTTTTGCCAATTTGGGATTTTTATTCCGCTACACTTAAAAGACTAATATTGTACTTTTGACTTTTTTTGTTTTTATGAAGTACTTGTTACATTAGAGCATAGCTTTTAGTCAGCGGAAAGAATTTTCCTTTATTTTTGAAAATGCAAATGCTGTGTTCATCACAGGAGAAAATCATCACAGCCAACTCCTGCACTGTCAGTCATGTTATGCATGACTGTCCTTTTGTTGATTCAGCCATTTCCATGGGCTCTGTATATTGTACAAGCTTTTTATTCTATGGGTTCTACAAGTAAGTCAGTGCATTCACTAGGTTTCATTAGGTTCTGCAAATACACTGTGGAACAATACAACAATGCACTGACATAAAAAAACATACTTTTGAACACTTAAGTATTTTAAAAGCAAGTACTCCAGTACTTTAACTCAAGTATAGATTTGAATGAACAACTTTCACTTGTATTGGAGTAATATTTGACCAGGAGTATCTATACTTTGACTTAAATAACGGAGTTATGTACTTGTAAATAGGGTAGTAGTACTAATAGTAGTAAATTTGAAATAAATGACACTTTTCCCCTGTATTTCAAAATGACAGGAAAATCATTAACATAAATTAACATACTAACCATAAAAGTATTCTTTATTGACAAAAGTAGTAGTAAAAAAAAAATATGATAACATATGATGATATGATGATAGTATATGACAAATGTCATAGATGTCAAAGATACTTCAAAAAATGTAAGAGAATGTACAGTTGCAAAAACAATATGACTAAGGAAAGATACATTTTGTCATTTTGCATAACTTAACTACACCTTTAAATTTTTATTTTTATTTTAAAATTTATGTTTAAATTATTTTTTTTAATGTTTTTAATCTGACAGTAATTTTCTGGGTATGGCTGTTTTTTTTTTTTTTTTTACACTTTGTTATTTTAATTATTATTATTATTATTGTTATTATTATTATTATTATTATTATTATTGTGAACCCATGAATTAGTTGAGTTTTGGAGGGAAAACAGAGAGTGTTACTAGACTAAAGTGATCTTTTACTTGGTTAATCTCATATTAAGCAAGCAGATAAAAACAAACTGCAAAATCAGGTGCAAATTCATACTCTATTTAGTGCTGTAAGATCATGGCCGCGCCCACTTAGGAGACAAGAAGTGTATACCATTTCATACAATTGGCATTGCCTGTAATGCATTATCTTCTGTATAGAGTATCTTTAATATTTCCCAAATACTGCTGCGGTGTATCAGCTAAAAGGCTCCTGATGGCTATTGGCAGCTACTCGTAACTTCAAAGGTGGAAAGTTTTCTTTCATGTCACTCAATACATGACTTAATATAGTGACTCAATCAGCATATCTTAAATATCAATATGACAACTTTGACTATTCAGTTTTGTTTTTACTCGCTCTCTTGCAAGACATTTGCTTTAGCGCTCCACCAGCACTGGGCTACACCAATGGGTCTTTCCAAGAAATGCACATCTTAAAGGTGCCTTGTGGAATTTTCTTGCCAGCAAAAAATACTAATAATAATAGTATAAAACTGTCTCTATAAATAACTGAACACCAGGTGAAAGACAGTACATTAGTTAACATGAACTTACTTCTTTCTCAACAGCACAGCAAATTATTTCTCCAACTTGTAGCTCTGCACATAGATTGAACTGCACGCCTTCATATCCTGGATTAAAAGTGCCCCAGAATTCCCACTGCAGCCACCTTTACTGTGTCTGTGAATGGCTCCGGCATCTTTAAAGGCACAGCTGAACAACCCCACTTGAGTACAAATGACCAAATCACTGCACAACTGCTGCTTCATTGTGTTCATAATTGTAATCCCTTGGACCAATGAAAGGGGTGAACTATGCTGGTTAATTAAAACTGCAATCAAATTTACCCCTTAAACTGGCAGCAAAAAGGGACCTCATTCAATTAAATCATGCATCACTTTCCTTTCAATAACACGCAAACAAACAAGTGAGGGGGATGGAGTCGTGTATATCCACGCGCTTGTTGATTGCCTTCTACAGCTGGGATTTTTTTTAATTTGGTAAACAGTGGCTGAGGTGGCGCTTGAGGTGCTGTGGAGCAGAGTCCAGGGAGCAGAGCGGATTAAAGACCCTTCCAATGGCCTTCTATTGGCACTTGTCATGCACTTAATTTGATGCTGTAATTAACTTCTGAAATCTCAAGGCGTTTCCAGCGTGTGTGCACAGGATTCTTTGTAGATAAATGCTAAGCAGAGGCTGATAGGACGAAGTAGCTGACTGCTGCAGAAAGCATTTCCTGTTTATCTCCCCTACTACAAGAAAGATCATGATCCCAGAGCCCTCTGAAGGCCTAATGTTATACATCCACAATGTGTGTGTGTGTGTGTGTGTGTGTGTGTGTGTGTGTGTGTGTGTGCGCGCTCATGTGCATCTGTGTGAAAGTAATTATATTGATGGAATACCTTGTGTTTTCAATGTTTCCTTCCATTTAGGGCCTCACTTTGCACAGCAGATGTTGTCCACCTGCTACTTGGTATCTGCCTGCTTGACTGAGAGAATATAAAACAGTCAAGGACCTGCTTATAAGCAGTCAAGGGTATAAGGTATTTTTGTACTTGTATACACAAACACACACATATACACACACTGAACATTGTGTCGACAAACAGAGCACATACAGGCACCCCAAGACACACACACACACACACACACACACACACACACACACAGGTAAATCAGTTTGTACAGAATTCCTCAAGGGTTTAACAGAATGGGGAGCAGGCAACTTTTTCATGTGGGCCAGCCAATCACACGATAATTGCTTTGAAATTAAGTACCTTCTGTATTTGAATGCTAATTAACTCATGAAAGAAAATGCTCAATAAGTCATTAACAGACAACTAAAAGAAAACGTTTACCAAATGAGCACTTTAAAAAATGTTAAGTTCTTAATTTTTAAGCACTAACTGCAGATAGATTGTTTGAATGAGAACAGGTAATGAATTACCATTGACCTTGATACACAGTCAATATATTCTTCGGAGAACGGTTCTGTAAATCTACGGCAGGGACTCTGGTGAACTGTTGAGATGTGAGCAAGGGCACAGTGAGCAGCAAGATAAGTTGTCGCTGTTTGGTTTGTGCATGTCGATGTGTGTGTAACGGAGAGAAAGAGAGAGAGTCGCCCGCACAAGCTTTTGTTATGCAGAAGAAATGAAAACAGTTGTGGTGGGATTTAACTCAGTACATTAACACAAGTTCTGACCTCGAGTATGATTGTAAGGTACTTGTATTTTTCCTGAGTATCTTATGCTACTTAACATTTCTACACCACATGTCAGGGATATAGAAACGTAAAAATAGTACTTTTTACTCCATTACATTCATTTGACAGACATGACATTTCTGACTAAGTCTTGATTAAAAAAAAATCCCCTCCTGACAGTATTAAGATAATAAAATACAATTGTTTGTTAAAAATGTATTAGAATTAGGATGTCTTTATTTGTCATTGCACAACTGTACAACAGAATTGAGTGCGCTTCCTCAGTGACATGAACTGTTTAAACAATATAGGATAAAACAAAAAAGAAAACAAACAAACAAAAAAGTCACTTAAATCAATGGCTCCCTACCTTTTTGGCTTGTGACCCCTACCAGAAAAGTGTGGCCCCTTATTTCAGATGTCTATAGCAAAGAGAAATGTCCCCTTTTGAATTTTTGTGATTGGCTTAATTTAAGCAACTTTTCAAATAAGGCCACGAAAAAGCAAAGATTATAAAAAAATCCAAAAATGTTTGTAAAAAAGGTAGTGTGCCATGTTTTTTCTTCTTCCCACCCACTTAGTCATCTGGCACCCCTGCAGATTTAGCTTGTGACCATTTGGAGCACAGTTGAGCGCTGGACTAAACTGCCTGATTGGATACATAGTAGTTGAAACTAGCAACACCAGGACAGGACACACCTCTGGAGTAAAAGACTGATTGAAGCATCAGTATTAACAATCTGATAATGTCATATACCTAGTATATTAGTCAAAGGGAACATTGCAGAGCGAGTAGTATTTGTTTTGATAATGTAAGTATGTTTTGCTAATAATACATTGAACAGAGTGTGTTTACACTCTTTAAGTGTAAAGGACTGTACTGTAAAAGGTCTGAGTATTTCTTCCACCGTTGTAAAATAGGGCTGCACCATTAAAATACTGAAAGAGATTTGTTTTATACTATTTGAATCGACATTGTTTTCAAGTACAGCAGTTTGGCCTCAGTTCATGAATGTGTGTGTGGTTGTGTGTGTGGCTATCTGTTTAAGGTGACCGTTATGTCCCCTCCTGACGTTCTTTGGCCTAGTCATTAACCTGGGATTAGCCTGGCAGAGATGGAAGTCAAGGGTCAGGGAGTAAGTGAGTTGCCCTGCTGCACAGTCTGGTTTCCAAGCCCTGAATTGAAATGTAGTGCTTCCCTCTTATAAATGTGGATGGATGAAAAACTCTCTCCTTTCGTCAAGGGTGTTTGTGTAAACGTGTGTTTGTGCAGATGTGCATCATCTACCGTCCGTTTACGGATTTGAGATTTACTTGAATGGATGGTAGACTTTACTTGAAGTTGTTCGGTTGAAGTTGTTTTTAATCTTTGTGGCGTTTACTTTTGTGATGCTCATAAGAGTACATGTTTAAAATGTGCTGAGAGTTCCACAACAAGCTCAAAGTTTAAAGAGAGTTATGGCTATTTGGCCGCTGTGAAGATATGGGAGTTGAGGGGGGTTAGGCGTTTGGCTGAAGCTTCTGAAGGGGGCAGAATTTGTTTTATGAGGGTAATTGATGCTTTGCTGCAGGAGAAGAGGGCAAAGCAGGCATGAAATTGTGCAGGGGATCAGATCCGTATCAGAGCATACGGGAGAGCTGAGGGAGAACAACGGAGCCTGGCAGCCTGGGGTGGCTGGATTAGGGTGCCGCTCAGCACTGAGGTACAGTTAAGAGCCAATTTTATTCTCTAGCAACCCAATCAGTGGAAAAGCCCTGTATCCTATTAGAGTCAAGTTTGGGGAGGAGAAGCAGAGCTGCTGGAGAACAGCCATTAAGACATTCATATAGCCATCAGAACAGAGAGAAGGAAAGTCACTGAGAATGGAGGAAAAGATGGAATAAACCAAAAAAAAAAACAAAAAAAAAAAAAACAAAGAAGCAACTACATTTTGAAGAAGCAACTAAACTCCACTTCAAGAACATTTGGTATCTTAAAACTAAAGCAGATAGTAAAAGTGATAACTTCATACCAACATTCAGGAGGTCATCCAGCACTAAAGGCCAAGAAAATGAAGATCTGAGCAGGGGGTTGGTTGGTCATTTTACACCTGAATGACCAGCTGATCTCTTTTTGTGCCCAGGTTTACAGCGTATGAGCACCGAGCAGGGCCATCAGTCCAATTCCCTCTGTGTATTCTTGTAGCGGTGCAGTGTTATTGTGTTTGTAGGCAGCGTGGAGCTCAGCGTTGACAAATGCATAGAGGGCACAGCTCATCAGGATTCCCAAGCTGTCCTGTCTGTGAATAAGAAGAGGGAATTGGCTGTCAATCCCTAATTAATAAACTCTGCTCCTCTCCCCCCACTCTGTCTGATCAATAACCACTGTGCACCGCCTCCCATGGAAGCCATTCAGATTTATCTGCTAATATCCTGGGTGATAGCCAGAGCTAGACTGGAGATGACAGTAGGCTCAAAGCCCATTACCTCCTTATTTACTGTTTTAAATTCTGCTGTAGTCACAGCCAGTTGCTGTCTCTAGAGTAACAAATAGGGGAAAATCTCTTCTCTCTTCCTGGGACAAGTCAAGGACAAAGCAGATGGAAAACATATGAGTGTCTCTTTATTTTAGCTCATTTTCTGGGCAGGAATATGTTTGTAAACACATGCTCGTACACAGATGTAGACATTTTTGTTTCAATATATTTAACATAATGTTTGCAAGTTCAAGCTGCCGATCTGCTTTCCATATGTGACAGAGATTTTTGTGGTGATCAATTCACTCCCCATTTCATTTTTTTTTTTTTTTTTTTTTTACAACTTCAAATCAATGCCTCATCTCCTCTAAAAATGACACCCCATTTCATAACAGGGTGGTTAATTTCCAAATCCTCATCCTGTTATAAATCCTGCCGTTTTCTACCCTTTATCTTCAGCTCTGTCAGCACCAGCCGGTCCCCACATCCTGTTCATCTGTCTGCCAGGTTTGACAGTGGGACAGATATTTCCGTTATTCACAGTGATCTACAGTTGAAGAAAATCAGGCGTGCCTCGCACAAGTACAAGCTCAGAAACGCAGATGGAAAGCCTCACACTTAAGGGCAGCGCCAGGTCTGACAAGTGTCGTCTCTGGTGTCATATAAAGAGATTGAGAATGGATTAATGAGTCCTAGCCTTCGCTCTAAGGTCCAGTTGTTTATTTGGATTAGATGCATTACTTCCTAGTCGCACCATATTCATAACATATTCATTGCAGTCCTCTTTTTTTCATTGCCATAAAGAAAAACTTTGAATTTAAACTGTGGAATTATGTTTGTCTAAATACAGCATTTTGTCCTGTTTAAAGGGCCATTCCACCAATTTTACACACGAGGATCAGTTAACTCATCATGAGGAGTACTGCTCAGCCTGTGAAAACAAATCAAAGTCAAGTCAAATGTCTTCTGAGAATGGAGGGAGAAAAAAATAACCCTAAATATGTTATAAAATAAAATATACTCTTGAAATGCATTATGGGTAATGTAGGAGCCAGTGTTTTTAGAGCTTGACCACTCTTGTTTAAATGTGTCTCCTGTGAGTCCTCCAACTTTATGGAACTACGATACTAAATCACAGGAGGGGAGGGGAAATTTCCATTTCATTCAGCCTAACCCATTCTACTTAGTTTTCTCCATCATTTCTATTGGTCACAACAACACTGTACTCACCAAGACGTTTGCTAATGGTTGGACGGGGGAAGAAAAGTGCCCCGATGACTGGTTTTGCCTCCAAATAAAGTGGTTTAGATAATGTTGCTAAAATGCTAGCTTGTTTACAGGTGATCAGATCATCTGACTGCTTTGTGTTTTTTTTTTCCCTGCCTTCCTTTCATTTCATCAGACTACATTGTAGCAATAGCACCATGTTCCCAGATCTCAGCAACAGACATTTTTCCCAGCAGATATTTTCACTTGTCGTGGCAGAAAAAGTGCTGTTGGAACTAATGACATTAATGATGCTCAGTTCCATTAAGTGTCCCACTAAATCATTCCAGTGACCCAGCATCTACAATAGCAAGACCCTTAGACTGCTAATCTGCAATCGATATTAATGTTATTGATTTCACCTGAGCTTTTCCTGCTGTGACATGTCAAAATGTCTACTGTGGGAGAGGCGCATTACTTTGCTGAGTGCTATATTCTCATATCTGATAGAAATAATGGTCAAAACCATAAAAACAGAAGCAAAGTTGTAATAACATTTTTCTTTATGGAAAAATGTTAAGCCCTCGGCCGCAATCAATATTCTTGTTCAGTGGAGTTGAACTGAATTATCACAGCATCCGAGGAGGGATTTGAATTCAGGGTGTGCCTTTGTTTATGCTCTATCACCCAATTTCTGTGGTAAACTTGTTGTTAGTGACATCCTACAGAGCTAGCTTCCCTCTGTGTTATCCCTGCTGATCACTTGGGGATGATTACAGAGACCAGTCTGCGACATGACACATTTGTGTCCGCATACAAATTCAGAGTGTAAAAGGAGGTTTCAGGGCACCCACCAGGAGATAAGTGCTAGGGGTGGCACATTAGTGCCCTCAACAACCTTTCACATGTTTGAAACTATCTGCTGGATCACAGCCTGTCAGGACCTAGAGATTATTCTGCATCTGCTTACAAAGCTTTAAAGTGACATTTTGGGAGTGTGTGATGTTTGAAGTGGTCACTCGTATGTGTTTAATCATCATATTTAATCACTTATAAAGGCTGCTTAGAAATTGCAACTTGCAAAGTGCATATGGTATAAACATATTTGCTAAATTAGAGGATCTGTTGGGGTTAAGGGCACACACACATACACACATACACGCATACACATACAAACACACATATACGAACCCACCCACCCACACAAACAAGCAAACACACACACACACAGGTCCATTAATCTGCTTTTTGATTCAGGTCTTAATCTCCTGTCTGCTACTCCACTGGAAGGTTCCGCCTCCCAGCTTAGTAGTAACAAAGAGGCTGGAGATTTGAGAAGAGGCTCAAATAGGCAGCATGCATCATAAAACGTGTTTATCTCTGTTGTAACCTTGGTGCCCATGCACATGTGAACAGGGACAGGTGTTTAAAACATGGTTTGTGTCTGGTTTGCTGGTATTACAAATGCACATATTTTGACAACCAGAAAACGTTTGCGATTTTCTCAAGCTCAGAGTTTCTCATCATGAGTTGTTATGATATACAAAACAAGTGGCCAGAGTTGATTTATTGCTGGACTCTGCAGTGGTGAGGGAGTGAACCAGAGTTTGATGTTGATCCAAAATGTAAAAGCCTGATGATTTGCTACTAATAACCATGGAAGGATTGCCGAAGCCTGTTTACTTGTGTGCAGATGTCTTGATTACCAAGCCATTAGATTAATTGAGATAAGCTTTACCATGCTGCTCATAGGTCCTGAATATCCACAGCACAAATAATCAGCGCTTAGCGGTGCAAGGTTAATACAACAGTCTGCAGAGGCCGGCGAAAGCAGACAGCCCAGCAGTCCAGAGGCAACTCCAGAGGTGAAAGAAGACACCCGCCATAAAATCTGTGGCGAATCATGTCTGCAGCCTCATGGGACCAGCGGACCATGTCCCGGCACTGATAGTTTGACAGATGATACATCACCATCAACTGCAAGATCTATTGTTATGACAGCAGGAGAGATGGTATCATACTGCAGCAATATCCACAATCTGACAAACACAAACACACAGATTTGCACAGACACACACACACACACACACACACACACCCAAGTGCAAACTGTAATCGCAAATAAAACAAGCAATAGAAAGAATCTTAAAGGTTAATTCAGGTTTTTTTCCCCATAAAAATGTATCTGGCAGATCTGAGATTAAATACATTTTTATTATTGTTTAAAAATATAGTAAATCACAGTTTGCAAGAGGGATTTCTATCAGTATTATTGAAGTACTGTGCATTTGCCACTAGATGTCTCACTCCATGCTTGTTTTTAGGCCACACACACACACACACACACACACACACACACACACACACACACACACACACACACTCTCTAATACACTGGCGCACACACAGTCACATGCAGGGTGCACATGGTGTGTTTAATATGACCAGCCTAGCTACTCTCCACATGTGTTGCCGTCTCCTCTGGGAGGACAGGAAAGCATCTGCCTCCCTCTGTCTGTCTAACACATTTCTGGGAAAATAGCCCAAACCTGTGGCTCAGGAGGAGGGAGACAACACACACACACACACACACACACACACCTCATACACAAACAGATATACACTTACACAGACAGACATACACCTACATGTCTGAACAAACACAACAATAATTTGTGCAAATGTATGTTTGCGCCCAAGTTTTCATTGTTAGATGGAATTACATGGATATAATGTTGCTTATCTCTACATGCTGGAAGTGATGTTATAATAATACCGATTACAATAAGAATTTATGGAACACTTTTGTAAGCCCGAGATAAAATAACCATATAAACAAACCATTAGCTGTAATAAGAAAAGACTCACACTACTGGCTTCATTAGATGCTCAGAAGGATCACCCCAACTTAGAGCCCAGCTCTCTGTTTTACCTGGTTGGTTAGTTTTTCTGTTTGCAGCTTTTTGTTTTTTCGGTTCGGTGTGCTGTTGGGAATTTGTGCCCTTTGGACCATGGAGGGCCCTGCATAAAGGAAATACAATGTGCGCTTTTAGAGCAGGCAGTATGGTAAAAACCAGGCAAGCATGAACCCAGGCTGATACTCTTGACTTCCAGGAGAAAGCTTGGTGATTAATAAAAGCATAATACATTATTGTTCAAAGACTGGGACCGACAGTACCGTAGCGTCAATATTGATGCTGAAGCAATTAGTCAGTTAATTGATTGACATAAAATACACCGGAAAAAAACTGAATATTTGATTAATTGTTATTATTTATCAAGCCAAGTTGGCAAGCATTCACTGTTTGTAATTTCCCAATATGAGCATTTGTTGCTTTTTCTGTTTTATTTGATAGCAAATCTAAAAACTCTTGGTTTTTGGACTGTTAAGTGATCAAATCGAGGAATGGGAAGACATCACCTTAAGCTTCGGGGAATTGTGATGGATATTTTTTACATTTTATACACTAAATAATTAATAGATGAATCAAAAACTTGGACCTGTAAAGGTAAATTATTAATAAATCAATCCACCAACAGGGATGTAACTGATACAGTATATGCTCTCTACGTACAAGTTAAACTCCTAAAAGAGGAGTGTTTACCTAAAAGGGTAATCAAATGTAAAAACCCATTAAACAGCTCAAGAGTGATGCCAATGTGAACCATGGCATTTAAGCCCAAAGCTCCAGCTGTACAGCCTGAGAAGGTTAGCTGTTTTCATGCAAGGTGATGTGATGTATGAGAGGCTCTCAGGCTTGGTCCTGCCTCTTACTGCAGGCCATCTATTTCCTCATGAATTCTCACTCACTGTCTCTGGTTGTAAAATCTGCCAGTTTGAGTACAGCTGTGTGTTTATGTGTCTGTCAGAGTGTGACTGTGGAGAATAAGCTCCAGAATGTGTGTTATCTATTAATTCCTTCATTAAGCCCTTATCGCCAGTTTTAATGCCAATTAAGATGCGCTTTAATGTGACGGCAGGGCGGGCAAGCGACTGTGCACTTCTCACTCCACAGTGACAAGAGAAGAGGAGTAGACCACATTCAGACAGGACCACCCGCTCGCCTTATCAAACCACTAAAGGCGCCACAGGCCTGTTAGTTTTGCCTCTTTAACACTGACACTGTCTAATGTGCTCTATATGCCGACACCGAGTGCTTCTCTCACCGCAAACGTATTGAAGGCCAATTTGATGTCGACATATCACTGTGGAGCAGCTTGAAGTAACTCCCCATTTCATTTTCAACCAAATTTAATCCTCTTCAAATCGTTTATTTCATCAGATTTTTTTGAAACAATATGATTGCTACAAAAGCATTAGAAAAAAGAGGCTTCCTGAGTCCCGCTAGAACTGGGAGAGAAGATGGAAATCATTGCGTGGGGCAGGATTCACATGCTCCGCTGCATGGTTTAGGACATGTAGAGGTCATAGCTTTCTCTGACTGTGGGTGAGCAATGTTCTGCTGTTTACTCACAGGAGAGGGACCACATATATACACGTACACATATATATGGCTAGATGCATACAGCACATACATAGCTACATAAAGACAGGTGCCTTAGCTGTACCTGCCATATGGAGCAAGTCAGAACTTCTGCAAACACAGTCAGGGTCACAATGAACACTTTTGTTTGGATTATAATTAGATAGCATTGACTGATCTGCAATATGCAGACTAAGCAGATGGCTCATGGACAGTGAGGAGAGGTGGGGGTGTGTTGTGGGCCGAAAAGAGCTACAGGTCTTGCGTTATAGCAGCTGGCTGACAACTCTGGAATGCTGCGTGTCAGCAAAGAGAGAGAAAAAGAGAGTGACTGACGTAGAGAGACAAGAGAAAAGAGACGAGTGAGTGAGACGGAGAAAAAGTGAGAAGGACTGGAAGTAATGATTATTTTCACGGTTAATCTCATGATTATTTTCTCGATTAATTAGTTAAATGTTTTGTCAGAAAAATGTCAGAATAGTGTATCATGCCCGTTACCATTTCTCTGAGCTGAAGGTAACATTTAAATTTCTTATTTTGTCTGACCAACAGTTGGAAAAACAAGGATATTCAGTTTACTGTCATATGACTTCATATCAAAATCACTCAATTGATTGATTATCCCTTCATGATTTAATGATTAGTTAATCAACCGATTAGTTGAATTTTGATTAAGTAGACAAATCATTGGTTAAAATGAGAAGGTAAGGATGATTATTGTTTTTGACACTAGTGTCGACGAGACAACCGGGTTTTTGGTAGTAATACAAAGATGATACACACGTTTTCCTGAAAAAGAAAAGAAGTCAAAGTTCTTAAGTTCTAACAAACAGCTGTGCGAGCAAGTAAATCCGAAAATAAAGAAGTCTAAAACTGACAAAATTATGATTTAAATTTAAATATCCGAGCCCCATTTGAAGAGCGCTAGTATAGCATTGGTATATCATGCTGATGCAAACCTTTGGTCTAAGATTGTCAAATTGACCTTGTCTTGAAAATCATAAACAAAAATGGACTTCAACAACAGCCTCTTTCAGCGTGTTGCTTCATCTCCTCTCTCCTCTCCCTGTGTGGCACTGATGTCTCTTTCCTCCCCTCCATTTTCCACTCTCTATCCTTCTCAATCCCAGCTTTGATGTATGCATGAAGGAGGATTTCCTGAAGACCAAAGAGGCCATTACCCAGGGGCCATTAGGCCTCTAGTAGAGCATGTCAATGAGTGCTGAGTCTTGCTCTGTTTTCACATGCAGCCACTTGTGTATGTGGGTGAGCTAGGCGGGGGATTCCCTGGAGGTGATAAAATGTAGCCTTAAATGTATATATCTCTCTCATAAATATCTGTATTTTTAACAGAATAGCGCCGTTTGTGGGCCCTGCTGTAACACTTGATATAGTGGTTGTTTTCCTGCTGTTGCACGTGAGGAGGTTGGGTCATTAATTGGCGCTGTTGTTCTTTCATGCAGACTAAGAGCGAGGGGAGTGAGTCATCATCATCAGGATGAAACGCTCTGACATTTGAGCATGAAAGTCCCAGGGAGCCTTGCGGCCCAGCATCGCTGGGTATGTTTGTAATTTTACAGTAAAGGAGGTATATAGAGCACTGTGGTCTGAATGAGATATTTGTGTTGATAGTAGCAAAGCGTTAAGGTCATGTAGGTAATAACCACATTACAGAGCTGAGCAAATAATGAGGGATGTGGGGTATACAAATATTTATGTAAACAAGACGGTCTGTGTGTTATTTAGATGGGATCTCTCTGTTCTGGTGAGTGGATGAAACTAAATGGGATGATAAGCTGTGAGGTGAGCAGGGAGTAAGCTGAAAAGGACACAGAGGGAAGATAACCTTGCTTGCTGGAATCACTCTGCCGATCTCTTCTGTATATCCTTCTAGAGGACAAACGCACGCCGAGTCTTCTCTCCTGTGGTTTAAAAAAAAAAAAAAAATGCCCTCAACGAAGAAAGTGTGAGGCAAATGAGTGACAGTATATCATGCTCCTGTTTTTACAGAGAGCACTTGAGAGAATCATTGAAGTTAGCTGAGAGTGTCGGGAGTCTCTCTCAAGGGCAGCTGGCTCCATCATCTGCGGTGAATGCGACGCGCAGTCCCTCTCTAATCAGAAATATAAAATCTTAGCATTCAGCATGCTGACTAGACTGGGTTTTACAGAATGTGAAGCCTCACTTTTCTGTCCAGCGCAGCAGAACATCAGCATACAGACCACAGAAAGCGACGGAGGAGGAGGTTAAGGAGGGAGAGAAAGATGGATAAGGTGGAGGAAAAGGAAGATAAGCAGCCAGCGTGTGTGTGTGTGTGTCTGTGTGTCTAGATGTGTGGGGTGTGCCTTTAGTGGTGCCTTCCCCGAGGCCTAGAGACAGGAGAAACAAGGAGTGATTAATTCTACTCCAACCTACTTGGCCTCCGTCTGGGGGAGCAGTCCCCAGAAAGGAGGCTGTCGCCTTCCGCTCTACTCACTGGATCAATAACAGATTGGCAGGTCAGTCTCTTCAGTAGAGACTGTACGGCCAATGAGAGGGACCCTGAGCAGCTGTGAACCCGCCTCTTGTCTGCCTTTGTCACCGTTTGGAGGATCAGCAGAGCTTGAGGTCATTGATCTGTGTGCTTTCACTGAGCGGATCCCTTAGCTGGCCTGATCGATCTGCTCTAATAAAGAGTGGATTCTCCATAAGCATCGTAGCGTGTTCAATGAGATCCAAGGCCCCAGGGTGGCAATCACCTCTTTTATCTGCCACTCTTCCACCCACAAACACCAGCGCACACACGCACATACAGGCAGATGAAATTTAATTTGCATTTAAGGTACTGGTGTGACGAAGTCGAGTGTGACAAGACCATACATCAGAAATTATTGCTTGAAGTGGCTGCCAATCGTCTCTTGGTCCCGGCAACTGCTAAACACCCAGAGGCATTCTGTTCATCCAGAGAGACATCCCTACCCCCTGATGTTTTTGTTTGCACAAAACCACATATTAGTGCACTAATTCAAAATTAAATGTGCATTATTTTTTCTTTCTCTGGGCCCCATTGAGATAAGTTTGTCTAATGTATGTTTGAATGGAGGGAGAAGAGAAGGGGTGGCTGTGAGTCAGCAGAAATGTTTAGTGTGAGTCAGCCAGCCCACATCACTCCACCAGTATCTGTTTGTTGTTACCATTAATGTCATCATGGGAAGTATGGTACAGTAAATTAATGTGTGAGGGTAGCCATCAATTAAGATTATTTTTCTCCGCATAGGGAATAATAATAAATCAAAACACGTCTATCTCCTGCTTCTCTGCCACAGATTTGTTTAGAGAGGTGGATGAGAGGGAGGTGCTTGCTCAATATGTCTAAAAAATTAGTAGCTCTGGGGAATAAAAGCATTTTTTTGGCCGTTTCCTGAGGAACAAGCCTAGATATTTTTCCTGACTGAATGATCCGTGACGTCTCGTGTACATAAGCAGCGCAACCGCTGCTGTTGCGCTTCATCCCTGCCATCAGGTGGGTTTTTCCTCCCCTGCTGAGGTCTGTGCCCTGCAGTGTGTCCTTTCTACCTAAACAGCCCCCGTCTTCCCCGTCAGTGAGGAGACAGAAATGCTGTGCAGCAACCCTGCTGACTGCTGTGTGGCTTTCTGTAGCAGAGCACCTGCGTGTCCCCTGCTGACTGACTGAGCCAAGGACAACACAGCCACAAGACCGGCTGCCTCTCCCCACGCCTACCTAGCAAATGGGCTGAGAGATGTAAGGCTCACCCAGGAGCAGCCGAAGGGACCAAGCGCCCTGAAATCGGGCTTTGACTTGGAGACAACTGGAAAAAAAACAAAAAAAAAACAAAGCCTTGAGCAGCTTTTCCCCTATTCTGTGTTTGTAAAGGACTGTGGTGCCACATTGTGAATATTGAGGACAGATAAACACCTGGAACAAATCATGTAAAAAGCTATAAATCTTTATTGTGTGTCCTCTATTGCATGGACAAACCTGAAAAAATTGTGTTTTGCTTAGGTGCAAATGTGTCACACCTCCTGCGCCCTCCAGCTGAAACAGGAAGATCAGAGAGCAAACAGCGGTGCACGAAGAGGCGGTAAGACAGATACAGGTGCACACGCCATGACACACATGTGCATACAGCCACAAACACACACAGCAGATGGAGGGAGATACTTTCCAGGGGTTTAACTTCATGCTGACTTAGATTTACTCTGAGGTTTCAGTGCATCTCTCCTCCCTGTTTACCGTTAAAATGAACAGTATCTGGCATATGTCCAGAGGAAACATGAAATGTTCCTTATTAGCAAGTAAATGATTATTTGGAGGCTTCCAGTTATGAGAAACAAGGAGACATGCCCTACCCCTCCTTGAAAGTTACATTTCAAACACTTTTAAGCCCCCCTCACCTAAATAGCCGGAGACAGCATGAAACAATAGCTAGGTATCACCAATATGAGCTTATTAATTCTTCTTGCAGTCATTTAAATGTTCATCCACTGGACCAGATGCGCTAATAAGTAGTAGAACAAATGTAGTTGGAGAGCAGCCCTAAGGTGATTGCTGAATGTTTTCACTCCAGTTAATACCCCAACCCCCCCACCCACCCCCACCCTGGAGTCATGCCTCTAATTACCAAAATAAAGCCTTGATTTCTGCTCATAGTCCCGAGTTTGGGGAGGACACAGTGCATGGAGAGTGGATGTGAGGAGAAAGAGGAGGTGGCCTGATGCGCGCCCCCGTCTGTCGCACAGGAATAGGCTGTTTGAATGGAGGATGGACCGCTTGTGCCAACAGCTGAGTCAAATGGCACAGAGAGACGGAATGAATACAGGAAGTCGAGCGATGGAACCTTCAAAATAAAACTTCATGTAACAAAATAAAAAAAAAAGAACACGAACTCTTAAATGCTTAAATGTTGAAAATAATATACCTATTTTCCAACAGCAGCCATTTCCCCCTCTAAGTTGCTCTGTTCGTAAAAAAAAAAAAAAAAAAAAAAAAACTAAAGCTGCTACCACGTTGGAGCACCGTGCTTCCGTGAAGGCATTTCTTATACTGAGAATACAACAGCGGTTTCTAACAAATATGTATTTGACACTCTCCTGTGCTACATGCGGCCCTAAAAACGACCATGTTTTATTTTGAAAGTCGGGATGAGAACACGTTATTCTTGTCGTGGCGAGCTTCACTCTGTATGCTTGTTACACTGAAGAGAGTGGGAGAGAAAAGGAGCAAATGTGCGCGGCGGCGGAGAGGGAGGGAGGACAGCGAGTGCGCAAATAGGCAGCCAGGCACATCAGCAGCAGCGGCAGAGCATCTTCCCGATCCTGATCTCCCGTGTCTTCAGCCTCCAGCCCCTCTGTGCGCGTCTCTGATTGAGATTTCACTGCCCGGCTGAAGTGTCCAGGAGCCTCCGCCAACCATCCACCTCCCACCACACACTTTCTCTGGAGCTCGGTTATTCTTAGCTCAGCTGCGAGAGACTGTCCTTCCGGTCCCCTCTCTTATTTATCCCAGTTTCTTGAATATTTAATGGAAAATGGCGATCTGCGCGCAGTCGTGCGGTATTTTCTGCCTCTTCACAATTCAAACTGTACTTATCATATGCGTCTCCACGCCGACGGACGGGACCCATCTCTTCCCCCAGCACTACACGTAAGTACCCAGTACTGTTTTTTGGGGGGGTGGGGGGGTAAAGCGGGGTGCGGAGCGCGGAACTAGGACAGGTGGCCCCGACAAGCCTGCACATGCAGCGCCGTTTACCTTGGTGCGAGGGGAGCCGCTGTCCCTGATGCTCAAACACAGACGCAGCTTCCGTCTCTGGTGCTGCGTTATGAACCTCGCTCCCTCAGAGCCCCGTGTTGTTGTCTCTGTTATTGTGGGCAGTGGCATTTAATACCCAAAGCCTTGTTCAATTTGTCCTAGTCAACGTGGAAACAGGCTACGGGGAGCACAGGTGCCACAGGCGAATGACCCAACCGAGCAAGGATTTATTAGAACACCCACAGGGATGGAAATGAAATAATAATCGTCGGTGTGTTGTTTTGTTGCCGCTGCATGGGGGAGAATATCCCATTTACGCGTGATGGATAGGCAGAGCTGTAATGAGGCTCGTCCTAAAAGTCCTCCAGTGGATAGTGCACACGCACCGTGAAAATAATCATGTCTATCCCACAGCTGGATACACTGGTGTTTTTAACCGGATCACTTTGATTCAGAGAACGAACCAATTAGTTAATGCCGCAGGAACGGCGGGTCTTTAAACCTTAAAGCCCCTGCACCTCAGCTCGGTCCTTTCCCCAACTCCAAAACTACTTCCTTCTTTTCAGTTACAAATGCAGCAGCGAGGCCTCTGGATAAGATTTTTTTTTTTTTTTTTTTTTTTTTTTTTTTTTTTGCAATAAGCAAAGGGTTTTTGTTTGTTTGAAATCTAGACGCACAGTGGGGCCGGTGCCACAGTGACCGCCGAGCATCCAGCTGTGTGCAGACCTACAAAACTATTGCTCGACTTTTTCTGCGTACACCTGTTGGGTAATGGCTTCGCAGCAACATTTGAGTAAAAAGCGCAATTTCTTCTCTCTCAGCGGAACAGTTTCACCTTGAATGACACGCACAGGGGGCACAATGTCTGCGGCAACAATTTACCACCTGTGCGTCTGCGAACCATTCAACACAAGACTGACAACAGTGAACCCAAAAAGGACTCTTTTCAAGTGAACCTTGCCTCACTGAGAATCACAGTTCGGATTTTATCGTTTGGTAACAAAAAGTGAAAACCAGGGTGCAACAGTTCCTCACTCAAGTCTGTGAAGGCTTCAGATGTTAACGTCGCCCTGTTGATGACGGTCGTGTCGTGACGATCTGATGTGAGCACTAAGTGCAGCCTGTAGTGATGATTAGTCACTCAGGTTCACCAGAAGTGACGAGAATCTCAATGATTCCTCTCTGATGCCTCCGCTGGATAATCTCTGTGAAATCTTTGGAGCTTTATTATTCCGGATGGCCAAGGTGACTTTCAAATGAAAATCAGTTATCCTTTATATTACTTCTACTCACTTAAACCCACAATTAGCTGCCTCACTGATTTGATTGAGCACCATAAAGAGAAGGGCTGTAGATAATTTCTCTTACACTTGAATTGCTTTGCAAATAAATGAATACCGATGTTTATAGTGTGCCGCATGTACTGTGTTTGAATATCTGTTTCATAATCTACACTTGTAGTCAGTGATTAAATGCTATATTTATAATCTAGTAACAATATCCCCCCCATACATTTCCCTCCGAATACACTTTGTTTTTTCAAATGTACTTACATTTTTCTAGCTCTACTAGATTACAGTCGTCACTGTAGTGACACTGTTAATTTTGCTGCTTGTCTATTATCAGTGTTCTTGTTTGAACAGATAAAAATAAGGTACAGTCCATTTCTGGTCATATATTTTGTCCGTATTATATCTGGTCCTCTCTTGGGTTTTAAAAACTAGGTTTTGTGTCACCCACATCTCTGTGCTATTTGCTAGAATTTGACTGTCAGTTAATTGAAGCAAATGGGCAGCTGCTGTGGCTGTCCGGCCTGATACACACACACACACACACACACACACACACACACACACACACACACACAGGTTTGAGCTTCTGTATGCTGACCGTCTAAGTGCCTATAGCTGAGGAAGTGTGTCCATAAGAGAGGGCAGAATGTCCTCTAGTCCATTTTTACAGCCGTGCCAAGAAAGTGCACCTTTTCTACACTAGCTCTATATTATTATAGAGCTAGTGTATTGGTGTTGTTTATATGTATTGCACGTGTGTGTTTCGGTGTGCGTGTGTGTGGGTAGAGGAAAATGGAATTATTTCCACATTGCTAAATTATGTGGAAAAAACCTGTTCCGATAACAGGGATTTAAATAGATGGATGTTCAATCTTTTCTAGGAAGGTAAAATATAATTTCTTACCTCAGTCTTTATCAAACTATAGCCCCCAAATTTTGTTCACATATGAAAATAGTCCACCCTTTGCCCTTAAATTATATATCAGTGCTGTTCTCAGAATGACGAGATCCAGCAGCAGCAACAACACGATGACGCTGTGTGGCCGACAAACAGGCCGTCCATTCGAACTCATTTTATCACATTTTCTACTTTTTCCATAATGCTTAGCCTACATAAATCATAATGCAGGAAAAACACCTAAAACACAAGAGACAAATGGCAAAGCTGTGATACTGCATCAAACTACAAAGAGCCAGGGAGCATCAGTTGGCTTTCATGTACAACTTCTCTGTTTTTAAGAGAGATCACAGCTTTCACAACACAGAAGGTCTCAGCGCAGTCACTCAACATCAGGCCTCAGGAGTGCACGTCATTTACCAAACCACTGTCTCCTGAGTTCTGCATATTTGGGACTGTGACATATTTTCCTCCTTTGATTTACAGTCAGTCCAACATGAGTCTCAAGTCATTTTACAAGAGGGCAGTGTTGCCTGTAAATCTTCATGTCAGCTTGACGTGATCTGGTCTGATGGGAGTCAGTTGTGTTAAGGCTGCATGGTCGACTATTTGCTACCTGTCGATAAGTGTGTTATTGATGTATTTAATGTTGTGTTACTTGTTGAAAAAATGAAAACACCGGGGGGGGGGAGTTTGGAGGTGTGTGGATGTAATATCATTAATTTAATCAGGATATGCTGTCCTTTATTGGCCTCACTCATCATCAGTCTACATTGTAGAATATTGCAGTGTTGTGCTTGAAACGACAGGAGCAGAATGAACATAGCGACAGCGTGTGGCTGACACACAGGTCACGCAAACTCATTTCGTCCAAACTCATTTAATTTTCTTAATTATATTTGACTGGGATGGGCAACATGAACTTAATGAATATTTCAGTATGAAATCTAATTGTCTTGATAACATCTTTTGATATTTACTCATATATTCAAAGTCTCATGGTGAAAAGTTTTGCTCATGTTTATCTTATACTGTCAAATATATTTTTTTAATAGCTCATGCTCTTACAGTTTTTGTAACTCTGCCAAGTCATTATCAGTCTTCAGCACATGAGATCTGTTATCTCCATATGAGAATATATCATAGAGATTATACAGAGGGAAGATAAACAATAATATTAAATTATTGCCTTAGATCTATTTTAGAGAACTGAACAAGGAATACATTTACCTGTTTTTTTTCTTGTTCACCCCTAGTAGATTTTAAATATCCCATAAAACCACCAATAGTCAAACCCATCACCCTATCATCATGGATATCAAATCAAAAATCTTCTTGATTGGCTGGGTCACTAGTGTGATTTTTTGCTTGTGCAACGTGTGCATTTACATATATTTGCAATTCAAGACATGGCCTCCTTTCTGCATGTCAGTCTGTCAAAGCTGCATCCACGTATATGTATGTGTGGGTGTGTGTAGCATGTAGACTAATGAAGTTGCGTAAGAAGTCTGCCTGGCTCGGGGACAGAGGTAGTGTCCCTCACTGTTAGTATCACTGTGTCCTGCTCGGCTCTGCTCTCACTGTATGCTTGTTTTTATTTCATATCGAGGTGACCTTTTCATAGTCAGCGGCCTCTCCCCAGCGGTCCTGCACTGCACAGTCCTTTTGGAGGCCTTCTTGCTTTCTCTTCATCTTGCTCCTATAAACACAGCCAGTGCGCACACTCGGCTGGCGTGTCTGCTCTGCTCTTACTCTCCTGACGAGGCCCCGCTCTGGCTTGGTGATTATGGCGAGCGCTGTCTCTGCTTGGCAGATTTGTACAATTTAATAAATCTGTCTTCCCTCTTGTCTTCTGAGCAAATCTGACATTTAAAGATGACATTTGTCTCCGTCGTCATATTAAAAGACAAACGACTCGGTTGTGTTGTGCTGTTGATGCTAGTGATTAGCTATCTGCAGGCTGCTGAAAGGAAAAGGTTGGCACGGTGTCAGTGGTTGGCTCGCAAACACATGACTGAATTTATTCATCTGATTGCTGAAAGATTAGTTTTGTTTTTCTTTTTTTTTTTTTTCTGAGCGTGACTTTCTTGTTACTCATGATTGTTCAGTGTATATCCAGGTTGGCAGGTTGGCCTCCGCTGCTGCTTTAAAATGATCTAGTGAAAATCTTGATCCATTAAGTCATTTGTTGCTTGCTGGGAGATATACAGTGATGAGCTCCTGCCGTTTGATCTCTTAATTCCAAACTTGGCTCCGTCTAACGGAGATCAGCTCCTGCTTATGGTGCACTTCTGTCAGACCTGAGCAGTTTTATTACAGAGCCGCTGATCCCAGCCGAACCAAGACAGGCACGTTCTCTGCCAGTCCTGCCAGAGCCGACCAGATATACGCAAGGTGTGATGGGGAGAGAAGGTGCTGTTGACTGGCCCAGACATTAGGAGAGATAGAAGATAGGAGAGATCCAGATAGGGATCCGGAAAGGGGAAGAGTTTGGGAGTTTGCCAACACAGGCAGAGACACACAAAGATGGCGAGAGACTCACCATCACTGTCTGGCCCTGTATTACAGACACACTCACTCACATGCCTTGACACAGAAATGAGCGCTCATGTGATGACATGTTGAGGTGGTAATGTCGAGGGACGCAGATTGAAAGTGTCTAATTTTATTTTCCAGAATGATTCACTGGGCTGGACGCATCGAGAAGGAGCTGGAGAAGGTTCTGCAACACGTCACTGGAACTCAGCAGATGAGATCGGTAAGTCGACGTCACGTCTGCATGTGGTGCGCTGCATTTTCCTGCATTATTAATCAGTGAGAGTTCACTGGGCAAGGTTGTACAACATAGACTCCAGTGTGTCCTAGTGTGTGTGTGTGTGTGTGTGTGTGTGTGTGTGTGTGTGTGTGTGTGTGTATGTGTGTGTGTGTGTCTGTGTGTGTGTATTTGTATGAGCATTGTGAAAAGTGTTATTCAAAGACATTGACTTTTAGCATTAAACTTTACTCTAGAGATAATTTCACCCTGACATAGTTTCCTGTTTTCAATTGTAAATCAGCTTTTTTCAACAAATTTTCTTGACCCCAAAAATTGCTTTCCTGATACTTTTGGATTTCCAGATACTTCTCAGTTGAACTTCTCGAATCCAAAATGAAGCAGTGGTTTTGGAGTGAAGATATACTTTGAATTAGTGGCATGATTTCAACAAATTGGCATTTAAAAAAAACCCAATTAATTTAAAAAAACAAAGATCAGCTTGATAAGATGGACATGTTTTGCAGAATATGGTCTTGGTTGTTTGTGTCTGTGTCCTCGAATGAGGCTGTGTGTAACACGTGTCTGTCTTGTGGTTGAGCAGATGGGTGAGCAGAGTGTGATTGACACTGTTTCATCATATTTCTGCCGTGTGCGCATGTTCACCGAGCTTCCAGGGTTTGTAATGCACCCTGAGATAAATGCTTCATTATTGCTGTATGGGTGAGTGTGATTCATCCAGCCGGTGCGGTGCCTGTGGCAGCTTTAATGCTAGCAGCAGCAGCAGTGGTTAGTGTGACGGCTGTTAGCATGGTGGCAACATTGATGGATCCCAGAGAGGAGGAAGTGAGATGACAGGGATCGTGCTGGTGTAAAGGTTAACGACCATTAGTGGATGTCAGGCAGACACTCAGACTGTGTGATGGGGATAGGTTGATTTTTTAGCACTCATTCAGTCTACACAAAACATAACAGAATGTTTACCCCATCAAAATATTTCCCTTTTGCAGTTTGTGCAGATATCTTTTTTTCAGTGTTCCCACTGAGCAATGTAAATGGCAGTGGACTTCTAATATAATGTTATACATAGTTTCAAGGTGAAATGATGTTGTTGCTGTCTGATAAAAATTCTGGATCTCCAACAATGTCGTCATTTCACAAACTATAAAAAAGTCTTGATTTAAGTTTGTGTGTTTTTTGAGATAACCAAATGGGTTTCTGGCTTTTGAGAACCATAAAGAAACATGCCATCCTTCAACATATCTAATAAAATCACTAAACTTAGAGGTGTTATTTTCACCAGTAAGTCACCACTTGTCTCCTGTTCACTACTTTTTCAACTAGTTTTTTACTGGGTGTATGATACAACTCATTGTACACACACACAAGCAAGGATTGTTTGCCATTTTTACATTTTCATTCACCGGCTGGTTATTTTCTTGATAAGTGGATTAATTATTTGGTCTGAAACATGTCAGAAAATTGTCCATCACAATTCCTTAAAGCACAAAGTGATGCTATTGATTTCCTTGTTTTGTCAGATAAACAGTCTGAAACTTAAAACTATTGAGTTAACTGTCATGGAAAAAAGCAGCTAACTCTCACAATTAAGCAGCTGGAAGTAGGAAATGTTTGAGATTTTTTAGCTTGAAAAAGAGGCTCCTGATTAATTTTCTGTCAACTGCCTAAGCAATTATTAGAGTAATTGTTATTCAGAGGAATTTAGTCTATGTTTGGTTTAAATATGTTTTGGCGTCTCTGGGACATACATAGATGAATGACCCTGAGCTTAATGAGACCTAAAGCTAAGATGTGACATTGACATGACGCTAAGTACTCAGTGGGCTTTAACATTCTGTGGATTTAATCTAATTTACACTACAAGTTGCTGAGGTTTTCTCTGTGGGCTCGCTCTCTAAAAATATTACGTCCATCCCAGTGACGCCTCGTGGAAGGTGCCCATATGGTTGCATGTGGATGTGCTGGCCTGACTGTGTGTGCAGAGCGGGTGTGAAAGAACATTTATCATGGCCCCAAACAGGAGTCGTCACAGGGTGTGCTAAATGGCCCAGCATGCCTAGAAAAGCCATTTTCTAAATGGATGCCTCTCTCTATACGTGTGTCTGATAGAAATCTTCCCAGGGCTATGCCGGCTGGTAACAAGATTGCCTCCCTCTGCGCCCCCTTCCTCTTCATGCGCAGTTTATTCTCACGGACAAAAAAAAAATGTAAAGTGTGTGCAAATTATTTTTGAGTTTGTCTTACATGGAAAGAGACAAGGAAGTAAGTTGAATATAATGTGGTGTGTTCAGTTCCCCTCAGCTGAGATTTTATTTTTTCTGACAAGCGAAGTAGTGGGTGAAAGAAAGACAAAGGCCAAGACAGGGCAGCACAGGAAATAGCTGAATACATTTTGAGTCAGTTGACTTAAAAAAAAAAAAAAAAAACAGCATGGAGATGTACAATATTTTGATGTATTTTAGTTTGTGCATACTGTGTGCAACTTTGAAATGTCAAAATAAATAAAACCCAAGTTATTTAACTGCTTGAAATCACATTCTAATATATTCTGCCCAGGTTTGGTCGAGATGTTATTCTTCCTTGGGGGAGTGAAAGGAAAATAGAGGGTGAGTGATGTATCGGAGGAGTTGGAAGTTTCGAATGGAAGAGTGTGGAGTGCGGATAGACAAGGAGAGTGGGCGGCTTTTAGAGCAGAGGAGGTGGAGGAGGGTTTTTTAGAGGGAGAGAAAGGATGAAGAATGGCTTGACAATTGAGATGGATGTTCAGGCGGTTTTGTGTGTATATTTAGAGTCAAACTACTTCAGATGGATGAAATGATAGAGTGGAAAGACGAGAGTTGGTAAATTTAAAATGTGAGCAGACGGATGCTGTTTATAGTCCTTATCCTCCTCATTATCCTGTGTGCTGCTGTGTTTGTTGTGTTACAGTATGTGGTGATGAGAGGCGGCAGTGGACACTGGCATTGTTTCCATATCCTCGGGCTTATTCAGAACGGTTTTAATAGGCGCACATGAGCAGCACGCCTACACCCACACACCGTCATTACAGTGATTTGATGGTTTATCGGCGATACAGACAGATAATATTATTATGTACATATTTAGGCACCAGGTGGACACACATTTACAGTGTACTTACTGTAGCTGTAGGAACTATACACATGCAGAGAGATGTTCTAGTGGAGGCAGATATCCTTGTATTATCGGCAAAAATTTACTTAAAACACAAAGGTAAAAGTACTTATTCTCCAACAGAATGGCCTCTGTAACCGAGATGTTATCTTATATATATATATATATATATATATATATATATATATATATATATATATATATATATATATATATATATATATATATACACACATGATTGGATTGTTCATATTTACGCGTTAATGTTTAAGTAGCATTTTAATGTCGCAGCTGGTTGAACTGCAGCTAGTTGTAACTACAGAACTACTTATCCATATACAGTTTAGTCCAGCAGCTTGCAACCTACCAGAGAGTCACAATTAGAGATGGGCCGATCCACATTTTTTTCTGTTACAGATTTCGATACAAGAGCACATTTTGCTTTAATATAATGATTATTGTTGGTAGTGTGTTCAAGGTTACATCATGAGGTTAAAATAAACCACACAGCACCTCTTATTAAGACAAGTGACGACACTCAGTTGTATAGTTCGGGTATAGCCGTCTCTGAAATGTATTTTCTGGATGGCAGATTATACCTGGGCTCTCAGTGCTCGAACAGGCTGTGAAATCCAACATTTTCCACGATAGATAGTGGTTGGTCATCGAGTATAATGAAGTTGAGCAACTTCTCTGTAATCCCTTTAGCCTTTGGGTTGTCTGCTGGAGGTTTATCGCGTTTCTGGAAAGCATTAGCGAGAAGTCTGCTGCCTGGTGGTGTTGTCTTGTCTCTGTGCTAGCATGAAGTCCCGGTACTCTTTCACGTGAAACCTCTGCAGGTGCTTGATTCAATTGGTTGTATTGTACGACGCAACCGTACTTCCACCCCTCGGCACGCTGGCTTTACACACATTACAAGTAGCTGTCTTGCTTTTCGGCATTTCCAGGCTAAAGTATATCCAAACAAACAACATTTTAGTCAAACCAACAGATAATGCTATTTGCCCACTCAGTTACACACTGAAGTTGCCGCGGGTTCATGGTAAGATGTGGAATGGAATCTGAATCAGTAAGTGGATCGGCCCTGTCCGTCCGATATCTGAATAGTGAACAACGTCAATATCAAAATCTCCAGTCGTAAGAAAGGGAGGAAAACAAACTTCTGCTACATAAATTTTATTTATGTTTTTGGACTTTTTCTTTTTGTGTAATATTAGACACCTTTTTGAAGTTACTTAAAAGAACCCATATAAGACAGTTAAATGGGAATCACTCATTTACTAACAACTCAGAGACATCTGCAACGTGACAAGGAGCCCCAGCTAGATACAGCTTCTTATGTCAGGGGTAACAAGCCAAAGAGGTTGGAAACCACTAGTGTAATTTTTAGTCATATATTGAATTTTGCAAGTTAATAATATGACTTTATGTAAAATGTTAATCTTAAAGTAACTATTAACAACACCTGTTAAATAATTGTAGTGGAGTAAAGTACAATGTAACTGAAATATAGTGGAGTGTAAGTACATCAAAATCAGACTGAAGTACAGTACTTGAGTAAATGTAATTGGTTACATTACACCAACGTCTTATTCCCACTTGCACATGGAGTCGGAGCAATTTCCTCAGCTTCAATTTAGCAAGCCTTTTAAATGGTGATGCCATGCAACATATGTTGAACTCTCTCTCAAATTCATTTCAATAAGAAGCGTCTAATCAGCATGAATAATTTAGTGTGGTGCACATGACTGCTCCTGAACTCCCCTGTTCAGCCTGGCACTTCACAACTCTGCACTCTGAGGATCTGTCTGCCCTGTCTCCACACCCTGTCCTCTTGTTGCTCTTGATTACTGGAAACCTGAGAGTGACGTACATCCAGATCAATATACCCACTAATCCACCCATGTGGGAGGAGGGTGGAAAGATACAGCGGCGGTTAATGGGTGTGCGATTCGCCCAGTTGAGCTTATTTATTTATTTTTTTTCATGTGACAAAGTATGTTTTTTGCTCTCGTCTGTCACTTTTGTCCTTCACTCTTTGTGCTGTGTGGTCAACACCACATCAGTCGGCCCACTGACCACATGCTGGCAGCAGGTTTATCTCAGTTTAACACAGACCTTCTTGCCTCTAGTGCTTCTATCGTGTGTGTGTGTGTGTGTGTGTGTGTGCGCGCACACGCAAACGCAAACGCAAACAAAGTCTTCTTTTGTGTTGAAGCCTCTGGTTCAATTTGATCAGCACAGGTGTGTTTTCATGACCTGAGGGAGAAGTTGTATGTCGACCTGAACACAATTCCAAATGTCTCTCGCGCTTCCTCAAACCTTCCTGCTGCTTCCTGGAAAGAGAAGGTTGCTCATGGCAAAGACAGCCAGCATCAACAAACAGATATCTCTATAAAGTGCATTGGTGGATTTACTCACTATCGCTGACTACAGAAATTTCCAATAATCTGTCTCAAAAACCTAGTGCTATACTAGACATCACCCCTGCTCTCACTCCACAATCCTCACTTCCGAGAGCTGATGTCAGCTTCACCTCTTCCTCCCTCTGTCTGCGCTGATCCATCGGTGGACGACGGATGTGAGGGCCGATCGGTGCCATTTGTTTCTTGATTTGAAAGCTCCTTACGCCTGTAGACGGTTTACGGGAAGAGTTGAAGATCCCTCCTCCCATCATGTGCAGTTACCTTTAAAGGAGAGAGAGAGAGAGAGGGAGAGTGAGCGCGCTCAGTCCTCCTCTTTCAGCTCTCCGTCCTCCCGCCTCCTCCATCTTCTGGCCTGGACCTTATACAACAGCAGCTTGTTATCTGGCTGTGTGAAACATCACAGGCTATTTCTACAGGATAGATAGTTTACTCTCTGGCTCTGGTTTTCTCTCCTGATGGCTTGCCTAAGTGTCCCTCAGTCATTGTGTAGCACACATCAATACACACAGTGGTCTACTTTTACTGAGGTCTTTATGTGTGTTAAAATGAATGAGTAATTAATTACTGCTATTTTAGCACAGCTAAACAACAGTAAAAATTGCACTCTAGTCAGCCGGTGTAAAATCAAAGGTTTCACCACAACTGATGATAATGCTTTGCAGAAGCTTAGACATTTTTCAAGGAGTCAAGGAGAACCTGACCTATATATAAACTGTGCTGTTAATTTCAACTTTACTCATAGGGATGGTTATTTTTCTGAAAATAATGAATGTACGTGTCTCTGTTTTCCACCAGGACCCACTGGTGTCACTACCTTTTCAATTTATAATTGATAATGTGCGCTTCATATGCCACACCTGAGTTAATTTATAACATATTTTAATTTTGTCTGACCTTCACCCCTGCTAATATAAAATTATGATTAGGGTTAGATGTAGTTTAACTTTTATACAAGTGTAGATAAGACATTTGAATTTTAATATAATTACCAAAATGGGGCTTTTTGCATACCTCACTTAAAGAACAGATAAAGTATTTACCAGGAATATGCACATATTCGACAGGCTATCACAGCAGCTTCCTGGATGATGTCGTATTCCGCAAAAGTTCACAAAATGTGAGTTGGGGCTTTTTCAACATACAACCCTGCAGTTTTTGGCGTTGATACCTCCACTGGATCAAATGAAATTAGTCTGAATGCAGCCAAACACTTTGTTACGTAAGTACTGAGGTGATACATAATAATCAGAAATAAATTATGCAACCTTTTTATCTACAGTAGTTAACCCTCTATTTGTTTGCCCAAGTGGATGTAATGTTCAATTTCTAAACCTGGCTATTGTCCTGTTCAGACATCCCATTAGCAGTTCCCAAGAGCGACTGGTCACCAGGGTTACACATCAGGGTCGTGAAAGCTTAGATATGGTCTGTTAGCTAACCACTTGTTATTCTGTTTAGAACCCATGTGTAACCCTCATTTCTCTCTTTGTGTACCAACTCTAGCATTTACTTTGTATTTAACCCAAACAAAAACAAAATAAAACACGCAACAAAGCAACTGTGGACATTAGAGGCACATAAAACCAGTAGCAAGCTGAACGTTAAGCAGTGTGAGAGCTGGTCAGCACCATTACTCCCAGCCTCAGACTCCCCTGGGCTGACAGGAGAACAGAAGGGCACACAAACACACAGTATTTATTTTTCTGCCTTTTTATTGGTTTTCTGACACTGGGGAAGGTTACAAGGGTTCCTCAGCTTCCCGGCTTGATGGTCTGGCACTGGTCGGTGGTGTTTATATAAATGAAAATACATATATCTGCAGAGTGCAGCCCTGCATGCAGATATCTCTGGGTTGGCGTTAGAAGGAATTACTTGAAATAGCTTTGCAATAAAAATGTGGCAGTTTAGAAAAAGTCGAACCAGATTATATAGTGTCAGTGCCCTGTCTCCAGTTTCATATTCTGTTAATTTTTATGCCTCCGCAGCAGCAACAGCTGTGACTGGATGTATTATGTTTTCTGGTTTCTGTCCGTACGTATGTCTGTATGTATGTCTGTACCATTTTCATTATTGTGAAATCTCAGGAACACCATGATAGAATTTAATTACATCTGGCAAAAATGTTCACTTGGACTCAAGGATTAATTGATTAGAATTTGGTGGTCAAAGATCGAGGTCTCCGTGACCTCACAAAATAGGTTTTCGGCCACAACTCAAGACTTCATATGCTAATTATGACAAAATTTCACAAAAATGTCCAATACAGTAAGATAATGAAGTGATGACATTTTATATCCAAAAGATCAGAGGTCAACTTCACTGTTACATCTGAATATTCTGCAAATACCCTTCATGCTGTCTTACTAAAGTCTTCACTTACATATATTATGAGTCTGGACAGACATGTAAACTGAAATGTGGCTGGTTGGTGGACTGGTGCTGAAAACGAATTGCTAATCTTATAATGATATGTGTATTTTAAATCAATCCTCCACATATTTTTTACATGTTAGTATAGTTCTGTTAATTAGGTTATATGTCATCATAGCTCAGAAATATTTTATTTTGAAAGTGTCAGCAGATTTTTTTTTTTGGGGTTCCTAGAAAAATGCCCTGTGTATTTATTTATTTATTGTAACCTTTATCAAGTTTTAACTATCCAGTCTAGAGTAAAGCCAGGTGAATGAAATCAGTGATCCAGGCTTTTAAGAACACAGTGCTACATGGTGCATGCTGCGTGTGCTATGTTTTATTTCTTCTATATCACTGTGTGTGTGTGTGTGTGTGTGTGTGTGTGTGTGTGTGTGTGTGTGTGTGTGTGTGTGTGTGTGTGTGCGCGCACGCTTGTTGATTCCAATGCAGTGAATTACCAGGATGGAGCTGTAAAGAGCCACTGGGGGGGACACAGCCTCTTAAGTGTCAGCACAGAACAAACAGAGATGGTCGGAGTGTCTGAATCTCGATGACATTCACTGTGGTACATTAGGGGACTGTATTTGTGTAACTAATTGTTGCTTGATGAATTCAGGGAAAACAAAAAGCAGATGTGTTCATGCTTCTAGCGGCTTTTTCGGTAGAGAAAAGAAGGCCTTGCACTTGTTAAAAGGAAGACAATATAGCATTATGTGTCAAAATAGGATTAGAGGTCTGCTAAAGCTCCAGCCCTGTCAGAGGGAAGATGCTTTATTTTGCCTACGCTGCAAATCTTTTCTCCTTGTCTCCATCTTTCTACACTATTATTTGCAGAGCGAGTGTGTGTGTGTGTGTGTGTGTGTGTGTGTGTGTGTGTGTGTGTGTGTGTGTGTGTGTGTGTGTGCTTGTGCAATTTTCAGTGGTCTTCTGTTTGATGTTTCATAGAGCGCATGACGTGTCTTTGGTGCTATCTGTGCTTGACAGAGAGAAAAAACTGGGTACAGTTCCCTGAGTGGGTTGCAGTGGTAATGGAGAGTGGCGTGATGCCCTAGAAAATTCCAGGTGTGAAGTGCTTTATTCATTCCACTGCAGAGGGAGTGCTTCTCTATGTGTGAAGTGGTAGGTGTGTGACGTTTATTTCCATTGTGAACAAATGTATTGGTCTTTTTTTTTCATGGGTGTTTGTGTTTGCATGTGAGAGAGTTAGGGTGCGCTGAAGTCTCAGAGGTTTTGTCCTCCTCTTCTTCTCTTCCTCCTCCACCTGCACAAGTCTGTGATTGATTGGTCACAGCTCTGAATAACTTTAATTGGCTTGCCTCAGCGGTGGGTGGTTTTCAAACGCCGAGCCGCTGTGGAAGTCCTAGAAAAGCGTTTTAATTTTTGATCATGTGGGCAGTAAGGACTCTCCACTGCCATCTGAGAGGGGTCTTCAGAAGTGCTACCTACATCTTTTTAATTCTGCAGATTGTAGCTCACGTTGTGTCTCCTGCCTTGTTCTCCCTCTCTCTTTCTCTCTCTTTAAAATCTGGAGGAGAAGCTCCCCCTCCCTCCACAATCTATCTACCCTCTTCTTTGGCTTCGGGCTGGACTCACTCTCATCTCTGCCTCTGGCCCGTTTCCCAGGGCTCAGTTGTTGGGATGGGATTTGTGTTCTACCACTACAATTGCAGTGTTACACATCATACTCATGCATGTGCATGTATACACACATATACGACATTTGCAAACACAAACACATTCATTATACAGACCTGTCTCCTAGAAATGACATTTATGCATTACTTTTTTTTAGTCACGAGGGAATGATTTTAATTAGCAAAATGTTGCATTCAGAACAAACTTTCAGTGACAACATATTTGGTTTGTTTGAATGATTGTGATCTTGGTTAAATGTTTTCAGAACTGATTGGAATCATGAGACAGGACATATTGATTTTCTTAACATTTAACCAAAACCACAATCTTTCCCTATCCTCAAGCAGAATCCTAAGTTGCCAAATATATAACTCAGTCGTATATAAAACAGAATTTCAGGGAGACAGGGTTATGCCAAAACTATCATATTGCTTGCACTGATACGATCCCAACTCTGCTCCTTCACAGTCATCATCATTTTTACATGACATGTTAGCCGACTGTTTCTGACCATTATAAAATATGTGGACCTGAAAGACTCCCATGAATCCAGGCAGCTCGAAGCAGGATGTAGTAAAACGCCTGAGACTTACCATCACACTGACTGAGTGATTAGAGACAAAAAGTACATCACTACCTCCTTGTATGTGTTATTTCAATGTAAAATTGAAAGATAAATGAAAAACATTTTCATTCGCCAACCAATATTACAGTTTACTTTTTCAAACTAAAACTGTTTACCACCTGCGTATTCATCAAATTGTTGAGCAACTTTTCACCCAATCCAGTTTGTTGTTCCTGCTGCTGTGTTTTGTGCCATTTAATTCTTTCACTTTCAAATAGGAATGAAAGTATGCAACCAAATCAATGCTTGCATAAGCCCATTGTTTATATTCATGAAAGTGCTTGGCTCTGTATAATTGGCCGGACTTCTAACCTAACAGCTTGCACAGTAAAATGAAATCCAAGTTCGTAGTTTGATTATTGATAATTCTGGCGTGGAGACTGACTTCTTGTTTACTTTTTTTCTGTTGCCAGTTTAGATGTTGTGCTCCATTGTTGCAGTTAAATATAAGATTGCTATTTAAGTTAGCACCAACACTGCAATTACTATCACTCAGCATGTATTTGTAAATAACACAGTTGGTCTAATTGAATTCAAGCTAAATGCTTTTCTTGAATGGGATTTAACTGATATGTAATTACATTAATGACTGTATAGGTGTTATTTTGAAGGCGGTGAAAGTTCCGGCAAGGCAGGAATCAATCACACAAGTGTTTTCAGAAAAAAAAAAAAATTTGAATTAGGTGAAACTGCAGACTGCGAAGAACTCAATCAATTAGGTTTTCTAAGCAAGAGTAAAAATATCATTCTGACTATTATTGCTGTATAACTGCAGCATCTGCTTTACATAGGTATTGTGCATGTAAGCCAACAATCTGTTTTTGCTTACAGGCAGCTTAGCTTTCATTGTCATGGGGATGTGGATGGCATGTGAGTGAATGTTTGGGGATGCTCAGGAGTTGCATCCTGGTGAGTGCAGTGGATTTATGACTCTCTGACACAGTAAAGTTGAGCTTTCGTCTGTGTTTTGGTGCTATCCAGTAGGAGCCGAGGTACTTCCTGTGTGCCCTGGATTCATGCAGCTACCCGAGTGGTCGCTTGAGTTTTTTGGTGAGGTGATTAAAACACGTGTATATGCGTGCGCGACAAGTGTACGTATGTGCTGGTGTGTGTTTGTGTGAACTCTGGACCACCAGCTCATTTCACACACAGACAGACATCAAAGGCAGTTTGAATTAACCCTGCGTGTCGGGGCCGCTCTGCATGCCATCCGCAATTTCACATCTCTGCCGCTCCAGTAGCACCAAACTTACATGCCCATTCATATTGAAATGAACAAATGGAGTTTTGCCATGCACCGAGTCGCCATCCCTCACTGAGAAAAGATAAAACTTCAAAAGAGCTGAGATACATTTGGATCTGTTTGCAGGTGTTGAAGCTGTGTGTCCTCCGCAGATGAAGTGGAGGTATTCTATGTCTCTGTGAAAGTGTGGGCAAAGTGCAGGTATCATGTTTTCCTTATTAAAGCAGGCCAATTGTGTTTCCATTACAGCCCTCTTGCAAAAGCTGGCTACCTTTCTCCTTGATTAGACACTGCAGAAATGATGTCATGGACACACACACACACACACACACACACACAAACACATATCAAAGCATATATTGCTCACTTTTTTACATCACCTTTAAATCCATAGAAGTAGAGGCCTCACCACGTTGCTTGCTTGTGTGTCGAAAATGTGTTTGTTTTTTTTTTGTTTTTTTTTTGATTGTTTTGACTGGACAGCGTTACCTCTCCCTTCGCCTCCAAAACACTCTTTCTCACATTCTCACCTCATCATAGCAGCTAATTTAATTTGATATTGTATTTATTGATCTGGCCAACTTCAATTTCCTGCAGCGGCGTGATTCTGTTGCACGATGAAAGCGATGATGTAGACGAGCAGGAGCGAGGCGATGGCGAGGATGGAAATGGTGATGAAGAGTGTGATGATGGTAATTTCTGCGGGTGATTGTGATTGCGATGAGTTGTATGCTGATTAGAGCAGTGTCTGAAGATGGCTGGGGTCGACGCAGCATAGGTGAAGCCATTAACTGCACTGTGTATTTTTAATATCCCTCAGCCATCAGTAGGCTGCCGTCACGGCTATTCAGTAAACACATTCATATTTCATTAATCTGGCCTCTCCCCTCTCCTCCCCCTGGCGGCCTCTTATTGTCTCCTCTAGAGGTTGTTCAGTAATCCACTGAGACCTTACCTCATCCTACTGTGTTACCTGCACCCACACACATACGCACTCTGCTCTAAGTACTATAGTAGGAAGTCTTTTCTCATGGTTAGTAGGCACATACTTACTCTGTCTATGAGGGCTAAATTTAACTGTGTATAGGACAAATGCTAATACAAATACACCCACATACTATAGGTATGCACCTCTGTACTTGTATTTACAGTGTGTATGCAGACTCACGCGGGGTGCTCATACAAATGGACACGTACAAACATCTGTTGAATTAAATTAATGAAACAAAACCTCACCTGATTTCTGACGACTGCCATTTAAACATTGTGTGTATATGGAGATATTTTGTGTTTGTCATGTCTGGATTATGTGTGGGCATATTTTCCTCACATGCTCACCCACATGCTGTTTCACCACTGCTATTCAAGCCAGAGCCACGCAAAATAAGACACAATACATGAAATGGAATTTCATAATCCTTGTGGGCCTGTAGGCGGCGCTACAAGCACCGACTGAATTAAGGGATTTGAGCTTTACAAGTTTGTTCTTGACCTTAGAAACAACAGCTGAAAAAATCATCTAACTTATTTGCCTGTTTGAGATTTTTAACCTCCATCAGCTCACTTAATTTTTTTTCAAGCTTAACTTCTAAGCTAAAGTGGATGAGAAGTCCTTAAAGTGCTGAAGATGGGCCTTTTTTTTACGACACACGTTTTCACTTGTCATTGTAGAAAAAGCACAGGAGTTACTAATAACATTAACACCGGCTCCGTTCTGTTCAGGCGTCCCACTAAGCCATGGCAGCAAGCCAGCACGCATAATACTGTATAAAGATGCTGAAAGTGAAGCAGCTAAATGGAATTCAGCCATCATTCATTTTATTATTTACTTGTGCTTTTCCTACTGTAACATGTTAAAATGTCTTGGGTGAAAACATGTATAGTTCCATGATAAGTGAGCAAACTCCATCTACTGACAAAAACTACTTAGGGAAAAAGGCAAAAATGTGTTGAGCCTATAAAGAGATTGTAGAAAAACACTGTATGAAATCAAACTTCATAAATGTGTCACTTTGACCATTTGTTGCTACTGGTTGGATCTTGAGCTTTTTTTTTTTTTTTTTTCATTTTTCAGAAAAGCTCTTTTTATGTTTTTCAGCCCATTCATAGCAAACTTACTTGACACTGCTGGAATGACAGTATTTATAAACACAGTGTGTTCCTGTGGGATAAATATATGGCTGCCAATAATGAATAAATATAAAAAAGTGCCATGGCTTTTCACTTAAACACTCAAAGTTAATGGCACAATGCTTCTATCAAGTTGAGTACAAAAGTGTCCCTCTCTGCAAATAGATTGTAATATAAACTAAACAGATTTGCCAGTAATGGACAATTACCAACCATCAAAATTTGATATTTGAAGGGGAGCATAATCTACCACGACGCAACTTGTTACCCAGAGTGAACTCTCACTGTGAAGTTTGGCACTTGTGTCAAGACCTACACTGTATATTTCAGATGGCATTCATGAGTTCCAGTGACTCATGGGTTGTGCTGTTTTTTTTTATTTTATTTTTTTATAATAGAATAATACAGAAAGCAATTATAGCCTGGCAAAGTTAATTTCAGGCTGATTTCTTGTGTAATTTATTTCTGCATGTCAATAAAATGGTAATGGGTCATTGCTTATAGGGTGGCATTTCAGTTAAGGCCCATCCTGTAGTTCTTGTTTCGCACTGAACTGAACATTTGTCTCTGCCCGAAATGACGGCTCGCTGTAAATTTTCCTCAAATTTATTATTCAGCTCTACTCAGCTGAAATGATCTAGGTGCATTTGTACATTTGTGTGTGTGTGTGTGTGTGTGTGTGTGTGTGTGTGTGTGTGTGTGTGTGTGTGTGTGTGTGTGTGTGTGTGTGTGTGTGTGTGTGTGTGTGTGTGTGTTTGTGGCTGCTTCAGATAAAGATGACGTTGCTGGTCTGCAGAGCGGGAAAAGGGATAAAGCTGTTTGTATTGGATAGGATTTAGCATCAAATGAAGAGGATAAATAGTCCATCCAGGACTGATCGAGCCTCATAATGTAATACGGACGCAAGGATACAAGAGCACAGTGAGTCATGGGTGTGTGTGTGTGTGTGTGTGTGTGTGTGTGTGCCTGTGCCTGTGTGGAGCTAAGGTGTATGTTTGTGTACATTAGAGAAAGATTCAGTCATATCATAAGGAAGAGGACATACAGTATATACACTGTCAGTGAAATCCCTTTTTAGCTCAGCTGTGTGGTGTATTTGTCAAGAGATTTTGGCATTGAATGTGGCTCAAGGGTGTGTACAGTATGTTTGTGTATGTGTGTGTGTATGTGTGAGAGTGTGTGTGTCTGTGTATTTGTGTGTATAGGGGGTTGGGAACAGTCTCGTCTGCCAATGATGTAAACCCTGCACGGCCTCCAGGGTGTGTAATGTTAAATTCACTGTTAAATGTGTGGAGTGGTGAAGCCTTCTGCTGGGACTCCTCTCAGCACCTCAGCTCCACTAACAAGACCAGTCGACATGAGCTAATGACGCACAGGCCTGCAAACTTCACGTTGACTCTGCAGGCCAGACTCACTCCAGGGTTTACCCAGTCATACCTCAACTGCCTTTTAGGTGTATATCTATATATGTATTTTCAAAGTGGCGAGTTAGTCACTGGCTTTTCTATGGCTCTTGTGCCATTAAGATACGGTTGACCATTGTCTTAAAAGGCCTGTGTCTAACACAGCTAGAGCCTCTCTGTATCCAGTGGGCTGCTCCACTCAAATTAGTAGCTTTTATTCACAGCTCTCTGTGTGACTCAACTCTACAGCCTCTCTATGAGTTGATTGCGAGTTTGTCAGCAATGAGTTTCTTTCAAACCATCAGGGGTCCATTTCAAATCCAGTGGGAACAACTTAGTTACCTGCATGGTTGTCGTCAGTCGTAATTCTACAGTTTTTTTAGAGGTGGAAATCAAATTTGACTTCCTGCTGTACAATAAGAAATGTGTGCTCGAATTTGAGTTCTAATACAACCTATCATTATACACAAAGACAATATTGGTAGAAGAATGAATCACTCATCACTCACCGTGTTTATGGATCTATTTCAAACACTGCCATCACCGTAATGTGTATTTTTATAGATAGAGGACCAGATAAAGGGCCTTACAGTACCCTAGAAATGTGGGGAAATTACTGATCTCTGCCAGAATCTGTCCTCCACATGACTGGGAGGGTACCACGCACCCATAAATGAGTATGTAGTTGCTGTTACAGCGAATGAGGGCGAGTTAGTCCTAAAAAAAAAACCCTTTTAGTTCAGCATCAGGCCTTGTGCAGCTGATTTAAAGCGGAGAAACTCCAACAACATTGTCACATTAACAAAAGTCAGTACAGTAAGAATGTGCAATAAAATAACTACAGCTGAGAGAGACAAACACTGACCATCTGTCATGAAGCCAGCAGAGGAAGTCAAGCACCTAAAGCATAAAAATAACGACAGTAACAGCTCCTCCTGATAATGGCTTTGGAGAAAAAGAATTAAACTTCAGCTTTGATTTTTTTCCTGTCTCTTTTTTTGGGACAGGACTTTCTGCATATTCATTATTTTCTTTTGAATGGAGTTCAATGAAACAAGACCAAAAGTGTGTGTGTGTGTGTGTGTGTGTGTGTGTGTGTGTGTGCCTGTGTGTGTGTGTGTGTGTATCACATAAACTAAAGAAAAAGCAGACTGGTGACAACTTACAGACAGACTTGGAAAAAGCTCTGGTTAGGATCAAGGGACATCATCACACATAAACAGATGCTGATGGAGAAGTAGGCTTTTGTGTCTTTGTCTGGTGTATGTGGATGTCTCCATCACTAAGCTGTCCTCTGTCTAGATCCCATGGGGAACTTTTTGTCAGCTGACCAACAATTCAAAGTGGAAAATGTGAGCTTCCTGTAGGACTAGCAGATACAAATGGATATAAACATCCTTTAATACTGCACTGAGTTCCCAAAAGCCAGTCCAAAGCACTCTATCCCTCCTTCCTCTCTGCCTGTCACCCTCTCTCACACACACTGTTGTCCTTCATGTCTCTCCATTTACTCTAATGGGATTTCATTTTCCTAAGTGGATTCTTAGTTTGCATAAACAGACAAGACTAACTGTTCATTACAACTTTGCCGCGGTTTTCTATTTTGTTTCTTCTTTTTCATATACATCAACTTGCCATTTTATTCCACAGCTCGTGTGAGGTACCAGAGGCCTTTACAAGCATGTCAGAGTGTTAGGAGAGATAAAAAAAAAACAACTTTATATTCCAGGGATGTCGCTGTACCTAGAGGTCTCAACTGCATACCACATCTTTAAAAAAAAAAAAAAACCCCAAAAACTTCATAACCCTCTTTACTCTCTCTATGCAGAATCCAAGCTTCCACGACATGTTCATATAACTCCTCTTCTAAAGTCTTGTCCTAAGTGAGACCCTCTGTAGTTTAATGAACATAACATTTGGTCAAAATAACAAATTGATTTAATAAATACAACTGTGAACAATACGTTTTTCCGAAGTAATGTTTGGAGAGTAAATATGATCAGCAATAAATCATGACAGTTTACTCCACTCCTGGGCGAGTCATAGTTGTTGCCCTTAGTCACTGACAATAAATAAACGATTTAATGTATCCCAAATTGGTATACTGTAATTCAGTCACTGGATAGTATGTGTCCTTTAAAGCAATTAGACAAAGAAATAATGGAAAGTAAAATTAAATCTAAATTAGATATTAGAAACAATAGCTGTTATATTATTTGCTGTTTTGTTTGTCATACATTCTTTTTTTGTCATTTGCTGTTAATAACCATTTTGAAAAGTAGCAGTAAGAGTGGTTGTAAGGGGATTTTACAGGCATTAACTGTATCAGGGTAAGTGCAGTTGTAAATAATCCCATTCACATTAACTCCAGATACCATAAAACAGCAGCCAATCAAACAAGTATGTAGGTAGAAGAAAATGCTGTTATTTGTTCCTGATTTCTAGTCACTGTCACTGAGATGCAGATGAAATCTTTTAAAGTGCAAATTAGCCTGGCGCCAGAGACCAACTGGAATGTGTAACTGGTTCTTATTAGCTCAGTGTTCATTGTGTGTAAATGACCACCACGGCTTCTCATTGTCCTGCAGTATGGGCAAAACGATCTAATACACGAGAAAAAAATATGAAACTCAGGTATAAGACTCGTGGCCTGACTCTCGTGTCTGCCTTTTTACTCCCAGCCATAAAGAAGCCCCAGTGACAGACTCACTAAAGTGGAAATTGAAACTTACAGCTTGAAGAATGAGCATTTTATGAAACATTTTCCTTTGTACTGTAGCTTTGCAAATTTGTGCACCAAAGCGTAAACTTTCTGGCTCCAAAGAGGATCATTCTTTTCAGCCATCAGTCAGGCTGGTTCACAGTCCCTCTGCCTCAAATATCCCTGACACACACAAACACTCGAGCATATATATGAGACATAAATGATGAAACACGGACACCTTTCATCAGTCTGTCGCTACCGCTGTCGGCCATGTGAGGGGGATCGGATAAAGCATCTCACATCCTATAGACTTAAACCAAGGTAAATGGCAGGCTCTTACAATACCCTCCCTGTTTTATCACGATTAATATATATTTTTTTTTTATATTTTCCTTACAGACACTGTGATGAATGTTCTGCCACAGAGACACTTATTTTAAATGTTTGAGTGACCCACATTTTCAAAATAAGCTGTGACTTTGTATGATGGAAGCTGATTTGAAAGGCTACTCTGCAGGGTTTTCTAACACACTTACTCTAGCACAGCTCTTTTATTTAAATTACCCTCCCTTCCACCGGGGAATAAGCAAGGCTTTGGCAACTTGTGAATTATTTTGACATTGGAATTTTGTAAAACAGTTTATGTAAGCTTTTTCTCCTGAGACTTAACAGTTGATTTTGTGAAAAATAAATATAGTGAATATTATAGCCAGTGTTTCCCACAGGTTGAAATTTTATTTGTGTTGGTAGGTGGCGCAACGTGCGACCGATGTGCTTGCGGAGACTCGTGCAGTTCAGGGGCAGAGTGTTATTTTCTGTAGCAACAATTTACGGATGTCCCTTAAACGCCTCCCATCGGCAGATGCGACAAGTTACCGATCTTCCCTAAACACCTCACATGAAGGCTATCGGTAGTCAGACAGAGAAGCCTCTAGCCCCCACTCAGTGCACGCAACTCAGTCAGGTGTGTGGCCAAAAATGAGTTAGTTTGAAAAGAGTGAAATACTGTGTTGTAATGTAAAATTTACCTTCTGCTTAAACTGGGTGATTTTATCTTCCTGAGCTGGGTGGGTCATAATCTACCGTGATGGGCCGCCCCAAGTAGAGCCTTTGTATGGGAAACGCTGATAGCAGTGTTTTATTGTGAAAATAAAAGCCTGTCCAGGCGTCACATAGTTATAGACCCACACACTCATTACTCAAGGTCATAGCCCTGATTTTGAGAGGTTGTGTTAAATGTGTTTTTGTTTGGTTTTTACGAGGGAAGGAGTCGTTAGGGCCCAGCATGTGTGTGTGTGTGTGTGTTGTATGATAACATAGTACACAAGGCCTTGCATTGATCTCTATTTTAATAGTGTGTTTGTAAACCTTTTCAAAGAGCTGCCTGCGTGTTCAAGGCATCCATTGTTGCAAAGTCACACACACACACACACACACACGCACAAGCACACACAAACACACACGCACACACAAACAAACATGCGCACACACACACACACACACACACACACACACACACACACACACACACACACTATGTACAAATGCTGATTGACAGCTCTTTCTTGAATGTTGTCTTCGTTTATGCCACACAACTCTGGGGGATTGAAGCTGTCTCACTGCCTCTCTGAACTTGTTGTTCTAAACTGTCTCTCATCAAAATTGAGTTTCTTTTGAAAAGAGTATGGCAAGCAGTGTTGGCTCATAATTGAGTTTCTGTTGAAAAGAGTATGGCAAGCAGTGTTGGCTCATAAAATGAGAGGTTTTTGGGGTAGCGTCAGAAATGTCAGGCTCACAAAAGGAAACTAAAAGCTTGAGATGTTACCTCTCATGTGTGTTCTCCTAACAAGGGCTTCAAGTGCCATATCTGTCCTGCTTGTCCCTGATTGGTAAACACTTGAATTTCATCATGTTTTTTTTTTTCAGCTTGACTGGTGAACATGCAGAATGTTTAGACTGTAAAAAGAGCAACTTGTATTTTTTCGTCATGAATAGCAACTACAAGTTGTCAGGCCTTAGAAATTCAAATTATCAACATAAAAATGTAAAAACTGAAATTGTACCAACAAATCAAAGCAGTCTCAGTGAAAGTGAGGTCTGATAACTTAGAGTCTTTATCAGTGAGCGAGAAAGTTCTGCCAACTTGTCTTGTTTAGTTGCAGAATAATAACTCTTCTTAAGGAACATCCACAAAACATTTTGGTGTATTATATAATCCCTATTTCTTTTTTTTCTTTTTTCTTTTTTTATTAATTCCAAATTTCTTTTTTTATAAGCCTGTCCTTATGCTTGTAAGTGTGCACATGTACAGTATATTGTAACTGATTCACAAGGTCCACTTAAGTAAGACAGCTTTACAAAATCCCCCAAAAAGCACAGTGTTAACGGAAGACTGGGGTAGAGGCTGGACGGAGGAGATGATCATTACGCGTTTAACGTCAGGACATAGGGAGCTCAATTACACACTCCATAAAACAGGTAAACACCCATCAGGAGAACACACACACTGTAATCAGTTACAATCAGTTGAACACATCTTATTGGAAAGTAGTGGAGGAGACTAGTATGGCATAGTATGATTTCAATATTTTCTGCAAATCCACTGCTTCCCACTCCATCTGGCTCCGTAGGTGCCAGTCATGTACATAAACTGGTTTGCCAAACATCAAGAAATGTAAGGAAGAAAAACATTTAGGAGGTGGTAGAGACCAAAAGGGTGGATGGGTTTGATGAATGGTAGAAATTGAATGGCTGATGAGGGCCATCAGCCATTTTCAGGACATTTTCAGTGAGGTCTGCCAAGTTTTCGTCCTGTCTTGTGACTGATGTTGAGTGACAAAACTTTACATGACTACATTTACATCAGCTCACTTCAGTGGCTTATTTTGCTCAAATTTAAAATTAATATTTCTTTGGACAAGATGATTCAGGCACTTTAAAAAAAAAAGTGCACAGAATGAAAATGTGCATTGTTGTGCATAATGTAAAGGTTGTTAATGTTATATAAAATGCAGCTATTATATGGACTATTTCAATATAATAACACTTGCATCAGAGATTGTCAGTGTGTTGAATTACAGTGTTGGATTTCAATAGTGAAGTATCTGTCTGATGTTTAGTATTCATAATGTATTATTAAAATGTATTAGGCTACAGCATATTCAGCACTCTGTAAGAAAATCTAAACTTGTAACATATTTTGTAACACTGCATTTACTAAATGCTTTGTACTTCATTCGACACTGAAACTTTTGCGAACCCTTCAATGTTCCGTTTTATTTGCGGCCACCGTTTTGTCCTCAGGTACTGAAGTCCCAAAATGTCATTGGCTTTTAATTGGTTGTCAGTCAACCGTGATTTTTGGACATGTTTTGACTCACTGAGGTTGTGGATGTTTTCAGTAATGAACCTGATCCATGTGACACTTGTGTTGATCCCACTTTTTGTATTTGCAGGTTTAATGGATGTATAATTGCTTGCTTTATGAATAATCAGATCAGCATGCAAAGAGGAGTGAAATTGCGGGCTTTCAGCAGCCAGACAGCGCGGTGGTTCTGATGAGACGGATCAGACTTAGTTATGTGGAAACCAGTGAATGAACTCTGAAGAGAGACATCAAAGCACAATGGCTGTGTGTTTGCACTCCTCTGATTTTTGATCACACAGGGCATTTTACCTCTGACCTGGAGTCTGTGGAGCGAAGGTTTCACACAACTGTCCAGTTGTGTCATGTCTCACTCGGATCATTAGCCGAGACTTCAAGGGCTAAAGCCTTGGACAAGCTCAAATGTTTTATCTAGCAAGAAATATGACAGCCCTGCATTTAACAGGTGTGGATATACATTAATGTCAAAGCATTTAGACACATGCTAGGAGGATAAGATCTGCATTTTGAAAATGTAGAATTTAAGCTACAGAATTTTAACGTTTGCCACCGCGTTGCTGACCAGGTTAGAAATTAAATAACTTTGCCCTTAAATTGAAAATTCTGGAAACTTAGTAAATGTTTGATACAATTAGATTTTAAAGTCGCCTCACAGTTTCAAGCTGACTAACTCATGACCCTACACAGTGGACATCATTCTTATGATGTGTTCATTTTTCTCCTGAAGTTGTAGGTTTTGGTGCTGCTGTGTTTGATTGGATTTTACTGTCAGTTGTTCCTGTTATTTTGTCTAATTGTGTATATTTTGTCCACTTAATGGAAAAAATAATCGAGAGACATTACTATTCATTTGTTTTTTATCAGTTGTGTTATAATATGAGTCTACGGGAGTCTATGCGGACGTATCCTGGCAGTGGATGTCAGACAAAACTACTTTTACGTAAAAGTATTTTTTTTTTTTAGGATAGATTGTATATCATCAGTTTAAGTGTTGATGTGTCTGGGGAATAAATGACTAGGTTGTTCATGTAGCCTCAAGGTATGGAGGAGTGAGCTCAGATGCTCAGGTTTTGGTTTTTTTTTTTTGTATTTGATTTATTTCTGTTTGCTGACTTTTGTTTTTGTTAGTTGACATAAATAAATTGAGTTTTATTATAAATTGTGCTGTTGAAAAGTGTTTTTTTTCCCCTGATCCATCTATGGGTGTTGGTGTGGTCCAAGCTCAGTATTTTATTAAGGCCATGGTTGCTGATGTGGGGGTGCCCAGTGAAATGGTTAAGCCCTGGCTCGCTTTCTACAGTGCAGAATGGGTAGGCATTAATCTGGCCCAGCTGGACAGAGGGAAATTAATGATCATTTACACTGACGACATAATCAGGCTTCACGCTGTCCTCCGATACTAAATTGCTTCTTTTGTTCCACAAGATCTCTGTCTTTCTCTCTCCATCTCTCGCTGTCAGTGTCTTTCTCTTTCTCCCTCGCTCTCAACTCTCTCTCGCTTTCTTTCTTTCTTTTTTTCTTTTTTTTTTCCCAGGTCGTTCTCTGTTATCGGTCATTAAGTGCTGCGTTTCCATGGAAACAGCCAGTTTGGCAGGAATTGGCATGCTGTAAAAGCAGCCCTGTGATGTTCAATATGGAGAGCTATCTTCTTTCCACTGAGAGCTTGTCCAGTTTAGTGTGTCGCTGCGAACCTGTTAGGGCTGCGAGTTGTGAGCCTGGAGGTTCGGGGGGACAGGATGGAGAAGGATGGAGCCGACTCCGATGTTTCTCAGCAGGGGCAGATATGGAAGGTTGTTGAGGGTGCACCCCCACCCACACAAAGGCATGCACATGGCACGCGGAAGACGTCCCCCTCCGTCCCTTATCTCTCTACCGGGGTTTGTGTAGATGTTCGTTTAATGCCGTCACTTCTAAGAGCAGCGACCCTGTTGGCAGGTTACATGGGGGGCTGTCTGTGTGTAATTAGGCTGTGCTCTGTGTGTAATGACTTAGCATGGAGCCGCTCTCTATCAGGCCCAGCAGACAGCCACTGTTAGTGTTAGACAGTGGGGAGGAGGGAGGAAGGGGTTTGGCCATCACCAAGGGCAAGGCTATAGGGCGTTTCGGCAGCCTCATCTCTCAGAGGAGAGGTTAAATTGAGTTCCTGAGTCAGTGAAAATCCCCCTATCGCTTATCGAAGGCAAGAGGGTTAAATATTCAGTCTGGGAGGTTTGAAATGTAATCTGCACTGTGAGTTTAAATTGTCTTTGGATTCCTCCCTCTCTGCTCTGTTCTGCCTGTGGTAAGACAGAGATAAGTGGGCCAGAACAAAATGGCTGTCATAGCGACTGTCACTCAGGTATGTGCCGGCCCTGCAGAGTCGAACATAAAACCCAACTTGCCAAGTAATACAGTATGTTTTACTTGGATCCTGTTCAAAAAAAAAATGTTATCTCTGAAATAGATTTGGGAACTATTTCAAAGTAGTAATGATATTTAAATATATATATATATATATATATATATATATATATATATATATTGACAGATATTGCGATATGGGCCATAATTTTAGTCTTAGTTTTTGAATTTCATATTCACTGAAAAGACAAAATATAAAAATGATGATGATGTTATTTTTACAGGGGTCACACGCGTTCTCCCATCTGGAGAATATGATTTGTAGTCTGGGGCATCTCTGTAGCACCACAATCCTTCATTTATAATAGTGTGATGCATTTTGCCTTTATCGAAAAAATTGCAGCTCCTGTGATTTGGATATTGCCCTTGGCCATATCGGGATTTTGATAATATTTCAATCAGCTCTATTCGACCTTGAGATACTGTGTGATTCTGATTTTTTAACATGTCCGCTGCAAAAAAACAAAAACAAACAAACAATAATTTCTACAAGGTAATTGATTTCAAATGCAACCATCCTCAACTTTTTCTTCTTTCTGAAATTTGCGTAAAATAGGAGTCACTCTTTTAAAACAAGACTTAATGTGGCAGATGCAAGAACAGTAGTGAAGGTGACTGAATGGGTTGACCATTAATCATGAGCTTGGAGGTTTACTTCCGTTTGTTGAGCAACATTTGAAACCCCAAATTGCTCCTGATACTTAAACAACAGTGTAAATTGATTTGGACTAAAGCTGATTACACTGACCTTGGACAAGTCCATTTGGATTTTAAACACATTGAAGTAATCAACCCACATTTGAAGATCTTCGCTGGCTTCAAGAAAACAACATTTGTGGGACTCCAGCATTTAGCTGTGTTGACAAAGCCTGTGTGTCTGGATAACGAGCGCTGTATTCCACTGCTGTGCCTCCATTGCATTATATAATATCACCTCATTGACCTCCGCTGCTCTAATACCGCTATGAAGTCTCTTCTCCAAATTATAGCTGATCCACACTCGACTGGCGCTGGCTCTGCAAGTTGCTTACTCTCAGCTCATTATCCATTCACATTCACTGATGTTTTACAGGAGAGAACTTAGCAGCGGAAATTTAAGAAGACTTGTCTTTTTTCCAGAGTTTACAGGAGCAGTAAGGCTGCCAGGGGACACAGTCATTTTTTAATATACACAGTGTAACACAGCGGAAACCGAAAGACCAAAACAGTTTAGGGTTAAAATCTAGTTGCTAGAGCTTGGCAGAGGAGGTCAGAGATGTGTGGAGCAGCGGTTTGTGCAGTGTGGGAAAGATTTAGCATCTGTGTAAAGGGTGTTGAGAGGATATGAACTGCAGAGGAGGACAGACAGATGGCGTGAAAGAGCAGCGGTGCCTATACTGTTTGGCACGGATGACCTAGGACCAACATTACAATGAGCGGTGAACTGCAAACCAAAAATAATGCAATTGGACATTAATTATTTAAAAACATAATGAGCCAAAAGCACCATCTTAGCTTTGATATTAGCGGATGTACAATACAAATGCTTTTGATGGGGTAGGTTAGTTCTTCTCTGAGTACATTAAGTACTTTACTGAATTAAAAACATTTGGAGAGACCCTGGAGGAGATGGTGTTTTGCTAGCCATTTGTATCAATAGACTGGAGCGAGCCAAGCTCGCAGTTCGACTGATGGACAGGTGCCAGGCTTCATCAGTGGCGTGGAAGTGGCGCAGTAATTATTCAAATGAGGAGGATGTGGAGGAGACGCCACAGAGAGAGAAACCTCCTGGGGCTCTGTCTCCTCAGCAGGAGGACCTACATGGCCCACTCAAATACGCACGCATTCACACACACACAGACACGCACACAGAAAAACACAACCATGCAAAACACAAATTCACGCACGTACCAAAACATGATGTGCACGCTTTCACACATTAGAAGTCTAAAGAGAAACAAGGGGCACACATGCCCCAAGAAGTAATGTACACACATACACACACACACACACACACACACTGACGCACACCCCTCACTTGTTATTTTGCTGCTGCTGTGAGTTAATGCGATGGGATGGGAGATGAAATTTGGATGATTGTATGTTTGATATACAGAAGCCCCTGTCTTAGACGCTGCTGTAACAATATGCAGGCAGTTTTAGAGCTACATGAAGTATTGAATGGGGGAGGGGGTAAAAGAAGTCAAGAAAATAAGAGAAATAGTGAAGGGAAGAATTATAGGGAGGATATTTTTGCGGCTGTCTATTTGAGAAAACCTAGTGGATGGGAAAAACAATTCCCTACCATCAGCAAGTTAATAAAAGGGCTGCAGTTTATCTCTGTCTCAAAGACAAATACCCTGACTGAGGATGGAAGGGAGAAGAGAAGCGGGGGGGAGGGGGGCTGCCCCACATTTCTCTTCGTCCTTCCCCGCTCCAACAAGTCACTTACTATGAATCCTTCTGTCTGATAGTTGCCAACTGGTTGGCTGGCTTGCACCGAGCCAGTCCTGCTGAATCCTGCGATCACACACCACTTCTGCATGACCCTGTGGTTCTGCTGACAGGGCTAATTAATGAATAAATACAAAACCGGGCAGTTAAGAGATCGCTGTGGGCTCCATCTGTCCAGCTGGTCCTGTTTGCCTGTTGGTATGTGCCGTCTGTGGCTTGGCATAGTGAAAATCCCCTCTCATACTCTGTCGTACTGGCTTTATCTGTTTGGAGAATATGTTGGTTTTGTTTTTTTTAATCTGCTCATTTGGGAGCAGAAATGGATCAATTATAATGTAGAACACTGTGTTAAAGGTCACTTTACTAAGGATCTTGATTGTGTGTTGATTAGTGAAGGTGCATTACAATGATGAATCGGTTATGGCGCTGAATAATGAATCTCGAAGCTATGGCAATCACTAAAATTAAAGACACTTTAGCGAGCCCAAGATCTTGTAAAATGTGACAAAAGGGAGTCTTTGGATGAAGACGATAACTGGATCGCTCGGGATGTTGATTAGACGCAATGAAGCAGTGAAGACAACAAGTTTAAATACACTGATGACATGTGAATGAGACTATGCTGTACCTGCAGGTGAATACGCTATTTCAGTGTGGAGATTAGACAAGGCTGAATGTATGAAAAGTCTCTTTGGGGTGTTTGTTCACGTGTGCGTGGCTGTGGTTGTGTGTATTATGTTTTTCTTTGTTTAGACCTGTTTGTATCACCAGTTGACAATCCCTCTGATAATGTTACAGAAGCCGATCCACCCTACCTCCTCTCCATGTCATCGTTCTGTTTCTTTCTCTCTCTAATCTCAAACTCTCCCTAAGGGGTGTATGCAAATATTTAGCCCAGCCTTTGTTTCCTTTGATGAGTGCCCCGGATGCAGCCTGCTCTGAGTTTCTTTCTGTTGGCACTGGCACACTGTGCTGCCTGTGACACTGTGTTGGAAACATGTCTGTTCCTTTTGCATGCACTGTTACAAAACTGGCATATGAAGTATGTTTTGAGGAATATTCTTTTAGAATTTGGCTATTTGGCTATATATCTAATTTAGCAACAGTAGATATGTGTGAAATGAACCTGTTTAGCCTTGGATATCTCAGCTTGTAAATAGTTGTCACTTAACAATTAACAGGATGTTATTAGGTAGTCTGTCTGGCATGGTTGTGTGAGTATTAACAGACTGTTTGCTGAGCCCCAGCCCCCGTAGTTACTGTTGCCTGTTAAGCTTTCCATTTTGGCTTGCACATACTGTATGCAGGTTACCGCCGACAATGGTGGCAGATTGATCTCTCAAAATTTGTTGTAATTTTTGAAACAATGAGTCCTTGTTTTCAGACAGAAATGGCCAGAAGCAGCCTTCTCATTTCAAAGCTGGCAACCATCGATCTTACTGGCTGTAATAACAACAGATGCTGGTAAATGTTGGCACACTTAGTGGGTTGTAAGAGCCACGTCCGACTGACTAATATTTCCGGCTGACTTGTTTTGAAGCAGGATTCTTGTCAAAAGCGTGCACTTGATGGCTAGATATATGATACTGAAAAACTGAGGCAAAAGCTGTAGTTGGCCAACATCGCCCAAGCTAGTGTTGCATTTGCCACACAACACTAACTTGGGCTGCAGTGTAAACGTCTTCATATCCATTGTAAAGGACAGAGCTGCTGATGTCATACAGGACCAGTGCTGTGCTACCACACAGTAAGAAGAAAACTTCAGTGAATGTGCTGGTCATGACTGGGGCTTTTTTTTTTTTACGTAATTGAAACCCACTAAAAATAAACTGACTGTTAGTTAATGATGCATTCTTGGACTTGGAAGTAATGTTTGATTACTGCTGTACCCTTTAACCCACTCCTTACACATTTGCTCTCGTGTATTTGGTGTTTGAAAGACTGAAAAAGAAAAAATGAAAAAAGACCCCACCCTCCACTCTTTAAATGTCCACTTTTGCTCTTCATGTGGAGAAATTCAAAGCTTGACAAGCCTGCTGTGCCCAGTTGCTAAGGTATGATTGGACAGTTGTGGAGGGCTTAATGACGATCAATTTGCTGCTGCACTCACTGGGGGGAAAAAAAATCCATTGATTAAAACACAACATGAAAATCAGTCTCCAAAATTCTTGTTTTTGTCTAATATAGAACTATTTATGAAGTTACCCACTTAAAGGCCTGTATTTTGTCCAGCTGGTATGATACGTTACCAAGCCCTGGTAGCTATCAAAGCAGGGTGGCGGATTAGCTGTATACATGTTGTCCACTGCTGACAAACTCATCTGTCTCTTTTGCTCCTCTGTCTTGTTGGGACAGAAAACCTTCCAGAGACCCTAACTTCACAGCAGCAGTCAGTGTTTCTTGTTCTTTTTCTGCGTCTGACTGGTCTCTTCTCTGGAGGCTTCCATTCCTATTGAACTATGAGAGGCTTCTGGTGTGTTGTGTCTTATCGAGCTCCTCTGAGGGGCTGCTGCTCCCTATGTGTTCTCTCTTATTGAACTCTTCCTGGGGCCTGTGGAAGCTGGGTCTGCTCGGCAGAGCCCACTAATATTCCTTAATGATGTGGCATCTGTCTCTGTCAACCTCCGCGCCGCTGCAGCCAGACGCGGCCTATTGTGGCTGACTTCACAGAGAGATAAGCAGTCCTCTCTCTTAGACACAGGCGAAGGGACAATAACATCAACACTACCAAAGAACATCAGTGCTACCAGCGAACATAGTGAAAAAAGTCAACAAATAAGTCTTAATACAAAGTGACTGTTTTGACTTTCTTCTGCTGTGGTTATGACAGGAGGGATGTTTTGAAAAATCCAAGATAACACGATTTGGTATTGATATTTAATGCAGCATTAACAAGTTTTTCTAATGATGTAACTGGAGCTGAGGAGCAGAGGGATTGACTTGCAAAACAGTGGACTTCTTTGATGAATGTTGGAGCCAGCTGAATCTGCATACCACTTTTTAACAGTAATTTTCTGGAGTCTCGCCACCTTCTGTCTTCCCATCTGTGTGTTTACAGTGACACTCAGAGCTTGGCACACTGGAACCAGTCATCATGGCTAATGATGAGAATGTGAGTGTACGTGACGTGTGTGAACTGTACAGAGGGCGTGAATGTGAGTTTGCGCACGTGCGCATTTGCATGTCTCACTGATTCTGTGTGTGTGTGTGTGTGATTCTCAGTACTTCAGTGTCCTGCCTGCCAGAGAAAGCATATTGGTGGCGATTGGCATAGTTGCTTCTGTTGTATCCTGTGTGAGCGTTAGCAGCAGAAGGTTTGATTGGCCGTCAGTGGCGCTCTGCAGAGCCACCTCTCCTCTTTTCCTGTGAGAATGACAGCCCTACACAGAAAGCTGTCCAGGCGTCACAGCCTCAAGCCAACAGCAGAACTGATTAACACTGCTAATTTGCTCCACAGCCTCTCCAATCCATGAATTTTCATTCCTCTTTACAAAAATGACGAGCACCACAAAACAGTCACATCCATTTTAGCCTTTTTTTGTTTTCCTTTGGGCATTTGCATATTTTTTATTTTTTTTATAAACTGCTGCTAAGAGCTGACATTTATGTTATATATATATATATATATGGGACTAAAACATTGCCCATGTCAAGAACATCAATCAACAATCAACATACTTTAAAGTGAATAGCTAAATAAATTAGTGGCTGTTTGCTGGTATCTGAGACATGCACTGCAAAGACTATATACAGTCATGAAAAAGTTAGGACACCCCATTAAAATTTTTTTTCTTTATTAAGAAATATCAACATAACAATATTAGATATTCTCTCAAATTATATCTATAGATAAAGGCGTAATTGCATCACCTATGTAAAAACAACAAAAAAATTACTTATTTAACAAAAGAAATTAACAAAGATGGCAATTCCCATGGAGGAAAAAGTTACCACACCCTATGCCCTCATAGTTAGTGTTTCCCCCTTACTAACCGTCCAGTTAGCTTGTCCAGTCTCTGACTGGCAGAAAGTTTTCCCCACTCTTCAATGCAGAAGTCTTTCAGCTGTGTGATGTGTGAGGGGTGTCACAGCCTGTTTCAAATCAACCCACAGCATCTCAATGGGGTTCAGATCAGGGCTTTGCCTTGGCCTTTCCAGAACTCTCCATTTCTTTCTTGTAAACCATTCCTTGGTTTAGAAGATTTACTGGAATGTTTTGGGTCATTGTCCACCCCCGCTTCAGCTTCAATTTCTCACACTGTCCTCTGATACAATGAAGAATTCATAGTGGACTCTATGATGGTGAGCTGGCCAGGCCCTGCTGCAGAAAATCAGCCCCAAACCATGACATTTCCACCCCCATGCTTCACAGTTGGTATGAGGATCTTTTGCTCAAATGCTGTCTTCGATTTACGCCAAATATGTCCTCTGTTACTGTGTCCAAATAATTCAATTTTAGATTCATCTGTCCGAAGCACACACTCCTGGTCTTTGTCGAGGTGGTCTCTGGAAAACTTCAGTCTTGCCCTGATGTTTTTTTTTTTTGACAGGAAGGCTTTCCTCCTTGCACACGTCCCATGTAAAGCAAACGTGTCTATGCATGTATTTTAACAACAACTGTTGCAAGAGCTTCCTGTAGGTCCCCTGATGACATTTTAGGATTGTTTGAGACTCATATGAATCTACAGTTTTCTTTCTGAAGGCATCAGAGAGCTCAGAGAGAATTATGATGATGTTATGATTATGCTGTTTTTAAACAGTTCAAAGAGCAATTATAACATTAAAAAACTGCTTACATGTTAATGCCTTGATAATGATGATCCAACAATAGAATAAGAGAACACTGACATGAGCCATTCTGCTTGATAAGTACTTTTACTTCTGATACTTAAAGTGCATTTTGTTTGCCAGTACTTATAGTTTACTTGAGTTTTACTTGTAATGGAGTACTTCATAGGTCACTCAGAACTTCTTCTGCCACTGACTATAAATTATCCTGATTGGAGTTTGTGCGTATAGCAAAGTACTAAAGCAAAACAGTTTCGGCAAATCAATTAAATCAAATTAAATTAAATCTACTCCTCATCTCAGGAGTAGTTGTACTGTAGTTGTATAACAGGTTTGCTTACAACTGGGTAGATACTGATCATACCGATTCTTATAATAATAGCATCTTAATTTTACATTTTTTAAATTAAAAGCCTTTTTTTTTTTACATTACAGTACATTCAAGAGGCTTACCTCACATCTCAAACACTGCATATGATTATAAGTAAAGTTGCCTGCCAGAGTGCTTGGTTTTTCTCCTGTAGCTGCCCCATTACCTGTGAGCTCTCAAGCTCTAACACCCTCAAATATAATTTCAGGCAGGCTGATGTGCTTATGGCCCTTCAGTGATGATGGTCACTCATCTCCAACCTCTTGCTAAAGGGGATTTAAAGCTCCTCAGGCCTATCGTGGCCAGCATTACCATGTGCTGTCTGTCTGCGCCCGTTGCTCCTCCAGCCTAATGCTCATTGGCTGGCTGCTTCTTTCTGGGCTGGAGCTCTGTCTGATTGACAGCGCAGCTCAATCTTCTCTCAGAATGGACAGGGACCTCATCTGCCCATTATTGGAGCTTGTAATGGACAACCTGTCAGAGAGATGAGCACCCTACAGTACAATCTGTCTATATCTGCCTGTCTTTTGTATTTTTTATTAGTCCATGTAGAGGGATAAAATGAATAAAACAGGTTTTCCTCAGGCAAACATCCGTAGTGGTTCACATCCAAAATGGCAGAGAAACTGATACCAGTGCCGTTTATGTGGCAGCACATGATACATAATAGATATAGGTCACTGGAGAAGGGAACAGACTGTGTAGGTGGATAGAGTGCACTGGTGTCATGCCTGTTTAAACAGAGGGAGCATGCTCCAGCTCAGGTGTATGACACTGATCTTTCATCTGTTAGATTTGTGTTAAAGTAGGTTGGTGGGCAGTGTGGACAGAATTATCACCCTAACAACAATCAAAGCTGGAAAGTGAATCAGACTTTGGTTGACTAGAACAACTTGAACAACTATGAACCACAGTATCTCAATATGCAAATCTTAGCACAAAGGTATTTGGAGAGATGATAAAAGGTAATATTGAATCGTCGTCCAGCCCTGTGGGGTTTTATCTTCTCTCCTCTGGCGAACAACAGAGCGCGTTATGTGCGACAGAATCCACAACAGGGGATAAGCTGTAACCTGCAGTTTTTGCCTGGACCCACTATTGATATTGTGCAAATCAAATGTAAAAATTCTTTTGTTTGTGACCTGGGCGCTGGTATGTATTTACCAACTGAGTGTGTGTTGCAGCAGTTAATTTTCATATATGTCGGACCACAATGACAGCGGTTGACTTAATTTCTCAATGGTTTGCTGGCTCTACGCTTTGAAGAGGTAATTAAGCAGAGCATCTTCCAATGAGGCGGTTTGATGATTATAGCAGCAGAGACTGCACAATTATACAGTACACAGGAATCATTTTAAATCCCTAAATACTGTACTGAATGAGAATTCAGGAGAAATAATGGAAGTTGCATTAGAAAGTTTTTTCCCCCCTGTAGAATACTATCTGAAATATTCTTTAAATGGATTCACAAAAACAAAAAAAATGGCCTTACTGTGCAGTATAAGAGGTAACAAACATTTTTGGAATCCCCACATGAAGCAATGTGAGTCTTATTGATTTCCCGCTTTGTCTTTTTGTGTTCTTTTTGTTTTGTTTCTAAGCTCAGAGTAGAGAGGGCTCTGTCTGTAATGCCATGAATCTTCCAGAGAGAGGGGCAGACCCAGACAGCACTACCACACATTAAGGGAATGAATATTGATTTAAAAACAAATTTGACATGGTTTTTAAATCGACTTGAAAAATGCATTGCAGTCACAGGTTTATAGTCTGTCAATGGAGCGGAGAAAACTTTGCTCTTGTTTTATGGTTTAATAAGATTCCATTAATGGCTTCTTCCACCAGTGTTTACGCTATATACATTTTGCAGTAGCAGCCTGTCGCTGGGGCCAGAGTGGGCCTGCCCCTGCTGATATTACTGTCCGTCCGTTTGTGTGTGTGTGTGTGTGTGTGAATTACAAACTAATGACTTTTTCCAGGATGAGGAGCTGAAGCCCAAAATGACAGAAACCAAACCAAAAGAATTTAACCACCTATTTCGCTCATCAAGTAACATTTAATATACAATGCAGCAGAATATGTTGCATAATGATAGAATCTGATTTCACCTTCACATTTCACTTTGAGAAGTAGTTTTAAGTGTTGTTTGAAACTAAGCAGGATCCCTGATCCCTAAGAGAGCGGCCAAAATAAGACACCAGGCAATCTTGCTAGAGTGCTCGGTTGGCATGGTCTGAGCTTGTGGGGCCAGGTTTGCCTGCTCAGTGGGCCAGTGGAAGGAAACTGCCTCTGGCCGTCTGCCCAGCTTTCAGCTCGACAGAGACGGATCATATGGACGCCAATGTTTTCCTTTCCTAATTGCTGCACATCAACACGTCAATCTCACAGACCTGATATTTCATAACAGAGCAAGTGATACTTTGACAATGTCAAAAGGAAACGTGAAAATGTTTGGTTGGAAAACATTGAGTCAGGAGACCTGCGAATCAGGCAACACGCTGGTTCCAGTCATGTCAGATCTAATTGATATGTATGCTGTAGTGTGTGGGGATCAGCAATTGAATCTCAAACACCACAGTTAGTCACTGAAGCCCGAGGCCACAATAGCTGAGTTTAATTGATTCATAACCTGAATCACATGATAAATACAAACAATGGCTTGCTCACTATAAACAGCGCCAACTGATCAGCCCACAAAATGGAGGAGCCCTGCAAGAGACTGGCTGAGCTGCAGTGTTGCAAATACTCACCTCCAGTTTTCTGCAAAATGTACAGACCCCATCCAGGTTGTTTTCAGCTGTTTGGATTGAGGCAGTTTTCAGACATTTTTTTTTCCCAGTACATAACAGTGTATACACAACTGCAAGTTATTAAGTGTTACTGTGAGCTTCTATGTTTGTTTTTTCTTCTTGGTCCTACTGACCCAGCAGATCTAAAGTCTTGTACATTGGTCTTGTCTGATAATGTGGTGGGGTGTAGCGCTGGTACTCTGTTGTCAGATTGTGTTGTTTGTGTCTCATTCACTGGCTTAGAAAGACTCTGGATAAAATCAAAAACAAGTAGAGTGTGTCACCGGCTTTACTGGTTGTTTAATGACACATAAGAAAGTATTGTTTTGCCAAGATTTTGTCTTTTGTTTTAAAAAAAAAACCCAGCATATTCCTGAAATCCTAGTATAGATGGCACGTCATGCAAACGAATGAAAAGTTTTAAGGTTTGACAGTTGCAAAAAGGCTCTCTGGATTTGATATGCTTGACTATTATACCTTTTTCACAGAGACGTGTTACAGCCTTTCCCTCAAATTGTGATTGTCTTAGTTGTTTTTCATTACAAAGAGTTATTTTCTGTGCGGGGTAACAGGCTGCTGTTAATGAAACCAATCTCAGGCTTTGCTGAGAAAACAAGATGAACTTGAAATCACTCTTTTTTAAAGATTCTTAGTTTGACCTAAGAAACCGCTCGCTTCAAACTTGCACTTCAGTCCCTGCACTAGTAAACAGTTTTAGAAGAGATCACAATTTTCTAATTAATTTTCAAATAGTCTTTTTTTTTTTTTTTTTTCAATATTTAATGACATGTCTCCTAAATGTCCTCCCACCAGAGTCTCAAGATCCATCAAATTTAATCACTGGCTAGACTTAAAACTAATATGACATCTGCTGCATTAACATGTGTCCTCATAGTCTTCATTTTACTTACTTTTAATTCCAGTTTTTCTCCATGAAATTCACTGCAGTATATCCTTAGGTATCAGTGTTCAATATAAAGTGTGTAATTACTGGATTGATGGATTGAAGATGTAAGTTTCTAGTAAATAAAAGTAAGGCAAATTAAACTAGACACATAGCATAAATAAATGCAGTATTTCAGCCTTGCATTCCAGACTAAAGACCCTAATTGCTTTGAAATATTCAACAACAGGCTTTTTCCGCTTTCCCTTAACTGTACAAAATGGTTTTGTGGTGTGAAAGCGGGTGTTGCAGTGTCTTAGGGCAGCAGGATAAGTAGTAATCCCTCAGGCACTGCTCTGTTGTAGGCTACAGATCCTATAGTGAGCCCCAGCCGCTGAGTCAGCCACAATTCTTCCAGGGGTAGCAGACTGATCTCCTAATACTGTCTACAGCCAACCTTTCAGAGGTCCAAGTATCTGTCGTTCTACCTCTGGATGCACCTCCTTTCCAAACATCCCAGTCCCTTGTGGCATCCCAAAAATCCATTTCTCTTACTTGTTTTCAGGGGTTTGCAAAGTCTGAGTCTGTTTAATGGGTCTTACTGGTGTTATTCTGTGTAATGCCCCAGTGAGTGTGCTTCATATGTTGCAGTTTCCAATGGAAAATGTTGTAATTGCTCTTTTTTTTACTTCAACTAAGGTTATTGTTCTTCACAGGTTGGAAGAATTCTACAGCTTGTTGGGTTTAGGATAGGCTTTAAGTCACACATATGTTGTCACCAGGCTGTAAGTAAGGCTCATTGTCTTAGTCTGAAAGGAGTTAACATTGTGGAGATAAAAGGTGTTCACCCTGCAGTGAGGATCTGCTGGAGTTTGCGTTTATCTAATTTGATCCTGACTGCCAGACTGCAGCTGGCTAGCTAAGTGCTTTGCCATTAAGGCTCTGTTCTGTGTTTAATTTTGCTACAGTGCTGAGGCTTATGGGTATAATGGGAAGTTGCATACTGCCTGCTCTACAGTAAATGTTTACCATCATGTGTTACTACCTTGTGAATAAACAAACAGCTCCTCTGTGACCATCTTAATTAAGCTAATGGCTCCGTTCACCTGACCTCTGATTCCCTGTGTTCTCCATCTGCAGATTTATAATGAGAAGAAGAGCCAGTTTGAGATCAAGAAAAACAACCCCAAGGACTTGGTGGAGAGAGTGGCACGGGACATCTCCAAGCTGCTCAACAGTAAGAGGAAAGCCCTGGAGGTAAGAGGATAATGCTCCACATATCAGAACACCTGTGTAAAAACATGCACTGTGCACAGATGCACACACACGGTGGATTTGACTTTCCTGCAAAGTCAAGTTTCTGTTGCTACAAATGTGTGTTTTCTAAATACACATATATATAAAAAAAAAATAAAGATATAAAATAACAATGAATGAAATTTTAACACAAATTTCAACACAAATCAACACATCTGCCCTTAAAGAACCAGTGTGTAGGATTTAGTGGCATCTAGTGGTGTGGTTGCAGATTGCAGCCAACTGAATACCCCTCCCCTCACATCTCCCTTTCCAAGAGTGTAGGACAATCTACGGTGGCCTTTGGGTAACGTAAAAATCTCTCTAGAGCCAGTGTTCGGTTTGTCCTTTCTGGGCTACTGTAGAAACATGGTGGTGCAACATGGCAGGCTCCATGGAAAAGGACGTCCCCTATGTAGATATGAAGGCTTCATTCTAACACAGTTATTGGTTTCAGATGATTATACACTACCGAAAACATAATTGTGAATATTACATTTAATTTCTGCCAATAAGAATGATTAGGTGGAATATACTTTTAGTTATTTCCAAGACTTGTCAGAGGAATATTCTGCCTCTTGTTGACTTGAGGACAGTGAAACTGTAAATAATAAAAAATTCCAAACACCAGGCAGAAACATTTGTTAAAGGTATCATCATCTATACCTGAGCTTGACACTTGTCTGAGGATTTTCTGCACCCTCTGAATTGACAATCTTCTAATAGTTTTCACTTTGGAATCATCCAGCTCTTCTCTCCTTTGTATTATATATATTTATTCACACTGTAAGGTATTGAACTTTCTTTTCATGTGGACAAACAATTGGATGATGAAAGGATACTGCCTGTATTCCTTCAATTTGAACTATTTTGATTGTTGTTGAAATACTATTTGAAGCTGAATATATTTTGCCATTGACGAAAAAAGGGAGATAATTATCTTTATAATTTTCAAGTTTTTCTCGGTTCAATAACGGGGGCATTTATTCTGAAAGATAGTTTTTCAGTCTGTGAGAAGACAGGGTATTTCAGAGGTTATCATTTCTCTGTCCTGCATTTTGGGATTGGCATTTTAATTATTCCCACTGTTATCCTCAGACAGTCCTGTGATTAGTTAAAATTTTGTTTTGCTCTCACAGTCAGGGAACCTCTAACCCCTTAGAGAAGAGGAGGGGAGTGGAGTGGGAGTGGGGGAGGAGGTTCAGAGATGAGTGGAGTGACAAGGAGGGAAATGAGAAAAGCGTACACAATCAATAAAGTAAAAGAGCATTTGTGCTAATTCTGAAAAATTGGATTTTAGAATCAAAATGTTGCCATCCCCCGTTTTAGGGGTCTCTCGATCCGAGCATGAATACGTTTTGTTCAAATCATCTTCACACTTAAAATTATGACATGTTGAGAACTTATAATGCTGAAATTACCTGATTAGAATTTCTATTTATTGCTATTTAAAGCTTAAATTGTCCTTCTTTTTCCTCACAATGGCGGTGAGGCAGTCCTTTTAATCAGTTTGGTGGTTCTCATCTTCTCCACCCACATATACACACGCTGTGGAGGCACACACTCATCTGCACACAAACACTGATTCCTTTTAATCACTATGATCTTCCTCATCATATGGTGGAGAAGCTACACACACACTCATACGTTCACACACATACACACTCTATACTCTGAAATTAGAAATGTGATGGTATGTACACTCACAACCCTCTTGCTTGCTCTAATGCACACTGAGCCTTTCAGTTCATATGCATGTAAGGGTTTCATCAGTGTGTGTGAGTACGTGGAAGGTATAATTTGAATTTCATCCATGTGGCACCACATTTAAGGAGGGGGCCATTCGAGGACTGCCCACTTTCCTTCTCTCTGTTTCTGCCCAGATATGCTCACTCAAGGCGAAAGCATGGACATTTTTTCACAGCCAAAGCCTTTAAAGGGACAGAAGTGTATATCTTTCAAGAGCATGAGGTCTTGCGGGATAAGGCACATTCATGCCAAGGAGCAGAAGTCTCTCAAAGGCACGGTTAATTCTGCAGCTTGGATCCTGAAAGGGAAGAAGGTGTTACTGTACGTCTCCCGAGGTCATGTGTAGGATTAGATTTGGAAGAGCACTGACCCTCCAACCCTGTTTTTTTTTTTTTCTGAGAAGAGTGGGGAGGTACTTATATCCCCACCTTCACCACTTCCACCTCTCTCAACACACACACACACACACACTCCACAACGCTCCCTCTAACCTCCACGGGCCACACTGTCACCTCACATCCTGTCTGGGATATTCACTCAGGAGGGAGGAAATGAGGTGAAAAAAGAGAAGGGCTGGAATGAGAATGTCTCCCTGAGGCGTGGAAAAATCAAGAAAATGATGTTCAGAAATTCATAGATTTAAAAATGAGCAGCAAGCGGGAGGGATGGGGAAAGGGAGCAGAGGGGCGGAGGGGAGTAGAGGGAGGTAGAAAAAGAGTTTTGGGGGAAAAAATCAAAAGAAGAAAGCAGGGAGGGCAGAAGAGAGTCGAATGATAAAATTGCAAAAGGGAACAACCAATGCAAAGAAATAGGGAGTCATTATGTTGTTATAGAATACAAACCTTTACAAAAAAGTATGCAACAAGTTGGTCGGTTAGGTTTTTGTTTTTTTTAATCACTAAAACTAAAAATTCAAGACTGTAAGCAAATAAATTCATGTGGACTTCTTATTCATACAGGGAGGAAAAAAGCCATGTCTTAATGCAGTCAGCAGATAAGAAGGTCTCAAACTCCGCTCAGCGCAGTATTGGCAGCGTTTTATATTCCAGCCTGTTTCTACCCCCCGTAATGGTTATTTAGTCCCATATATTCTCTGCCACACATTTAAAAAATAGGAAATGTACGTGTGTGTGTATGTGTGTACAGGCATGTGTACGCATGCAGGAAGAAATTATTCTTCTGCAACCTATTTAAATACTGCTTGGGGTGATTCGTTGTAATTCATGTTTATATTACTAATGAGAAAATACGCATTGACTCTAAACACTCAGTTACTGATATATAATGGGGAGGGAAGCAGTTTTCAGTGCTCCGGATTTAGTTGCTTTAGCCTTAATTCCTAAATTAGCAGTACATTTTAATCATTTAAATACTGTGTTTGTGTAGTTGGGAAAAGGGATGAACAAAAAAAAACAACTCACAAAATCCGGTAGGTGAGCATTTATTTGTTTAACTTGCCCGGGCTAACACTCCAGCTGGGATTATTTCTGCCATGAACAAGATAAAGTTGGTGGCGGGCAACACTTGGAAAAGGCAACTTAATTAACACAGAGTCTTTTCGTATCCTATAATATCCACATTTGGCATAACTAATACAGAGATGTATTCTTGCGTTCACGCAGCTGCTACTGAAATAGATGGCTATATATCTATAAGATAATTCAAAGTGCACTGTACTCAGTGTTCGTCTCGCCCTAAAAATGGAAGCAACATAAGATGACTTACTTTTTGTCAAAAGCTTCCCCAGTGTTTACTCTCTCCCTTCCCTTGTCTTAATCCCCTCCACTCCGTGTCCCTGTCTGCTCTCCTTTTCATGCCTCTGGCTTCAGCCATCTTCTCAAACAATGATCTGATTCTACGGTCGGTGCCAAAATTAAAATGTAACACAAACCCTGGTAGGCTGACAGGCTTCCATGTTGCCGCTGGACATTTTTTATGAATCTCTTTGTTTTCTGAGGCAGGTTGAAATGTGACTCAGGGAAGCTTCCTCTGATGTTTAAAACTTTAGCTCATTTCCGCGGCCGTGTGAATTGAAGTTGACACCTGGACTCATTTTTATGCCTCCACGCTGGCAAGAGTCGTGGCCGGAGGAATTACGTTCCAGAGGCATTATGTTTTCCTGTTCTCATGAAGGCGATATCTTTGTAACACCGTGTGGGACTTTCATCAGATTCTGCACAAAAGTTCACTTGGACACAAAGATTAACTGATTCAGATTTTAGTGGTCAAAGATCTATGGTCAAGGTCACTGTGACCTCACAAAACACCTTTTGGCAATAACCCAAGAATACATAGGCCAATTATGACACAAATAGGATAAAACGTGATGACATTTTATTGCCAGACAGGAGGATTTTGACCACAGCCTGTAATAATTCAAATTTTTATTTGAGGGGTACATGTTTACCATTCTTTGATTAGCTGACACAGCAGCCAATCAGATAAGAGTGGAGAATGGTGCTGAGCACCACAGACGTTTTCTGTGTGTAGATGTAAGGTGTTGTATGTAAATACCATTATACTCATTTTTTTTTGCTTTAGGCATGTTTGCAACTAATACTAGCGTTTACATGCATTGATTGACAGCTGTGAGCTCTGCCCCTTTCTGGCCCTCTCTGATTGGTTAGAAGAGGCTTGCTCAGAAATTTGAGAAGGCAGTGTGTCCGCCCTGCTGCCAGGCTGTGCCTATTACAGAGAAAATAGAGACAGTGTTCAATTGGTAAACTTTCATTCAATTAATTCCAGTTAATTGCTGGCGTAACCTTGAAACTCTTTTAGTCAGTCCATTCACGGAAAATGCAAATAAGTGAATAAGTAAGCATACAATTCAACATATGTGGCAAATAAAGTTCCCATTAATAAATGAATAATAAATGAATATTTATTCAGGTTTAAATTGAGCATTCAAGTCTGACTTTTTTCCCTAAACTGTCAAATATGGAAATGTCTCTCTCTCTAAAGTTTTACCTCTTATTCCTAATATACCTTTGGAACATCCACCAACTAGTGTCTAATAATCACTAATGTCTATGAGAGCCTGAACAAGTATAACTTAGCCTTAAGAAGAAGAGAGGCTACTGTGTGAAATAATGCAATAATAAACATTGTTACATTGCACCCGCTTCTTTCTGTGGCTTATCTGAGATCATTCTAGCTGAGAGGTTACGGTTTACATTGATGTGCAGGTAGCAGCTGAGCACTGTTTGTGTTTGTGTACTCATTCACATCACATGCACCAGTACTGCGTCTGCATGTGTTTCTTTGTAGTTTCATTGTGTCTGCCTTTATATGTGTGTGTGTGTGTGTGTGTTTATCAGAGCAGCAGGCTCACACCTGAGCGATGCGACAAGAGTGTGTGTCTGACAGGCCTTTTAACCCAGAGCAGCCAGAGAGAACACAGCCCTCCATGTAACCTGTCATGTGTATAAAGCCAAACAGGTGTGATACGCCTCCCAGACTGATCTGAGTCCTCATCCCTTCCTGTGGCCCTCTTTGTGATGCTCCGTATGATCACCACAGAGGCCTGAGATCAGTTGGGCCCCTCAGAACCAGCTGAGACTGCACAACATCCTGTACGCTGTCAGTCAGAGGCAGGCAGAGTTGAGCTGTCAGTCAGACCGCTGCTGGGATTTTCCAGCCTCGGGGAGGGAAGATGAGGCCACGAGCTACAGACAAAGATCATGTTACATTCCCAACAGCTGCTGCACAGCAAAACTCTCATTGTAAAAGCTCTTAAGTTATGATTTCACAGAGGGGACTGGTGGAATGGAGAGGGGACTAAGGTTGGTCTAATCCAATTACACAGATCTCAATACTATTCCAATACCACTTAACGGACTGAAGGATGGATGCCTCTGGGCTACTCCCTGCCTGATGGATACACACCCAGCACTCCACTGCGTTGGTTATTGAGATCGTTGCAGGGTCAAACAATGGAGACAAGGCAGGGGAGTGAAGGAACGAGGCCTGGTTGAATATAGTAATAATAATGTTTTTGATGTTTTCAAACTGCACATCAGTAGTGTAACAAATTTTTTCCCTAACTTAAAAACACCGTCTTTTTCATTTCTCTTATCTGCCTTTCCCTTCATTTGTTTGTCTGTTGCTTTATGAACAAGGGACATGAGTTAGTAGATTGATCCATTGCTTTTGTGTCCCACCATTTAAAACCATTCACTGTGTCAGGGTGTGTGACATCAAAACAAAAAATAATTTAAGCGTGAAAATTCATTCTTGACCTTAATAACATCTCTAGATACCTACATATTATTAAAATTAAGACGTGCTGGTTGGCAGATTTTCCAATGTGTTTCCAGTCTGTATGCTAAGCTAAGCTAACCACCTCCACTTTCTCACTTGGTGAGAAAGTGAATTAACGTTATTCCCAGAATACAGTTCTGTTCCTTTATCATACGCTCCATTTTTCAACTCTTTGCCTTGCAACCAAATCACACCTTCTTCCACAGCAGATGGAGTTTGCTCACGGACAAAGGTGAGTTGTTTGCATGATGAATACTGAGCTATCTCCGTGACAACTGAGCAAACTCTGTCCGCTGAGGAAGACCATGATATGTGGTTGCAAGCTCTTGAAGACAGCAGCAAGTGGACCGTGAGTGAACATTGGCCAGCTTTTTCACATTTAAGAGATAAGAGATTTAAGAGATTTAAGAGATAAGATATTATAAAAAGAACTTAAAATATAAGTAGCGTGGCAGAGTGTGTGCAGCAAAGGATCATTTTAATATATTGAGTAAAACGTCATTTTTTTCCACAGTAAGCTGAGCCTCCTTTGTAGCTACAGCAAACAAACCTAGGCTGATGATACGTTGCTTTGTTGTGAGAGAGATTGAAAACCACAAATGGAAAATGACAAGTAGGCCCGTTTGATTGGAGGGGAATGGAAAGTGAACTGGAGAAGATGGTGGACAGTGGGCGGGCTCGTCTCTCTCAGAAATGACGGAGATGCTCTGTGACTTCACAGTCATGCTGATAGTGATTGTGAGAGATTGCAGGAGAGCACAGACCGGACACTGTGCGGGGACAGCAAAAGTGTGCTTGACAGAATTAATCAATCAGACCGCACGGGCCTCCGTCTCCTCCTGACCATGGAAACCAAGACGACGCAGCCGGGTCAGGGATGGGGAGGGACGGGCCGCTCCGAGTCATCTGTCATCACACTACATCCATTAATAATTGACTAAGACAGTGACTCTCACGCGTGGCACGCACAGCCAACTTGCATGCTGGAAGGAGTGTGAGCACGCACGTGTTGGCACAGGTGCGAACATTTGGAGCTACTCACTTGTGAACTTAGCAGCCTGCTCACACTGAGCTGACCTGCAGTGTGGTGAAATTTTTTACGTTGCTCGGAGAAGACATCTGAAAAAAACCACACCATGATTTCCACTGAAGAAATAGAGGGAATTGGAGCAGACACTGAGCATTTATCAAACTGTAAGATGGTAGCAGCAGGTTGGCGGTCGTGAACTTGCACATGCTCAGCTCAGAATTACTGTCACAGAATATCCAACCCTCACGAGCACCGGAGAATTGGCTGCTTTATATGAAGTAGCTTCACTTTGAGTTCACTCCCTGTTTCCTCTGGGGAAGTGTAGCTTTGAAGAAGCGGGGTGAGAGGGAACACCGGGTTGATGAGGTGCTGGCTTCCAAAAATCTATCATGACAAAAAAGGGAGGTGAAGCTGCTCACCCACTTCTTGCCCCAGTGCGTATTTATTAGGATAAAGAGCCGTGTTTCAACAAAACTGTCAGAGAAATGTAGCTTTGATCTTCCGGCAGTTTGATGAATAATGAAAAGGCAGTAACTGTGCACTTGTTCATTTTAACGATAAGTCATACTTCATACACTTATTTGTTTATTGTGGGCCAAAAAGCAACAGCAACAAGAAATCAACTGTTTAATTATTGTTAGTGTTGTAACGCTGGGAGTGTAACCACCTCCTTGGAGTTTGTGTTTGATGACTTGAGTCGTCATCCCAGCGAGATCTCAGACGCCTCAGTGACTGGCTTTAATTGAACAGGCATCCAGCACAAATAACCAATTTATAACAGCTAAATTTAGCCCTCAGCCTGTTAAAGGGCCACCAGCCCTAAAAACGAGGCTCCTGCTATCACACCACTGTGAGGCTGTTGTGAGTAGTTAGAGCTGTCACTCGGTTCTGGATTGGCCCTCAGTGGTAGTGTACTGTGGTGGAGTGTACTAGAGCTGGAGGATTAGTGAAGTGAAGCTCTCCTTTGCCTGATTTGGGTCTGGTTACTGATTTGAATACGGCTGCTGATGACTCGTTTCAATCAGTTATTCAGTGCTGTTCTGTGTTGTATGTTGCCTGCAGTGCAACATATCGATAAATACTCCACACATCCTTGAAAGGAGATTTAAAAAAATGTCGCCATGCTTTCGAAATCACTCGAAACACTTGAATTCTAAGTTTTTGTCATTCCCAACAGCAGCAGTACGACAGCAGCTGGTGCGCCCGCAATGAATTACACCACCGGCAGCAAGTGATTATGTCCCTCCTGTTGGCGTGAAGTGATGACAAATGAAGGAGTTGTCTTCCACTTTGAGAGGGAATGAGATTTCCCTGCAGCCTCGCTCCCCTCACACCTCATTCGGGGGCGACATTTAAGTGAATTTTTACGAGAGTATATGAAAGTATGTATGGCGTGATCATTATTTGAACGTTAGACATGGTCTTCCACCATAGTTTATTTGTTTAAAGGTATATTTGATTTAATAATAATCAAACAATAAACACTTAATTTTCAAGAAAATGTCCACAGACACAAAGTATACCTGTGTGTCCTTATACCCTTGCAGTTGACTGTCCTCTTCTAACCCATTATATTTCTGATGTCAGTGGTTAACGTCTAACCTTGCCCTCATCGTAGCTTTAAAACTTGATCCTCACACTTACTGTTAACCTCCCTCTGGCACAACAGGCCACTCAGTAATAGTGAGCACCCTTCGGTATGGCTTGTGTTCATTTAGGGAGCTTAATGAATTACAAGGGCTTTATAATGAGTGTGTCTTGGCAGTCTTGTGGGGAGGTCAGATGGTTTGAATAACTAATGAACCCAATCACCAGCCAGAACTTTAACATGCATGAGACATTGTGTATATGCTGTTGTAGGAGACATGGCTACATATTACAACCCCATCCCTCTCACCACCTCCAGCGCGACCACCGCAATAACGTGAAAAAACTAAATTAAAGAGGAGCCTCTAACAAAGTAATTTGGTTTTCCATTTCCTGTAGGCCTTTGGAGAGGCAGTTATAACTCTCAGGTCCCATCAGGGTAGAACAGAGGAAGTAGGCCGAGCTCTACTTGGGTAAAAATAGAAGAGGAAACTTTACAACTCGCAGTGTGCACTGATCGGCAAAAACATAAATTTAATTTTTGTCAGTGTAGTTCAGAGAGGCTCCAGATACGTACTCTTCTCAAGCCTTGGGCTGCTCCTTCAACCTTTTGTTTTGAAGGATGTTTTTGGCATTCCTTGAACAATTGTAAATGTTTGAAAAGCAGTGAAAAGTTTATTTGAGATGTTTAAAACATTTAAATTTTTAATGTTAGAAATGGCTTTGTAGTGTTCTCAGCAGACGGGGGGAATTATTGACGAACAAACATACAAGCGTTGATGAACAAACAGCATTAGGACTGTATTTAATATCTGACCTTTATATTGTGAAAATGAGAGTGAATGGTCTTATACTTAGACAACCTTCAAAAAAAGTAGATACTGTGTACTAAGAGGCTACAGCTGCTCTATGAAGCTTTATTATGACACAGTGGTGTATTTGGCTTTATGCTTACACACTAAAATTAAGCATCATCTTAGTTTATCATGATGACATTTGTTAATTAATACTAAACAGAAAGCACAGCTGAGGCTGATGGGATTGTGAGATCTGCAAGTATTTGGTCATAAACCCAAGAACTGGACAAAAAGATTTTGACCTGATGATGGTGCTATGTGACACATAGATAACCTAAGTTATTACAAATCATCCAATGGGGACCACAAATGTATCTATCATATGTAATGTTTTATCAATCAATAGTTATAATCAATGGTTATTCAACAGTTGTGGAGATATTTCACTCAAAACCACAAATGTCAATGCTGTGGTGGCGCTAGAGGAAAAGGTCATTAGTATTCATTCCCTAGGCAACATGAATGTATGTACTAAATTTTATGACAATCCATCCAGTTGTTGTTGAGGTATTTCCGTCTGGACCAAATTGGAGGACCAGGCAGACAGACATTACCATCCCTAAAGCCAAACCACTAGCATGGCTAAAAACTTCATTTATCTTCCTTCACCCAAGGACTAGAAGCATTAGTTGGTCCACTTTCTCAGAAATAGACACACTAATTGTGCATATGTACACGGAGGTAGACACACTCCAACACATGGATGTGCACGCGCACACACATGCACAAATCACATATCTCCTCCCATAATCTCCTCCCAAATCCCCTGGCCCCTGTCATTCAGATCTATGAACTTCCATTAGCAACCATCTGTTACAACCTGCAGCAAAGCTATTACGCTTCATACACACACACGCACACACACACACACACACACACACACACACACACACGTATGAATGGACACACATAACTCGCTCAATGTAAGGCCGGCAAACTTCTTCTAAGCCTTGAGAGAATTTGCTGAAGTGTCGCCTGTTTAACCTTCAAAGGGGAAGTCACCCGTACACACCTGCGATAGCGTCACTATGCTGCCGCCGACCGGAGATGCGTCAGAAGGTCAGCAGCCCCCCATGCACACGCAGCCTGACACACAGAATGGGAAGTCACACTCACACACAGAGATAGGTCGCAGCATTGTGTTGTAAAAGCAGATTGTTGTATCTCCAGATTATTCTATCTATAGTATTGGGTCATTCTATCTTTCCCACTGATAAAAGGTCACAACATCCCACCCACTGCTTCTTGGCAACATTTCACATTAGACAAAATGTCAGAACCTGATCTGCTTCATGCCAGTACACCGCCTCCAGCACTTTTCTTCACATCTTCAATGCACACATTTATTTTAGCTGTGAGTGTACCATTTTCAGCTCCATTTGAATGTTCTGCGTTCCCTTTTTTTTTTCTTCTTCTAAACAAATGTCAGTGTACTGCAGAAGATTTGTATTTTCTTTTTTGCCGTGTCCCTACCTCGCACAAAATCATTCATTTGAGTGACAATATAGATTCCAGGCAGGAAGTGAGGGGGGGTTGGGGGGTGGAGGGGGGCTGGGGATGGGGTGGGGGCGGGGTGGGGGGTGGGGAGGGTTGATTCAGCATCTAATTATCCAACTTCTTCTTGAATGGAAAAAATGCTTTCTGTGTTTAAGCAACTTGTTCACGTAGCAGTAGCATCTGCTTCACTCCTTCATTTCCCCATCAGCGAGAGACAAATGAATAGAAATGACTGCTGCTTTGTGCTTTTATGCAGCCGTCTCTCTCCAAGCTGCATAAAACATATATTTCTAGTCTCCCATGTGCGATTTTGTATCTGCAGAGAGAGGAGAGAAAAGGAGAGACAGAGACACTTGAATCAGGAATCGTTGTGCTAAAACGCAGACATTTTTTTTCCTTTTTTTTTTTCAATTGCAAGGCAGCACTCTTGTCTGTTCGTTGTTTTCTTTCCTAGAGGGCACAACTGAAAGATCACTTTTATGAAAAAGGCTTTTGAAAAAAGCCTCAGCAATCAAAAAGAAAATACATGTTATACTTCTGTGTGGTGAAAAAAAATGAAATAAGCACTGTGTAAAATAGTGCCTTGTTCGAATAGAAAATTGTATTTTCAAAGACAAAATGGCACAGTGTGGCCATTTACATTTCCTACTGAGACCTTTTGTAGAATGGCAATTTATCTTTTTTTTATTATTATTTATTGTGTCTTCATGGTTGCTGTTCCAAGCGTCCACCCCATCTCCACTCCCCCAGCCCCCACCCTATCAGATCACTCCACCTCCACTACCTCCTTTTCATCCCGGCGATTATCCGCCAGCTCCCTCTTATCACCATCATCAGGTGAGAGGCCATATAGCAAAATGGTTCCCATGGTGGGAAGGTAATGTTTAAACTTTTGTGGATACAGACCCCAAAGATGGAGGACGAAGACTCTTTAGTCCCTTTTTTTTTTTTTTTTTTTTAATTAATCCAGTACTAAATATTGCTGTGTTGCATAAAGATCTATGTGATAGTAACTTGCAAATGAATTTAAGATTTTTAAAGTTTATTTGGTTTCAGTAATAGAAATAATTGTGCTGTTTTTCAATGAGACCTGATCATATGTTGGAGGCTGGATGTTGCTCGCAGGCCAAGTAGTTGTGAGGTAAATAATCCCTATCTCTGATGGCTGGCCTAATATGCAAAGCCTGACTCTGACCCTGGGAAGCCGTGCTTTAATTCCAGTGTGATGGAGAGTCGGGTTCTGCTTGAGCGAGTCCCTTCTTTTATTCCTTGTGGAATGGACAAGGCAAATAATGGGCTTGTGTCCTGAAAAGGAGCTGTTAGTTCCTGACAGACCATTGATTGGAAGAACAGGAGCTGTTTTCACAGTATGGTGCTCTTACATAACCAGATTCACACATGCACGCGCACTCACAGTAGCACCAAATTTATGTAAATCTAACAAATGACTCCTAGACAGTATTTTATGTTTTGGGCACAGAAATCTCTACTGCAGGGCATACACACAGACAAATCATTTTTTATTGAATTGAAGTTCAAGTATAAACCTCATGACAGTGTAGTAAAACCCTGAATGCAGGAAGTTCATGTATACACGGACATACATGTACAACATGCATACCAGAAACCAGGTCACCCAGAGAAATTCAGGTTAGGGCAAGAACTTGGAGGGTAAAAAACCTTGGTTTACATGCAAATGTTAAGTCAGTTAGTCAGGCCTCTCCCTATCTTCTACCATATTTTTTAAGTGTATTTATAATAATTAATAATTAGGTCTTTGTTGTTTTAGATCAGCCGCAGTGAGATGTCAAACTCTGTAGCGAGGGAAGGGAGCAGTTTTGTGTTTGAATTTGAGTCAGTTTTCAGATATAATCATTTTTGATACCGAGGTGCACCGCCACATGTAATAATATTTCCTTTCATCTAGCTGCACTGCTCTCTCAGTGATGTGTTCCCTGCCTGAGGTCTCTGTCATCAACATACACTCAACTAAACCCTGAGTTGCACATATGAGTTACACATGCATGTAGATTCACCAAAATAATCAGGCTTGACCAGCAGCAACCTAGATGTTTTAATGGGGATTCTCTGAGCCCATAACCTAATTGGAGAAGCAGGTTTTCATGCTTAAGAAGAATACTGCAGAAACACAGTGACAGGTTTAATAATTGGAGAAGATGCTGCTTGCTGCATAGATTTGAGTAATCTGATTTGCAAAAGGCATTTTTTTGTTTGTCCTAAAAAAACAAAACAAAACACAAGAGCCATTGGTTTGATGCTTTCACAAATCGCAGCTTTAGTCATGTAGAGGAATGAATGGCCTTGTAATTACTGCATTGTGAGCGTTTTCAGTAAAATGTAGTGGTGCACTGTTTACAACTGACAAATCCAACACACAAAAAAAGGGAAAATGCTTAAAGTGAACTTGAGTAGCTAATGTTGGTTTGCTCCAGATCACCTGGCTTTTCTGGAAAACTGTGCCAGTGAGGAGTGAAAAAAAATGCCCGGAGTAATATGAAAGATCTATTCTTTGCAGAGCAAACAGAGCTTTGGCACTTAAGCTCAGCCACACGAGAATGATCCAAGAGATCAACTTCACTGGACCACCACAGTTCTTCAAGAACAGCTCAGTTTCGCCAGAAATAGTTAGTGTCTTATTGTTCCGCCTGTGCTTCAGCAGCTGGATGGACTTAGACAATTATAAGTGATATTCAGAGAAGCTGTTTGCCCGCTCTATAGGTGCCTTCACCGGTGCTATTGTATAATTTTGCAGCGGCGGGACTGCAGGAAATGAAAAGTTTCACTTTACGCAAAAGACAAAAAAAAAAAAAGGATGAGTGTGATGTTTGAGTTTGAGAAGAGGAGAGGTCATGCAGCTCCTATTGCTCACAGGAGGAATGACATTACTTTGTTTCTACCTGGGCTGGTGTTGACTCTGTTTAAAAATTCTCATCATGGTTAATGTACACAATCCCTACCACTTGTCCCCGCAGAGTTTGGACGCTCACGCAGAGAGGCCAAGGGAATCAGAGGTCGGCTTGCCTTTATTTTGCACTTCCATCAGAGCAAGCAGTTAATCTTTGCTCGGCCCCAGCTTATCTGGGCGCCTGCCACCCAAGCCCTGCCCAGGGAGAAAGGCATCACATGGCTCAGCCTTCTCCTCCCTCCCCTCAGCTCAGTTCTCCTTGGCTGACTGGGGGAGGTGGCTGCAGATTGAATTATTCTCTCCGTTCCATTTCTTCCAAGTTTGCATTCATTTGCACTGTGCTGTCACTTCTCTTCTGTTGTGTTTGTTTCTTAAGTGAAAGCCGTTCAGAGTCTGTCTCAGCTTGTTGCGTTGTCTCATATCACTTGTGGCATTGGGGCTGCAATAGTGGCCATGCAAAAAAATAAACGAAAAGAAAACGGGACTTTTATTGGTGTTAGTGCAGATTTGTAGAAGCAAATTCCCAGAGCTTCCCTGCCGGCACGTTTTACACATGCTGTGTGTTTGTGTGCATGTGTGCGTGCCAAGGTTCCCACAGGTTTTTCACACATTACATTCAGTGACTTTTTGGTGACTTGTATGGTGATGTTTATCAGCTTTTTAATGCACCTTTTGGGATAAGACTGAATCTAATGATTATTTTCATTCCAACTGAAAATAATCTGTTGATTATTAACCTGATTATTAACCTCACATGTGTGCATCGTGTTTGGACAATTTAAAGACTCTTCTACTGAAGTTAAATTAGTCTCTGGTGTATGCTTCACTCCTCAGGAGGAGTTTTGAGTGTACACTGTCCAACTTCTGGCTCACCTGGCTCTTCTTTGCAGCCCGTTGCCCCTCCCCCTCTTCCTTCTCTTCCTCATCCATGATTTCTGCCCCACTGTCTTGAGCTCTGACAGCCTGTCATAACTCTGTCAGCCTGTTATAGCCTGTCATAACATAATGACCTAACACTTTTCATGATTGGCAGGTGTTTTTCCTTACAGGCCAATGAAGTAGGGTAAAGGAGATGATGTGGTTTGATGCCCAGTTACCTTGTTTCTTCACTGACTGACAGGTGGCTCCCCAAACTACACAAAGAGAAGGCCTGCTTGTTTGTTTATCGCCCTTTTTATTCATCCTGCGCTTGAAAAACTGTACAGCAGCTGTCGGCTATAGCTTTGGCTCATTGGAAGCAGTGACCAGGGGGATGGGACACTGTCTTCCTCTGCTGGATGAGTGACAGGAGAAGGGCGTAGGAATGGGAAAAGAAGGAAAGGGAAGATAGGAGCTTGCCCAGAGGCAGCGGTGGAGCGTTGAGGTGCTGAGGTGGGGGGTGGGGGGGGTGGGGGGGGGGGGGGGGGTTACGCTTCAGAGAGACAGTCGAGGAGAATCTCAAATATTGACCTTGGAAAACCACCTCTATGATAATAATTATCTCACTCTGGCCCCTTCTCGTTCTCTACTCTCTTGCCTGTTTTACTGTCTTTCTCCTGTTCCTCATGTCTCTCTCCTTTTTGTGTATGTGTGTGCGTGTATCTGTGTGTGTGTGTGTGTGTGTGTGTGTGTGTGTGTGTGTGTGTGTGTGTGTGTGTGTCCTTTGCTCTTGTAATCTTAGCGACCTCAGATAAAAGCAACCTGGCTCTTTTTCTTCTCTTTGATACACATTAATCCCTATCATTGATTACAAGCTCAGGTTCAGCTTATCACAATAAGCCTCTACCATTTGACCCCCCCCCCCCATCCCATACTGTATGGTTTATAATACCAACACCCATACATTACACTCATGCACTCAAGGGGTATGAGGTTTAGTTCCACAAGTGTGTGTGTATGTTCAACAAACTAAAAACAGCATTGTTACAAAACTGGTTACTGGGCTTTTCCAAATGAATGGTAAATAATAATAAAAATCCAAAATGTCTTGTTTATTGCAGTATTACACTAGTGCCGTTTAAAAGCACATTTAGTTTTCATTAATATCTCATTCTTTATGATGTGTGTGTGTGTGTGTGTGTGTGTGTGTGTGTGTGTGTGTGTGTGTGTGTGTGTATATATATATATATATATATATATATATATATATATATATATATATATATATATATATATATATATATATATATATGTATTGCACTGTCCTATTCTAACTCATCTTCGAATGATAATCAGTTCTAGGATCTTTAAGAAGAATATTCGCCATAAACTCTAGATATAGAATTTTTTAAACTCGAAAAAGTGCAGCGGACTTAAAGAAGGTTTTTCCAACCATGGTTCTTGTCTGAAATACTCCTCTCAGGCTGCAGGTACAACATCCACCAATCAGGGGGTAGGACAAAAAAAGCTCTTTGTAGCCTGAGAGACAAAACACAGGGCAAAGAAAAGCCCACAAAGCAGTTGATGCTACTTGGGAAGTTTAACTGCTGAGAACAGAAGAAAGCAACCTAGACAGCTTATCAACATTTTTATAACCTCCCTCTCTTCTCTCAACTGAAGACAGTAAGGAGACATCGTATAGAGGAATCAAACTAAGTTCATAGTGGTGGTAGTGGTGGTTGGGTTTTGGGGGGTTGGAAAAGTGGAAATTATGCCTTATATACACTTAACTAAATCTCCTTCACAAATAAAATCCTTGCTCTCACTGTCTGACAAAACCTGGAAAGTTTAGGTAAAACTTCATGCGCACTGTACACAGGTGTTTCAGTGTAAAGCTCTAATCTAATACTGTTACTGTATTACGGTGCATGATAATGACATATTTTAGAGGCATGGTTCATTTTATTCTCACCCTGTTTTGAAACCTGGCTCGCAGCGCTACCATTTTAGATGACACTGTGGTGCTGCTTCTTAAAGACAGCCACAGCGAAGTATGCTGAGTGAAGGCGGAGGAGTACATCTATTCATTTAAATTGGTGCTAATGGCAGACTATTTAAAAGTCAATTAATTGCCAGGGGCCAAATGCACAGTGGCAGTTAATGCTGTCACAATGCTGAGTAGTAATTGGATGTGGTGAGGGGATGTGCCTGTGTGTGTGTGTGTGTGTGTGTGCTAGTGTGTATTCCTCTTGTCTGAAACTGGGTGGCCACCTACTGTACCTCCAAAAGCTCTCAACAAAAGGACTGTCTCCTGTAGATGATATTTGTCACAAGGCAGAGCATCATGGGAGAACAGCATAATAGTCTGGATTTGGTTTGTGGTGTCGTTTGTGGAGATGTATCCATCCACATGCTTTGATGTAACATGTTTGTTTTCAATTTTCAGTCGCTTTCACTTTGTTTTCTTTGACTACGCACTATTATTTCTGAAATCAACTTTTGAAACCCTTGTCTGTTTCCCTATTTGTTTTTCTCAGTTTGACATCACTACCCCCATCTCCATTCTCTCTCACCTTTTCATCCTCTCCCTCACTTTATCATCCTCTTCATGGCAGAGAGAGAGAGAGAGGCAGAGAGGGCCTGAGATCGATGTTGGGCCTGCGCACACAGAGACCGGCAGCTGGCTGAATCGGAGTGATCGATCAGGCACAGAGCATTTACTCTGCCAGACTGCTGGGCCTTTGTGGATGGAGATTATTTCTAAATTATTACAGGAGGCAGATGCTTGTCAGATGATGCTCTCTGTCAAGGTTATACTGCTTCACTGCTGCCTAGCTCTCTCCTTCTCACTTTCTCCCTCACACTTTTGCTTTCTTCATCTTCTTAAAATTGTCTACTTTCCCTCCTTTTATCGTTATCGTCTGCAAAGGTTCTTCCTCACAGCTCTTTGATTTTACGTAGCTGCCTTTCTTGCAGGTTGTTTTCCTAACAGCAGATATGTTTAGCATGATGTAGGTGAGGTTAAAGTCGTACAGTGTATTCTGCTCAAGTAATGAGAAACTGAAAATGCCATCTAGTAAATTGACTTTATACACGCAGATAGAATGGGCTCCGCAGTATAATCTTTGACCAATGTTAGTCTATAATGGTGCTGAATATATAGCAGGCTGCTGTGTGTTTGAAGCTTTCTTGAAAATGAGTTTGTTCTGTCTGGAACAATTTAAATGAGGTATTTTCATTCTCTGCCCTTCAACAACACTGAGCGCCCGTGTTCTTTAAAAAACAGATGCATGTTGATAGCCTTTGTGCATCTTTGTGCTGGGTGGGTGCCGTATGTGTGTGTGCGCACGTGTTATGAAGTGGATAAGCCTGTGCATGCGTGCGCGTGTTTAAAACTGATAATTCAAGTCTGAGACGTCTTGAATGTGTGCGTTTGCACCCTTGTTAGGCTGATTAGATTTGCTAACGTTCTTGTATGCCCTGGGCTCTACCTCTTGTCGTCTCATTCATTTACCCTCAGCACTGTTTTAGTAGTATGATCATATATTCTCATGGTCAGCATAAATTAGCCCAATTCTTCTGTTAATTTCACACGACATGACATATCACAGTCACTGCCGTTGGGATTCAGTTTTTCTATCTACAATCCTCCATCCAGATTTAGTTTCTTTAGAACGTCTAATATCCCTTTATTCTGGCAGTGTATTAATGTATGTTGATGTATTCTGTAAAAAAAAAACAAAAAAAACAAAAACAGAAAGTTCTGCCAGTTTCTATGAAAAGGAACAAGCTGACCCTCCTGTGTTTTATCCATAATCAGTTGAGAACATCAATTTCAGTGTAATCTTCTCATGTCCAGCACATGGATGTGTCTGATGTGTGTTTAGCCAAGCAGTAGCAGTAGTTACCATCTGTTTCCAATTAAATATTGCGCATGTTTCAAAAAACAGAATATATGAATAATCTTTTTTTTAAGATATTTTTTGGGGCATTTTTTGCCTTTATTGACAGGACAGTAGAGAGTGACAGGAAAGGGGCAGAGAGAGAGGGGGAATGACACGCAGGAAAGAGTCAGACCGGTCAGGAGTCGAGCCAGCGCTCGCCTGCTGAGAGCATCTGCTCATGTGGTACGCGCCCTAACCACTCCGCCATCAGGCCGCCTCTATATGAATACTCTTAACAGGACATTTAAAGCCTCTGGACAGTAAAGCCCAGCCTGACAAGTGTCCTAGATGGATTTGAACCAGGGACAAGGCAGTTATATGGTATGCATCTTAGACCCAATGCCTAACTGGATACCTCTTTTTTTTATTATGGGTGACTGATGGAATTTAATAGTCACTACTGCAGTGCAGTTATGTATTTGAATAATTTGTTTTCATTTTCTCTTTATTGAGCTCAATTACTGCACAAATTTAAATTGCTGGCCTTGTTGTGTGAAAAGTGAGAAATTAGCTTTCCAACAGCCCCAAAAATGTCTTATTTACATGTTTATCTTGTTAGCTAGCAAGAGTCATCAGTACAGCTTTGACTCAGCTGGGTTGTGTTTCTGTTAAGTTTTAACAATTTGCAGCCTGACTGTGTGATGACAGCACTTACACCATGCTGTGTGCAGTCTCTGCATGTGTGTGAACTGAAAATGATATAGACAGCATGGGAGTTGTTGACAGGCATTTCTTTGCAGTGGTAATTAGTTACTACTTATGTACAGTGCCTGTCTTAAAGGCAAGGTAGACTAAACACATCAGTGATGATATTAAAACGTATGTCCTCATCTGACTCTAGATAAGAAAAAAAGGCCTATTTCAAAATCTTCCTCAATATGTAGCAGACATGTTTATACAATCTGTGGTAGTTACTGTCTAAACATCCACGATGGCTCCAGACTATATAGTATGATATAACTACATGCAGTTTGTACTTGGATCATGCTGAACTCAAGATGATATTTCACAAATGAAATATAAAAACACATAAAACATTCACTCTAGTGTATCGGCACCTCAGAAAGTACAGACACACTCTAACCACATCTGACAGAGATGAAAAGAAAGCTCTGGGATTATTTTCTTAGACAGGACGGGGAGGGAACAAATCAGCATCAGAAGATTTTAAAATGAGAACGAAGGATTGAGCGCAGAGTAAGTCATTACACCTTTTGTCCTTTTTTTCATAACTGTCCCTTTTTTATTCTATTGGCTGTTTTTACATGTGTGCCCATATTGAGTATCCTACACTACGTTATCATCAGTCAGAGCAGTTGTGAATTCTGAGCATCATCCACGTCCTTTGTTAAGTATTCAGAGAATCATCTCTCGTTGACCGAGGAGAATAGACCTTATGAGGACGAGGCACAACAGACTGATCAAACATTTACATTGTTAGACTGATGTTGTTTGCATTAATATATGAAACCTGGTAGCAAGCTAGTTACTCTCCACACAATGAAAACAGTCTCCTTCATTTCTTAGTCAAAAGGCTTATTCACTTAAAAGTCTGACAGATTATCATTTGAAATTCCACCATCCTGTACCTGCAAACTGAAACTGATTATAGCTGCATCTAATATAGTTTTTGCCAACAGAAGTTTAATATTCACATTGGATTTACAGAAACACTAGATGAGTGACGAATTCAAGGAAAAACCTCAATAAATGAAGTGGAGAAACGTAACCTATGCAGCTGCTTCCATACGAGTGTATTGCATGGTACAATTAATCCATCCAATCATGCTGTGTGGCAGGTATAAAAATGCTGAACAGGCCCAGTTGATACTGATTTTGTATCAAAGAGGGTTCATTGTTGGGGCAAAGATGCCAGAAGTGACTAAAGTGACATCTGGATTTAGATCTATGGGTTAGACATCAGTTAATAGGGTCAGAGAGTTTTGGTCAACAGCAGACAATTTATGACGATGCATTGTGCATTAGTGCAATATGTATGAAAAACTCCTCCTCGGTTAAATGAGAATGTCAGTGCAGGTCATGCTGAGACTGTGTCAGCAAGAACAGTCTGTCCACAATTACATAGACAGGGATATCATAGTAAGGTTGCTGTGCAAACCTGTAGAATATCTCTTAGCAAAACACAGGACAGACACTCCTGAGGTATGTTGCATTTCAGGCTAGATTAATAATAATAAATAATAAATGTTGTCTTTGGTCACTTTACATATCCAATTCGTGTTAATCCTTTTCTTAAAGTTTGTGTATTATAAATCCTCCTGACTGATCACCAAGAGAAATGGCTTGTTAGTATTGTTAATCTGACTTTGAAATTATATTGTTGGTCAAATAATTAAAATGGTTCCACATATTAATTCTGCTTAACACCCAAATTGAACAACAAACCCCTCATTACAGAGATGAATGCACATTTGAGAATTCAGTGGTGCAAAAAGCACCGGTCTACAGAGAGGTGGGAAAAAGTGATGTGGTCAGATGAGTCATCCTTTACTATATTCTTGACAAGTAGGCGAGTGCATGTGTGGTATATTCAAAGACAATGGCACAGGACCCAATGCTCGGCCCCTATAGTGAGGGGATCCGGTCTGTTATGCTGTAGAGGGCATTTTGCTGACATGGTTTGTGTCTGCTTGGCTCCTTAGAGGGAAGAGCCCTGAAAATCAATACAAAGTTGTTCTGAGTGGTCACCTTTATCCTGTGATGACACATTGCTTTTCTGATGGGAGTGGTCTCTTCCAGGGTGACAGTGCCCCCATCTCTAGGGCATGAGCGGTCACTGAGTGGTTTGTTGACCATGGAAATAATGTGAATGGTATGCTATGGCATTTGTAGATCTCAACCCAGTTGAAAACCTGAGGGAGAATTTGCACAGATGTCCAAAACAGCACTCTCCACCACCATCATCAAAACACCAGAAGAAGTAATATCTTTTGAAAGATTGGTGTCCATCTGTCTAGTAGAGTTCAAAGACTTGTAGAATCGATGAAGGCACATGGTCACCCACCACCTTACTAAGACGCTTTATGTAGATTTTTCCTTTCATTTGACACCAGTCTGTAAACCTGAATACCTCATGGGGCTGAGATACGTTTGGATGACTGAACATGATACATTTAGTGAACAACATACATAAGAATTTTAGAAGTCTGATTATTATACATGTTGATGTATAGTAATCAGACAGTGAGGTAGTAAAAGCAAGTAAGTACAAGCGGATCACAGCAGAAATGCTAATTAAGTGTGTGACGTGTTGAATTGTAAGTGTGTGCTAATATCATACGACCAGTTACTTGTGATTACACAAACCATCTTTCTGTGTTTTCTTTCTCCACGGTAAACCGTAGGTATTTTAATGCCAGGGCACTTAGCTCCGTTTCGCTCTCGTTGAAAAGATCTCTTCTGGGAGAGAGAGAGAGACAGTATGGTGGGAAGGAGCGGTGGAGGTGGGGGTGACAGAGAAATGAAGGAGAGATGAAGCCTGGATGGGGAGAGAGAGCGGGTGATGAGAAGAAGGGAAGTGAGAGGGATTAATTGTTCACCCAGGAGAGGGAGATAACATCAGATGTTTAAAAGCCGCCACAACTAATCCTGTCATTTCTTGGACCAGAATAATGAAAATGGAGAAATGATATCTCTTGGAGAACTGGAAACCGAGCTAATCTGTATGCCTGTAACGAGCACGTTTGTGATTGCTAAATGGTCTACAGATTATGGTATATTTCTAGTTGCGTGGTGTCATCTTCCAGTGTGATTACGGCTAAAAAATGTGCTTTTATTGGATGTTTTACCTCATTGTGTATTTCCTCTTTGACTCATTATATGTATATAATTTTTAGAGATATACTGTGTTTATTGTAACATAATTGGATAGGTGAAGCATTGCGCTTTTACCTTATGCAACATGTTTTAGTCCATTAACTGCAAATCACATATTTTTTAACATTACTCCTGACAATTTCCAAAAGCATACCGTATGATTTCAGACTGATTGCCTGTTTTTCAGCAGCTATTTCCATCAATTTCATGACAGTATGGAAATCAAGTTACATGGACAGACATACACTGTAGGTTAAATACTCATATTGCACAAATTGTGCCATTATTATCATCATTTTTTTCATCTTATCACTGCTGTGAAAGAGCATGGCATTCAGCAACTACAGTATGTTGTGTCAAAGTAAACCCAATGAGACGAACAATAAACAAACGTGGACATCAAGAAAAAGGAATAGTGTGAATTTTGTCATTGAAACAGGCAGTCCTCCAGTTTGATGTTGATGTTGCAGTATTATGACAAAGGTGACAAAACATTTACTGTTGTGGTTTATCTCAGGCAAGTCTCTCGAACTTCATTCCATAACTGAAATGTAAGTCACCTAAGTCAGTATTAAAACATACGGTAAACTAATTTATAGAATACACAGTTTATAGCTAATGGGCTAAAACATTCAAAACCATCTGTACGGTCCTTTAAAATCTAGAGTCAACTCCTGATGTTCTGTATGGGGCCAGCTCTCTGTCCTACTTCTGCATGTGTTTGCTCTTCTATCCAAGTGGCTCTCTTTCTTCCTCTGTGACCCACACCTGCCGTTCTCTCCATCATCTCTTCCACCCTTTGGTGCCACGGCACTCCCCGTCCTCCCCTGTCATATCTGTCATAGGCATTCAGTTGCCGGTGTTGCTCTAGGCTTCAAATTTAATTTGGTTTCAATCTGCTGTAATTGCTTTGAGAGACGGCCGTGTCTGCATGTTTTTCCTCTCCTCTGTCTGCTGGAAAACTAGATGGATAGGGTGTGTGTATGTGTGCGCAAGCGTTAAGTGTGTCTATGTACATGGATGAATGTGACTGAAGGTGTGTACTCGTGTGCACATGTGTGTAAATCCTGAACAAATGCGCGGCCACACACTGTCAATGATACACTTTGTCAAACCCCAGCTGCTGTCACTGGACTCTATGTCGCTTTGAACGCTTTTGTCAGACACCATACACGTTCTCTTTGTAGCCGAAAAGTTGCAGGGAGGGTAGGGAGCAAGGTAAATCTGCAAGACATCACAAAATATCTTTTGGAAACACATCATGACCTTTTAGTTGAATAATAAACCCTCTTATATAAGCCCTGAATGTGTAACTCTCTCTCATTATTCTACCAGCAATCTAAAGTAAGAGGGAGGGTGATTGAAGTAAAGGGCAAAAAACAGACAGACAAAAAAAAAAAATAAACTGTTTGCCCTTGAACTGCAGACGGTGCTGTGGTGAGGCGAGGTGAGAGGGAGGGTGCTACACTGATGGACTGAGATAATATTGGTATGGCTTTGTGTTTTAAAAAATCCCCTCCTCTCGTGGTTTTTCGTCTTTTTCCCTCTGCCTCTATTGTGTCCTGGCCAAGTCACATACATATATAAATATACCTATACATATACATATACATATACATATACATATAAACGGCGCATATATATCACTCTCACCTCTGATCAAGGAGACGTTTGCCCTGCATCTTGATGCTGTATTTGCTCTGCTCCTCCCCACCCAACCTGCTGAGAAGGCGGAAGAAACAAGCAGGTCATGCAGGCAATCATACACACCTGTTAACAGATGTACAGACTAAAAGAGCAGTCATTTGCTCTGTTTCTCTCTGGTGGAATGTCATTGGGCTTCTTTTATTTGACTTATTTATTTTTAGCTATCGCTGGTTCCAGACAATGGGTATGCAATTTTCTCCTTCTCACTCACCTGCAAGGCCAATGCCTGAGTAAACAAGACGTCTGAATCTTTTTTTTTTTTTTTTTGTAAATGGCGCCTTTAGGCCCCCTTCCTTCCTCCCTCACTCTGTCCCAGTTGTCTGGTTGATGCCAGCAACAGAAGGAAAGGCTGGGCAGCAGTTTGGGCATGCCTGTGACTATCTGTCAAACAATAGACAGTGAGCCCAACCAGCCAGATACTCACATGTCACTGAGCTAATCCTGGCCCCATCGACACACTGCTCTGCCTGCACGCTCACCCTGAGCCCCCTGCTGGCCCCTGCATGTAGGACACTTGGCTACCTGTGAGCAGTCGATGCTGCAGATCTGTGTGGTATTGACTCACTGTGATGTCCCTGGCGTGACCTTGTTTGACCTTTACATCCTTTAAATTAGTGCTGGGTATGTGCATCGTGACCTGTGTATATACACGTGGTTTTGCATTCATGTGCGCCTGTGAGTAAATGATGTGATCAAGCTGTTTGTAGCATTTATCCCATAGGAGCTTTAATTGAATTTATAGTAGTAATTGCTCCAGTGAATGATAATGTTTAGTACAATGGTCTTTGGCCTCGTTCTGTGGTAAGATGAGTCTGCCACTTAGCTTCAAAGGCTCTGAGGTTTAATGAGTGAAATGCATATTATTTTGAATATAAAGTATCTCAGATGAAAGAAAAAAGTGCCCCAATTAGTAGAGAATTAACATTGTTTTTAATGGAGATACATCAGCGGTCAGTAATATATTAGATTAGCTCATTCGCTCCTGTGACATTGCTTCTAACATAATCGTACTTTGATTATATCCGTATTATAAACTTAGAAGTAGACTGATTAGTACACAAGAGCTTATGATCAAGGTCGATTATTTTCAGTGTAGCTCTGAAGAACCATTGTGAGGGAGCAGAGAGCTGCTGTATTGTTCCAATGTAAAGACAGCTGGTTTTTTTTTTGTTTTTTTTTTGTCTCATTGAACTATACAGACCACAATGCTGGCAATTGTGGAAATATGTTGTTTCTGTGGGCCTGTGTTGAGTGTAGAAAAGCTGCTGTTTGATTTTGAAAAGCTGGTGAGATGATGATGATGATGATGATGATGATGATGATGATGATGATGCTGCTGCTGCTATGGGTAGGTGACAGCTCGCGTCTTCCAGATCGGGTCTCCGTGGAAACAGCAGAGTGGAGCTGGAAATATGTCGCGATGAGTGGGGAAATGCAAAAGAAAGTGTTAACATTTCTGTTGTGAAGGGGGGAGATTATAAGGGGGGGGCGGGGCACAAAGGCAGGGATTATCTCAGCACATGCTACAATAGCACTACACACAGCCTCTGCAAATGGGCCTGCCACAGGGTGCTTTGGATCACAGAACAAAGACAGGGTCTCCCACCCATCCATGCAGATCCTCTGTCAGAGTTAGCTAATAAGGACTACAATACCCAGCTGCCAGTAGCAAACCAGCCAGGGACCTGGAATTAAGGGTCATTATTTCTCCTCATTATGGACTATTGCATTGTTTGACCACTCTGAAGAGGAAAGTCTATTCCTATTATCGCTGTCCTCCTTCCAGTACTTTGAAATTGGATGTTTTTGTCGTTTCAGTCACTCTACAGAGAGGAATGTGTAATAATGCAGGCAATAAAAACATGTCATAAGTCTTCAAGCTTCTTTCCATTTCACCCCGCGTTACCGATGAGTTCTGCAGTCTGTGAAGTCAATTTAACTGTTTTGAAGTTGGTTTGTGACTGTGTTGTTGGAATTAATATGGCGTTAGAAGACGGAGTAAGTTTGAGGGCAGTAAACTGAGACAGATGGAGAGAAATGGAGTACAGCATACGATGGCTGGATAAAACAGCCAAGCGAAGAGGAGAGATAAAAGGATGGTGTGAGAAGGAAAGGTGGTGGTGGTGGTGGGGGGGGGGGTGCCAGCGAGGGTGTGAGGCGAAGTGAAAGTGAGTTTGTCTGTGATGTTTTAAAATTCTGGAGTGGAAAGTCCCTCCATCTGTTATTGTGGGACGGTTCTGACTCAGTGATTTCTATGATTGGCCTTAATCCCGGCCGAGTGGAGAAGACAGAATGAAGAGCTTAAAGCAGACTGCTCTCACTCTGACAGGCTCCACTGGCTGCTGCTGCTGCTGCTGCTGCTGCTGCTGCTGCTGCTGCTGCTGCTGCTACTGCTGGGGTTCACTGGCACACTCAGTCTGCTGCCGCCTAATGGATTAACGGCTGCATGACACTACACCTCTCTTCACTACTACAGCACATTGAGCAGCTTTTAAGGCCATGACACAGCAGTGACATTTTGATATAATATAAATTTGTCAGCAGCCGTGACACACAGCGGTTTTCACTCAAATTTTAAAGCTCCTTGTGTTCTCTGTGATGATCGTGTCCTCATATGTCACCATACACCATGGGAGCTGTACAGCCCACAGATGGATCATGTCCTTTACACTGTCTCTAAGTATACAAAGCATTTGCTGATGTGTCCTCGTGATCCTGTATGTGTCAGTAGATATAGTAAAGATGTAGTTTGCAGTAATGCTGCATCTGAATATGTAATTCAACAATGTGGGAAGGACCCTTAAGAAAGCTGTTCTATATTTAGACATCTTTTTTCAAAGAGCTTAGTGGCTCACCATTATGATTGTCACCGTTCACAGCAGCCAATCATTGGAAAATTTACTAAGGGTCTTCCCTCGCTGTATCAGTCGCACTGAGAAGGTTAAGTGACCTCAGCAGAGTCATTTCACAGTCTTTTGGTCCCCAAGGTGACTTAAGCGCTCCCAGGAACCGAGCTGAGGGGGTCATTTGGAACATGTTAAGTACCTTGATTCAAGGCTGCAATCACACGTACAGACCGTGTCGTGTTTTCTCAAGTGCCCTCTCGCTCAAACACACACTTTTTAGCGCTGTTTTAGAGTGTCCCTCCAGATCACACAGACGACAATGTGGTATGTCGAGTGCCCTTTAAGTTAATGCTCAGTGGAAGGGCCTAACAGGCTGCTGCAACCACACAAGCGGCCTGGTGTGGAGTTGGCGCTCACCACAGCATGACGCTGTCCATCCCTGGTGTGCTGTCATTCCCCTCGAAATAACATGACTTTGAGTGATTAAACTGCTCCCCTCTGGAACAGAGCAAACTGAACAGTTATGAATATTAAAGATCCTAATCGTCTCATGCTGAGCTTTTCCTTTTTTTTTTTTTTTCTGTGTTTTTATTCTATAACTTCACAGTGAGGGACCACGGCTTTTTCAGCGGCAGGGTTCTTCGACAGCGGAGACATCACCAAGCTGCACAGCCTGCTCCTTGGCTGTTTGTAAAAGTATACTGTCATCTGCACCATTATGTACATGTGTTTGCATACATGACAGACTCCATTGTGTGTTGTTTCAGGTTGCAGACCTTGTGGAGGCACTTCACATGCCACTATCCATTACAGAGTTGTGTTTATGGTTCTTGACCTTGCCTGAAGGCATGGTGACAAATGGCCCAACATGTGATGCATTGTGTGTCAAGGTTACAAAGGCAGTAACATTGGAGGCCCGTGCTCATGTTGTCGACTCGCCTGGTGTCTTTGTGCCTGTATGCTGTAGTGTTATTTGCTGTGTTGTGTGGGCCTGTAGTGAGCTTATCTGTGCTGTACTGTGCTGATCTCACTATGCTCATCCAGTACTCTAAGCTGCTTGGGCTCCAGCCACCAGCATAGATGATATATCCCTGCCCCCCTCCTTCCCACATCTTTCACTCTGATTCATTGGCTGTTTGTGTTGCCCATCCATCTGGGCCAACACAGAGGAAGGGAAGACACATGAAGACACATGGCTGTTTTGGAGCACAGGGACTGCATTAAGCTGCTAGGGAAGAGATAGGGTCCCAGAGAAATGGTGGCCTACTGGGGGCCGAGGGAGGAAGAATACAGAGGGAGAGGCAGCTGGAGAAACTGAGCTGAAAAAAAAAAAAAAAAAACGTGGGCTACTCAGGGGGGAGACAAATGGATTTTCTAAATGGACAGAGTAGAGATTCTTACTGACAGATTTAATCCTGAGAAAAAGACTGAGCCAAGAGGATGAAAGGGTAGTTAGATCACAGATCATGACAGAGAGTTCAGGGTGAAAAGGAAACTCTTCTGCAAATACAACTTATTTTCTGTGCCCTCAAAGATATCATGCATATTAATAAAAAAAAAGAAAAACAGTTGCTGTGAAAAAGAGTAACATCATATGGCTCTAATTTTCAGGATAACCTCAGATGAGGCAAATGCAGTGAGATTATTGTTCAGCTGCTCTGTGTTTATCCCTAATTGAAAAATGTAGAGTTGATAATTTCACCGAGAGATTACCACTGTGGCGCTGCCCTTTAGCATGGCTGACCCTCTTTAACAGAAAGCCACGCAATTACTGTCTTTTCTAATGGACTCTTGGTAATAATTTCAATGCGCTAATTAGATCTGCATTTCATTGTTTCATTTTCCTTTTGTCTCATTAGGAAATGAATGAAATCTTATTATTGTTATTTAAGGCTTGTTCAGGTGATTAAAAGCACAATGCAAACACATAAAGACACAGAGGACTCAAACTGATCCACATTTCCTGCTATTATGTGCCGCAAATTAGGTTAGTGACATCACATTATGTACATACTTTAAACCATTATGCTCAATGAATGTCCCTATACGATATTTGTAAGAGCCCAGACTGATATTCTCTGCCTGGGATATGTGTGTGTGTCTGTTGAGAGGAGGTGGAGCAGCAATGTGAGTCTGCTGAGATGAGGTGGGCGGGGCTTGTAATAGGAATGGGACATCTTTCACTATGATGAAAGTTTATGTCTTGTGTGTTTTTGGTAGATAAAAAGCCCCCTGTGGTTGGGGAGCGGGGAGCCTTCAGTGTGGCTCCACAAATGAATGAGCTCTAAATAGGGCTGGTCATTTTAGAGCCCTGGGACTAAATGGCCAATCACACTATTCTGGGGCAGGAACTAGATCGCCCCCTAGAGGCCTGGGGAAACCTAGATACTGAGGCAAGAGAGGGAGGGAGGGATACACTGTGGGGAAAAGGAGACACTCCAAGGCTTCACCATATTTACCACTTGGATGACTTCCTATATGAGAGGCCTATATACAGTAAGCTTCTTCAGAGATAAGCCTAAGCTACGTCATGGTAAATGATGTTAGACTATTAAAGCAAATTTTCATGACAACATCAGAGGGTAGTGGTGTTTTTGATACTAGCTGGATATGTTAGTTTAGTTTATTTTCATAAAGCAGTAACTAACACTCTGTCTATCGACACACTATCATTGTGATTGTGTCAGAAACAACTTGACAGCAGCTTCAACTATGAATTTTAATAACAGCAAACATTACCATTCTAGCTAATATCTACTTCTTATCTATAAGGAAGGACAAATATCTTGTTAGCTTGTTGGCAAAGCAAACATCCACCAGGGAAAAGTGCACACAGCTTAAAGACAAAAAACTGACCTGCATGTAAAGATCAGTCAGTATGGATTTGGACTAGTGTGGATCTACCTAAGTACCACAGATAATAATGATCGGTGCCTTGGCTTACTACTAGCACAAGTCTGTTTACCTTATGTCTCATACCTCTGCTCAGCTGTTACTCAGACAAACATATATTTACACTAATATCACTATAGCAATATTTAACTTCACTTTTGTATTTATGATGATAAAAATTCTCTGATGTTGATGCACGTGTCTGGGATTTTTAAGGTTATTGATCAATAAAGTCACTGTTTTTTTAAGTTAAAAAAAGCACATATATCCATTAAATCAATTCATGGCTTCTAACAGCGTTAAGAGCTTAGTAGGTTCACCAATAGGATGTGCACAAACAGTTTTTTGATGGACCATCTTGTTGGGTTTGGTGCTCACTAATCCTCTGAATGTATCTGTTGATTTACAGCTGTACTGGCTTTTGTAGGGAACAAGGTCACAGTGTCTGTCTCTGTCTCACACACATATATCCCACTGACTCCTGACACTTACACTGCTGCTTTTGTGTTTCCTTGTAGAAACTGGCCAAGGAGGCGGAGCAGCTTCAGAAGGAGCATGTATGGCAAGACGGTGTGACGGTAAAGTAGGACACCCGCTCTTATCTCTCTGTCTCCAAGACCTCTTCTGTTGTTTGTTTTTTTTCACTTTCCTTTTTCAGGCAAACTGGCTAATCTTCCCTTCATCTGCCCCTTCCCATCTGTTTTCCAGTTTCCCCTCAGTTTAAGCTGTTTTACTTGTAATCCTTTAATGACAATGTGATCAGCATCACAGAGACAATGTGGAAAAACAACAATATACACAAAGTGTACGCACGTGTGCACACACACTATAAATGCTTACTTTTCGGATTTGTTATTTCCATGGGCTTCAGTATTATCCAAGAGCTTTCCGTCCGTTTTGTTTCAGAGGACACAGCAAGTTGGACATTTCATTCTCTGGTAACTGACCTTTAAAACACTAGAAATCTGCTCTTGAAATCTAAAAAAAGGAGAAATGGTATTACTCTGGTTTATGTGTTTGTCTGTGTGTGTTTGTGAGCCACCGTGCTCCACTGACTCTCAAATTTGCAAACACTGAAATTCCCCATGAACATGCATGCATACTGATGCACACACACACACGCACACACACACACACACACACACAAACATACATAGCCTCACCCGACAGATACACATGCACATTCCCTACTGTCATATTCTCTGTCTCCAGGGAGACGAGCTCGCTGTCATGGTACACTTCCCACAAATGGATTTTTAACCCCGCGCCTCCTGGGGGATATTTGAGAAAAGGCTTTAACTGATTTAAAACGAATAATTATGAGCCCTACTTCCCTGCAAAGTCCATTTTTATTCATGGTTGCTTACACTCTGAAGCTGTAGTCTTGGGGTGGCTGGGCTGTACCCACCCCTCCCTCCCTCCCTGCTGGTCTGGGGGAGGGAGCTGCAGTGCGGCTGTCCCTTCATCGAAGGTATGGGGGGGCCGGGGCGGGGGGGTGAGGCCTGCCCCTCCCTGCCTGACTCCGATGCACCTCAATCGGATGTGTAGCCATGCAGGACATGGAGCCTAGGTCACAGTGACCACACACAGCACACCTGTTCATAAGTAGCTGCGTCCAACATGGCATCAATACTTCCTCAAGTGGAAAAGCCAGCTCTCTTTTAATCCAGCCATACTCATCCCACCCCTCTCTCCCTCTGTTTCTACTCTCTCCTGTTTCTAGCTCTCCCTATGTCCATTCACCAGCCTCATTTCCACACTTATCCTCACAACCTCCGTCACATTCATATACCTCTTTTCTTATCTGGATGTGTCTTTAATCAGGCATGAAAACAGTTGGAATATATCATACTGTTGCAAATACTGCAAATGAATCCTAATGGTGCTCCTTTATTAATAATGCATTGGAGCTGATTTCATTTGCCTTTATTATTAGGCCAGGTAATGAATCTCAGCAGGGGCGACTGTGAAACCATTAAAAAAACTCACAAAGTGGTGGAAGCAAGGGGGAGGAGGGGGGCTAGATATGCCACATTCTTGCAAGAAGATTTTTCCTGTTTGTAGATTTGTGCTTCCCTAATTTCTCTTTGGGTGAACACTCTGCTGACTGACACTCTAATTAGATTAAGGCTGCATGCTCTTTGGGCATATTAGGAGAAATGCGTCGCATCTTAAAGAGCAGTCTGTCAAATGAAGAGAAAAGGTGTTTATGCATGAGAGACAGTGCGTTTTGATAGAATTTGGGAGTGTAAGTGTGTGTGTGTGTGTGTGTGTGTGTGTGTGTGTGTGTGTGTTGCTCCGGTGTATGTTGGAAAAGCATAATGTGCTTGTTTGTGTTTGTCAGCGAGCGGGTATTTATTTGTATGTGTTTATTAACTGCAGGTTCTGTACCTGGCCCAGCCCATCTGCTTGCCTCGCCAAACTGGTGACATCATAGAAACTCAATGATACGCCTGTTCCTCATAGCGGCTGCCATCGCAGCTGTTACTGTAGCAATGGGAGGACCTCACTCTTTCTCTCTCTCCCTCTCTTCCTCGCACACACATTCAAGTCTTTTCCTGGTCCAACTGCAGAGCCAGTTTTCTGACCATCCCGACTGCTGGACATTACGGATGTCAAAATGTTGATCGTAACAACTGTTGTGATGGTCGTTCAGGGTTTTAAATCCATTGGAATGTAATGGTGTGTGAAATAGACATTAAAGTGTTGGATTGCCGGTGATTTCTCAAGGTCAGGTGCCCATCCCTCTGCGACACTCGACTATTGTGTTGGCAAGAAAGTCATCCCAAGGCAACTCAGTCATTTCACTGCTGCTTTGCAATTCTCATAGGGAGGAGGGAGAACCAGCAACTTCAGAGCCAAAAACCAAAACTCTTTTTTGTTTTGTAAACAGAAAATTGGGAGCCAGTGAGCAGAGTACTACTTAACCTATCTGGATCGCAACAGCATATAGTTCAATTTTCATTTTTCTATTTCAGAATGAGTTCATGGAAAAATCCTGGGTCCTATGGTTTGACCCACTCAACGGATGTGTATATATGCAGTGTTTAGGAGGTCATTTAAATGTTGCTTTTCCACAGAGAAAGTCAAAGCGTATTTCTCTGGGTGATTTTTCAAAACATTGTTGAAGTACTTTACTGCTTTTAATTGTTTTCTTCCCAGAATGCCACTGCATTCAAGTAATAGAGAATTTTAAGATAGATTTATAGCAACAAAGTCCAGCTTGGCTCAACAGTCAAATTTTATTTTTATTTTTATTTATTTTTTTTTTACAGAAACACATTTAACATAGACATTTTATACAAAACTGCTGTGACATAGTCAGCCAAAAAAAAAATACTGAATGCAAAATAGAGTCTAAGGCTCCGGCTAAAGAAATTTTTAGTTGACTAATATTCAGATGTTTTGTTTGATTGATTGATTAGTTGTTAAGTATTAGTTGAAAAGTCATTAAAATTATTGCATTAATGTCCTTTTAAAGATTGAATGCACTCATGCAGACCAATCTTTTAAAATGTAGTACTTGTAAAAGTGCACAGCATAGTCCTTAAGTTATAACTGTTAACTAACAAAGGACAATTAACATGACTAAAAGTCAACAAAAAAAACAAACAAAAAAAAAAATACAAGGACTTAGAGAACTAAGAGAGTTTGCACCGGCAGCACCGAAATAATGGCTCAGCCTCTGAGTCTAGACACAGTGTAGTTGGTCTGAAATGAAATACTGGCCTTGAAAAAAATGTTGCTTCTTTATACAGTGGACAAAACCTACATTATTTGACTGCACAGTTAGTTAAATACTGAAATGAAAGTTTGTGAGACAGTCTGACAGCTAAATTCTCAGGTAAGTCAGATGCTATTTATTTTTGTGGACATCACTTCTGTTTCATTGCACCAGTTGTGCTAGGTGCTAATTTTTTCAGAAAATAGTATTATGGTGGAGAAAACTTCACCAGACTAGTCTCATGCTTCATATGCCATCAGTGATATCTCCTGTAATTACGTATGACGTGCTATTCTGAGATGTATTATGCCAATTTAATATATTGTGACACATTTGAGGTTTGAGTTGCTAAAATGTAGTTTTGATATCTGAAATAAATGTTTTCAGTAGTCATGTATGAAGTGTGCATATCTCTTAATGTAAATCTAGTTAAATATGATAAAATGGCTTGGTGTCATCTGCAATGCCATTATAGATACAGTATCATAAATGAATTCTGATCAGTAAAGATACATTTGAAGATATCTTGAACTATTGCGATGACTTATCACAATGTAATTAGGAGTCCATAATGTATTTGTAGATATATTGTGGGTTCCTGGTGTTAAAGTGGGTTGTCATGTTGGCAGGAGCTTTTTTAAAGTTTTACAATTTTCTGTCCTAAACCAGAAAAAAAACCCCAAAGAACTCTGATGCTTCTTTTATGCCTCTGTCTCTGCATGCAGTTTTAACATTTGATAAATGGTGACCTCTGCCTAGTTTAGCTCAGCTCATGTCTGTGTGTGGTTCAGAGTGTATGACTAATGCTTAGGCTTAAATATTTTGTAATAGTTAGCCTACAGTTAACAAATCTTTTCACAAGGACAACCAAACTATTATATAATCATCAGAACTACTCTTCCCATGGCATGTATACATTATTTAACTGACTATATTTTTTATAAATATTTTTTATGAGTGAAATTAGGTGACTTCAGCAACATGTGAGTTAACAAAGTGTTGTTTATTTTGAACCGTAATCCGTCCTCGGAAAACTTTAAAGCACTTATAATCAATAATTTTGTAATAACAATGGATCAAATGACTGCTTAATGTGAATGGGGTCACTTGCAGAGAATTATCATCTGACTCTGCAGTTCCCCTCAGCCCTATGTTAGCCTCTTTCAGCTCACTGTTTTGGTTTTCTATCCTGCAACTCTTTCTGTGTATTTTTTCCAGTCTGATGGCTTTTCTAGCGTCATTTTGTGCGTCAGCAGGCAGCTGTTCTCAGTGAAAAAAGCTCTGTAAACTAGCTGGTGAACATAGGGAACCATTTAACTGCTAAAGAGCAAGTTATTTCCCTCAGGAGGGACTGAAAACAGAGGTAAAAGGAGAGCGGATATTAGACTTAATTCACCAGGTGGCCAGAAACACGTCTGCAAATAAATACTAATATTGCTTTGTGTCTACCGGATGTGGAAATGGGCAACTGTTAAACTTCTAAAAAGTTCACTATATCAACTAGCTGCCCCCAAGTGGCCAAAAGAAAAAGATTTATTTGTCTATCTTTATCCATTATTGATCCTATAAACATCCACTGAATAAGATAAGATTGGATAATCCCACCCTCTGAACTGCAAAGAGAGACATAAAAATAACATAAAACAAGTTTTGTTAGTCACAGCAAGTTGTCAAACTTGTAGAAATGCCCCAGAACCAACCTGCTAATAGTTTCCTCGATCAATAATATATTACCAGCACCATTATTATCAGTCAGTTGTTCAAATACTCATCTCCCATCATTGACGACTGCTGATGATGACCACTGTTGCTGAGCTGAGGGAGGGTTGACACAAAGTGCAACACATTGGAACAGAGACACAAGATTGGATGAAAAAAAAAAAGGACGGAGATTGTGGAGATTGGAGGAAGACATGTACTTTCCATCAGATTGTGATGTGGCAGCTGCTGTACGTTTGAAATGCATTAGTGCTAATAGCTGTGCCATTAGGGGCGAGGGAGAGAGAGAGAGAGAGAGGCACTCTGTTGATGGGTTGCCATGATGAAACCAGGGAGAGGGGGGTGACAAAGAGAGGCACAGAGGGAGAGAGAGAGGTGTAAGTGAGAAAGCAAGTGAGCGAGGGAAGAAGGTATAAGAGATGGAGAAAACGGGAAACAGAGATGGAGCCATCTTCCAGGCCATTTACTGCAATCATCACTCTCTAATCAATCAAGCCAATCTCTCCTTTTCTTTCTCTTCTTCTCCCTCTGCCTCTTTCTCTCCTCAGCTCCACTCAGCCACCCACTCTCATAAAGCATAACACAGTGGTATTCATGTGACCTCATTCCTCTTCTCCACGCATGTATGTTCATCTGTATCCTTGTAATACCTACACAAAATATTCATGCAGCACATAGCCTGCAGTGTTCGCCCTTCAGGTCTAATAGTCTTAACTATTCTGAATCATCTTTTGCCAATTCTTTGAATTCGATTCTGTACATTTTCTCATTTATTTCATTGGGAATCAATGGTAGCTGCAGTTTGTTGATATTTCAGCTGCATTTACTGCCCCCCAGAGGTGTAGCATGACCTTAAGTGGTAGGGGTGAAAGTTGCAAGGGTTTGTTCACTTGACCAAGCTAGGCTCCTTTCATAATGCCTCTATTTGAGATAATTGGCCCTTCAGAGGAAATGAGTGAAAATCATTGTGGCAACTCTCAGCCCAGCCCTCGAAGCTACCAGCTCCATTAGCCACAGAATACATTAGTCTTATAAAAGCTGCCATGGACAGATTCAAGCTCAGATTCTGGTGAAATAGACGCAAATGAAGGGAGGCTTCACTCTGGCTTTGTTTCATCACTCTATTCTCTTATTTCTGCTCTTTTTTGTTGCCAAACCACCATTTTCATCTAACCAGGGAGCAATGGACCATTTGTCCAAGCGCATGCATTTTAGTATTTGTTAGCAAATCTTTTCCTGTGGAACTGTGAAACTGGTCCTTCTCCCTACTGTCAATAGCTTGGCTGAACCAATTGGAGATATATGCATGGAGCAATAATTAGTAAGCTAAGTGTTGTATATGCAAGTGATGATTTTCTTTTTTTGCACAGTTTATACATCATGTTGTGCTGATTTTGTCTGTGCTGTATTTCCTGAGCTGCATATCCCTGCCTTCCTCAATTTGAAAGTTAGATGCAGACCTTCTAGGGCAAAAAAAGAAAAAAAAAGTAAAAAAAAACAGATTTTGTCTTGTGTCAGCACCACAACCACCAAAACTCAAAAGGATCTCCATAGCAGAGGCCTGAGAGCGGGAGGAGGGGGGAATATAGCAATGTGAGCCCTTTTAAATGCACACTGCTTATTTCAAACACTGATAAGCATAACCACATTGTATAATCACAAATAAACTGTATCTATTTTCATTGTGAGCAGTTTTATTTTTTTCTTCCTTATGGCTGCAGTGAGACAGAGTGCTCGGAGCCTGCCGAGCACGTAATGGAACTCATAAACAGTGTTATCACTGAATCCTGAGCCATGGAACGGACTTCCATCTGCTCGCCACTGGAAGGGAAAGAAATGAGGAGGGGCTATGTGGAAAAAAAAAATTCCTACAGTCTCTCTTCCCTATTAAATGTATCTGATTAGGTGGGTAAACTAGACCGATCTTTACTTGTACTCGCCACTTCGATGCATCTATAATTGATGCTAACACACACACATACACACACACCAACCAAAGGAAAGCAGGCGATTCATGCTTGGAGCGTCTGTGTGGATCAAGCCACATTAGGCAATTGATCAGTTAGTATTTTGTCAATATAGACTTCACCTTAAACTCCCATTTTGACTGTAGCTTCTCCCTCCTCCTGAGCTCTCCCATCCCTCTGTTGTCTCCTCTCTTTGTGCCTTCTCTCACTTTCTTTCAACTGCTGCTCAGCTCACAGCTTTGATCAGGCTTGTGGTTGCTGTGGTGACCCAACAGTTTGGTAATTTCAGCTCCTTGATTGCAGACCGATGTAATTTGTTTAAGTGGTACTCTCCAAGGTAGAAATGTACTTTGCTTTTTTTTTTTCTCTCCTGCTCCAACTCTTTTCTCTCTACCTCTGCTTCTGTGTTTTTTTGGGGGGGGTTTTTTTCCACATCTCATCTCATGGTGAAGTCTAAGATGGCTCAGAATGAAAGAAGCACTAAAGTATGACGCTACGATAAAAAAGAACACAGAGAAAGAGAAAAGTTCAGGTGTGTCAGTAAGCCTTCAGTCAGCAGGAGTTTGGCCAACTGTGATGCAGCGTGTTAGCCAGGAGGGAGGGTTGAGAGAGTAGCCCCCATGTCTAAATCCCACTGATCGATCCCTCTGGCTGACAGGAGATGGGAATCAATAGTCAGAGAAATCCAGTGAGCCACACTGCAGACCTTGATTTTCCCATTTCAACACATGACCAACACCCATGAAATGTTATTTTAAAGGGTAAACCTGCTGCCTCTTGGCCCTTCTGGGCTAAGAAAAGAGAAGTAAAAATAGACTGATGGCACTCAGCATAGTTTTCTGTACTTGAATATGTTCTATTTTTGAATGTAGACATTGACATATGTTGTCTCAGAGCTTAAGTAGGAGATTAACTCATTCATTGATAGAAAACTGTTCTTTCTTCTCCCTCTGTTTTTTGCCATGCCTTTGATTATAGAGCTGACAGTGGAGAGATGACAGAAATTTAGGGGAGCGCGAGATGGGAAATAACATGACAACAACAATAACTGTGGTCCCCAAATGGACTTGAAACAGGGATGCTGCAGTTCATGATGTGTGCTTTAAATCTTTAGGCCACCAGGGCACTCTGATCACAACAGTTTTTAGTAACTGATGAATTGTTGAAGTCAGTAATGATGTAAAAATGCTAAACACTGGTTGGTTCCAGTTTGATATGATCATATTGCTATAATTATAAATTGAATATCTATGGGTTTTGAACAGCTGGTTTGGATTAAAGAAGCAGTTTGAAGACATCATCATGGCTCTGGTGATTGGCATTTTTCATTATTATCGGACCTTTTATCGACTAAATCAAGGCATGTGTGCAAGGAAGCTATACAGTTTCTGTCTGATGTTTTTCTCTGGGACGATGTAGAGTCTGCCAAGGTGTGGCTGAGGAGAGATGCCTGTTAAGGTTTTAGTGTTTGCTCGGTGTATTCTGTCCCTGCTGTCCTTGGTGCCTGTCTGCAGATATCTTAAAGTAGGCGCCCCTTTGTCATTTGAATGTTCAAATCATCATGAGGGACAGCAAGGCATCTGATGGAAATGATTACGGGGTCGAAAATAACAGGTTTCCCTTGGCCAGCGTTGATTGTTGATTGGCCACTCTCAGTCAGCCTGTAAGGAGGGGGTGGCGACTTTTCAGGACTCTAAGGACTAACAATGGTAAAATGGCTGAAAAACATCAGTGAAATGAAAAGCTGTATTCAATGCTCCAAGAAAAATAGATCCTAGAAACATTTTGCTCAGATAAGTGGAACGCCGGTGTCATACCAAGCTGCAGTGCAATTGGAGAGGGACGTCCAGACTGAGCACCAGATTGCTTGTGATTGGTCACCCCATGCTGTAAAAAAAAAAAAAAAAGAAGTAAAAAACTGCATCTGCTTTATCAAATCCCTCTGGATTCCAATGATAGCATTAATATTGCCATGGCCTGTTTATCTCATTTGTCTTTATTTGGTGTTACAGCACCTCTTTCCTGCATGCCCTCTGATGATCAGATTGGGGGCTTGTTTGGGAGGTGTTGGCATGCATGTGTCATGTTGGATAGGCGTTTTATCTGGCACTGTGTCCATGCAGTGTGGTGATGCTATCAGCGTTAAAACCTGCTCCTCAATGGAGCCCTGTCAGCCAACAATGGAGAGCAGCATTACCCAGAGTGCAGCAGGACAAAGCCTTCTTTCCTTATCGCAGGGGCTGGAATATTCACAGACTGATTTAACCGCTTTTACCAAGGGGAAGTGTCAGCCTCTGAAAGAAAGAGACAGCACAGCAGAGATGGGAGAGAGAGAGGGAGGGTGGGACAGAAGAAAAAAATTAGGATTTTGTGACCTGCAGGATGTTTACAAAGAGAGATTTAAAGAACAGAAATTGTAGATTCATGGCCGAAATTGGGGGCATGAAATATAACCATGGAATACGTAACCTTAATACTTTTTAAATTAAGTATTTTTAATGTCTCAATAATCAAGACTTCTCTCATCTTCAACTGTTCTCTCTGCTTCTCTCCTCCCTCTCTCCTTCTTCTATCTCTTGGTTTGCTGCCTATCTTTGTGAGAGTCTTTGAAGTGAGGGTGTAGTTAGGAGGGGGCATGGTGCTCTGTCTGAAGAGGAGCAAGACATTGATGAGATGTGCATGGAGAATGTCATTCACTTTGCTGAATTTGCACTGTGTATTGGAGCTTTAATCTGGGGGCACATTTGTTTATTGGCATACAAATGAACATCTGCATGGAGCTATGCTTGGACGCCATGGTCTCAGCAGCTCCCTAATCACTTAAAAGCCTGGAGATGCAGAGCATGCCAATGAGAGAGCGAGGGAGAGGGAGGCAGCCCCGCCCAAGGCCTCCGTCATGCACTCCTTTATCTGAGTTTCACTCCAGCTCACTAGGTCTCTCCCTCCCTCTCTCGCTCTCTCTTTCTTCCAGGCCAACAGTTTAATTTCCAGTTTGCTGGTTGACTCTTTATTGACTTGACATTATAAAGAGGCATTTTTTGAAACCTTCAGTGGTTAAGTCAACAGCTACATTTTTCAGACCAGACACCTCAAACAGCGCGTCTGCATTTATTTGGAAAGTGATGTGACAGTGTAACAAATGGTTTCTTTCAGGACAGGGAGACTTGGGGGGGAAGGCTTTAATATCTCCCAAGTATCAACTACAACAACCTATGTACAAAGATGCTGATACTCTTATATTATTGGATACGTTGCAGTTGATTGTGGGGAGTTTGTTTGTTTCTTTTTTAAAGACTTTTCTATATCCATATTTATATTGTATTAATCCAAGATCGTTTTGTTGAGTTTAACCAATACCCATGTTTTTTTTGTTGGCTCTTCATTGCTCCTGTAGCTGCAGAATGATGATGGAGATCATGAAAATGATTAGCACACAGGGTAGTTGTAAAATTCAGGTCTTTAGCTAATCAAGTGTTTGCTGTGAGTTGTTTATTCAACTTTGTGGATATTTTTACATCATGTATTGCATTCCAATATTTATCCACCCTCACTGATGTGAATGTAGTGGATAGAATAGTAGTAACCCCTCTCAGTAAAAGACAATGCAGTTCAACAGCACCACAAACTACAGCCCCCAAAATACACTGATGATGAGCCAAAACATTAGAGCCACTCACAGAGGAAGTGAATAAAGGTGTTAGTACAAGGAGCAGGAATTTTGTCCACATATTGTGTTTTCCCATTTCTGTGAATAGGCAGTATACCTGCGCCCACTTGGGATTTAACATCCCCTGAACCATCCACCATAGAACAAGCTTTCATACATATTTCATTCACAGGCAACCTCTGCAATTCAAGATCAAAGTGGTTAAAGGGTTTTTAGATCTCTGACAAATTTCTACATGTCTATGATTAATTTACATCCGTTTTAAAATCATATTTCATGAGCTCACCTTTCCACCTCGTACAAACCTGTGGGCCATATAAACTACAGCAAATGAGCTGAATAAATTAGTTTTTCACAGTGTATTGCGATTTCATTCTGACATCTCTCCTTTTAGTATGAATGCCCTTGTGTATGTTTTTCCTTTACATTGCCTTCTGCAGAAGAAATTAGACGTCAGTCATTTCTTACTGGAAACACTTAAATCGTAATGCAGTTGTGTGTCGTAGGCGCAAGGCGGAGTCAAAGTATGTGCTCAGCCTGAAAAACTGCATTCCCCTACTTATAGCAGACCTAGTGTGTATCCAGTTTGAATGTCTAGAGTTCATACCGTTTGACATCCAGAGATGGGATGTGGGGACATGGTGGAAATTTGGAGACAAATGGAGAGACAGGTAGAGACAAGTGGAGCGACTGAATGGAGGAGATAAGAAAAGAAGTTAGAATCTGTAGCTCCGTTGCAGATTTACTTCAAACTTTATAAAAGCAGTTCTTCTCTGCAGCCGAATCACATTGTTTAGTTTGTAGGCTTTTGCGCCGGCGACAGAAGCGGCTGAAGGACTTATGTTTTCAGGTTGTCCATCCTTCCGTCGGTCCACCAGTATGTACATACATACATAACTCAATATCTCAGGAACGCCTCCAGGGAATGTCTTCAAATTTGGATCAAATGCTCACTTGGAGTCAAGGATGAACTTGTTAGATTTTGGTGGTTAAAAGTCAAGGTCACTGTGACCTCACAAAACATGTATTTGGCCATAACTCAAGAATTCATATGCTAATTATGACAAAATACACGTAATAGCTTTTATTAAGTTGCTTCCCTCGGACGTACATATGGAAGGACTGACTTCATATATTATGAGTCTGGACAGACATGGACGTAAACGGCAACTTGGCTGGTCGGTGGAGACATACAACCATGAGGCAGTAATACTAGTTCATTCTTTATTCGGGTTGCATTTTCACACTAAGTGAGCACTTTGTGTGTGTGTGTGTGTGTGTGTGTGTGTGTGTGTGTGTGTGTTGGTTTTGTACCTTATGGGCTGATGCGTGTGGGTTAATGAAGAGCAGTAAATGAAATCCTTTATTGTGTTTGATATAATGTCAGCTTCCATTAGGGAAACTGGTGCTAGGAATGATTGCGAGACTATCGGGGCCAGGAGAGAGGTGCAGTGTGTGCGTGAGTGCATGAAAGAGGTGTGTGTACGTGTGTGTGTGTGTGTGTGTGTTTCTGCATGCTTGTGTGCACACCCCAGGGCACGGCAGAGGCACCGAGTGTGTTCTGTAATTATAAAATCATTAGCAGGTGTCCAGAGGAGATATGAATATGACTGTAATCTGTCCCCACCCATGATGGAGCGCTTGTCTCGTACTCAAATGTCAACCTGTCTCAGCCAGCCCATTGAGAGAGCACACAAATTCAAATTCAAAAGATTTAGTTCCAACGACCACACTCAGTCATAACATGTAGCCCTCCATATGACAGCGTTCGGTATGTAGCCATTTTTCAGTCGTATTGTTATGCTGTGCTTTACGGCATGAATCATCTCTCAAGGTCCTCTTCACAGCCGATGAAAATTTGGGCTTGAAAGGCTCTGACATTTACCTGCAAGGAAGATTTTGAAGTTTAGATGTGTTGGTGCAAGCAAAAGATGACATTAGAATAACATGCAAAACATATCAATGACATGAAACATGCTGGCAGAAGAACAACCTTGAGTGACAAGCGTACAGACGAACAAAAGATAGGCAGGCCTGCATCTGGTCAGACGTAAAAACAGGCAGACATTGTAGCCCTGGCAAGGAGACAAAGTCACATTGTAATCTAGAGCAGAGGGGCGGTTTCTATAGCAACAGTAGGCATCTAACCTACGCGCCGTTGCTTTTGCTGAAATCTGAAATTGGCGAGAGGAGGCTGGTATTGAGGATAGAGAGATTGGGAAAGATGAAGATAAGGCAGGGCAGGGAGGAGGAGGAGGAGGAGGAGTAGGAGAGATGGGGCAAAGGGAGGAGAGAGGAAGCAGATCGAGATAAGGGTGAGGAGAGGAGGGAGGGTAGGAGACGAGCGCAGGAAGATTGATGTAAGGGAGGGGCTGGAGATCATCACCTGACCTCAGTGTTTGCCTCCTGTTGGGAATTTGTTGGTCCACTCAGCATGATAGATTTAATTTACTGATAGCACTTTGTGTCAGTGGAAATTTCTCCGACTTTGTGTGTTTCAGTGTGTGCATCTGTTGTGTGAGTGCGTAGGCACAGTCTTGTACACACACTTACTCTGTATATATATTCACAAGTGCATACATACTGAATATAAGTGTCTGTAAGCATGTGGTTATGTATTATATATGTGTACGTGCGTATGGGTGCACCGGGTCTGGAGAGAGATGAGTGTGGGATAATTGCTGGCACGGTGTTGTGTCAGATGTGTGTTTAACCCAGACCCTGAGCCCATTGAGACCTATGACCAGCCGCAGCAGATGGCCGTGCAACTCTGGGGGCTTCTCAGAGGGTCATGGTGGCCTGGGACTCGTCCACATGGAGCCACCTTTTCTGTGCATGTCTGCGCCGGTGTGTGTCAGATTGTGTTGTTGGAGGTTGTTGCGTTCATTAGGGAGAGTTAGTGTAACTCATGTAATTGTGTTTAGAGGTTTTATTTTCATCATATTGCAAAAGGCAACAAGTTGATCTCAATAAGTTCAAGAATAACATACATGTAAACTGAGTTGAAGCAGTAGTGTTTACAAAGAGATTATTATTTTACTCAGCAATACTGTATTTAGTATTTTCATTTTAGTGAATATCATTACTGTGGCCCCCTATTTAGCATTCACAAGTGGTATTTAAACATTTAATAATTGCTTATAACACACTATAATGTGGTTGTACACAGTTGTAAGTCTTTATTAATGTGTTTGTCAACAACTATGAAAGGAAGTTTGTATAAACAGATGAAGAATGAAAATATAGAACAGGAGAAGTTGTAATTGCAACTACAACACTTAGAATTGTCCTAAGTGTATGCTGCTTATGAATGCTAAATATGTGGACTAACAGTGGTAAGACAGTCACACAAGGAGACAGTAAGTGTAATACTTCTACTAATGCTACTAATACTGAAGTTTTGTTTTAAGTGGTAATAACTGTATGTAGATGGTGCAGGTTCAGCAGGAGTGATATGCACAAGTTGACGGTGCAGGAAGGTAAACACAGATGTCCAGCTGTGCAAACAGACATGATACCAATGACATTACTGGCACAGATGTGCGACAAATACAAGGAAAAGCCAACATAAAATGTCTTAGAAAGGTGTTGGGCTCCAGTAGCCACCAGAGCAGCTACAATGCTCTCTGACACAGATTATCTAACAAATAAAAAAAGAAAAATCCTCTTCCAAAACACATTACCTCATTTTGTGTTTGATGACGGTGGTGGGGGGGCACTTTCTAACACAGCTGTCCAAAATCTAATAGAAGTATTCAATTGACTTGGTGTCTTTGGACTGTAAAGGCGATAACATACATGGATGATTCACAAAATCTTTAGTGTGCCCTGTATGGAAGCCTGTGCATTTATGTGTATGTTTCTCCACTTATTCTTTCAGGCTTTTTCTTTCATTTAATCTCCTGTCAATATATGATATTTTTTGCAGTAAAGAGCTGCTATAAGGGATATGTACGAGACAATGATGCAGTGAAGAAATGTAAGCAAGGGAGCTCTAGTGTTGGACCCCAAACTGAAGTCTGTCTGCAGTAATGTGTGGTAGATTTTTTGAGTGTATTCTTTGTTTGAGTAAAGCTGCTGGACGCTGTCCCTTGGGTGCAAGGAACCAAGCATTTATTTACAGAAAACAATCCTGAATAATGAGTTGTAATGCCGCAGCAGTGAGAGTAAACTCTTTAGAAGCGAGGGACCAGTCTGAGCAGGACTGGGCTCCAGATCAATCCTGCTGGCAGACACAACAACACTGTTGCTCTGCCACAGTCTCTCTCCCTCTCTTCCTCTTCTCTCTCTGCAGAGGCACAGGCTATTTTTAGCACTGGCAGCTCTTTCCCCACTGCACCCACCATCATCACCACCGCCACCACCCATCCCTCTCCTCTCAATTCATCCTTTCATATCGCCCCAACCTCAGCCTCCATCCTAACCCTCCACCTTAACCCAATGTACTCCCTGAACAATCCACTCTGATCTCTTCACACAGCCCCTTTCCCTCCATCCTCACTCCTCATCTCTCTTCCAGAGAGAGCTGGGGAGGGAAAGAAAGAGTGCTGGCAAGTTGTGTCAAGGGTGGGTGGGAGGAGTGGGGCAAATTGTACTCCTCCTGTTTCTTGTCCACTCTCATTTCCCAAAGACACAAGCTGCTTCCAGGCTGTCCAGCCCCATGTTTGGTGTCAGTGAGAGTTTTGATTATACTGTGTTTTTTTTCGGTGAGTTGTTAAGGAGTGAGCTGAGCTGAAGACTGACTGATTAGCACTGGAGGCCGGCCAAGAACCCGCTCATGGTATGCAGAGAGGCTCTCATGCCGAAGGGAACTGCTAGAAAGATGAGGGCTGACAAAGAAAGAAAATACTTATGCATATACTGTAGGTGTGTGTGTGTGTGTGTCTGTGTGTGTGTGTGTGTGTGTGTGTGTGTGTGTTTCTGTACAAGTTACACAACTGCAGAGAGCATGTGTTTGTGGCAGCAGGATAGAGACGAAAACAGTGAAGAGCAAAAAGCAAGAGACAAACAGAGAAAAGTCAAGCTGAGTGAGGCAGTGTGCAAGACCTACTGTACCTGTGCAGAAGACTCTCTCTCTCTCTCTGTCAGACGCTCTCCCTCAACAGACCATGACCACAGCTCTTCCAGTGAGGGCGAGTCACTCACTGTAGTGCCCTTGAGGGCGCATCCTCAACCAGCCTCCTCATGATAATGAGGCAGGCCCCACGGACACTGCTCGCTCCATGCAGCCCCTGCCCGCCCTCACACCCGCCTCCACGCGAGATAAGGACACCAGTTCAAAGGAGAAGAGGACGGCAGGGAGGCTAACAGCCCGGGTATGGGGTCTTGCTCGGGGTAAAGACCTGGAGCGTGGTGGTGAGGGGCTTCAGCTGGTGACTGGAAAATTTAGACAGTAATTAGAGTAAAATAGGGTAACACAAAATGGCATAAAAGCTGATGGCATTTACATTCTTTCTCTTCTTCTTTTCTTTTTCTATTTCTTTCCTCCTGTGAGAGCCGGGAAAACACAACCAGCTGAGGTTGATAAGCCTCCCAGAGAGAGTAATATTCTGAGTTTATTCTTCTCTCACTGCAAACCACTTTACCCCATGTTACATCTGAGCTCATACCCCACACAAACTGACATTTTTTTTGAACAGTTCTCCGCAACACATGAAAATGTTCCTACGGTGTTTTCAACACAAGTTCGAACATGTGCCACATGCATTGCATCTTACTGGCAATAGCATTGCGCAGATGCATTACATCCTTCAGTATCTCTACAGCTATCTGCTCGCCTTTTCATGACTGTCATTCCACATCACACTACTCCTCCTGTGTTCTGTGATGCTGATTATATTCTCATGCTGAACAGTGTGATGGAATATAACCATGACTTTCTCTAGCTTACCACCATGAAGAGTCGGGGCTGTTATAGGCGCTGCTATATCTTCTCTCATCACCTGTCTTTTCACTTTTCTTTCCTGCACAGGAGAATGCCATTTCATACTACGATTCCAAAGCGGATTCAGACTATGTGAGTACAGTATGGACTGCTTCCCGCTCCCCCCCCCCCGTCTGCCTGCCTTAAACCCACTCCACTTCCCACCCCTGCCATCCTTTCCTGCAACCCCACCCTCCCCCCTCCCCCTCCCCCTCCCCCTCCTGGCCTCCTCGGTGTTGATGCCCCCCACCCCCCCGCGCCTCCGGTCACAGGCCCCCGGGCTGTCTGTGTGCGTTAGTGAGGTGACACTGCTTTATGGTGAGTTAGTGTGACAGAGCAGGAGAAGCCCGACGTGCATGTGACAGTGACTTCAGCTGTCCTCCCCTGGTCTGATTTCCAGACTTTTCTCCTTCTCCTTTTCCTCCCGGACCCAAACCTTGTCAACTGCATAGCTGAACTTCAGGGTTGTCAGACCTCTGTGCCCATCAAGACACCTTACACAATACATAAGCCATATACAGGGACACAATTCCCATAATGCCTGTCATTCATACTGAAGAATATGAATGACACTCAGCGAAAGGCCTGCAGGCTTGGAAATGCAGTTTCCCTGCAAGCCACCGGTCTCACCAGGCTACCACTGTGGCTGCAACCTCCACTTCCTCCTCAGGATAGGTCACACTCGGAGCCCGTGTCCGCTGATTGATGAAGTTTCATGGAGGAGTGCAAGAAACCCCGCTAGATCACCAAAGCACAGAAAGATGGGAAGAGAGTGAGATAGAGAGGGGAAGAGAGTGAGAAAGGGAGGCGGAGGAGCAATAAATCATGGTGTGATTTTCTCTTTGTGCACACCACTCCCGTGATTAATGACACGGCGCTTTAGGGCCTGTCAGCACATCTAATTGGAGAACATCGGTCATCATTAACATGGCACACTGAGGCCGAGCCAGTGACACACCCCCTGACCCTCACTTTACCAACCCCACCACCACCCAAAGACAGTGGAGGAGGTCAGGCAGAGGTCATTCCACATCCCTACAACCCCAACAGTAGCCCACCAGTACTCCCCTATCTGAATCTTGATTCCTCCCATGATGACCCATTTCAATTAAGGCGCTATCGCTAGAGTGAAAAGCCTTTACTATCCGTTTTACCAAAGGTAAGTGATTGGTAGTCTGTCTGATCCAAGCCTCGTCTCCTGTGTCCTGTTCCCTGTCCTGTACTCTATACCCTGTTAATGTCTCCACTTGTCACTGCAGCCTTGATAGAAAAGAGCAGTGTGATCATTTAAATGTCAAAACTGCTCGTGTGCCAAAGCATGTGTAATATTCAGTCCAGCATTTTATTTGGCACTTTCAGGTGTATACAAATACATGAATCAACAGTTTCTATTAGGTTCCTCGTATTAATTCTGGACTGTCCTGTTTGCTGCAGGAAGAACAGTATTATAACTTTCAGGTCTTATTGACCACTGGTTAAAATGCATGTATTTCTGCAAAAACAGACCAGTTCAGCCCCCCCCACACACCCCGTCCCCCATTAAAGATTATAAGGTGTGCTTCAGCAGAGAGCAGAGAAAGCATCCTGCGTAAAAATGCAGATATTCTTTGGTCTGTATGATCCCATTTTCGCTGCAATACTTTTATCTGTCTGGTAGAAATATGTTGTCAGTCATGTCCCTAGGTAGTAATTTACTTTGAGGACAGCCATCAAATATATTATTACAACTCTGATTATTCTAATGCTGTCAAAAGCAAAACATATTTTTCTTGCTTTGTTTTTCTTTTGCAGCAGATTATACTGTGGCATATATATTGTATTTAATATGTCAAAAGCAACAATTTTGATGTTATTTCTTCTGAAGGAATTCTTGTTTGTTAAAAGAGCTGGGCTTTCTTAATCTCGCTCCTTCCTGCTGTCTTTCAAGTAAACACGCACTCCATCACACAGAGACACGAAAACACACACACACACACACACACAGGGTCATAAGTGACAGGTTTCAGGTTAGCCCTGGTTGGCTGAAGGCAGGAATTAAAGAATCTTCAAAATGTCATCTCTGGCCTCTTCAGCTTTTAATTAAACCTTGAGAACGGGGAGTTAAAATTAACAAATTGGGTAATGAATCGAGCAAAACAGGTGGTGGATGGTTGAAGAAAATGAACCAATCAGTCTTTCCTGCGTGGATTTATTCCGCTCCTAATTAGACGCTGCTTTGGTTAATTATGATTGGGCTCTTCTGAAGAAAGGAAAAAAAAAAAAAAAAAAGAACCTCCCTGCCCGACATTGACTGAATTAGTGTCAGACTGAGTGATAAACAAACACCTCAACCTCACAGTTGAAAAGCCAGCATCCCTAACCTAATCAGGTTTAATATTAATGGATAGTCAGTCTGTGAAATCTCAGAGCCTTTACTGTGTCAACAAATCTGTACTAAACCAACATTAATCCAAATACTGGAAGCTCTGCATATCTGCTGCAGCAATATGAAATACAAACAACTAAAACATCCATATTGAATTAGTACAAGAAAAGATCATAGTGCCAGCTTAGTAACACTGGTTAACTGATGGTGACAGAATTTGTTTTATTTTTTAATGAACAAGGACTATGAGAGGAGGAATGTGCCAGACTGCAGGCTCAGGTCAGGTCCCAGAGGTGCCGGCTAAAAACAGGAGGCGGCCAGGCTTGTCCCATCAGGCTCCCAGACTAAAACTAATTAAAACAAATCATTTCTATAAACGTCCCTGCGCGTAAAGACCATTTCCAGTAAAAACTAAAATATCAGGTAGACAAGATCTTGGCTCTCACTCATCAGAGCAAGCCGCCTGATGAGTGCTCATAAAAACTTTGTGAGACAAAGAAGCACCTCCTGCTTGTGACATAAAAAATGTAGAAACGTGTTACAGCACCATAGCGGACAGCCACGACAGCCCTGTGCCACTGCTCAGCCTTTCTGTTTTTTAGAAATGTAATACTAACACAAGCTCGGTCAGTTGTACATTTACTGTCATTATTGTTTTAAACTTCTGCCCTGGTTATTTTTCAAACTTTGAGTGGAAATAGTTGTATCTCCCTAAAGTAACTAACTTTGGACTTCCCTAAAAACGCTCTCAGATTTAAAGATAACAAAAACGAGTAACTGCTTTTGGAATCATTACTCTGATCATTGGTGTCTCAGAAATAATTCATGTGTTGAATGTCAGGTGTGTCCACCCAGGACACATTCATCTGTCCTGACATATTTGCTTCACATCTCTCCTGCACTTTTATGTTATAAGAGTTGTAGAGATGAGAGACTTCTCATGAGCTGGTCTCTGTCACAGCACTGAATTGTTTCTTATGTTGACTTTCAATGGGACTTCACCACAACTATCCCCCCGGCTCATCCCACCAACAGCTTGTAATTGCATTTTAATAGGCCCATCAATCAGTTTCTGCCACGGACATGGGGTTTTGATTTAATTTCTCAAAATAAAACAAACAGTTTTTCTCATGTCAGATCCAGTTAACCCATGCTGCTTTATTAAAATGAGAAGTGTGTGTTGCAGTTGAACATTTGCTGCACTTAGAAGATTTATTTTGGAGTCAGATTTTTCTTTTCAGCAGGCGGGATGCATGAGAAATTATCAGAGATATGAGTTTTGTTTTACAAATATTCGATGAATGAAGGCTAATGAAGGGTGACTAATAAAGGAAGAATGATAGAAGCATGACGCCAGACTGTGCTGAGGGCTACTTGTGTATGGCAGTGCATCAAAAAACTTGGTGCATGAGCAAACATTAATTAAATTGTGTTAAGTTAACAAAGGGGTCATTTATTTAACAAACTCGTACATTTTTGATTTTTGAATATTGTTGTGTTAATGTGACCTGCTCACATAAGGTACATGCTGTTTTCTGAGGATGTAGCTAACAGGGTTTTTAGTGAGCGCTCTATGGATTCGCACTGAAGTCAGATCAAGAATAAGCTAATAAACCGAGCCACAGAGTGCAGTTATACTTTGCTGCCATTTTTTTTCTCCACATCCCTCAATCACTTCCTCCTGTGGGAACAGGCACAGATTGTACCCCATTGATATCTTATCAAGATAAAGAGCTTAAATGTCAGTTTTGCTGTTTTATCTTCTGGCTTTTTTTCATGTCTGACACTTTCCTAATGCAATATGTATGTCAGGCTTTCGCATCATGTACAATGGCCAAACTGAGAACGTGAAAAAAAGCCAACACATTTTAGAAATATGTGGTATTAGCAGGTTTTTTTTTTTTGTTTTGTTTTGTTAAAAACATTGCAGGCGAGAGAGAAGAGGCAGTCTGTTATGAAAACTGCTATCATTTGAATGGGTGGGAGACTAAACAGTGATTAAGTGGTGTTGGTTGCTAGTTATTGTTGGGGTTAATTTGTATGGCACCTCGTGTGTCTGTGATAGTCATCTCGGGGACTAATGAGTCTCTCTGTTTGGTGTCTGCTCTGATACCTGCTGCTGTTCTCTGATGAGAGAGAGAGAATGGAACCGCCTAAATCTGAAGGCAGACAAAAGGCAGGATAATTGCTATTTTTGTGCTTAATATTATCCAGATTCTGTGTGACTTAACGTGTGAGCCAGAAAGCAAGACAATATGCTGTATGTACCAGAGCCACAGATGGGCTCTGTAAAGCCACGATATGGGAAATGACAGAATGTGGTACCATATTTGTGTGTTTTCCCCGTTTTTCTATCCAGTCACTTTTATTTGTATGCTCACTCAGATTTGTGTGTGTGTGTGCGTGTTCGCGCACGTGTGTGTGTGTGTGTAGACGGAGGACGGAGAAGAGGAGAGCCCACTGGAGACCACGTCCTCTTTGGAGCTGGAGTTTGTGGATGATCCCAACTTTAAAAACAAGGTCAACTACTCTTCCAGTGCCGTCCAGATTCCTACAGACATATACAAAGGCTGTAAGTACACAAGAATACTTTCTCCTTGTTAGTGTTCTGGTGAGTGAGTGGCAAAAGATGAAATTCACCAGTTTACACCGTTAAATTGTTGAATTCATCCACTAAATTAGACACTATTACAACAACATGGCCAATCGGTCCAGTATGCCTCAGCCACGCTGTTTTGGAAATGTTTTTGGCAACTGATATCTTAAAACGCACCCCAGAGCCCATGATATTGCTCCACCAGCTACTACAACCCTTACACTCAAGTGCATTTCTATATGATAAGAGGAGGTTGCTGGTCAGCCCACGTCACATTTTATTGGCTGTTTGAAGACGAGTCATCAAAAATAATTTAATGTTTTACAGGAAGATAAAATATTGATAATAATAATTAAAAAAATATATATATTTTTGACATATACCAATAGATAACGCAACAGTTAACGCAAGGACACATGATAATAATTGTATTGTATAATGTATTTTTTTATTTTACTGGGTCTCGTAAGCGTGTTAACATGTGCATACTTCTTGCCACTGCCGCTGTCTTTACCTGTATCATGCATGTACCGAGATGCCTCTTCCTGGTTTTCATGGATACCTCTGGGTCATGGATTGATATCTTTTGTTTTGACTTGACCTCTCCCCTCTCTCTCTCAGTACGTTAGCTCAGTCTCTCCCTTCTTTTATATCACCCAGCACTTGCACACACTAACATGATTTTAGATGACAGACTCTCTCTCACACCAGATTTGTATTGTATTTTTTTTTTTTTTCCCCTGCATGGGCATGAGCTTCCTCGCTCATGGACCCTGTCCTTCCTGCCTGGCATCGCGCTGCCCTGTGAATATAACACCCTCCTTAGTCTGCAGCTGCCAAATGGACAAAAGGGAACACATGTACCTTCCGGGACTCTGATTTTGCTTGGCATGTTCCTTCTGTTACCCACCTCTAACCTTTTGGACGGTCTCTGCCTAGCGCCATAAAGACTCAAAAACCAGAGCATGTGCAGACAGACAGCCATTTTCACAGTGGCAATTTTTTTCTGTCTGTTATTGTCTAGCTCTTTGCCTTCTTTGTTGAACGGGCTGTGTATGGCACCTGTCTGTAACAATGCCCTCCAGCTGTGTCTCCAGACAAATCTCGTCTGAATTAGACACTCTTGGTTCAGGAGGAGATGTCAAAGGCCACAGCTAACTCACAATAGAGCAATCAGGCTTGCACATTGTTCCCTGAGCCATTTTGTGCCAGTCTTGGTTCCCCTGTCTGAAGATATGAGTCAGAGAATAAAGGCCTCTTGATTGAGCCTGGTGGAGAAAAGAAGAGTAGAGTGGTACAGTGCATGGAATTAGTTTTTTTTTTTCCACTTCTGTTCTGTGGAAAATGTTTATTGTTGATGTTGTTTAGTTAGCTCCCATTGCGTGGTCTGCTGTGCTAAGATTGCCAACTCCAGATTTTGTGCCAACTCCATTATGAACATGTGTGCCGTGTTTTAGTCATTGATGATAAATAAACAGTGTTGACAACCATGTTGCTGCCCAAATGTACAGTAATTCTTATAAGACGCTTTGCTTCCCAACCAAATGTCCTAAGCATACATATAGAAATTGGAAACATCAGTCTTTAGATGGTGAATGTGCAATGCAAATTAAAGGGAAATTCCACAAATTTTACACATCAAAGTCTGTTTACAGGTCTTGGGAAACACTGCTGCATACAGTATGTGAATGAAATTGTAAAAAGCCCTTTGTGGCTCCAGAGGAAGCTGCACGAAATCTGATATTTGACCTCGGTAGTCAGTATCTGTTTGGTCTGAAGACCAAAATGAAGAAAATAAGGGGGTGTGGAGTCAGAAAGTAGTGAGCTTAGCAGATCTCTGTAGCCCAGTCATCTCTGCTTGAGGCTGAAGGCTGAAGGCTACACTAGCTACTTCTAGCATAACACACCCAAATCTCCAATTGATCAAACTGTCAGCCATCCAGTTGCATTGTGGGTAATGTAGGCACCAGAAGAAGAATGCGTGGAATAAAAAAAGCACTGATTTCTATCCATTTTTAAAACTTGACAGTGTCATAGAAGTGCAATGCTGAATCAGTGGAGTACTGTTTTAACTTACTCATCTTACAGACATTTACATCAAGCTCATGTCATGGGAGCTGCAATAGCTTTAGAGAGCTGGTGAAAGTGGATTGTTATCTATGCGAGGTGTTCTGCTCCGGTCCCATCAGCGGGAGCCTGCAGGGTGCCTTGGAGAGGATGTCGGAGGAAACGAACGTGGGTGGATTGTTGTCCTCTGGGTCCTGAGAGGTCTGGATCTACCGTATGTCTGTGGGTATAGGATTAGCAGAAGAGAAGCAGTGTGAGTGGGTAGATTCAGCGCTTGTTCCTCAGGGGGAAGGCCGCAGGAAAGGCAGAGAAAAGAAAACTGTAGGAAGAATGGAGCAGAGTCCAAAGTACAGCATAATGTTTAACAGTTATTGTGAAATTCTCAAGTGTCTTTTATTAGCGCCCAGCTAATGCCTTACATGGTTTGAGTAGCTTGCTGTGATTTGTACACATTGTTAATGCACTGAACAAATTGACTGTTTTCCAGAAAATGGCAGCTTGAATTGCCAGTCACATCAAAATGGGTGTCCTTGGAGATGGACTGAGAGAAAGGCACAGATAGAGGGAAAGATAGAAAAAGAAAGGGTAAGAGGGGGGTGAAGGAGACTAGACACTTTAATAATAGCAACCATTTAGAGCAAAAAAAAAAGAGTATATATATCTTTTTTTTTTTTTTTTTTTATTGTGATCCTTTCAGCAGCTAAATGAGGCGGTGTATGCGTCCTGGTTTGATTTGTCTGCTAGGCCCCATGTCCGTTTATTGAGATTGAGAGTGTTCCCTGAGCGCAGTAATGAACCATTTTATGATTCATTATCCCAGTGCTGATTCCTGCTGCCAAGCCTGCAAACTTTCTAATTATCTTAGGTCAAACATTCATACAGTTTTCTTCTAATTATCGTTGCTTATTACAGGATGGACATCACAACACAGCCACAGAGGAATAAATTGATGTGGTTGGTGTCATCCATGGAAAAACGGGTTTTATTCTCCCTCTGAATGTTGCCGAAATTGTGAAGAAGAGGCAGAGGTTTGCTGAATAATCGCAGAGGAAGGCCTCTGGGAATATAATCTTTAAAATAACTGAAAAAGAAGGATGAAAACAGTGCGGGAATACACAAATTATTCTTTGGTGACTATTTTGTAGATTCAGTGGAATCACGCCGGTAATTGGAGCACATGCTGCAGATAGAGGGTACTAAGCCAGATTGGCTCATTCCTCAGTTACATGTACATTATAACATGTAGAAAATATAGAAGGTTGTAAATCAGCCTTTTTAAAAAGGTAGTAATTATGTGTGTATAGTATACTCAGAGTGTATGCTTACATCAGTGTCTATATGAGAATAAGAAGCCACAATTCCCAGCAGGGAATAGAGGAAACCACCAGTGAATGTGGGACGTCTTTTCATTAAATTTGAAGTTTAAATCCGCTGCATGCGGCGCCTTTTCCGGCGGCCTAACGTCATGTTGTCAGTTTGCTATTGTAGTCAGGCACAGTGAGAAACTTGGTTATCACAAATGAATGGCGAGGCCTGGCTAACTGTGTGTGCAGATGAAAGAGCAGAGCTTAAATGTTTTGCATTTCAGCCTCTACACACACACACACACACACACACACAAACACGTGTCACAGCCATCATTATTGCCACCCTTCCCTATACTTGCCCATCTGATTGTTCCAGTCGCTGCTCGTCATCAGATTTGCTTTACACGTCGCCAACATTTTCCAAAGTATACCATTATTTTTTAGATTGATTTTCCATAGCTCTTTCCTGTTGGCGAATTCAGGAATTATCCAAGACTTTGAACCAGCAATAATAACCAGCAATGATTTCTGTGGTCACTTTTGGACAGTGGAAAAGCACCTTGTTAGCAAACAGTAGCTTATTTTTCACATCCAGCATATAAACACAATATTAACCTTCTATTTACATTTCCCATCATCAACAAAACAAAACAAAGACCCACAATGCTAACAACAAAACTAAACAAGACAACATGACAAATAAAACATAATAAAACAAGACAAAATCCAAAATAACATCCTCCTGAGGGGAATATTTGGGTCTTCCGCTGCTAAATGCTCCACCGCGTTCACCAGCTATTTGCTAACTGTGTTTGCCTGCCATTTGGTGCTGAGCGTGTAGCATACAGTAGGTTTTTAGAGCCCTTTTGCTGAAAACAGCTTCGTGCTGTACCAGGTTTGACGAGAGTGAACCAGAACAATAACCTGAAAGATACTAAAACTTTCTATAGAGCTGAGGAGAACTTCAGAGTTGGGTGATAATTCATCGCTATGTTGAAATAGTCTTTCGATCCATTGTTATTGTAAAAAAATCTTATTATAGCAGCTTTAACGGCTGGCCTCAGTAGAGCACATTAGTCTCTTTAATGCAATAAAAAGCTGAAGTCACATTATTCCCCTGTTTGCTTGAACTTGCGTTAACTGAATTTTTTTGGGCCACTTGGGTGCAGTGGAAACAAGTTGTGAACACAATAACACATCATCACCTTTTATGTTGATATGGTGAACTTCACCTTGAGAAAAACAGTACAGCAACAGCAGTAATGGAGCAACATTATCATTCATTTGAAGGCGAGTTTCTGAGCGCCTCGTGAATGTAAGTCCAATATTCTCTCTCTATTATCTCTGTTTTTGTTCTCCTGAGGGAAATATCTGGCTCTTCACCTGCTAAATACTTCCCTGTGTTCATCAGCTGGTTGCTAACTGTGTCTCTCTGCTGAGCATATAGTGTACAGTGGGTTTTTAGAGCTCTTTCGCTCAAAATGGGTGCCTGCTGCGGCCAAAAATGATGCTGGGAGAGCAGTGAGAGTGAACCAAAACAGTAAAATTTCAGCCAGACAGCTAAAGGATGAGCTGAACCTCACTATAAAGCTCTGCAAAGCTGAGGTAGGCAGGTGATAATTCTTGCAAGCTTCATCACTACGAGCAGCCCCCCCTTCACATTGTCACATTGTTTTCACATTGTTATTTAATATATTTGTATTATATATAGAATATTGATGTGACGATGCAGCAGCCTAGCCGTGAAAATAAAAGACTTAATATTTGGCCAAAAATAAAAAAAAAAACACAAGAAAACGTTCACTGTTGTGAAGTTCCTATCTGAAACAATGAGGTGAAATTATCTAAAATGTTATGCTGTGGGTACTTTGCATTGGAAATAATTGAAAGTATAAACAATGTGAAGGGTATGCGAGAGGCTAAAATGTTTTATTACTTAAGAAACTTTAATTAACAAAACAGAAAAAACATACCCAGACCAGCAGCAAGCTTGTACTCCCTGTCCTTTGAATGTTAGCCTCCACTCTGTGGTCTGTGGCTGGATCCCCCTCTGGGAAGCTTCTGGCAAAAAAAAAAAAATCATCTAATTCACCTTTAGAAAGCGCAAATTGCATGTGGTGTATGTAATGTGCAATGGAATATTGAGTGCAACAGATACAGCAGACAGAGAGTCAATGCAACGTCGTGTGAGATTTGAAAAGAAGAGAAAGATTTGCATCTGTGGGGTTTCATGTGAGTGAAACTACCTCTGATGTCTCTCGTCTTGTTTAATACAGATCTGGAGAGAAGTCCGCTCGCCTGGTGCTGGGGGGACAAAGGCGACTTTTGATAGACAGACTCAGGTCTGTTCACAAAAGGAAGGGAAAGTGATAATGCGAGGAATGAGAGTTTGCTTTGTTTATTAGTCGTATTAAATGCTTTGGCTCCAATGAGTGACTGTTACTACTTAACTATGTATCTATGATAACATGCTACATTTGCTCACAGTTGCCGTTAGAAGCTAGAAATCTTTTGATTTGCTTCAGCTAAATGTAAAATTACATGTTTGTGAGTGTGTGTGCGCGCGTGTGTTTGTACATACAGCCTGTGTTCGTTTCACACACCCCAGGTTCCTTCAAGAGGAGGAAGCTTCCCTGTCAACCAACTCATGCGAGGCTGGAGATCAACTCAGCCCCTCTCAACATCAAACCAGATTTAAATGTGTGGAAAGAAGCAAAAGTGATTTGTGAAAGAAAAAAATGAAATAGAGAGAGAGTGCAAACCCCCCCCCCCCCTCCAAAAAAAATAAAAACCCAGAAGGCAATGGGGGGGTAAGGGGTAAGGAGAATTGGATTTGAAGTTAAACCAAAAGAGAAGAAAGACAGTAAAAACACTGCAGGCTTTATTTCTGTCGTTGTCAACTTTACAGACTCCATCTTTCTCTCTCTGCCCCTCACCCATCCAACCCCTATAGTGTGTGCCCAGTGAAGGGGCACTATCATTTACCCACACACTAATTAGAACAGTCAGCACAGCAAACTCCACTTCACTCACCACCAGCCTCACAAATTACATTTCATGTGTTTGTTATTTACTGCTCTTCTTTAATTAGAAAAATTATTTGGAGGAGCTCTCTGGAGGTGTGGTGAAATCTCTCCCTTCTGTCTTATTCTGTATATATTAATAATCACCCCTTCTCAGAGACCACCAACCCCCCTCCTACAAAATGCTTTTCCTGAGTGAGATTGTTTGACTCCCTCACATGAAATTTAATTCTAATGAGTTAATACAACTACGGTATGTTAGTTGCAAAGAAATCCTTGGAGAACGATTTTGTAAAGTAAACTGGAAAGAATAATAATGAGGTTTTACAGTATCTTCTGGGTGTTACTTTTCTCAATCAAAGCAACAGAAAAGACGCTGTTTTCTCAGCGAAGGCTTAGACTTTGTTTCAGCTTGTCTTTGTGGATGTGTGAGCGGCTGCCAGTTCCTGTTGCTGCTGTTTCCTCTGCAGGATGAAAGGTTTAAGGTTTGGCCTCTTTAACACTCAGCCAGGCCTCAAAGCAGCCCTGAAGGGAGAGGAAAGAAGGAGAGACAGGGAGGAAACAGGAGAGGGGGGTGAGATGGAGAAGGAATCGGGCTGACAGTACAGAGAGGCAAAGGAGGAGGTGGCACATGTAGATGCAGACATGTTTGTTTTACAGTGTCACGGACCTTTAGGGTTATTTGAAACCTGCTCACAGTGAGCTCTTCAGATTATCCACCTTTGCTGGAAATACATGTTGCTATTGAATTCAATCACTTTTCAGTGGCATGAGCACCAAAAATAAAATTCTATTCACCCCTCATTGCTTTGGTCTGGAAGTGAAAAAAAAAAAAGGAAGATTAAGGAGGAACAATTAATTAATTATTAATTAATCGAACTATCTGACAATTTGTGTGGCTGAATGGAACAAGGGTAAGTGAGGGAATATGCTTTTGTAATGAAGGTGAACTGACCATTTAAGTAAAGAGACTAGTGGTTTTGTGTTATAATGAGTCTCTCCTTACTCTGTGATACTGCCAAAGATTGTGATAATCTTCCCTTTTGAGATATGACTTTGGGAGAATATGCTTTCTAGATGTTAACTCACTAAGATTCATAACACGCTGTACATGTCTCACTGTTTCCCTACCTGTCTGCTTGAGTAATGTCACTTATAGGTCAAAGTTAGCAGACTTGAACTGCACCAGTACTTACTTAGTCTCTCCATTTAAAAAGTAGAATATGTAAACGCCTTATGGCAATGACAGTAATAACAGTTATGACTCTTCAAATGGGCTCAGCTAATAGCTTTAACTCCATTATCATTATGGATTTCTTATGAGCAACCGCTTGTGTTCCACTATGATATATTACAGGCCACTCTGCCTTTTTTTTCTGCCCTGTGTGTACAGTCAGTGCATGTACCTGTTCCTATAATGCTGAGTTAATACAAAGCATAAGGCTCTCATAGGTTTGGATGGCTCCTTATCACAGGTATATCAGTGTGAATAATGTGTGGATGTGGGGTTGGGGTCATGGGATAGAGGTGTTGGTGGAAAGGGGTTGAAGAATGATCTCACGCAGAGATGCTCCATAAATCCCACTCATAATTGTTTCCCTACTTAGTGTGCAGTCTTGTTCCATAAAGGAGCAAAGCCAAGGGTGCTCTAAATGTCAGAGGAGTGGCACGCTGATGAATTACCTTTTAAAGATATCAGAGAGAAGCGCGTTTCATGTGAAAGATGAGCCCAGCACAACGCTCGGGGGCCCTGTCCGCTTGTGTGAGCATATTCCCCCCCCAGGGGAAATTTGTCTTTTTATCAACTGTCCAGAGGAGTCACGGCATATCCTAACTGAATAAATCAAAGAGAATTAGTTTGTTGTGTTCTCTTATCTCTGATGTGCCCGTTCTTTCTGCAGAGATCTCCTGCAGATGTGTGTTTTTCTATGTGTGTGTGTTTGCAGAATGGGATCTACAGTAGAGGCGGCTCACACATGACTGGTTTAATTTAAACTGGCAGCATAAACACACATACACAACGTTTTATTACTCCTGGTTGAAAGATGAAGACTGACCAGCAGTTGGGTCGATATGAAGACACACAAGCATTCAGAAAACATATCAAGTACATCACAGGCATTGAATTCATGTGTGTGCGCAGCCCTGGGCAGCGATGCAGCTGATAATTTGTCTTGCATAGGCAGCCAGCGTTTTGTTAATACCTTGATGTTAGTCGGGGTAGCTGAGATGGTTCTAGTTTTAAACAGAGGTCATAGGATGTCTCTGCGCCCTTGGCCTGTCTGGGATAGCTATCATTACGGACCCAGCGCTTCTTCAGATAAGAGCACCCAGGACTTCACAGCACACAGGATGCTATGGCAGCAACCTGCTGTGATAACTCATGCTTAAAGGATAATACTTTTTAAACATTAATCGGATGACTCTTTCACCATGGAGTATTGCATGGCCCGCATGAAATTGAAATGCATAGTTTGGTTCCCTGAAAATTTCTGTTCAAACATCAGTAAAATGTAGTCACTGGTCTCATGCACTTTTCTCTCGAGTTCAGTCTTTCTTGCTCCTCAGATCATCTGGACTTTTGTAATGTAAACACTGTGCTATGAGAGATAGAACATTAAGCTCTTTCTTTATTCCTCTTTCTCATTCTGGTTGAATGCAATTAAGTTTATAGCAGAAAAGTCCAAACCAGAAAAATCATTAAAATGATAACATGGACAACATTGTTTTCCAGTAAAACACAAGTTACTGTATTTTTTATGATGATGGTAAAGCCCCAGTTGTCCTAACACCCCCAAATAGAAAACAGTAATGAACAACTTCTTCATTAACTAGTTGTTCACCTACCAAGTAAACAAAGGGATTCCATACTACAAACTAATAAGAGGCGATCACCACAATAAAATTACTAATAGCAATTGTTAAATGTCGGCTTTTGACAAAGCTTAAGACAATGGCGAGTAGCAAATTAATTAGTCCTCTAAACTGGAGGAAACAATGTCAGTATTTGTCAAAACAAAAAAAATTTCAACCATCTCAGTTCTCGCAGTCTGGTACCTGAGGATCATTTTTAAAGAAAACTGAAAAGAGGTAAACACTGAGGAGACGGTTAAAAGAGTGGAGACATTCAGAAAATGTGGGATAGGGCATCTGCCATGATATTACCCACTCCTAGAAAAGTGAGGAGCACAGAAAAGTGAGGCCTCTGGTCAGTACGAAATGAAGCTCAACCACTGACTCAGTACGTATCAAAACGTTGCTCAAAATATATACCAAAACTCACAAGTGTCCAACAACACATGGCCTGCAGCTAGACAAGGCAAATTCAATGCTCTGCCTACACCAAACTCCAGCGACCAAATACACACCACACTGGAATTAACACAGCAGTACCCCAAAGCAGCATACCCAAAGGTCTTCCTCTAAGCCAAAGGCTCACAAGCCAACCAAATTGCCCTAAGGCATGAAACACAAAGAGGTAACCAAGCTACGATAAAGCTCACAAAACATGAGCTGTAGCACGTGTGTTTAGCACAGCCAGCAGGCCAAGCTACCAAGCTGCCAACATGCAAAATCTAAAACATACTACTTCCTCACTTATCAAATACATCTCCATCCAGAAATTAGTTTCAGTCTGTTTTATTTGTTTCTTTCCATTTGTGAGGAAGTTGAATTTCAAAGTGCTCAGCTATTTTCAAGAGTTGGTCTCTTGTACACTGCTGCAAGAGCTCCCTAAAAGGAGACTCCACAAAACGTTTCACTAAAGAGGTCATGTTTCACCTAAACAAAAAAAAAAATCACATACAGTAAGTTTAAACTTACAAAATCCAGTTGTGCAAGGATCCAGTTGAGCAAACAAACCCAAGTAACCACAAATAACGGAGTCAAAAACCCACACTAACTAGAGCAGAACCAACTGACTGACTCAACCCTAGTCTTCAGGCTGACAATACCGGAGTGCTTGTCACACTTCCTATAATCAGTCCATTGACCTCGGTCATGTCTTAGATTCTATCATTTTCAATTTAGCAGTTTAAAGTTTGTTTAGATTTTTTTTTTTCTCTCTCCTTTCCTCATGGGTGAGAAATTTGCCTTTTTTTCGGGCTGTGAAAGCAGCCACTCATTCGTGTTAATTTCTGTGTTGCTTTCCATCAATCGTCCTCCCCCTCTCTCTGGGTTTTTATGTTTATCCCCATCTGTAGGGCTGCCTCTATCCTCCTCCATTCTTCCATTGTGTTTATGTCTATGAATTTTGAGAAAAACATGTTGAGGAGCTCCCCTTGGTGATGGCAGCAATTTGGCTTTCATATATTCCTATCCTCCAGACACTACTTAGTGCTTGTGTAGCGGGCGTGCGTGTGCGCATGTGCAGGTTTGTGTGCATTTGTTTTACAGGATGCTAGAGAGTAATGAAACTTAGCTTTGTTTTAAGCTCCAATTGTGGGGAGCGTTTGGCAAGGCGGAGCAGAGCTTTCAGCTGAAAAGATAACAATATTATTTTATGTAGGTTTAGGTAATGACAGTGTGATTGTGATTCTTCAGACACTTTCAGCTTAGAGTAAAAGAGGTGGACGCAGTAGATAGAAGAAGGTTGGTGGTGTATTTCTTACCTCTAAACTGACAGCTCGTCAAAGAATTTGAGTGGTAATTGAAAAGCATGGGAAAAGTGGATAATGATCATTTATTTGTGTGAAATTCAAACGAGGGGTTGAGAAAAGCTGGACTTGTCGGTTCAGAGGCTTATCTAGCTTTGGTTGGCTGAGTAATTAAATCAGAGAAGCGAGTGAAGTTCTCCTCAGCTCAGCGCCTCATCTTGTTTCCTCTTTAATCAGGTGGCTATTAAACCTCTGATTGCACTCCGCATCTTCTGACTTCAGCTTAGCTATTAAACACAGGCTGAAAGCATTTTTTGTGTGTGTGTGTATGTGTGTGTGTGTGTGTGTGTGTGTGTGTGTGTGTGTGTGTGTGCAGAGGCATATTGTCTCTTTTTGTAAGGATAGAAGAAAGTATAATCAGGATCAAAAATGAAGGAAATAGAACAATAGGAGAGGTTACTCGAAGTTAACTCATATTGTCCCTCGTATAGAAGGAGGATATGAGTTATGTGAGTGAGATAGAAAAGAAACGGGATGCTGTGGTACGGTTATTCTACCACCACCAGCAGCATGTTTTTTCATTTCTTGTTGACTAGATGATAAATACTTCTGTCCAAGACCATAAATCCATTTCACAGTGTCCCACTGACCTGTGAGATATATCTGCGACCTTACATTTTAAGTCAAAACACACACCTTGACGTGGTTAGGCGCACATGAACAAACAGACCAGTTCTCTTTCTCTTTCTTGTTCTCCCCTGTCCTCTAACGCCAAAATAGTTTTGTATTTCTCTGCTATCAAAAGTTCAGAAGTGGCTTCTGTCTCCACATGCTGCGAGTGACACATGACCTCCTCCAAGGTCATCTCAGATTCCTCATCTGCACTCCTCAGAGATCACCCAGATTAGACTGATGCCCCGCTCAGAGGGCTACCACTGGCCGAGCCGCCTGCATACATCCATTCTTATGTACTCAGCTTACTGCTGCTGGCACGGACAAGGTTGTTCAGCAAGGAGAGTTGACCTTTGGGGTACCAACAGAAAAAAACCTAGTGTGTTGCACTTTGCTTACACTATGTTTAGTGCTCATGACTTTAGGCTTTTATCAAAAATAATGGAACTTATCTGTTTATTTTGCATTTTAAAAAACAGGTGCAAAAAATCAGTAATATAAGATTGTGGGTGTAAATCGGATTATTAAAAAATATTTTTAGCGCCTGTAGCTTCAGCATTTATGCTTCTTTTAATACATACTTTTAGGGGCTATGGCACATAATCAGCAACTCATTTGCAAGTATCTCCATTTTTTTTCTTTTTACATAACCAGAAGCATATTCTGAATTGTGCTCGTTGCAAGAGGACCTTGTTTACCAAAAACTTGTGCAGCAGAAATCTTTTGGATCCATTGGGGACATGAAAATATAGGTGAAAATTTGTGCAAACCTTGTCTTCTCCTTTTGAAAAGCAATTTTCTGTGTAAATGGATAAACTTTACAACAATATGCCCTATACTAAATTAACCTGTTCACGTTTGTGTTTCTCTTTCTTTGTGTTTATTACAGCCCCAGTCATCCTTAATGAGTTAAACTGGACCCAGGCTCTGGAAAGGGTCTTCATTGAAAACCGTCGAGATGACAGCTCTCTGCGGTGGCAGGTGTTCGGCAGTGCCACAGGAGTGACACGATACTACCCAGGTAGGCTGCAGGGCACTGAGTCAACAGTCTTATAACTCAGGGCAAGATAAAGTCTAAATTGACCCGAGGGCTCCTCGGGTGCAGGACATTGGCAATCTCTTATCAGATGGCTGTACTGGTAACTCGATAGACAGAATGAAATTATGATTACTTTGATCTAATCTGATCTGAAATATCCTACAGTGCACTGTACGGCCCATAACTAACTTCCTTCCTCTCTTCAGCCACTCCATGGAGGGCACCCAACAAGATCGACCTGTATGATGTCCGCAGAAGACCATGGTAAGTGCCATCTATATAAAGAACCCGAGGTGTATAGTCTCAGTACAATATCAGTGTAATTTCTTCAGGGGCATTAATGGTGAAATACCCTGACACTGCTTTTGTCCTTTCGCCTTTAATGTACTTAATATAAGATAATTTGCTGAACTTTCAAAGTCCATTGTCTTGCTCCAGATGAGTGTTGGACAGAGTGACTGTTGGGCACCAGGTGAGTCCAGCTTAGTGTTGAGAGGACAGGGGTTTGTGTAGCTCAGAGCGGACAGCCTCTAGCCAATACAAACATCATCATCATCATCATCATCATCATCATCATCAGCAGCAGCAGCAGCAGCAGCAGCAGAGTAAAATTGCAGAGATTTAACTTGTCATCACAACACCTGTGCTGTCAGCAGCAGCGCTGTCACACGGTCTTAAAATTCTGACAAACTGTTGTGATGTGATCTCAGTACACACACATGCTGTACACACATTTGATTTTTTTTTTTTAATTTAGGCATAAACTTGTGTCCATACTCTTTGATTGAATATTGAAGATCATTTTAGGTCTTTTCATAATCTTCAAAATTCTTTGCTCGGCGTTGGAGTTAAAAGAAATAACCTATTTACATAAAACTCTTTTGAATTATTACTTGTGCTTACTTCACTGCGCTACATTAAAATACTAAAATACAAAGGTAACATGCTGTATGTATCAATGCATCTGTTATAAAAAAATTATCTTAACATAATTGTTAAGATAATTCTCTTAAACTGGCTGCTTAAGGCATGTGTGCACATTAAGATGACTTTGTGATTGTAGCCACATGTACAAAGAAAGGGTTTAATTTTTAAATCCAGTCTTGTATAAAGATTCCTGTACAGTGTTTTGTCTCCGGCTCCTGTAGACCTCCTGTGCTCCCTACAGCCTACAGCAAAATAAATGGTACTGTTTAATGGAATGAGATCAAAGCATTTTCCCAACCCATATTTATCTCAGTAAGTGATAATGTAGAATGCACTGTGTTGTGCTACAAGGACAAAACAAGATAGGGGCTAATGTTTTTGTTTAAAGTGACCACCTTTGCCTGTGGTTCTTAGAGCAACAACTGATCCCCGTACAGTGCCGGGATGGCCAAGTGTGACAGGCTGGACAGAACTAGGCTGCGTCGAGCCAAACAGCCCCCTCACCCACCCGCCCTAGCTTCCTGTCCATCCTTCCAGGTTCAATCTACCTGCCACTGTCACATCGGCTTTGTGGCAGCCCTGCCTGTTGCCTGGTTACAGGTTGGAGTGAACTGGACATAATCATGGCAGCAATGTTGATTAGACCTGACCCCATTTTCCATCTCTGTCTCGGTCCAGCTCAACCTGAGTGGCTGTTTGAGGTCAGGCCAGGCTGTCAGATGAAGTCAACGACCCAGACCAAAAAAACAAAAGACAAGCAAGAGAAACCTTTGCATTCTGGTTAAGTTTATACGAAACCCACGATCCAAAATCCACAATCTTGACATCATTTGATTTGTAAGTGGAGTTTAAAAGGCCCAGTAAAGGTTCATGGCTTAATTTAGTGTTCCATAAAAATCTGAAAATTACAGCGCTTCCATCCTAACCAACCAGTGCTGATTACCAAAACAAATGACTTGAATACCCATAAAATAACACTATATATAAAACCAACATAAAACTACAGTTTATTCAAAGTCAAAGATGTTTGAACTTTTGATAAAGAACAATCCAAACAACATAAAAACAAACAATTAAATTAATCAATTAAAGTTTAAACAGTTTACATCCCCCTCACAGTGTTGTGGTTGTACTGTCATATCACCTGTGGGATAAAAGAGAGAATAGTAAGTTGGTCAATAGAGTCACTTATTTTTACTGTTAATTCCAAATATATTCAGATATATAACTGAGGGGTTTGACCTGTCAATCAGTGATACAAGGTTCTTATTGGATGACATTACAGTTACATTTAGATTATGCACGGAAGCATTTTAAGCCTTTCAACAAAAAAATTGAAAGGGATCGCCTAACACCTCCGTTTATCTGTAATCATCGGACTAACAAGGTGTTCCCTGACAATTTAATTAAGTTAACACCCGAAGAAAGTCTCCCTAGTGCTCCACTGTCACAGCAGGCAACACGATAAACATGAAAAATGCTGGAAAACACAAGGCACTGTGCAGCAGGGCAACTTAAAACAAGGATCCTGTCTTTGATCTGTCAGCACAATAACCAAAGCTCACCCGAGTTTAATTCTCTTACACGTGTTTTGACTGGGGGACTCTTCCCGGAGACAGGAAGGAACAAGGAAAGAGAAAGGTGAGGGGGACTGCTGAGCGGCGGCAGCATCTGTGACGACATTACACAGAGAAAGGGGTGTATTTTTGCGCAGACGAACACTTTGTCACCCCCCTGGTCCTCCATGTTTGTCACTGTCATTTCTGTCGAGCTTTTCCTCATGTCGGAGCCTTCGACATTTCCTGTGGCCTGTTGCTTAGCAACTTGTGCCCAGCCGCGCTGAGTGGCGGGGCCGTGGCAGGGAGTGTCATTATATGTCAGGTCAGACTTGTGTGATTATAGTCTAACATGCTGTCTCCCCGACTGACATTCTCTGGAGAGGTCGGCCAATCACACACATTACAAAAACAGTCCACAGGGGTTAGGTAAGCCCGTCATGTGACACGGCGAGATAGCAGCATCCGTCACGGGGACAGTAACACAAATAACAACATGAGCATTAACGCAAGTCGGACAAAACACAACTCATGCACCCACTAGGTGATTCAGTAGAATCGAATTTTGAATTGTTAAAATCTTAAAGAGCCATTATGCATATTTACAGAAGAGAATGAAACAGAATTTGGGCATCTAGGCTTCAGGTGTTTACCATAGAAGCAGTTAACAGACATCTGAGAGCCAGCAACATTTTTCCCCTTTTTCAACAAACCCACATATCATACCCACCTATCAAGTGAGATTTAAAGTGGGCTTGATAACAATTGCTGAATTTACCACTGCGACAGTTATGGGATAATAGTAAATCCTAAAATGTAGTGTAACAGAAGGACCAACAAAAAAAAGAGTCATAGAGTAAAGCAAAAATGATAAGTAATGTCTCGCTAAAGTTTACTAGAAATAGCCACCATAAGATACTGGTCATACCAGAGCAAAGCAGCAGAAACCCTCAGGAAGATGCTGAAATAAACCAGGGTGCATTTGATTGCTTATTAATACAGCCTTTCATTTGTAAGAGATTTTTTTTCCTTTTAAGAAGTGAAATAGTCTTGTTTTAAGTGGCCTGTCCCTTTACAGCATTCAGCACTGGAGAGGACCCATATCGTGTAGTTTTATTCCAATCGTAAAGTCGAAGCTATCATTGCAGAAATAGAGAAAATGCTTCATTAGTACAGACTAGACAAGAAAAGAAACCATAAAAACATTGTGCGGCATGTGAAATTTAAATGTCACTTTTCTTGGTAATTGTACTTTTGTCCGAAAAAGTGCACATCAAAACAAACACCAAGGATAAACACATACAGGAAAAAGGGCCTTTACATGTGTGTCCAGTAAATAATGTACAAACACACACTGTGTTGCACATTGTCCCACATATCTATCTGCTCTTTTCCTCTCACAAACTCACAGATACATCAGATCACATGGGCTGATATACCAGATAGATAATGTAGCTTTGCAAATACCAGTGTAGCCACTGGAATACACAGATGCCATTGCAGGGACATGCCTCAGTAATGTTTGCACTGACACTGTGGCCGGGGCTTCGTCACCCAGTCAAAGCTGTGATTTACTGTGGAGAATGAAAGTAGCAGCCAGAATTCACGGCCAGTTTGTAACATAATAGACCTGTAGCTTCACTGGGATGGATGGATGGTGGCGTTGCTGACCTGGCCGGAGCTGGCCAGGTGCACTTCTTACGAAAAAGATCGGTGGGCCGTCTGCCTCTACAGATGGGCTCTCTCTCCCCCGTCTGCTCCCCCACCAACAGCCCCAGGAAAATTAATGGTCCAGTCAACACACTTAATTGTCTCCAATTGCTCTGACATTAATTATTAACATTTGTCCATTATAATGTCTGTTCACCATATCAAGGGAAGCGAGGCAGAGCGAGGAGTCAGGCAGAGGGAGGGAGGAAAATGAAAGGGCGAAGAGAGAAGTAACCAGAGACAGGCAAGGAGTCCTGTTAGCCAAGCGTTGCAAAGATCCCATTACCTCCCAGGTTCACAACGGCATGTAGGCTATATCACATATTGATTTCTTTAAAAAGTCAATCTAACCTCTTTGTAAATATTATGACTACTAGTCAATCCTCGAAGCTGAGGCTCCCCAAAATACTATTCCCAATATCTAGAGCCCTGAGCTTCACCTCCTCCATCTTTCATTCTTGTCCTTCAATTATTCTTCATCCTTCATTCTTCTCACTCTCTTCAGCCCACGTGAGGGAGAAGCTATCTCACAGAAAGGACAGTGTGTTATTGGTGAGACAGGAGGAGACACAAAGCTTTAGCAGTTTCACTAGGAGAATCCCAATCAAAAAAACTTGACATTTCAGTTTGAACCAACATGTAGAGACACAGCAGGTGACTTTTTCTTCCATCTTAAGAGCAGCAGTAACAGACTAGTACTTCTACTCATAATTGATACTGATGTATTCCAGTATGCAGGACTAATTCAATATTCTGTACTTATTTCAGCAAGGAAAGTGGTGGAAAAATTGAGCATAAAATTTTGTGTGTTCTTCGTAGCCATAACCGAAAATATGGAAATGTGAATGTTGGTACCAACACTTCCAATAATCAACAGAAAGTGGAAAAAATAAACGGCAGACAACATCTCTTTCTCCTGCAGGCTCTCTGGACGCCGTCCTCCTATATTTTTATCTTAATTCAATCTTTACTCGCCTGCCACATCCACAGGAGCACTAAGAGAGCAGCAGTCCATAAAATAATAAGCCCATCAGCACAACACAAATCCACGCACACTTGGGAACATGCACACAAACATACCTACAACGCACACAAATGCATACACACTAACAGTTTCTCTGTGTTATATACAGTTCTCCCATTATGGTATTGAGAACATGATGCGTGTATATCAGAGCTCGCACTGAGGAGACAATTCACACATTATAGTGGACAAAAACACGATATTGAAGATACTATATATACATCCCACTCATTAGGTATATGCCATGTACAATGCAGCCAGGAAACAAGTTCAAAATGGACAACAGTGAAACATGAACACATAACATACAGTAAGCTTTTCTTGCACTCTCGCTGTGGCACAATAAAATGAGCCTAAGCCACTCCATGTATCATGCTACATGTATCTATTGCATGTATCTGAAATGTATGTCATAGATAATTCCTCTATTTAAATGTAATGCACAACACTTTGTGGAATGTGTCTGGATGCATAAACACAATCTCCAGAGAGAGTTAGGCCCCCGGCACAGTTAATGTATTGATTTTACAACGCTGTGCCATGATAAAACTATTTCATGAATTCCAATGAGACTCCTTTACTGGACTGCTGCAAAAGGAGTGAAATACAATCACCACAACGAAGAATATGTCATTGTGTTCATTGCTTGTATAATGCATTTCTTTTAGATTTATGTTGGGGGGGGGGGGTTGTGAATGGTGCTGCTTTAATCTCTTCTTATTTAGAGCAATACCTCGTTCCACCTCAGTGTAAAGAGCACGTGTCTAACACACACACATATCAGACTTCACCGTGATTGTACATAATGTCACATACACATTTGTGATCGTATGAACATGATTATTTCATGACATACATGATGTATGTTATGGCTCTCTTGTATTTTTTATGGGCATACAAGTCACTACCCCTTGCTTTTTGATTTATTTGGCTGATATTATATCACAATATGAAAAAAACAAAAACAATGGCCACTTTATCGTCAGCAATCACATGTTATTTGCAATTCACTGTTTACAACAACATAAGAACAGAGAAAAGCATTTCAATTCTCACATTTGAGAAGCTGGTACCAGGAAAGGTTTTATATTTTGTTGATGAATAACTTAATCAATATCCAAAATTGATTTCACTAAATTTTCTGTCTATTGACTGATCTCTTTTTGTCATTAAAAAATCAATAAGCTATTTCAAACAATCAAAACAGATGTAAATGCAGAAAATGTTGTGCCACATTATTGAATATTCATATTGTATGTAAAATGAATGCTGCTTTGTGGGGGTGTAACAACTATTCGATTATTGTCAGAAAACCTTATCATTTGTACAAGGCCCAAAGACACTTTGTCAGTGAATTTATATTTGATTTTATTTCCTCAGTGCAATGTGTCTCTTTGATGTGATCTTAAAGGCTTTGAGGTTTTACCATAATGTAATTCAGAACCAAATTTTTGTTTTTGTTCATGTGGTTCAAGGCAGTTGGTTTGAGTTTGATGTTTCAGATACTAATTTATGGTATGTGAGATTTGGTCTAAATACCTGTAGATGATGGACACGTATATGAATTAAAGGGGAGCTGGACTTGGACGGAGAGCTTTCACATTAGTTTATCGTCTGCAGTAAGCGGCTCAGAGTGAACCAGATCCTCATATATGGATACATAGTGATGTCAAAATAAAATGCTCTCACTAGTTATGATTGTTCAGCACCAGTGGCCAGGTGCTGACCATAACTTTCGGTGAGAGAGGCCATAGGCTGAAATGTTGAGTCTACCGGCTGACGGCTGATGGTTGTGTCACTGTGGGACAGAATGGACGACAGGGCTCAGTTCAGCACCAGCCAGGCCCATCTGCTTGTCACCTGGTCTTGGCACGCAGGAGACTGGGTAATGACAGGGAAAGAATGGCATCAGTGGGCAGAAGCTGAGAGGTAATTACTGACTGGAATCCATGCAGAAACAACACATCTGGATCCATGAGTCAAAATGTGGAGAATTATACACTGATACCGGCCTCAATTCATGATTTTTATCTGTCAGAACGGTAGAACTGCATATCAGCCTGGAGACTAAAAATCCTTGACTCCATCCCCCCTCTCTCTGATCCTGATGTTCTATGCTCAGAGGCACAGAGAAAAATTCAATCGTACTTGAGGCAATGGAAAGGGAGAGAAAGAGAAGCGGTGCTGATACACCAAGACAATCTGTGGGGAAGATCAGCCATGGTAGCACTATAGCTTCAGTGCAGAGTGACGCTATTCTGGCTCATGTGTTACTCTTCTCTACTCCATCACTGCTCACACATTCCTCTTAAACCCCATTACTGCTGATCAATGCCGCCTCTTTCACAGTTAGAGAAAAATGATCTGCTTGAAAGTAATATTTTCTCAGCAGATTTTAGGGCCAAAGTTTACACAGTCTAACATTGTGAGATTTTACATTGTGAGATGACCTATAATGACTGAGTAATAGAAGTCTGCATTGCCGTATAATTAACATTTAGCCCCTTCAAAATAACTTGAAGTCCCATTAAAGGACTATTCTCCTCTATGAGAAATAGGCTGACCAGAGAAGTTAATGAAATCCTGCAGTTGGTCTGCAGGCATCAGCCGTCACCAAATGACCCTCCTTCAATCTCCAGACAGGGTGTCTCCGTCCATGAGCCTGAGGGAATTGAGACGTGGCCCACATTCTGACTGAGTTTCCGTCCTGCATCGATGATTGCTTTCACTAACCCCATCCGCTTGAAAGAAAGAAGCCGCCACTGTGTGGAGTCTCAGATCTCTCCTCCTCTCCCTCTCCCTCTCACTCCCTCAAATTAAGATTTCAGTAATTAAATTGATAAAAGTCAAGCATGCCAATATGCCTCATGGTTCCAGACCTGATTTCATATGCCACACAGTTGTGGAGAGCTGCGGAAGTTCTACCTTTGATGTGGCATTCTTTATTATTGAAAATAATTGGATTCTCCCTCCCCCTCTCTCCCTCACGCATACACACATTTTGCCCATGTTCACTCTGGGCATGCTCAGTTAATCGACCTCTTGCAAGGCAGTGCTGGTGCTGCTGAGTCCCTGTTCCATCTGGGGGCTTCCAGGCAGCTTTTCAGCAGAGTGGGGCCCAGGTTGTGTCTGAAAACCGGATTTGTGCAGCCCAGGCAGTGTGCTGAGGGACGTCACTTCAACTCGGGTCAGGGGTCATTCTGCAGGTTGGAGTGGCGCCTGCCAGTGAGTGGGAGCTCTGAGACTTGTGGGAGCAGTGGCGAAGCCTACCGGGGCTCCGTTGCTCTACCTCCATATCAGCTTGGCCAAGCATAAGAACAGAGCCTCTCTGGCCCACAGGCAGCTGGCTTCTCTCCACACTCAGCAGAATGGCTGATAATCAGCAGAAAGAGACCCCCGATGATTACTCTGCCTCTGCCTAAGACGGCTGCTAACTGCTTGCCTGCTCACTCCTCAGAATGTCAAACTAGTACTCACATTTGAAACCCCCCTCTGCCCCTTCCCAGTGTGCCACAGAAAAGCCTTTAATGTCCATCAATGTCAGCTTTCTCTCTTTGTATCAGGGGTAAATGTGAATTTAATTGCTACTGGAGCAGAGCGAGGGCATTTTTTATTTTCCTCTGTATATCATCCTCTATCCACTGTGGACAGATGTTACGTGTGAGTCTCGTCCTGGCCTTGCTAGTTCAGTGCCATCGCTGCTTTGTGGGCCTACCCTGTCCTGTTATGGCTGACACGCACCCATAACAGCACCTATTTTAGGAGTTTCTTTTCAGCAGAAGCATAATGGTCTTAAGCAGCTTGCGCCTCCCGCCGACAAAGGGACCGCCAAAGTAAATAATGTGTTTGACGCCCAACTGATGAGTCATTTAAGGAAGAGAACATCAGCTATTTTACTTTACTGACAGCACTTAGCTCAGCACAGGCTCTCCACAGCACAGGTCAGCACCACTCAGGCTGCTCCTCGACAAGTTTATATAAATTTCAAGTGACTAAATATAAAGTATATTACACTGTGTGAGTCACAATAGCGTCACTGCCAACAACAAACTGGCATTTTTTTCTGGCATTTGATCATGTTGATCGGTGCTAGAAATAGACTGTGTCATCTTATTGGCAGATTGTTAAAGATAGCTCAACTTTTAACAGGTTAGGCACCATTAGGATATTTGTGAATTTAACTCCACCTGAAACGAACATCAGCAGGTCTCCGCCACAGTTTGTGGTGGCCAGTGACTGATATAAATAATGTCACATTTTCAAAACAGAAACTTAAACAAACAGCTAATTCAAGCAGGTTTTTAAATCAATATGAAGCATAGCGGTGATATCTCAATATCAAAAGCATTTTTAAACACGCAACCATAAAATATCAGCCGTTGTCATTGGGTTACAGGTATGAAAAACTGTGTGAAGCCTTTGTTGATATATATTATGTTAATATTTATATCTTTTAGACAGAGTACTAGGCCGGTTTTGTCAGTGATGGCTTGTGTGGTTAAGAGGTTACAGTCCAGTACAGGCCATTGTCGTGAATATTATAATATACTTAGACCATAAACTAGCAATTACTATGGCTTATGCAGTAATTATTCAGAGTGGGCATTGTTATTCAGAATGGAGGAGTATCTCTGTCCAAGTCTGCCAACAGTGGCTGTTGCCAACACTGAAGTATACTATATAGCACAACTTATTAACTCTTCTAAGCACATAAGCCTTTTCTGTATTCTGTAGCTTAAGTGGGCTCAGCCATGGTCGCTTCATATTATCATGGCTCAGCTCATTGCGACTTTGGCTTCTTTCTTTAGTGCAGTTCACAAAGATTATAGGAACAAATTAAAGCTCATTCTTTGTGTCTTTTGTGCAGGTATATCCAAGGTGCATCGTCTCCAAAGGACATGGTCATCATTGTGGATGTGTGAGTGTCTCACTGCCTCCTCTTTCAACATTACTCCCTGGCTAGAGTTTGTGTCTCCGTCAAAGGGCACTAGTGCCACCTGTTGGTCTGAGGAAACCCTAAAGTTAGAGGAAGGCGACTGCTCCTCATCCATTTGCCACTCTAAGTGCTTTGCTGCTTCTTTTCTGCAGGAGCGGCAGTGTCAGCGGACTCACCCTGAAGCTCATGAAAACCTCTGTTGTGGAGATGCTGGACACTCTATCAGATGATGACTATGTGAATGTGGCCAGGGTAAGTGGAAGTTTGTAGATCACGATTTGCAATTAATCATACAAATCACTCCTGGAAACAACAATAACACAAATATTTGTTGTATTCATTAAGCAGGTGGTAATCAAGCAGGGAGTCAGTAAATGGCACAGTGTGCTCATACTACTCCCAGTTGTTTGCTCGCAGTGGAAACACTACACTTCCCTCATTAAAGTGTATTTGCTCTTCCTGCATCACTGTTGTCCATGTGGGATTATGCCCGTCTGTCTCTTTCACTCTCTGCTGATTACTAAGCTTTCTATTAGGACTAATGTTTAGGGGAATATTAACGTTATCCTATATTGCAGGACAGATAACGCAGACACACACACACATACACATACACACACACACGTCCACATGCTTGGTGTGGTGGCTCTGTTTGGAGACTTCCCTCAGTAATCCTTCATAATCCATTGCTCTTAGCCACTGTATGCCTCTAAATCCCAGCTCTAAGAGCAAGAAATGAGCATGGTAATCTGGGTGGGAACGCATCTGATTTTCACCGCAATAAAGAAAGTGAGGGCTTACAAAAGCTTGCTGTGAATTATTTGCAAACACAAAAGACATTAATAACTAAAAAATTAACTGAAAATAATCATCAGACACAATCTCTTGAGTCTGCATGCTTCAGTACACGTCTTTATGACAAACTGGGGCCTCACTTCTGTAATGCCAATGGAATTAGTTACAATAATACAGAATTTATTTCAATGGATTTTTTTTATTTCTATTTATTATAGCATGTGGATGTAACCCAGCTTGGTTTTTTCCTAATCCTGTTTCCTGCTGTAACTCACAACCTTTTATGACACAAGAGAAGGGATATTAAGGAGTAACTAAGTGAAGGTTCTTGAATATGTGAATATGTAAATACTTTTGTGTCTTTGATTTCTTTGTCTATTAATTTAAATGTGAAGCAACACAAACCTGCGAGAAATGTCAGCTTTTTGCACACATAACGTTTTACATCAATCTGGCTCGAAAATGTCAGTAGATTTTGAAGTTGACCTTCAAAAAGAAACAACATTTGAAACCTGCTATTACACACATTGCTGCTACTATTGTAATCACACATAAACACTGCACATGAGAAGAAATATATATGCCAGGCACACACACACACACACACACACACACACACACACACACACACACACACACACCTTTAGGCTAATTTGGTGGATGAGATGAGACAGATGATATTACCTTGGCTGGGTTTCTGTTCAGTGGTTTGCACTGGCGTTTCAGGTGCACCTGTTCTTTGTGTGGAAAGTTGTAATTACCAGTGTTTACTGCCAGCCAGAGAGTAGCAGGGCAGCTTACATCTGCACACACCCACGTCTGCATCCTGCCGCCATGAACTACACATACATATCATAGAGAAAACACAGGAATACACAGTCTTACAACAGTTGGATCCAAACTTGGATGCAATCTGTGGGTATTTTTTTGTCTGGAAAAGCTAGTATACATACGGTGTACTCACGTGTTCTTTGATTTCCCCCTTTAGTTCAATGAGAAGGCCGACGCTGTTGTCCCTTGCTTCAGGACTTTGGTCCAAGCCAACGTTCGTAACAAGAAGATCTTCAAGGAGGCCGTCATGCATATGCAAGCCAAAGGAACCACAGATTACAAGTCTGGCTTCACATTCGCCTTTGAACAGCTTCTCAATGTAAGGACCAACAACAGTTTCAGGGCAGGGCCATGTGAGGGTGGATGTTTATTTGTGGTTGACAAATTGTGCCCTTCCAGAAAGTCTCAAGAGGAGCACATTCTGCCACAGTTACTGTCTAATCCAATTAATAAAGCTGAACTTACAGTGATAAAACGGTGCTGACAGTGAGTGGTTCAGGTTTGTATAAGACATTTCCAGAGTTCTGTCATTGTTGAAGATTGGACTGATTATAACTGCTGTTGCAATAGAGTGACGCTAGCGTTTGCAGCAGCCAGCACAGTGGTGGGATCTGTCAGCAGCAGGCGTCCACGTGCTCCCAACACAGGTGCTGCCTCAGCTCCGTATGCTGCTGTGTATTTTAGGAGGCTGCCACCCTAATGGGCTCTGATGGGATGATTGATGAGCGCAGCCCAGAGGAGATCAGCCACAGACAATTTATATTCCTCTGGTGGGGTTGGCGGCATTGAGCCAAGTGCCGGCTGCACACTCCCACCCTCCCCCTGCTCCTTTTGCCAGCAGAATGAGAAATAAAAAGGCCTCTTTAATCGCTGTCTGTGGCAGACTCACTTCCATGATTGGTGGCAGAAGCACAATAAAAATATGTAATTGTAGCAATATTATTTATCTTTATTAGAATCTTGTCAGATTGACATGCCGCTGGCCTGCATATCAATGGCAGCTGTCGTGCAGACAGGGGGGTGGTGGGTTTGTATGAAAACTGAATGCTAAACACTGGTGCCTGGCTGTGAGCATATAGTGCTGGAATGCTTGTGAAAGTGCTTCTGACACAATCAAATTTAACGCTAGAATAATGTTATATATTTCCAATGAAATCCTAAAATTATGATAATATGAGGAAGCGCGTGCCTCCCAACTGGGAAATTTGTAAATGCAGATGAAAAGCAAAGAATGAAAGCAAAGAGTGGATTAGATGGTTCCACTGCACCTAAAAATATTTATATTTGGACAAAAGAATAGTATTTTTACTTTGATAGGGAGGTGAATAGATTTCCAGCACTAATCCCTGCCTTCTATCTGATGATTGTATGATGTATTAGTAGATAGATGTTAATTAATACGTTAATAAATTAGCAGCATTCCAAGAAAGAATCTATAACCTCTCCATGCCACACCTGAAATTTCCCAGGTTAAATCAACAATATTAAATTAAAACACAATCACACACATTTGTTAACATAAGGAACACTACATTATTTTCTCATTTAAGTGTTGAGTAATTTTAAAGAAAGTTTTGTCACATACTATTCAGTAAAGTTTTCCATCATTTCAAGCTTGCAGGAGTAGACACCACTAAAAGATATGGTGTTGAAAGAAAAAAATAGATGAATAATAATAAATATAAAAATAAATTTGAAGAGCAGAAACAAATGTGAAAGACAGAGTCCGCAATGTAATAAGATTTAAAGGAAAACAGTGCTATGAATGGAGATTTTCAGCAATGACTGGAGTCTAAACAGGCACTGCCAGTTGGTCCCATAAAAGGACCCATGAGGAGGTCCCATCTTACAAACTACATTTTATTCTGAGGCGGGATATATGAAGTGAATCTACAAACATACTGACCTTACAGTACCGTTGCATCTGTGCTATCTTTTAAAATAGCAGCTTTTTGCCAGTTCCCTAAAATAATAACTCCAGAAGCTATAACCAATAATCAAGAATGGTCTGATCAATGTACCTTCCAATATACAATGCAAGGAAGCTCCTACTACCATTATGAATTTCAAGCATAAATGATCCTTTGTCACTTTTATCCTATGGAGTCTTGATGGACTGACCAAATACCAGGAACACTTTAACTCTTTACCTGTTTTAGGATATTGTCATTCATCATCTGTTTATACACCAGCATGTCCACAGGAGGGGTTTACGTTGCTGATAAATAAATTAACAGATATCTAATTACAACTACCTTATAATGTGTTATAAACCATTTATTATGTATATGTACTGCTAAATAGTGGGGTTAAAGTGTCACAATCATATCTATGTAAAACTTTGTATTGTTTCTCTGACACAACCACAGTAGCACACTGTTTTGAATGATGTTCTAGCCTGACCACCTTCCCCTTTTATTCTTTTCTCTAACTCCCCTGTCTTCTCTTCTTTCCCTCTCATTGCTCTTCTCTCTCCTCCTTCTTCTCTCTTCATGTGCCACAGGAAAGCAGTGCCCCGCGGGCCAACTGCAATAAGATGATAATGATGTTTACAGATGGCGGAGAGGATCGTGCACAAGAAATCTTTGAGAAGTACAACTGGCCCAACAAAACAGTGAGTCGGTCCCCATAAGGCTGTTATCTAGTCATCTACTCGCTCTGCCAGTCCAAGAGATCATGCATGTCCAGAAACTGTCTTAGCAGGTCCTTTTCTCTCCCTGTCTCCCACCGTTTTCTGCTGACATTGTCTCATTATAGCACAGGCGGTTGTGTTAGTTAGGCTGTCAGACATGCCAAGCACTCCAATCTGTGCACATAATGTCCTCTCCAAGCTTTCTTCACTTCCATTTTGGCTGTTCTGATTCAGGCTTTTTCCTCTCGTGATTCATCTCTTTTAGTCTTCAACTTTGTCCCCCTTCGTCTGTTTCTCTTTCCCTCTCTCCTCTTCTGTCTCTTTTGTTGTTTGGCTGCTGGTGTTAACAGCTCTGACCTGCTGACTAATTAGCCACTTTATCATCAGAGCCTATGAAAATTACAGCCAATAGATACTGAGCTTGTGTCTTTGTTCCTGTTCTTGTTGTCACTGTCACCCCTCCTTTCCCCCATTTCACAGCCCCACCAATATTTATTCTGATATCCATTACTATCGAGTTCCCTCATGACGGCTGCTGTCATACAGGAATAATCTGCAGTTTGACAACTCTCTCACTGCAGTCTTGCGTTGGAGACAGTTGTGTGAGGTGACTGGGAGGCTAATATAATCATAGTCAAGGTTTGTGCATCGTAGTTGTCATATGACAGTGAATGTACTGCCGTTCAGAAGGAGGTTTGTGGGGTGCGGTTTCGCTCTAGTAGCTGTCTCTGCAGAAGCTTGTTTTACCTCTATCTGTAATATTCTTGCATTTCCTTCAAATGACTTGTCTCCTTTGTCCTCTCTGTGTCTCTGCATTTCTCTTTCTCTCTGTTCAGGTTCGTGTGTTCACCTTCTCTGTTGGCCAACATAATTATGATGTCACACCTTTGCAGTGGATAGCTTGTGCCAATAAAGGTAAGTGGATGAGAGATTTCCACTGAAGCGTGTTTGTATGTAAAACATGTAAGGGAGATAGAAGAGGTGATGAACTGATTTAATAAATTAACACATTTTTATGCCTTTGCGCCAGAGACAGCCGGGGCTGGAGGCATTATGTTTTCTGATTCCATCCCATTCTTGTGAATGCGATATCTCAGTAATGCCTTTAGTGATTTTGATCAAATTTGGCACAAACATTGGACTCAAGGATGAATTGATTAGATTTTGGTGGTCAAAGGTCAAAGGTCAAGGTATATATGTATGCATATTCATATCTTTTTTTTTTTCATTTATTCATATATCGTTTTATCTTGTCTGTGTTTTATGCCTCTGAATGTTTTATTCGCTTTGTAAAATGTCCCTGGACGTCTCATCAATAAAATGTATTATTATTATTATTATTATTATTATTATTATTAAGGTCACTGTGACTGCATAAAACATGTTTTAACTTCACTCAAGAGTTCATACAGCAGTTATAACAACATTTCAAACAAATGGTTAATATTTTACATTCTGGATTAACAGGAATGTAATCTGAAAGTAGTCTGAGTGGCATAGGCATACAACTGCAACGTGGTAATTCTGGTCGCATCATACTAAAATGATCAATTGCATGTTCTTGAACAATATCGTGTGTGGTGACATTAAAGGAACCACCCCCAACAATTTATTTATTTACCCTGATGTATTTATTTACCTTTATGTGTTTATTTACCCTCCATGCGTTTTATTTGACTGTCTGAATTCTGAGTGGGAAATGTATGCACAATATAGTGCCCTCAGAAATTCCCACGATGGAACAAAATGTGTCCATGACATGTTCTCTACTCTCTGTTAACAATCCCACAGTGTATGTACGTAAACATAACAGCTGAACAACACAACACCTTTCAGTGATGACACAAAATGATGACGATAAATAATACGTGTCTAAAATCTCAATTGACTGTTCACTATATAGAAAAAAGAAGTTTAGATTACTGTATTGCAGTTGACAGTCAAGAGAAGGTGCCCCTTTCCATGACCATAAAGAAGTAGATAAATAAATCTGTCCAGTCTGTACCTCATTATCCTGTTTATGGTCAAAGGGTGAAGTGATGTATAGATGTACTGCAGGACAGTATGACATCACTGTTGGGTGGGTTACACATGGAACAAACAGCCCACTTCTGATCACATCCAGGTCAGCAGGCTTGAAACTTTTAAAATAAGGGAAATAAATTGAAATATTTAAACCTGCCTGCACCATTACAAACCCACCAATATTAACATTTATCCAGGTGTCTGTCTTACTGCATGTGATGCTCAAATCAATATTGTATTCATCTAAAGCCGCTACAGTCCCTTAAATAATCCAACAAGCAGGCAGCCCTGCCTCTGATCAACAGTCTGACAACCCATATGACTCAGCAGCTCTTCCTGTTAGCAACATTGTCTCAGTGATTCTCATCTTGACTCAACTCATTTTAGCCCAGCCTAACTCAGACTGTTGTTGCTTTGCTCAGTTTTAACACTGTTTATTTTTTAATCCATAACCCACTTCTCCTCGTCTCTGTTGTGGGTTGATTTAATATAGTTTCTCAGTGTTGCATTTTATCTGAGGCTGCTCCTTTATGAGGCCTTTAGCTGTCTATGTGAAGCCTCGGCTAACTGCTGCTGCTGATTAGCTTATTGCCACTGGAGCCAAGTGCTTCAGAAGTATCTCCCCAGAAGTTGTTATTAATTAGCAGGAGGAGTCTGGTAGCAGAATGATTACTGTGCCATCTCCCTGTCAGGCTGGGGAAAGTCCAGGATTACGCCTCTGTGCCAACATGCTCTCTGCTGCTCGTGACTTTAGTGATTACCATGGTAATAAAGTCTATGCCAACATAAGACAATGGTGTTGACACACCAGCCTCAATGGAGCTGTCCTCTCATATCTCCAGTACTTATTACTCTTTGGTATCTCACTCTAACAGAGCCAGCTCCCTGACACCTCCACAGGCCCTAACCCTTCACCCGTGACACACACACACACACACACACACACACACACACACACAGAAGCACAAACACCCACAACTAGGCCACTCGGAGATGCTAGCTGTTGTCTCGCTTGAGCTGCAAGCCCATCTTAAGAAGAAAGTAACCTCTCTTTGACTCTGAGGACAATGAAACCATTTATCCATGCTCTCGAACAGTGTAACAAAATCCAAAACAGAAAGGAGAGTTATCCTCAAAAAAAAAAAAAAAGGTGAAATGGAGGATAAATAACCAGCAAATATGATCTACTGCATTGGTGATCCTAATACTTCCAGAAAAGTGGTGCTTTTAATCCAAAACTGGGCATAAAATCCTCAAACATATCAGTTACACCATGAAATTAGTTATACAACTTCACTGAGTAAACTTTTGACAGTTTATACATTGTCTCAAACAAGTATTGACAAGAAAACTGAATATAAATAGAAAGTAGTGCATGCTGGTCTACATAAGATGAAAATGCATACTCATACTTGACACAGCATGTCTACATTACACTTGACCAGCATAAAAACGACTTTATGCAGAAAGCACTAAAGTACACTTTAGAGTTAACCCACATTTAGTTAAAAAGCTTCACACAATCAATATTTGTTGGACTGCACCAAAAATCCAGAGTTTTCTCTTATAATTGTCTCAAAACAGACACATATGACTTCAGAAATCTGAGGATGATGTTTGAGGAAAACTGACTTCTAATCGTGCTAATCCATTATGTAAATGAGAGTCACAGAGAAAACTTGTTGTCGATTACAATCATAATTGCCCCTCACGCAGCAGATCGCTGTTGTTAAGGTGCACAGCACAGGCAAAAGCCGTATTACATTCTTACTCTTTAGTTACTGCCTGTATTCTCCTCTCTTCACCTCTCGCCGAGCTCTGCCCTACCAGGACAGATGCCACCTCTCTGGCACACAGCCAAAAGCACTGGGACGAACGGCTGCTCCCTAACAAATAGCTGCACCCTGTGACTGCATGTGCAGAGATGTGTATGCCTGTGCACGTGTGTGTGCAGTGTCTGCACGCTCACATGTGCAAATGAGTGAGACAGAGAAGGCAAATCTTGACACAGACCACTGTAGCAAAGTGCATAATGCATCAAAATAATGAGAGTCATCTCTGCCTTTTAACATTCAGGGGATGCCGTCTCCATTTCGCGGCTCTTTGTATACACACTCATGGCTTTAATAACTTGGGGAGCGGCGTGGTTATTGACCCAGTCGGTCACTCTCCTCCATTCCTAATCAGCAGCAGCAGAGCCTGGGGCTGAGTAGTCCCAAGGAGCCTCCACATTTACATCCTACAGAACAACCGTGAGTGTGGAGAGGTCAATGGCCACAAGCTCCACCATGCCTGTCTGGCTGGAAATGATGGCATCACATGTACCTAATAACACAGAAGAGATTAGACGCCAATCTACGAATGGATCACTTTTGTACACACTGTGAATGTTTTAACTCTGAAATGGTAAAGCTCTGAGAAAAAGCACGACACAGCATGCACCATGAAGCAGAGTGGACGCAAGCTTTCTGCTGGGATACTGTATTGATTCTCTCTTCTTAATCTTCAGGTTACTACTTTGAAATTCCATCGATTGGAGCCATCAGAATCAACACCCAGGTAAGATATATACAGTATGTATAAGCCTCTGAATACACCTTTATGAATCCACAAAAACGTCGATTTCAAGCAAAAAGCTAGTCTGTTCTTTCTTCAAGCTTGCTTTGATGTTAATTATACAGATTGTAGATATCTTTGAGTATACCATAACAAAGGGACAGAAGATGGCACAGCTGGATGACTAAAGAAACGAGGTGACAGAGGTGGAGATGGAGTGATAACAAACATGGTTGCGGTATTCTGTGAGAATGTTTTTCTTTTTTTTTTTTTCTTTTTTTTTTTGAAGCTCTAATCTAAAGACTTTCAGATCTCTTTTTCTCTTGCTATCTCTGTTTCCCTGTCTTCCTCTCTGTCTGTCAGACATGCCTCTGGTTCCTCACACACCCAGGGCCCATCCACCCCCATCACACTCGCTTGAGGCACTATAAGCTTCTAGAGGCCCTTGGGATAACCTCATTCCAGCTGTAGAAATTGACTCAGTTGCTGGGAGGTGGGGGAGCTACTGCACAACCACCACCCCCCCCCACACACACACCCCCAACCCCACCCCCCACCACCCCACCCCCCACAACCCCCACAACCCCGGTGAGCGATCAGGCCCCAGAATAGACTGTCAGCTGTTCCATTAACTGTGGCATATTTATATTCTGAGAACTGCCACTTACTCTAATAGGTTTTCTGAAAGTGGGTGACTACAGCTCTCTGTATAGGCCCAGAAGACACACTGGGGCCTTATGTTATTTAACCATACTCTGCCCTTCAACATCACACACTCATCACATAGTCTCACTTGACTGAGATGACAACATTCAAATGACGGATGGATCGCAGATGGCAAAAATATTATTATTCATTTTTTCCTGAGTCATACAATTACGTGGGAAGAGTGGAATAGTTTTGAAAATAAATGCAACTATAGTTTGTGCTTCCTCAAGGTTACCTGTGAGTGAAATTTCATTGTTTTTGTGACTTATTTCATCCATTCTGGCTTCTTTGTATAGCGTCTCAGTGGAGCAACAGTAAAAGGGCAGGCATTAGTCAGGATGTTTTGTCTTTACAGTGAACGTACTGATGAGTTTACTTTCTGCAGTTGTGGTTGTTACAATACCCAGGGAGACAATAGCATTTAATCAACACGCAGAGAGGCTGCTGGAGTCTATATGGCTCTGTCTCCTTTTGGGCCACACATCTGCGGTTGCTGACTTTTTATGTTTCCTAGATTGTTCTAGCCAGGCGGAAAATTTCCCCTATATCCCGTGAAAAGGTCTGGCTGTCATTGTCCTGATGGAATATCTCCCTGTGGCGCGTTAAACCGGACTTTTATTGAGCTAATAATAGAATAGGTTACGCCTGTCAGCACCTCACTGTTCAGGCGATGAAAAACAAACGGTCAAAAGCGTAATACTGAAATCGTTGTGCGCTTACACAGGGCGCCCCTTTTGTACATTGAGGATGGATACACAAAGGGTGGTGGCAAGGGTCAGAAATTTGCAATAAAATTTCCCTTTTCACTGCAAAATGTATGTCATCATGTAAGAACTGCTAATGTTTCATGAAATTAAAATGTAACCCAGGGAGGGCTCCTGCTTTTTTGCTTGCTCTGTTTTTATATTTGAATATATTGTGTTGATATATAAATATATACATTCAGGGTTATAATTCACTTGACTGTTGAATGAGATATTATTGGTAGATGTATACACAGTCACTTCAGTTACAGAATAATTTTTCTGTCTTTGGTCGTTGCAACAAGACACTAAAAACTCAACTGTCCTGTTCCTGGAAGATTTTTATTTTTTTTTCCCCAAACTGTTCGGTTGCTTCGTGTGTCATGAGGTCACGCACTCAATAATTTTACCAATTACACACCATCTCCAAAATGACATGGATCAATAGGTTCTTTACAAAAAAGACATCTCAGCTTTTGTACGAGGTGGCTCCTTACGACAAAAGAATATAGTGAATATGATGTATTACTAGTAGACTTAACCCCTCACCTCTATTCACAATCGCTGCGGGACATCACAGTGCCAGTGCTGACAGTAGAGCCTCTGGGAGAAAGGCCTGTTTGCACGTCGTGCCATTGACACCCTTAATGTGTTTTTAATAGCTCCTTCATAATGATGAAAAACGGCCTTGAGTGGATCAGGACTGGAGGCTTTATGGCCAGGCAGGGCCGGGATAGTGCTGGTGGCCCACTGGTTTATGTGGTGACAGAGAGGAGGCCGGTCAGGGTCTTATAGTTTTATGAGAGATGAACATTGGGTGGCTCTTCCAGCTCTCTGCTTTTAATATCTGTACATGACAAGCACTGTAAACGTCTGTTTGATCAGGAGGGTTTATTTTGTGCCGTCACACTTGTGTGTGTGTGTTTTTGCTGTTGCAGGAGTACCTGGATGTCTTGGGTCGTCCCATGGTGCTGGCTGGGCCTAAAGCCAAGCAGGTGCAGTGGACAAACGTCTACCAGGACGCTCTGGTGAGAGAGAACTTATGGAGACAGAACATTTTATTTCATCAACCTTTAAACTAACCTATAAGATTCAAGATCCAGATCTTTCTTCTGCAAACTTATGCAACTAATTCTGTGTTTAATCATTCACTCCCTCTGCTGCTTTTGTTTGTTAAAGATAATTGGGCAAAGTCAGGTCATGAACTTGGTGTCACAACCATTTTGAATCTAATCATTTTTATATCACTGTTAGTTTTCCTCTTTTCTTAGTGAATTTAAATTTCTGTAGATTTATTTGCTTGTGTTTATTGGTTTGGATTTTTAATCATGCAATATGTAATGTTTGAATGTTTGAAGACACTGGATCAGTTGGATTTCTGATATGTTTTATTAGGGTTTGGGCCTTGTCATCACTGGGACAATGCCAGTCTTCAACCTCACTGCTGATACGACGAGCTCTCAGGTAAAAACAACACTTAAAAGCCTCAAATAGCCACACTTTTACAAGCAAGCAAACTATATGACTTATACCTCAGCTCATGCTTTGCACTTGACCTTTATTGTTATTATGTAAGAACAATATTTTTACTGTCATTCAGGTGGTTAAGTCTACACATGTATGAGGTTATTCAAACAGAGACATGAGTAGCAGGATGATTTCAGCTTTTATTTTGCACCTCTGTTATGTTGTTGACCATCATCAGTCATTTGAAATGGCACCCACACAGATACTGCTGTTCTAGGCAACACCTCCCCCCTGAGGTGATAGCAGACATCACAACCACCCATCTGTAGTATCTACTATCATCCGCAGAGCACAGATGCATCCAGCTTCCAGTGCCCATGACCAAAGTATTTACTCTGAGCTTATCACACAGGCTTAAAGCAGTGACGCTGCTGCAAAGCGACTCAGTTTAAGATAGACTGTGAAAATATGGACTAATCAGATTGCACACAAAATGATGATAAGTCAAAAGATGGCACAGAGATGTTTTTAAGCAGTCTCACAGCACAGCTACCAGCTCTATGTGATTCTCTCATGTCAGCAGGGGTTGTGGATGAAATGCTAATAATTGCTTTATGTGTTTTTCATACAGAACCAGCTCATCCTGGGAGTTATGGGAGTGGATATCGCAATCAACGAAATCAAAAAGAAAACTCCTACTTACAGAGTGAGCATGCTGTGCACTCAGTATGACCCTCATATCACTTTCATGTTGATGATTATTGAATCACATTTTCATTTACCATTTTTTTCTGTGTAGCTTGGAGCCAATGGTTACACTTTTGCCATCGATCCAAATGGCTACGTACTGCTGCATCCCAACCTGCGACCTAAGGTTGGTCCCACTGTTAACCTCACGCTCTGTATAATGAGTCTGCTGCTCCTGACTGAAGCTTAAGTTGGATGCTATTTGCTGCTGACTGATGTGAGCCTCCCCCTCCACCTTCCCCTGCTTTTTCTCTCTCTCTTCAGATCATTAACTTTAGGGAGCCCGTCACTCTGGACTTTCTGGACGCAGAGCTGGAGGACAGCAACAAGGAGGAGGTAAGTGAACATCTCTGAAACACCATCAATAGGCAAAACTCATGACATTCATTCTTAATATTTGTCACTTGTTTTTGTTTTTCTGTGTGTTTGTATGTATTTATACACCTTCTCATGCTGAAGCATCTCTCTTTGTCTCTCTCTCTCTCTCTCTCTCTCTCGCTTTTCAGATCCGTCGACAGATGATTGATGGCAAATCAGGGCAAAGGAAAATCAAGACGCTCATTAAGTCAGTTGATGAGGCAAGTCATCAATATATGAGATTCAATCATGATCCAAAGTAGCACCTTCCTGTGATGAATCTGAATCGCTCCGTATCAGGATCTGTTGTTTCCCTCCAATGATGGGACGAGACATGAGCCCAGGTTGTGAAAGTTACTTACCAGAGTCTCTTTGTGGTTGCAGAGGTATATTGATGAGGCCATGCGGACATACACATGGACGCCTGTGGAGGGTACAGATTACAGGTAGGTTTCAAATCAGTCATCATCACCTGACCTCAAACCAAAAGATTGTGCACCTTGAGCCTGTGAGTGAAGTCCAACTTTGATACTTTTTAGTGTTCATTTTGAGCCACGAGCCTCGGATTTACAGTTGACACCTGTTACTTATCCACCACCAGTTTGTTAACTGAAGCTGTCACTATCATGTGTTTGGAATAGACTAAACCTATCACTGAATAAATGCAGCTTGCTCATTTGCCTCCTGTATTTGCGTGAATCTGAATCTGAATCACCCAAATTAAAGAACTGTTTTTCTTCTCGTAAAAATCCTCAACAGGACTCTAAGCACAAATTAATTGCGCACTTTATTCATCTCAAAACTTGGTTGAACATTTGAGGTTGCATCATAATGACATTTCCTCCAGGCAACAGTCGGCAAATTACAGTTTATGATATTCAATAGTCCTACAAATGCCTGATGTGTGTTTTCTTTATTACATCTGCTGGCAGCGTGCCTGGTCCTGGCTGAGTCCATATGAGGCTTTCTCTGCACAATATTTCAATATTCAACTCAAAGGGAACTTCCAGTGTATTTAAGAATCCGTATGTCACTGTTGTGACAGTTAAATATAACCCAAGCCAGACATCCAAAGCTTTGCACTCTTATTTATCCTTTACCTTAGAGTTTAGGGCAGTAAGTAGGATTTTGCTTGTAAAATTGACATTTAATGTTTTTTTAAGTCTAAATTGGCTTTATATTATAGATAGTCAACTATAGATGTGGCTCTGTCTGAACCAGATACTGTCACAGCCTGATTTTTTATCTGTTCCAATTAATCCCCTTACTGAGTTATATTTTAGCTTTGTATAGTTCCACAGATTAAGAAATGGAACATGTATTTCCATTTTTTCCTCTCTTTAATTTCTGGCTTTGGTAGAAGAGTAAATATTTAGTCACGTAAAGCATATGTAGATCAGATGTAGATCTTAGGCTATGATGATGACAAGGCATAGCTGCTATTGCTCTTTAACAGAAACAAAACCCAAAGCTGCTCTAATCTGTACTTTTCCATTGACAATTGAACAAACAACTACGTGTAATGTGAAAGGTGTTGCTTGTTGTCCCACATTCACAGACTCCACAGTTCCATTCATCTCTACAGAGCTTTCTAACATTTTTCAGCTCATTGTTTAGGTTTTCCAGCCTGCACCTACCTGCTCTGGTTCACTCTCTCTGCTCTCATCAGTGCCCTTTCTAGCTGCAGCTGGCAGCAGTTTTTAGCGTGAACGCTCTGATAAAGTGACTCTACACTACCTGTTCAGCACCAAACAGCAGGGAGACAAAGGTAGAGACTAGCCAGGTGAACGTAGCGGAGCATCATGAGCTAAGACACATTTCCCTCAGGAGATGGTGGAGACTTCACAACAGCTAAAAGGAGATTGAATATCAGACTTACATTCACTGACTGGGCAGAAGCACGACTCCAAATGAATACAAATGAATGCTACTGTTACTTTGTATCCACTGGATGTGTAAACTGTTTGTTAACATGTCATATCAACTTTAAAAGGTGATCATATGTCAGTATTGTGTTTACAGCTTGTTATGCTACACCCAAAACCCCCAAAATCAGTTAATGCAAGTTTATCATTACTTCATTCCATAAATTCAGTGATGTGACATAAATATCAAGCATGTTTGATATGGACAGAGGGCACTTGTTCCAGATGCAGTTGCTTCACTGACAAATACCCAGATGCCAGCCTTCCCGCTGCAGGGTGACAAGGAGGCCCTGCCAGATGTGTATTCTCATATTCTGACTGGCTGTGTCATTTGAGGCCATCTGGGATGCAACTTAAAGGTCCCATGTTATGGGGACTTGAACTTCCTTAAAAACTTCCCACCCTGTGGGTAATAGCCCATAGGCTAATAAAATACTTAAAGGTCCCCTGTGGAGTTTTCCTGTTCATCTGGATTCATTATATCTCACCAAAAGCATAGTGAACCCTTGAGGTATAAAAAAAAAAAAAAAAAAAAATGTATCTCTGCCAATTTTGAATAAATATTTTGTGAGCTGCATTATTAACATTTGTGTTTGCTAGCTTGCAGTTATCTCTATTTTTGGCAGCAATGTTGCCACCTGTTGATCAGTGGATTAGTGTATTGGCTGGAATGTGTACTTGTGTGTATGGTTTACAAAAAAATAAATACAAATAACAGAGCTGCCTAAAAAACATAGTTCTGCAGCACTATTAGTGGTCAAAAACTCCACTGGGTTCCTTAAAAAGAGTATAAAGCTGCCCTCTCTGGGTGAAAGGTGGACAGGTGGTTGGGTGTGGTCAGAGGTGTGCTTTGTTGCACCTGTAACCACACCCAACAGTGATGTCAGAGTGTCCTGGAGTACACTTCAACATCACTGCACAAGGTGAGGTTAGACCACTGGAGATCGGCAATAACAAGATTTTAAAGGGGGGGTACGTTAAAATTGTTCACTTCAAAAGTAAATATGATACATTAAATAGCAATAAGACTGTTTATAGTATGGCTGTGTGTGTGTGTGTGTGTTTACATGTGAATTCAACGTGTATTCCTGATTTTCTGCGTCTGCCTCATTACCTCAGTCTAGGGTTGGTACTGCCCACATATAGTGAGAACCACATCAAGGCCAACCTGAGTGACCAGATCCTTCAGGTGCAGTGTAAGTACCCGCGAGTACCCAGCATCCTTCGCTCTCTGTCTCTCTCTTATTTGCTCTCTCTCTTTCCACTCTTTTCTCCTCTCTCTCTCAAATATGACCTTACGCTCTTATTCAGTCCTTCGTCCCGGGTCTCCAACATCATCGTAGGGAGTGTCTGAGCGGAGCCACCTGCTCCGCCCCCCTCTCCCCCTCCCTTCTCCCCTCTTTCTATGCTCTCTGATAGGCAGGCTCATACCTGAGTCCCCCCCCCCCCTCCTCCTGCCTCCTCTACTGCCCCCTGTTCCCTCCTGTCTTCATGCTGTGCTGTAAAACGGTGATGTTTTTTCTTCACACTGGCTGAAGAAAAAAATAACTGAACTGACAGAAAGGTGAAAGCTGTGGTTTTACTGTGTTACTCAGGTGAAAATAATGGTGACCTTTGTGCTATTATTTTTTTTGCCAAATGCTCTCGCCTCTTCTCCACCAAGTAATGATTCTGAAGCGTCTGTGTTCAAAGTATTTGATGTTCTGAAAAACTGTGAAAACATGCATGCTTTTCACTCCTTATGATGAGTTCATTGATTTTGGGAATCTTCCTTCTGTTATGTGTGTGGTTTTTATTTACTTATTTATTTTAGTTGGATTGTGTGCGATGTTTCTCAGCTTTGGAATCATTCAGTAGATAAACTCCCACACAGCCTGGGTTAAGGGCTTGTCAAATGTGGGAGTTTGGGTTTTTGTGGGTCTGAATGGGGACACGTGTTGTCTCTTTCATTCCTTATTTGTCCAGACCCTGTTATTCCCCTCTTTTCCTAGTTCATTTGATTTATTTTTTGTTTCACCATGATTATCTCTCACAGTTACTGGTTTTGTCTTTACTGTTTTCCTTTCCTGGATCTCCCAGTTTTTTCTTTCTTCTGTTGGTTTTCCGTTTGCTCTTGCAAATAAGATGTTTGCTCTTCATTTCTTTTTCTCTCTTGTCTTGTTTGACTTAAATTGGTTTCTTTATTTCAAGAAAACAATATTTTTATTCAAACAGTAATTGAATAAAATATTGTCTGTGATCCCCCCCTTCCCACCCGATCCCCTGTTTCTTTTCTTGCTCACTCCTTCTCTGATGGATCCACACAGTGCCATACACCAAGGGCAAGTATACTCCATATTGGTCCACGTTCCCTACCTTTACTTCCTACTCCTTACCGCTGCCTCCTCCTTCCCACACCTCTCGTCCTGAACCTCTTCCTGCTGCCCTCCCTCCTACCCTCACCTGTCCCAGCCTGCTTGCCCCCCCCCCTCCTCTTCCTTCTTTTATCCCTCCTCCTCTTCCTCTTCACCCTCTTGCTGCAGCTCAGATCCCACATCTCTCACGATGGCTCCTCCAGTCCCTCAACCTCACCCTCCTCCCCACGTATCTGCTGCTCCAGAAGCAAAAAAAAAAAAAAAGCCTCCTGCACTCAAGGAAGACAGATATTCATGTTCTCTGTTAAAACTTGTCTTTTGTCCACCCCTCCTCCTTATCCTTTTCCTTCTGTGGGTAGCTCCAAATGGGTTTTGTCTGCCTTCTGTCTCCCTCTTTCTCTCTGTCTCTTTCTTTCACTTTCTTCTCATGTTCTTTGACCATATTTCTCTCTTTTTTCACCTTCTTTTTCTCTCTTTCTATGCCATTGGTTCTCTTTCACTTTTGTCTGTCTTTCTCTTTCTTTGTCTTTTTCTTACAGCGTCATTAGTTCATAAATGTCTTAACTAATTCTTGCACTAGAACTAAGGTATTGACAGAAAAACTCTAGTTTAGCCAGATCAGATCTGAGCATATTGAGCTCTACATACAGTAAAAGACTTCTAATTGTTTGCTTTAACAATTGTACACACACTAATCTTAAATATTAATTTTCTAGTGCCACACCTTAGCTTTAATAACATATCAGGACATCCATATCATTGAATACTGCTATTAACTTATAGTAAAGTAAATCAGCATTTCTTGTGGTCAGGATATTTTAATGCAACAATAGATATATTGGTCTCTATATCAAATTAAACTCTTTCTTAATGATTGTTAGCTGCCATAGTATCTCGTCTATAACTGGAGGCGTTGCAGCCTGCAGACTGACCCTACAGGGCTGAGCTGTGTCCTGCCCACCCAGGTCTTCCCATGTTGTCAGGTGTCAGCGTGCCGCTCGGTGCAGCGCCTGACTCCTGTGTCGTCCCTCTGTACTCCCTGTCTCCATCAGCTTGTCTCCCTCCCTCCTCACCCCTCAGACGGTCAGGGGGATGGCCCAACACTTCCTCAGTTAAACCTGACCCTGGATGTGCACGGCATTGTGGGCGGAAAACTACCTGGGCACTCTATTTTAGCTTTAAAAGTCAACATTTCACTCCTCTGCCATACAGAGTTGCAGGTCATGACATAATGAGAAAACAACATGTTGGATTCATCGCAGACTCACCTGTTGCGGCCTTAATGTTGGTTGATATTTTGTGTGTTTTGTCTATGATAGATGAAATGAAGTTGCCCTTCAATATGCCCTTCACAATGCAATGCATTTCCTCTGATTATGTGTCTCTCTGAGCCCTCTCACCTGCCAGTCTGAGGGGTGACCACTTCCATCAGGACCTTCACCCACCTCCCCTGCAATAGTTGGCCATGTTGATGCCTGCCTGATCTTAAAGCACTCACTGTGGGCAATCAATGTCTGAGAACTTGCTTCCTGACACATCACGTCTGGTCAAGTCAGTTCTCAGACATCCAAAATATGTTAGATTGAAACCAAATGAATCAGAAATTGTTTGTTGACAAAGTGGCAAAAAAAAAAGAAAAACAAAAGGTGTGAGTGCTTCTGAAAAAAAAAAAAAAGCAGTCGTCCATTGAGAGTCAGGTTCCATTTTAGGCACCATATTGGCTAACGCTAGTGTTCCCATGATACCTCAGTGTTGCTATGGTAAACTCCCTTCTGCGTCCCTGCACCTCTGAAGAACAGCTGCTGTTTACCCACAACTCCCCACTGCTCTGCCCACTGCTCTTCCTGGATAATGTTCCCCTTTCTGTTGCAGATTTTGAATCACTGCTGCCAAACAGTTTTGAGTCTGAAGGACATGTATTCATTGCTCCCAGGTAGCCCTGTGTGTGAATGCTTGCTGTCATTGATGGTCATCAGTTTTGGGTCTTGTCTTCACACCTTTTGAAGCACTTTTTTTTTTTTTTTTTTTTTTTGTCCTGTGCTCCACACTCAGCATCTTATATCTATCATCTGCTTTCTTGAATTATGTTGATTGTGTGATGTTGAGTTGCACTGTGTGTAAGTTGTTGGTTTCTTTCATTCTTTGTTTATTCATTTTTGAGTGGTGTTTTTACTTATTGTGAGTAATTCTAACAAACAGGATTTCTTTATGAACAAATATAAAATTTATTATAGTTTTATGATTATTTATTTATTATTACATTTATTTATTACTATTATTATTACACCCACTGTCTCTCCTAAGTTACCCCTCATTACAATAAAGTACCAAAGACACATAAAATCTGCTTTGCCTGCTGCTACTGTGGTGCTGCATGTTTGTATTACACAGATATTTATAAGGATTATTGGTTCAGTTGTACAATGTGATGTTAAAAAAGAAAAATGGATATTGGACAACAAAATGTGTAACTAGAAAAAAAGACTGAAATCCTCTTTGCATGTGCTGTCCTGTTATCAAACCCTCATAGCCTCCAGCAGCAACCTTGATTCTGAAACACGCTGATAAAAACCTCTTTTTTGTTGTGCTGCCTGTTCTCTGTTCTCCAATCCACGCTTTGTTTTGACTGACAGGTGTTTTTGCTGATTTGAATTAAAGCTTTAAGACATGCATGCTGCACATGACAGCATCAAGTAACCTGTGTATGGTCTGATGCTTCCCCACTTTGTGTCGTGTTTCCCTTTATAGAGGCCAAATGAGGCAGGCAGTGTGTAAATTGCATGTACATGTTTGTTTTCACCTTCCTTATCTGAGTTTAAATGCCTTGTCTGTTCCTCAGGGAGTACTGCAATGATCTGGAACTGTCCAACAACAACACTGAGTTCCTGCTCAACTTTATTGCTCTCATGGAGAAGGTGACGCCAGACTCTAAACAATGTGAGTTTATCTCCTCAACTACACAAGTTTTGTTATTGCTACATAGCCAATGTTAGCATTAACGGCGGTTTATGTACCAGTCTTGTCAAGAGCTGCAGCTATCCTTGCATTTATAACACGCCACCTCGTCAGAACGGGACTGGCTGCTGCAGTGACTTGGTATCAGAAAGTGACAAAAGTGACCTGGGCTAGCTGGTTAGCATGCTAACTTCCGCAGAACAAAAGAAGTGATAGAAATAAAGAAGTAAAGGAATGAAGTTTGATGCTGAACTCATAAAGTTTTTTATCTAGACTGGTAAGTGAACAGCTGTTAATGCTAACTGTGGCTATGTAGCAATAGCAAAACTTACAAATAGCTCCTTCAAAGGATATGATTGGAAATATTCTATATTTTTGACAAGAAATCCCCCCAAAAAATTCCTGAAAAGACAAAAACTCCAACAATGAATTTGTCCTACTAAGTATTGTCAATGAAGCAAAAACATTATCCAGCTCGTTCCTCTGTGCTGTAGAGCTTCATTGTTCCCCAAAAACTATTAAAAACACATCAGTTAGTGGCAGCATTGCACTGAGCGACATGTTCCATCATTATGACAAAAACTATAGTTTATTTTAAGTCAATCCCACATTCACCATCCAGCTGCCATAAATACTCGCTAAGGCACTGAAATGTGTGTTAATCCACAGTTGAAAATGGCACCTAATAATTTCACTATTTTCTCCTGCTTGAGTGAAAATGTAATGAAAAGAGATATTTACATCTAAATGTGTATATGACTTATATTATGTGCAAGTCTCTAATTTTCTGTTAATATTTAGGTGACAATTTGCTTCTTCATAACCTGATTCTGGACACTGGCATCATCAGGCAGCTGGTTGAGAAAGTGTGGAAGAATAAAGACTTGAATACGTGAGTATCAGCTAGTATCTGAGAAACTCCATATTAAAGATTTGGACTCTGGATAAGGTTTAGATTCTAAAGCCTGTTTCTGTCTCTTCTCTGCATCCTGACATTTAGATATGGCTTTCTAGCTGTGTTTGCGGCGACAGATGGAGGTGTAACAAGAGTGTTTCCGAACAAGTAAGCACACTCTTCATCAAGGCTGTGTGTCTGGACAGCAGTTGCTCTGTAGTTCTGTTATATTTCTATATTTCTAACTTTGTCCTTTTTTGAAGCACTAAGTCGTGAAGACTTGAAATGTTTCAAAAACACATAGGATAGTAGGAAGCCTGTACATTACAGATTCACAGCTCTGGTGCCTGTGGTCTTAAATCTCAGGGCTGCAGAAACATGGGAGGAAGACCCTGAGCCATTTAATGCCAGCTATTACCGCCGCAGTCTCGACAACAAGGGCTACATCTTCCGAGCGCCTTATCGAACAGGTGAATGATGCTTTTAGTCCTGGGTTATATATCTTACACAGAGCCTCAAAATATTGTGGCCCTTTGTTTCTAAACCCCCCCCCCCCCCCCCCGGGTTTGTTTCTGTATTTCTTTCCCTCCTTCAGCCAGGGACGAGCTGCTGAACCCAGAGAATGACACCATAGGCGTCCTGGTCAGCACGGCTGTGGAGATCACAATAGGAGGAAAGACCATCAAACCTGCGGGTGGGCTCAGATCTGAGAGAGGACACAAAATCCTTATAATGATAGCTCTTAGATGAAGACGAAGATAATTACACGTCTGTGTTTTTATTTCTTGTCACTTTTTGTGGACATGTTTGTGCTCTTCATCTATTTATCCTGCCTTTGTATGTATCTGTCTTTTTATTTTCTTATTTAATTATTGCAATTAATCTCTTTTCTTTCTCTCAGTGGTTGGAGTGAAACTAGATCTTGAAGCCTGGACAGATAAGTTCAAGATTCTTGCCAGTAACCACACAGACAATCGTCAAGGCTCAAATACGGTAACACATTGAAATACACATAAAACGTACACAGTGTTTACACTAAAGTGCTCCAATAGTGACTTGGTTTTTCTCTCTGGCAGTGTGGACCAAACAGGGGCTGTGAAATGGACTGTGAAGCCAACAGTGATGTAAGAATATCTGCATATTTTTAATGAGCTTCCTGTACAATGTATCAATCCACTGTACATTTTTTACCCTGCGCTTCCAGTTAACAGCCCCTTTTTTGCCTCTGTGTGCAGGATCTTCTCTGTTATTTAATAGATGATGGTGGATTCCTGATCATGTCCAATCAGAAGGATGACTGGAACAAGGTGACATAAAAAAATGAATTTACATGCGCACCATGGTTTCTTTCTAATCTTAACACTGGGCTCAAACAGTGTTTTTCTTATCCTCTACAGGTGGGAATGTTCTTCAGTGATGTTGACCCCTACTTGATGTACGCTCTCTACAACAATTCCTTCTACAGCCGCAAGCAGTCATTTGACTACCAGTCTGTGTGTGAACGGGTGCCCAACAGTGAAGCTGGAGCTGCACCCAGAGGAGTGTTTGTGGTAAGAACATAAATTCAGCACTGGAAAGGACAAGATGCAGTACATGAAGGGGACAGACTAGAGGAAAATGTGCTGAATTAGTGGATGGATATATAGAGAGACTGTTGGGTGTTTGATTGAAATATACACTTACATCTTTTCACATTTCCTCTGCAGCCTACAATTGCAGATTTTGTAAACCTGGCTTGGTGGACATCAGCAGCTGCATGGTAAGATTAGTTTACCTGAAAATAAATGATTTGATTGACACTCCCAGTACTACGGTGGTCCCCAAATCCAGAGTCATCTTACCTGTAGATGTGAGAAATACATTCTTCATGGCCTCTGCCCAGTTTCAGTTCTGACCCAGCACCTGCAGAGCAGCCACCCCTCACTAAACTACCGTGACAGCAGCATGACTCTCATGTTTTACCTGTAAGACTCCTGTTTCAATGCCTCTGTTCATCAGCTGGGACTGTATAAATACATCAAATTAGTCAGAGAGATGAAGTGTGTGTATCCTGTTTATAGTTCAATTATAAGATCCTAGCTAGTGCTCCATGGGGCGCCTCTCCTGCCTGTCTGCTGACAGTGAGACAAAGAGTCAGTCACACTGGACAATAGAGGAGGGTTGTACCAGTGTCTGGTTTCAAAGTAGTTTAGTCAACTTGATTGCATTTAACACTGGAGCTGAGAGAGTTGGTGAAGCAAGCAGGTTGTGCTGCAATTCTGTTTCCATCACAGTTAGACTCCGTTTGGAACAAGTCTATAGCCTCTATATTAATAGGCCACATTTCTGCATTTACAAATTCACACCCCTTGTCTCCACAGGTCCTTGTTCCAACAGTTTATATATGGACTGGCTTATCATAGTTGGTTCGTCACAGGTGGGTGCAACAGGACATTAAATCCGAGTGTTATTTCTGTGTTTCGCATGTTTATCATCAAGTTTTGCAGTCATTAGGCAAGAACCTTAAGGTTCTAAAACTGCTCAGTTTTGGTCAGATTTATTTTAACAGATGTGAAATCATTTGAATGTTGTCTTTGTGTCTGTGTGTGTGTGTGTGTGTGTGTGTGTGTGTGTGTGTAATTCAGCAACAGTGCACAAATTGTAAATGTGAACTATGTAAAGAAATGTGAGGAGGAGAGTTTTAGAGCTTTTTCCAGGACATAGACATACGTCTTTGTACATAATTTCCAGAATCAGATCATATATAAATTAATTGACGTGACAAATGTTACTTGCATGTCTCTGTGCTCTGGTGATGCTGCAGACGAGGTGGATGCAGATGGAATCGATTCCAAAGAGCGGAGTTGTGTAATGATCCAGACCCAGTTCTACTTAAGTAATCTCAGCAGCTCCTACAACATACTGCAAGACTGTGGCAACTGCTCCAGGTCAGTGCACATGTAAAAATGCACACACACACACACACACACACACACACATTTGAATACACATGCATGCACACATACACACCATAAAAAATTGTGCTGTGATAGAAACAGTTAGAAAGACAAATCTTTCCAGTGGAGCTAATAAACTCTGCTGATGATTAAACCATATCAGCTTTAATGAAACGGTCTTATCATTGGCTAAATGAGCCTCGTAAGACTGTCTCATGAATCTCACTGATCCATTAGCAAATGAGCCCATGATGTAAGCGAACAGAGGGAGGGGGGTTGTTGACGGAGTTGTGTCTCTCTGCAGGCTGATTCATGCCAAGAGGATAAACAACACCAACTTACTGTTTGTGGTGGCAGAGAAGATGCCATGCAACACCTGTGAGATAGAGAAGCTGTCCCAGGAGGAGGAGGAGTGTATCCTTTTTCACATTGTTCACCAGCTGGCAGAGAGGAAGACACACTCTCTAATCACTAGATTTTATCTCCTTATTACCATACCTGCGGAAATACAGACGTTTCACATTCATTTCAAGGTTATTTTTATCACGATGGTGTGAATTATGACCAGACATTTACATCTGTTGGCCTGCATGAGGAATCGGTGTGTGTGGGAAAATGGTGAGATGATGCAATAAAGAAAAGGAAAAAAATGATAAATTCAAAGGATATAAAATTTTTTCTTAATTGAGTCAATTTCCAGTCAAGGAGGAAAATCCATGTGAAGAAATGACTGTGGCACGTTATCGAAAAGGACCGTCCACCTGCTTTGACAATAACATCGCTGTAAGCTTTTCAGACACGATATCAACAAGCACAGAAAAAGACAAAGGGGCAGTTTTTATTTTACTCACAGTGAGCAGTATTTACTCACTGTGTAAAATGCACAAGCTTGAGAGGTTAAAATCATTACCTCTGTGCAGAGCCAAGTTAGCTGTTTCTCTCTGTTTCCAGTCTGTCTGCGAAGCTAAGCTAACCTGTTGATGGCATTAGCTTCAGATTTATAGTGATATGTTATCAAAATTGCCACTTAACTTATGGCAAGAAAGTGAAAGTGTGTTGCCAAACTATTCTGTTAATAATTTGCATATAAAGAAAAAAACTTGTTTGAGGGAGTGTGTCCAGCTTCCTATTGGCAGTTTCTTAAAAAAGAAAAAGAAAAAAAAGATCTTGCATGATGACAGAAACAGAATGAAACGAAAGTGTTCAATAAATGGTCGTTAGTCACATTCATTAGTCAGATGATAGAAGTAACCAGGCATGAGGAATAAATATCAGACTGTTTTCCTCAGTATTTAAAATGACTGCTGCATTTTTCCCTCTGCAGGAGAACACGTCGGACTGTGGGCGAGGCTACTCTTTCCGTCCGTCTCTCTACACTTTACTGCTCATCCAGCTGCTTCTGCTTTATCCGGCTGTCAGCCCCCACATTCACTCCCTACTACATTAATTACATTTTCCTCTGCCTTTCCTTATTTTAGCCCTCCCAAGCTTCTTCCCCATCCTAAAACCCTCTGCCCCTGCCTCCCCATCTCTGTGCCCCTATGCCCTCCCCCCTGATATAGTCATAGGTAATAATGGGACTTCCCATCACAGCAAGTCGGAAGCCCTGAGTGCCGCACTACCCAGCTTGCTTCAGTTTGTGTCGCTTAGTGACAACTGCTGGACGTTTGTGTCCTCAGCCAATTAACCCTCATCTGCAGGAAGGGTAGGTGGTGACAGACCACCTGGATCATCAGAGACGTCCCAAAAGAGAACAAAGCCCCCCAACTCCCACAACCACCTCGTGTCCACCATCCAGAGAAGGCAGGGGGAACACGTCAGTGTCCTCAACACAGATCTCTGGCCTCTCACACACACACACACACACACACACACACACACACACACACACACAGACTGGAGAGTTGAGGTTATCTTGTCCACCTTTGCCTCTGTCTGTCGGACAGACGGTGGGACTTCTCCTCCTTCTTCTCTCCTCCATCTCAGAGTCTCGCCACTCTGTCATGTCGCCTCTCATAACAGGCTGTGGACCATTCAGCCACTAATACCCACCATAAAAGAAAAACAACAGAAAAATAAGAACTGTCGAGTAAAACAAAATGTCAAGTATAAACTGCTGAAGTGATGAGTATTTCAAACATACAGTATATTTAGGTTTTAATTTGAAAAGGAAGTTGTTAGGTGTTAACCTAAAAAGACATGAATTAATTTATGCACTATATCTACTTGCCAAAATGAGATAGACTTTCATGTTGTCTTATTTTTTATAGCCAAAACACAAGAAGAAATGGCTTCTGATTTAGATTTAGGATAAACCATGAGAGGAGGTGTGGAGACAGTCAGAAACTGAAGGCTGATTCTGTTTGTGCAGCTCCTAATCACAGGTTAATGCTTTTAAAAGACATCAACTGGGGATTATAGTAATTACATAGTGATAATTGCAATTCTAGAAGTATTTTTCCTTATATTGACAATTTGAGGCTAGTGCTATCTGTCTTACACTAGTGCCAGCTGTGACATATGAATCAGCATTGAGTTACTGCAGATTAGTTCAGGAGCACTGTTGATGTTGTTTAGTATTCTCCTTTACGATCAATGGACCACTCTGACCTCTGGTTTAGACTGATGTTTAAAAAAGAACTCCCTGCACTCTCTGATATGAAAGCTCACCTCTGCCAATCCTCATGAGGCTTCTCCACTAACCTCTACTAACGCTCCTAATCACGATTTGTATATGTGCTTAACTTCTCTTCACACACTCAAACACACCAAGATCTCTGCCTCATGACTCTCTTATTGTAGTTCCAGGTGAGTTTTTCATTCTTTTCGGGGGCTTATTTTACCTTTGACTGATGCTGTTCAAACTTCAAAACCATTCGCTGCTGGGGGATAGGGGCTTATCAACATTTCCAACAAAAGTGCAGAAGAGGCCACTAAATATGGTGATCACGTAAAGTAGTACTCTGGTTGTAATCCGTCACAGTTCGTCATTTGATCATTACGATGTGTGAAAAGTCATTTAGACTCCCATGTTTAGGAGCCGCTCTGTTTCATAGTGCCTTGACGCACTTTGTTTTGGAATGCATCGGCTGTATAAGAGTAGAGCTACTGTATAGTACCTTTATAGAGCAGCCATCTTTGAGGCTTTGGAGCCTGTGAGACTGAATCTGTTGGCTATAGAAATAGCTTTACACAGAGCCATCACACTGACCGGCTCTAGCTTAATGTACTTGCCCTCTCGGCTGTGGTTGCTGTGCCCCTTCAGAGCCACCTGACTGCCATCATATGGAGTTACTATACTGTTCCTTTACAAAGCCATGTATAGATCTATGATACACTATCAGTATACAGCGACTTAACTTCTAGGGCCACCTGACTGCTATAGTTCTGCCTGAATCGTATGTGTTTGTGTATGGATGTATGTGTGTTAGTTTGCGTTAAAACCCCCCTCAAAGGGAATGTCTTTTAAATGGAGTTTGTGAGGGATGACAGTTGTGGTAGCATAGCTGTTTTTCCTGTTTGCTATGTTGCAAGGGACATAATCCAGTGTTGTTGTGGAGGAAAAAAAAGGGATTTTACTGAAACAAAAAGAATCTGTCTTTAACCATCAGTCGGTTTGAATATCAATCTACGGGAGCAGCGGTGTCCGAAAGAATGTGTAGTTCATCAGTGTTTTCTTTTTCAAATGCAACATAGTTAACAAAGCCTCTATAAATGCCTTAGTGTTACGCAGTACAGAGCTCTGATACGTCCCCCTCCCCTTTCATGTACACTTTCTCACGCACAGACACACAAATAGATCCTTCAAAAATATTCACTCCCCTGGGTTTTCTTGGTGTTCTGCAGTAAGTATAGTGAGCTCTAGTTTTGTATTTTTACGTCTTGGAATGATTCAATATCAATTGATGCCTGTTCGATTAAATGCTTGAAAGCGGGTGGGAGTTTTTAAATTTTCAAAAGCCTCCGACCTTCAGTGTTCACAACCCACCCGACCCTCACTGTATTGCTCAGGTGGGAAGATTCACACAATGATTTGAACCTTAATTTAACACACTCTGTACAGTTGTTGGTACTCTTTGATGTGACAAACATGCTGGCACAGTAACTGCATCACAGCTCTGAAGAAATCTGACTCGGTAAAATAAAAGACTGTTAAAAAAAATTTAAATTTAAGATTTGAATTTGAATAGTTTTTTTTCAGAGTTGGGTACAGGCAGGGTCATCTGATGCCAGATGCAGTTTTACTTTTCTGGCATTTGTTTGTCTGTCCTGTGCCATTAATTCTGTCTGTATTTCCCTATTTCCACTGTCTGTAAATGAACGCTACACGTGCCTGTGGAAATGTACGCCCTGCAACTTCCTCTCTTTTCCCAGCTCTGTATGCTTACAGTCTCACACATATACGTAAATGTGTAGGACTACAGTTTGTGCACCCGCACCAAGACATTATGCACAATGCACACACACATATTTAAGCAAACATGTAATGACACTTATTCATGCCCAGCTGGGAGATGTCAAGCACCAGGAAGAAGTAAACTGAGGACGTCACTTCCCAGGTGTATTTTTGTGAACGGGCGGGATGTCAAGAGGCAAGCTCAGGGAGTGGGTCTCCACAGAGCAGCACGGGCCTGTCAAACAGAAGGTCATGAAGGAGTCATGTAGTGACGTCTGTGTGTGCGTCCCGACGGGAAATGTCTTCTAAAGGGGCACACGTATGATTTCTGTGGTTTGACAAATTTACTTTTGCCAAAAATACAAAGAAAAAAAAAAAAGAAAAAATAGAAAATTGGACCAGCTTGGGGATGAGAGGGAGGGGTCCACTTTAGGACACGCCCCTAAAATAAGTAAGGGAGGGTTTTCATGAAGCCCCCTCCCGACCCTCGCTGCATCTGTGTTGGTGCGTCTCTGTGGGAAAGACACGTGTGTATGTGATTCTGTAGTCTGTAGTCTGGTGCTATGTGACCATGTTTGACAAGTGTGTGAAAAAATAACAACATTTAGAGGAAAAAAAAAAAGTAAAATCAGTCGAATTTTAAGTGAAGTCAAAAAATATATATAGGAATACAGCACTGTTGATAAGTTTGAGATCTGAAGTCAAAATGTTTTTGATTTTTTTTTTTTTTTTTTCAGTTTATTTTTGTTTCTTTTATTTCTCGTATGTATGTGAGTGTGAATGTTTGTGTGTGTGTGGAAGATTTCGCTCCTTCTTTTCTGGGCACTGGTCCATGTCGCTCCATTCTTTTGTACAGATGAAGCTAAAAAAAAAAAAAGAAGAGGGCAAAATTTGTAAAATATTGTGTCTGTGACTCCTTGTAAAATATTTTCAAATTGTTTATTACAGAGAATCAGTTATTAAATAATGTTCATATTTTTCACTTCATTTCAGTGTGTGGTGTTTGGTTTCTCATCGAGACACAGCTGGAAATTCATTTCATTTGCTGGGTTACAATGAAAATATAAAATTGATAAAAGAATAAATTGTAACTGTATCAGTTATTATTAGAAAATATACATTTTCATGGTGCATTGTTGAAGGAAAAGTTCAACATTTTAGGAACTACACTATTTCTCTTTCTTGCCGGGAGTTAGATGAGTGTCTATGTTTTACAGTGATTATGTGCCATACTATTTCTTGGCTGGCACCCGTTTCCCAGTAAGCACATCTCCCAAAATGTTGAACTTTTTCTTTAAAAGTCTGAGGCTCATCTTCTAATCATTAAAAAAAGACTTGATTGACAGCTTCAATACTAACACTATTAAAAAGTCAAAATCAGGTCATGCAGGAGGACGTTTGTGGTCTACATTTGTCACGAATGAACAACATCTTTATTTGTGTGGCTCCTCTGAGTCTTTCATGTGACAGTGTGCGTGTGAATCTCTCCTGCACTACACAGCTTCACAGCGTGTCAAGGAAGGCTGTGAGAGCTTTGTGCCAAGTGTCCGGGTCGTCCAGATAACAGGGGTGACCTGCTCCTTTCATCACCACCACACTGTTATTGGCCAGATTGCTCAGGTTGCGTAGTGACGCCTCTCCGAGCTGAGTGTCCTGGTCACCATAAACGATCAGTGATGGGACCTGGAGGAGACAGTAAAGTAACAATTCAAACCCGTGGCTAAAGGGATTTTGTAGATGTCCTACATTTTACCTCAAGTTTAAAAAACCTCAAACAGGTCTGGTGAGAAAATAAGAGACAAGCTTTTTATTTGTATTAAGTGTGACTAATTCGTGTCTAGGTGTCAATATTAACAAAAGCTGAGTAAATAAAAGAGTGTGTGAGTGTGGTCAGGCGGCTTTTAGCAGTTGCACTCAGGTCCTTTACTCATAAGTCACAATAATCCAATATAAATGTTACAAAATAGGACTTTTACAAAGTAAAACTCTAGATTTAGTTTCAAACTGCACAGTGTGGGCTGCATGTAGTGTGAATTAACTCAATTTACAGCATTAATAATAAAAATGCTTAAATATGTTCCAAATACGCTGAATCCTCTGATCTTCGTTACAGTGTGTAAATTAGTTTTTCTGTTATAAAATAGTCATTTCTAAACCAAGATAAACTTGGTAACTTCACTCTGACATCGCTGAGGTTGTTTTCTCAGCCTTCAAAAAGCTCCTCCAAAGCCACAGCAGACTTTTTTCACAATCCGAGCACTTCTCCCTATGGCCAGTCAAGCTGACTTTCATCTGTAATATCCGTGGACTGCCCCTTTAAAAACTTTAAAGTACATTTCCCAAAGTATTAGCAGCAAAAAGTATAAAAACAATGGGCCTTGTCTGTGTTACTGTAAATTATTGCTGCGTTACTATGCATGTAGACTTTTTTTTCAGCTGTAAATACAGTTGAATCTAAAACAGCCCAGCCGGTTTTAAAACCTGATCATATAAATGTTAAATAAATGTAATGGATTAGAAGTATAAAAGAATATAAAATAGAATTACTTCAGTAAAGTAAAAGTACCTTTAAATCATACTTAAATACATTCCAGCACCGGCTTTTATTCTGTGTCATCTGCTGTGTTCATTTAATTATGTTGCTATCCACTGATATTATGACGCTTCTTTTGTTTGTGATATTTTCTCCAAACTATAGAGCATCATCTGCTGCTTCAGTAAGAGCTTCATGTGTTTCCTCAGACGTGTTTGCCTGTTTCTGGAGGTGAACTACTTCTCTGTAACACACACGTCTCCTTCATGGATTATGCACCTTCACTTGGTTTGACATCTAACAAATTTAATTTTGAAAGGGTTTGGAGGTGGATAAAAGCCAGTGGTGTCTGTGAAAGTACATGATATCTACTCCTGTCATGGTTGCACGTACAAATCCACAGCAAATCTTTTAAAAAAGGGGAGAGGGAAGTGCTGGAAATTGGACTTGACATTCACAGTTGCTCAAGTTATCCTTTAAAGAGCACGCACACTGTAAAAAAAAAAAAAAGTTCTCCTGGGGAGGAAACTACAAAAAAATCGAAATCAGAAACATATCCGTACCTTTACACTCTGGTATTGCTCTGCTGTGAATTTGTCGGTGCAGATGGGAGCTACAGGGATGTAGGCTCGTACGAGAGCCTGGTGCTGGAGGAGGAAGGGGAGGGAGTACATCCCACTGAGGGACGGGCTGATCACCACCACGGGGCTCAGGTTCAGGTGCTCACACACCTCTTTCAGGAAACCCGCAGGGCCCAGTTCTCCCAGCGGTGCTGGGGCCTCAGCTGATTTAGACCTGCCAAGCCCTGTGGACGGCAGAGAGAGGGGGGGACTAAAGAAGGCTTGAGAGGAAGAAGAGGGCAGCAGGTGTGGAACAAGCACAGCCTGATTAACCTGTTGAGAGGACTCGAGACACAAATGTTGTTGTTCAAGAACTATAGATATGTAATGCACAGAGACCCAGAAACCAACCAGCACTCTGTACTTGAGCATTACCTGGCTCCAGGTTTTGCAATAAGTTAAGATAAGCTACAATTTTCACACCAGAACCTTTAGAGCAGAGGTTTTCAGACTGGGAGGTGTGGGAGAGATGGAAAGAAGAAACATGAGGCATCCATGTGCACACTGCTGGTGTTACAACTAGTGATGCAAATTCCTTTACATATATGCAAGTAATTGAACTTCCACTGACCAGACACAGTGAAGCTGGGGCTTTTGGGAGCTCTGGGAGTCCAGGGCAGTTTCCCACTCTGCCCAGTTGGTAATCTAGACTTTTGTGAAGCAGTGAAGAAGGCTGAGTTTGTTCCCCTCAGACTCACCTGGCAGGTCGACGGCGACTGCACGGCAGCCAACCTTGGCCAGAGTCTCCAGAGTGCCGATGCTGAGCCAGTTTTCTGATGAGAAACGGATGCCGTGAAGGAGCAAAACTGACATCCTCACTTCCCCCGTGGCAGGTTCGCTCTGTCTGTAGAACAGCGGTGCTTTGCAGCTCTCCACCTGCACGCTCCCCTCTGTCATCTTAGCAGCTGACATCCTGAGCAAAAAAAAAAAAACAAAAAACAAGCAAACAATGGATTCACAGATCAGACTGCATGTTAACATACAAAATCATAATCTAAGTGCATTTAAAGTATATCACAAATTTGTCTGAGAGAGCTTTATAATCTGAGCAACATAGGACATCCTCCTCTCCTTAGACCTGCGACTCGGATGAAGCCTTTCGAGGAAAAATGGGAAGAAACCTCATGAAGATCGAAAGAAGTGGGGTCAGAGTAGTGACTCCAGAGCTCAAACGATTCATCGAGTTAATTCGTTTATCAACAGGAAATTAACTACTATTACAACTATTTTTAGTAACTTTTTAAGCAAAAAAAACACAAAACAATCTGTTTACAGCTTCTCAAACGTGTCGATTTATTGCTTTGCTCATTGCGATACTGTTGTAAAATGAATATATGTAAGTTATAGTAACAGTAACAGAACAAGCACTTTAAGGACATCACCTTTTGTGACCAGCACTTCTCACTATTGTTGCATACACAATTCATTGAAATATTAAATTGATAAAATGTATAACAAGAAGAACTTTGTAAACGGGCAAATAACATGTAAAAACATAATAATAATTATTAGTAGTCGTACTAATAGTCGTAGTATTGCTTTACTCTACACTTTGCCTTTAAATTATGACAATTGTAAATGTAATATACATTCAGATTTTGCATTCAGAGCGTTATTTTTCACACCGGCCTTCTTGCACGCCGCATTTTTTTTTTTTGCCTGTACATGAGAGAAACCCTCCTCATGCGCGCAGCATGGGGTCGTTCTGCAAATCAAGAGCAACACACGGAAGCCACCTCAGGAAACAAAAACACAGGCATCAGGTGGCAGCCGCTCCCGTCAACACGCCGGCCGAGTTTACTCCCTTCACTTTCACTAAATGTGCACATCTATGAGGGCCCAGGTAAACAGACGGCGGTCAGCGCCGAAGATTGCGCCGCTCTGCGTCTTTGTTCCCGTCCGTTTGTCCACCGCGCGTTTAAACATCTGCCTTTTCATTTGTCGTGCGCCTCACTTCTGCCAGCTTACACAGACGCCCTGTCCTGCCCGGAGTTGGAGTGAAGCCTGCAGGTTAAACAGTCCGATCAAAGTTCACATCAGATCATTTTATTTGTGATATCGAGTTCTCAGCTCTCAGTGCTTCTGCCCTTCATCGCAAACACCAGGTGAAAATACCCCCCCCCCCTCTCCTTACCTGACACTTTGCGGAAATAAGACGATGAGTTCACTTAAAAACCCGGGAAGTTTATGGTCCAGACCCAGCTGTAGTTTCACTTTATTTCCCGGAAAACAGAAGGGGGGGGGGGGGGGGGGGGGGGACTCCTTCCAGAAAACCTCTGGAAATTATTCTACTGACGTCTAGCGTTTGTTTGGAGAAGTGCTTTTATTATGGCAGCGAATTAAAATCCAACCAGACGTCTGTGTTTTGTGCAGGATATTTGGTTTTAATCGTCAGGTACATTGAACACAGTTTAATGGAAAGAAGCACACGAACAAGGGCCGATGTGCCACTCTTCATTAATGATTAATGATATTGATCGGCTGTGTTTTGGGGATTAGGGCCTCTGTTTGAGCAAGAGCAGGGTTGGCGTGTGGGTGGTTGTGTTTTCTTGTTTCCTGAGTGGATTTCCAAACTCCTTCTGAACACTGAGGGGGATTCTTCTCTTTCATAACGTTGATCTTTTAAAAAAACGAAACTAAAAAAACTAAAGGATCTCAGTCTGTGGTAACACTTCTATCCAGTATTATAAAAGAGTCTTTATCTACCACAGACCACAAACAATGAAACTGCTGCTGTGCTGTGTTCTCCTTACAGTCGGGCTGGTCACTGGTAAGAACATTTTATGATCTCTGTTTTAGTTTTCAGTGACTCAAAGTTATAATCATCTGTATTGTTATGAGGACAATGGTGTTTTGATTTCAACGTGTGTTTTGGCAGCAGATTTTGAGTAAAACACTGTCAAGTAAGTGCCTCCTAAGATTATAGATTAAACTACGAAAATGAAGAAATTCCTAAAATACAACGAACAAGTTTTCTTTTTGGTATTTTTTGTGAGTACAAGGATTACTATGTAATTAAGTTTAGTTCTGTATAAATACATACTGGTGATTGTTGTAGTGGCAGTGGCTGTGGCAGTAATACCAGTCGTGGTTGTTTGTTTCAGTAACCAGATATGTTGCTCTCAAAAGCTTTTTCTGGTCTCACAAACCTGCAGCTGTTGGTCTCTTGGTCCAAAGGTTGTATGTGTGCAGGCTTGGTCCCAAATGATGCAGTTGGTCCAAGTTCAGTTAGCCCCTGCACTGGGTATAGATACAGGCCTGAAAGAAAACTGTGGTTCTGGTTCTGTTATGTATAAACAGGGTACCGCAGTCCTCTGAATGACTTCCAGCGCTCCGAGGGCAGAGAACTGGTTCCTACCTCCTGGAACTCAGCACGAGTGCTGATGTTACCGGGGCTGAACCTGGAGGACTGTGCCACTCGCTGCTCACAGTCACTGGACTGCAGGTATCAACCTGAAATAACCTAATACAGCAGGGTGTGATCATTACTAAGCACCGTTTTCCTCAATGACGCCACAAAAAAAACAGGTTTATGATTTGTTTCTCATGACTTAACTTGTGTTAATTTTCTATTACTGAAACATTACAGACCTGTAAAGAGCTCCGTAACTGTTGTGATATAATATATTTCATTTGAGACTCAGTTGAGCCACAGAGCATCAGGGCCAGACCCGTTCACCGATCAGACTAAAAGCTTATTCTTGACCTCAGAAGCATAAGCTGACAAAACAATCCCAGCTCGTGTTACAGTAATAGCTGTTCAGTAGCTTTCAGTCATATCACACGATCTTCACCAGCAGATAGAGTTTGCTCAGTTTTCGTGGAAATGCATTTTTTAAATATACATTTATCTAAGCATTTTAAGGACTTCTCACTGGGCAAACTTCCTCTGCTGAGGAAAATCATGTGATATGGTCAAAAGCTTTTAAGGAACCTTTTGATTAGACTGTTTTGCAAACTATTCATTGCTATAGTTTGCAAGTGTAAGTCATGTCATGAAGTGGAAAACCATTAATTTAGGGTTGCAGATGTTTTCAAATTTTGAAGGAAATTATTAATGATGTAGTTTCAAATGTTTGTAAGTTATTAATATACAGCTGTGAGGCCAGATGTTGTGAACCTATCTTCTAGAAGGAATAATAATCCATGAGATGGGTCCACCCTGATAAAAATAGCTACAAAGACCAAACAAAGGGATCTTTCAATATAGATAATAAATCCAGTTTATCACAAATAATGGTTTGACAATTATTTCTACCAGTTATGAGAACATTGTAGTCAACAAAGTAATTTTCTGAGGTCTGGGCCTGTGACAAATTCACTACAATTAAGTCCAGCAGGGCAAGAAATAAGCAGTCAGACAAGCAGACAGGGTGTAAACAAACAAACATTTTAACAAGGTTATCTAAAACACTTTATTTCGAGGTAAAACTGGCAGTAAGCGTACAAAAAATATCATTAATAATCCCTCATTGCACAGGAAAACACTCAGTATTGTTATATATAACCACTACTACTGAGTTAAAATATATGTAAATGTATTGATTCTGACACTGAGGAAATCTTCAGAGGCTGGTAATTGACATGAATGTTAGCTACCAAAAAAAGGGAAAAAAACCAAAAACATTTGTTATCCTCTTGCTCAGTTAATTCCACCCCCATCTAAGAGCTGTCAACCATGACATGATTGATAAAAGAAGTGGAGCATCACACTGACAGAAACCTTATAACTAATTCTACATCAATTTTAGCAACAACAGTTAATTACTCATAACACAGTCTTGTGGAATCAACATTTATTAGCACATCACCTTTCTTATTTTGGCTCTTACAAACACTGTGGGTCAAAGCTGAAACAGGAAGTCAGTCTGTAAATTGTGATGGGGACTGGGACATTCCCAGGTCTCAGCTATTAATTAATGTCAATTAATGTTATTACTACAGGTTGAACTTTTGTTGTTATAAGGCTGAATTATCATCACAAACCCGAAATGTCTTTTTATTTAATAAAACAAAATACATTAACTAACAAACTTAATGTATGAACCTTTGACATGAAAATATACCTCACCACCAGAGCATTCAACTATGAGACTCGTCCGACTGTCACCTGTAAGCACCTGCCCTGGGTGGGTGATGGCAGCAACGCAGAGGTGAAGAGAAATGTAAACTGTGACCTTTACGAGAAGAAGGGTGAGATTCACATGCACTCACACTGTGTGAAGGTACAGAGATCAGTTTGATGTGTCAGTACTGGAGTTATATAATCGGCTGTTTTCATTGTGAAGTCTATGTCAGAAAGTGCATCGTGGGGAAAGGGGAAGACTATCGAGGGAAGGTGTTCACCACAAAAAGCGGTCTCACCTGCCAACAGTGGTGGTCCAAGTTTCCTCATGATCACAGGTGAGACACATCTTCTGAGGAGTCATGAAGTCTTTCATACAGTGCAGTCAGAAGGTTTTAAGACATTGTTTGAGCACATTGAGTTTGAAATAAAACAACCATGAGGATAGATTTTTAAAGGTGTTCATATTCATACTGGATGAACAGTGAAAGCCTCATAGCTGCTTTAATACCTAATCATCCAAATGTTGAACTGTGCAACAGGTCAGAGAAAGTAAGTAGCAGCTGAGTCCATCTGGACAGAAATAATGATTAATTAAACATCAGTGATTATGAATCTCTGACCTTGTCCTGTTGTTTGGTTGCGGAGGGTCTAGTTCAGTCTTAGAGGTTTAGTTGAAGGTGGCATTCCTTTATCCATGTGGCTATGTCAGAGAGACAAGCTGAGATCCACGCAGAGACCCTGGGGTCCTCTGGCAGGAATGACAGGTATAGTTGGGTGTCGTCTGCATATCAAAAGGAGTGAGATAGGATTATAAATCAAGAAAGTGCTTTGCGAGAGACGCCCATGTCAGAGAGTACAGACAGCGGGATGTGGTGGTTCACTGTATCAAAGGCTGCTGATGGATCCAGCAAAACAAGAACCATGGACTGAGCTGCAGCTCTAGGTGGTCTCAAGCTTTAACAGACAACAGAGCCGTTTCAGTGTAGTGACCACTCTTAAAACCCAACTGATTTGGATCAAGGAGGTCACTCCATGAGAGGAATTCTGAGACCTACTTGAAAACCGCCCTTTCACTACACTCAGATAAAAATGGGAGTAGTGAGACCGGTCAATAGTTCTCCATTTGAGCAGGGTCACGTGAGGGCTTTTTGAGCAGAGGAGCTACCATAGCCTGTTAGAAAGCATTTGGAAATGTTCTCGAAGCCAGTGAAGCCTGCATCACATGTGTTATTGTTGGTTACTGCCATTTAATGGTGGGAGATACGGCTTGAAGGAGGTTAGTGGGAATTGGGTCCAGCGCACACGTAGAAGCTTTGACACATCATCTCAGTGAGAGGGGTGAATGGGAGAAAAGACGCGTCCTTGACCTAGGGAGACCGGAATGGACATGCAGTGGGAATACTACACGTTACAGTTAGCCCTCGGTGGCAACACTGGCCTCTAATGAGGAAAATGTGCAAAGAGGAGGTAGAGCAGAGGTGACCATGGAGGGGAGGTGGGTGGGAGATGTGCAGGATACAGCAGAATGAAATCAAAGCTGGTCGCAGACGGCAGTTCCAGGAGGCATACGGTGAAGTGAATTAAACAGTGGTCAGAGAGGTGCAAAGGTGTGACTGCTAGATTTAAGTTCATGTTAATTTGTCCACTTACTTCCTGTCTGAGTCCTATACTGTTTATTTGAAGTGGATTTAAACACTCACTTCAACCTTACGGTCAGAATCAAGTGTGCTGGACTACAGAGCCAACACATCAGAAATGCGTCCTAATGACCGTCTGACTCCTCTGTATAATAAATGTAAGAGTCCATCACTCACTGTAAAACTCTTGGTCTGTCTCAGGTGGACTCCCACAGCTGCTAATGGCTTGGAGTTGAACTACTGCAGGAATCCAGATGGGGATCGCATTGGTCCCTGGTGCTACACCACGGATCCTGAGCGACGCTATGAAAGCTGCAATATTCCCCAGTGCAAAGACGGTACATGCTGTTCATATCCATGCACGAAGCAAGTGTGATGGGTGATACTTTATTTATGGGTCCTGAGGTTTCTCAGTAATTTCCTAGGAGTTTTCTATGTAATGTCCTACTAATTATACAAACAATCTAGACTATATTTAGAGAAAGTACAGACACTGAGTTTTTAAGAAAAAATTGAATTAATATGTACTTGAGTGCAGTTAATACATGGTTGTAGATTTCTAGATGAATTTCCTTGAAAGAATCTCTTTGGTTTTAATCATGAGTTATACCCAAATAAATATTCATTTATTTGTTGAGTATGCTTCCTAGTTATACACATAGAAAGACATTTTTTAATATTTTTGCATGTTCAGTTGAGTTAAGTGCACTGATGTTTACTTTAGTAAAAGAAGGTTGTAATTAACAAGTGTACCAATTCAACAGACTTAATTTTCCCTGTAATTAGCAACAAATTACACAGTCTTCTCCAGCAATCTTCCCAAAAAATTATTAGTTCCTTTAAAGGAGATTACTTTGAAATGACGGGACCTGTAAAGTGAAGTTTTTCTGTATGTGTGATCTTTTCTTTCCTTTTTCTCACTTGTCGCACCTCTGACTCTAACACCGCGTCTGTGGTTTTGTTTGCAGAGGTATGTATCACATGTAATGGAGAGGACTACAGAGGGCAGGTCGACCACACTGTGAGTGGCAGAGAGTGTCAGAGATGGGACCAGCAGTACCCTCACCAGCACATCTACCAGCCTGAAAAGTACTCGTGCATTCATTACCACATTACCTGTCACATGATTCACCAGATGAAATTCATAATGTGAACTTACTGACATGTAAATGCCACACAGCACATTCTGCTGATGCAGCCCTGCTAGTGCTTTGTTTTGTTATTGTGGACATAAAAAAACGGCTCATATGTATTTTTTTTAGGTATCCTGATAAGAGTTTAGATGATAACTATTGCCGTAACCCTGATGCCTCGCCGGTGCCCTGGTGTTACACCACAGATCCTGAGGTGGAGAGAGAGAACTGCGAAATCAGCAAGTGCAGTAAGATGGTGCTTTTGTTACAGTGGCACTATTAGAAATGCTCATAATAAGATTAGAGTTGGAACAATGGGTTAAAAACTTCTCCCAGTCTGTTATGTTCTATGATAGTAAATTAAATGTATTTGGGTTTTGGACAGGTAGTTGAGCAAAACAACACAGTTGACTATTATATCACAGTTTATAGATGTAATGATTAATTATCCAATGACTGAATGATGATGTGTTGTATCATAGCATAGGTTTGTTGGATTCAGCCTTCGTGTTTGTTTTCCCTGTTTAGTTTTTGTCATTAGTTTGTGAGCTGGGCTAGATTGAGTCGATTACCGCGGCATTAAGGAGATACAGTGGAATTAGGGAGTCTCATTAAGTCACTGTAATTAAATTTAGAAAAATCACCTTTTTGTTGTTTGTGCAAATTACCTCCCAAATTCTGAGACATTTCAGACGTGGGTCGCACTTTATTTGGATAGTCCACCTACTGAGAATTTACAGAGCGTTTGTAACATTTCACTATTGACCTTTCTGATGCTCAACTAATATTCAACAATTCCACAAGTATTCAACCAACAGTTAGTAAACCAACTAAATGTTAGGATTAAAAAGAACGAGTCAGATTGTTGAAGCTCAAGTAATAACCTGTTGAAATGTTACAAAATTATACATTGTCTCAAGGGTGTCAGGTTAATTCATATGATTTAATTTAATTTCTTTTTATAGGCTACAGCTTATTTGAAACTGTGATATAGTTTTGAGTTCATTAGTTTTCAGTAGTAGTGGGAGTAGTAATACTACAGTTATTGTAAAAATATACATAACAATGAAATTCAAAGCTATGATAGAAGGAAGTAAACATTTTGTACTTGTTTGTTATTTGTTTCGTTAAATATAAAATTATATATAAATCAATACTTTTGATTTTAACAACTTTGAAGTTGGGGCTACTATGTTTAATATTTAAGAAATTACACGCCAAACACAATCAAATGCTTAACTTTTAGCTTGAGAACATAAATAAATAAATCTGATGCCAAACCAGGGCAATCAGTGTTTTCTCCAAAATTACGACATGAGTTGTGCAAGATGAGACTGGCAACATGGGTATTTCCAATGAGAGCAGAGATCGCTTTAGCCTGAAAGTCTGTAAGATAGCACCATCATGTGGTGAAGCAGGGAAAAAAAAAAAAAAAAAACCTCTCCAAATCAATTCTCACTATCATAATCAGCCACAAAAATATATAAAAAGAATACTACATATGTTCTTTTGTATGTATGTGTGCGTTAATTTTATTTTAAAAATAGGCTGGGATAACCAAACTAAGATCACTGACCTACAGGATCACAAGATAATTTGAGGACAAAAGTATAAAATCCTCACTTTAACCTTTTCAGTGTCACATTTTGTGTCACATTTCATATATTTATAAAATAGATACATTTTACTCTCAGTTTAATTTCATTATTTGGATTCAGCTGCACAATCATCCTGTTCTTATCACACCAGGGTAGGAATTATTCTTACATAGTTAAGGACTTACAAAAAGAAAACAGTTTAATCGTATTTGTTAAATAGTTCCACATTAACATATTCAGTCTGACAGCACGGCTAGTCTGTAGTTTATAGACCCAGTCATTCCATGTTATCATTTTGGAAGTACAGGGATATTGCTGCTGAAACAGGCTGGGCTGAAAGAAATACCTCACCAAGATTCTTTTTAAATTCAGTATTAATTGCAATATCCACAAAATCTCCTCTCTTCATTCATTGGTGAAGAGTCCTGCTCAGTGGGCCCACATCAACTACCCATCAACCTCTGTTTTATCCAAATAATACCTGTAGCACTAATGTATTTCCTGCTCAATTTGCTTCTTCTGCCCAGCTGAGGTCCGTGTTGAGAAACGGCAGCGCTCCAGCTTCACTACCAACTGTTTCCGCGGCCGTGGGGAGGATTACCGTGGTAAAGTCAACGAGACAACATCGGGTATCCCCTGCCAGCGGTGGGATGCCCAGTATCCTCATGAGCATCCCTTCTACCCTAACACATACGAATGCAAGTAAGCAAACAAAAATACAGCATGATGGAGGAAGGAAAAGAAGATGAGTTTGTTTGAAAGGTGAAAGTACTTTGGGGTCACTTCCTTCACTCATTGCCTTTTAGTTTGAAAGTGCTCTGTGTGCCTCACACATGAATATTAATGCCAATATGTCATTGCAGTGAATTTTCCTGTGATCTTATTTCTCTGCTGACAGTTGACAGTAGATGATAGATTGTCAGAAAGTGCACATTAAAAAGCTCTCGCGTAATATGGATGTGAAATGAATATTAAACTTATTTGTGACACAGTGATCATTAATCATGACAAAATCGATTATGAGCTTTTCAGTCATCTTACTTTAGTAGAAATTACAAGAAATGTTGGTGTAATCTTGATATATCTAAATTAGAGGGGCTAGGTCAATATAGGATGTCTCCGTAGCAGGTCAGTTAATGCATTGTGTAAACTGACTGCATGTTGCTACTCAACAAGGGGTTTGGAGGAGAACTACTGTCGTAATCCAGATGGGTCGGAGGCTCCCTGGTGCTTCACATCTGTGCCAGAGATGAGGACTGCTCTCTGCCTACAGATCAAACGCTGTGCAGACGACATAGAAGCAGAGGGTAAACCCCCTTGTTTTAGATTTTAGATTTAAAAAAAAAAGATATATTCAGTGAATACTATAGATTACTGCCAACACTGGATAAAGATGAGGCCATGTTGTAATGTAATATTACACAGGGACATGCAGGGCTGCTGTAACCAGGATTCTGGAAATAGAGGTCATGAATGCAAGCCAACTCCAATGCAAACCCCCAACCCAAATTTTTGACAAGGCTCCATTTTAATTTGGTCTTTAGCTTATTTGCTTTCTTGCCGTGAGTTAGATGCCCAGCCAGCAGCTGCTTGGCTTAGCTTTGCTGGTAGGAGGATGTTTTTTATTTTACAGACAGCTATGATAATAATATAATATAATAAAAAATCTAACTGTAATAAACATTGCTGTAAATGCAACAGAGTTGACCAAAAACTATTGTCCATAGTCCTGTAATCCCAATATGAGGCTGTTGAATTAAACTCTCCGTACATACTGTCCTCGGTTGGGAGGGCAGGAATTGTCAATGTTATAAGTTCTCTTAAAAAGTTTTTTTTTTTTCACTGAATTCCATAATTCGTCAAATTCACTGTCATGATAGTAATTTCTTTTTTCAGACTGCTACCATGAAAATGGAAAAAACTATCGAGGAATGGTCCGCAAAACCCGTAAGGGGATCACCTGCCAGAGATGGAATGTGAACACACCTCACCGGACCAAGTACGCTGACCATTAAAGTCTTACAAAGACAGATTTTTTTTTTTTTTAAATAACAAGAAGATCACAGTCTGTAGGCTTTTGAGGAGATTTACCACACAGGCTAAAGAACAGAGGCTAAACACAGAGTGGTGTTTTGATTGTATGTATTAGAAATATATGAGTTATAACAGATTTCTATTTGATTTCTTTAATACTAACTGCAAAAATAGTAATGTAAAGATTACTATGCAGCACATACTGCACACAGTTAATATTTAGTATGAAATTGGGACTTGAGCTGCTTAAAGGTGCCACCAGCCAGGAGGCAGCATCCATTTAATTTACATATGAGAGGATGTACACTCTTTTCTGCATAAGAAAAATTGAAGAAGAAAAATCACAATTGCTTTTTCCACTAATGAATGACATTTATGAGATGCTTGTAGCTTTAAGAAAAACAATCTGTGTGATATTCCAGGATAAACCCAAGGACACATCCTGAGGCCAATCTGACACAGAACTACTGTCGTAACCCAGATGGGGACCAGCATGGACCCTGGTGCTACACCACTGACCCCAAAACTGAGTTTGATTACTGTGCCATCAAACAGTGTGGTACAGTTACTGAACTCTGCTTTCTTTGTCTATCTGAAGATCTTTAACATAGTTTTATACACTGTGTTGTGCAAAATTCATCCAGAACTTCTGTTTTCTGACGAATTTAACGATTAATCTGTTTCTTGATGTTTTCCAACAGCTGGAGAAAGAGTGTCCCTGACTGAATCAGGAGGTTAGTGTCTGGATGAATATGAAATACGATTTCCAAGTTGACATGCATCTTGTGTTTTCACAAAAATATTTAATCTTTCCTCTTCACGCCTTTTTGCGAACACAGAGAGGGTTAGTGACTTTAGTGAGTGCGGAAAGAGAGAGGACCGTGCCCAGAGGTCAAGGATGCGTATCGTGAATGGGATTCCTGGAAACTCGCCATGGACAGTGAGCCTCAGAGACAGGTGAGTCTTAGAGCCAATGGTGTTTGGTAATGAACAGGTTAATTACACTCTGTTGTGCTGTGTGTGACCTCTGACCACTATGTGCAGGAAAGGAAACCATTTCTGTGGAGGATCCCTGGTTAACTCCAGATGGGTGATCAGCACCAAGCAGTGTTTCTCCTCTTGGTAAACTTTATTTATTTGAAGGTTTTTCAAGCACAACCCATCAGCGGGGCGCATCAGCAGGGTCATTTAAATTCATGAGCTGCCTGTTGCAAGCAGCCAAAATCCACTAGCATGCAGACAGAATAAGCAGAAAACATTTCCAAAACATTATCCTGCACACTGAGGTGCAAAACAAGATTTGTCATGAAAATATAGGTAAAGTTGTTCACATTTTGTCACCACCAACAAAATGATTAAAACTAACCCACACTAATAACTAAAAGTCAGGATATGTCAGCTTCTGCTGCCTTGAACCATTTTTAGCCATGCTAGCAGCATTACCAATGATACTAATGTTGGTCTATCCCATTTGTCCATATGGAAATATATCAACAACTACTGGTTGGACTGACATGAAATTTGGTACAGATATCCACAGTGTCTAGACCATGACTACTTGGTTTCGTTATTTCCCTGACTTTGACTCTAGTGCCACCATAGGGTTTTTACTGAATGGATTGCCAAGAAATATAATACACACATTCATGTCTCCCATGGGAGAAAAGCACTAACTTTGGTGTTTCCGTAATATTATCTCTATCTGGATCATCAGGTTCATGACAAAATACCTACAAAACTAATGACAGTCCCATCATCTTCAGCTGCACTTTGTGTTATGTGCTAATTTGCACGTTAACAGACTAACATGCTAAACTACAATGGATGAACACAGCACTTATATTTCCATGTTACTCGTTTGCTTGGGTTCACAGCTACGTGGACCTGCCTGGGTACTCAGCCATGATGGGAACACTCTTTCGTGATCCACAAGAAGGAGAGCCCGGTGTGCAAACCATCCCTCTCACCAAGATTGTCTGCGGGCCCTCTGAGTCTCAGCTGGTCATGCTACAACTGGAATAGTGTGTACTGTCAAAGTGTCCTCTGCATGCGCACACACACACACACACACACACACACACACACTCAGACATACCAATAATCTCCTGACTCCCTCTTCTTTCTGTAGCCCTGCCCAGTTTAATGAGCGTGTCTCTCAGATCTGCCTCCCTCCTGAGCGCTACATTGTAGCTGAGGGGACGACCTGTGAGATCGCAGGATGGGGTGAGACGAGAGGCAAGTATAATCCTTTAGAAATGATAACTTGACGCTGAATTCACTACATGCTGCGCTTCATGCATCTACAATACGCTTCTATTGCAGTGATTAATAATAGATTCCTTGGGACACGCATCTTGTTTCTGCCCTTGAAGTAATGTTGCATTTAAAAGCGAGAGCTACTCAGACTGTTGAGCAACAGATGCCGTTGCTATTTCCAGAACCACTCAACATCTGTCCACCTTCCTTTTCGTTTCCTCCATCTCTCTTAACACATTAGCTCCTAACTTGTTCCTTCTCCTCACTGTTTTTCAAGGGACTGGAGATGAGACTGTCCTTAATGTGGCCCACATACCAGTTCTTAGTAACAAGGAATGCAACAAATACTTCAGAGGTCGTGTTCGTGAGAATGAGATGTGCACAAACGCTTTCCAGGCTGGAGTAGGTGCCTGTGAGGTAGGTGTCCATGCAAACATGTGCACCGTGTCCACGTTCTAATGTCAGTTTTTGAGTTAAATATTTGTAGTTTTTATTTTGAGCTGCTGCAGAATTTCTGCAATCCTTGAGTATTTTCTTTTTTAAGGTTAATATTTTGACATTTCGTCTTCAGCAGATTGGTTACAGTAGTGGTGCAGACATGAAACAGAGGCCAAACCATAGACGCTGTTGTTAATATGGTATACATCTTAACCATTAGGTCACTGGGATGTGCCAGTGCTGACCATTTTACTTTGGCATTTACTGGTGTGCAGTGACGTTAAAGGAATAAGTTCAACATTTTCTGCTTTCTTCTCGAGAGTTAGATGACATATCACTCTCTTTTAATATGAACGTGCATCCTGCAGCTGGTTAGCTTAGCTTAGCATAAAAGCTGGGAAGAGAGGGAAACACTGAGTCTCTGTCTGCGGGTAACAAAATCCACCTTTTGACTTATAAATATAGTACGTTTTACCTAGTTTGTTTTAGCCGTGCAAAGAATGAAGTTAGTTTTGTCCAGTTTTTATGGTGCTGGCTCTAGTTTCATATTTACATTTAATAATACAAAAACGAAGTATAAAAATGACAAATTGTGTTATAAGTGGGGGTTTTGAGCCTTAGGCGTGCTGTTAGGTGGGTTGTGTGAATGTTGGACAGAGCGTGAGCTAACTGTTTCCAGGCTTTATGCTAAGCTAAGCTCGCTGTAGCTCCATGTTTACCACACAGGCGTGAGAGAGTTATTGATCCTCTCATCAAACTCTCAGTAAGAAAGTGAATATGTGTTTCCCAAAATGTAAAACTATTTCTTTAATGCCAAGGATAATTCCATAAAGCGCTGAGAGAGTGTTATACACGTGCAAATACTGATAGTGAGGGAAATCTTTTGATGATGAAATCACTTTAAGCAAAGACCGTACAGCTATTTATATGTTCCTATAAATCAAACACATTCGCCATTTGGATAATGGAAGTGGACCGGACAAGATGTGACTGCAAGATGTTTCCAACCTCAGCAGTGACAGTCAGTCATAACAGAGACAAATAATGACTCCAGAGTGTTGTTCCTGTGTGTCTGCAGAGAGACTATGGCGGCCCTTTGGCGTGTCAGAACAGGGACTGCTGGGTACTCGAGGGTGTGATCATCCCCATGAGGCGCTGTGGACACCCAGGACAGCCCAACATCTTCATCCGTGTCTCAGTCTATGTGGACTGGATCAAGAAGGTCATGGAGATGGCTTAGAGACAGATAGCTGCCATCCAACAAGGGACTGATCAAATCCACTTCGAAACTCCTCTGGAGCAGTTATTCAGTTGACCATTTACATTTTTGTTCTTCTCAGATATTTCTTTTACAATTAAAAATACAAATAATACAGCGAAATGTGTAATCACATTTTATTACACCATATTTTATTATTATGAATTTTTATGTTTTTGTTTCGTTAAAAGATGTAGAAAACGTTGCAGGTAGACACGCTTCTTCATGGAGAAGTAGTTAAGAGTTAGTTAACTAACATTAAATGCATCAATAGAGCCATTTAAATTCATGAACTGCCTGTTGCACCAGACAGTATTAAAAAAAAAAACATTTACATTCCCAAAGCACAATTGTGTACGCTGCAAAACAAAGAACCACGCAGAGATGATTTAGCATAAAAATGTATTGTTGTTCAAATTTAACTTCACTTTCAACACACACTATTCAGTATAGGCTATTTATAGGCAGTATACAAACATTTAATAAATTGTTTTTAACACGCTATGTTGTAGTTGCAAGCACCTTTAAGCATTTATTTTTACATATTTACTGTACTCATCAGAAGACACATTTTCTATTATTACAACTGTGTTTCATTATATTGTCATTCATTATTGGTTTATACACTGGTCTCCACTTATGGGTGCCCACAGCAGGAGCTATAGTTGTTGACTTGATACATTAATAAATGCTTCTATCTGCTCACAATTACATTATAGTATGTAGTCATCAATTTCTTCAATGTTTATGTACTGCCTATAAATGCTAAATAGGCAGAGTTAAAGTAAAGTGTTGCCAGTTTTTGTTATTTATTCACCAAAAACTAAAAGGATTTAAGGATCAAAACTAATTGTAGCCCCTCGGGTTCAGAGAACAATGACTGGAGCTAATTAACTTCCAATAACAGAGGAGGTGTGCGGGGTTCGCAGCAGTTTTTAAGTTCCCAACATCCACTGGAAATGGACCCTTTACCACAAAACGCCTCCCCTCCTCTCCCTGGCACTGAATGGAGCTCCAAAATACCTCCTTTGCCCCCAGCCTCTAAAGAAATCCCTTCTCTGCCTGTCTTTTGATGCCTGCCCCCACCTCCAAAGACATGCCTTTGTGCCTTATGCAGAACTGTATGCGCTGCACATTCTTTCTAGTTCTATAGGAGGATTTTTGTAACCCAGTCCTGATGAGCCCACGGAATTCAGCTTAAATAAACCTCAAGATCAGAGTCCAACCGAATCTCAGACACACCAGCCTGCAGAAGGCCACTGAACTCTCTGTGTCTAACGCACACACATAGATACACACACAATTCACACACAATTCTCTCTCATGCAATCCCCCTCCACTCCACCTAACCATGTAGACCATTTCCACAGCTAACTAATGATGGCCAATTATCCTCCTGCTTTACGCAGCATTTGGAAATGGCAGGTTGACAGTTAAGATTTTAGTGTCATTCTGTTCACTTTCATTTAGTAATATTTATAGTGGGTGACTAATCAAATTCATATATGACTACCGGTTCTCAGCAACTGTTGCCAAAAGCTTCTGGGAAAGCTGACTAAAATGTTTAATAAATGCTGCTACAAAAATATGCAAATGATTTCTTTGTTATTCTGTTTTATACATCTTATGCTAACGTGCACAGAAATGATTTGAAGGCTGAAAGAGATAAACATTTTCTGAATTCAGATTTACTGATTGATTATGATTGATTTCTTTGCAGTGGGCTAAATGTAATATTCAGCTTTCACAGCATAATATTCAGTGTGTGAATTTCAGGATTACATCATGAAGGTGACACTGTAAACAGTACAAATCAAGCACTAGGCTTCATCTTTGTACCTTAAAGCTTTATATTTTGGTCTCATGCCAGCAAGCTCACCTGACATGACTCCATGAGAAGTCCAGCTTTAGCCGTCCCTGGAATGTGTATTCACCGTGGTTCAAACATTTCCATCTGTATTTATCTGTTTGTGCAAACTTACAAAGTAACTGCCTGAAAATCAGAGCTGACAGTAAACCTAAATAGGCAGCAAAATTATTCATTACTCATTCAATTATTCATTATTATCTGAAAACACATATCCACTCAAGGATATAAATTCCAATTTTTGCTTCATTAATATTTGAAAACAATAAAAACAAAAAAAAAGAGAAAATAATTGAATAAAAAAATAGATGAATAAAGGACTGGGGATTCAACTTTTTACATGTTCTGCATAAGAAAATGGAAAGAAAATACATCTTATGCTTATACAGGAGGCACAAATATGTCTATTCTTCCACTGCTTCTAACCCTAACCCTAATGTATGTTTGCATGCAGTGCACGATGATAAATGAACTAAACGGGGGGTAAATGTGTCCTTAAACAAATGCATATCAAGCAGCTGCCTTGCAGACATTTGATATATTTGACATTTCTGGCGTTTGTTCTGACTTACAGAAGTATATCTCTAACACTGTAGGTGGGGAGATAACAGCAGGGAGAGTGAAACCTCTGCTCTAATGGGTCTGATCTCACCATCATTTCTACTGAAGCAAAACTTTTTCCTCCCGCCTGCGGGGAACTTCCCAGCCCCCCGGACCCCACTTTGGGAACCCCGGAACCAGACTCTACTCGAGCTCCTGTCTGATGCCCGTCTCCTTCTCTCCCTCTCTCTTTTCCTCTCTCAAGTGGGTGAGCTTTTCGGGGCGGGGTCCTCTGTTTCAACCCTCCTACCCTCGTCCTTTCTTAAAACATGCTTTAATAGAGAAAGTATGCAATGCATACTGCTCTGCTACAACCCCCCATTATACTGCAACTGGGGTATTCGTGACTGGACGTCTGAGGGGATCGCACACATTTCCGATTAGAGGAGGAGGGAGAGAGAGAGAGAGAGAGAGCGAGAGAGAGAGAGAGAGAGAGAGAGAGAGATTACCGTTTCATTCCAGCCAATGAGACGGTCGATATACTAAGATTTTCATAGTTGTGCAGGAGCAAAGTGAGCCGACTGTGTGAACTTCCAGGTAAAACTGCGAACCGACTCAAGGTAAGTCCAACAGCCTCTGCAGTCATTGTGCTGCATTTGGCGCTGCCTGCATGAACAGGATTACTCTGCCTCAACATGGAGCCTATAGCCTGAATGTATGCATGTAAGTTGTGTGGCTGCTCCGAAAGGAGAGAGCGTTTGCACCTGTGTTGCCTGCCTTTTGTCCTTCTCGGTAAAGTTTTTTTGCAGCTCTTCGCTGGCACTCGGTTCATCCATTTCGGCGGCGGACCTGTTGTTATCACTCCAAAAACCCAACACATTTGAGATCGATTGCGCAAGTGATGGAAGCAGGGGGATGTTGTGTTAGTGAGCGCCGACTCTACGCTTTAAAAACTCCTGATGGCCTCGACTGCTCGCCGTCAACATGTGCCAGCGAACTTCCACCAAAGCCTGGGAGCTTTGGGTTCACGGGTCCGCTGCAGGGGCGCTTTACGCACCTTCTTGAAAGGCTGGAAAAGAATGTGTTTTTATGGTTGCAATTGCCGCCCATATGCAAAAAGTACATTCAGTCCCGTACTTGACTGCCAAACGCAGACTGGTGGAGCGGACGGTCTGCTGCTGCAGGAGAAGTGCAGGACGCTTGTTGTGTTGCCCCCGAAATGAGTTTATAAGCGACGAGACGACGTCGTGCGTCTCATTTGGCTTTAAATCGTTTGAACGAGGACGTAGATTTCTCAAATTACTCCCGACTTCCTGCTTCGGTGCGGCCGTTTTGATAGGCTGCGTTGGCAATTAGTGTTTGGCACATTCCTTACAGAGCTGGGCGTTATGGTGAGCGACCACCTTGGGACATTAGTGCTAGAAAGAGAGGGGGGGGGGGGGGGGTTTATTATAGGCATGCGTTGTTTACTCTCCTAATAAAAAGTAAATGAATTAAGTCGGTAATGTATTACCTTTTTAAGAAGTTACCATGACAAAAGGATAGACACTGTTAACAGCTGGGGTGTTATTAATCAGGCCCATGACAACGTCACTGGAGTGTGACTAGAGCTGAAACTATTAGCTGATTAATCGATTAGTCCACCAACAGAAAATGGACTATTATGAGCTGTTTTGATAGTCAGTTAATCATTGTTGTCATTATTACTAGCAAAAATGTCTGAGGTTTTTCCACATGTAAGGATTAGCTGCATTTCTTCATCTTATGTGATGGTAAACTGAACTTCTTCGGGTTTTGGGTTGTTGGTCAGACAAAACGAGCAATTTGAGGACATCACTCTGAGGGGCTTTTTTTTTTTTTTTATTGTTTTCTGACATTTTATTGACTAGATGATTAATCTTATTGACAGATAAATCAATTATTCATTTGGTCTATGAAAATGTCAGAAAACGGTAAATAAACAACATGTCTATGGCAGTTTCCTAAAATCCAAGTTGATGCCTTCAGATACAGTTCACTATCACACCAAACAAATAACAAATAAATCCTCTACATTGAGAAGCTAGTACTACAGTATGGTTTGCATTTGAGCTTGAAACTTTAATCAACTGACCGATCGTCAGGGTAGGAATGACAAATCGTTGCAGCACGAAAGTTCACCATAGACTGCAATCTCAGATTTCATGTTATCGTGATTCTTTCCATTAACATTTTGCATGTAGTAGTAGTTGTTGTAGTAGTAGTGTGTGTGTGTGTGGGTGTGTGTGCTAAATTATTGTCTTAGTGGCACAAGTTTTACAGTAACAGATGTAGCAGCATCAGCACACCCACCACATGCACGTCCCCATTGAGAAATACCTCGCAGAGGACAGATGGAAAGACAGTGTAAAGTACAGTAGATGCAGATTTTGGATGGTAGATTGAGTTGTGAATATCTGTGCTACTTTTAGTCGCTGCACACCACTCTCATGTTTCCCTGCATTTGCCAGACCCCTGACTGTGTTCCGATGAACCTGGTGCCAAGGCTTATGCATAAGCAGTTCCCACGCTTGCTCCTGGAAAAGGGTCCTGTGTGGTTCTGAATTATCTTTTTAATGATACATTAGGCACTGATTAAAACTCACTGTGGTAATTGCAGGAAAAGGAATATTTTTGAAGCTCTACTGTATACCTGATTATCCTAACGGCTTCAAAGAGGATTGCCAGTTTTGCATTCCAGAGTTGTAATATTTTTTCACGTTTCTTTGCTCACTTCTCCAGCTCCTGATACTCAGGTCTTCTCCTCTTTAAGCCCTCGAGGCCGCTCCTCCAGGCTTTGATGCCCACGCTCTTTAAAGCAGGTGGACAGACACAGGCATGAGTGACAGTGGGACCAAAGAGCCGTCTCCCCAGCCGAGCACTGCCCAGTCACCTCCTGAGCCTCCGCGCAGGGGGAGGGGTCGGCCACGGAAACAGCAGCAGGTAAGGACTTCAGTCTTTAAAAGATGAATCCAAGCAGCTTTGTCATTTCACCTTAAATCGGGAAGTAATTAAAAAATTTAAAAAGTAAACCCGAAAAAATGATCTCCTGGTTTTAGAAAACAGCTCATGCAAACATTTTGGCTCCACATGCCATCTCTCTCTACAGGAGCCTGTTGGACCACCAACTCCAAAGCGACCAAGAGGACGACCGAAAGGCAGCAAGAACAAAGGCCCCAGAACTGCACTGAAGGTTGAAACTGACCAGTCTACCTACAATATTAAATATTTATTTGAACTTTAACTTTTGTATTTGTAACAGCACCTTCTTTCTGCACTACAGTACCCAAATCTACTTTGCCAGTCAAAACCTTTTTGGACACTCTATTTACACATTTTGATAAATCACAAGAAATGTATATATATCCTAAGATTAGAAAATATTGTAAGAAAGAAACAATCATTAGTGAAGCCAGTTAAAGGCAACATGTTTGTCTTCCAACTAATGGAAGTGCTGCCTATATGTTTATAACATACTGTATATGATCTCAACAGATTTATCTTTTTAGTGCCTCTGAGAGCTTTGCAAGTAATATGTCTTGAAATGCAAAGATTTATCTCTTGTGGGGCACTGTAAGACAGTCAGCAGACATGGTGAGGCCAAATGTCAGCTGAAAATAGAGAAAAGACAAGCTGTTAGTCAGTGCTCACAGATGGACTGGTCAGTGCAGAGGTAGCTATTATTATTCTGACCAATGAAAGATTGACTTATACAGAAATAGAAAAATCTTCTATGAATACTGTCACTATAACACTATTAAAACACATCATGTCTGCTGCAAAGTGGTGGAAAGTACATTTACGGAACTTTGCAGGTTGGAGGTCCTCGTACTTTGCTCACATTTTATGGTACTTTGTTCTTTTATTCCACTTTTCATTGGGAAATGTACTGTTACTGACAGCTCTAGTTACTAGTTACTCTGCATCTGCAGTTTATCATTTTGCACACAAAACATTTTATGTTCTTCTAAAATATCACAAAGTATATCAATAATATATTCAACAGTTGAAATAAGCTCCACCTCAGCCAGTTATAACATTAAAATGCTGCTTACACATGAATGCATCAGCAAAATTACTCAATAATTATGTATATACTGTAACAAACATGTTGTTACGTGATGAATATTTTACTTTACAATTGTACAATTAAGTACATTTTGATGATAATACTCACTGTATGTACTTTAACTCAAGTAAATGTTTGGATGCAGGACTTTACTCATGGTGCAGTACTTGTACATTGTGGTGTAGCTTCTCTTTCTCAGGTAAAAGATGTAAAATTCTTCCTCCATCACTTTGCCTGATTACGGTAATCAAGTTGCCCTTATTAACTTGGTATTAGTGTGAATTTAGTATGTAGCCATTTTTAAGTCACTTAATCAGACTAAATTGACTGGGGGTGTGCAGACATGCTAGGGCTGCAACTATAGATGTTTTTAATGATTAATCTGCTATTTTTTTGTTCGTTCAGTCTGTAACATGCCAGAAAACTGGTAAAAATTGCAGCTTGATGCCAACCAACACTCCAAAACTCAGTGATATTCAATTTATTGTCAAATACAACTGAGAAAAACACCAAATATTTACATTTGGAAAGATGCTTTAAAAATGACTTCAGCAGCAAATCAGTTATCAAAATAACTGCTGATTGCTTTTCTTATGATACACTCATCAATTAATCAACCAATCAGAAGTTATGAAACAGGCATTCAAATGCATCATTATCAGCAACATTGCTTTTTACATGGTCATAGAAGAATTAGTCGCTATACAAATAATAAAGATGCACTTAGTGGTTTTGCTAAATCAACACTTTAAGTTCAGGTTTGAGATTTGAAGAAGTCTGTTGACTCAGGGGGAAACGTTGTTGCACTGCCCCTGCTGGAAGCTTTACATTTAAATCAGAGGATTTGCAGGAGCTGTGTTGCATTTGTGACATGTTGTAGATACACGGTATAACCCTGTATATCAACCGGTCTTCTTATACACACTTCTGTCATTAGTTTGTTTTGTTGGGAGAGGCATAGAGGAGACTCACAAGGTAAATGCGGTTGTTTTTTTACATCACTAGTTTTTGAGAAACAATTATAGTCGAGTAACTGAACTTGCTAAACTTGTTGCAACCATCTGAGGTATTTCACATATGAACCTGCAATTAGACATGACAGTCACACAAATCCATTGTTTGTGTTTTCAGATTTGGGAAAACTGGACATTTCTCAGAGGAGACAGAGACAGGAGATATGCCATAAACCTTCTACTTAAATGTTGATGTTTTCCTAAGCTTTCACATCAGCACAACATTGAAGCTGGATCCAATGCAGTTCCCAATTAAGCATTTACTGAACATATCAATATTTCAAAGGATGATCCGAAATGGAGAAAAAGATGTTTATCACTAAAGAGACTAGTTTTTTTTTTTTTTTGCAGTTTGGGCTTGTAGAATGAAATCTAAGTATTCCCAAATAACCTTTTTAGTTGTTATTGATACAATTTATGGATCAAAACCTGCTGTAAAGCTCTCAAAAAAACGGTAGTATTCAACTGAAAACTGCTGTTAAAATATATGAACCTCGCTTTTAACCACCTCATCTATTCTTCCACAGAAAGTAGAGCCCGTTGGGGAGAGACGACCGCGTGGGCGACCAAGGAAATGGGTATGGAGCAATCACTGACATCATGGAGTTAATTGTAAAAAAATATCATATATGACCAAAGCCTCCAGGGTGTCTGTGCATGCTGTACGCCCCTTGAGGGTTACTCTGCCTTCATGTTTAATTAATTTTGTCGCCTCTTTCTCTCCACAGCCTCAGAAAGTAGTTCAAGAAGTAACTGAAGAGCAGCAGGTGAGGAAAACGAAATCTTTAAAAGACAGAAGGGTGGTCGAGTTTTGTTTTGATGCAGCACTTTAAGCCACAGGTTTCCTCAAGTCAACCGAAAAATGACTGCTCTACTTTAGATGGAGCTTTAAGTGTGTGAAATAAGGTCTGTGTTTAAGAGACGCTTGAGGCATTTTTATGTTTAGCTCGTTGAAATGAAGTGAAATGCTTAACTTTAAGAGCCACGCTCCCTGTTGAGTAAAATTTATATCAAATGGCTCATAATCTAACAAGCTGAGCAGTGGGTCTGTTCAATCTCAAGATCATTATAAAGCATTAAATCCTTTAAGCCCCTGGGCGTGTACAACGTAACGCTCCTCCACTGCAGATTTGCCAAATCATTATCACCTTTTAGTGTTTTTTATTTTTTTATATTTTGAAATAATCTAGTATTGCATCAAACTGAAGTCACTTTGAGAGATAGTGACTGTGGAGGAATGCAGCCGCTGCTTCAGTTCAACAGAAATCTCATTTTGTGTCACAGGTTTACCTTTTGACTAATGTCAGTTACATCTATGCTTGTTCAATACAGTGATGATCTGGACAGTTGATCTCATTTAACTGTGAGTATCATAAGCTTGTGTTAAGCACACAGCTTACGTTGCGCATCAAACCTTAGCGACATTCACATACTCATTTGTAGATTTGATAGTGAGGCTGCACCGAACAAACCTTGTCCTGATTGATTCCAGCAGGACCACTTTACACCCAGTTACCACTTTGTTAGGTATACCTGGCTAAAAATGATGCAGTGCGTCACACTGAGAGATATTTCTCTTATTTAATCGACCTTATTGAAATAAATGGGATGGACAAAATATTGGATACAGCTCTCAGAGTAATGTAATACAATTCAACAGCAGCCTCCGAAATTAGCATGAAGCTGCATCAGCACCTCTCTAAAACAGTTTCAACAAATATAGAACATTATAACCTTCATGAAGATATGATTTATTTCAGAATTATAGTTTTTTGGCTTTATCTTTTATTAAGAGAGAGCAGAGGGGGGTGATAACATACAACTGAATGTGTATGTATATTTATAGTGTATTAGTGTAGCTTAATGCAAAATCATACTAAAATATTTAAGCGTCTGCTCAAGTTTCTTTCCTCAGGATGGAGAACTCTGTCCTCCATGTATCCTGTAGCTTATGTGCATTTTTACCTTTTTTGAATATATTCATATTTTTTATCTTGCATTTTTAACCTTTATATTTCTTTTAGCACATGCCACATTGCATTTTACCACACATATTACTTGTGTGTGTGACAAATAAATCCTCTGAATCATTTGACACTGATTACAATATGAAGAAAATACTGTGTAAAATGGCTGAAATTGCTGATGCTTTGGCATATTTGAGGTAAACAGCAAACAACCAATGCACATGTTCTGTGTGCTATATGTAAACTGACTTCATGAGGATATGACGAATTCTTGGAAATGCACAGATGGCAGTGTTGAATTCCCCAGATACACCTCCAAACATCCTTTCATGACATCCAGTTTTGGTGAATATATACACCCAGTGTTTCTCAGAAACATAGCCATCTTGCTCATTTTTCAAACGAAAAACATTGCCTGGCAGTTGTCACCAAAGCGGGCCAGTTCTCTTGATGCCCCTCGTCTGCCTTATCGCATCCTCTCCGCTGAGCAGTTTGTCAAAGAGGTTAAGATGCTTCATAAACTGAAACCGTTAAGACAGACTCCTTTTCTCAGTCGCACGCACATGAAGGGGAAGAATGAGTCAATGTAGAGAGGGGAAACTTGATCTAACTGCTCTCTTCCTCTGTCTTTTTGGTTTCCTGACATAACCGTCATCTTCCTCACATTTCTAGGTCTGACAGCTGGACCTACTTCCCCGCACGCAATCACTCAATGAAATTTTTTGACACTCATTCTTGTATTCTCGTGTTCTTTCTAGTATTGATTCATTACCTTGCGCATAATGAGTCATTAGACTACATCAGACAATAACAGACAAACTGGTTTTGGTCCCCTGCCTGTTCCAGGGCCCTTCAGAAGAGGCTGAGGAGGGGCCCTCACAGCCCTCGTCATCTCAGGTTCCAGCACAGGAGGAAGGGGAGTAGATAGGACACCTCTCTACCTACCTCAAGGTTTGGCCTCAAACAAACAGGGGTACAATCCGACTCCTATCTGTGATGGGGATTCAGAAACACACACACAGACACACAGACACATACACACACATTCACATAAAATCATTGCAGAAAGTGGTTTCTTCTCAAATGGAATACTCAACCCTTGATTTGTTGGTTCGCTATAAGTGATTGGTGAACATCTCTGTTTTTAACATTGAAGAATTGGATGGGGCTTTTTTTTAAATGTTATAGTTTTCACGTTTTGGAAAATACACAGGAAGTGTATTTTCTAAATTGTTGGACTATTCCTTTAAGAGTGCCTGCTTTCCTGAGCCCCTCAGCATGAGTGTGTCTGTGTGCATGAGCATGTGTGCTGGGTATGTGAAGAGGGGACAGGTTTGCGGGCTAAAATGAGCAGGGGGGTAAAGGAAAAAAAAAGGAACCAAACTGAACCATTTTATCGAAACATGTTTCTGAAGTGTCAGGAATCCTCATATGAAACGGGAGCAAGGTGATGACATTTTTAGCAATGTTTCAATATAAACATGGTGCGCTGAAGTCATTATTATGAAAGTAGATGTGAAAGGTTTTACTCTTAAGTGAAATATCCAGCTTTGGGGGGGGGCGGGTGTTGTGTTCTTCGCATTGATTAAAATAGCTGAAATGTCAATGTAACCAAACATATTCAGATTGTTAATCACCTCAGTGAGATGCGGTTTTTGTGTCCTTCCAACCAGCAGCTGATTTAAGAAAAAAAAACATCCAAAGGTTGAGATGGATATCTCACTTTGGAAACAGACTTTCACATATACTATACTAAGTCATTTTACCACACTCAGGATTTCACTATTACAGTGCTTTTACACCATATTGAAACCTCAGGTACAAAGCTATTCAGGAACATGTTGTCAGTCTACTCAGTAATAATTATTGTGCTGTGTTCGTTGTGCATTTCTGATCTGTATTTGACATTACCAGTATGCCTTGACACAAAGACCTCATTTAAACCTCAGTTACCCTCAGATTCTTAATCTCTCATTCTACCTCAGTAACACAAAAGACAGAAGATCTCCAACAAAGTAATGCTCCGCTCCATCAGCAGTGACACACACACACACACACACACACACACAAACAGACACTCTTACTGTAAACACACACGCTGGTTCATGCACAGATATACAACACAGACAGGCAAAGGGCTTTCAGGACTACACACAAACAAACAAACATACACCAGTAGAGGATTTTTACTACCGGTGTAAAAAATAAAAGCAACAGTGTCATTTCTTTTAAAAACTGTATTTGTTAAAAGCTGAAGTGAGACTTGGTTTTGTTCTCCTGGGAAATAAAATGCAGCCGATAGTTTACAACAACTTTGTGTAGTTCTCTATGAAATACTTGTCTTGGTTTTTTGGTGTTTTGTTTTTTTTTGTGTTGGTTTTTGGGTCTGATACTCCTTTCTCATTTTTACTACATCATGTTTTTTCAGATTCATACACTGTAAATTGTATGTGTGACACTCTTAATTCATGTGATTTGAAAGGAAGGGCAGCAAATAACCACACAGTGTTGAAATACATGACAGTTATGGAAAACAACAAGACACCGTCAACACAGTAACCTTGTGTAAAAATTACCAAATCAATTCTGGGTAATTCATTAATACTCAACAAGAATCAGTAACCCTGTCTCTGAAAGTTGTACCTTCATTTCTTATTGGCTGTTAAAAGCTAGGTAATAACTTTTGTTGAGCAACGACCACTGCAGCCACAACGTGATAGTAATGCGTAAATGCTAAATACTAAAATATGGCACAACAGTAGCGCAAGTAGAATGTTGTGATAAAGTCAGCTAACATTGCCGATCAAATGGCGTGAGGCTGTAGCAGGAAAACCCCTGACTGTATTGAATTGGGGGGTGTTTTATTGCTTATTAATTAAACTTTTCATTTGTGGGGTCTCCTGCAAAAGTTGCATACTTGCTTTAAAATCACACCCTAATAACAAAAACACGCAGCATTTTCTCATTGACCTCTGGTGGTATCCAGCCATGCAGATAGTTTTGGTGTAATTTGGTCAGGTTTGAATATACCTGTTTCTGACACTTCTTGTGACACCCCAAAACACCATCCGAAAAAGTGGAAATTTGTATGTGGTCACAGTGTTGTGCTCATGGTGCTAAAAAAAAAACTACCCAAAACTACCTGCATGATCAGATACCACTGAAGCACTAAAAGTTAAATGTAAACGTTTTATGTAGTTTTGGAGAACCCACACTTTAAGGTTAACTAATGAAGAAAGTTGCCTATTTTATATGTAATTAATCAGTAATAATTTAGCATTTATTCATAATTTAGCAATTAAACAACTAGTCATATAGAGTAATTCTGGTATTTTGGAGGATTTTTTTCCATAGATTACCAAACTGTTTTGTTTTAAAAATCTAAAGTAAAGAGGTTTCCAGCCTCTAGTCTGTAATTACAAAAATGTTTTTGAGACTTTGGTGGACAGGATTTCAGCACTTAAACTGAAAGACAAATGCAAATACTTCATCTTCCTAGATTTCGTCCCTGTGTCATCATGCATGGTAGACACATATCACTTAGTTGTTTATTACATGACTTGAATATCACCCATCATTTACTGTATATATCAAGTGTTTCTTCACTAAAAACTTGCTTATTTTATCACTGATCATATGTTGTATCCCAATAATTTTGTGTATTTCAGCATTGTTTACCAAATTGCTGCCAGAAGAGCTCAGTTCATTTACAGACATGTATGTTTTCTTGTTCAACTGCATTGACTTTACATTCTTTTTGCCCTCTGGACTACCTCTGAAAACACACAAGCGTGGGTCGTCTCTGAGGACATTTTTGGTCACTTGAACCTGAAATTGTCCATCAGACCTGCAGGCGATGTGAATGAAATCTTGAACTAAATGTCAAACTAGTACTGTTGTAGTCCACTCATCTCATCTCACTACATTCATATCACCATAAATGAATGGAAGCCAACCTGAAGGGTGCCTTTTAATTTAACTACAGCTGAGTCAATGTTTGTTATTTACACAAGCTATGTCTGGATATTTACTCTCTATATGGGGACAACGTTTGTATGTGATCTTACTGATAGTGATGTAGTTACATACAGTACTTGATCCATTTTCAACTATTGAAAAGTTGAAGTGTAACTTGAGAAATCATATTTTATGCCTTACTTTTAACACCATTTTGTAGTTATATTATTGATGTGTCCTCATCCACTTCATTAATAGAACTCACAAACCTGTGATATATATTTTGTTATGATTCTTTACCATGTGATTTATGTTATTCTGCTTCTTTATCGCTTATCAATAAAATATCACACCTACCAACTCTCTTTTGTTACAGATTTGTTCAGCAAAACACCATTTTTCACAGATTGGTTTAAATAGTTTTAATGTATACAGACAGAATCAATCCTTCATTACTCAATAAAGGAGAAACAAAATGGAGAGGGACAATTCACTTAAGGATGGTCACACATCCAGTGTTCAAGTTTGTCAGAGACGTAAGACCACAAAATCAGTATTAACACAAATGATCACTCATCTCATATCAAACATGGAAGTACATATCAAAGCTCTGAAGAACTTCATTGACAAGCTACCAAACATTTTAACAACAGTGACAGAATGTGATTTTAAGAAAAGTGCATCACACTGTATTTGTGTGTCAAATGATAACAGTGCAAGATCATATGTGATGCCTCCCGATATGCTCCCTTATCATACATGCACCCTACTTTTTCCCTTTTTTTTGCTCATCATTTGAAAACCACTGCCTTTTCACATACAAAGTCATGGTGATATAAATAATCACCAAGGCTGTAGTTGTTCCCAACAACAGTCCAGTTTTCCCTTGTTTTCCTTCCTGAGCGACAGTCTATATCTTGATGAGGCCAGTGGCCCCCGCACACTGAAATAAACTAATGGAAGAGAACTGTTAAGCGTTGAGAGCTTTGGCTACATCTGTGAAGACCAGACGACTGGGCCTCTGCGTGGTCCCCTGGGAGGTTGTGAGAGTCTGCAGAGGAGATAGGCAGCAGGGCAGATAAGAGATAAGCTTGTTAGTGACGTTAAGATCACTTGGTGACTCCTGCCTTGAACTGTGAGAAACACAGTAATGACAGCTTGTTGTCCTGGTGTAACATGACTGCCTGTGCAACTTGATGTTTCGTTCATTTCAGGACAATCAGAGCTAAATCGGCTCACTATTTCAAGATTTAGAAAGTGATTGACTAGGGAAACCAGAGAAAATGTGTAAGGACCAGAGGCCACATGTATAAAACATTAAGTTCAAAAACTGTTAAGCATATATGTAAAAATGATAAAAGTGTAAAAATGTCAATATGATGCTAAAATTGTTTGATCATTGAGTGTTGTGTGGATCAACACATTGTTCCACAATAATAAAAAAAAAGAGTAAGCCTTTAACTTTAAAGGTCCACTTACTAACTTTTTCTGTACCTTTTAACCTCATAACAATTTTCATCGGTGAATTTACTTCGTTGTAATGGATTTGGTTCAGTTGTTATCACATGTGAGATGCTGTTTAAAGCTTTGGAAGAGTGACACCTGACCTTCCAGTGTTGACTGTAAAAACCAAATGAAACATTGCTTTTCTTCAGTCTTCACAGTGCACTGTGCCTCTGGAAGTCTTAAAGGTGTAATAGTATTGCATTTTACTTCAAAAATCATGGAAAATTTTGTACTTGTGCACTGTTTATACATGTAGCTTCTGAAATATTTAATGTGTAAGTATTGAGTTGAGGGGTCACAAAGGAAAGGATGTAAAAGATAAGACTGGTGTAAGACTTTCAGTGCGCTGGTGTCTGTCCTCTGTGAGCATTTCCTTTGAGACAGATTAGTTAATATAAAAAATGGATAGTTTTTAGTGTCCAAAATGAATTACAGACATCTAAACTACTAGGTTTTTGTTTGAGATACAGAAATAATGATAGTGTGAAAGAATGAGGATTGTGGGGAAAAAGAGGTTTAGAGAGATGGTTCAAAAGTCACACAGGTGATACTTTACCATGTTTGCCTTTTACCGTTACGCCATAGTCAAAACTTTAAAGAAAATAAAGTAAAAAAAAAAAAATAAAAAACACAAAAAGATAAATTATGATAGGGACAGTGTAATTTACTTAATCAGTAGCCTAAAATAAAGCATTAATGTACTACTGTAGTGCTATATAGCAAAAACAGTAACTTACATGCAAGACAACAAAATAACCATCCATCCAACCTGGACATAAGAAATTATTAGAAAAATGTGGCATTACACTTTTTTTTTGGTTTATTATTGTTGATGGGAAACATTGTCTAGACTCTAAGTCACTGCTCACAATTTAAGTCAACTTAAGAATATTAAGGTGTATGATTATTACGGCTTTTGTGGCCATCAAACCATTCACCAAATGTCAGTACAGGTTGCACCAAACCCTTTCTGGCCTACCTTGGCATTGGGACCTGTGAGGCTGCCTTCCCGACCATGGTCCAGGAGTTCCTGCTCCAGCAGGTCATCTTGTTCTTCAGCCGGGTCAAAGTTGTACATGGGCATGAGCTGGTGTCTCAGCTTCTCCAGCCTTCATGACAAGAGATAAGAGGAACGGATCAATTGGCAGCTAAGTAAGAAAAAATCATGCTTAAATGGGCAAAAATTTAATGTTTGGCCCCTACTAACCCCTGGTCGACTGCATAGACTGCCTTCTGCTCAATGTGTATGTACCCTGTTGTATCCAAGTTCCTGTTAACTCCAGTGCTGTCAGTGGGCCTACCCGTCTGAGGGATTGATGTTTAACTTGTGTTAGTTTGTTTAGGAATATGTGCCATGTGGACATTATAAGCGAAAATGATAAAGATTTTTTAAATTGTATTTTGATATGGGACTCCAAGATATGGCCATACAAGTATCTAACAATGCAGGATGTACTTTAGCTAATAGTATATTTTGCTAATGTAAATTTCCTAACAAATTTGCAAATAATCAAATTATCAAAACCAATAGACATGTAGTGAACCTGGGGTCATGGCTACACGCCTTTCCTGGTTGATAATCCCGTTTTGCCTGATTGTTGGCTCAGCAAATAAAGTTTTGATAAACTTACCGCTTCCGTTTCCGGATATAAAGCATCTGGAATGGAGAAAGACAGATACAATCAGAAAGAGAAACAAGCACTGTTCTCCAAGCTAAATAATAGAGTGCAATAATGTCTGAGGTGTTAAGACATTAAACATAATACTGGGAGAAAATTAACAGACAATATTTGAATTGTGAATATTCCTCACTATTGCCACTGCTAAGCCAATGACGGTGATGATGCCAAAGGGCACAAGCACCATTCCCATTCCCGAGCCCTCGATCACTGCTTCTGGAAACGTGGTGGCGTTGAAGCTGGTCTCGTTTGTTGTTATAGTAACAGTCATTAAGGTTGTTCTTGAGGTGATATTGTCTCTGGCGCTGGTGCCCATTGAGAGGAAGGGGATTGTGGTGGTTGTGGCAGCTGTGGAGACAAAACTCGTAGTTGTCTTGGCTGCGGTTGTGGCCATGGTCAGGTGTAACTGTTTCAACTGAATGATGTATTTTTGAATCTCTGTGGTGATGTTGTTATGTCGCTCAGTCTCTAGTGTGCCTCATGGTCGACACAGATGTCATCCCTCTGGTCTGGGGTCTGCTGAGCCATTGTTGATGCTTTGGCCATATGATCTGAAGAACAAAACCTAAAACTAACACAAAACAGAAAGACAATATGTGATTAATAAAGGGCGATTAAGCAAAAATCATTTACCTTATGTGTTGTATGTGATGGAAGCGTAGCCGTGGGGTGAGATGACACTTCAACTCCAGCAAAAATGCTAAAGTGTCATTTCTATTTTGCTTCTGTGGACTGATGATTTGCTTAAATCCTTGCGAAAAAAAAAATCAAACATTTCAGTTTTGGCACACCTCACCCTCGATTTCCAACCCATAGCTAACTGTGCCAGCAGGGCTGTGGTAGGTGTTTTGGGCAGGATGTGGGTAGAAAAGGCACATGAGGAAACTTGATAAAATACAGAGGAATACTAACCACTAAAACTGTAACGTGCACTATGTGGAAATGTGTTGGTAGTGTGTTCAAACGTGAAAATCAAACTTACACCCACACACACAGAGCTTCCACACACAGGTTCCATAAATATCCACTGGATCCAAGACTCAGTACATGTGCCTCCCACCCACACACATACTGAGCACATCCCATGAGAGTGAAGAGCAATTTATCCTGAAGATTTACATATATGAGGAGTTAAAAAAAAAACAAAACAACAACACATGAATATGCTCTCTATTTTTAAAGCAGTGTTATATGGTGACACAGGAAGGCAGGGAAAATGTGAAAGTCGACACATGATCTATTCCTCTCTCCTTACTGGACCCTGTCTGCTTGTGCTCTTAATGAGGAACATGTGCAGCTGAAGCAAACAACCAATGAAAACCAAAGGCTGGATTCAGTCATTGCTGTTGTCTGGTTAATAACCCCTGCACTGCACAGAGACGTAGCGTGAAACATTCCTCCATGCTCATCAGTTTATGGTCTGATTATTGTGTGTTACTGATACATAACATGGTATTTTTTGTCAAGATGCACTGTATCTCAGCTGTCCTGTACAAACAGCTGAACTACTAATCCTGCCAACGTGACCGGGTCCTACTCCATGTGTCCTCTCAGATTAGAGATGCAGACGTACCTTAACATGTAACATGCATGAGTTCAGAGGTGAGCTGCAGCAGACAGGGGCTAGCAAGAGAAGGGAAAAATTTCATTGGAAGAGGCAGCATTTCCTCCAGTGTCTGTCCCTCCTCCTCCTCCTCCTCCTCCTCTTCTGCTTCCCCCTTTAGCAATGCAGGTACTGCACAGGCTGTTTACATTGACAAAACAGCCACTTTCTCTGAAGATGGACTCCACACACCAAAGTAACCCTATCCCAGCAGCCTCCAGGAGATCCCGTTTCCGTTCTGCGATTGCCTCCAAGGATCTACTCCCCCCCCTCCGTCTTGCCCTTTCTTGTATTTCACACAACAGAGGCAGCTGTAGGGATGCTGCAAACAGAGATCAGTCCAGCAGGCTCCCTCCCCCTTCACTCTGCCATTGGTCTAATGGCTTCAATAGGATAGATCTGGTTGGCTCCCTGAGCTGTCTATTTGGTTTTGCAGGGATGAGAATGGGATTTAATGGCTCTGCACACCAGATGCTGTCAGACCCATGTGAATGACTGCATCCGGGTGGCAGGTCTGAGGATATTAACCCTATGATGTCTTTTCTCTGACCCTCAGTGACTTCAATTCAGAAAAGCATAAACACACAAACAGAAAAAAAAGACCAATTACCTTGAAAGATTTTTTTATTCTTATGAGAAAGTTTTCAACAATTATTCAGAAAACACAAATATGCGATTGCATGTTTTTGCATTAAAGCAACTGCAAATATGTTGAACACTCAAAAATGATCGTCCTCTTGTGTCACTGGAACATAAACTGAATGTTCACAACTCCTGCAGAGCATCCTCAAGGCTCAAAGTAAGATGTCTTTCTTTTATGGAGTCTTCAGCTCATTTTGAACAAGTTCCCGGTCATCATGGCCACAAATTCTGAAAGTGTTAAAATCAGCATTATATTTTTTTTATCATTTACTTATCATCTTTCTACTTATCTTCATCATCTAAGGACACATTTTTGATTATACTTGTGTATATGGAGATTTATTTAAATGTAAAAGTCAAATGTGAATCAAATGAACTAAATTATGATGAATAACACGTATTTTCCCAAGTTGATTTCTTAATACACAAGAATACTTGACAGGTAAAAAAAAAAAAAAAAATCTAACAAAAAATAATGTCAAATTTCATTCATTATCAATATATAATTGATAATGGATACTGCAGAGTTCACAACATTCTTCAGTAATATATATTTGAACATTAAATAAAATTTTCAAGTTTGGTGAAACATAAGAGATTTATCTTGTAGCACTGAGTTTCTTATATGGAAATTTCTGAATCTGACAAACATAAATTATCCATAAAGATCAGGAGAACATTTCTAAAAAAAACAAAACAAAAAAACAACAACAAAGAAACCAAAGAAAAATTATGTGATTAAATATAACTTCACACAACATGAATATAATATATACCTTCATAATCAATGGTTCCATCTCCATCTCTATCTGCTTCCTTCATCATCTGCTCCGCTTCTATCTCACTTAGTGGTTCTCCTGCATTCATCAGTACATATCTGGAAATGAATATTAAACATACAAGAAACACTGAAAGCTCATAATGGCAAATTAATATTAAAACTATGTTCACGTTTACTATGTTTTTAATAAAATCCGTTTTATCTCATTTTAACTACTTGTTAAATAGTTAATGGTGCAGCGCAATTCAGTGGCAGTGGGTCAACATAAGAGCTAACAAATAATTCACTCATTTACTGAGAGAGAGAAAAATGCGTTTTTGTCTTTTTATCATGAATGTTATTTTTACTTGAGTGTGTTCCAGTCAATATATCCCTTGGCCTCTTTATCAAACACTTTAAAAGCAGCTCTGAGTTGAGCATCCTGGTTTTTGGTTCTTTCGTGGTATAGTGCCATCAGACCCAGGAAGCTGTCACAGTTGAATATCCCTTTCCCTGAAATGTCACAAAAAATGAACTTCAGTTTGTTAGTTTGACAGACATAGAGAAGACAGAAAAAAAGAATACCAACATACTCTTCATACAGAGAAAAACAATACATTAGACAGTATGTTTTTTTATATGTTGTGAAATGAAAGGTGATCAAATTCAACCAAGGTAATCAAGGAATGGCTTTGCAAACATTCATAAGAACAGCTTAATTTTCCAAAGGCTCTAAATTCTTGTATTTGGATGAATATGGATGAGATGTGTAGATTTAAAAATCTAGCTATACTTTGTTAGAACTGAGTCAGTATCACAGTTTTAAGAAGAAATTTTGCAATAAATATCTGCTTGCATTTGCTCTTTCCCCTTTTTGGGTCAGAGAGAGAAGAGAGGTATAAAGAGACAACGGTAAGAGAAGGGGAAATAGGAAACAGGAAATTAAATGGCAAATTATATCCTTCAGCATAACAGATAAAATAACACAAAAAGGTGTTAGATATGTTAAAAAGGAACTTAATTTGATATTAAAGATACACTTATAGCCAAAAAAAAAAAATTAGCAGCAGGCAGAAAATAATAGTGCAGTATATCTGGGCACACAATGAATAACATTTTCAACATAAGAATTGCTTGAGATATAGCTCTAAACTTTTGTTCTTTTATGACTTTTCTGTGTCATCAATTTCCACACTTATGGTAGGAAATTGTTGAAAATTACTAGGGAACTTATTATTAGAACAATATTGTAAAATGTAGGGAAAAAAACAGTTAATTGGGATTGGAAAAGAAAAGACATCAATAACACCTTAATTAAACAACTAACTAAAAAAAGTAAATGAGCATACACCCCGGTCTTAAACTGCTCATAGAAAATCTATCATAGATGTCACAGATGATAGAGTCCAATAATGTCTTCAGATGACTGTTTGTGTGTGCATGTGTGTGTGCACAACTCTGGGAAATTCCAGTAGTTGTTTTGTTTTTTTTTGTTTTGTTTTATGAGTCGCACCATATGTAAAGCACACACAGTGAAACACTGCCACCTAGTGATTAATGTGCATTCCTTCACTAAACAGAATACTGCAGTATTAGATAATGTTATCCTCTTTCATAATGCCTTTTTTGAAGATGTTATTCCCTTTCAAAGTTGCACATGGGTCTTCTTTATGAACCCTAAATCTGCCTGGAGTTGCAATTGACATCCAACCTAGTCAGAATAAGTGGCAAACATCCATTTTGTCTACCATCCAGCGCATTAGGTAATGTAACTGGCCAGGTTATCATTAGAGAAGCTAATTTAGCACTTTAGCTCAAGCACTAATTACTTACCTGGCAGGTGCTGAACTTAAGAAAGATAAAGCTTCAACTAACATCCACCTCCAGGTGTAGATCAGAATACACGGGGCATTGCTTGAAGGCATTTAAAAACAGTCGCTCGTGTATGCAAATTGCACCAACTTACAATAACAGTCAAATACAACACCACGACCATTAGGGTCTTTCTCTGAAACAGTGTAACCAAAAAAACAAAAAAAAGAACTGTATATGCTTCAAAAAGGTAGGATTAGGTAGGGGTGTTGTACTGGATTACATTTAAGTGACTTCTTACTCCGTATTATCTTAAACTGAGCCACTGGTCCATAAAGGTCAAAAAGCCAATCTAAGAAATAACCATTGCTGTGTTTTTAGTTAGATGTATGTACAATGATATTTGTTTTCAGCAAGTGCAAGCTCATATTTACCGTCTTTGTCCACATCTTTGGCCATCTGGCTGAGTTCTCTCTTTGTAGGATTGATTCCCATTAAACTCATCAGCCTCTCCAGCTCCTGTGTCTTCACATCCCCATTTCCCTCTTCATCAAACATCTCAAAAACACCTTTATACTCTGAGATCTGCTCTAGTGTTAGCTTGCTGGCCTGGAAGAAAATAAGGGAGTTGCAGTATTTCATTTAGCAACATGTATCAAAGGAAGTAGAGATCAGCACATCAAAGCTTCTGGGAGTACTTCACGTTGAATTTAATAATGTTAATTACACATATTAGAAATTAACAATTTTGTATGAGAAGTTAGTTCCTTTGTCATAAGGCACTCACCATTTCTTTGCTGGCAGCACAAACAGCTGAAGACAAGCTCTGTGACAACAGAGTGCAGAATGAGAGGATGACTTAGCCTCATCATTTCTACACTTCTAATGCTCTTTCCCCAGAGTTTAGAAAAGCCTGCTTCAAGACCTTTTACGGCACTTAGAGGATGGACATGCTAATCATGGATGAGGAATATTTGGACACTGATCTCAACCAACAGATCGTAAACAGCAAAGTTATATTGGAACTGTAAACGTGTAATCAGCTAAAAAAAAAAAAAAAAAATCATGTTATTCTAAAAGTAACTGAGGCAGGAAGGGCTAAAGACAAAATAAAAAAAATATATGTAGACAATCGGATGCATTTTCTGTGACCTCAACATCACGTGTTCCACTTATGGGAGCTGCAATTAGTTCGCTGTGAGCCATTAGCAGGTGTTTGTGCAGCCCCCAGTGAATCTCATGAAAGCACACAACCAAATAAGGAGGTACTTAGGTCCCAGAAGTTATTTCCAACATTGCAATGGGAACATTAAGAAGTTCACATTTGTTAGCCAAGGGAAAGAGCTGTGAATCTCTGCACACCATACGCCTCAAATGATTCTCGGCATTCATAGAGTTTGAGAGGACACACCAAGTAAACCTAAAGGAAAACTGTAACAAAGCATTTATCTGAAGGTTTTTTGACTTCATATTTACATGAGTCAGTAAGTGAACCATTCAATAAAAAACAACTAGAACAGATTTTCTATCCCATATTTTATTGTTGTATAGTGTGATTGAAACTTAAGCATTTTCACCAAAGAATAGGTCATAGTTTGACTGAACCACATTCAGTATCATAGTGAGGATGACTTGCATCCTCACTATCTAGTTGGCCGTAACAAAGGAGAGCAAGTTTGCGTAATACTTACAGAAAGATACAACAAATAAGTGATTATGCTGGTCAGGTTCACTGGCTTCAATTGCCAGAATTTACTCAATGGAAAAGAAAGTTTACTTGATACGTGAAAGGGCTGAAAAATGACATGCCAAAAAGAGAGTTCTACATATGTAGGCAATTGGAATACAGGTACATTATAACTTGTGTAGCTACAAAGATTTTCTTATGATCAGGCAAAGCAGCGCAGAAAAATGGTTGCCCTCCTGTGTTTGCATCTTTGCAACCAAATCAATTTGCATGTCATAGTCAAATGGTTATCAAAATTCTTCTGACAAGCCATAATGAAGATGATTCTTAGCCTCTGCCATTTCATTTCACTTCATGTGTGAGGTGATTAAGAGATTCTGGTACCATGCTTTTAGAAAGATATCCCATTTATTACTAATTTTACATATGGTAGAGATTATATATACATTTTACAGAAGATTGTGAAAATTCACTTGGACAAAACTTTAAAAGGCAGACAAAGAATTGTCTTTTGAAACAGGCAAACCCGGAATTACTATATATCTTACAAGTACTCTCCACATCTTGCTACTAAATAACCTTGTGGTGGGATTGTTTTGCAACTTCTGTTTCCAAGGTCAGAAGTGCACTTTCTGTCTCAGCTTCATGTCTTACGGCACAACGATGTCTGATCCAAGGTTTAGTGTTGTAAGATAGGGTTGTACCATTTTACAGATGGGTGTAAGAAAGGGTATGAAGGAGGTTGTTGAGTATAGGCTGGTCAAGGACAGATGAACAGGAGGGTTGTCTCAGGCACTGTGTCAACTGAGCCTACGTCGAGCCTGATACAAGATCTAAAGAACAGAGAGAAAGTATGCATGGGGCTGAATGAAAGAAGGAGGATGGAGAAGATGCAAGGAGGGATGAAATCATGAATGGGTGCAGAGAGGGATGCATACTAAGTGTGTGGTATATTGGACTACTTTTTTTCTTGCTTCTGATAGTTTGCACATTACTATTGGAATGAAATGCAATGACTAGACATCCCTTGTGTGACTTGGCTTATTATAACTTTGTATCTATTTAAGTGGTTCTCAGTTTTCTCTTATAAAAGATATCAATGTGACGACCATAATAAATAAAGCTTAATTAACCAAGTATTGTTTGTTAAGGTAGTGTATTTGTAAAAACAAATTCTACTGTAAAGGACAACTGTATATCTATCCAACAAACGTATTGATAACTAGAAGTTACTCTATTGAGTACAGATAATTTGGAATCATGTTGTGACATGTCAGGGAAATAGATATTTAAACGCAACAGCTTCCTAGAATTGAACCACAAAAACACACATTAACAGCAGAATACACTATCCTGATCAGCTAAGGCCATTTTATGTTGTTGCCACTGCTATTAAAGAGAGCCCTGCTGAAATCATTAATACCACTTCCTACTTTAGAAGCCAAGTTGGGGCCCGACTGACTCAGCCTTTCAGTCAGGCCGGTTTGCAGAGGGGGGGGGGATCAAATGAACATCATGTCCGCTGTGCTTTTAGTCCGCTCTAATGAAATGCACATATTCCAAAGAAGACGTGCTAAACAACGTTCACAGTGACCGATTACGCTAACACATCCAGCTGCAGATAAAACACCTATCCAAGCTTCCCCTGTCGCCGCTGCTGCAGCGTGGGGTTTCCCGGCGCTGACTGCAGGGTTACCGCGCCCATCTCGTCGTTCGATGGCCGGGCGAAAGTGTCACTACTGAAAGGGCAGATGTTTAGCTCGACAAAAAGGAGAGGGTAGACTGTCTCGTTGGCTTACAGTGACTTTAAAGATTAGTGTTTTGTCTGCCTGGGCAGTGTCTTCAGTGCAAGGCTAGTGGGTGTGACCCCCCCCCCCCACCACCACCTCCTCCTCCTCCTCCCCTCTCCGGTTGGTTGACGGAGGTTGTCAAGCTCCCTTGCTGTAGCCTGTGTTCGGGAAGGGCTGCTCCTCGGAAAACCAACGCTAGCTGGCTAGCTAGTTAGAAGGCTAGCGTTGTGGTGTTCGTTGATGCGTGGATCGGAGGTATACGCCGTCTTGTTTTCCAGTCAATGCCAAAACGCAAAAACAAACGCAAATTGAATCAGGTAAGGCGAAATAAAGGCGAGGACCATGCTACTTTCATATCTTTCACATTATCTGTTAATACCATTAGCTGATAAATTGTGGCGGAATTGAACTGCCCGGGGGTGGGGTAGCAAGCAACGGCTAGCTTCCTAGCCATTTAGTTAGCTGCGGTTAGCTAACGTTAAGTTGGCTATTTTATAATCAGCAAATACAAGTAGCCAAGGTATGAGGGTGTCTGCAGCTGTGGGTCCTGGCGCTCAATATTTGCGGCGGATGAGCAGATTACTACAAAACTTATCTACCAGTAACTGGCTTATACATTGTCAATTGAGTTGGGTTAACTACTGTTAATGTTAGCAAAGCTCCTGGCTGGCGTTGAAGTAACGTTAATATTGGCCAGGGAGGCTTGGTGCCAGCGATGGCCCAGCGGAGGTGCTCCTTGGCCTAAAATACAGTACTTAAAGTACTGGGTATTCACTGGCCAAAATGTACCGAGGATAACTAATGTTAATGTTAACATGTGAAGCTTTGTAGTATCGGGTCGCTTTGTAGATCTGCTCGAAATCTTACATTTAAAGATGTTGGCTGTCAGTTGATGATGACACACTGGGTTGGGCTGGAACAATAAACGTCCCGTAAACAAATTATCAGCAAATATTGCTTATTGGCGATAGTACAACAGCCAGCATCAATAGTTAACTTTAAAATTACACACAACATAAATATGTATGTTACAGATACACTTTGTTGGCGTGAGTTGTTGTGGCCGCGTTAACACCCTTTTTTTTTTTTTTTTTTTTTTTTTTTCTCCTACAAGCCGAACTAATAAGTTAGCATATTGCTGCCTCCATGCAACGAAACGACCGCGCCGGTGCAACGCCTTCAACTTAGGTTAGTAACGCTAGTTATTTATCACCAGTTAGCTAATTAGCAGTTATGTAGCGACGTTTGATAGATGGTCCTCTGCCTTATGAAAAATCACCCGCATCTACTGCATTTGTTGCTGAACTGAAGTCAAACAGGCCATCGCCGCCCGACCTTGCAGTTTTCACAGGCTCGGGTCCACCAAAGGATTAGGGAGCCAAATAAATATATCGATACGTCGTAATCAAATCACTCAGGCACTGTCAGGTTTAATGAGATTGTCAGTATGTAAGTAAGTGGATTCTGGAGGCCAAGCTACCAGCGAGGTTTTAGGTTTAACCACTGTTGGCTTAAAAGCTAACTACATAGCACTCTATGTAATTGCGGAAGAGCAGCAGAGTCTACCTCAAAGTAGCAGTGGTTACGTTATTTTGCATTAGATGCCGCCAGCTATTGAGTTAATCTGTCACGAAATTCAGCGGGTCTTAAGTGAGATCCAATTTGCTTTTCAATCGGACGTTTTTAAATCACAAGTGAAATTGTTGCCAACATAGTGACTGAGTACATTGCTTCCTTGAATACTAGCTCTGCCCTGCCTGCAGGCCTACACTGCCAAGCCTGCTAGCAAGCTAACTAGCGGACAGCAGTCTGCAAGATGGCGTTTAGCTGCATCTCCTCAGATTTCTATCAGTGCAAGTCATATTATCGTTACGACGTGCAGCGTTCAGTAAATGTAGAAATTAGATTACACTTTGTCTGATACTAACACTCCAAATCCTCAGTATTTTGCCATATCATGGGGCTGAATTGGAATAAAATTTTTCCTGAAATGTGTGTAACCTCTGTAGACCAACCTTCTAAACAAATTCGAGTGACAACCTGACTAAAACAGCTATCTGACAGGTATTCAAATACAATGCAAACTATCCTGCTGTTGAAGGCAAATCACAGTACTGCACACAGTCACTAAGTCAACTATCAGTACACCACATACAGTGTTGTGTGAACCTGGGCACACAAATCACTTAGAAAATATATGTATGCTATGTATGTTCATTATATAGATTTGTACTTGTATATTTTATATCTATCTGTCATACATTACTATGGCGAGTGCCAACTGTGTATGCAATTTACACATGAATTTTATAGATACATGGGTTCTTTGAAAATGCAACTCCATCCTATTACAGGAAGAGTGCTATTCATTGTATGGTATTGGTCGGACCGGACAAGAGAGCTGAGTATCAGGCTGTGATTTCACTGGGAGTGTGAAAATCCAGGCACTTGTTTTAAGCGTGTTGTGTGTAAAAGAAATAAGATTAAACTCATCCTTTTATGATTGGGAAAACATATTTCTAATGCTTGGGCTGGCTTTGCCAGCTGTTTATGTTAGTGGACATGGATAGGATTAGAGACTCATTGACTGAGGATTTTAGCTTTTAGGATTATGGAGTTGCACAGTGATACTGCTGGTTATGATGGCTTTTCCTATGATCCAGCTTTAGCTATGAAACATTGCATTATCATTGTTTAACAGTGCAGATAAGCTGACTTGTCCTTTGAGAACATATGTATACTTTCCTACTGCAGAGAGATACAATTTTAGGATTTTAACTGAAAGTTTAGAAGACACCTTTTCAAGATAGCAGGCACAGACTGCATCTAAGGGACCTGAGAACAGCTAGTGAGCTACAACTTCAGGCTGTTTGCCACTGCTCATTGTTTATCATGCAGTCAGCTGACCCTGATCAGGCGCTTGGAAAGGAGAAGTGATGAGAGAGAGGAACTCCTTAACTGTAAGCATCCACAGAGGTTAATAGGAAATGATATTTAAGAATGTGGAATATTTAAAGACCTATAAAAGACTCTGGCTATCCCACCTTTTGCTTTACCATTGCAGTGTAAGGGCTTGGCTAGAGAGAGTCAAGAATCAAAATTAATTGCATCATGATGTAATTTGACTGAGAACAAAGTGTTTGTGAATTTAATGTCACTAAAGAGCATTTTCATATTAATAATCATTCAAAGAGTTCACCATTAAGTAGTGACAGAAATCTGTGAGGTTCAACTCAAAAGCTGTGCATTTGATCAATCAGAACTGAAAATGAAAGCTAAATGATGTCTTCAGAGATCAATTGAAGTAGCATTATTTTGTTGTTAAATTATTTTTATTATAAAATTGCACGTAGATGCTAAAATGCATCTTAAATGAACCTTTTTTATATTGTCTTTTTTTGTTTGTTCATGGCTATATACATGTTAATACATCGATTATGCTGTGTGGAGACAGTAAAAAGTAGAAAATATTACCATACACTTTTGTGGCCAACAGAAACACAAAACACAAAACGTATCAACTTGAATTTAATTATTCACAGAAAAAAGTTGAGGATGTTCTATCTAAACTATATTTTCAGAGATGTTTTTATTATTAGATTAATGAGTGTAAGAGGATAACCTGTGTTAAAAAGGTCAGCCAGTCAGAGGACCTTAGAGACAACGTAGTCAGGTAGAGAAGATTTTCAGTCTTGTCCTGAAACCTCCATTGACATAGGCCCACTGACTGAAACACACCAGGTAAGGTAACTGAGAAGGCAAGGTTGTTCAAACTGAATGGTGCTTTACTAATTGCAGTTTACATTAAATTCGCATTAAATTGTAGTTGAGGTCATCAAGCGAGCTAGTAGTAAATTTTACATTATTATGTTATATGTACTTTGAGCTGTAACATGCTTATTGCAAAGAGCTGTCATATTATTTTGTCTTTTGATGCGACAAGGTGCAAATGAAAGTCTTCTAGACAACAGCTTGCATAGACTAGTTTATATACAGTATGTGATGCAAGGGACTATTTATTTTAGTTTCCTAATGTGTTTCTGTTGGACACACTTGAAATATTAATGGGATAGATCCGAGGACAGGGTCCATTATACAGGAGAAGGGGAGCTGGTAAATGAACAGTGACTATTTTCACAAACTACTGACTTTATTCAGTCTGTTGCATTGTGATACTTTTCCAAAAAACCCTATTTATTGCTTAAAATAAATAGACTTAGAATTCGCATGTGTTACCAAACAATTGGATTACCATATTTGTCACAGTACACAGCAGAAATCATTGGTTGTAAAATTCTTATTAGTAATGTAACCAAAATTGGAATAATGGATTGATTTGCTTATTCCCACTCAGAATTTTAGCTTTCTATTTCAATAAGGAAATCTGAAAATGTAGTTTCCATGGAGTGTTGTTTCTTAAAGTATCGATCAGTTTTTACTCTGATATCACAGTGCATGTAAATGAAGTCAGTGTCTTGCACAGGACAGGTCATTATAGCTGGAGTATTTGCTGTGATTTTTCTGGCTTTCCTATCATAACTGTCTTTACATAATTTTAATTTATTTTTAATTTTATTTGCTTTGATGAACAAAACTTGATATAGTTCAAGACACATTTCTTATATTTGGAGCATGCTTCTTGGATCATGACTTAAATATTTAAAATGTATTTTAAATGTATTTTGTTGAGTGTGTTCAAGGCTCTATATTAATATAAGTGGCTTATTGATCACTTGGCTAAAATTCGGAGTATCCCTGGGATTGAGGTCAACAGGATAATGACCGCTTTTCGGATCAATGGAAAGTCATGCCTCAACAGGATTTGTCTGGCAATCTAAATTGTGTGTCAGGATTATGTTAGTGACATTGAGGTGGGAAAGTAAGGTTGAACCACGAACTATACATTACATTTTTATAGGTAAACCAGTCAATGACAGTGAGCTGGCTGAAAATAGTCCTCTACTATTAGCTGTTCCTGTTTAGAGATTTGGTTGTGTCAAAGACGGGTTCAGACCCACTGCGCGTGGTTGAAAATATGACCTTGAATTTAAAATGAAGACGATTTGTGTGAATGATTAAAGTGCTTCTCTTTATTCTTTTTTAGATCAACAAGTGCCCACGTAGCGGGAGTAAGGTAATTGAAAAAGCAGACTAAAATGAGTGAACTGGACCAGTTACGCCAAGAGGCAGAGCAGCTCAAAAATCAGATTAGAGTGAGTAACAAACACTTTTCTATACGTCATACCATCAATTATCATCAAAAATACAATGTAAAAGTTAATTTTGTACAATGAAGATTTGATTCTGCCCTAAAGATTTGTCTTTTCTTCTTTTCAGGATGCCAGGAAAGCATGCGCAGATGCCACACTATCACAGGTAACATTTAACATTAGGCTCTTTCCCTTAGGTTGAAAACCATTTGGTCTGAAAGTAACCAGAGTACATGACATTTTCTTTATTTCTTTCTTTCTTTCTTTAATTCAGATCACAGCTAATATTGACCCCGTTGGACGAATCCAGATGCGTACAAGAAGAACGCTGCGGGGTCATTTGGCTAAAATCTATGCCATGCATTGGGGAACAGATTCCAGGTAAACTAAATGACTTGTGGCTTATGGTATATAGAGAGATTTTGTTTATGTTGCATCCTCTTCTTGCTTCGTGTCAGATGTTGAGAAAAGTAGATAAGTTAGACTACGTTTAAATGTAAGAGTTGTTTCACTGATTACATCATGATTTTCAGCAGATTGGCAGGCATCTTTAGCCTGTAGTCCTTCCTCAGTTTTTGGCTAATGATTCTAGATAAAATTGGATTTTGTGTGACAACTCCGATTGTTGTTGTGGTTTTGTTTTTATTGCTGTTCTCATTTTTGTAGGCTCTTGGTCAGTGCCTCTCAAGATGGCAAACTCATTATCTGGGACAGCTATACCACAAATAAGGTAAGCCATGTGTGTTTAGAAGGGGTTTAATGTACTAATGGTTGAATCCGCAAATATCAATATGTCATTTCAAAGTAAAGAAATAACAGCATTAGGTTAGACTTGCAGATAAAGCCATGCCAGTATTACCATCCACATGCAAATAAAGTAATAGTTGCTGAATTTTTAAAACTTGGGGCTCTTGCAGGCAAAGTAGATACAATTGAATGATGTGGGCCTGGCTTCTCTAGTGCGTTGCATCAATAACAGTATTTTTTTTTTTTCTTTTTCATATTATTCTATTGCTTTATATTTTGAGACTTGCACCCATTCTTGTGGAACTCATGAGATTTTATTAGAATTAGAAAGAGAAACTAACTAACTGCCCATGCTGCATTCATTTGGAATACATTTAAAAGGGTTGCATCTCAGCTGAGAGAGAGAGGCATTTGTGGTCTTGGCCTTGGGGCTGATGTGTTTGGTGTGCAGTTAGTGGGATGGGTGGAACTAGAGCGCAGTTTGTGTGCCTAATAGGTGATTTGCACTCTCCATCACAGACAGAAAATTAAAAATAGAGAGTTATGCTCTGTCAAATTTTGTATATTGAAGAAGCTTTTGTGGTGACATGAAAAAAAACATTTACATTTAACTTGATACTGCAGGCACTAAGTCCAACTGGGAATTAAAAGATTAAAGGGTCATTCTTTCAATGTATCTCTAGACCTACTGAGTAGATTGCAGGCCAGATTGAGGTCACAATTATATATGGGATACCTTAATGTGTATAGGGGCTCACAAATAGAAACATTGTTAGTTTCAGCCTTTGTTTAATTAAGCTGCTACATTGTGCTGTCTGTGAGTGCCAGTAAGTAGAAATGTATTGACTGATGTATGCTATCATGTTTCAATCAAAATGGAAATGATATGGGCATGATTATACAGGATGCTGTGTAATGCTGAAGCAGCACATTCTGTACTATTCTCAGTTTACTTGCTCTTGTTGCTTTGTTCATGGGTGCTTCACTTGGTGACCTGGCCCGGATGTTACTCTTATTTTGGGCTTGGTACACACGAGCAGTGGGTGTCAAAATATCAAGTCTAGCATTAGTTAAAAATGTAATAGATAGATAAGAAAAGAAATAGAGGGTGTCAAAAGTCATTCGCATATTTATTATGAATTACGTGTTTTACTGTTTCAAAAAAGGCTGCTCTCTTAAAAAAAATAAAAAATCTCTTTTAGTTACTAGTTTCTGTAAATTTTGATTTTCATTATTTTTCTTTGATTAAAAAAAAAAGACTTTGTAAACTAAATTAACAAATGTTTTTTGTTTGTGTGTGTGTTACCTTCATTATATAGGTTCACGCCATTCCTCTTCGATCCTCCTGGGTCATGACTTGTGCGTATGCACCTTCAGGAAATTATGTGGCCTGTGGAGGCTTAGACAACATCTGCTCCATTTATAACCTGAAAACACGTGAGGGGAATGTACGTGTGAGCCGTGAGCTTGCTGGACATACAGGTATATGATGTACACTCCCCCCCCCCCCCAGTTGTGACAACCCTTTTTTAAGCATGATTGATTTATGCAAATTACAAAGGGTAGGTTAGGTTATCACTCTTCAGTCGGCTAAAACGGATTGCAAAACTAGAGTTTCAGCTCAACTCTGTACTCAACATGCTAAGGCCTTAATATGTTGCCTGTAAAACACTTCTAAATTTACAAATGTAATTAGTGGATTGCTGGTTAAACCTAATTCTAAAATGTATTTACAAGCGCCCTTAAAAGTTGAAGGAAATAAAGGCTTTTTACCTTTTTAATCTAATCTGTCCTTTATGATAAATGAAGACATTTGGTGCCACAAGATGGAAAACAAATAGAGTAAGACACACAGAAAACCATACTTAAAAATACATTAACTGTACTTCCCAAACTTAAGATGTTCTAAAATCGTAGAGCTGACTTATTTACTGTTAATATTACTGATGATGCATAATTGAGAAAATATGGGATTAAACATGCACTACTAGTTATTTATATTTACGTATCGTTATCAACTGCTTTTTAAATACTGCAGTTCCATATTAATGAACTTTTCTATTGTTTCTTTGAATATTAGGATACCTGTCCTGTTGTCGCTTTCTTGATGACAACCAGATTGTTACAAGCTCTGGAGATACCACTTGGTAAGTAAAAGGATCGCCTCATGTGGTTTCATTACTGGGTTAAATTATTAAATTAACATTGTTGCACAAAAGGTAGGAAGTTTGAGACATGCCAAACGGATATATTAATCATATTTTCATTTTACAGTGCACTTTGGGACATTGAGACTGGCCAGCAGACAACTACATTTGCTGGACACACAGGTGATGTCATGAGCTTGTCATTGGCCCCTGACTCACGGTTATTCGTCTCTGGTGCTTGTGATGCCTCTGCTAAACTCTGGGATGTTCGAGAGGGCATGTGCAGACAGACATTCACTGGCCATGAGTCTGACATCAATGCCATCTGTGTAAGTTATTCACAAAATTCAGAACTTCATTAATTAATTGGAATTGCAAAATGGAATGTTATTTTTTTTCCTTTTTTTTTTTTTAAAACAACTATTTATGTAGATTTACCTATTTGTTTCTCTGTATCCTCTGTTGTGGATTAATGATCTCTCTTCTGTGATTTTTAGTTCTTCCCTAATGGCAATGCCTTTGCCACGGGCTCCGATGATGCCACCTGCAGGCTGTTTGATCTGCGTGCTGATCAGGAATTAATGATCTACTCTCATGACAATATCATATGTGGCATCACCTCTGTTGCTTTCTCAAAGAGTGGCCGTCTTCTTCTGGCAGGATATGATGACTTCAACTGTAATGTGTGGGACACACTAAAAGCCGACCGTGCTGGTTAGTAATTGAAGCATGGTCTCAAATTGCAGCCCTATTTTCCTCATGTTACAGAAATCTCGTTATTTGAGAATTCAATATGCAAAGGAACGTAGATTATGTACTTGTTTGCTTGTTTTTAGTCCTGTAGAATGAGTTATAATTGTGGTACTTTTTCTAGGTGTGTTGGCTGGACATGACAACCGTGTTAGCTGCCTGGGAGTTACCGATGATGGCATGGCAGTTGCAACGGGATCCTGGGACAGTTTTCTGAAGATCTGGAATTGAAGCCTGAAGGTTCTTCTTTTTTTTCTTTTCTTTTTTTTTTTTATCGCTTCACATTTTCCTACATTTGTACTTAAAGCTATTCCTCGTAAAACCTGTAGTTGCACGTCTGCCATAGCCTCATCTTTTGCCTGGCTGGAGTAGAAGGTGATGTGCTGATTATGCTACTTTTGTTGCCTTACAGGTTTTAAAGAGTTGTGGGTTCAGTGAAATGTCTTTCTTTATCTTTTGCTGGTCTGCATATTTGAGACACTGGCATTTTCTTTCTTCATTGACTCGTGATCAACAAAACCTTCTTGTCCCTACATTTACAGTAAGCTCTAGATAAATGTCAGGGCAACTGCTTCTAGCATTAGTTTGAGCTTAATATTTTTTCATACAGGACATACAGACTGTACGGAAAACAAATCCATCTGGTGGATATACACATATTGTATTACAGTAGTCAATTAGCACAGCTCAGATAAACATTGTCAGCCAAACTTGGATAACAGTAGTTAAGGAGTTGAAGTTTGTTGTTGTAATGACGTTGCTGCCCTAAGAACTATAGAAACAATCAACCATGATGTAAGATTTTAATATTTTGTTTTGTTACGAAGACTTCTTAGGGTGAGGGGGAAATGTAAATAATACATTTTGCAGGCTTCACAAAAGGCCAAAAACTGCAGCCTTCTGCATTATTGTGTCAATCTGTTCGATTAGAAAGCTTTTGTTAGATCTTTGCCCATGAGGTCTTAAATTCACACTTGACAGAAGGTTAAATTAGTTCAATTGTAGATCAGGTTAGAGTAGTTAAATTCTAAATTCCATTTGTCTTTGTTTCCCAGATGTTCTTTTAACTCCAAAGTTGACTGGAAGACCATTACAACTTCAGAATGTTCACAGCATCTTCTTCAACACTGTTTAAACTGACTTGGACACCACAAAAACGAAGGGAAACCAATGCCTTTCCTACACAAAGAAGAGCACAATTGTTTATCACCTAGTTAAGAAAGGATCTCCTGTGGTATCAAATCAGAAACTTGCGCATTCCTTCTTGGACCATTTTATGTTACCTTGAAAGAGAAAACAACACTATCATCCCATGCAAATGTGTGCGTCTTGAAAGCAAATGTTGGAGTGTAATTGTACAAATTATTTAACTTTTTTTTTTGTTTTTTTTTTTTGTTTTTTTTTTTAAGAATTCTATTCTGATGGTTTGTTATTCTTGATGGCTTTCTTTTTGTCATATTTCTTTAGTGGTTTTAGATATGTTTGAATTACAGCTTGTCTTTCTAATCCAGTTAAATCATATAAGACAGATGAGAGAAAACATGCAGAAGTAAAAGCTTGGATCATATTACACGAGCAGCTTTCAAAATGTCCATGATGTATTTATATACTAGCTGTTTTTGTTTCATCACAGCCTTTTGCACATGAAGAAGCTTTGCCTCTCAACTAATACTATGTTAACTAACCAAGCACATGCTATAAGTTATGAATGCTCATTCCAGTACAAAAGGAGTTATTACGAGTAACTTATCCAATTAACCCCCTTAATTCTTGTACATGCCTTTGACTTTGGGTGGGAAGGGGTGGGGTAGCAAGGTAGGTGCTGAGATAATTGGGGCATGGCTGGATTTTATTATATGGATGGGGGATTGTGTTTAGTATCCACTTTGAGTGAAACACCTCACCTGACTAAATAGACACTTCCTTTGCTTGGGACTGCAGTTGCAACTCTGTGAATGAAATGTACAAATCAATGTCTGAAAATAATGGTCTGATGTTTTAAGTTAAGACATTTAATTTTGTCTGCCATGAGTTAATTTAGATGTGCATGCTGTAGACTTGCTTTCAATGGTGCAAAATCCTAGATTTTCTTTTGTTTCTGAAAAGGAGAGTAACCTATTGATTGAACTTAATAGAAGCCAATTTTTTTGGCTCAAACTCTGCATACATCATGTACTAATACTGGTAAGGCTATGCACCAGAGTGAGCAAGAATGGAGAAAGACATAATATTGACTGCATACTTAGTGTAAATTATGCTTACCAGTTCTATTGATGCCAATTTTTGTAATAATTATAACAATCATTGTGAGAATTCTATCCTTGATAAATCCTTTTCTCTCCTTCAAATCTTCACACTCAATGGAACAATAATATCCTCACATACTGTCCATACTAAAACTTTTGTACATTTTTTTTTCTTGGTCTTAAATTGAAAATCAGAGCATCTGAATGACAACATTTCACTGTATACAGAAGCACTTTTGTTAAAGTTGTGACATATTTTCACTTTTCTTTTTTCTGCGATGATGTACAATAAATGTGATGTATTCGTGTGTGGCCACAAGTGAAAATGCAATTCAACTAAGATGGATTCCCTTTTCTCTTTCCATTAATATTATAGAGCTCTGCACCCTTATGTACCTTTTCACTTTTTGTATTTCATTTCAGTCTGTTGGTGTTCCACGGTGAGCTGGATGCAAGATAGATACTGTACTAAATTGTACTGTTATTGATTGAAAAATGTAATAAAAAGCTGTTTGAGATCTCTTTTTGTTGAGTTGAATCCAAAACCTGCTCTGGATGCTCAAGTGTTATGTAATGCAATTCCAATGTAGCCTATTACACACCCTTAATCACATTGATGTGTAATTAAGATTGAATGTTTCTCAGCTTTGTGACCAGTAACTAGTAGTTGTTGTGGAGGATTAACCTTTCACAATTGTTTAGGGAGGACAGGGATTAAAGTGAAGTAAGCAACAGACCAAATTTAAAAGTAAAAACAAACTTGTTGCATGCAAGTATGGAGTTTTGCTTTACTTTTTAGTTGTATATTTGTATAACAATTGAATAATTTCTCTTAAAAGATACATCTAATGATATTTGGTGTTTTTCTTGTCAACAAATCCCATGAAAAAAGTTGTTAAAACATATCAATGACAGCGGTTACATTTGGTGACATCTTCCTACATTATAATGAACATGGACAGTTTATTTTGGATCAGCCTCATATGCACCTCCTGCTACTGAAAATACTCACTATAGCACCAATTATGTTAAAATGCTTGACTGAAAATAGTCCCCAACAATGGCAGTATTTACTTTCTTTCACTTTCTTTCTGTCTTTTTTTTTTTTTTTAATGTAACTTTGTCACCAGTTTCTAAGGAAATATGTCTTTGGGAACAAACAGGCTTGGTACTGAGTGTCACAGATAGGACAGGTAAGATTTTGGTCTTTCTATTGGATTTGCTGACAATTAGGAAATAAAAATAACTCCACCCTCAAAATTAAATCAACATTTGAAGGCAATTTACTTCATAATCTTGGAGCAAACCAGTCCTTCGTGGAAACAAAATGATGTGAAATGAAAAAGTTTTGACATTACGTCCCACGTTACAAATTGTTGCAGATGAAGTTGCCTACTTTCAACTCAAACTAATCCAAGAGAAGTTGATTAAATAAACATTTACATGCATCTGACAGCTATACCGCTAGTATAACTTACAGAGACACGGCGGTTAACTGACATACTAATGGTATAACCCAAATGATAACGTTTTAAATTGTAGGTAAATCCCTAAAATTTTAGCTTGTATTAGTGACACAAAATGTTATTGACTGTAGGCTAAGCTTTATAATCCTTCATGATTTCAGTGCTCTCCCTGCGTGCCGCCATCTTCCCGTCTCTGCCAACCAATGTAGCAACTGCCGGAAACTGCTGTCGCGGATGTACCAAACATGGTCTACCGTGCGTCCTCATAGGGGGAGGTTGCAAAACAAAATTCAGTGTTGACATTAAAATTCATCGAGTTGTATTACCCCCAACATGCTAACAAATACATAGTGTAAGAGCAATGTTGTTTTTACCACTTAGTATCGAAAAATGTGTTTAGTTTCTGCCTACAGTTACGACGGACCTTGGACGTAGTAACCGCCTTGAAATGAAACCGTCCAAACTAATGACGTAGTTCCGTCTTTGCTTAGATAATGCCATCTTTGTAGGCCTGGCAAGGCGCTCTCATTTTTCTCCTCGTGTAGAAAAATATTTTTCTAAGCTATATTTCTTACTTTGCATTTAGGAAGAGAGACCGGCGCTTTGTTGAAGTTGTAATACTTGTTAGGCCTGCGCAAGCCATTTAGAGGAAGCCGTTCTGTCGCATTAGTTGGCGGGGGACCGTACGCAGTTTTCGTTAGGAATCACGTTTGAACTGTCGTCGTCCGGTGTTGACGACACAGATCCCCGTCCCAGCGAACAAAGGAACAGTAAGGCCGATGCACGCTTGTTAGCGCTGCCGGAGGGAAACATTATTTATGAAATAATTTAAAATTAAACCCTCTCAGTTTTGTCATAGTACTTTGACTTGAGACGTCTTTGTTTCAAATAAAACAAACCAATAACCCTGACTCATTCAGTCCTATTAGCAACATCGGCTAAGGTTAGCCGCATTTTGTGGACAGGCGGCGAGCTAACTGCTAACTCCATCACTGTATTGAGTCGAACAAGTTTTGTTTTTGGGGGAAAATGGCTGAAGTATACATTCGAGTAGCAGAGGAGGAGAACGAAGAACCCATGGAGATCCCGTCCGAAGATGATGGTACTGTTTTGTTGTCGACCGTGGCGGCTCAGTTTCCTGGAGCTTGCGGCCTGCGCTTCAGGAGCCCCGTGTCTCAGTGCATGCGGGGAGTGCGTCTTGTGGAAGGGGTCCTGCACGCACCAGAAAACGGATGGGGCAATGTCGTGTATGTCGTGAACTATCCTAAAGGTAGATATGGGTGCTTTACCCACACTTAATCTGTGACTCAACACTTTATCCTGACAGGTGGCCACATATAGTGTTATTTATAATTCATGATGTAGTTTCAGCACACTGAAAATAGATGAGAATGACCTGACGCGTAGTTTGTCCACGCCCACAGAAGTGCGCTTTGTGGCGCTAAATTCAATTACTAAAAAAAACAAAACAAGATAAACGCACACATTATTCACATCTTGCCAAAGCTTATACAGCAGCCGTGCAATAAATCTTTGTACATGCAGGTCTTGTTTTAATTTTATTTACGAAGGTCTTGAGTATTTTTCAAGCCAACTCAGGGCTGTAACATTAGTGTTTGTGATTTTTAGCAAAACTGTTGTTCCAGATCTCTGACCTTATATAAAATGGATTACTGTTTTTAATCAATTTAATCTATCAATTTTCTACTGCATATCCAGGTCATGATTAATTAATTTTATTAAGAATCAATGTTGCATACTGCTTGAAAGTACTGCCACAAATGTGATAAGTACCTTTAAATTCATGCATTGAAATAAGTCCAGGCCTTAAGCAACTTGTTTTCACTGATATCCTACATACTTTGGCCAGTTTGTGAAACAGGTATGAAAATGCAATCTGTGATTTTTTTAAAAACGGTTTTGTAATTTGCTCAACCCTATTGACAGTAAATACTATCTTCATAGCAGTTATGTCTTGTTGAAACTATTATAGAGAGGTTTTGATTAAGCTTTCTGGTCATTGGACAGACTGTAGTTGTTGGTATAGATGAATTGTATTGAATTACACTGGTTAGACTATTAGAAAACGCAGACAATTAATCAGCACCAGCAACTACAGCCTCTAAAATGACATGATCTGAAAGTAAACTTACTTTTATTATATAACTTTTGTTATTGGCAATTATTTACAAAGTCAGACTGGGAAGGGGAAAGTCGTATCTTATGACTGTCTTTCAGGTTAAAATTGAATTTCTCTCTATGTTGATCATATAGACAACAAAAGGAAAATGGAAGAAATAGATGCCTCCTCTGCTGTGAAAATGAAGAGAGGGGATATGAAGACATCTGACCTGATTGTACTGGGTTTACCTTGGAAAACGACTGAGCAGGACCTGAAGGATTACTTCAGTACATTTGGAGAAGTTATCATGGTTCAGGTATAACATTACTTATCCTGACATAATACCCCTTTATGTTTTGGTTTGTTTGGAGTGACAATTTTTATTCATAGTTTGCTTATCCTCCAGGTAAAAAGAGACGCTAAGACCGGAAACTCTAAAGGATTTGGCTTTGTGAGGTTCACTGAGTATGAGGCCCAAGAAAAGGTGATCTCCCAGCGCCATATGATCGACGGGAGATGGTGTGACTGCAAGCTCCCTAACTCGAAGGTGAATATGGTAATGTCCATGCACATACCCACACATTATGGGAATGAACAAAGTGTTAACGGTGTTGTTAACATACTATAACCTGTAGTTTTTTTTTTTTGTTTAACTTTTGTTTACAGCAAGGTCCAGATGAGCCACTGAGGAGCCGTAAAGTTTTTGTTGGCCGTTGCACAGAAGACATGACCACAGATGACCTTCGGCAGTTTTTTATGCAGTATGGGGAAGTTACAGATGTCTTCATTCCCAAGCCATTCCGTGCTTTTGCCTTTGTCACGTTTGCAGATGATCAGGTATAGTACTGGGTGTTTAGAAAGTGGCCTTTTCTTTTAGTGGTACCCATGTCCAGATGATCTGATTTGTATTTTTTTGTTTCTCACAGGTTGCCCAGTCTCTCTGTGGAGAGGACTTAATTATCAAAGGTGTCAGCGTTCACATCTCAAATGCTGAGCCGAAACACGGCAATAGGCAGTTTGACCGTACAACACGGTTTGGGAATGGTTTCGGAGCGCAAGCATTTGGTAGCAGCCGTAGTGGATTAGGGAGCAGCACTAACAGTAGTCTGGCAAATTTTGGCTCCTTCAGTCTGAACCCTGCTATGATGGCTGCTGCTCAGGCTGCTCTGCAGAGTAGTTGGGGAATGATGGGTATGCTGGCTAGCCAGCAGCAAACGTCCACCTCAGGCAGCACCTCCAGTGGAACAAGCTCTAGTAGGGACCAGAGTCAGTCTTTCAGTACAGGCAACAGCAACTATGGCACCAGCTCAGCCAGTCTTGGCTGGGGAACAGGGTCAAACTCTACAACCAGTGGTAGTGGGTTTAGCTCAGGTTTTGGGTCCAGTATGGAGTCAAAGTCATCTGGGTGGGGTATGTAAGTTAAGTGTTTGTATGGTAAGTATTGTGAGAGAGATGAGTCTTTTCAAAATTTATTTCTGGTGTTAATGCGTATCTGAAACTTAACACTTTTTTGTGGAAGATGTTTTGTACATTTGGAAAAAATGCTAAAGATTTAAGTTAGAAAGTGTTGAAGTGAATTGTTTACCAGGATGTCCGACTAAAGTGCTATTTTTGATGTCTCATTTGTTTGTATCCATTTCAACTGGATTCTCTAATGCATGTATTGTGAAATGTGATATAACCATTTTGAAAATGCATGAATGTTTGTGATTTCACCATTATCCGGCTTTGTCATCGATTTAAAAGGCAATCTTGCATTGGGAAGAATCTGGTTGAAACCTAAATGTTTTAAGTGCAACTTTATTTGCAGTCAAGTTCTGTGGAAAAGCCTTCATTGAAATCTCTTCTGCAGTTCACCTCTCTTCCATTTTCCTGTGAGGAAGCTCCTCTTTGGCAGCATTCTTGGGGTGATATCGGTATCATTCTCCCTCTTCCCACCTGTAAATGCTATGCCATCAAAGAACGGCTTCACTCCGCATGTTCTAAGAGACGGTGGGTGTTTTCACTTTTATCCACTTTTAAATGGAAAGAACTGCGCAACTGACATTTTAAGAACTGATGAGTGCGATTGAGGATGGCTTGTGGCGAAGAGTGAAGCGATGAGTGAGCGAACGGAGAGACGCGTGAAACGGACTGGTTGTGCGGTGAAAGAGCCCAATTTGACTGCTTTTTGAGTGTGTGAGTGGAAGCTGCAGATGCTACGAGCGCCTCCCCTAACATGGACATTCTTAAATTAGTACTTCAAGATTTTTTTTTTTTTTAATCTTTGCAAGTTTTTCCTTACTCTTAAGTATGTCGATCAAGTGCAGAAATATCAAAATGTAGTGGAATGTTGTGATGAATATTTGTATTGCTTATATTATCTGATTTGAATGCTGTATGGTGTGTGCTTTCATGTTACCGAACTGATCTGTAAGTGTGTACTTGATGTGGATGACACCTGCTGAAGACTCTGGGGGACGCGAGTGGTAGTGTGAGAACGTGGAGTGGTGTGTCCAATGGTTCCCAGTAGCTCTTGTTGTTTGTGGGGTGTTTAAAAACATGTCAAATGAAGGGAGTTCTCTAATAAAGTTCATTTGAATAGATGCTTAGTTGATATTACTTGAGTCAATTTGTCAAATAAAAAAACAAATCTAATTCGATTCACATATCTAGGGACCTTGGGCTCTGCTGGTCGAGGTCTCCGTTTGAACCCTGACTGAAGTCTGTTCTGAAGGACGAAGACGGAAGTTCCAACACTTTCAGTGTGTGGCCTTCTCAGACATGACATGGGGTAGTACCTGTCTTTTTGCTGCTTTTAATGGCTTGTCAGAGTGAATTATCCTTTATATTATTCACAGCTACAGTTAAGGTTAGAGGGAAGTTCTGGGGGGGTGTCTTTGTCTTTATTTTAACCTCAAACAGATGAGCTCAGCAATGTGACATCACCTCTCCCAACAAAATTTGTGCCCAAATTTGGTTGAAGTAATAGTGATGCATTGCTGAGCCATGGAATTGGTGATGGGGATTTGAAGTTAGCCTTGTACGTGATTGGTAGTTTGCCTGACAGACTTAACAGTCTCAAGCTGTCCCTAAGTGCAAAACAACATGACATTGATAATTCTTAGTTTGAACAAGGAGAAACACATTAGGCAGATAACTAACAGTTTAAATCACTTAAATACAGGATTGTGAAGCCTTGAGTCTATGTAGTAAGTGCCACTTTGGCAGTGCTTTAAAAGAAATGTTTAATCAGTTATTTGGCACTAGTCATTTGGTCATTCTCACCAGTTCCAAATGCACCATTGTCTGATATTTTATTAGCAGGTCCCTGAACAGATTAATTATTTGCTCTAAATGTTCAGAAAGTGTAAACAGAACTCTGTAATGTAGCAAAATCTTATGCTGTAGACTTAGTGAAATTGCAGGTGAAACAAAACGATGAAAAAATGACTGGCACTTTTGATGACACTTAACATACTGTCATGTATTAGTCAGCCTTCATGTTTATTTGAATGTTGGGCACAAGTGAGACACTGCAGGCCTGCCTGTGTCTTGTCCTTATTCTCTGCTTTCCTCCTCAGTGTCTCTGCTCTTCCTCTTCCCAGTATTCTTCTTTTTCAAATTCTGCTCCTGGTTCAGTTCTTCACTCTTATTTTGTATGTAGATGGACTGAAATGAATAAAGGCAAATTAAACATTCAGTTTGCTGTCTGCTTTAGAATATATGCCCCTACACAGTTACTGTGTACTACTGCATTATTAGGATGAACTTGTACATGCGTTTTATTCTGACCTGGTCCGCAAGTGCAGATAGTGTACATGACTAAGTGCTGTATAATTCCCTTCCCGACAGTTAAGTGAAAACAACTCACCAAAGCAGTGCTACGACGGGCTGCCAGTTTTACATCTTCTGCAGTCACTGTGCTTCTTTTAGCATGCCTGAAAAAGTTAAGCGATTATACTAGTTTTACTAGGATGGATTAAGACAAAGGAACTAAAGACCTCACCAGGTATTACAACTATATTAAAAGGTCATTACTGTCAAGAGATTCTCACCTTGCAAAGGCCTCCAGGTCTTTAGCAAATATGTCTGAAAAGAAGGTAACGACAAGATGTTAAGTTAGATAAGTTTAGATCAACCAAAGGAAACTCATAAAACTGCATTATAATGAATATTGTTACGATTTGGTTGACCTCTTGACAACTATGAGGGGTTAGAATATTAAGGGGGGGGTTACAGTTAGTTACGTGTAGAGTTACTATTAGTGAATGGATGAATCTGTCAGCCAATGAATCAATTGACAAAAAAAGAATCAACTATTTCAATAATAAATGAATTTCCATTTTTTAAAGAAAATATGTAAAAACTCTGGTTTCAGTATCGCTGATGGGAATAATTTCTGGTTTTGTAGTCTTCTATGATGACAAACTCAGTGTGTTCGGGTTTTAGACTGTTAATTGGACAAAACGACATTTGAAGACATCACTTTGGGAAGTTGGGATGGAGTTTTTTGTGGACATTTCAGTGACCAAACAAATTCTCAATTAACTGAGAAAATAACTAAATATCTATAACAGCAGTGGTTACATTAACCTTAATCACATGAATTTGTCAATACTCTTCATACAGTCACCACAAGAGCAGTCTGTAAACTGAACTGGATAAGTTTTGTTATGATCACATCTTTCAAAATTAATTGAAAACTAAATCACCAGCAAAACTCTTGAGTTTTTAGTCCTGTTTCACATTTTTACATAACATTTTCAAACAACATTACACAATTTGCTACATTTTAATATTAACATTTTGCATCTTCAACTTGAAAGAAATACTTAAAAAAGACAAGAGCCAATTCCCATTTAAGCTGAAGACCTATCCAGCTGATTTTGCTCTTCAAATTCTTATCTGTACAAAGGATCTGTTCAACAAGTTTTTATATGTAAACACTGACCCAGCCAGACACACACGTGGCTGACAGAGGTGGAGGAGTGGCCAGAAGACAGAGAGCCTTGTTATGTGCGGCGACAAGGCAATGAATTCTGGATGCTGAACATATCGGCCGAAGGGATGGATCAGGCATACAAAGAGATCCTTTTGCTATGAGAGGACAAAAGGTGTGAAGTTGATCGTAAATTCTGGCCAAATGCAGAATACAGCATTGTGTGGCTCAGCTTTACATATACTGTACATCTGTATAAATCATAGTAGTAGCTATGGTGTATATACATGCTTTTTTGTATTACATTACTGCAATGACTTTAGTTTTATTTTGTGTATTTTGGAATTACTCTAAAAAAGTCCAAAATAAAATATATTGAAGCACACTGTACAATTTCTTTAATTTATTTCTTTAACTTATTCTCAAAGGTAGGAAATCCCATACTCTTTATTAAAAACATGCTGTACTCGGTTTAGACTGGAATCCAGGTTTATAATAATAAGAAGAAAGGAATCTGATATTTCATACATAATAATGATCATAATAATGACAACTGTAATGCCACCACGTTAGTATTTTGAGCACATTGTTCTGGGAGTGACTAAGTCTTCTTTTTTTGTTTTTATTGCATCTACTGCTGTACTAGACACAGTCAACATAGAGCTGACAGGAAACAAGGTTAGAAAGATGGGAGACGACTTGCAACAATGGGCCCTGGAAGGACTCAGACCATGGCTGTTCACATAGTCCACAGCGAGACGCCTCAGTAATCTTTTTGGTGAACAAAGTTTGTTAGAGTAATGGTATTCTGGATGTTGTAATGAGCTACATGCTGATAGAGAACTGTGTCAAAGTTATGGAATAAATGAACTCATTATTAAAAAATTCATGTAACAACACTAAATGTGACCTTCAAAGTGACTCCGCCCCTCACTGACACAATGTCAAAAAAGCTACATTATAAGATTTACAAGGTATTAAATGTTTCAGAGTTATTACTGGATTGCATAAAGTGTACAAATGTATGAACACAATGAACTGCTGACTCCTCTGACTGAAGTGACTGGATCTGCTGGTTGATTGTTTTAATACTGTTATGCATACCTCTTTCTGATAAGGTGCCATTTATAAAGGCTTTATAACATGTAATTAATGTCTTCAATTACTAATACTTTATATGCATAACTGGGTTGCCATTCATTACAGAGACCCCTCCAAACCATCAAGTCTGCCTTTATAAACATGAAGCCATTAACAAAGGGTACCATAGTTCTCATTTTCTAATAGGTCAACTTGGACGCACTTATAAATGTTAGCAGGCCGTTAACAAGGTTTCTTGATTTGTAAACAGAATATCACCAGAAGTTAGTCAGTCGTCTATAAACATTAATAAATCATTATTAAAGTGTTCTACAACAACCCATCAAGTCTTCAGTTGAAAATGTTAATGAGCTGTTCATAAATTATATTTTGGTCCAGCTTCTCTGCAGCTCTTTTCCAGAAGCTATGTGGTCAAACACACCATTGTAGAGGTCTCCCTAATTAATCAAAGATCACACTAAAAAGACTCTATCTCTTATGTATCAACGCTTTATGATTAAAACTCATCTCTACGAGTTCTAATGTAGTTGTAATCATTTAAACTCAAGCCTATGAGTTTTCTTATAATGTGTATGTTCTGCATGGGACAGGATGAAGCTACTGTGTTTGTCGACACCCACCACATTGTCTGAATGTTGTCTCAGCTATTGCTGCGATGGCTTGTCGACTGAACGCTCTCTGGTGGTCCTCTCCGATCTTCTGACACAGACGACCCACGGTAAAGTGTATTGCTGCCTTCAACCTCTGGAATTCAAAACATCAAATCAGATTAAAATAAATCAAGACAGTGCTACATACTTCAGCACAGGGACGACAATGCCAACCTGTTTTCAGGGTTTCTACAGTGTCTACCAACTTCAATTTCATGCTATTCAAGACCTAATGCAATCCAATAACTGTTTCACTGTAGCACTAGTAATGAGAGACAACAAATGATAAAGCCTACAATTATTAATTAAGTATATTCATTTATTGACATATATATCCAGTTTGTCTTGTGTGGATTACTGAATGGGCCAGAGCTTCTGTATTAAGTAACTAATAATATTTCTTGTTTGAAATCACAGAACTCAGTTAAAAGACAACAAATGGAGGCAGAACTGCCCCAGTGACACTCGAAATGACCACAAAAACACACAACAGAGAGAATACAGAGACTCAAAATGACCACAAAGCGACCTAAAGTGAGTTTCTTTCAGTCCTGGGTCCCAAACAGGAGCAAGGAGCCTTTTTTGTCTGTGCCCAGAGACCCACTGTCTCATTGTCCGTCCAGGCCTGGACAGAGACAAGGGGCAGCTCGACGGTGGCTGCATTAACCTACTGAAACTTAAATAACTTTTTAATGCAAGTTTCTGTTCAAAGCAACACATTCCCGTCCCAGCAGCTAAGAGTTCAAGCTGAGTCAACATCAGCGTCCGCGGCTGAGTCCGCCCTCACCTGAAGCGTTTCGTCTTCATCGACTGGCATTTTCACGCGGAGAAATTTAACGCAGAAAATCTCACAAATTCAGGGTGTGACACAAAAACACACAGAGAGAGAGAGAGAGACATCACATCCTTCAAGTCGTTCGCTCCACGGAAAAGAAAACCCGCGGCACAAATGAACCGAGCAAACCAACAACTTGTGTCCGTTTCAATTTTTTTGTTTTAATGTGCAAGTTTTGTAGCACCATCTTGTGGCCTGGAGGAGGTACTACACCTCAAATCAAATGACATGCTCTTTCTATACAGTAGTCAGTTGTGGAAAGTAACTTATTACATTTGTTCCAGTGCTGTAATTGATTTACATTTTCATAATTGTGCTTTAATTGCATATTTCCATTTGATGTCACGTTATATTTCTACTCCAAAAAATAAAATAAAAAAAAAAAGTGAGACTTCCCATGCCCTGTTGACCCCAATTTTCGTAACAGTTTCATTATTTCCCCACCCAGGCAGCCAGAAACCAGCCAGTCATCCAGAGTTCTTGGTTATATGACAGAGAATGAATTGGCACCAATCTTCACGATTGATTGATTCTCAAAAATAAATTTCAACACATGAACTTGGACTTAAGGGAATGAATGTGGTCATTTTTCTCTTTTTTTTCACCTGACATTTTATTCACTGAACTAGCAGTCGATTATTAAAGATAATAATTGTCAGAGCAATTTATAATAAAGATAATTGCAAGTTGCAGCCATACAGTACTCCTATGATGGAATAACACTACAGCGCCTGTCATAGTTGATAAAGTAATTTTTCTAAATTTCTAACAAATTTGATTTAATTTTAATTTTGTGGACCTAAATGCATTCGACCTAAATGACACTGAGTAAACATGGGGTTTTAGGGCCCTTGGGCAGTTCGCCTCGTTGGTAATCCATTCCTGCACTCCATTTATTTGACTGGATAAGTTACTCACGGCTTTACAAATTAAGACTTAAAATATGATCCAAGGTCATATTGTTATTGTCATACGTCGTCATTACCAATAAGTAAAAGTCTCTCTCAGTAAAAGTAAGCTAACAACAGGTTACTTTTACTGAGAGCCAGCAGGGTTGACTGTCGTACGAGGCCTGAATCTGACAACTGCGGATGGTAATTTTATTCCTTTATTTTCTCTTTTCTTCTTTCTCCTTGTGAATTGTTTGTTTGTTTTGTTTTTGTGGAAGAATAATATGGCAAAACAGCTCATGCACTCAAAACAAACCAACTATAACAACAAAATTATACACATTATAAATGTTTATGCATCAGTATTAATAATCCAAAAATATATCAAATAACAGTAATACACTGGTGTATTGATATGAATACTTCCTCCACCACTGAGAGCAATATTATAGCTACATTATGTGGCTGAGCTCGTTCAATGTAAATACTGTAAATTTATATATCTGAAGTCTGAAATGGTTTTAGCTGACATGAATAATCGTAAGTAAAATAAATCACAGAGTCCTTTTATAAATTTGCTTGCAGACTTTGTCCTCACAGGTAAGTTCCTGAAAAGAGAAAACATATGAAACTGTGAGATTTACCACTGTGCACTGCATTCGTATTATATTGTAATAGCGACTGTGTAGTTGAATTAACTGGGTCAATTTGTCACGTGTACCTGATAAATCTAATATATTCCATTTTTTTAAGTGGATGTAAAAAATTTGTCTGAACTCACAAAATACTGGGCATCAGTATAACACAATATATCAAGAGACTACTGGTTTCTGAAATTTCCCAAAGCATTGATCTCAAACACTAACTGGGTTGTGGGGGGCCACCAGGGTAAAAACTGCAGTCATACCAAATGAAGCTCGTCTCCCTGAATCCAGTGAGTCCACCCTCTGTTCTTCTTTTCTCCTTTCTGAACACACACCAGCTTATCGTTGTCCCAGCTGACCACAGTCTAACAGAGGATGGAATCAAAAATAGAGCAATACAGTTAAATATGTATGTGAGAGTACTACAACACAAAACAGGGGTATGAATTTATAGAGAGATGCCTCAGGAATATATGTATAATTTATTCTCGCTTTTATTCTCTAATGTTGTGATCACGGCAACATTTGATACATGGCTTAACTTTGTGACTACAATATTAGCGAAGTTTTTACCTGGCAAGACCGGTTGTCCAGTCCTTTTGTCACCTCTTTGAACTCTTCTCCAATTTTGAATGAACACTCGTAATTTCTGAAAGTAGTGAACGTCTGGATTGTGAAACAATCTCCATCTTGCTTAATCACCTTCTGAGGCTTCAACATCAAGGCAATCTTGCGTGTTGGGTAATCAATGCCTGCATGTCAAAGTGATAGTAAATGAATGTTACAAAAAACCACCATGCTCTGAGCAGGAAATAAATTAACCTTTACGTACACTAGACATATAGCACCCCCAAGGTCTTAGAAAAGGAAAAGAAATGCATGCTGATGATGGATCATGGTGCTCACTTCTGAATAAATGTTACTGAGGAAAATTTCATATGTCCATGAGTGAAACTTTTCAGTTAAATGTCCACTAAGATTTCCCTCTTGTCATAACTAAACACTTAACTAAACACTATCAAATTCACTTTCAGTATGTATCCATACATAGATGTGATAAAGAAGCACTGACACTCACCAAGTGCAACCATATATCCCTCAAAATTGACATTGCTGATCATGTCCCATGTCCCACTGTAGTCAACAGGCATCCTGGATGTTTATCTGACTCTCTGGAAGACTCAACAGGCATGAGTATCAGGGGTGAACAGATTTTAAGCTCTTGGGATGGGATGTTTCATTGTGTGTCAATATGGGGCAGAGGTGATATGTTGCGTGCTGTAGCTATTTTGCGCGCACAGAAGGGAGGAGCAATGGAGGGTGGACTTTTTTTTTTTTTTTTTTTACAGTGGGGAAACTATTCTGTTCCTGTAAAGACGAAAGCCTTCGAACAGGATGTTATTCTTAAATTACATGAAAATATTCCATCTTTAAAACCAGCACTGACTAAAAACACAACCTCACCCTCAAAAGCTTAAGTCCATGTGCAGAACATTGGCCTTTGAGGAACACAATATGGAGCAACTGTCTCTGTGTGTGTGCAGCGTGAAACACAATCCTTCCTCCTGCTCACATGTGGAGCTGCTGCCACTTCAGCTGAACACGTCCAAGGATCAGGAAAATAGTGTTACGGCACACGTCTGTGAGCCTGGATGACCAACATCCATGTTTCTCTACATGCTAATCTTCATGGCGTATCATAGCAGCAGATGGATCCCAAGGCATAAGAGGTTAAAATTGTAAGCTCCTTTATGGTTAGAGTTATTACAGTTATTCACATTTCTGCTTTAAATAATGCAAAACTATCTTCATATTAATTCAGTTGTTCTCATTTCAATGTGTTTTACTTTAGTTTTACCACTGATGCTTTATTAATGTTCTTTTTGCAGTCAAATACTGAACGCAGTGTTCATGGCTATTGTTCTGGTTCCTCAGTTGTATGTCCTGACAAGGTAACTAGGACAGAGGCAACAGCATGGAGCCATAGAGATCATGGGCCATTTGTACAAGAGGGAACGTGGCATTAATACCGGCATCTGTTTTGTTCAAAGGCCAAAATCCTCAAGATACTGCAGGCAGCCTCTCATGAACAACCTGTCAGCCTCCATCGCCTTGTCTTTCATAGCTTCAGGTAAATCAAATCAGATCAGACAGCGTTGACAACACGCGGATACACAGTATTAGTAAAAAAAGACGGATTTATATGGATATAACTTGTTCAACTCTTTTAATAGGTTTTTCGGTGATATTCACATTGTTAGACCCAGTTCCTCAGAGCTTGTGGGCTTCCTATCATGTGTTTGGGCTGCTGTCATGTGGACAAGGACTATGTACTGCCATCCTGACTCTAACAGCAGCAGCATGTGTAAGAATACGACTGTAATGTTAGTGCTCATTAGGTCTCAGGCAAAAAGTGCACAAGGATGATTCATATATGTGTATATTCACAGGCTGAAACGACCCCGGAGCTGTACCACATGTCTCTTATTTTAATGGTCGCCTCTATCTTCAGCACAGGTGAAATACATTTCCTCTCTCTATATATATATATATATTTAAACACATACTGTATGGGACCACTCATACAGAGACTCTTCAGTTCAAAGGAAGTAACACCTGCTTGTGTCAGTTCAGGTTTTTTCATGGTGAGAGGAGGAATCTGGCTGACAGAGAGACGGCCTGTGGTGGACCAGAGCAGAAACAATGAGCGATAAAACAGCCCGGCTGGCCCACGTTGATATATGACACTCCACCTATTAAGATTTCATGTGGTTTCCATGCCACCAGCAGCTGGTAACTTTAAACCATGGGAACAAAAAAAAAAGTAGAGTAGACTTAATCCGTCTTATGTTTAATGCTCACTTCAGAGAAGTATTGCAAAGCAGATGTTTGTCTGGATTATCAGAACAGTTTGCTTTTATTTGTTGATGGGTTTCATGTAACAACTAGTCATAGATGTAATTTACACAGCAGATCCGTTGTATAATTATACATAATTACACACATAAAAATACATATGTGAAATCTGTATACAGTACTGTTGGTGATATTTGTCTCATTAAACAGATTATAGCAGGAAAATTAAAAGGAAATGCTTCACATCAATGCGGCTAGTATGACCAGGTTGAATAATAACAAAGAAAAAAGAAAAAAAAGAAAATGCAGTTGCTGTACCAAAACATAAGTGATCACCACCATCTAAATGGTCTTACAAAAAGGTAAATGGGACACAGCTTTGGTGACAATGACTAATGTATATAAATAACTGGGAAAATCCAGTGCACCTTGTACATTTGATTTACCTGCTATTTTCTATTTTCACAATAGCTATATACTGCAACTGATCCTATTGCCAGAATTAATATTACTCTTCAGATAATATGTATTCACCACAAATCAATTGTAACTTTCACATCTAATAACTCAAACTTTAAAACAACTGGGAAATTGATAAAGACGTGGAAAGAAAAAACACTTTAAAATGCAATCATATTGTTGGAAATGATCTAATCCTGTGGCCTGAGGAGGTCATGTGGCATCAGTGTGATGCATGGGGGTGGTCCACTCACAGTACTTGGGAAAACTATTCTATCTTTCTATGGCTCAAACACAGGCACAATAACAACATGACTGCTGTAATTCAGTAGCACTTCACTTTCATTTAAAGAAGCCCTTCAGACACAGGTATACAGATCCAAAGAATCCCACATACTGTCCATCACTTGAACTCCCTCTGATTTGAATTCCGTTTTCTTTTCAAGCCAGAAGGTTTTGATTGTACACCGCTGTAAGACTTTATGGTGTTTAAGAACTTTTTTGAAACAATAATCAACCTGAAACTGAAATAAAGCTACTCTTGTTTGGACTCTAGAATCTAGACAAAGCACCTGAAGATCACACGTAATGACTTCTCTGAGTGGGATGAGGATGTGTGTGGGCTGGGAATGTGCTTTTTATTGGTGTAGCACCAAATATTTTGAATTAACGCAAATATTTTAATTACAAGTGTTTATATCTCTATTGTCATTATTATTATGCTATTAAACGCATTATTTATGGAACCAGTTTCATTTTCAAGTCAATTTGTCTTGGGGTGGGGTTCACTGTCACTGCACAATATGAAACATACAATCATTATGCATAGAATTTACACTACACTGCATATCTAGAAATTGACCTGAGATCTGATATAATTCAAACATATAACCATCCTGGGTTATAATAAGTGCACAAATCTTAGTGTTTGCTGGAATTGGCTTTAGGCTCCACATGTCTACAACATCAGATATTTATACAGTGCCACATACACTGCACTCTGTAAACTGCAGACAAGCAGTGTATGCTTCATATATTAGTCTAGATTTGCACACATCTCACACTTTAATAAGGCTGAGATAAACCATCAAAATCATTTCACACTCTCTCTCTCTCACTCACACACACACACACACACACACAAAATATTCAAATGAGGTTTTAACTGTAAATAAAAAGGACCATACCCATTGTTTTTAACCCATTAACCGTTAATTACAAATACTTCTAAACATCCCTGGCAGCAAATTTTAAAGTTGAGTAATGCATTTACAACGCTTTCTTGCTGGTGAAATCATGTGCTGGAAAACAGCATCCCTCTTAATATGAGAAACCACAAACTGCATGATGTTCTTTGTACAGTGTCCATGTTTCCTCATGAGCAAATTAATCCACCGAGAAGGGGCTGGTTTTAAAAAATGGTTTTCTGTTTTCAGCTGGCGTACTACACAATGACAGCTGTAATGCCTTTCTTTCTCTGATTAAAGGTCATGTATCTAGACTCTAACAAATGGCTGGTTGGAAGGTTGGAGCTCAATCAGAAACTTGCTAGCATCCTTAAAAAAAAAGCAGCACTAAGGATCAGTATATGTGATTTTAGTTAATAAGCAGAAACATGTAAAAGCACTGGTCCTCATACATTCTTTACCCCAAATCAGCTGTTGAATTAAAGCAGCTCCAAAGACTGATTGAAAGCTTGGATGACAACTCCTATCCTAGAAGTGCATCATAATCTAGGTACCACACAAGTTTGCCGTTAGCAGGCTTCACCCCGGTGACAGGCCATTTGACTGGGTTGTCTTTCACTCGGCTCAGCTGGGTGATCACCTCGTGCTTGCCTTTACCCATCACTAAAAGAGCCACTCTCTGGGCTCGGTTAATGGCATTGAACGTGAGGCTCATACGCTGGTGAGGTTTGTCAGGGCTCTCAGTTAAGGCCACCAGTCTCTCCCCAAGTTCATCCACTTTCGTACCCGGGAACAGAGAGGCTGTGTGGCTGTCATAGCCAACTCCCAACAGTACAAAGTGGAAGCTGGAGCCATTTACCAAACTGCTGACCTCTTTCTCATACAGCTGCGCTCCCCCGTCCTCCTCCACACATAAACGATGGTTGAGGTGCACTGGCATGGGGTGGATGTTGAAATACGGTATCCTCACATGTTGCAGCAGGTGGTTATGCAGCGTGTAGAAGTTAGACTCCAGTTCAGAAAGCGGCACGCAGCGCTCATCCACCATCCACACATGGGTGTCTCTCCAGGGGAAGGAGAAGTGGTGCAGGGCCAACCTGTGGAATAGAGCGAGGGGTGTGGACCCACCGGAGAGGGCGAGATGGAAGACGCCGCTCTCTCGCACGGCTGCCTCTGCCACTTCCTGCATGTCTGCAGCTAGCCGCTCCACTAGCTCCTCAGCCCAGGCCGACACCATGTCATCACTACGAAATTTGCCTTGCATCACTTGGAAACCGTTTGCTGACGTGCCACCCATCTGATCGGGGTTGATTATCACCACCTCGCTGTTGTAGCTAATGTCCTTCCCTTTCAGACGGATGTCCAACATGTCCCCATTGTCTGCACCGCCGGGGTAGATGCGGGGAAAAGAGCTGGATAGGCCATTGAGCAGCGGTGTCCATAAGTCCCAGGAAGCCAGCAGGTTTTCAGTACTAATGAAACTATTCTTACGTCCAGCAAAGATGTGAGAAATCAGCTCTGCATACGCTTCCCTCTCCTTTGTTGGAGTTTGCACATAGTAGTCTGAAACAGGCAAACCTAAAACACTGACATCAGCATGTTCTGTCACCTCCTTCCACTCACCATCTGCTAAAACTGGCTTGAACAAATTCTTACTTACAAGAATTGCTGGATATTTAAGGCTGCCATGCCCGAAGTAGAAAACTATCTGTTTGGGCTTGCAGTGAACGCTGTTGTGGCTCTGAAGGCAAAAGATGTCATTCTTGAAAAGTATGCGAGCATACCCCACTCGTTCATCTAACATCTTCCCTGAGATTAAAAGAATTGGCACACCTTCATACTGGGCCTCATCGATGTGTGCCAGTACAGCTGAAACATACAAACACAATCACTTATTAGCTTATTAACTATATTTGGAGTACAGCAAGTGTTTTTTTTTATAACTCAACAGTAAATAATACATAAAAAGACAATAATTAAAAAGAAAAGCTGTTAAGTTCTCACCTGCAAATGTTGGCGTGAGAGTGTTGTGATCTTTTGTCTTATTCAGCTCCTGCTGAACCTCTGACTTGTATGCTTGGTACTGGCCAATCACAGCCTGATTCTTTCCTAAGGGCAGTATTGAACTAATGACCCGCAGCTTGTTTTGCGTTACTTCCTCATTGCTGCTCAGATTCATGGGAAGCCTCATGGTCAACAGGGTCATGACCTCAGTCAGGTGGTTCTGTAGCACATCTCTGATCACCCCGTATTGGTCATAGAAGGGAATGCGACCTTGAGGACAAATCAACAAGGGAGAACATCAACATATGACTCAATTCAAGCTACTTTTTCACAAAAGAGTTAATTACAACAGTGCTGATGCAAAGTTAATCACTGGGATGATGTAAGTAATGTTCATGTAAACAACAAATATAACCTATAGGTCTAGTTGTTTTTAGACATTTTAATGCGGAAAGGTTCCATATTATACCTTTAACATCCAAAGTCTCTTTCAACACAATCTCCACTCTCTCGATGTGGTGCTTGTTCCAGATGGGATCCAGAAACTTCTTGTTCTCCGCTCTGAATGGAAGTATCTTTGCAACCACCTTTTCACAAAAGCAGGAAAACATGGCATGAAATCAAACATCTCAGTTACACATTCACAGGTGAGAGGCACATACTGTGGAGGATGTCCTTACCTGCTTCCCCAGGTAATGGTCAATTCTGTACATTTCTTCATCCTTCAAGGAGCTCACGAGCTGAGAGGCTAGTACCTGAGCGCTCCTAAGGTCATGTCCAAAAGGTTTCTCGAGCACCACCCTCAACCAGGCCCCACTGGTCGGCCTGCAACTGCCATTGATTTTATCAGCAATGTCTGCATATGCAAAAGCTGGCACTGAGAGGTAGAAGAGTCTCCCTGCCTCTGTCATTCCCTCTTCCTGAAGTTGTTTCTCAATGTGCTTGGCCAGATCCTGGTAGTCCTCAAGGGTCTTCAACTGCCGATACTGTGAGAGTCGAAGGAACTGCTCTTTCAGAAGAGCACAGCGCTCCTGGGATATGTCCTTTGAGCATGACACTGCCTTTAGGATCTCAAAGAGGAGGGGTGTGGCCGTGTCAGCGGGTGACAGTCCTCCACCGTAGAAGGAAAAGGTGTTTCCACTACTGACCTGGTTAACGTACAGGTGGAAGAAGCCCTGCCACAGGTACTTCTTTGCCAGGTCACCTGTGCCTCCCACTATCACCACCGAAACATGGCCGGGTCTCTGTGCCTCCTCTTTCTCCTCTCCATATCCTCCCTGGGCACACAGAGTGAGCAGGAGCAGGAGCACAGTCACAGACATGCTCTGGTCTTAACCGTCCAAACGCCTGCATGACAACAGAATGAGAAATGTCACATGTAGGCAAATACTGAACAACACTGAGCGACTAAGAATTCACATCAAAGCTAAATCTATGATCAACAGCATAAAAAATAACAGTAAAAATGTTTGCAGTGCTGCAACTAAATTCTTATTTTCATTTTCAGTGTTCAAATGTGTTCTTCTGCCCAAAATCCAAAGACGTTCAGTTTACTGTCACGGGATGAAGAAAAGCAGCAAATTCTCATAAATAAGAGGCTAGGCCCCTTTATATTTCTGGCATTCGTCCTTCAAAAAATGAGTGACACGGATGCACCATTATCATTATAATTAATAACTGACATTCTGTTGATTGACTAATTTAATTAACTAATCTTTTCAGTTTGTGATAAAAGCAAATGAAACATGACAGTTCCTTTGTCCCAAAAACTAAATTAAATGAAAATCATCTTCACTTTTCTTTATGAATGCCAAATAACAGAAATCCTACAACTGAGAAATGAATACAGCCGCACTCTTAATATGAACCTTCAACATTTTTAACACTACACACATGCAGTAGATACTGCTGTATTTCTTCAATGACATGACAAGAATCCCAGCTGTCATTTGACACACAAGATTTCAATCACACCAGTTAACATAACATATAAGAACTCAATTTCAAAGGTCAATTTAAACATCTAAGAGCCAAGACAGATGCATAGCATGATCACTATGAAAGTCAACTTCAAATATACTAGAACCTACACAAATCTCCAAAGATGAAAAAAAAAAAAGCAATGAATTACTTAGCAAAGTCTCTGTCCGCAGTCCCTTCAGAGGCAGTGATGTGGTGTGAGGACACTGTCATGAGTGTAGTGACTGCAGGATAATGGTGAAGCAGCCACGTAGACTTTGCACTTTGCTCAGGGGCGTTGAGCTTCCAGTACAGGAATTCTGCTGTTGATAGAGAGTGATGGGAAAGTCTGACCAATATATTGATGATTTTGCAAACACCCAAAGTCATTTTTTTTTAGCAAGATGTAAAAGCTACAGAAATAACTAGAAAGTCCTAATTTTACCTTACTATAAGTATTTATTATTATAAGAATTATTATTATTTTTTTAATCATGTATTTTGTCTTGGTGGAAATGGGCCTCCATATTCAATTAAATTAACATCTGGTGCATACATTCTAATCAGTAAAGGCAACACAATAGGCAAACAATGCACACACAATGCTCCATATCAAGCCAAAATCTTCAAGTCCCCTCCTGAAGCCTCTTCTGCTCACCACAAAGTAGAAAGCAAAGTACAATTGTAGAGCAAATGGACCTATCAAATAATCAGTGTCTTAATGTAGATGCAACATCTTCATTACTGTCTTCACTGGCATTTGTCATATGAAAAACTTTATCTGAGGAACCTAAATTTGTGTGGTTGTACTTGTATAGAGCTCTAGTTATGTTCCAGAGCCTGGATGTTATAAACTCAAGAACAATTTGACTGATAATTGTAAATGGTGAACCAGCACCCACAGCATGAAGTTGATTTTATGACCGAGTGTAACATGTGGGATCCCTGTGTTCCACAATCATGTTTACCCAGTGACAATGCAAACAGCAAAGGCCACTTCATGAAAGCTGACAGCTGAATTTTACCTCTGCTTAACTTTTTTAAAGCATGCAAATACTTACAAATACTGTTTTTACATAAGAAAAAACACTTTTGACATCTTATATAATGATGTCAAATGCATCTGACATCTGACAAATGCATTGGTTCCTATCCATTTTATCTGTTTTATTTTCTTACATTATTTTTTTAGAACTGAAAACTACTTGTACTCCTCTCATCTTTTTCTCTGTTAGGATATTACTTATTCTGCTAATTCCCCCACAGGAATCAAGTAAAGTTGCATATTATCTTAAAAGACACTATCTTCATTCAGAATTTGACATCATGCCTCGGCAGCTGTTCCCAAGAAATTTTCCAGTTTATTCCAACACATGATTCCCCCTCAGTCACAAGCTGCTTCATTTTACCATGGCAAATCTTCCCTCACATCATGTTCGCGCTCCACATCAACTCATCTATCCATCAAATTTGACATAAATAGTGAGCAAAAAACCACACACACACACACAGAGCCCCTCACACACCACTCTTACATGATCTTAACAAACTCCTGTATTCACAAAACCTCTCGGTATTGAGTTTTATTTTAATGAAATTCTAAGGAAGTTTCCTCAAATAATTTTTTTTAGCATCATGTGATGATTCCAGATACAAAGCAAGACCACATTAACCCGAGCAAACTGCCCACATGTACAGCGAGGAGCGGTTTTGTTCATGGCAGAAATATGGCTGTATCCTGTTTGCGTCTTTGCAGCCAAATTTGTCGCAGCCCAGAGGCCTGCAGGAAAAAACATTCATGAGTCTTTAGACAGAACTGCAGGGATGTTAAAACGATTCGTTCACTATATCTAGCTTCACTGCATTACTATTAATAATCTAGTCATTAGGCTTTAGTTATAGATAACATAGTTATTATATGATATTATATTTTCATATAAAATAATGCATTTATATATTTAGGCTTTAACTAACAATTAATTATTTGGGCTTTGGCTCACAATTATTTTTACTACTGATTAATCTGCCGATTATTTCCTCCATTTATTGATTGATTGGAGACCACCTGTAAACATTAACATATGAGAAGCTGGCACCATGTAATTTCAGACATATTTGCTTGAAGGATTAATCAATGAATTATCTAACAGTTCAAGGCACTCCTAGTTAAAACGAATGCAGTCTAATACAACAGTCCTGCGATAAATTCTCCCTCCATGATAGTTATAATATTCAGATTTTGTTGAAACTGTTGCACAGTGTTTGTGAAGCTGCAGTTTGTGATGCCGTTGAGCTGCATTGCGTTACACAGACAGGTGCTTTTATCATTTTGTCCACCCCATCCATGAAACTGGATTCGTTTAAGCTTTGTGTACCTAATAAACTGCCAACTGAGCATGTGCAAGGTTCACACCTGCAGGTGCATTCACTGTAGGTGAGATTCAGATCAGCCCTTTCTCAGTAAAACATCCAGGTTTTACTGAGTGTGTGTGTGTGTGTGTGTGTGTGTGTGTGTGTGTGTGCTTCAGCTCAGACTGGTGTCCCGGGGTGAAAGGATCCTGGCTGTTTCTTTACAATACATCCATGATCCTGCTGCACACGTGTTGCGCTAAATTCTGCACCCCTACAAAATGCGTGTCTTCCTGCTGCTGTGGTCGCTCAGCTCTCGCCGACAAGGAAGCAAAACAGCACATAAATAACCTCGGGGGGTTATTTCTCGGCTGCAGGCTTTACTGCGTTTGGAAAAAAAAAAAAAAAAAGGGGGGGGGGGGGGCGATATTATCCACAAGAGTGAAAGTAGCCGTCAGAAGTGGACTTAACCCACGACGATTCACCTGCTAGCTGTCAAACTGCACTTCCGCTACAAACACACACAGTGATCTACAACCCTCTCGTAAAATTTGCACTCGTAGTGTCGCCGAAACAAGTCGCACGACTGAACTACAACTTGAAGACACACCGACGGATGCAGAAAGTGAACTGGGTACGAACCTGCCCCGCGGTGCCATGAACAACACACTCCAGCTCCCAGAGCCGCTTCCTGCACCAGTCACATGACATCGTCCAGCTCACACTGCGGGGCTGAGGCTGGCGGATGTTGCGGTGTGTGCACATACACAGGGGTATATCAGATTTACATCTGTCGTAGCGTGTTTGTGAATGATAAAGTTATTATTATTATTTAGTTAGAAATGATCACAGTGTACTTTTAGCACAGAAACACAAACACTTGACCCCCTGAAGCCAGTTTCTTTCCCAGGTTCAGTCATAATCAAGTGTAATTTCATTAAATGTAGATCTGTGTAAAAAATTGCAACCCAAAACTGAGATGGGATTTTTAATCACCTACCCTAATTGGTTTTTTCACATGAAAAACTATAGGAGCGAGGCGTCCAGACAGAAAGAGACAAGTATCTCTTTACAGCCACTTTGTGTTTCTTCAAGGTAATTTTGTCTCTCTGTGGTTGTATGATGTCTCTGGGTGGTTGTTTGCTCTTTGTGCTCTTTTTTTAGTCTCTCTGTAGTAATCTTGTCTTTTTGTGATTGTATTACATCTCTCTGTGTTCATTTTGTGTCTTTTTGTAGTTGTTTTGCATCTATTTGTGTATAATATTATTATTATTATTATTCTCTACAGTTTTGACCCACATCTAGTTTACTTTGTGAAATGATTAATGATTTAGTGTTCAAGAGAAAAAAGTCCATCACAAAGCCATAAAGGCCAAGCCTACTAAATGGAAACAGATCTTGTTTAAAACACATAAACTGATTATTTAAAAATGCATTTTGCAGGTTCCAGAGATGTCTTCATTGCTCTATGATGTTGTTATTTAACTCACTACCTTTTCTCTAAGCCTGTTATCAGCTGTACTTTATGTCCTGGCTGTTTGCTGTCACTTGGGGGCAGCTGTAGACTGCAGCATATGGTCATAACAAGCGGGACCCCTGTTGGTCTCTTTGTGGTATAGCTGCTTTCTACTTGTGTCAAAACACTTTTCACAGGCTCCTCATGGCACCATCAATAAATGCCATCAGCTCTCAATGACCCATCTCTAACTGGAAAAAATAACAGCGGCACTCAACGATGACATTAAGAGGCCATGGATTACCGAGTGTCAACAATTTTAAAAACGGAAATGAAAAATCTGAATAGCACAGGCAGCTGACTTTAAGTGGACAAACTGTATGTCCTGTTTGCGCTTCAGTGTTCAGCTGTCTCGTGTCATCAGCCTCTGAATCCAGGCCTACCTCAAACAAAGCAGGTGCCCTTTTGGCCAAATAACGATCTGATTGTTGTGGACCACACTGCCAGTCGCCCTCCCTGGTCCTCCCTTTTTCCTCCGCTGAACAGTTGTGCTCGTTACAGCGCAGACCTTGACTCAGCAGCCTTGTGGTTCCATCTAACACACAGAATGTAAGTTAGCAGCTGAAGTTGTACAAATGAAGCTTTCTGGAACATACTTAAAATTTTATGGCCACAATTTGCGAGTCCCACTTGTTTTTCGATCTCAGCTGGAAGTTTTTGTGTTGTTCAGATGTTCACATTTCTAGGAGACATATAAACATTTGGCGGCACAGCTCGTTATGAAACAGTCTCAGTGCAGGGTCCTTTAGTAGCTGTTTTGGAGCTTTCAGTCATATCACATGATCTTCCTCAACTGTTCCCGAGGTCAGGAATGAACTTTCAGTCTCAACTTTTATGCCAACACAAATGAGAAATCCTTTTAACACCCTTGATGCAAAACATGGGTAAGTAAAATGTTCAGAAAAATGGAAATTTGAACATACAATTAAGGCAGCTACAGTGAGACTCCACCTGCTGAGGAAGACGATGTGAGATATAATCAACTCAAGAATTGCCACTAAATGGACCTGGTGGTGAGACTGTTTTGTCCAGAATGAACTTTCAGTCTCAACAATTAAATTATAGTTTAATCCCAAAGTCTAAATTGGCTGCACACACACACACACACACACACACACACACACACACACACACACAAACACACAAACACACCATCCACACCACTACCTTACAAACAGCTGTAATGCCGGCGATCACACTGCAGAGCCCTCCCATGTTGGCTGGCCACTGTGAAATGTAAACAGTAAACAGGATGGAGCATCCTGTGTGTGTGTGTGTGTGTGTGTGTGTGTGTATGTATGTGTGTGTGTGTGTGGGGGGCTGCTAAAGAGAGAATGAGCCCATGCAGAGCGTGCTAGCCCAGCTGTCACTGCTATAACTTCAGACTTCAAGCTGGAGGACCACAGTGTGTGTTCAAATGTGTGTGTGTGTGTGTGTGTGTGTGTGTGTGTGTGTGTGTGTGTGTGTGTGTTGCCACCCCACACCCCCAGGCATTCTCCACAGCCCCTGGCTTCCTTCCTCCCCTTTGTTAAGCCTGCGGGGCAGACTTCGTCAAGCTGAGCACACAAACGAATGCATATGAATGTGTGCTGTCATCTTTATTAGGCCCCTTTGCCAACACCCATTACATTTAACACGGGTCTTTACTAAAGGAGATTTCACTTTCAGTCATGCCCTCGTCCCCCACTTGCCAGACAAGAAGGATTATAGTGACCTCAGTCTGGGATACATTTGAATACACAACCTGTTATATACTAATAAGAGAATTTAATACTGAGCAATGAACAAAGGCTCATTTTTAAATGACTCTTTGTTCCTCTGAGTAATTATATGGTTGTTAATAGTTGTTATTTGATATGTAACTTTGAAGGCAAAGTTAATGAGTGGTGGTTTAGTATTTCAAAGGTGAGACAGTCCTGCCAAATATCTTTCTTTGGCTTCTGTCTATTTCTGCAGTGTTCATTTTTTTTTTTTTTTCTACAGTTGCTCTTTGATGCATGAGGTCAGAGCCAATGCAGGCAGCGATGACTGATCAGGGCAAAGCCACAAATAGACTTAATCCATGTGTGTATGACTAATGCTCCGTGTGTTTTAACCAAATTCTCACATTTCTTCTCTTCAGAAGAAGAAGACCTGTCGGAGCGTGCTCTTTCTTTTGTGTCTGAACGCTACGCTGCACACAAAACATCCCACATAGACAACAGTCACCCGCCCCAAATTCCAGTTTAGGGAGGTAGCGTTTCCAGTGGTGGCATGTGGAGCTTTTAAAATGAGATGACTGAGGACATGGAGGAAAAAACAATGCACAGGCTTTTCAGCAAAGTCCAGACAACAGAGCACATTATGCCTCAGTGTAGAATAAAGAAGGTTCTACAACATCTAATCCCTATTTGTGAGGTACATAAAAGGATGGTGGTTTTGGTTTTGGTTTCTGGTGTTATTATCAGCGCACACTTTAGTTGGTAGATACTATACAATATGTGGTGTGTGGTTTTTATTCAGATTTGGTGAGAGACTTTATGTACTTGTATTGACCTTGGTATGCAGAGATTAATGACTCCAAAGCCTAGTTTCTGTTGTAGTTTATTTGTTCAACTAATCAGTACACGGTCTCCTATTGTGTCTTTCAGTACAAGCACAGGAGTGAAGTGCACAATTCACCTTGCATTTCCCTCAGTCTCATGAACAGTGGTGTGATTGTTGAGCAGAGATATCTCACGTTTTTGTCGTAAAATGTGATTGTTTTTGTTATGATGTAAAGCACAGATTGTGTGTTTTTTTTACGTTATCAGATAAGTAAAAAGATTACACACTTTTTTATGGCTTAAAAATTCCAACCGTGTAGGCTCATAAAGTGCCTTTGAAACCCATAGGATTAGCTTGAAAAAGCAAAGTCTCTCCCATGGTGTGGTTTCAGACCTCTGAATCAGGACCCACATGTTGGATTTTTTTAGTGACTCCAAAGCCTGTCCAATAATCTGACTGAATTCACCAAGGGGCTCAAGTAGATCTTTAAATATTGTGATTTCTATAACAATAGATATTACATTAATTAATTTTGCTTTACTGGAAATACATCAAATTGTTATACACACATCATATATTGAGACAAATGGAACATTTTAACAACTAATAAAAGCAAAAGTGAGGGAAAAGAATTAAACAACAACAAGAATAAATACTGGACTGCAAGTATTTATTTAGGTGTTGCACTTTAAGTACTTGTATTTAACTTGAGTATTTACATTTTTTTATGGTACTTTATACTCCATAATACAATTGTACTCTTTAATTTATTACTTCTATTCAGCAGCTACAGTTTCTAGTTACTTTTCATGTCAAGATTTTACATACAAAACATACGATTATTTGATGGAATATTATTAAAGATTAAATGACCCAGCAGTACATGAAGGAGTTGAAATTAGACCCATCTCGACCAGCTATAACATTAAACTACTGTTTACATGTTAGTGCATCAATAATAATGATTCAATCATATAATATTGTAATGCTGACAGAAGCTAATCACTTTTACTTAAAGTACATTTTGTTGCACATATTTCATATGTAGGACTTTAACTTGTAATTGTAATTTTTTCTTTTTTTTTTTTTTTGTGGTGTTGAATACTTCACTTAAGTAAATAATCTAAGTACTTCTTCCACCACTGATGGTTAGGCTATAGTCATCAAAAAACACAAAGGCGTGAATCCATCATTTCTTAACAAGGGTTTTGGGGGCCCTCACTGTGAGAGTGGTGGAAAACAGTAGGTGCACTTTATGTTGGCAACACACAAAAACTCCCCAGTGCTTTCAAAAGTGGTCCACCTCTCTGTTTGCTGATACCACGAGAAGTGTAAGGAAAGCCGGGGGTGTGCAGGGAGCAGGGTCTGAATGACATGGCGTTGCTGCTTCGGCCGCTGTTCACTGACCCACAAAATTCAGGCCCAGCCCCCAGTGTGAAGTACTTTTGTGTTGTCATTGCCCTTAGAAGCCCGGGACCAGAGGGAGGATGGGGTGTTTGGGCTGAGCACTGCGAGGCAGCGGTCCGCTCTCCAGCAGGACGCATGCTCTCGTAGGTGAATAAAAAGAAGCCTGTATTGTAATGAAAGCATTTACATACTTGTGTGTTAGAGAGGGTGTTAACCTTTGACACCTTTGAGAACTGGATGACAACAGAAACCACTTCTCAGAGTCTTAAGCATTAACACAGTTGAAAATAACACCTAAGTGTACCTCAGTGTGTATCAAAACCAATAAAGACAGGAGAGAAAGGGCTGCCTGAGTGCTTAAGATGGAAGTTTCCTTCAAGTGGCAGTTCACACTCAAAGCAAAATGTGTTGGGTAATTTCAAAGTGAGGGATATCTGGATCTTAAGGCTCAGTGTTGTTTCTTTGTGAGGTGGAAAAAGAGATCACGATTTTTATGTCTTAGAGGAGATATAAAACTAACTTTTTTAATCAAAAGAACTGATATTTGAACAATTAATACATAATTTTGGAAGCTCAAGTTGACAATAGTATATGGGAAGCATATCAAATTGATTTTTTTCCACATGAAGAATTGTGCTTAAAATGTAACCTTTGTCACCATTTAAAGGAAATTACTACCTGAAATTCATCAGTTAATACTGAAAAACACACACAAATGAAGTCTCCTCATGAGAATAAAAAGTTAGCATACAAGATTCATCTCTGATCTTTAATTGCAGTTCATAATTTAATACAGATGTTGTTTTCTTCCCTTCTCTAAAAGGTGAAAATGTCCTGTTAGAACAACACTCAAACTACTATTTGTGTCTGTAAGCAATGGAAGTGATTGTCATTTGAAGGTCAGAAAGTCATAACTCAACCCACACTTAACTTGTTAATCTATTTTTTTGGCTAACATCTTTCATTCTGTCTGTTGTATGATTAATGTCCGTGTATGGTAACGTTGGACAAGACAATGTCCGCCTCTTCAGTTGATTTTTTTTTGAGGGGGGGGGTTTGTCAGGGTGGCCGGCTGTGTTTGGCTCTCAGCCTGAGGGGCTCTCCTCTCCAAGTACACGCCGCTTCACAGAGAAGACTTGACTCTGAAATTCCTCCAGATAAGAGTTGCTAGGTGATGCTATTGTCAGATCTTCTTTGTGGTCACATATTCATACCCAAATTGTAAGGTTCTTTATGAGGACCGCCTCATTAGTAGTCATATATTCATACAAGACCACCCCCCCACTTGACCCCTCCTTTACCAGTCGTGGGAAAGACAAGTTCTGGATGACATGTGGAGGATTCAGGCAATTACTTGGAAGACGGTCAGTAAAGAGTGTCCAGCTTAAACACACTTTTATTTTGAAATGCTACTAAAGCTCAAACATACCGCCTTATGGACATTGTCTGAAACATTTACAACAACAACAAAAACAAATTCCAGCACAGATATGATTGGATAGAAATATCCAACATGGTTTCAATGTATACATCAAATAGTTGGTGTTTGAATTGTTCTGGCTCCACGACTACCAGAACAGGACTAGAATGGATTGTTTACATCCTATGGTATAGCCCAGTGTGTCATCTTTAATTAAATTCCCATGCCATGTGGAAGACTGGGCACCAAAGCTACAATATTAACTGATTTAAAATAAAAAACAAAAAACAAGCAAACAACAAACAAAACAAATTTTATATGTGTTTCTATGTTTAATAATCCAGTTCAGTTATATTCAGTGTATTTCCCCCAGTTCCCTTTTGCCAAGTCCATGAAAACATAGAACAGACAAAAAGATGTAAAACAATTACTCCAGACAAAAGTGCTAAAATATGAACAGCTTCATTCACCCAGAGAAATGCTTATTTAAAAATGCTTAATATTTATTTTCATGTTTTAATTACTACCAAGTTTTTCCAACTACTGTACTTGATATTAGGGGTGTAGAGTAATTAAAATTATTTACTCACGTATGTACGTCACTAGAATTTTGTGGTACATTCTTATCACTGTGGCTCTCTTAGAAAAAAATGTGGTACTTGAACTTTAATTGAGTACTTCCACATTTTGGTACTTTAAACTTTATTTGACTTTAAATATTGTGTTTTACTCCACTGTATTTATTTGATAGTTGTGGTAACTAGTGTTATGTTGAAATGATTGCTACTAAAAATGATGATTTGATATGTATCAATCTATCCAACAGTATAGCTATAGATTAAATGCTGTATACACCACATCTGTAATAAAAATCTATAGTACAGCATACAGTGTAATAACACTACACTCTAAAAGATGCTACTCTGCATAATTAAGGACTTAAAAATTTGATACTTTAATTATATTCTATGTTTGCTACTAATGCACCAATCATGTGCCTGTTCTTAAGTAAAACTTTAAAGGGAAAACTTTTCGGGAAAGTATATTCTGCTGTGGTAGCACTTTTACTCAAAAAAGACATCTGAGTGAGTCATCTACCTCTGATCATAGGACCTATGAAAGGGGCTTCTGCATGTGTACTTTTACTTTTCTTTCTTTGAGCATATTTTGCCGGTAATAGCCTCAATTCAGTGCTGATTGTAGAACATTTACTCGTAATTTTTTACACTGCAGTTCTTCTTTGAATTCCTCTTTGAATAGAACTGAATACTTACACAACTGATGGTTTCATAATCCAAATGTTTAAACAATTAGAGTTTTTCACATTTTGTTTTAGTTTTTGTTAACACAAGTTAACTAACTTGTTTTAATTCATGTGTAGGATATACTAAAGATGAGTTTGGTTTAATCTTGTTTACACCTGCAACTAGCGATTATTTTAATCATCGTTTAATTTACCAATTATTTTCTTGATTGATAAACTTTTAGAAAAGTGTGAAAATTGTCTATCACCTTCACTGAATCCAAGTTACCATCTTTAAATGTCTTGTTTTGCTTGACCGATTATATTTTTAGTTTATTGTGTTACAGTGAGAATCCGAAAATCCTTCCATTTGAGGAAGCTGGAAACAGCCATTTCCGCCGATTATTTTCCTGTCAGTCGACTAACCGATTAATCACTGCAGCTCTGTTGTTGAGATTTAAGGTAAAAAAAAAAAAAAAATAATAATACATTAACAGTGCAGCTTATGAAGGCCGTCATTCTCCTCAATGAAACAGATGTGGCGAAACAGTTCTGGCCCCGCCCCCCGGCTACCATATGTGGACAACTTCCTCATTCCAAAGTCCTCTGGGCGGGGCGACGACGCCACCTGTTTCTGAATGGGCCGTGGGCCGTGTTCACTCAGCCGGTGGGGTGAAGTGTTTGGAGAAGTGGAGTCAGCGCCGGACAGACGGAGGAGAGCAGCCAGGCTCTGGGATACGAAACTACCACTTCTTTTTTTTTTTTTTTAAAGTTCTGTGGCAACATGGAGCTCCGTCGGGTCAGCTTATTCCTGTTTTTATTTATTAACCAAGCATTTGTAAGCCTCCAGTCGAAAGAACGTAAGTACTTTTTCACACTCTGTGTAAAAATAATTGAAAGTGCAGCCTGGCTGTACCGCACCTCATGAGTCAGGAGGTTGGAATCTCATAGCCTGCTCTAAGTTTTTCTTCTGCTTTAACATTTTTACCATTGTCAACTTCAAAGTCCTCATACATGGGCCTGTTTGTTCTGTTTTGCTTTTCGGTTTTAACCTCGTCTAAACCTTTTAGAATGATGTAAATGATCGTGAAAATCAGTCTGTATTTTTTTCCCCCATAACTTTCTTCTTTTAAAATGAATTTCTTATTTGTAATTTCTGGCCTTTGTCAACTTAAGGGAAAAGGGGGCACCTGTGATATGTCTAAACATGTCAGACCCTTAGTTTCACTTGTTGCGGTGATTCATGTATTTCTCTCGTCATAGTGATTTAACTGCCCACGCCTTTCTCATACATTAGTAGTCCTGTATATTGGACCTGGGGGACACGGTCAATGAAGTCCTGAATCAGACCGACATGCTCGATTAAACTGTCAAAGCATGGCATGTGCCCCCCATAAAGCTGTTGGCCCCGGAGATCAAGGCAGAGGATTTAATCCTATACAGTCGAATCATAAATATTTCTGATAACTGAACAGGCCTGATTAACACAAATAAACACTCCACCGTCTGTTTATGACACACCTAATAATTAGGTCTGTAAATGAGTAGTGACTTTCTTTAATAGCTAAATGTGTATTGCTATATTATGTAAAAATATTTTCTTTGATGCATCAGGTGTCCTTAGTCACTCATTTGCTTGTTATAACTGTGTCATATGTTTTTCTGTGTATCCCTGTAGAAGTATTGCTGGATATGAGAGCTTCAGGATCAGAGTTGGGGTGGTTGACGTTGCCATATGAGAACGGAGTGAGTATTTATACCTCAACAGGCATTTTTAAGACTTCAGGTTCAAGACTTGAAACGGTCCTTCTCTGTATGACTGCAAATAAATAAACGGCAGCTGGAGCGTAGTCCATGTGAGAATTGAAATTCTGTTTAGCAACAATAACTCCTTTTTCTGCTCATTCAGTCCACTAAAAAAGCTCTCTGGGACAGATGGAATGATTGGCAGCCAGATGAGGTTTGGCAGAGCTCAGCTAGTCTCGTGTTAAACACTACCCTTTCATAAAGAACTTATGAATGCCATTAAAATGTCAAGGATCAACCCACAATTTAAATTTACAGTACCAAAGTGCATTTTACACAGTCACATTAGATTGTTTTCATTGCAACACTAAACCATAAAACTAAAATTTAAGATGTTTCTCCACGTGATTCCTCTCCGAATTTAGAGATTAAAGAACAAAGCGATCTGCACAGTGGGAACACATGAGTAAAAGAAAAAGAAAGAGTGGTCCATATGTGGAGAACCATCCCTCTATCTATAGTTCAGTGGCTTTCCATCTAAAAAAAGCAACAGGACATAGCCACTTCCACTGTGTGGGCTATGTTTCTTGTGTGACTGTTCTCAAAGATCTGAGGATAACTGTTTTATCAGATAGGATTTCCGCATGTCCGTCAAACTTTGCTTTGTTCTGATCTGGCTTTCTCACAGTTTCAAAGTGTAGTTATACTTGTACCAGAGATGATTATTTGCGATATGTAGTTGTGCGCTCAGCAAACATGTTTAAACAGAAGCTGGAAAGTAATTACAAGTGATTGGCTGAAGAGGATATAATATGCGTAACTAAAATCACAGACTCAAATGATCTACTATGCGTCTTAAAGTGCTGCTCTGATCTAATGGAATCAATTTAATTTTTTTTTAACTAGTTGTGATGTCATTTTGAAATATATCACATTTACTTTGCTCCTTCTTTTCTGCAAGAGTTAAAGTGACGTGTATTTAAGCATTGATTTATTCCCTGAAACACACCAGTACTGCTAACATATGAGGTATTAAATTTTAGTGTTAAATATAGGCTTTTAATCTTTCTGCTTGTCATTGCTTCCCCCTCTTAAAAAGTCTTAATTGCTGCCATTTCTCCTGCTGTGCCTTTGCACTGCGCTTATAAAGCTAATTTAACTATCATAAAATGTTAGTTGGTATTCTACGGTAGTATTTGCTGGGTTTATGTGTGCCTCACACACATGCACTCTTGTGTGTTAATGGAAAACCCACACACGTTGTGAGCGCAGCACATGTCGAGGCCAGTAATCTTAATGTGTGGAAAAAAAGCTCTGGCTCACGTCTGCACTTTATGAGCTTCTCACTCAGCATGAAAGAAGAGGTGTCTCATCAGTAAAACTGGTTCTTGGCAGGAACAAAGCCTCTGAACCCTGTACTTATTCACTGAAAACAATGCTTTCTCCTCTTTCATTAATGTAGTTTGGTAACAGTGACTTTTGCCCCTTAAACTGACCCCTCGCCTCTCTCTCTCTTTTTCTGTCCTACAGTGGGAGATAGTCCAGACGGTGGTGAATGGCTCACTTTTCTATACCTACAGTGTTTGTAGCATAGACTCTACCGAACAGGATAACTGGTTACGTACAACGTTCATTCAGCGGCGCCCGGGGACAACGCGTGTCTCTGTGGAGCTCCGTTTTGTTGTACGTGACTGCAACACATTTGATGGCGCCTCTGTCGCCTGCAAAGAAACCTTCAACCTTTTCATCTCAGAGGCTGATGCTGATGTGGGAACCAACTTCCGTAAAGGGCAGTTCCGCAAAGTGGCCACCATTGCTCCTGATGAGGTCACGCGGGGCCGTGTGCTGAAGGTCAACACAGAAACGAGGACCGTGGGGCCTCTGTCCAGAAAGGGCTTCTACCTGGCTTTTCAGGACATGGGCGCTTGTGTGGCGCTACTCTCAGTCAGAGTTTACTACAAGACATGCCCATCCACAGTGCAGAGCTTGGCAGCCTTCCCGGAGACAGTGGCGGATGCTCTCAGGGAGGTGGAGGGAGTCTGTGTGGAGAATGCCGTCAGTCAGGCCACCCCACGCATCTACTGCACAGCTGAGGGTGAATGGGTGGTTCCTGTGGGTCAGTGCCAGTGTCTTCCTGGCTACGAAACCACCGGGGACTCCTGCCAAGGTAAGAAGTGCCAGAAATATGCCATGCACTCAAGTGAGACGTGTTTGTGTTGCTATGTGAGTTGTAGTAAATGAAACACCTCCAACCACTGCTTTGGCAAGGTGTGAGGAATGAGCGCATGGGAATGTTAATTGTGTCTGGTTTGTGTGGAGATGTGCTGAAAAAACACCCCATATCTGTCTTGAAATTGGTCAGGCACAGCAGGGCTGCGCGCAGGTAAAGAGAAAACACGGGGAAGGTGTCTGAACCTGTCTCTGCTTTGTTTAGATTTTGATGCAACAACAGATTGCCTCTTATAATACAGATAAAAAGCACAGAAATGTCAACAGACTCCCATCAGTGCTTCATCATCTCTTCACCTGTTGGCCAATAACACATTCTTTCCACTGTCTTTCTCTCAGGACTCAGGAATGGGGCTGGGCTTAGGCACTGTTTTATGGATAGGCCCATGGCTAGTGGTGATAATGTACAGTAGAAGAGGCTGTGTCCCAATTCTATGTGGACTTTGAGTTTCCTGTGTTTTTACACCGTCAAACTGACAAAAGTATGCTCAAAGATGTCTATATCTCCATACTAAATTTGATTAAAATTTGAACATGCGTCAATGGACACCATTATCCAGTCAGATGAAAGTAAAAAACTTAAGTATTGAATCTTGGTAAAACATTTCACTTTCTCCACAGAAGCTTCCAAATGTCAAGTTTACAGTAGTTACAGTAGAAGGTCAATAAAAAAAACATTAAAAAAAACCCACACAGATGTGTACAGTAGAGGACATAGCTGTGGCATTTATACTGTATGTGCTCCTACTGTTTGTGTGGAAGTTGGCATTCTGGGGTGTGGTGTGTTGAACTGTCGGGAGGAAACGTGGGAGGAGAGAGGGTACAGAGAGAAGAGGAAGCAGGGAGGAAGGGCACAGTATGCTGCGGGGATTTCTGAAAGGAATTCTTTCACCCTCGCGTCACCTACAGCACCGATTGACTAAAGGAAGGGCCGTGTGAATGTGTCAGAATGACTACCTGAGTGGTGTGTCTTCTTCTCACATGTATTTGTTGTGCGTCAGTTGCCAAGGCGACAGAAACCACAGATTACAGGGATGGAGCCGACACACCTATCGGAGGTTATACTGAGTCAGGCTGTGGTTTATGACTCCTGATGGTACGAGTCACCTCAACTGGCAGAGTTTGGTTTCCTCATGGAGTCTGTTCCTTATAAATGAGCACATTATTCTTACCAGCTGAAAGAATTAAACAATTAATCAATTAGATGATTGATAGAAAATTAATCAACAGTTATTTTGATAACTGATTCAACATTAAAGTTGTTTTTTATACTAAAAATAAAAATAAAAACTTTTCAAATGTTAGGATTTTCCTATTTTTCTGTGTTTTATATTATTCTAAACTGAATATCTTTGGGTTTTCGACTGTTGGTTGGACAAAGGATAGCATTTTTTAGTATTTAGTATTGTTTCTATTTCGTTACATCTTACATTTTAATGGGCTTCAAAACGTGAAACATAAACTGCAGTTGTAGAAATGATGGCAGACTAAGGGAGGAAGTCAAGGCAGGGGAATGTTTTAGACTAGTTCCTGACCACGGGTGGACTCTGAGGCCAGCACCTGAAACGGAAGTTGGATGGCAGCTGTCGAGAGGAAGGCAGGAAACATTTGACTGGAAAAACTGTGATTCAAAAGTCTGGAGGATGACCTGTATATTAGGATGCAGGAAACACATTTTATTACGTAAGTAAAACACAGTGTTGTAGCCTCTCCCAGCCAACCCCCTAATATAAGAAACCTACAGCCTCATTCCAATTTTTAGGTTAACTGTAGAAAGTGATATCCTTCGAGGCTCATGGCCTGCATGTGGATTCCACCGAAGAGCCCAACTGTTGTGGGAAAAGGAAGTAAAGTGAGATGAGGAGGAATGCTGACTGACACAAATAAGCAGGTTGTCCTTGGTTGGAGTCAGAGGGTGGGGAGCAAGTCGACAGTTGGTGCATGAGGGTGGTTAGTTTCGTGGCTGCTTAGTTAGGTGTGGAGTGTAATTTAGTCAAGAGGATTAGTAGAGCAACAGGACAGCTGTTAGCCAATGACATGCCCCGCTTTGCCTCCCTTTGCTCTTTCATCCGGTTGTTAACACACGCAACGAGCTCCCTAATCCATGTTCCCACTCATTAGAACAATGGGCTGACACAAAGAGCAAAAAACAGATTCAATTAACAGATGCACCGGTGCGGAACATAAGTCCTTTTCACATGTGTGATGTAGTTAAAGAGAGCGTGGGACAATAAGAAGTTCCATCAACAAGTGAAATAAAAAAAAAAAACAATTGTTTAATGAATTTAAGTTTTGGATCAAATTCAAAAAGATGTTTCAATTTTTTGTAGATTAACAAAATTCTTAACAAAGTAGTGTGAGACATTTCCAAACTTTGCATTAACAATGTTTGTATTCATGCTTTGCACACATGCCGCCATTTGCGAGCTGTATAATGAGTAATGCAACATATTTATGGCACCACTCTGTCCACTCTCAGAGACAATAGATGAATAGGCCTGGAGTTTCTTTTGCTACGTGACAGAGGTCCTGCTGCTCCAGCTCAGGATGAAATGGGCTGGCCCCTTTTTCTTATGCGAAAAGACCTCAGCTACACCCCCACTGCCGCCAACTGACTCCCCAGAGGGAACTTCTGTTGGTGCTCCAGACCTTTACCCCCATCCCCCACCCACCCATCTATTCATCCCTATCCTTCCAACTCAAATTCAACCTGCTGCTTCTCCTCCACTGCGGCAATACACAAGAGTGCAAAGGTCCTTCTGCCTTGGTGGTGAAGTAACGTGACCACGTCTTCAATCCAGGGTTCATCTGACCTCTTCTCTTGGCCACCAGCACAGGGGCCACATGAAAGGCTGCTCCCTAGGGAGACAGCAGAATGAAAGCAGAGACAGGAGATCTTTCATAAGATCCACTCTTTTTAAGTTGTTTTTTTTTTTTTTACTGTGCTGAGGTCTTTATCACCCCAGAAAGTATGTGCATCTGTTTCCATAAACACACTGAAAATCATACTTGTTTCCAGCAGCTTTTCCTCTTTCCTGATTCTCTTGTCCACTAACTATTCAGCCTTGCATGCTGTAATTTGTGACTGGTGTCGGGGGTTAGCGGAAGGAAGGAAGAATGGGAGGAAACATCAGTCTCGCACCGACTTGCAGCTCTTGCGTCCTGATTTCTGTCCAGTCTGCATGTTCATTAACCTCCCATGCCCTGGAAGGCTGCTTATCTGGGTGCTCCAATGTCCATCACAGCACTCCACCAGTGTCCAAGGTGCCATTTCCTTTGGCAAAAACATAAATGTTATCTGCCAGAGAATATGCTCTGAGAGTTTGCAGGGGAAAGGCAGATCAGATCACCTGATGGATTTAATGCACTGCTGTCATCCGGTTGACACTGGCAATGTGACCTGAGACTAGGCCTCCAGGCGAAAAAGGCGAGTGGAGGCAGATCGTCAGGGAAATCCCTTTTCATTCCTCTGGATACAATGACTTAGTGATTATAGGTTACTCACAACAAATGCTTCCTGTTCGGTGCAAAGGGCTGGTATTACAGAGACAGCTTCATTGTTTGAATTTTGATCAGTCCTTCCTTCCTGTGTTTGTCTGTTTCAGTTATTCCTATATGTCATGCTTAAATTAACACACACCTTCTTTCTCTTACACAGCGTGCAAGCCAGGTTACTTCAAGCCATTTGTATCGAGCGAGTTATGTCAGGTTTGTCCTGATAACACCAAGCCCTCCACAGCCGGCGCCAGTGAATGTCAATGTGAGGAAGGTTTCTTCCGCTCCCCTTCAGACCCCCCAACGTCTCCCTGCTCCGGTAACAACCCCAATCACTGGCACATTACTGAAAAAGTCAACTTTTATACCTGTTGGAGGCAGTTTGAAGGACCCATCTAACTGTTCTGTCATCCACTTCCTTCCCCTAGCACCACCCAGTGCCCCTCGTGATCTAACCTCCACCACCCTGTCAGCAGAGGGTCGGCTGCAGCTGTCCTGGAGCCCACCACTGGTGACTGGGGGCCGCAGTGACCTCACCTACAGTGTGGTGTGCGAGCACTGTGACGCAGCGTTATGCGTCCCCTGTAGTGAGAGGATCCATTTTGAGCCAGGCGCTACAGACCTGGAGGAAACCACGGTCGTTGTTGCAGACCTGGATTCTCATCTGAACTACACGTTCACAGTGGAGGCTCACAGCGGCGTGTCCCAGTACGGCACTGAGAGGTCCATAGCAACCATCACCACTGCTCTGGACTATACCGGTGAGTGTGGTCATGTATAAAGCATTTTCTTTTCATGAAATCAACCACTTTATGAAAACATGTATTTGTTTTCGGTTTCTCTGATCTCATTAAAAAGAAAAGTAGTGGAGTCATAACCCTTCCCTTTGCCGCAAGCGGATCTTGCACATTTGATAAAACTAACTCCGACAATAAAAATCTAATCTAATCTCTATTTGGGAGGAGTAGAGCTACGTAAAAAGTACTGTCAACAAGAATCACAGACATAGCGCGCATAAACATCCACTGTATTTAATCATGTTTTACAGCTGTAATGCGTCATTTTATGTCGCGGTCTTCTGAAATCATCAGTTCACAATCAAGTTTAGTTTCAAGCAGTTTTCATACAATTAGGAAATATCAAGGTGATAAAACAATATTAAGTGTGTTTTTGAGCTGTTAAAGAAGGTCTCCAGCAACCCCAAACAGAAGATTATGGTTATAAGAGTGACAAAAATGTTTCTTTTTGTGTAATATATTTGTCAATTAAAACTCTGTACAAAAAGAAGGGCTTGCTACACAAAGAGGAATTCAGTCTGACCCACTGCATCCCAAAGGCTTTCATTTCCAAATGTCCTTTCCAAAGACTGCGATTAGTCACTAACCATTATTTTGCCGACCGCTAGATCCCCCCAAGGTGAGGTTGATCCATCTGGATGATCACAGCCCCACCAGTCTGTCTCTGTCCTGGACTCTGTCTCGCAGACCTCCAGCCCACATCAGTCAACGCTATGAGCTTATGTACCGCAGAAAAGTAAGACAGAGTGCTTTGTGCTCATTTGTCTTTTCTTCCCTCATTCCAAGTTTTAAAGGGGTTTCTGGTTAAGACATTCTAATCCACCCACTTTTAATTTTCTCCTCGCAGGATGATGATGGCGAGCCCGTTGTGACCACATACAAGGTCCTGATTTTGGAGAAAAACTCAGTCCAGATTAATGACCTGACCCCAGACACTACTTACATGTTCAGGGTCCAGGCAGTGAGTCCTGAAGGCAAGCCTGGCAGCTACAGCGCGGAGTATGAGTTTCGTACTTCACCATTAGGTAACAGCAACCTCAAAATCTACAGAAGATGAAACTGTTTCTCAAATGCCACTCTGTATAAACTTTTATTTCACATAGCTGAGTTGATAAATGTTTCTGTTTCTCTTTTTCTCAGCTGAGTCTCAGATCCAGAACAACTCCACCATGGTGATGGGAGCTGTAGTCGGAGTGGCACTTATTCTGCTTGTTGTGGTGGCCGTCCTGCTGTTGCGTAAAAGGTTGGTATCAATGCTCTTCATCTCCACATTCAACGCCTGTGTCATTCAGATAAATGCTATCCACAAACCTGCAGACTGTGTGATTACATGCCACAAGCTCAAGTGAATTAAGGACACCCTGGTGTGACAGCTTAGGGGGGGTTATGAGTAATAGGTGGTGCTGTTATTGAATACAGCTTTGGTTTTTTGAGCCAGGATGGACCTGCAATTACTAAAAATCCAGTCTGTATTCTGTTTAGTCCTTTAGTGACTAGTGTTGTTTTCCTCTCAGGAGACTGAACTCTCGCGGCAGGGGAGGACCAGAGGATCCCTACTTTTCAACAGGTTAGAACACGCACACACACACACACACAATAATAATTCAGTATTATTTATTGATGAAATGGTTTATTCATTCATTATTTAGTCTAATATTCTGGTCATTATTTCCTTCTCAGATCAACTCAAGCCTCTGAAGACATATGTTGATCCACACATGTATGAGGACCCTAACATTGCCATCCAAAAGTTTGTCACAGAAATTGACCCGAATGCTATTAGCAAACAAAAAGTCATCGGTGTAGGTGAGTGTTTTTAAATGATTAACCTTCCATTTAATAAAATCTCAGAGCGCTTCTGTTTCTGACGTTTCCTTCTGCTGTTCGTCTGCCAATCAGGAGAGTTTGGGGAAGTGTTTCGGGGTGTGATGAAGACTCCTGGACGGGGGGAGGTTGCAGTAGCGATCAAGACCCTGAAGCCAGGCTACTCAGAGAAACAGAGGCAGGACTTCTTGAGCGAGGCCAGCATCATGGGACAGTTTTCACACCCAAATATCATCCGCCTGGAGGGAGTTGTCACCAAATGTGAGTTGTGACCTTCAAAAGAAGTCAAACAGCCAATTACAATTTATTTCTATCAACTCTGTGTATGTTTTTCTTTGACTAAATGTCATTCTTTTTGTTTGAATTTTCAGTCAAGCATGCCATGATAGTGACTGAATACATGGAGAATGGTGCTCTCGACACATATTTGAAGGTAGGTTCTTATTGTTACAAAACAGGAGGCTGTTCCTTAATATATGTATTCCTTGAAAGCTCAGTTGAGGCAAACTCAAAAACCTCAGCCAACTTTCTCATCTTTATCTCGTCCTTTCATCTTTTGGGGACTATTTACTGGAGCAGTGACTTCCTGAAATCTTGTTGTCACCATTGGTTGCCAGTCAACCAGGGGAGACCCTAGGAAGTCACTCCGCCTACGAGGTGCTGTTTTCAGTCTTTATGCTAAGCTAAGCTAACCATCTTCTGGATACACCTTAATTTTCTGCAAGAAAACGAATGAGCATATTTCCCAGAATATCTAATGGTCAAAGTATCGATTTATGTGTGTGCGGTACACACTGTTAAAAGCAAAAAGAAGACAAAGAGTGGAATTTATGGCAGAGTAAAACTCAATTCAGAATAAAGTATAAGAAAAAGTTTTAAACTATGTTCATTTTTGTTCCCTTTAGGACCGTGATGGAGAGATTCCTTCATATCAGCTGGTGGGAATGCTGCGTGGAATAGCTGCTGGCATGAAATACCTCTCTGACATGAGTTATGTCCACCGTGACCTGGCAGCAAGAAACGTTCTGGTGAACAGCAACCTGGAGTGTAAAGTGTCTGATTTTGGTCTGTCACGTGTGCTGGAGGACGATGCCGAGGGCACCTACACAACCCGAGTAAGTCTAACAGCTATATATTTCACAGCCTAAAAGCACAGCTCAGAGAACAACCCTTTTTTTTTCTAGTAACCGATGTCAGCCTGTTAATTATATTTTTACTCTCAAGTGTCCAATCTAAAGTGTTGGTCTTTCAGCACCATGTGTTTCCATTCCATTCATGAGTTGTTAATTTATCTCCTCTGTCAGGGAGGTAAAATCCCCATCCGCTGGACAGCCCCTGAGGCCATCGCTTACAGGAAATTCACTTCAGCCAGCGACGTGTGGAGCTTCGGCATCGTCATGTGGGAAGTCATGGCATTTGGAGAACGGCCCTACTGGGACATGAGCAACCATGAGGTATATTTCATCTGTCAGATCTATTTCCAACTCTTATGGTTGAGATGAGGGATTGTTTTGGCCTGGGTAGGTCAGACTTTAATGTATATTACCACTGAGACTCTGTGCAGCATAGGTGTTGACTGAAAGTTGACTGATACTGTTTAGTTTCCCACCATCCTCTTTCAAATTAGCTGTTAACATCAGCATACGAATGCAGCACTTTTTTGGACTTCTGCCTATTCAAACTCTTTGTCTGTCACTTCGGTTATTATTATAATTCAAATCTGAGCACTGCCTTCACTCTGCCTTGGTCTCCTCCACAGGTCATGAAGGCTATCAATGAGGCCTTCAGGCTTCCTGCTCCGATGGACTGCCCGTCTGCTATCTACCAGCTCATGCTCCAGTGTTGGCAACACGACCGCTCCAAACGACCTCGCTTCTCAGACATCGTCAACATTTTGGACAAACTGCTCCGAAACCCAGAGTCTCTGAAAACCATAGCTGACTTTGATCCACGGTATGAATGCTATTTTTTATTGATGTTTAAGTTTCGGCAACAAAGTATTAACACGTCATATCTTGTTTGTTTAATCTGAAAAAAAAAAAAAAAATCAAAGTGTAAAAATGACAAGTGGAGAAGCATTACCATTATTTTTATAAGTATCATTATTATTAATGGTAATAAATCCTCTTAGGCCTATAGTCTAGTGTGTGGAGTATTTTAAAATTACACAAATTTGTGTATATAAGCCCTTGTTGCACGTTAAAAGTAGGTTTTCATCTTCCACTTGAATTCCAAGATTTGTCTCCCACTTTTTCGTTGACTAGAGCGGTTATTAGTCTTAGTCTTTGAAACACATTCTGAAACTGTCCAATCTGCTCTGTGTTGACAGTAAAACGGGTTCTCTCTTGTTCAAACATCATCACATGCTCTCAGTGTACATAAAGTAGCAGTAAATGGTAATGAGTAATCTAATTATGTATTGTTCCTTACAGTGTGTCCATCCGCCTGCCAAGCACCAGCGGCTGTGACGGCACCATGTTCAGGTCGGTGCCCGAGTGGCTGGAGTCCATCAAAATGAGCCAGTACAACGAAAGCTTCAGTCGCGCAGGGATCACGACCATGGAGCAGGTGCTCGCCTTGAGGCATGAGTAAGTGCGCACATGGCACAGGTGCAGCTGCACTGATGTATCTGGCACCAAGCCACATTTCGTAGTAACACAGAGAATGTATTGAGCTCTCAGCTTGAACATTTGTTGTCCTGTTTGTGATGCAGGAATACCCCACTCTGCCTCTGCCCATGTCATTCCTATCATTCTCTACTGCTATAATATATTAATACACAGCAGTGGTTCCAGCCTTTTAATACTGTGATTTACATAAAACAATCATGTTTTCATACAAACGAATGGTCAACTCAACCATTCAACCATGTATTATTATTTTAGTTGACTATTTCAGCTGTTTATTCATTACTTCTTGATACCTATTTTAACCATTTATGCAGCCACTCACTTTATGAGCTGCTTCACAATATTTTTGGGGGTATAAGTACCTAAAACAGAGTCACTATTGTTTTAGCTGTATAATTAACTGTATAATTTATCTTTTCCCTTCAGAGACATCAGGAATATTGGAGTGCGGCTGCCCGGTCACATGAAGAGGATAGCCTACAGCATCCTGGGCCTGAAAGACGAGACCAGCTCCCTCAGCGTGTTTGCAGTGTGATCTAAGCATTCCTCCAAATCAAAGAGCACTGACCGACCATGCCATTTCACTCATGGACATAGAGGACTGAAGTGGGGGGGATGAAACTGAGCCACTCTGCAGGATTTTTTTTTTTCTTCGGCACAGTGTGGCTCAACTGAAGAGGACCCTCCAAACCACTCAGAAAGGACTGAGATTGAAAACACTTATGTACTTTATGATAACAGAAGATGAATAATTTATCTTTATGTAAAAATGTTTCATATGTTGAACATAAACAAGTTATGTGATGTAGTAAATAAATGCTAGACAATGTGAGAGTGCGTAGCTTTGTATTTACTGAATGACTGAAATATTCAAGGCTCTTTATGATTAAGGGCGTTCTCTTTCAAGCACTCACTTTATCATGCCAGTCTTTCTGCATCCTTAAATCATTTTGTTTGGTTACACTTTTTGTGATCATTGAGACTTGCTTTTATATTTGGACTAATTGTTCCACTCAGGGCAAAGGATCACACATTCTTATGTTTTGTAGTTAGTCTCTGTATCACATGATGAATTTTCCTCAAATCATTTGTTTACACCAAGTCTTAATTCAACTGTCCATTTTTATTTAATATTTATTTTATTTTATATTTATGTCATTTGTTACATGAGAAGTAACGCTGATCTGGCCCATGTTTGCTAGATGGTGTTTATTTTTTATCTTGAAATAAAATCAGTGTTGCCTGTGACTGGGTCATGTACTCCGCAGTCGTCAATGTGTATTTGTTTTTTTAAACCGAGCTAGCAGTGTGGCCTTGTGAATGGCAACATCGGTTTGTCAATCATTCAACAGTGAAATATCATAACAACTATTGGATAGATTGCCATGAAATTTTACACTTTGGTGATTCCCTGTCTTTACCAATAGTGCCACCATAAGGCTTACATTTGTAGAACAGGGTGAAATACCTCAGCGACTGGATGGATTGTAACTTTTACTGATTCCTTCATTTTTCATCCAGTGCAATCATCACATCAAATTTCAGTTTCTCCAACACTAAACAAAATACCTTAAAGATTACTGATTTTTCTTTACGTTGTGTTTATTAGCAATTAAAATGCAAACACACTAAGCTCAGATGATCATTATATTAAACAATGATGAAAACACTCATCACGTTTAAACAGAAATGACAACCAGTACAAATTATAAATATGTATTATAAACAATGCCTAAATGTACTGAAAAAACACAGGCAGTAATTCTGACATTTCTCTAGCTAATTTAAAAATAAAATCTTACATCATATATGTAATGCTGCTACATAGACCTCTAGGATCATAACTGTATTAACCCCTCTGACACAGGTTGACAAATAACTTTGTTCTGTCACCAGTACCTGGCCAACTACAACATTAATTTACCAAGACTGCCGAAAATCTAAAACAAATGTTGCACTTCAACTTTTACCCAACAGTGTTCTTCTCTTCAGCAGTGCAGCCTCGCAGAGCTTGTTTTGGTGGCGCCTGTCGTCCAGATGGAGTTGATTAACCTCATTGACTCTGCCAAGGTGGAGCAGAATGTCACACCTACACACAACTCTGCTCCATCACACCACTGCCACTTAGACATATTAAACCCCCGCGTGTAGGTTTTCACCAGAAATGTTTGGGTACAGTGTCATTTTGGAGACTCCTTCTTTGCTTCTTTACACAGCCTTAAAAAAATATCCCAATTTCATAATGTAAAACCCACTGCATTTTGTCGTGTTGTCGCGTTTCTTGGCTTAAAGCTGAAGATGAGAGCTCATGCAATGTCACACTTGATAATTATAACATATTCCTTCACTCCCTTTCTCACACACAAACACCACGACCCATAGGCTCTCTGTCAGGGGTGTGGCAAGAAATTTTGGACCCCTTGACAACAGTTCAACAACAGTTCTGACACACTGAATATCTATGATCTGTGTCATGTTCCAGTCCATCTGAATCATTCAGGGACCCAGACATATCCACACCCGCACCCCATGGCACCCACAAGCTCCCAGTAGCCTATAAAAGACTCATATACAGTGACACTTTTATCAGAGACAAGGGAGAATTCACTAGATTAGAATGACCTCTATTGGATTATAGATACAGTCAGCAAAGAGGCAATTCACCTCCTCAGCCTGTATGGAGAAAAGTCGAGATATTCACTCTGAAGATTCAGGATCAAAACCTCAGCAGAGCATCAACGAACACAAATTTACAGGTCAGCTGAACAAAGACTGACACAGATACATGATTTAGAAAAAAAAGCTAATCAGTAAGGGCTCAGAAAACTGTGTCTGAATGTACAGTATGTTATTCAGTCAACGGATTTTACAAGCTATAAATGACTGTTGCAGGACATTCATATCCTACGGGGAAGATCCAGGCGATTGGAGACATATTTCAGTTCACAGTCGATGTGAGTGAATTTTCTCCAGAGGATGTTATCATCACATCCTCAAACAACCTGATAGAGGTCCATGCTGAGAAGGTGAGCCATGCAGTCGGCCCCGATGTGGAAAACGGCAGATGTAATCTTTACAGTAGCTACAAAACAGCACAGAAGCAGCTCTTTCATAGCAGTGAGTTATTAGACAGCTGAGTGACGCATACAGAATTTAAAAAGTAGTATAGGGAGTACAGGCAGTATGAGTATGGGACTGAAGATAATTGTTCACAACCTGCATTGCAACAGTGAATGAAGGCCAGCATTTAAATTAATAATATGAATGTAATAAAGTGGCTGGATTATAAGCCTCTCAAAGTTTAAAGTCTTGTTTGTGCAACCATAAAAGTTTAAGTCCAGGCCTGAAATTCTAATAAAACTGTAATTTAGAAAAAGTGTAGACTTTAGCTGTAGCACAAAGGGTTTAGGGAGTTCAGCAGTTTTACAAATGTTATCTCGTACTTGTGATTTTTGACCTCTGTCATAGTTTGATTCCCACCCCTGGTCAGTAAAGTGTATCCCTGGTTTTATTTGTTCCTTTCAATGCTCTCGTAATCTTTGTTTTTGCCATGCAGCTGGGAGAAGATGGTACTGTCACAAATACATTTTCTCACAGATGTGAACTACCATCAGATGTGGATCCCATGTCTGTGACCATGTCTATGGGGAGCAGTGGGGTCCTGACTGTCAGAGCTAACAGGGTATTTTAGTCCTTGTTCTCTCTCTATGTTCGTCATATAACAAAAATCTAACTGGCTTTTAATTTCTTGTCTTTGTTGTTCTGTTGTAATCTCCAGATGTAACCTCCGCACTAAACCACTCAGTGACCCTCCTGTGAAACGCCAGACTTTAGCGCCCTCTAGCGGCTGGCGAAAGAATCACACAAGTCCATCATTCAGGGACCGTCGGAAATGTGAGAAACCTCATCCAGTGGACATGGACCCACCAACACTGCAAATACTACTTTAAAAAGTGTGATTTTCTATGACTAAGCAGCAGTGGATGGCAGAGAAACCTGCTCAAAATCGATGAAATTAATTTACACAACTTTAATTGATAAATTAACTGAAGTTGTTAGCTGCTAGCCACAGTTGAATCACAAGGGTAACCATGTGTTTCTCTGATAATAGATGATAATTATTTTCATAGATAATTAAAAGGTGATGCTTGAAAAACCAAAGTGGCTGTTCAAAAACACATCCATTGCACAATAAAAAAAACAAACAAAAAAACATTTTTAATCTATTTCTCAAATTGCAACTGTTTCCAAATCAAAACAAAGATGGCGTCCTGCCAAAAATATATTTTCACTAGCTGCTTAGAGGTCTTTGGAGATTTTGGAATTACCTTTAGAAAAACAAGAAATGTTTTTAAACAACCTTTTGGCTTTTCAAACATCGCTAGTCAATTATCTATTAAAGAAACAAAAGAACTATGTGACCTATATGCTATTGACCATTGACCTACATGCTGCACAACCTCGGGCTAGTCTGCTGAAACTCTGCCTTTAGTGTTGTAAGAGATGCCACTTCTCAATTAAATACATCTTTTTGTCCAAAAACAACAGGTGAGCGCCAGAAAAAGGCGTAATTGACGACTTTTTGAAGCACCTGAAGGCAACATTACGAACGGACGGAAGTGACGGCAGCGGTTGTCAAGGGACGTTTTAGTTTACGGAAGTGTTTATCGGGTGGCTGCAACTGAAATACAAAATGTTAATTGCCGATCACAGTTATTGTTGTCATTAAAGCGCTTTGTAGTCAGTAAGACTGGCTGTAATGTTTTGATACTAACATTACTTTCAAAAGCTGGCTACCGCCGCTACATGAACCGAGCGTCTTGTCTTTTGCCGAACAAAACTGTCCTCCCTGCGGTGCTACCTCAGTTAGCTTCATCACCAACAACATGGCAGAAGTTCCTCCTCCCGGATCGGTCGTAGTAGCCGACTGGCATCGATGTAAAGACAGCAAAGAATATTTCAACAAGATCCTACACAAGAAAAGACGCAAGAACTTCGGTATGAAAAACAATTTTGCATGAATTACAAAGTGAGCAAAGTCTATTTACTCAAATACTGTATTTGAAATTAAAATTTGAGTTACTTTGCCAGAGTATTTTGTTTTCATGCTACTTTAAACTTTTACTTCACTAAAGCTCCAACAAGCTTTAGTTACTTTACAAATTAAGATTTTACATTCAAAACATATGTTAAGCCCACAAAATGTTTGTTAAAGACTGAACTATCCAACAGAAAATACAAGTGGAGCTGAAACCAGGAGTTGATTAATTGGTTGGTTGACTGAAAATTAATTGGCAACTATTTGATAATCATTTTAAAGTTTTTTTTTTTTCTTGCAAACTTGCTAAAATCTAATAGCTTCTCAAATGTAAGGACGTGCTGCTTTACTTTTTCATTCTTTTAATAGATATGTATCTATGATATAGATATGTAATAATAGATATGAACTATAACTAACCTTCACAGAGTTCACAGAAACTTTTGTCGTGTCTATCATCATCTGAGCTGTGAGTCCCTCATTAGAAAATAGGTCACAAAATGTGTCTGGAAGATAAATGTGCATTTTAGAAATCTACACTATCCCTACCAGAGAAGGGGTCCATAAAGTGAGCCTCTCACAGGTTATTTTTGGTGTATGGACATACTGAAAATTATGAAGGCATGAAATTGATTTTGTTATAATGAGTTGGTATAAGACAAAAGTTTTCTTATGAGACTAAAGAAATATTGCTCTACAACTTATGTTTGAGTTTGAAGTTATGTGAAGAGGAAAAGGTAAAGACAGTTACATGTTACTTAAAACCTTTAGCTGACCGTGTACTGGACAATCAACATGAAATCACACACACACAAAAATGATTACATAAACACTATCAGCACAGGTGTAGTCGCATAGGTGCTATTTGCATGCTATCATGTAAAATTAAAAGGAATGACATTATTCAGTTCATAAGAATTTGTCATAAAAGGATAAGAAACCATAAATCTTGGTGTACAAAGTTATTTTTTGACCAGAGACTATTTTGAAGCCAAAAGTAAAGCTTAATGGTCAGTTACTTGGTGTAATTGTTAAAGTTTTGGGGACTAGTCTGTGACACAGCATCACAGTGATGGATTCATGCAGGAAGACAGACTGTCATCCTCTCTGCTGTTGGTTCAGTAATTTCCTTTGTGGTAATAATCTATATTCAGAGACTAATCTAAATTATGGAAAGTATGAGAATACATTCACATATCGGTTGACTACTGAAATATGGGTAGTCCTTTTAAAACCTCTTTTTCAGGCCTGTTGGAGTCTCCAGTGATGCCCCCACATGTAGCTGTGGACACAGTTCATTATAAGATCTTCATCTCTGGCAAGAGTGGAGTTGGAAAAACTACTCTCGCTGCACGTCTGGCAGGCCTGAGTATTCCTTATGCGCACTATGAAACAACAGGTAGGTCCCTGCTCTATGCTGATGAAGCAACAAGCTGTTGTGTTCTGTTTGCTCATGTAAAATAGTTAAAGACTACAACCTGTTGTGGGAGAGCCAACTCATCAGGACCTATTCCCGACTTTGCGACATGCTCCTGACTTTGATAAAAATATAAAATTTCTACCAAAGGAATGTTTAGAGGTCTGTTACAAACACTGCTGGTTTTCTGAGTGGGTGCGGAATCACTGTGACTTAGCTGAATGTTTTCAAAGTAAATTATACAACTAAAAATTCACATTTTTTAAATTAAGTCCTACAAATGTAACATTTATCTTCTGTTATTAAAGGTATCGAGACGACAGTGGTGTACTGGCCTGTGAAGCTGAGAGAGAGTGGCAGAGTGCTTTTTTTCCGTCTACAGTTGTGGGACTGTGGAGAGAACGCCCTGCGTAGATTTGACCATTTGCTCCCAGTATGTATGAAATATACTCCTGTGTTGAGTTGTGAACTAATGAGAAACAGAACCACGTGTGGGACTGTGTTCACTTTATATTCTTATACTGTAGATAAAAAATACTTGCAATCTACCAGACCTTTTGTCAAATCACTGTCCTCTGTCTCTCCCAGTCCTGTAAGGAGCAGGTGGATGCTGTCCTTTTCCTGTTCTCCTTCACTGACAGGACGTCTTTTGACGATTTGTCAAATCAAATTGCTAAGTGGACCGGACCACCTTTTGGCCGAGTTGTGAAACTGGTGGTTGGCACCAAGTATCCTTTTGTGTTTTTTTTTTTAACTTTTCATTTTAATAAATTAACTAACACAGTTATGTGCTTGAGCCTCCCTGAACTCCACTCTGCATGCAAAGTGGGATATGACACAAAATACTCATTATATAAATTCTGATATTCTGTGTATGCTGCTAAAACATGCTAATTTCCCTAATATATTTTTTGTCTATATCAATATGCAGAAGGGTGTTTGTCCTTAATCCTTTGTTCATATTTGATCTCTTCATGCACTGTGATGTGGCAGACAGAGACGTGAGGGACTTCCAGGAGACATGGAGGTTACCGCTGCTCCGGATGGGAGGGGAGGTCAGTGATGGGCTGGGTGACGTAGCCCCGCTCCTCAACTGCCTGGCAGAGCAGCTGTGGCATCAGGACTGTGTTACAGCTGGATCAGTCGGCCACCGTTCACAGCAGGAGACAGTGACTCTACTTTAATAGCAAGCATGATTTTAAGGAGACAGTTGGTGAACTGGAGTCCAGGTAGTGCCACCCCTGGGTGTCTGCCTTTGGGGGAATGCACTTAGCAGCTGGTCTGGGAAAGCCTCAGGATGAGGATGAGGCTGCTGTGCAGATGAATGGACTGTTCTTAATAATGCTGTGAACACAGGCTTCCCCAATTGTTTATTCGGAAAAGTCTTAGCATTGTCCCATCTTATGTATCCAAATCATAATACAAGATATTGTTTGGGATTGTGGTTATACATTAATGGGATAAAGATGAAATGCCATTACTGTCCAGTCTTTAAGACTGAGATACAGTATTCAGTATTTATTGGCATGGTTTAGTTGGAAGAAATCAACACTAAGCACCTCTTTGGGCATCGCGTCCACTTTACATGATTGTTTTGTTTTGTGTGCTCATTTAATCTGAAAACAGTACTCTTAAAAAGTTGTTTGTTCCAGGGTTGTAATCATTTTGTCACCATTTCACAGTGGAGAAACTCAGGGTCTGTTTGTTACATTATTTTATTACCATCTTTATCTGGTTGAGAAATTTATGTTGCATCAAGCTGGTATAATAAGGTCAGAAAATCTTTTATTTTCTTTAAAGCACATTGCTTAAAAGGCCAGTATTTAACACAGGTTTTTAAAAAAAAAAAAAAAAAAAAACACCCCACAACAACCCAGTTAATAAAAAGTATCCCCTCACTTGCTGTGTGTCTAATTGTGATGAGTTCAGGTGCATGTTAGAATGCTTTGTGTCATAAAACTGTAGAGCAAGAACTTTATCAATTACTAAGTGCAATCAAGTTAAGATAAATCCTAAAAGTGAAGAACATTAAAGTTTGTTAGTTATCAAAATGCATACATTAAATGTGCAATTTAAAACACAATTTGGATGTTTAAAAATCAAAACCCATCATGTGCCCATCACTGTTTACTCGACAGCACCTTCATCCATGCTTCTTTATCTGACCTGCAGTAAAAATCAATAAATTAAAAGACAGGAATCACAGATACAGGACTGGCTGCTGCTATGAGTCACCTTATAGAGGACATTCGCTCTTACCTTGTGTAAGTAAGAAGTATCATGGCGGTTGGATGTCCTGTTTGACTGTGAGAGAGATGCAGTAGGAAGGAGTCTGGGGGTAAACCCAGAATCTCAGTCTTCAGATGCTCGATGCGCACATGTGTGGGGAATTCAGCATGATCCACAACTATGAACTGCTGATCCCTAAACATGATGGAGTGAAAACAGTCCAGTTTAGTGACCAACAGCAGTTCAGTGTATTCTCAAATAAAACAGTTTATTTATTATGATTAAATGTAGTTTTGCTTTTCAATGTGCTAAAAAAGGAAAGTATTGCTAGTAATTGCCCCATTTCTGCAGTAGTGAGTGTTTGTCAGGTACTTTTTCAAGGAGATGATCAGGAGGTCATTGAAGAGGTGGAGGTAGATGCTGATGAATGACGTTTTGGAGTTGTAAGTGCCCACCACAGTCAGCTGCCTCATGGGACCCTGGTGCACCATAAAACGCCCGCTCACGACCAGAGGAACTGACTGAAGAGAGGAAGGGGCAGTTTGTTACAGGTTACTGCCATCTGCAGGTTACACAATGGAAGCAAATCTGTTTATAAAGTCTCTTAGAAAAACAAAGTAAATTTGTCACCTTAACTTTGCCAAAATCCAGCAGCATTTCCAAGCAGACGAGCTCCTCAATTTGTTTCATTTTTTGGACCCCCCTGTCGCACTCGGCCACTATCTGGTGAGAACAAAACAGTGGTGAAGTGGTCCTGTGACCTTTTACTTAAGTAGAAATACCAGTGACCAGTGTAGGAATACTGTTACAAAGAAATTCACATAAAAATGTACCTCGTGCAGAATGAACATTTCAGAATAGTGAGTGTTATCTGATTATAGTTATTGATACATGCAACTGGTGAAGGTGGGTTTAGTTTTAATTTAGTGCTGGGTTGCTTGTGTACTCTCTCCTGAGAATCAATTAAGTCTGATGTTATCCTCTGATAATACATCATTTCTTTGATTAGATTTTGAATCTGAACCTGCAGGTGAAACAGCGACTGATATCAAAATAAATGTATTGGGAAGAAAAGCCTGTAGTGCTGTAGAAGTATGAAGAAAAATGGAAATGCTTTAAAAAAGTACCTCAAACTACAGTTTTCACTCCCCCCCCCCCCCCCCCCCCCAACCATGTCACTCTCTCCAATCATCTCATTCTTCTTTTCACATCAGTCTTAGCATAAATGAGCAGATCTGAACACTTGAAAGTAAACAGTATTACCTCATGAATGGCTTCTATTGCTTTTTCAAGATATGAAGCTGAGTCGGAGTCTGGTTCAGTCAGTTTCAGAATGTTCTAAAAATGAAAGAAGAAAAAAAAAAAAAAAAAAAAAACCCACACAAAAGCAACTTTTGGCTTATGAAACTTTGTGTACCGTGTTGAATTACTGTTGAACTCTTATCAGATGCCTACCTCCAGCAGAAGTTTAACACGAGTAATTCTCTGGAAGGGAAGGACAAGGAAAGACTTGAGGCTCTGTCTTTGACACACTGGGTCACTCTCAAGCTTCTTCAGCAAGGACAGAAAGTCTCTGTTCTGCTGCCTTGAAAAAGAAGATGTGACTGAATATGGCTTATGAGGAAGGTTGGTGGTGTGGAGTACCATCAGTGGTGTCAAGCACAGAGCAGGACTTACAGCAGCTGGTTGATAAGGGCCTCCTGGTACATCATGTTAGTCACATATGGCACATAGAGAGTGTGAAACTCTGGGCAGTGCTTGAGCACAATGTCTCCAAGCTGAGATATCAACACACTCTCTCCCAGTCGCATTTCTAGATCCATGAGAAACCTAGAAGAGGGAGTACACAAGCTCAGCATCAACGTCAACACAACCTGTTCAAAAACAGAAGTGGTAGTGTATGCGGAGCTCTCACTTTTCACTGGCTGCCATGACTCTGCGAATGTTGGAAAACAAAATGTGATGCTCCATTTGAGACAGGGTCTGTTTCAGTGCTTTTGATGCATGGAAATGATTGACAGCAACTCCGAGGCTCCTCAAGTAAGACGCTTCAGATCCGATTAACTCAAACATCGACTTGAAATGAACAAAATGAGAGGGAGAGAGACAATTATTTTTCTGGATGTTCTAACTGTGACGCTAAACCTTAAAAGAGCCTTACATATGAAGAATTGAAAAGGATAAGGCTGGTGAGCTTTTGAGTTTGCCATCTTCAAAATCCCATGAAAAACTAAAAACACCACTGAACTGGTCCAAATACATCATCTGTGAACAGTCAAAGCTGGATAGCTCAGTCCTCTTTGCTGTAAACCTCCATTTTCCGAAACTATTAAAAATGCACCATTTGCAGCTGTAAACGTTCCCAAAGTAATGCACCATTAACTCCTTTTTAAGTAAGATTTCCTGAAATTTACAGTGCCCAGCTGTTTATGAACATTACTGGGCATTTTATAAAAATTAAAAATACATTCGTGACCTGCTTTTAGAAGACAGGACTGAACAAGTGGGGAGCTGAGCAGGGAGGTCAGAATATATTAAGACCGACTGTTGGTTTTGGTCATTTCATGGGATTTGTAAATGACATTTAATTCACAAGTACAGTCCATAAATTGTACTTTTACTGTAGCGACATTAAGGCTAATATTTCAACTGAAGACAGTGACATGCTAAATAATCATTAGTAAAAACTAAAACCAAATATGCTTATGAAAGCTAAGAAACTAAAAATGAATGCTAAAGGTAAATGTTTAACGTTAACATACTAGCTGCAAGAATATCCACCAGTGTTTGCAGTACAAGATGCTAAATGCTATATGTTGCTAAAATCCAGCAGTAACATACATATCAGTACGAGGCGGCTCCCAAAAGGTGCAGCAGGTAGGACAGTGTAAAGCTGAGCTCCACTTTTCAGGCCTACAACTGCTTTTCTGCTGTATAATGACAATAATAACAACCAATAATTATCATTGCTACATTTCTGTGTTGTTCATTATTTTTTTTTTAATAAATAGTATCATTTCATATTTATCACTATCACTCCAAATTAGTTAAGTCATGTTTGAATTATAGTATGAAATAAAGCTTTTCACACCTCCTGAAGGCGAATCTCTCTGATAGTCAAGCTTTTGAGCAGGCCAGATGTCTTCACCTCATCCAGATCTTGCCAAAGGGTACATGGAGTCACCCTAATAGGATGAGGTGGTGGTGAGGATGGAGTTGCTTCAGGAGGGTCTAATTGAGGGAAATTGCATTGAGCGATAAGGTGGGGCTGCAGACCCCGCAGATACTGGGGCGTTATCAGTTCTGACACATAACTCTTGTTGAGTCTGTGCAGATCATCTCTCACCGCCTGCAGACAGTAGTCCTGATACAGTGGGACTGCAGAGCAAAGGGAGAAAGATAGAGAAGGTACTTAAAAATGCTATAAATGATACACTTTCCAGTGACTGACAAAGGGGCCTCAAGTAGAAAGGTAAACTTACAAATGTGGATGTACTTTGACTGGAATGATATACTCAGCACTTCCTCATCATCTGAATCTACCACCCTGGATTGAATAAGCAAAGCCACTTTTAGTTACCTGTACACAGATTATAAATACAATAGGTTTACAGCCTCTCTTACCCCTCTGAACTTTTGCCCTCTTCATCTAACACGGACAAAGTTGAGTTGGCTTCTCCAAGGCTAGGAACTGAGAACAACTTGGGTATTGAGTGCATTTTCCCCAGATTCCATGTGCTCTTTAAGGCCACCGCCCTAATGGCAGAAGATATGTCTATGGGAGAACTAGAACAGAACAAACATATTTCATTGCCATAATCCTATGTAAAATAAAAAGCTGTCTTAACTTTTCAAGATGCACCATGTGGCCCTTACCCGCCATCCTCAAGCTGGTTCAGAGACCCCCTGCTCTCATCAAGGCCCCCGCTGTCCTGTGCACTGCTGTTCTCCAGCGTGAAAAACTCTGAAGAAAGCTCCTCTCTTATACTCACGGCTGGTATTTGTGATATCAAGTTATTCACTAGATGACTATTTCCAAAGTAGGAGTGTAGATTAGTGATGATGCCACTGCTCAAGGAGTAGCTGTTCTCTTCTCTGCAGTCAGGCTGAGCCATAATTCTTCAGCCAGAAGCTGCTCTCTCACAAAAGGCTGTCTCTGAAACTTCTGTTTTAAAACTCTGCCCCAAGTGCAATTGTGAACGCGTTTATCCGAGGCACCATCCTTCACCTGCCTCACAATCACTCAGATTAAATAGTCTCTGCAGTGCGGTCTGAGCCTTCAGTAGCAATCACAAAAACTAGAATCAGGTGTGATTTTCCTCACACTGGCTCACACAAACCAAGGTTTCAGTAAGATCACAAAAAAGGATCACGGCTCCAACAAATTATCTTCATTATTGATTCATCAGACAATTATAATGTAACTGATCACCTGAAAAAACACCATCACAATTTCCTGGAGTCCAAGTTGACATCTTCAAAAAAAAAATGTGTTATATCGAGTACTCAGTTTTCTGTCATCAAGACAAAGTAACAAATTCTCAGATTTGAGAAGCTGGACCCATCAAATGACGTATGACACACGGTATACAAATACTAGTTCCATTTTATTTGCAATTTAAAATTTCATACAAGATAAAAGTAAATAATTCAATCTGCCTGAACATTGTTGGTATGACTCAAATAAAGCCATTAAAATCCTTGATATATGACGTACTGACAAAACATTTGACAGTCGTGAATGGCCATATTTGAACAGATTACAAAATGAAAATGGATGTTTATAAGGTATGAACACACACACTATGATGATTTGACACAAAATGGGACTTTTTGAACAGGAGCTACAAACAATTTTGTAATCTACACATGGCAAGGCTTTCAAACTGTGGCGAATGATACATACAGTACAAGATACCTTCTGTAATATACATACTGATTTTGAAAAAATGCCATCTATGATCATACTTCAACAAACACACTTGTGGCTCACTTGATATTTCAGTGTGATAATGGCTGTGAATTTAGGGGTTTCCACTCAACTGTAGAAATTATTTGTAAACTTGATCAAAAATGATCAACCTTTCTAAACTGCAGTAGTTCCCACAATGTAGCTTCTCCATAATTGGGTTCAGATTTGTGAATTGAAGGGGCTATAAACAAAAAATAAACATGATACTTATTTATTTTTTAAACCAGCAAATTGCTTCAATTATCCACATTACTTCTAAAGCTGACCAGACGTTGTTATTCTGGCATGGGGAGTAGAAGTAGAACTACTCCATTCTTAGATTATTTTATGGATGCTCCACAAATTATACTCTTGCATAACAGTTCCATGAAATGCTAAAGGGGAAATTATAACAATATTTAATGGTTCAAGAGCCAGTCACACACTGGGCATTTAATAATATGTCAATGTTGGACAACAAAACAAAAAGAAAATCAATCTATCATACCAAATCTCTAAAAACCAATGAAATGGGTGGGCACCCAAAACATCTGCATGCAAACACACCTCACATATCTGTTATATCCAGAAAAGTATTACCAGTTGTCCTGTTTGTTCTTGGATATTCTGTATGACAAACCAAGAGACAGCATTTCCCTGTGTTTATACGTGCTCCCTGCTAAAAAGGGACTGAGACATCTGGATCAGTAACAAGGTATAAATAAGACAGATGCTGAGTTGGGAGGCTGGGGACTCGCATGAGTGGTTATGAGTCTAGGTGGGCACAGTGATACTGCGGGCTAGTAGTGCCAGCAGAGCTAGTTCCACAACCCCATGGGCTTGTTCCAGTGCCTCTGCAGCCTCCCTGGCAGAAAAGCCTGCTGCCTGGATTCTCTGGATGTGCTCAGCTGGAAATTGTTCTATAAAGGGATGTGGAGACGGGAGAAGAGGGGCTGCAGATGTAGGCTGGGGAGCCTGAGCAAGAGGGGGGGCAGAGGAGGATGAGGTGCTAGAGACTTCCTCAGGTGAGCCCACTGCCATAGACAAAGGGCTGAGAAAAGTCTGCTCAGTCTGGAGGCCAAGAGTGTCTGGGGTGTTTGTGCCAGAGGCTTGTCCATCTGCAACCCCTCGCCCCTGCTGCCCCTCAGGAGGTTCTCTGAACTCCAGGTTCCCTGGATCAGGAGGAACCTCTGTCTTAGGCGGAGAAATGCTGATGTTACTGGCTTCATCCAACCCACACCCATCTGCTCCCCTTTCCCTGGAGCTATCTGGATGCTGTGGTGGCCCTTGTTCCTCCACAGTTTCTGCTGTATCTCTGCCAAGATGCTCATCCTGGCCAGACGGGTCAGGCACAAGACACTTAGATGGTCCCTCGTCAGACACAGCAGCAGCATGGTTGGCTTTGGCATCGCTTGGTTCTTCACCAGCTGTAATGGCAGTAGATAGGGTAGGCTGGGTGTTTTCGGGCGTTGGGGTGCGTGGCTCAGGGGCCACTTCATCTGTGTCTTGTCTGAATGGATGTGAGGGGGAGCAGGAGGTGCTGTGGTTTTGGGACTGAGCACAGTTGTTGGATACTAGCAGCTCGTGGAGCTCCATCAGAGCGGCTGCCAGTGAGGGGATGCTGTCGGAGCTGGAGCAGCGCTCTCCTTCAGGCTGGTCCCTCTCAGAGGTCACCACGCCATGGGAGGTAGTGGGGGAATCCATTTCAACCGAGTCAGGTTGGCTAGGAACACTTGGACAGGCTTCAGTGGTATCAGCTGTGTCAGACTCAATCATCTCTTGCTCCATGGGTTGAATGGGGGAAAGTTCCTCTGGTTGGGGGAGCATAGAGCTATTCACTACCTCAAATGATTCAGCATCACCCTCTGTGGCTGTACAAAGTACCTCACCGTCTGGATACTGGGATAACGTAGTCATGTCTGCAGGAGGGGTATGTGTGGGGAGGATGTCTGTTGAGGGACTGGGTACAGGGGGCACTTCAGAGTTGCTATGGACAGGCAGAGGGTGAGGGTGGAACTGATGAGTTGTAGAACCAGCAGCCTCTGCTAGGGACGAAGGCTGAAGAAGCTCCTGAAAGCCAGGTTGGTCCTGGCACTGCCCTGGTGCTGAGGCCTGCTCCATGGCGGCCGGGGCAGACTGAGAGCGATCCAGGGTCTGGGGCTGGCCAGAGGAAGGGTTTTGGGAAGGGGAGGTGGATGAGGACATTTGGTCTAAGGTTCTGGGTAATGTTAATGGTGGGGGCTGTGGTGAGGTAGTTTGTCCATCTGCAGTGTCTATTGTAAGAGAAAATATAACTGGGAATTAACAGCTGGAATGTGTATCAATCTTGTCTGGGAGCACTACTTTGAATAATGTGCATTTTCATAAAAGCTTAGGAGAAACCGAAGACATAAATTTGTTTGTTACATGTGCTACTTAATCCTCTTTAACAGATATAAGTATCAGAATAAACACATGAATAAGTATGAAGGTACAACATCAATTAACCAATCCAGCAGCAAAATAACAGCAAAACAAAAGAAATAAATAGCAATGGACTTAGCACTGGCAATGGAGTTGTGAATTTGCAGTACCTGGTTGGTAGGGCCCTCTCCAGCTGTCTCCAAATGCATCAGTGCTGTCCTGCTCAGGGGTTAGGGCACACACCACACACATCATGCAAAGGGACGGAGAAAGTTAGCAGTCACACACGGGGCATGCAACTTACTATCAGCCTTTTCACACACACAGATGTGAAAAGTGTCATCCAAAAACAACTTGAGCCTATGTCCCAACAGAGAGGTCACACTGTAATCACACTGCTTGTCACTAAACCTCAGAATGCTCAAATGAGATCGCATCAGAAGGATGTTTGATCAAAGTCACTTCGTCATAAGATAGTCAAGACTAAAACTGTTTAAACCGACCGCTGCAAATATCCATTTGCAGTCTGCAGCGATTAGAGGACATGGCTGGCCAATGGAAGTGATAGCAAAGACAAAGTGTATCAGTGGCAGTTGCAGAAATGTCACTGTAAGCCTTGAAAAGCATTAAAGGGAAACATGTGATTATGTTTCGACCATCTTGAATGTTGCAAAGCAAAACTCAACAGACCTCATACGCACAGTCAGTCTCTCATTTTTAAAAAGCCTGTCGCAATATTGCTATATATCCTCAACGTTTCTGGACAAATCAACTAAGACAGTTTTAATGGATAAAAGAATGAAACAAGAATTTCTGTTACATATTAATCCAGTAAATTAAAACCAACCAAGAAACTTCCTTAAAAAACAGCATATTACCATAAACACTAATGCACTGAAACATATTGTGGGATATATCATAGCTACTGCCTTCATCACAAAGTTTGTATTGGAGCATGCAGTTTTACTGACAAGTATACAAACACTGTTTCATGTAACATTACAAATAATTCTTAATAATTAAAAAACTCTTAATTATGAGACCATCATCTTCTCATAATCATTAGAAAGCTTTTTCACAAATCTGAGAAGAAAAAGAGTTATGGTATAACATCTGTCACCGTTTGACTCACAGGACTTTGTTAACATGCTTGGTGTAAGTTTTTGGTTTGAAACACTGGGAGTTATTAAAGTGGCTGAGTAATGTTGATGATATTATCATCAGTATGTAAACACTCCACAGGTTTTTTTTTAGTCATTGTTCAAGCATACCCATGAAAAGCAAAAACTATGTCTGGACCTAAACTTGGACAAAGCAGTTTTCTGGCAATGTAATTTAAATGCAATCTGTTCATCACCAGCAGCGCTTCCTCTTTAAATTCTCTCATTCATTTGAGACATTTTTTTCCCAACAATTTATGGATGTTTTACTCACAATATCAAAATTCTAATCTTATGATTACGAGATGATTTTCTCATGTTTATAAAATACTAAACATATTCTGACATTTTTACTGAAATCATAATTACGAGAAAAGGTCAAAGACATTTTTGTACTGCTGCTGTGAAATCTTGCAGATTTTTTTATTTAATGATGTGGGTAATGTTCTGACAAAAAAAACTAATTAACATGTTTTGTAGCTCTAGATATTAATTTCTGTTTGTCTTTGTAGGTGGCTTCAAGTGCTGCTCTCACACTTCTTCAGACATCCATCTGCACCGTTGTCCAACACTGAATCTGACTAAGTTTAACAGTCCACAATGTACTCATGACAATGAGACATGCTTTGTTCTACTGATTAGCACTGATGTCTCCTTTCTGTTCAGTCTTTTCTCTGGTAGACACTTTGAACAGATCCCCTGCAGGGTTTAAAAAGACACAGAGAAAGCTGCTCTGTGGTATAGCTGCTAATGGTGTATTACCCCAATTTACTGTCACATAGAAATAAAAGCGCTAAAGGGATGTTTTCTCTGTAACTTTAATACAGAAATACAGTTTAAAATCATGAATGTTTCCCTTTAAGGCCCAAAAAGCTTGATTTGATTTCAGCAAAGATCTCATTTGTCTTCCTTTCTTATATATACACTTATATTTATCCGAAAGCTTTCAATTTCCTGACCTCACCTTATTCTAATTCTATTTGATTTGCTGTGGTGATGACATGAGATGATCATGTGACTGAAAATTCAGATGACTGCATAAATGGGGTTGAGAGTAAGAAGCTTTAAGTGGCACATGCAAATGTAGTTCTAACTGAGCTGGGAAAAGCTCAATGAAAAACAGGCTGAAGTGCACATATGGGAGGCAGTTTTCTTACCGCTTTCTTGTATGGATCTCTGAAGTGCCTCTGCCAGTTCTCTGTCAGCTATCTCATCTGGACGGGCATCTTCACGCCCCTCTGCTCCGTATGCCAGTCGGGCACATTCTGGCAGCTCTGCTTCAGACAGGAAGCGAGTTTCAGTGCCCGTGGTTCCTATTAGCAGCACGCTCTTCTTCAGGTCAATTGAACACTATAAGAAGAACAGGACAAATACTGAACCTGGGTCTTTTTCGTCTTTCTTGTACATTTAGTGTACAACGAACAAAAAATGGTAACCGCTGTATTATACAACTGTTTCCACTCCAATACTGTACTGTGATCAGATAAAAGGGGCTCACACCTGGTGTCTCTTCAGCATATCCAGGCCAAGCAGCATGTCCATTGGTTGGTCCTCCAAAATGGAGAAAGAACAAGGAAGGAAGTCCCCCTCTATCTGGACCTGAGCTAGATGAGTGCAACAGGACAACGCAATTTCAGCTGCACTGAAGTGTCATGTAGAGGCCTGATTATTGATGCCACTGAAGGAATAGATCAAATTTAGGAAAATCATTCTACTCAGAGTACATCAATCTCTGACAATCTGTGACATTTTATAATATTTTATATCTGTGTGTAATTTGGACGGTACATTAAATGGTAAAAAATCCAGGAAGTTCAATTATCATTGGAAAGTACATATTTCAAACCATAGCTATGGTTGCAAGTGAATAGGAAGTGGACTCAAAGACATCCAACGATTTTGCTAAACTCAACTATCTCACCATTCATTTTTCTGGAAACTAGAATGGACTTGCATTAATTACTTTAAAAAAATCTGACACGAACCCAAATGAACTCTGCCAATGATCTTCTGGGTGCCCACTCCTTTGGCAATCCCAGCCCAGCGTCGGTCCACCAGCCGCATGATGTTGCAGCGCTCCGCACAGGCTTGGCTCATGATGGTCATCTGAGCTCCTAAAAATAGGGAATGTTAGGCTTTGTGAAATGTATGAAATCTGAAGTAGTAAAAACACAATCAGTCAAATTTTATGGTCATTACCTGAGTCAACAAAAGCTTTCACAGGGTGGCCATTGACTTTGCAGTTGATGTAGAGCATTACCACCTGTCCAAAGCTTTCTGGGGCCTCTTCCATTGCGATGGTCATGTTTTCTTCCACATTATGCTGCCTGGAATATGCACAAAGCCAAAGGTAAGACACTTCACTTTTTAAACAAGAATGTTACCTGCATGTAGTGAACAGGTTGCTCTCCTTTCTTACAAAAGAGTCAAATTCATGAAAATCACAAATATCACACTGCAAATTAATGCACTGGAATCTCTGACTGGTCTGTGAAACAGAGAGGTCAACAAACTCTACAGTCTGTAGACCGTACCTGATGTCCTCCTCAATCTTTGCTTGGGCTTCCAAATCAAAAGGATCAGCAGTCAGAAGTCTGATCCTCTCTTGCTCTCTCCTGGCTCGATCCTGCTGTTGCTCCAACAGCACTTTGGTGAAGCGCTCTGAGGAAACAGACAGTCACATTAACATGACCGACTTACATCTTGTTGAAAGTAAAAGGCGATAAACACAAATCATGGCATGTGATGGCCATTTTTTTTTCCCCGTTTACCCAAGTCTCCACTCAGAAGAGCCTCAGCAAGTGGTGGGTTTCGCTCCTTTAGGAGTGAGAGCTCATGTGGATTGGATAGTAGCATCTGCTGAAGTAAGGCAGGGTCGTCCAGCCCCTGAGGAGAGGAGCCGCGAAAGGCCATTGGCGTGGAAGGTTGTGCAGGACGCTGCTGCTGCTGCTGCTGCTGCTGCGGCGGCGGCGGCTGCTGTGGTGGCTGCTGCTGCTGCTGCGGAGCCTGTTGCTGTGGCCTTATTGCACCATGCTGACTGGTTGAAGAAGAGGTGCCTGGGACTGTGATAGAACGAAAGTCGATATGGGGCAGACCTAAGGGGCAGAGAAGATAAAAAGTGAGATCATAGGCTACTTCATTCAAAAACTCTGCTTACTAAATAGATGGTACATTAATCTTTTATATCTTTTCAATATTGTTTCTTTGTGTTCTCTTCCTGTAAATTGCTGTTACTTTCCTCATACTTTCAATGACTTATCTTGATTGTGATGCCAACCCCTCCCATGTAAAAAACAAAAAAAAAAACCCTGCAGGTCGACCTCGCTAACTAGAATTAGCAGCATTAATACGTTAGATGTCTGTATTTGGGTGTGAAACAACATTATGGATACCAGTAGCAGCTCCTCCTACTTTCCCTCTATTGCCCCCTGGATAGGTTTCATGTAATTTTAACAAACACGTGCATCACCTGGGAAGGCTGGCTGAGTTGGTGGTGGCCTTCTGTCAGCTTGCCTGAGAACCACCACGTCTCCATCCTTAACACCATATGTCCCCAAGGCACGAGTGGGGTCTTTTAGGGGCTGTTCTACATATGTGATCTGGACACAGAAAAATACAGAGCATTTAATGAAATGAAATTAACAGTTTCAATGACTAGGCAATCCAATTACTTGATACCTGACAGAACAACTGCCTTCTAACCCAGATTTACAAGGTTACATGATTGCTAGCTACTTGACTCTTGTCATGTGTCAGTGTATTTGTGCAATTTAGCATTTTCACTTTCTGTTTCCAGCGTGCCCACAACCACATTTCATAACATAACAAACTGTACTAAGAATGAAAGGGAGGTGAAGTATTTTTAAAGCCTGTTTTCTAAAGCTGTAGTAATGGATCAGGTTGTGGAGTGTGTTCATGTTCCTAATGTACATTTTAGGGCTGCAATAAACACTTACATTCTTCATTGATGAATCTGCTGATTATTTTAGACATTTAGTTTATGGAATGTCCGAAAATAGCAAAAGCACTCTGTAATAGTTTCACAAAGCATAAGGGGACGCCATCAACATGCTTGTTTTGTGCAATAAACAATCCAAAACCCAAAGACAATCAGCTTCCTATCAGATAAAACAAAGTAAAGCACAAAATCCTTACAAAATAGATGGGGAAATTAGATAATGTTTAATATCTTTGATCAAAAAGTGACTAAAACTATCAATTAATTATCAAATTGCTTCAATTGATTGCCAGATAAACCTCCTTGGGGACCATTTTCACTATGTTCTAACATTTTATTGACTAAATGATTAATCAATCACAAAAGAAAATAATTGTGAGATGTTAATATAATGAAAATAAGTGACAGCTGCAGCTTCACAGTTCTCCAACCCTATGATTAACTAATACTACCTTACCTGGGGTTTGCTTTGTGTTAGCTGTTTGACTCACAAAGGATTAAAGCAACTGGATAAAATACAACGAATAGGAGCTAAAACAGTTTAAAGAAACGCTCAAGGTTTCTCTAACAGACAGGGGTCGCAAGATCCAGAGCCTGTTGATAATTTCAATTAATCAAATAATGTAGATAAAAATTACACGGAGTGAACCTGGGGCTGTTTCTCTATTCATGCAACACTGTTCAAACTCTGTGCGATTGGTTGGAGAAACTTTCTAGTGTCTCCCTGTCCGTCTCTGTACTTAAACACACATGCACATACAGCAAAACAAGGACAACAGGGCTGAATGAAGACAAATAAACATACTTACGACTAGTATGTACAAACCAATAAATACAGAAATCACTAATCTTTAATCTTTGTCCAGATAACGGCCTCCCTGTCACTTGAGTAACGTTAGAAAGCCGTTGACTAACGTTATATTTTGACAAACTTTGTTGAATGCGTTAACCTTATTAAAGTAATGCGAAGTACAGCTGCCCATCCGTTAACCACTTGACAACAATTAGCCTGTCGTGAGGTTGACTTTCACTTAGGTTAACGCAACCTATAGAAAAAATGGACACTTTGTGACCGACATTGACCGTTGGAGACACAAGTCGGTTGTTTTGTCCGTTGTTGATAACTCAAGTTTCGCAACAGCGCGTCAGTCAAAACAGCAAAAACCCGATTCATGCTAGCAGCTAGCTAGCCATTAGCTACGTTAGCTCTGTGGCTACAGCGAGCTTGGCTCTAACCTGAATTTCCCCAGCTGGGATTCCTGATTCCAGTTCACAAAGTGCTACAAAGTCTCTCAGCTCCAGCTCTGGGGACACATCGAGGGCGAAGGTGGTTTCTGGGCGATCCCTCGGCGCGCAGAAAACGGTGACCAGCATCGCTTTTTTGGGGCAGGATCACTGGACAAACCCGCTGTAACAGATTGCGGTTAGTGTAGTTCCTAGTTTCACAGTGGAAACCCAGTTATTATTCGGATTTTCACCAAAACTTAAAGAAGTATTTCAGTAGAAATTGGCGTTAAAGGGGAAACTAGTAGTACACGAAAAGACGGCGACTGCTTTGCACTTACTGGGAAGAAGCCTGATGTGACAGTTTCTCTTTTAACAACAACTAAACATCAAGTATTGCTCAGTAGTGCCGCATTTCATCCTGCTTGTTTTTCGACATGTCGCATTACAGCATTTGCAGTCGTGAGTAGTTTCTTCTTCTAATTATACAAACACTTCAAGCCGGTCTCCTATTACCACCACCTAGTGGTCTTTTGGAAGATTACACACATTTTACGCTTTTCTTGCAGGGACTCGATGTAAAAAAGCTTGTGACAGTTTGAATAGGCCTTTTGCCTGGTGTTAAAATAACATAGTCATGTCCATAAAACTTGCTGCATCATCAGCATTCACAAGAACATGGATCACAATATCCCTGAACTTTGTCCTTCTACCACTAAAATCTTGTCAGGCCATCCTTAGGTTCAACTGAATGTTTGAGCCAAATCTGAAGAAATCCCATTAAGGCATTACTGAGATGCTGCATTCAAGTGAATGGGACAGACAGACGTACGAATGGACAACCTAAAAATTTAATGCCTCCAATCCTGGCTGTCGCCAGCACAAAGGCACTGTTACAAAATGGCTAAACATGTGAGGTGGATAATAGTGCATGCTGATAGGTTCATTCAAAGGCATGGAGAGCATAAATATTTTTTAGCCTAGACTGAAAAGTGAAAGCCAGAGTGAGTTTGGTCTCATCTTTTCTTCTTTTGCTAATGTAGTTTCTTGCTCTTTCGTGATGAACATGAAACACATTAGGAGTTACATTTAGTATGAGGCTGTTACGCTTTTATGATATGGATATTAAAGGTTAAATCTGATAGGACTGTAGGAAGTAGCAAGAGCTGTTGTTGCATATTATTTCAAATGTATTATTTACTTCAATCCACATTTTGCTATATTTCAGCAATTTCAGTTAAGTGAGTTGTCAACCTGAAGGAATATATAAAAATATATATGGATAGGGGGGATCACTATGCAGTTAGCTAGTGACAGAGTAAAGAGAAATGTTTTTAATGTTGAATTTTACTCAGTGTGTTTTTGTCAACCCAAACTGCGTGATTCAACGTTCCTCCTTTTAATGGGTTCGCCCACTGGCACACAATTTGTTTTGAGAATGGTGTTATTGACTGAGATCAGTCTCTGTGCTGTCTCACAAAGAAAACGCACAGTAGCACCTGTCAGCACTGAAGTAACTAATATGGTTCTGCTCTTATATTCACTTTGACTTTCTATAAACACATTGTTGATTTGGAGGCTATAACTTGGCTGTTTTTACAAATCAAAACCGATTGTCTTGCAGCCACACATACTATATACTAATTTATTTGGACTTATTTAAACTGATCAGAACCGGAACGATAACTCTGGTAACTATATACCATTTACTGTCTATCTAAGGATTTTTATATCTATATTTTTCACACAGAGCAGAAACAGAAATGTTACCTCACCCACCTCCCCACACTTGTATTTGAGTCTAATGCATTTGCCAAAAAAGAGTCAAAGTTGTGTCCAGCTTACAAGCAACCAATTAAATGTGAACATGTTAGGAATTCGGTGATGCTCTATTTAAAGGGGCTCTCATAATTTTACTGAATGGCAGCCAGCAAAAACTGGAGAGGAGGTGTCTCTTCAGCATCCGTTTTTAAGAAGCGAGCTTTCAGCATTTGTGTGGTTGTATCTTGCAGAATGATCAAGAATATGTGGTTGTTTCCATTTGCTTCATGCAAAGGTACCTTGTCTTGTTTTTACCGGCAGAACAACATAAAGCTGCATAGTTTCCGACACTTACACCACAGAGGTCTTACCTATTTTCCTATTAGTCCTGAAAAAAAAAAAAAGCCCAGATAAAGGTTAGTGAACATACCAAAATAGCTCTAAAGATGTATCTCATGACAGATAACATTCTGTTTCCTAAAAAACTTTCATCATGGTGTAAGCCATGGCACAGATGGAAAATGATAATAAATCTTGTCAGTTTTTATGATGCTATAACAAATAGAACGCAACTTAAAATTTGGATTATTTATTTCACATTGATCAAAAGAACTCACATATTCAATGATTAATGATTTGTTCAGTATCATCCTCAAAACATAAAATTTGAAGTTAGAAAAATCAGGGCTGTTTGAACAATTGATTTACTGACTACTTATTTAGTTTAGTGTATAACAGGTGCCTGTGAAAAAAGTAGCATTTGTTCATTTTTCATTGTGGCAGGAAAATACAAACCGTGATAATTCAGTACCTTAGAAAACCCACAATTCATTCAGGGTCTAGTTGTTAGCTTTTTCCAAAGCTTTCATCAGCATTTCAATCTCTATTCCCATGACAACTGAACAAACCCCATGCAGCCAGGAAGACTGAGACATTAGAGGGAAAGTGAGGAATTGAACGTCAACTTAAGACGATGATTGTAAAAGAACAGTTAATTTGTTAATTGTTGTTGTAAATTTGTTAATTTGTTAATCTGTTCTTCTTTTTTTTCACATGTCTATATTGCCCTTGACTTGCATAATTATATAGGTATCCCAGTTCATCTCGTATATGTTCCTGATTTTACATTAAAAAAGGATATCACAAATGATTATACAAGGACTGAAGACTGAAGGGTTTGGAAAAGTGATCTAAGATTTTCAGCGAATTTAAAAATCCATGAAATCCTAAAACAGATAGCACATAGACAGAACTATGCATGTGCTCATCTGGAAAATGCAATCTATTATTATCTTTATTATTGTCCCTACATGCCTGCTTTTCAATCCTATTTGCAAAGTATTACAAGTGAAATGTTTTAACACATTACAAGTTTAGTTTGGGTGTTTAACTCATTAGTGACAAAAATTTGTGACAAAAAAACTGTTTCCTGTTGAAAAAGAGAAAAATTTCTAGTTAAATGGAATGTAAATGTGATTCAGTCTTAAAAACACGTGGGTTTTTTCACGTCAGTCCTGTCTAAAAGTGGTGATTCCCCATTCTGTCTCTCAGTCTCTTTTGTGTCTCACGAGGGGAACGCACAGAAGCACTTGTCAGCACTGATATATCAAATATGGTTCTGCTCAAACGTCTCATGTTCTTTTTTATTTTTTATGAACTCATTGTTGATTTGGATGCGATAGTTTGCCCAAAAGGTAAAGTATGATTTTCTTTTACTACACTGTGGTTTTCTTCTTAAATCTGTAAAATACTATCTTTTTTGTCATGTGCTTATTTGTCAAACCCTCAGATGTCATCTGTAATGAGTTGAAGAGTAACCCTGTGATTAAGTACATTGTGTCTTTTGATACTGTGAAATAAATCAAGGTCAAAGAGCAACTCGCCAAAATCGTTGTGAAGCCTGTCCTGAGGGATATTACCAGCCTGAAGCAACTGCTTCCCTACATTGTAAACCATGTACAACATGTGAAGAAAGTAAGTGTTGAAGTTCTGTTTTAAAAAAAAAAAAGAAAAAGAGACACAATTCATGTTGTTCATGTATTGAGTATTGATGTATTGGTGAGTGTTTCACACACCCGGTAAGAGGATCACTAATAAATCTGTTCATAGAGCCAAAACTTTGCATCAAAGTTACATCGAAAAAGCTGAAGTGAGCTACTTTTTTCTGTGTCAACTTCAGTTTCCACATGAAGTGGCTGCCATCTGCATTTCATAAATAGATTCTTTTTTTTTATTGTTGTAGATCGGGGGAGTTTTGCTAAAGAGAGGTGCACAAAAGAGACAGACACAATATGTGAGTGCCGTGGAGGTTTTGTTTCCTGGGGAAGTGATTCTTCCACTTGCAAATGTGACATAGGCTTTGGACTAACAAGGGGAGGTAGGTAGAAGGACCACACAATATTGCATGCAATATGACACAGATATTGTCTTTTTAACGATTGACTCTTTTTACCTTGTCAGTTGACTTGTCGTGTTCAGAATGTAAAGATGGATATTTCAACAATATGATCAACTCGCCCTGTCGAAAATGGAAAGAGTATGTCCTCTATATTCCAGTGTTTTTAAATATCATTTTAAAATACTCTGTACCTGCATGATACATCAAATGTAATCTCAACAATATCTGAAACACTTTCCTGTTGTTTATCGCGTTATCTTTTATCCTTCATCCCAGATGTAAATCAGGAGTGAACATTACCGGAACCAAGACCACAGATGTCATCTGTAATAAGTTGAAGAATAACCCTGATATCACTACAACCTCCATCACACGCGCAACATCCCACCGTCCACATGAGGACACACAAGCTCAGAACATACATACTACCACCACCACCACTACTACAGCTCCTCCAGGACACACAATCACCACAAAGAAAAGCAGAGAAGCACCGCCGTCTCCCCCTTCAAACACAGGCAACCACAAAGGTAATACTTATGTTGCCACTGTTTTATGACATAACCTTTGCTTAAAAAATAATGTACTGTAATTGGCAGCTTCTTTGTCCTGTTCAGGAATGATCCTCCTCATAATTGGAGTTGTTGGACTGCTCGTTCTGACCGCTGTGACCTGCAAGCTGCACATCACTCCCTGTGAGCAGAGAAAACCAGTGGTACAAAGTATGTTGCTGGATTAAAAGTAAACTGATTCTGCATTTGAAGGAATAGTACGACACTTGGGAAATACACTGTATTCGGTTTCTCACTGAGAGTTAGATGAGGAGAACATACCAATCTCACGTTTGTATGCTTAATATGAAGCTACACTTAGCACAAAGACTGGAAACAGGGGGAAACAGTTAGTCTGACTGTGCCCAAAGGTTAAAAAAAAAAAATCGATCTACTATACCAGCATTTCTAACTCAAATGTTATATGTTGTTTATTTAATTCATGTAAAAGCTGAAGTGTAAAAATGACATGTTGCATTATTATAGAGGGTTAGATGTCAGACTATGTCCTGGCCAGGTGCAGTAACTTCTTGGGGTGTGGTCATCACTGTGAGATTCCCAGGACTCCAGGAAGTTGCTGCTCTAGGCCAAGTAATGATGCATGTTATAAACATGTTACACGTTTATACTTCAGTTTTTGTACAGATTGAACAAATAAGACATATTGTTAATTTGTGAGCTTTACAGGTGCTGGTATGCACATTTTGTTACCTTTGGGCAGAGACAGGCTAGCGGTTTACCTCAATGCCAGTCTCAGTGCTAAGCTAAAGCAACCAGTTGCTAGCTGTAGCTTCGAATATTTCCTGAATGTTAAAGTCTGTACACAGGCTAAGGTAACAGGTTTTATTCTTTAGTGAAAACCAATAGTTTCTGTCTATCAGTGTTTTTCACTGTGGATTTACAGTGTGTCGTAAATATGAACCTTTTTATCAATTGTGCTTTATTGTTTGCTTTCAGCAAAAGACTCATTGTGCCGGAGGCCAGTTGAGGAGAGCGGCGATGGCAGTCTGTCCTCTCTCAAACTGAATCCAGAACCTTGAGGTTTGCTTTGTGCTTTGCTTTGCTTGACATGGACGTGTCAACTATTACTGTGAATTTTAAGATTTGATATTCATCATATGGATAATGTCACTTACATATATACACTGATATTGTTGGTTTTATCCTAGAAATACTTCTGAAAAATCATTCACTGTATCGTATCTGTATTGTATTAGCTGCGTTCACATTCTGGTATTCTGGCATTCTGTATTCACAATGTGGTCAATATTTGACTTTATTCTATTGTAGTATCAGGTGAATTATCTGAAAGGTTTGTATGTATCATACCTCACTATCTGTCATTAGACTGTAAATCCATTTAAAGTTAAGTAGTAAAACATAGCTTTTACTGCTTAAGCTGTTGCCTTGTCTGCCTTCTTCAGTAACCTAATTTTACTCAGAATACTTAACTTCCTGTTTAACCTTAATATTTATTACAAATTTGGATATCCAGACTTTTGTATAATGAATTATATATGTGTGTATATATATATATATATATATATATATATATATACACATATATGCTATATTGCTGCTTTTTTAAAGCCCTCTGACCTTGTATAATGTGATATGGTTTAATGGGACAAGTCTCTGAGAGATATACAATGTGAACAGTATTGTAGTAAAGGTTGTAACAATCAGTACCACTGATCCAAACTGTTTATTTTTGTCTCTGTTTTTATCATGTTTGTTTTTTTCAGTTGTGTTCCACTGACAGATCTGTTAAGCTGAAAATAGTAATGGTAAAAACAACAACATACTTTCAGTAGTATGTGGGGTTGGGGGAGTTCCCTTGTGGAGTTAAATGTGCCTCTTTTTCCCACTGAGAAGTCCTTCCTCTCATGTCTTCATTTCAACCGTTGGAAAGATTCATGTTGTAAATGTGAAGACTTTCATGTTCTTTATATCTCACTGGAGACTTTCCCCAGATTAGTACAATCAGAGGAGTTATGAAAGACTGCCCTCATTATTTTTCATTCATTTCTGTTTTGCTGAGAAATCAGATACACCTCCCTTAAAATCATAGGTGCTTGGCTTGTACCTGGCTTGCTCTATGTGACTCATAGGATGGAAAAAGCTGCAGTTTGGTTTTAAACTTGACCTTTATTCTATTAACAGCTGTTGTGTTGGAATACTTAAAGGAGCCTAATCTTACTTAAGTGAAAACACAGAGGTATTGACAGTGAAATGTATTTAAAACATCAGGAATAAAAATGCTCATTCTGCAGAAATATTATTATTATTATTATTATTATTATTATTATTATTATTATTATCATCATCATCATCATCATCATCATCATCATCATCATCACCATCATAATAACCATCATCATCATCATTAATCTTTGCTGGTAACATCTCTTAGACATCTGAAATGCCATATGGTTGGGAACCATTGATTTAATCACAGTGTGATGTATTTTATTATAGTCTACTTATGTGTAATTGTTATTCTTGCTCATGTTTTATTCTTACTTACAGTATGTCTTGTATTTTATTTTATTATTCATTTTTGTAAGTTCATCATCTCTTGTTTTTAAGGCAAAATCTCAATCTGCATGTACCTACTAACTAAATCTGAAAATTGCACCTGAGTACAGTACTTAAAAGTAAAAGTACTTTATTTTCTATCACTGTTAAAAACTAAAACTTAGAAACTAACTGTAATTAAATAATTGATGTCTCACTTGTATTGTACAGCATGTTCATGCCAATGTTTTTTGTTCTCTGTTTTCAAAGTGCACCATGTTGCCCTGAGAGTGCCTGAATAAAGATTTTCTAAATAAACTTGGATTTTTGTACAAGTAAGCTAACTACAAGCATTTGTTTCAGAGTATTCAAATACACTGGAAATGGCTCGTGCAAATGCTTTCAGTAAATGCCTGTGAAAAAGGAAGTCAGTGTGTGGTTTCAAAGAAATACAGTGCGTGCATGAAGTAAACCCTTTCTATGTAGCTGCCTTCTGAAGTAGGCTACTGCAACTTTACTCATTGAACAACAAGTGTTGGGGATGCTACTTTCAAAGCATAGCTTTGTAAGCTACCAATTACTTCACACCGGAAGAAGTTGAACTACAGCAAAGCTGCCCAAGGGAGAAATCTGGTTTAGTTAACTAAAACTAATTCAAACTACTTTGTAAAAAACAGGATGAAATTGACAATGTACATGTGATATGAAATTGGACCAAAATATAGTATAAAAAAAAAAAAAAAAAAAGTTTGAAGCAAGCAAAAAATGCCACTTCATTGAAATTATTGCAAAAAGTGTATACTTTACATGTTACAACATGACCAAAAAAGTAAAAGACCCCACTATTCACAGGGAAGTGCTAAGAATGTCAGCTTTGGCTTTAGCTTTAGCTTTATATACAATAACAGGTTAAGTTTGGCCATGGTGATTCTTCCTCAGGCTGAGATTCAGGAGGTTTATCCATGATGACGTTGTAGCTGTGTGACTATTGAGCAACCCCCGTCCTTGGCTTTTGCACATGCTCTACATAAAGGTCACGTGTGTGGTGTGGACCGACAAATGCATTGCCTGAGTATATCTTAACAGTAGGATGAAATAGTTATTGCGAAATGTGGTTCAACTACGAGTTTATTTGCATGTATTCAATAATCCCCAACACTGCCGAAAATAAATAGCATGCATTCTTCCCGTATCATCAGTGATATGGTGCTATTTAATTCCATAAAGGTTATTATAGCTTATAGCTTGATTTAATTTTGTTATAGTCACTTTAAGCAACAGTTGTGTTTGTAATTGACATTGTATTCAATTTGATAATAGTCTCTTTATGTTGATCACTGTCAAATAAGCTACATTCAATTTACTTAGATTAGAGCACTGCGCTCATTTAGCTTTGCACTCCTGTTACAGACTGTCGCATGATTGACAGAAAGTATCAGAATTGATGCAGTAGAATCATTTATGATATTCAGTGCATTCTTCTTTGCCTTTGCATTACCCACAATGCAACGTGACTGCCAACAGTTCAATCTGAGATTTGGTTGTGTTATGTTAGTGGTTGCTAATGTAGCCTTGAGCTACTAGCCTCAAGCAGAGATGAAGAGCAGGCTACAGAGGTCTGGTAAGTTCACTGCTTTCTAACGCCACACCTCCAGATTTATTTCTTTTGAGACTTGTAGTATGGAGCCTGATGTATAAGGTGGAGTGCTCCAGTGGCCTAGAGAGCTCAACACACTGCAGCTTCTGAAAACACATGCACATCGACAAAACACAAGCAAATTAAGGAAACATCTTCATCAATTTGATGACACGTGCTGCAAACACAACCAAATAGATAAATGAAAATGAACATGTGTTGTCAAATTGATGACAATGCTTTCTTCATTTGCTTGTGTTTTGCATGTATTCATAAGTTGCAGTGCGTTGAGCTCTCTCAGCCACCATAGAGTTCCCCTTTTGGACAAAAAATCAGAAGGCCGTTTTGTCAGCACTGTATTTTCCATGTTGGTTCAGTGATTGTCTGATTTAAAAGAAGAGACAGATCTTTAGTGTTTGGGCGATGTCCTCTATATTCTGTGTCATCAAATGTCATAACCTTCAGTAAGCATAATGTTGAGGGCAGTGACAGCACATGTTTTTTCCACCCACCGTCACCACAAGGCCCACAGTGCAGCTTTAAAGGGAAATCCAACTTTGTATACAGTGTCTATATCATGTCTGTTGTGGCTCTACAGTGACTACTCTTGAGAACTTGACGTATGTGCGTCTATGAAGAGGTCACATCCTGCCAGAGGTTTCATATGCATGTGATTGTGACTGTGCGTGAGTGACAGAGAGGGAGGTAAATGGTGGTACAGTCATATGCAGTGTGGTCGTGATGGGTGTGAATCCAACTGGGGGATACCACTAATCCTTTTTCCAAAACACATGATTTGATGTTACAATGCTCTGTGCTATATAATCTGAGTTCTCACATATTTCTACAGAATAAAGTGTTTCTACAAGTAGAGCTGTAACCAATTATTTTTTTAAACATATTTTTTATTATAGATTAGTCTGTTGCTTCAAAGGAGTGTCCCTTATCCCTCAGGTGTAAGTACGTTGTAAACTGTTGAGTCTAGGCCTGGACTGTTAGCACTCCTGTGTTGAGCCATATGTTTGTGTGCTAGTGGTTGTTTGGTTTCACTGATGTATAGGTCTGTACGTTCATCACTGCATTTGAATGCATACACTAGTTTGCTGGGTGTGCAATCTCTTGGATGGACCAGTTTTTCACAGGGATGGGGTGCTTGTTGTAGACGCTCTTGAATTTCTCAGATACTCCAGACACTTATGGGATGACAATGTTGTTGCATTTTCTTCTTTTCTTCACCACCCACGCTGTCCGTGTTCTTCCAGGATCTTGTGGCTGATTTCACAAAGGTCCAGTTAGAGAATCCACAAATTTGAAGAGCCTCCTTCAGGTGCTTGTGTGTCTTCTCTTGGGCCAGGACACATGTTCGCACATTATCAGCTTGGTGTTGCAGGGCTCTGATAACTCCCAGTTTGTGTTACAGTGGGTGGTGAGTCAAAGAGAATCTGGTGGTCTGGTACTGGTCAGAATTGTTGGTAATTTGTGTAAAATGACTAACCTTTGACAAGAGTTTTGACTAAGCTGATTATTTTAGCACTTAGTAGTGTGTTTTAGCATTTACCAGGAAACCCCCCTGCAATGCCACACACACACACACACACACACACACACACACACACACACACACACACACACACACACACCAAATGTCAACAACTACATAAAGTAAGTTCACAGCATTATTTCTTAACATATCATCAGGACGTCCTTTGTTCCCACTGCCATTAGGCTGTATAACACCTCAGCCAAAGCTTAACTATATAAATGGATAAGCTACTGGGCAATTTGAAAAATATTTTATCTTTATCATGCATTTCTAACTGCGTACTCCTGCATCATAAATTTCATAGTGATCCCTGATGAAGGTGTAAACCAACACATTGGGCTTTGATTCAACATAATGCTGTCTGAATAAAGGAAAAGAAAAAAGCAAGTCTGTGCGTGGGCCTCATCCTTCTGCTGTAACACCTGTGTACTAAACACTACACAATGCAGCAAAAGAAAAAAAAAAGCCCGGTGCAACCTTGACCACATTTTACAAAGGTTGCATGACTGAAACCTACAGCTTTCAGTAAGCCGGGGGCAAAAAAATAAAACTTGGAGTCCAGGGCTGACATAGTCACAGCAGATGACTGTTTAAGAATGACCACAAATTATTTCATGTTTTCTTTGTCATCTCTTAGGCCTTATTCCCACTAGTGATCTTAACTCAGTGGTTTTGGGGATGCTGCTGAACATTTGGGGAAAACTTTTGTTTCTTTAAACGTGTCCACACACTGTAGGCTATGGGCTTTCCAGGACACAGACTGAGTCATATTCAGATCTGCTAGCTATTCAGTGATGACTAGCTATCACTCAAGATGTTTATTTTTACTACTACTAAATCATCTTTTGGTAGATTAATTACCCAGGTGTTTCTTTAGCTAAGACCAAGTAGAGACAAAGTTTTAAAAGGATCCAGGTGTTTTACCAACTTAGATATGGATCCCATGTGAAACCCATGATCGAAACCCAACCAACTCTTACTGCTTCCTCAGCCCTACACTCTACATGGCTTCCTCCTGTCAGGCTTCATAAACATATACAATAATTAGCATTCAACTTATTTTCTATCTTATAGAGAAAATTGAAAACTAACTGCTTATGATGATCAAACATCAGGGTCCCCTCCTGAAGACCAGCTCAACAGTCCTGCTTTAAATGACTAAAATGAAAATGTAACAATAAACAAAAGGGACACAAGGGTCATCTAATAAATTCATACTGGTACAAAGAAGAAAGAAGAAATTAGAAGAAATCTAATTAAACCAGTTTTATTACTAATTTTATACTGTTGTCAAATTGATTTATACTTACAGCTGCTGGTGGTCTTTCACTTCCTCCCAACCTCTGTAAATGTCTCACAGTGTCTCTCAGCTTACTAACCACACTCACGCATTACACTGACGTCAGCAAGCAACCAAGATAAAACCCTGCAGGCACGAACAAAGCACTGGTCATAATGTTTCCGTTGAAGTGTTTGCTGGTAGCTCTATACACCCTGGGTACTTGGGCTACAGGATATGCTAAAGACTGTGGTGATCAACAGATGTACACTGGAGAAAGATGCTGTGACATGTGTCCCCCAGGTAAAATATCTGATAGAATAATTAACCTTTAAAATGATAAGATAAAATGTGTTTTATACAAATCTGTTGAGATGTTTGATCTAAGTATTAGACCATGTGTTTATAATAGAAGCTATGAGGTTCCATTCAAGGTAACAAGTGTGAATATTATCCATATTCTTGAGGGTGACTGCATTTATTTCTTGTTTTGAAGGTCAATATAGGAAGGAGTTCTGTACCGAGCACAAGAAAACTCTCTGTAGCCCATGTAATGAGGGCGACTTCTCGAATCAATACACATTCTTTGACAGATGTGAGAAATGCCAGACATGCCCATATGGTAAGACTGAAAATACTGATAAGAGGTTTGATTTAAATAGAAAAACAATAACCCTGCTCTCAGGACCTCCAGTAAAACACTTGCCACTGATGTTGACAATGCATTTAACACGGGATAAAAGACAGAAGATTGTTAACGCCTGTAAGTTCTGTTGATTTAATTCTCGTCTTCCATAGAGTATGCAGAAAAATGTACGCCGACCAGAGATGCAAAATGTTCATGTCCGCCTGGTTTCCTGTGCTCCAACAATGACTGTTCAGCTTGTGAGGAAAACAAATTTGTCACAGGGGAGAAACTGAACACGACAGGTGAGACTGGACACATTTTGAACTAAAATGAATAAGTTGTTATAACAGCTAGTTAGTTTCAAAGATATGGGCAGGAACAAATCTTGTTTCACTATGTTTGTGATTGTGGGTGTGACATCATGGGATGTCAAAGTGCACAACTGGAGATGAAATGAAGGTATGACAAAGCCACATCTGTATGTTAGAAAACACCCACAACCCCCCTCCAGTTCACAACAGCTGCTCATAATGATATCAAAAGAGCTTAGCAAAAGGTTTGCTAAACTTTTGAAGTTTTGAGAAATGCAAGGAGTGCTGACGCAGCAATATGAACACAGTTCTTTGAGTTAAACCTTAATGTCGGCTCACAATGACGATGCAACAATACTGATGCAAGGAGGGTATCGTATTAACCATGTTCGCTGTCTTAGTTTACTGACATTTGCTAATTAGCTCTAAACATAAAGTACAGTGGAGGCCAATGGGAATGTCATTAGTTTAGCAGGAATTTGGTCATGAATCAAAGCATTGGACAACTTTACATTTTGACCTGATGATCTATCTATATATCTTTGCAGACATTTCTGTGGATGGAAAGTTGACAAAGCACCCTGAATGTCCTGATAATGCCTATTTTGATGCGAAAGAGAAAAGCTGCAAGCCATGGACACAGTAAGACCCTTTCAAAAGAGTTCTACTACAATAATAATTCTCCATAAAGCACCAAATTACACCAAATAAACATAACTGTTTCTGGCCAACAGGTGCAGTGCGTTTGGACTTGCTGAACTGTTTCCAGGAAACAGAACCCACAACTCAATTTGTGGTGTACATGGTATGTAGAAGATGGAACATGGCTCCAGCAGCTCTCAGCACAAGACTTTTGTTATGCTTTACACCAGTACTCAATGACAATATAGTTGAATTGAACTAACATGACTGTGACATTGATGTTTCAGCAGCAATGCACAGCAATGGTGGGGACGCCATTCATGTGATTCTTGGCGTCAGCTTTGTTTTGATCTCTCTCAGCCTCCTTGTGTTTCTGTCTACCGCCTGTATTAAGAACCAAGCAAGTGAGTAAGCTTTAATGGAAACTATGTAAATATGTCAGCTGAAAATGTCAACACCTGTATATTTCATTGAATAAAACACAGGCATAAAGCTACTACTTATATTAATCCATTACTCATCAACATATTTTCACGAAAATACAAACATTTTTAAAAGAAGCAGATTTGTGAAGGACGATAAACTTCTTTTTCACATGTACAGCTTGCCTCACCCACTTTGGAAGTTTTCATATTTTATCATTTTACAACACTGAATCAAAGTGGTTTAATATTGCTTTTTGGACACTGATCAATATAAGAATAAACATGTTTATACCATACCAAAACAGACCCCAAAGTGGTCCAAATGAATCATAAAAACAAATATAAAACACTTATTTCGTATTTTCTTGCTTCACTGTTAAAATACACATCTAAATCATCACTGCTGCAGCCAACTGATTTTAGGAGTCATATAATTTGTTATGGGGATTGCTTGTTTGAAGTCAATGGTCAATGCACCTGTATCTGGAAGATCCAACTTTGGGTGAGTCAGCATCATGGTTAAACATACAGCACACAGAAAAACTACAAGCAGCTCTGCAAAAATGTGGTTGAAGACCACAAGTCAGGCATCATACGTATGAGAAAATGTAAGTATGAGGATAATTCTGAGAAAATAACAAGTTACCGAGCTTCCCTTGGAGTGTAAGTAAATTAGACGTTGAAAAAAATTCTGAGGCCGTCTTCAAAAAAGGTGGGGGAGGCCACCAAGAGACAGTTGACAAGTCTGAAGCGTTGTACATCTGGACACCGCAAATTTCCCCTGTTCGTCTTTGCAAAACTGCTCAAACTCTGTCAGGTTGCATGGGGTTGTCAGTAAACAGCCTTTTTAAACACAAATTCTCTGAGATCTGGACCGACTGTTTTCTTTTGGATACTAAAGGATCTTTTTTCCGTTGATTCATGTCAGAAATGTCACATTCAATCTACTTATACTACTTTTAACTTTAAGACATTAAAACATGGACTTCCTAGAGTGATGAATACTTTTCATAGGCACTATATTTTACAGTAGAGTATGTACCCATGCGTCCAAAAATTGTTATGCTTTCTGATGCAAGAAGATGCTGTTCGGCACAGCTGTTGTAAGTAAGATCATTTTGTGATGAGCAAATCAGAGAGTATGGGTTGTTCATTATTGCCTAGAGCCACCCAATGCTAAAAACAATAACAATAATACCTACATCAATACCTACACCAAAGATTTGCACAAAATAAACACACTTACACTTTATTTATATGGTTAAAAATAAGTTGAACAGTCTAGATGAAATGGGGAAATCACAGACCAAAACTGAGAACACGGTGTGTGGTTTTAAGACGTGTGACATGTCTGCAGTGGGCACGTAATGATAAAGTGGTATTCTGTTACTGATTTCGAAACATTTTGTTTGTCTCTTTTCTCTCTACTTCAGATAATAATCCCAATTTGGCGGTGCCTACCAACACTGATGACTTTCACCTGTCAAAGGAGGAGAGTGGACTGCAGATCATCATTCAAGATGAAAGCAAGGACAGCAAAAGTTTTGGCGAACTGTATATGGGAAAAGTCGTCCATCTTTGATGAAAAAAACCTAAGATGACATGACCTGTCAGATTAGCTGCATCCTAAAAAGTGTATGTGATGGTACAATACAGAATCAGAACACTCCGTAAACAGTGAAACCTGTAAAAGGTAGAGGTGCAGGCTTCTGAGTGAAAGGTCCCAGCTTCGATCTCCGGACTGACAGGATAGATCTGGACAGGAAGGTGAAAGACCAGCATGTGTTCCCCTCCCATTACCTCTTCTCAGTGTCCCTTGGGCAAGACAAAAAAAGAATAAAACATGCACTTATACGTGCACTTAACTTCTCAAACCCTTACTTAGGAAAATCCCAAAACAAAATTCTCATTGAAAAACATAAAATATTATAATATAATACAACAGCTTGCTGTAATAGGTGTGTCATGTCAGTGTCTTTTAGTGCTCACATATGAAGTATGAAATTAGAAAGGTCTGAGTATCATTACAAACTTTTGTAATAAATTATATATTCTTCCTTTTTAATCTTCATCTGAAATGCGGATCAAAAACAGTATTTCCCTCTTTAATGTAGTGGAGTAGAATTAAGTATATGAGTTACATTAACAGGATGTAAAAGAACCTCCACCCTTGCTATAATGAGCACTGTGCAGATTTTCAGGAGTAAAATAGGTTGTACTGAAACATTGCATTTACAGATTTTCATCAATAGCTCCATAGGTAGAAGAAATGCAGTCCTCATCAGGGTCGCAGGGGAAGTGGCTGTGCTTTTTTGGGGGGCGCTGTCGGGCTAATGTTGGCTGACTGATCATATGACAGCTGCCTGCGTCCCACTTCCCTTCCCCGCTGGAAAACGCCACATCTGACTGGGAGGGAGACACAGACACAAGCGCAGGGGAGTGTGAACACCGACCTCAAGATGCTGGCGCTGATAAACCGGCTTTTGGACTGGTTCAGGTCTCTGTTCTGGAAGGAGGAGATGGAGCTGACGCTGGTCGGCCTCCAGTACTCGGGAAAAACAACATTTGTAAACGTGATCGCTGTAAGTCTTCAGCTGCTGCTAGCCACCTTGCTAGGGGTAGTGCTAATAGCCTCACCGCTAATGATGGGATAATCGCCAAGTTTTGGTTTGTGCTGACTTACTCTGGTCTGGGTTGTGGGTCCAAACACTCGTGTAACGTTACTCAGCAGCGTCTGCACAAACACTGAAGCTGAACCGGTGTCACCAAGTCACCTGAGCTAACTGGTTTGCAGCTTCGTCGGCTAGTAGGTGACTGTGTTGTGGTTGTTTAGCATGCTAAACCCAAATGCAGCACACACACACACACACACACACACACACACACACACACACACACATACACATGTCTGCTTTGTGGTGATCTGCATGTTGTCGCCTCCAAACTGTCAGCTGTGGTTTCTCAGCCACCAGGGAGATCACCTAAAAGCATGCTGACCATTACTATTAGCAGCTGCCCGGGGTGTAGCCAAACAGGATGGATGTTAACATTTCTACACAGTGTGTCACCTTTGTACAGATCTCCTGGTGTAGTATCTGAAGTTCTGTATGTTATGTTATGTGAATTTATGGATTTGGGATGTTTAGCTAGGAGTCCCCTGGTCAAAAAGATGTAATGGCCTTAGCCAGAAGGCTCTAGGGCAAAAAGATTTAGGGGTCGTGTCTAGGGGGTTTCTAGGTCAAAAGGTCTAGGTGTGGATGAGAGATTGAAGACTCACTCATCTTATGTGAGGGAGCCCTTTTTCTGTAAGTTAGGAACCATATGTTTTACCTTAGGTTCACGAAAACAACCAGCCTATATAGACGGGGAGTTAGAGCAGTTATTCAGAGGAGATTCATATTGGCTTCGACTCCTCTCTCAGGCAATCTCGAGTGCTTGATTTGATGCTGGGCTTCTTTGTAATAAACCTCTTTATATATACAAGTAAGACGGTGTCAGTGGAGTTTTCTTCATCATCATCACATCATCGCTATTTAAGAGACAACACTGGCACAAACGGAGACTGACCATCGCTGCAAAACAATTATGAATATATATATTTTTTTATAACTGTAGCAGTAGACTGAGTAGAGCTAGTCGGTTTATTGTTAAAGTTGTGCCTCTCTTCTTGACATGTTTAGAAAATTGTGTGTCCCAGTTACTGCTGGTGTTGATGTGGGGATGCAGGTAGCCAGTGGCATTAAAAAAGTGACTGTTGTAACAGTTTCTAAACATTGGTCTTTGTTCTTTCTTAAGTTGTCACCATGTGAAATGAATGTGAACTGCAGCTGCTTTACATGCTGATGGTGATAAATGTATCTAATTCCTGTTACTGAGGCTAAAGATCGTCTTTGTTTTTTTTTGTTTTTTTTTGGTGTGTGTGTGTTTGAGGTCATTTCTCTTATGCAACTTTGCAGGGATTACTCAAAACTGCTGTTTCTGGTGAAGCAATTGTCTTGGCTAATGACTGCACAGTCGTGAGGTGGTGAGCAGAATTTTGTGAGAAAACCTTTCTTTGGTTACTGGAGTCATTACCAGTTTGTGGTAATGACTCCAGTGGTGACGCACATGTTTTTTTTTTTTTTTTTTTTTTTTTTTTTTTTACTCCATCAGCTCCATCTCCAACCAATCAAATGATCTTTACTGGTTGTAGATTCAGTCTGAACTTGGTGCAGAAATATTCTCTTCTACACTCGGTGTGCTTCAGAACAGTGGGGAATAATGTACATTTACAATACTTAACATTTCATGCAGGTTATGAATTCACAAATCCTAATATTGATGAGCGTTGTTAAACCTTTCCTCTGCCAGACTCTTGTTTAATCTGTGTTATTGATGATCTGTACACCTTTTGTGATTGTTTTCGAGTGTGTTTAGGAATCTTTATTTAAAAAAAAAAAAAGCATTTTCATTTGGAACGACAGGAACTCATGTTTATTTTAATACCATTGGCAACATATTTCTGCTGAAGCTAAAACAATTAATCAATTAGTCAAATAAAAATGTGATGATATGATAATATTAAAATGCCAAACATTTTAATATTGGTTTTAATCATTGGTTCTAGCTTCTTGTTTCTGTGGATCTTGTGCTTGTCTGTGTTTTATATCATTGTAAACCGAATATCTTTATTTTTAGGACTGACAAACAGAACACATCATCTGACGATGCCATTTGTGCTTTAGGACATTTTTACAGGCTATTTAACTCTTTTTAGATGTTTCATATATTTAACGATTGGTCAAGAAAATAATCAGCAGATTAACTGAAAATAATTGTTAGTTGTGGCTCTAATCTAATCCGATAAAGTGACAAATAAAAAAATTGTGTACTTTTTTACCAAGCAGCATCCATTACTACCAATGTTCATCTTAGCCAACAGCACTGCAGAAGGCAAGTCACCAGCTCAGATTTAATTTGCATTTAAGTTTAAAAGAAGATGACATCTTCACAGAAAATCCCACAGTTTCTCAGAGTGAATGTCAGTGCCCCCTGAGCATCTGATAAAGAGGCGGGTGTCTGAGGAGGAAATTGGGTTTGGGGTTGGAACATATCTCTGCTCCTTCCTTCAAGCTATATGCCCTGCTAGAGTGACAAGAGTTTAGAGTGTGTGAATGGTTGTAGTGGGGCTGGTTCCTCCTTCCTCAGTCATAAGACCGCTGCACTCATATCCACTTAGCTTCATCAGGTGACTCCAGCCAGTCATGTGCTGTGAAATGTGTGTACAGCAGACTGTGCGTACAGGTTTACAAAGGAGGGCAGGGAGAGGGAATATAAACAGCTTGTGAGTCTTGAGGTTAAAGGGGAATGCCACAGATTGTTCATGTTAAAGTGGATTTTTTTGTCTTCCCACTTCAGTCCGCAGTAATGAACAGTCACAAAAGCCAGAGCATATGAAGACACAGTATTTTATCACTGGCCTTGTTTGTCACTTTTAGTGTAAAATTATTTGTTCTGTGTTTGTTTACATTTTTGGCTTTTCACAAATGCCGGTCCCTGCCTTTTCACAGGTTCGAACATAGTTATACATAAACTGGATTATATGACTCTAAATCATGTACCATGATTATTATATTGTCTATGATCCCTTCTTCTTCTGCAATAAAGGTCTTGTTTAAATGCTTTTATGCTTTTATAATGGCTTATAAACGATTTAAAAACAAACCCTAAACCTTAGATCTGGTTTTAATGATAGCGAGTTTTGTATTTTAAGATAATAGTGACTCCATCATGTCTTTTTTGAGCTGATGAGGATGATTATTATTATTGTTATTTTAACTAACTCATTTTTGGAGATCATTTAAATCATTAAATGCTTTAAATGTGTGTGCGTGTGAGAAGTGACTTACAGTTTTGTAAGGAAATGACTTTTGTTTATGTCTTTCTCTTCAGTCTGGGCATTTCAGTGAAGACATGATCCCTACCGTTGGGTTCAACATGAGGAAGGTCACCAAAGGAAATGTCACCATCAAGGTTCAGTTTAAATTTTTATGCTGTTATCAAAACAATTAAATGAAATGTTAATTAAATGCCACCAGCGGACTGGTTTTACAAGAAGGTGATAATTACGTTGTTAAGGACATTTGGAAACAGGGCTATCGTGCTGATGTGCCCTTAATTCTGTAGATCTGGGATATAGGAGGGCAGCCAAGGTTCAGGAGCATGTGGGAGCGGTACTGTCGGGGAGTTAATGCGATTGTGTGAGTATCCGAGGTCTGGCTTTCAGATAAATAAATGAAAGAGATTTTAAATGACAGAAACAAGATGTTGGTGTTTAGCTGCGTACCCTGTAAATATATGTGAAACTCATTTTACTCTCTGTTTCAATTTTGCTTGTTTTTAGGTACATGGTTGATGCAGCAGATCGAGAAAAGGTGGAGGCATCTAGAAATGAGCTTCATAATTTATTAGACAAACCTCAGTTGCAAGGAATTCCTGTAAGTGTTTCCTTGAAACCACTTTAAAGTTTTGCGTGATTTCTGCACCAGTCATGCAAAACTGTGCGTGGGTTCTGTCAGCGTTTTCTTGCTGCAGTTGCAGATTTCAGTTATCATCTGTTTTTTTAGGTTCTGGTACTCGGCAACAAAAGGGATCTTCCCAGTGCTCTAGATGAAAAACAGCTCATTGAGAAAATGTAAGTGTGAAAACTGGTGCAAAGTCCTTAACATATTTAATTTGATTACAACTGAATGTCAGTTTCTGTCATTTTTTATGCACGATAATGCACCGTAGATTCTTTCTGTCATGAAAATGGTCTTGTTTGCTTACAGTTTTGCTGGAAAATATTGTATTTAATATTATTTTTAAATCTGTCTGGTTTATACATATTTCAACTTTGTACTTATATCTGGTTTTGTTTTTTTTAATCCCACATCGGTTGAACTACTTCTATACTAATAAAATAATCAGAACCATTTCCTCTTTCATGTCTTTGCTGTTAAAACTGCAGCTGTGTTAAGTTGTACTTTACTGTGAGGATCTGGCTCCTTCTGCTGTCGAGTTAGGAACATGTGCTGAGAATTGTGTTCAACTGCGTTCAGTAATAATAAGATTACTAAATAATAAATATTATTTGTTATATTACTTATTATATATTATGATATTAATTATTGTTTATGTATAACAAATCAATAATGAAATAGATGATCAGTCCCGATGCATACTTGTCACATTTTTTCATGCATCTTTTTCCCTTCACAGGAATCTGGCAGCTATTCAGGACAGAGAGATATGCTGCTATTCAATTTCCTGCAAAGAGAAAGACAACATTGGTAAGTTGAAATGAATTACTGCAGGATTATTTCCACTGGGAACAGGGTGGCGCGTCCTCCTCATTATTCAAAATCATATTTTTGAAATTCATTTATAGTTTAAATGTATTTTTTATAGTTTCAGTTTAATTACCTTCATTCATTACCATGCGCTCAAAACAATAAGCTTATCAAGCAGCAGTGAGTGGTTTACAGAATTTTTGCCCTGGGTTTTGCCTCTCAGGCTGCATATAGTCCCGACCTGTATGTACTGCTGGCAGTACATGGGACTTAATCTATATTTATATGCCTTATATTCTCCTGAAAAGATGCTACAATTGAACATTAATCAAGAATGAAGCAGCAGAAGAAGCATATCTTAACACATTACTGCCACCTGTTGATCATTGCTGTGATACCATTGGTGGGACTGTGTAACTCGCAGCTCCAACAGCTCCATAGCAATACTGGAGGTCTAAAAGTCCATAGGAAAGCTTAAGGAAACTAAACATGATATTGATTTACACAGGATTGATTTAGATTGAGTCATTTGTTTTTTCATTTTACAATTGTTCTTAATTTGGTTTTGTTGTGGCACCTTTTTATGTCACCTTTTTACTTCAGACACCACACTTCCACTCTTGAGTTAACTAAGAGAGGGGTAATCATTACAACAAGCACTAAATATTTTTAGTAGCAGTAGTATTAGTATTACAGTAACTTAATGAACTTCTGTGCAGCTAAAACTGGATCAATGTGCCAATATTGTGTGTTGCTATCGAGTAAAAAAAAATGTCAGAATCATGAACTGCTTTTCAGACTGACGCGGCATGTTTTTTTGATTTCAGATATCACGCTTCAGTGGCTGATCCAGCACTCAAAATCCCGGAGGAGCTGAAAATGCAGGCGCTGTTTGCCAGCTGTGTTTGCCATGTTACTGTCATGCCACACCTTCATCACTCTGCGATGATGTACAGTTGTATCTTCAGCTCACATGTTGCAGTGTTCTGCTCGTGTCATACAATTTCTTGTCCCCTTTTCACTTTGTGATTCTCCTCCAAACCCTGACAATGCACTACTCAATAATGTAATTCTGATACCAAATTTAAGGAATGTAATTGGCATTATACATCCTGTGAAGCTGTAACAAGGAGTAAGAGCCTACTTTCTGATCTACCTTTTACCCTTCAGGCATTACCCAGTTGATCATACCCACAGGTTTACAAAACTCTGAATTGGGTATAGAACAACACTCTCTTGAAGGAGGGTTTATTCTGTCAAACGGACCGCACATAATGAGAAATGTTCTTCACACAGAAAGATAATGATGCAAGGAGATGGCTGAGGTAGACTTGCAGGTTTTCACATTTCAGTCTAGCTCTGCTCTGATGACTTTCACCCTGAGCTGGATCAGGTTTTCTTCTTTCAAAGAAATGTCTGTTGTTTTAGAAAATTGTGCACTTAAGCACATCAATTTGAGCAGGTCTGTACAAATATCAAGCTAATATGATTTTTACTGATGTGAGATGTGCGTGTATGAATATATGATTCTATTTAAAGTCTGAATGTACTCAAAGTAAAGCTGTGCGGGGTTGTGTGGTTCATATTGGCCTCTGTTTGTAAGTAGCCTCAGTGGAACGATGTCCTTTGTGCTGCCTCTATGCTGACAGAGTGGCAGAATTTAAAGTGCCTTGTGCAATGTCTCTCACCTCTGAAGCAAAGCAGCATGCAAGGTGTGCCCACCTGGGTAGAGTAAAAATACACCACTTCAATACATTCAAGAAATAAAAAGGCATGCTTTTTAATTTAAACATTGTCCTGTTATTTGTACCTCACCTTTTTAAACTATATCATTCGGGATATCTTACTGAATTCCAACAACAAAAACAATAAGTGTTGGAAAAATATTCAAATACCACTTGTAGCAACACCACAGGCCCTGCACACCCACATAGGTGTTTGCATTTACCTGACTGATTACACCTCTGCTGAGTTTGAGCTCAGTTGGTTTTACCCAAGGTCTTGTTTTAATAACAGGTACAACAAAACAGAGAGTCAGTCAGTCGGGCTCAGGTTGCACACACCCACACAGCCCTGACAAGAGGTGTTATGAAGTGGAAATACCTGTGCAGGTGGACCATGGGTGTTCAGAAATACCATTTAAAATACTTAACAGTACAAGTGCAATCCCTGTGAAAATGAAAAATACGTATTTAGTAGAAACTGCTGTGTATGCATATGGTAATTACACAATGTTGCAGTTGGTCCAAATGTAAAGAGATGACTTAACAAATGGCAATGTATCATATCTTATTCATGTTTTGCCTTGAAGGCAATGTGCATTAAAGTGATCGTGGGCTGTTGAGCTCATTTCATTGTCAAAACCTATTTACTTTTTCCTGGATATTTTTAATAGGATGTTTAAAGACCTGCGTTACACATGCACAGGTGTTTTCATTTGGCCGGATTAGACCTATTGTTATGACTGAGGGTGTGTACAGAAAGTGACACTCCTACACGTTTTGTTGCACCTGTTATTAGTATTAGGAATTTACGCATTTCTGCTGCTTTACCCTACAGATTAATGTCTTCTGTTATTACTGGGAATTCATTTTTGTACTGTTAGTGGTGGCCAGTTTCAGTTCAGTGGCACCCCTCTGCTGTAAATCTCTGTGGGAAAACCCACAGAATTCTGTTAAAACCCTCGGGAAAATACTAAGCACATCAGTCAACAGTCATTTAATAGTTCAGGATCACTTTTTGGTAAGGCAGCCTTTATACAAGGTTTATAAGTTGTAACTAATGCAATGTTGCATTAATACCTACTAATACTTTATAGGTCAGTTATAAACCAATGAAATCTTTTTTTCCTATTTATCTTTTTATCTTTTTCTTAAGCACTTGATACTGACCTTTACAGTTTTTTTTTCCTTCTCTTGCACTGTCCACACTGCTGCTGTAACACTGCAAATTTCCCCACTGTGGGACTAATAAAGGCTATCTTAATCTTAATCTTTATATAGGTTCACACAGTCTAAAAAGACGTAATCCATCTCGACTTGTAAAAGTTATTGTAAAATAAATGGGTTTTGGTCCAGATTCTCTGCAGCCTTTTTCAATAAGAGGTCAAACAGCGCAATCAATGACAGGGATGTTTGACAACCTGTCAACCCGAGCGTTGTTATTTATGCCTTATCGTGACCCATAAAGGTGAAGTTAATTGTTTAATAATCAATAAAGAGATCACTGGGGTCTAACTACAAAGTGGTACCAATATTTCTAATAGGACAGACTAAATATCTTCTGAATTGTAAATTTGAACAGAAACTCTGCGCCACTAATCACTTCACTCTTGTGTCTATTTTCAATTGGCGCAGAACTTAAATTAAGACACGTCAGGATTGCCACGAAACGCAACAAGGTGATTGTCAGCTCTGCAGCCAATCACTGGACGAATGTGCGTCACCGTGCGAATGACGACACAAGGAAACGACCAATCAAACTCCAGGATCTGGGAGGGGCTGGTTTGTTGACAGGAAGCGTGTGAAGCGGAATCACTACAGCGTTTCTGTGCTTGTAGTTTAGCCTGACAAACGGAGGATTTCTCATTCGTTCATCTCCCCTGATGGTGTGTGGGCTTAAAATTATGCGTTGTAAGATCGAACCGGGGCAAAGATGCAATGGAGGTCAATAGTAGTTGGTCTAGTCGTACTGAGACTCTCCCTCAGTTGTGTATTGTGGCTAGCCTTTGGACTGGGACCTAACGTTAGCTGGGGGTTCAACTTCCATCTCAGTTTTAATTTGCACAAATTGGACTTGTTATTCAAGGAGGAGCAGGGGACCGACCAAGCGGGCAACTCGTGGTCTCGACGAATACAAGGCCACAAATATGAAGAGACGGCGACCACCTGTGCAAAGGTTGGAGAGGAGTCACCCAAGAGATCCTACCTGAGCTTCTTCGATGGCAACAAGGACGAGTACGTCCGGAGGTACAGCTCCTTTCCCGACGCACTGAAAGCAAAAATGAAGGACATGGCCAAAGAAATGTTCTACTTTGGATATGACAATTACATGAAATATGCCTTTCCCGAGGACGAGCTGAATCCCATTGACTGTGAGGGGAGGGGACCAGACGTGCTAAATCCGTAAGTCATTCAAAAACGTGCACACTGCTGGACGGCAATTTACATCTTAAATGTAACCTGCAAACCACTCTATTTGCATTCAGTTTGTAATCAAATTGGCTGGTGGTGCAATCATGCGGCTCTCAGTGCTGCTCAGTGCTGAGCAGGCTGTGGGTCATACACCTTTGCATTGGACAGGTCCCTGACTAGGATCCAGGTACAACTTAGAGGGTCTTGATGGGCTGTCAGGGTGTTTTGTCACATTAGGAAGCTGTGACACATCATGTGAATTTGTAACACAATGAAGGTAGAGGGAAAAAAATGATGAGGGCTCAAACTCTTCAGATTTAACAGACAATAACGATCAGCAACATTCTTTTCCTTTTGTCTGCTTTGAAGCAAAAATGATTACTTGATTAATTGATCAGTCGATCATCAGTAAAACCCATCTTGCAATGCAATCACACAACCGCGAAACCCATCAACATGTTGACGTTCCACCCAATGATTAGTCATTAATACATTTTTACATGACTACTCAGTACTCATGGGTCAGACCACACCTATCTTCGACCTCTGCTTTCAATTTGATCTCAACTACATACCTGCAAAGTTTCATGGCTGTATCTTGCAAGGTTGCGACACTATCACAGTGACAAAATCTTTTTACAGACAGACCTGCACCTGGAAAAGCACTCAAATCACCTCTGTGGTAGTTCCTGCTATAGTAGATATCTCTAGGACCACACCTTGCCATGATCACACACACAAACTCACAAGGTGAAAACAACTACCAGCTGCACTTTCGCCACTGGTAATAATCAGCAACTATTCAATAATCGTTTTAAATCATTTTTGAAGCAAAAACCTGAAACAGTTGTATTGTGATCCCAGCCTCTCAAATGAGATGATTTTCCCACTTTTTTTTGTCATTTGTCATTGTAAAGTAAATATTTTTGGTTATTTGGAGTTTAGGTCAGACAAAACATCACATTTGAAGACATCACAATCAACTCAACAAGTTTGGGCATATTTTAATTTTTTACGATGTTTGCAGACCAAACAATCTATGAAAAAATTAATTGCCAGCTTAATCGATAATGAAAACAAGAATGGCACTCAGTAGAGCGCAAACCTCTGCCAAACAATCCTACACATTTGTGATCTATTATCATTATCTGTATCTGCACCATATTACACAGTCATAGATCTCAACACCATTAATGTATCTATGTCTGTAATCTAATCCAGCAAGTGTAAGAAGTGTTGGCCTACCCAAATTAATTGAAATGCTTTTAGTCTTTCAGTTTCTCTGAGACATTTGTGCTACGTCTGCTTTCGTGTGCATTTGTATAGCTTTAACATCTGTGCATTTTATTACCCTCCGGAGAACATAGAAAGTGAAATGCAAGATGTAAAAGAGCATTCTGACTGATCTGGGTGTGTCATCAAACAACAGTGTCACTCTCTATACAGTTATCTGAGACTTTCATGGTTAACCGTTTTCCCGTTCGTCTGTAAAGTAGTACTTATGATAGTAGTATTTATGATACAGTCATTGTCTGAAGTGAATAATAGAGAAAAAATAAAAGACGTGAGGTTAGAGCAACCGCAGAACAACCACCACTTGTCTTCAGATCAACTTTGGTGGGTTTTTTTTTAAATATTCTAACAGATCCTGAATTGAATGTGATATTTCTGTTGTTCTGTCTGTCCCGTCTGCTAATACAAGATTTTACACTTACAGCACAACACTCCACTTTGCCGTTGGATATAAAATTTGCCTTTAGTTGTGGGATCTGTTGATTCTTTGTCCAACGTTTGAATGACACCACTCCATCTGTCTCACTGCTTTCATTTCAGATCAAACATCAACATAAACGACGTCTTGGGGAACTACTCCCTGACACTGATTGACACCTTAGACACTCTATTGGTAAGTTACAATCATTTACTCTGTCTGGGTTTTCCTTTCTCATGACTCCTGTAGAGACAAAGTTGGAAATACCAAAACAGGATCAGTGCAAGATTGATTGTAATAGTTTATCTGCAGATTAGCAGAAGGCACATATTATGTTCTTCCAAAAGCAGTGTTTCGCACTACATTCATGCGCACAGTGGTACAGTGGTTTACACTTCCTCTGTTGTAGTTTGTGGGTTTTCTGCCACTCTCAAAACCTCCCCTGCACAATGAGGTAAGAGCAGGGTAGATTTTCTAAACTGCCTCTTGGTATGAGTGTGTGTTAGCTCTGACGTAAACAGTCCAAGGTGTCTTCTTTAGCTCTTCTTGTCTCCAACACTCTTCAGTGACAACGGTTGGTTAGAAGAATGAAGGCACCGCAAGAATCTCTGTACATAAACAAATGTAGTCATTTATTACACTAGACTGTTTCCTTTATGAAAGCGTGAGTGGACAAAGTTTCTGTGCAATAGTTGCGATCTATAACGATGAAACTGAAAGCCATAATTATGCAGCCAAAGAAGCGTGTAGATAAACTGTGGTGATATAATTTGGTATTTCTCTGCAGGTGCTTGGCAATGTGACAGAGTTCCAGAGAGCCGTCAAGCTGGTTATAGATACTGTATCTTTTGACAAGGACTCAACTGTGCAAGTTTTTGAGGCAAACATCAGGTACAGTGCCAAACACAGAATGAAACAGCTTTTGCAGTTTTCTGTTGATCCAGCAACTGATCAGGCTAAATTCCGAAGCTAAAAGTGTATAAACATGGTTTAGCAGAGCCGTATTTCCTTTGTAGGTATTTCATATATATCCCAGTAGACAACAACCTCAGAATTCTTAATATTTCAAAGAGGGGACGTTTCAAGACAGAAAGCCTGGATGACTGATTTTCTCTCCTAATATACTAAATAAACTGACTCTCTGAACAAAATGCACAAATCTTTAAAGCAAAACAAGCACAGAAGTAAGGCAGGTATTAGTTTTCCACCTGATCAAATTTAATTGTGAAGGCCCTAATTATGATGTTAATTTATTACATACACTTTTTTCTTTGAAGGATCCTGGGAAGCCTTATTTCAGCTCACATCCTGCTGACTGACCCAAAACATCCGTTTGGCAAAGTGGGCTTTGAAGGTTACGATAATGAGCTGCTTCACTTGGCTCATGACTTGGCTGTCCGCCTGCTGCCGGCCTTTGAGAACACCAGCACAGGCATTCCTTACCCCAGGGTGAGTCGCACTGTTGTTAGTTATAGTTAAAGAGCAGTGGCTCCCAACCTGTGGGCCGTGAAGGTTTTTACAAGCGGGCTGACAATCATTTGCACCACAGTACAATTTTGGTGAAAAGATGTAATTTTAAAAGAAAATAAAAATTCAGATAATGTTTTTAAATGTTTTAAAATGAAATGATCTTTAAAAGCGTTAAAATTGTTGAAAAACCCCTAGCCACCTTTTTTTCCCTCGTATTAAGACCTGTCACTGTGATAAGCCAATGATTGGAATTTTTATGTTGACGCTGGCTGCACCACGTCGTACACTTGTTTCCTATCTCAGTTTGAATGTGTACTGAAAGATGACGTCCACAGAAAAAACCTGGAGTTGCTAACCAGTATGGATAGCTGGTTAGCAACAGAGTTAAAAGGAAGGTGATTCCACCAGTGATCTCTCCACTGTCAAACACAAAAGAAAAGTTGAGCTTCCCCTGATTTCAGTTCGGTTCCTGAATGTTTGATCGTTATCGTTAAAATAAAAAGTGCTCTGAGAACATGTTACTTGGCTTGTGTATTGTTATGGGGTCGGATGTGGGCCGCCAACATTTTTGAGATTTTCAAGTGGGCCACAAGTTGGAAAAGGTTGTTATAGAGGTACATTTTACAAGAAACCGGCTACTATACACACAAGCTATTCAAACAGTTACAGCACTGCGTATTGTACTGTTCTCATGTGAGTGAAACCGGATGACATCCTACAAACCCTACTGTAATGGGTAAAATATCAACCAGCAGCCTTTCTCATCTGTACCTTTCATGCAGGTGAACCTGAAGACTGGTGTCCCGCCTGATAGTATCAATGAGACTTGCACTGCAGGAGCTGGGTCCCTATTGGTGGAGTTTGGGATATTGAGCCGCTTGATAGGCGATTCCACATTTGAGTGGGTGGCCAGACGAGCTGTCAGAGCTCTGTGGAACCTGAGAAGCAATGAAACCGGTCTGTTAGGTATGTACAGCTGCGTGCTGTAGTTTTGTAAAAACACTTCCTGATTCTTTATGGATTTCTTTTTTTCACATGCTTTTTAATTTTTAGTTTTTTTGATTTAAGTCAATTTCTTCCCAATATAATAAAGGTTACATCATGTAAATATTGGACTACAGTTCATCTGTCAACTTTCTGTGATTTCTGTCCTAAAGGGAATGTAGTTAATATCCAGACAGGCCAGTGGGTTGGAAAGCAGAGTGGTCTTGGAGCTGGCATGGACTCTTTCTATGAGTATTTGCTCAAATCATACATCCTTTTTGGTGAAAAAGAGGACTACAGGATGTTTCAAGCTGCTTATGAGAGCATACAGAACCACCTGCGGAGAGGGTGAGTCTCATGGTGACACAGCAGATTGTTTGCATTTGGGTAAAAGTAACTTGGCAGCATTAGGGAACTTCACATGAGGTTGCGCCCCACTTGAAAAATGAAACTTAAACAACTATGTAAATGACTCGCTTGGCCAGACGAAGAGGAATTAAAATTGCTGACGATTTCCAGTATTATTTGAAGGATGTGGAAAGCTGAACTTTGAGGCTTGTGGCTGTTATGATGGAATTGTAACTTTTTACTCCTCTTCAGCAACCACTAATAAGTCTTGAGCAAAACACATTGCATCCTAGCTATTCCAGTTTAGCTGGGGAGTTCAGCAAAATAATGTGTTTGGATTGTGGTTGCTTTTGTTGCATTTGTTGTTTTGAAATGCATGGGTTTGTGTGACATATTTTAAACCTGTCTGCTTGCTTCTTTTCAGGAGAGAGTCCTGCAATGAAGGAGAGGGTGACCCACCTCTCTATGTTAATGTGAACATGTTCAGTGGTGAGATCATGAACACCTGGATTGACTCCCTTCAGGCTTTCTTTCCTGGGCTACAGGTCAGATAATGCACTTTCAGCTGAATGAGATTTTATACAAAAGTGTAAAAAAATGTGGAAGTAAGGCTCTACAACTCTGTATCGTAGGTGCTGAATGGTGATGTAGATAATGCCATTTGCCTGCATGCCTTCTACTATGCCATCTGGAAGCGCTTTGGAGCTTTGCCAGAGAGATACAACTGGCAGCTGCAGGCTCCTGATGTGCTCTTCTACCCTTTAAGGCCAGAGCTGGTGGAGTCAACCTATCTGCTGTACCAGGTAACAATACTGACTTGTTGCGACACGGATTTGATGGTGTTGTTTGCTGATGACTGCTATCTTTTACTCAGGAGGTACTTCTTTCTTCTTCACTTCCCACAGGCGACCAAAAATCCTTTTTATTTGCATGTTGGAATGGATATTCTTCAGAGCCTTGAGAAAAATGCCAAAGTCAGGTGTGGATCATGCATTATACCTTTTTCTTTTAGAGTTTTCCAATGCTTTGCTGTGTCTACTCTGAGCTGAGCCGAGCTGTGTTATTTGCAGATGTGGGTACGCCACTCTCCACCACGTTGTGGACAAATCCAAAGAGGATCGCATGGAGAGCTTCTTCCTCAGTGAGACCTGCAAATACCTTTACCTGGTAAGTTACAACCTGAGCATGTCAGAGATAGAGCTACGTTATATATGGATGTGATGGTATGATATGAAAATATAATATGTTACTAGATAAGCTGTAAAGCTTTGATAATTGTAACAACAGAAATGTTATCTTTACCTGGATTTAAAGACTAGAATGCGCTTAACTGATACAAATAATTGCTGCAACTAATGTAGTTAATTTAGTAGAAAATTGTGAAAAATGCACATCAGAATTCTCTATGGCTAAATGACACTTTAAACCCTTAAACCCTTAAATTACAGGTTTTTTTCACACCAGTGGTTGCAAACCCAGAGTTATTTAATTTACAGTGATAACAAAAAGAGAAAAGCAGCAAATTCAAACATTTGAGAAGCTGGGAACTACAAATAGTTAGCATTTTTGCTTAATAAATGGCTTAAATGAAGCATTAAAAACACCATTAATTACTCTTTAAATCTTGTTACAAGGTATTCAATCAAAGATCTTTTTTCATTTTGTTGAAGTCACCGAGCCATCGTCAGAATAAAATTCAGGCCCACGTTTGGCTCAGCTTTGTCCATACTGTCATATAAATAAAGGTTTTTTCTCTTCTGTTGCAGCTGTTTGATGAGGACAACCCACTTCACAAATCGGATAACAAGTACATCTTCACCACAGAGGGCCACGTCGTGCCTATAGACAAGCGCTTCAGGGAGAAACAGTGGAATGACTTGTTTCCATGCGAGGAGGGAGCGCTGGCAGAGAGAGAGCCAAACACCCGGCCACCTCCGAGCAACATCAGCAATGTAAGGCCATCATCCTTGCCCAAGCGCAAGTCTCTGTTCACCGTTTTCAGTTAAAAAAAAAACCTCTCACTGTCATAGAGTCACGTCTTTCTTCCTTTGCTTTCATTCTGCAGTGTAACAGGATCCCAGAGGAGCGACGGTACACTCTGCCATTAAAGAGTGTCTACATGAGGCAGATCGATCATATGGTAGGACTCTTCTGAGTAAGAGGATGCATGTGGTGACACTGGCATGAAGTGGCCTTCAGTACACCTCCTGTGGTGCAGATGCAGTGAGGTTAGAAGATCCACTGTTGGTCAAAATTCTCGTCCCATCTGTTCTCGTCCCACTGCTCAGGATCCAGACAGTAAACCAACACTAAAGGAAACCTGAGAAAGCAGTTTGATTACTTGCTGCATTAATTTAAAGTGCGTGTGGGTGTTTTTTGCTCCTTGGTGCGTGGACAGGTAGTCGACAAAGGCGAACAACTATTCTGCTGGAAAATGAGGAGTCATGCTTCATTACTTTTTGGCTGGTGATGAATTGAGATTGTGGTTTTAGAATAACTGGTGTGTTTCTGTGGAGCAAAAAAAAGTCTGTTCAGGTGTGTGTTCAGGTATGAGTGTGTGTATACATTGTGTGTATGTGTTGAAATTACAGCTAAGCTGTGAATCATAATGTGTTTATGGGAACAGTGCCATCAAGCCACACATATGTAAATGTATAGCCTATAAAAACTCACCTCTAAAACTTTTTTGTCTGAACATGATGATTAGTGCCTCTTTACAGTTGATTCACTTGACTAGATCAGTGCTTTTACATAAGGGCTGCACATGACTTATGCACACTCTGTAAAACTCTGCTTCTTGCTTCTTGTTGTACCATGTTTTAGATGGTGCCTGCAGGAACTGTATAGGCTTGAGGCTGGTTTTCAAAAATGATGAAACAGCTGTCATGTCTCTCTCATTCTACATAATTCCTCTTTTTCTTGAACAAGATTAATCGTATTGCAACAATTTTAGAATTTAGCTTCTGTCTTGCTTTTGTTTTGCACATTTGTCAAGTAAAACTTAACAGGGAGTAACAGACAACATGAACCCAAACTGCTTCCTGCCTGTTGGCTGTTAACACAGTATCTGACAGTACAGATGAAAACTCAAGTGTTCATCTCAGAGGCGTCTAGTTACTCGATGTCTTACAAAAGGGCAAACAGATGTGCCATGACTGTGTTTGAGAGAAGGGTTCTGGAGGACTCTTGCTGTTTTAAAGTGCCTTCAAATGGTCTTGGTCTTTGTGGATGCTGTACAGTGCATATTAGTTGTGGTTAACATTGTCATTGAGTATTTTTTTTAAGGCCACTGTTGATATTGCACAATAGGTGTCATTCCATGTGTATGTACAGTTTTACACTGATTATGACTTTTTTTTAAAAAAAAAACACAAGCCATAAAATGTATTTTAATGTTAATAAGTGAGAACCTGTTTGTTTTTCATCATTTTTCTGTCAGACCTTTAGTACACAGACTCACCTGCATAGTTTCTGATTTATTCTTGGAAGTTGTCATTTGCTGTTTCTCGTTCACATAATTGCACATCACGTCTAATACTACATGTGGTGAGAACTCAGGGTTTAAAGGACAAACAAAAATCAATGAATGCTTTCGTAAAAAAAATAAAAAAATAAAACTTTCTTGAAATGTTGTTGCCTACGATGTCTTAGGATAGCCTTAGGTATTTATATTGCGAATGTTACAACTTGTTTATCTGAGGTTGAAGAACAACCGCACTGAACTCAAGTACAGTTGTACTGTGAATATTCATTTATGTCCCAAAGACACAAAAAAGTAAATGTTTTCTCCTTAACTGTGATGTTTGGTTCATGCACGGCTCGACTGCTTCATCTTCTACCGAACAGTGTCTGTAAAGCTCAGCAGAGCCTCGGGCTGCGTGGCTCAATTACATCACTTCACTGGCATCTTCTTTGGCTTTGGGAGACAGCTGTTCATTTTCTCAAGTGTTGTTTAAACTGCTTCAGGGGATAGCAAAGACATTTCTGAGTTTTCTAATTGGCTGACATCACCCCACCCACTTTGTGTCGGATCATAGTTCAGCATTTTGGGAAATATGCTGATTTAGTTTCTTTCTGAGAGTCAGATGAGAAGACAGATAACACTTGATAATAATCTGGGGCCCTTCTCAGAAAAGCAGTTTGTGAGCACTGCTTGCATGCAGATTGCAAACGGTGACAAGGTCATGTTTCAACAAATGTTTGTTGCTCAAAACTGCAGATAAAAGTCTTTCAGGGTGCTCATGCTTGGATCAGAAGCATGGTGCTTGATTAGCAGAACATGTCAAAATTTACTGAAAAAGATATTATCTCATGTTGCAAATCACCGCTAGCATGTTGCAGATCATGTGCTGGAGTATTTCTTTCATGGGCACATATTAAACAAATGAGGTATAACATTGAGGTGCTAGTAGATGTTTTTTTTTTGTTTTGTTTTTTTAAAATTTGGACAGAGCCAGGCTTGCTCTCTACCCCTGTTCCAGTCTATGTGCTAAACAAAGCTAACTGGCTGCTGACTTTAGCTTCATATTCACTGTAAAGACATGAAAGTAACATTGATCTTCTCCCCTGACTCTCAAGAGTGCAAATAAGTGCATCTCTAAAAATGGTTCAAACTATACCTTTAATCTGTATAAAATAAAGACATCAATAAATGACAAAATATGAACAAGACGTTGCTGTGTTGCTTTTTATTTGTGAAAAATGGAAAAGTACTCAGTTTTCTACAGAAGCTTTAATAGGTTTAGTCAAGGTTTACAGTTATTGGTTACTGTACAGGACAGTGGGCTCAAAGGCCTGTAGCATCAGTTAACTTTTAGAATTTTTAAGTTGAAGTATATTACATCTACCACTCAATGGTGTTACAGATCAACATGGTATCACCGCACTTCATGAACTGTCCAATAGGAACCAGTTTAGTTATATACAACGGCCCATTCAACTACTGCAAAAAAAGTTACATTTTCTAACTTAAAAATTAATTGTGTTACCTGCTGGAATTGTGTCTCAAACTGCTCTGTAGTGTTTCTAGTGTCATCTCTAACAGAGGTTGAAGTGCGTCTGCAGGTGGTGAGGCCATCTTGTTTGCTTTTTTTTGGCGGTACATACTGACCAGTTACTGGAGCATAGAGAGAATGCATTAGCCTGACATCTATTCACATTTGTACATGTGAGAAGAAATCACTTTATGCTGACAGAAGCTTTTGATGTGTTAACTACAGATTGCGTACCCCTCCAAAGACAAGTTCAGGAGATTCATGAGAAAAGTTAGCTTGACTACAATTCAACTCTTCTGAAATCTGCACAGGAGTTTCTGACTTAAGCTGAGCTGTCTTCTGGTCTCAGCTGACCTGAAGTCTTCGGTCAAAGCTACAACTTAGTTTTGAACACAACAAACTGATTTTTTAATTTCTTTGCGTTCGCCTGTTTGAGAAGGGCTATTTTCGGGGACATCTTGGGTCCTCAGTTTTAATTGAGGAGGGTTTTGTGGAGCGTGACAGGGCGACAACAGCACCCTGTAAAAAGAAAGAAATTCACACTGGTTAGCTGGTCCAACAGGTAGTTTAAATGATCAATACTTAATACTTAATAATTTTTGCTCACCGTCATTGGGTCCTTGAGCAGGGCTCTTAGAAGAGACCGCAATCTTTCAGGTTTTCTTTGATGATGATGTCAGTTACGGCATCGAACACAAACTTGACGTTCTCTGTGTCTGTGGCACAGGTCATGTGAGAGTAGATTTCTTTGACGTCTCGGCGCATGTTCAGGTCCAAAAACTGCAATTTGATGTAGTTTCCAGCATCCTCGTAGGTATTTGGTCCTTAAAGATGAGATATCAAGATAAAAGGGGATATTTAATTGGTTGTCTATGTCATAAGATTTTAAAATCTGCTGTAATTTTTGACCTTACCATCGTATTCAGGGAAGCACATGCTGAGATGAGCTTTCTTGATCTTCTCGGTGAACACATCTTTCTTGTTGAGGAAGAGTACGATGGAGGTGGTAGCAAAGTAGCGGTGGTTGCAGATACTGTTGAACAAGTGCAGACTCTCGTGCATTCGATTCTGAAAGAAAAATATTTTTGTTGTGTTTTTAATTCACCAAGTCCCAATGAAGAGCCTCTCAAACATATCGACTTTGGATTCTCCAAAAAGGATGAGATTCTAACTGTATAGCATATCAAGTGTGTAATATAACTGTTATCATACCACTTCATCATCCTCCACCAGCACCATGTCGTAGGCGCTCAAAGCAGCAATGAAGATGATGCAGGTCACACCTTCGAAGCAGTGAATCCACTTCTTCCTCTCTGACCTCTGGCCACCCACATCAAACATTCTGCATGGGAACAGAAGCGTATTGTCTTTTAGACTGCCATCAATAACGCTGCTAATGAGTTATTGGTGCGATTCTCTTCAGAAACACAGCACCAATTCACCTGAAATTCAGATCTTTGAGGCCAAACTGGGTCTCAATGATACCAGTGGTCTTCACTCTTGATCGCAGCACATCCTGCTCAGTGGGCACATAGCCTGGTTGGATCAGACGCTCCAAGTCATTCAGGTAGCTGAGGATGAAAATAACATTAATTTAGTAACAAGCACTACTACGAGACTGTGAAACAATTCTAAATCTCATCTTGGGTGATTTCTTACTATCCAGCGGAGTCGTTGAGTTGGTACTCTGAGGCCCTGTCAAAGCACGCCTGAATGCCAGAGTCCTTCCACAGGCGCAAAATGATGTCTGACAGCTCTTTAGGCATGGTGCCTTCCTCAATGGTGTCTGCAAGGTGCATGAGTTTCCTGGCATCATCCTGCACAGTGGATGCAAGAGGACAGCAACACAGAAGTTACACTGTGCTCGTTTTTTTTTTGCAAATACAAGGAAGTATATCTCAGCTGTTATTACCTGCTGATCAGAGTGGCCATAGTTAATATTGAGTGTATTCATGGCCTTCACAATGGCCATGATTGACTGCAGGGTGTTGCTGTAGATGATGGAAATGAACTCCAAGCATTCTTCAAGTGAGTAACCATCTTTGTGGATAATTCTGTTGAGAAAATATAGTTTTACTATGTTATTTACACTCAGAATGATAAGAAAACAGACATTTCTTAAGCGGAAAGTCAAAGCTCTTACTTCATCTGTTTGACAATTGTGCTTTTGCCTGATTCTCCAGCACCTATATGAAAGAAAGAAAACATATTAAATATTGTTAGTCGCATTGAATAATAAAACTATGCTTTTATTCTAAACAGTACAAGTATTTTGGAGAAATATGAAATGAACTTCTTCTTAACCATTGTTTTAGTGATTTGTGTTTCCTTAATGAGTATGAGAGAAGGCTTCTGTTAATTGCAGGTAACCTCAAGGTATTCATCACACAGAGGATCCCATCAGGTAACAGGTAACCTCTTACTTCAGGTCTAATCTTGTTCAAAGCTGATATCAGGAGGAACCTTTCCAGTCCCTGACCTACATTATCACAAGCAAATGAAGCTGAGTTTGACACAAGATCTGTAACAAGCTGATGGCTTTTCAGAACAGCTTATATCCAACTGTACTGCAAGCTGGTACTTGGCAGTGAATGTTTTTGCTTTAAAATACAATACACACATTTTTTGTGTTTTTTGTGAATTTCACCTAAATTTACAAATTCAACTCATTCTTATCAGAACATACTGAAGAACCTACTGCTTACAATGTATGTAGGTTTAGTGTTTAAATGCTACAGTTACTACTGCACTTCTACTACTGTAATTCTGCATTGGGCAGTAGGGCATCTGTGTCCTTCAGGGTTAAGCCCTTTGTGCTGGAGGACTTGTTTCAGGATTAACAAGGGATTGGGTTGAGTGATTATTATAGTGCCTTAGCAATTCAATGACACAGGTTATTAAGCCTTTACTTGACTCAAATATACTGTGTGTCTGCATTACAGCCTGTGTAAATGCATTGGCTCTGCAGTTTGGTAAATATTTAAAGATTTTTATACTAATTAGGCATATCCATAACAATACTCATATTTCAATCGACAACAACTAGTATTTGTTTGTGTTGAGTAATTAGAGGTATGGAAAAGTGTATGAAAAATGAAAAGAGAGACAAACTGATAAATATTACTACAAGGGCTAGGTATTTTCTTTGGTCTTCTCATCCCTAACATTTTAACAAGAGTAACACCACACTTACTGTACAAACAGTAAGCAACCTGTCAAACAGCCAGGTTAACTACCTCTTATACTTAAAAAAAAAGCTTAATTCCCACTATGGGGCCTTATGGAGCCCATGAATATGTGTAACCACATGTTGAAGTTTGCTGTTGAGCCACTGAGCCAGCCTGACTGTCTTTACCTAGCAGCAGCAGCTTGACAGTTCTTGCATCCTTGTCGGCATCCTCCTTCAGCTTCTTCTCCAGCTCTCTGGAGCGTTTCTCCTCGGCGCTCGCTCCAGCCCCCATCCTAGTTTTCCCGGCTTGGGCCCCTCTGTTCAAAAAGCCAAGTGTCAGGAAAAAATGGACGTAGGTCCCAGCTGATCGCCTACTGCCTGAGCGGTGCCGTTAACTATGCAGCTGATGCGTCAACCGCCTGCAGCAAACACTGGAGGATGATGGAGTATTTTCCTGTCTTAGGAAAGGATTTTGGGCATCTTTTCCCCACCTGACTGGAGATGACCAATGGAGCACAAGGACAGGGGGTGTTTTAGGGCAGAGCGAAAGGTGTGAGGAGAGGTAGACATACATCAGTGTAGGAGTGATCTAACCTTTAGGGGGACTTTGCTGTGCTCAGCGGAAGATGAACCGGCTCAAGTGCTTATCTCTCTATGCTTTTCTTAGGTGCCTTTAAAAGTGAAACATATTTAGCTCAATTGTTTGGTGTTAGGGTTTGGTGTACATATCTGGGAACTTAGTTAGCCACAGATTCATCCCACATCAGCACCCAAATAAAAGTTTAATCTAATGTGGGAATAAATGTGGTCTTATATGTTTGGAGTTTGCAAGGAGGTGAGATGAGAGGGACAAGACATTTTCAGTCTGTATTAAAACAAAAGAATCAGTGTCTACACGGTGTAGAATCTCAGCTAATGGGGTTAATGTAATACACAATCAGAGCCTCACCTCCCAGTGCAAACACGAAGAAAGACATACTGACATTTCTTATGAGGTTCTGCAGACTGAAGGGTGAGCTCTGAAGTACTTAAAGGGCTTTGCAGTTTCACCTGACAGATCTTATTGACCTCAATCTGGAGCTAGTTAGGGATCCTAATCTACTCACTTTCAATTATGTATGCATCCATGTGCAGTGGGTCTGTGTGTGAGCATTGCAATCTCCTACACACACAGTAACATGTTCTCTTTTCATCTGCTTTTATGTCATGCACTTTTGTTTAGAAAAGTGAACTGTACAGAAACTTAACTCCATTACTTCAACTCCGTCATGCTCTGTTGAGAAGCTGATAGTGATGAAGTTCCTGACTCATAACTGTGAATGAAAACAGCTGCAGCAGTAGTGGAATAACTTTGTGTATTTACTCAAGTACAGTACCTAAATCTGATGCATGTGTACTTTCTATATAAGGTCTTGATCTCACTCTGTGAAGTTCCTTGAGATAATGCAGGTTATGATTTGGCGCTACTGAACTGAATTGAACTATTGTATTTTTTTCTCCACTACATTTATTTGACAACTATTGAGACTGGATTTAATATCATAATAATATGATATAAATATAAAACTGTAAGTAAAATAATATAATAATAAAATAATATAAAAAAAGAGAAAATAGTAATAACACTAGTGATATAATATGTGATAAGGCTGTTGATATACCGGTATTGACGACAACCATGATGGAAGATGTTAGGCCTTGTGGATATTTTGCTTATCATATCATGTGGTTGCCTTTTTTACAATCCATTAAGTGTAATTGTTCTTTTTGTACAGTTATACAGTAGTTACAGACTCTCTCTTTCTCTCTGCCTCCCTATACTTGTATTTGAGTCTAATTCAATTGATAAAAAAGAAACAAAGCACACAATAAACAAAGTTAAAGATGAATTTGATATCATTATTGTTAGTATTATTTATTTATTTTTTAATTCTATCAGTATCACAATGATAATGTTAATCTGAATTCTTTTGGCCACAATAATTGTGTAGTGAAAATCTGATATTGTGACATCCCTCATATGTAACAATAAATCCCTCAAAGGGGCAAAGTTCCTCCACTGACCACTTTTCCTGACTGACTACTTGACTACTTTAGCGTTGCTACTAAGTAAAGGATCTGAATGCTTCCCCACCACTGAATACCAGTAACACAAGGAGCACTGAAATCAATGCAATATAATTCAAATCCTGCAGACCGTGCCCACCATTGTCAAACAGAGGAGAACGTGTGTTATTATAAAATATAGAGCTTTAATTTATTAGTCAGCAACATTGATGAGGAAGAAAAGATAGAAGTAATTTTTTTACAAGTCATTACAATAACATCAACTGTGCATTATATCATACATTACTTTACCTCTTTGAACCAGAGCAAAGTCTGCCAGACAGAGAAAATAAAATAGATGCACATGTTTGAAATATATGCAAATTTGTTTTGCACATTTCTTAGAGAGAGGAGAGAGAAGAAAGACTAAGAGACATAGAGAGAGAGAGAGAGAGAGAGAGAGAGAGAGAGAGAGAGAGAGAGAGAGAGAGAGAGAATTTAAAATCACAATCTGACCTTTCTGTACCTTCAGTATTTCACACCATTAAAAAGGTGTGAGCACATCTTTCTTGCACTGATAGTATTTCCATATTCCCACGACGAGAAAGACATTCACTGACATCCACAGCAACGTAGCATTTTAGACAAATACCATATACATACACTGTACATGCCATGCACGATGAAAAGCCACCTTCTGAAGATTGTGGTACAGGTTTCTCTTCAGGTTTGGCGGTGATCAGCTTGTTAGTGGTTGTACTTGTGACATTTTTTTTTTTTTTAATTTTTTTTTTTTTACATAATTTTTTACTGTATGGAAGCTGCTCAGTACAAACAGTTTTATATGAAGTCTGTGGCATGGTTTATAGCAGGATGGCACTGCACTAGACTGAAAGCTCTGTTGTGAACCAGCTGATAACAGTTAACACAGCACCAACGAAAGAGGCCAGTCCTCAAAGCACTGAAAAACAACACATTTGTCACTGTAATCTAACCAAAGTGTAGACTGGTTATGTGGCCAAACACAATATTCACTTAGTGAAACCAATATTTAGCATAAAACTGGCAGGAATGCAAACTTTGGATTCATTTAGAGCTAAAAAAAAAAAAATCCTTTGAGCATACAAACTGCATGCTCTCTTATATGAATATACTGCATAATATGCCACAGATACATGTGAAGTATTTATTGTTTATCAAGATCACCAATTTGGCAACAGAAGGTGCTTTGTCTCTAATAGTGTTTATCACAAACTGTCACAAACTCACATATAGCTGCCTGCTGGAATTTCTTATCTCTGAAGAGAGAAAAGACAAGGCAATGTTATATTTTCAGCTTTTGTGTCATTAAAAGCCCCCCCCCCCAAAAAAAAAACAAAAAAACAGCTTATCACAAAGATCACGTTTGTTAAGGATACAACATTGAGATGTGATATTCACATATAAACAAAACAAACACTTGGCAGCAACAGATTTTGGAAGAATTTGGGACCAGTGATGTCGCATCATTACTTGAGGCCAGGCTGGACCACAACGTTAAAAAGGAGAGACGTCACAGAGGCTTTTCATTCACATGTGACTGTGTGGCTGTAACAAGCTGTCACAGCTGCAGTCTGTGGCCATTTCTTCTATCCATGAATGTCCCGTGAAATGCCCTCATCTTTTTGTCAACAAACTTGTATCTTGCAGTAAAAAAAAAAAAAAAACAAAACAAAACAAAACAAAACACTGTCCGATATACAGTAGAGAGTTCTGGTGAAGGAGTTTAGGGAAGTAAAAGCAACTTCCTGACTCGACCTCCAGCTTAGACACTGAATACTGCCAGCAGTCATGTGATCCAACATGGTCGCTTATAACAGTTTCTGAATACATGTCCATCGGTCCTTGTCCATGTGTGGATACGTCCAATGTCCTGGGTTACTGTTGCTGTTTCTCAAAAACACCAAACATAAAGATATTCTCAACATAATAACACATTGTAATAAACAAATAACACTAACAATAATATTATAATAACAACAATATTTGCACAGATTTACCTATTCACAAAAAACATGTTTTCTAGATAGGTACAAAGAATTACTTTTTACAACCTACAATAAATATTGTGTACTTTTTTTAACAGTTACATAGAAACTGTTTGATGTTTTTGCTTTTGGTTGCAGTGTCTGTCTTGTCCATTACGATAATTAGATTTTTCTATCATTTGACTGGAGTCATTCCCCTTAATGGAGGGTTGCAGTGTTTAGGAGGTTGTGTGAACAGGTAGACATGGGGGTGTTTGAGGATGATGGGGTGTGTCTCAAGCTTCTCATGTCTCAGCTGGAGTTGTTTGCTCATCATGATGCCGACGGTTGCGAGGCTTCTTCTGCTCCTTCAGCTCCTTCTGGCTTTTGGCTTTGTTGTCCCCGAGGCTGCCGTCTCCAAGCTGCCAGTAATCCTGGCAGTACTGGTTGATCAGGCCCATCTCCGGCTGGCTCAGAATCGTCAGCAGGTCCTTATACTGGCCGGCGCTCGGAGTCCAGGCACTGGACTGGAGTGGAGGCAGGACTGGGCTGCCTGTCTCCACCAACACGTTGTTGACTGTGCGGCTGGAAAGGACCACAAGCTGCAGTTTGACCAGCATGTGTTTGAAGTTTTTCTCTGTGGATGTGCACTGGTAGATGCCGCTGTCAGAGGACTGCAGTGAGCGGATTAGAAGGCCCTGCTCTGTTTTCAGGATGCGGCCCTCTGAGCGAATCTGCAAAGAGCAGGATGACAGTTTGAAAAACATGTTCGCAAAGAGCTTTAACCGGCAGCTAACGGCTTTAAAGTGAAAGCTTTGCTCACCTCCTTCCTCCTATCGCTGTTTTCCTTCTGCAGGTGCCACTTCAGAGACACATGAGGAGACCTGGCCTGGCACTCCAGAAATGTAGTGCTTCCCTCCACCCCATACTGAACTGTCTCCAGAGTATTCTTATTTGCTATGAAACAGTATATAAATATACTTTCAGTATTATTTCATAGAAAATTATATTAAAAATTTGAACAAGATAGACAGATAGAACAGATGTCAGGAGGTGGGTAAGAAATTAATTAGAATGACAAGCCAATAACAAATAGACAAAAATAAGTGTGGGGGTGTTGGTTGTGTGATTGTGTGTGTGTGCAGTACGGACACTCACCATTGGAATTATAACCTCTGCATTGACGGATCGGGTTGCCGTACTTTACATCCTGTCGACGGCTCCGTCTAGAGGGGTCAGATCAACATACGAAAATAAAAAGCTTAACTTCAACATATTTTAAAAATGTCACATGTGCTAAAACAGTGCACACGAGAGAGAATTTCACTGCACTGTACCCATGTGCAATTGTCTACACTATCCAGATCCTCACCTCTTCTGTGAGGCTGAGTATCTTGAGCAGGATTTGCCATCCCAGGCGCAGTACGGGTCTCTGGCCAGACAGCAGTCAGCACAGGCCTCCCCGTACACATCACAGCGATGGAGAGCCAGGTGGGTCACACCCAAGACTGAGCCTACGTACAGTTGTTGCTATGATGAACAAAGATAAAGATCAGAATATAAAAAACAGACATCAGGTGTACACATTCTGTTGAGTCATGGAAAACTGAGCTACAGGTAAATCTTTTATGAGACAATACATTGTCTATAAAGCGACTGATTTCGGTATAATGAATTAATACTAGGTGAATTATTGATCTAAGCTGTTTCCAGGTAACTTACCCGTTTGGATGAAATCTTCATGGTGGTAATTGGTGTGGGAACCTGCAGTGATACAGTTAAAAACAGCTTTAAATAAGCAGATAGTGAATATTAAAAATGATCATTATTGTCTCAGACGGCAAATGGGACTAACAGAGGGAGGGAGTCAACAGACTAAGATGGGGTGACTGACCTTGAAGACCTCCACTTCCTCTAAGACCAGCTCCTCTGTCTGCAAGTCGTCTCTAGGAAGGACAATCACTTTCTGGACCGTCCCCCGATCTGTAAAACACAAGAGAGAAGCACATGTAACTCCAGCCCTGCTGACCCCTTACCTCTTAAATATCTTAATATTTTTAAAATTCATATTTTAAACATTGAATAGCTTTGAGGAAGCCGACAGTCTGACACATGTATGTTAAAGAGGGAAAGCCACATGAACCTCTCAGACAGAGCCATGGCTTGAAGATTATACATGATATGAACCTTAAAATACACAATGATGTAACTATTAGATTACTGGACAGTCATCACATAATGTCAGTCATGGCGTCAGGCCACTGACCTGTTCCCAGGAAGAGCACCTCGTAGCTCCCGTCGGCAGCTGTCACTTGGTCCACGGCAATTGTGGTGAACTCATAGTCCACGTTGGTTCTGACCACCAGGGGGTGCTTGTGTACTGGGTATACAGAGTTGTACATGGTGGGATGGTTTCTCATGAAGTTGATAACCTCATCTGGGTAATCCTTTGTGGATTTCATGTTGGGGGTGAAAGTGCCTCCAGGACACTATTGAGAAAAAAGAGGTGTAACTGTCAAACCTGCAATTTATCAATTTACCTTTTGCAGTAAAAACATGTTCATATAAAAAGGATGACAGAGAATTTTCTTTATGATGGGAGTGAATGTGTATTCATCATTTTTTATTGTTTATAACTCACAGTGCCAGGTCGTGGGTAGGGAATCTTCCCAGTGTATGCCACCCACTGGTAGTTGGGCCCTTCCTTGTGGGCAAAAGGCCCATTGAAGACCATGCGGATGTCAGCCATGGAGTACACGCACACTGCTGAGCCTTTAAAGACAGATCTGGAGGAGGGCAGGAGAAAAGGGTGAACACAGAGAGACAGCAGCGAGTAGATACAGATTAACTCACTCCCTGAGATAATTACTGTGGGTGCTCTCTGCGGCTGGTAGAATCTACTTCCTTCCCACGTACTCAGCCGGCCTCTTACAGGAACGCACTGAAACATTATGACGCACAAACACACTCTCAAACCAACTCAACTAGAGTCAAGCTGTCTGATACACTGACATACAAACACCCACGTACTGCAGAGAATCGCCAGAGCTCAGGCTCTCGCTGCTGTGTGGTGGGTGTACTATGTTTGTAACTCTTGTCATGGGCCTCTATCATTAGCACCACATGTTTTTATCAGCTGGGTTGAAAATGTGTGCGATGCCTAAGGACAGGATGGAAACAATAACAGTATTTGTTTCTCAAATACATTAATCAAGACATGTTTATTATGACTTGGTGCGCTCCTCTCCCCACTTGTGCACAGGCAGAATCTCAATTTACATGTCTAGTTGGTTGCCTTGAATTTTAATGCTATGTGTTGAATGACAACTTACTATCAAACCTGACCTATGAGAAACTACAGGCTCAGTCAGTCTCTCAGAGGAGTGTGACTCCCTCTGGGCTCCAGATTCACTTTCTGTCTTGTCTTTGTAGCCTGAATCTGACAGGGCAATGCGCAACACAGCATTTCAATATCAGAGAGAGCTGACACCTTCAGGCTGAGTGAAAAAGAAGAAAAACTGCAGGAGGAAACCAAATTACACCTTCCCTCCAAACTGCATAAAAGTTAGAGAGTTTGAGAAAGCTGTCAGTCACTTACCCTGAAACTGAGAAGACTCCATAGATGACAGGATTCTTGGTGTCTTGAGTTGGCTGGATATACACATCCCCTAAAAGATAATAAAAGATTTTATAGTCACAGCGATAAACCGTGAAAAGAAACAGTGGAAGAAGTATTCAGATCCTTTACTTCAATAAAAGTACTAATAAAACAATTTTTAAAAAGTCCATTACAAGAAAGAGTCCAGCATTCAAAATTTTATTTAAATAAAGTATTATTAGAAAAATGTATTTAAAGCATCAAAAAGATTGCTCATACATATTAGCATTCTACTGCTGTGGCTGTTTGAAGTGGAGCTAGTTTCAACTACTTTATATACAGTTTATTCCAGCGGTTCCTAACCATGGACGGTCCCTTCTGGGTCACAACATAAATCTGACATTCATGTGGGAGGAAAGAAAAGTTCTGCTGCACAGAAATCTTTTTTCAACTTTTCTCTAATCTTTGCAAAAATATTTTACATCTTTGGCCCTCGAATAGTTATGGTTAAATAAAACCATGTGTGAAGTTAAGAGGAGACACCTGACACATGTGACAAGAGACCCCAGCTAAACACAATATGTATGCTGCAAGAGAAGAAGCATACTGCAATACAGAAAAAGGTACAAGTACCTCAGAATTTTACTTAAGAGCAGTACTTGAGTAAATATATGAAATATAATAAAAGGGCAGCCTTTCTTCCCAAGCACAATAACGATCACATGATGAGTGGTCGGACAAAGTAAAGTAAATATTAATGTCTGCGTCTCGAATCAAATCATCCGAAGACTTATTAGTTCCCAGATTCCACCTGGTTCCAACCCAAAGTAACTATAATTGTGACATATAGAGATGTTATTATGCTTCCTTCAAGGGGGAGCTAAGGGAGAGTTCCTCATGAATTGTGGTTACCAGAGCCTCAATGAGATCCTGAATCCAAACTCTTCCAAAGCTGAAACTACCCTGTCTCAGCAGGGAATATAAGTGAAATAGAGATCTCTGGTGAAACAAGGCTTTAATAAGAGCCATATGCATCCAATGACTGTAGGGGTTAAGGCAGTTGTGAACCCTGCATATCCTCTGATGGCTTAATGAGAGAAAAGTGCAAGGAAAAACAATGAGGAAGAAAACTGAAATAAATTTTGAGTAGACAGGTTGAGTAGAATGACACCTCACCCTCAGTTGAAGACACAGGTCCATTTATATCTTTGCATCAATGGGAAATTAGTGAAAGGAAACTCAGATCACTTGTTTCAAACGGCCTTGAACAGTTAGGACAACAATTACCTATAGTCAAAGGCCTTTGGAAAAATACCAATCCGAAGAACAGACATGGAATCCTATCCTCTCCTTTATAACCCGAGGTCTTTCTCATGGTTATCTGTCAAGCTATTAATCTGACACACCGCAGTAAGAATGCAGAGCCGCCCTCTCATATTTATCGCTCAGATATCACCTGAATGAACTTGAGAAGCAACATGTAAAAGAACAAAATGCTAAGCCACAATTATGCCTGTGGAACTGAGGGTGAAATGTTGATCCTTGTGCCCTTGGCTTTATCGAGTGTGCACTGAATAAACAGGAGGCTTAAACTGACATGGCTTATTTAGACATTTCTGACTCTGCAAAGCTGCAAAATCCACAAACTCCCTTTTGATCAAGAGTTTTAAATCTCTTCATAAAAAATATCTCCCTACATGCCAAGGTACAAACGTGACAGGTAATGGCTGCACACTAAAGCAAAAATTAACTTTTGGCAAACAAAGTAGAATTTCATAACCCATCTGACGCCAGTTTGACAGACCTCCTGGCTACAGAGTGAGCGAAGTGAAAGAGAAAAGAAATAAATCAGGCGAGAACTGGAACAAGTTGCGTCACAGCAACTTTTGTTTCTGATGTGTCAGATCAGACAGTCTCTGAAGCACTCGCAGCTTCACACTAGCAGAGAAACATCTCTGAACACAAAGACTGGGGATAAGTAAGGTGCTGTGAAGGGTACAAACAAAAGAGAGGGTAGGTGATGTGAACAGTCACTGGATGGAAGAAGGACTGTCAAATGACTACATTACATGAATATGTCCTCGACATCTACTCTAAGAGATGTGGACCTAAAATATGTTGTTGAAACGTCCACTTGGAATAAATACAGATAAAAAAAAAAGAAAACCCAAACAAAAACCAGCAACAAACTTCTTCATAAAGAATGAAAGGGTTTTGAGATTTGTGGGCTACAATGACATAAAAAATAACTCAATGAAAAAACAACGTTTCACTGCGTAATTACATTTCAGAAAAGGCAATAAAACTTTATTGCCCACACATTCGTTCTCGTTTTTGTCTGGCAGACATTTTCATCTCTCTTGCGTCTGTGTGTCTCTTTCCCCTCTGTCTTTACAATCCTCCTCTCCCTTGGTAAAACACTGAATGCTTTTTCCTCTGTTAGCCTCGGCTCCGCTTCACCATCTGAACGTACTCCGCTCTCTCTCCCACGAGTCCTCAAACAACCACTCAGATGCCTCTGCTGGGCTCCATCGGGACCAGCGCGACTGGAGACAGAATACATTTCTACCAGACTGACTGTGGTTGTGGGAAGGCTGACCACATAGCTGTGGGATGTCACACTGCACCTCAGGACTCACAGTGACCTCACCACGAGTGCTCGTCTGCACTGAGACAAAATATGACCCGCTGCACTGCGTGTCGACTGAAAGTGCAGCAGCGCCGAGCACTCCTCTGTCACTGACACTGAGTGCTCTTAACGCAAAACATACATTTGCAGCTTACAAAGCCTCATCATAGCAGAAATAAAGGACGGTATCATACATTCACCTCATAGCTGTGTTCGATGCACCATTACTGGGTGAATTATTTAATGCAATCACAATAAATAAAGACAAAAATCTCAATGAAGAAGATTATAACTGACAAATAAATGGAAACTTATGTGCTGTCTGCCTTTGTCTGCATTAGCTCTTTGACTGTGGCTTGCTCTCAGGATTCTGCATATACTGTAAGCCACATGCATCATTTCATTATGTTCATTCTGGATAATTTTAAGATAATTATAGTCTCATAACTACATACTACAGTTACTCTGTAGTTCAAATTTTTTTTTTTTTCATTTTGTGGCATGAAATGTAAACTGGTAGTGTTGGACGCATTAAATGCAAACTATTTAGTTCTGTGACATCTGTCGGCTCAACCTCTTCCCATGTACTCTCCATACAGAAGATAGTCTTTTTTTTGTCAGTTGATTTTATGTTCTTTCATTTTTAAAAAAAAAGACTTGGTAGAGCATTGTTCATTTGAGCTTAACCTGAGTGCCTCTTGTTAGCTGGATTCAGGGAAATTGAGATGGCTCAAAGTGGATATCGAGCTTGTACCTGATTTCATTATGCATATTTTTAAGTCTTTCTATCATGAAAGTGTGTGTCCCAGTGAAAACAAATTTTTCCTGCTCAAATTCAGCAAAAAAACAAGGGAAAAGTAGTCAAAGATCTGCTGCTTACACCACCAGTCACTATAATTTCAAGGATACTACAAATCCCTCCTTAATCCTGTCAGTCGTGTGAATGACGGACAGGCTGGGAAGATCCACAGGAGGACACACTGATCCCTGCTGCTCATTACTTTAATTACTCTGTATACGTGTGTTTGTGTGTGTGTGTATTTGCTTTTAAAAAAAATAAAAGTACAAATTCTCTGTTTGAAAGCAGAACGATTACAGTCTCACTTTAAGGACAGTACCTTTCTGGGATGGCGCCTCCTGTACAACAGCCATGTTAATGTTCAAAGGAATATGCATGTCAAGATTAACATGTATGAGTCTGTGATACCTTAATCTAAAGCCGCAGCTTCGCTGGGATTCTTCCCAGCATTGCTGTACATAAGCAGAGACATGCTCAAGGCTGGTTTGCTGGGTGAGTGTCCCTACAGCACAGTAAGCTGCTGGCCTACACACGGCAGCAAAATCTAATGTGGATTAACATCATGGTGAAAGTATGCAAAGCAAATGTGAAGAGAACTCTACAAATGAGAACGTTGTTGATACAGAATCTGTCAACAAGACGTCCATCTGGAGATCCTTGTTTTACATTGTCGTGGTTACACGGTCATGTAAGAATTCTCACTTTCCCCTTGCCAAGTATTTTGTCAGGGCACAGACGTATTCATTATGTGCATAATACTAACTCCAAGCAGATGTATTATACGTTCCCTGAGTTGTAGAGATCGATCACATTAAGTGGTGGCGATTTGTCTTTTGTGAAATAAAAGTTTTAAAACGTGCCAACTTTTAGATTATAAAAGCCATCTAGAGTTCAACTGGACAAAAAAGTGGACACACATGGTGAACGGGTGAAATGCATAATGTCCAGAGATGAAAGCCAGCATCAGTGAATCTCTGATAGGGTGAAGTATGGAGAGAGAATGTTAAAGGAGGGAAATAATAATTCAAACTCACTTAGTTCATCAAAGTGTGTCTCGATGCCGTCGGCTCCAGGCACTGAGCAGATGAGTCGAGCCTTCAGAAATGTGCTCCACTTGTTGACCAGACAGCAGTGCCCGCCATCGTCATTCTGTAAGGCAGAGACACACAGTAGTCATTAATCCGCCCCAGTGGGAAGAGTCAATCCAGTGTCTGACAAACAGCTGTTTAAAACAACCGTCCAAACTAACTGCACTGGGTCTGTTGTTATTGGGCCTGTATGAGTAAAGATCAGCTCTGTGTTTCAGCCTGGCCCATCTGCACGCGAGGTCAGCCAACATCTACTACTGAGGTACAGATTCAAGCCTTGGGAAATTGATTCATGGGCTGGAACTCAACATACGTCCAAAGGATTTGCATGGGTGGAAGAAATACATCTTGGGTCTATCTTTATCTACTGTAACATAGAATAGGGAAGAATACTGTTTTTAAAATGTGTTGTGGTCTTTGGTAAAAGGATGGCTTCTTCTCAACTCAGAAATGTTTTGTTTTGCTTTTAATAGCCATGTTAGCGGTGTGGCTTTAGGGATGGCAATGTAATTTGGCTGGTTCACTGGACTTTTGTCCAGACTGTCAAAACATTTTGGGATTAACGGGAAATTTTGTTGACAAATTCATGGTCCCTAGAGAATGAAGCCTACTTTCTCTGGTGATCCTCTGCCTTCTCATCTAGTTCCATCAGCAGGTGATATTTGTTGTTAAATATCTTATCAGACGGACTGCCATGAAATTTGTGACAGATATTCAAGTTCCCAAGAGAATACATTTTAATGACTTTAGTGATATAGTATCTCATCTCAATTGTATTGGCACCACATTTTGTACAGATGTCCATGGTTCTCTGACAATATATTCTTATGACTTTTGTGATCCCCTGACTTTTCCTTTGGTACCATCATGAGATTGACATTTGGTTTCTATTGAAATATCTTGTGCTTACATCTCTGATGTAAGCATTTAGCCCAAAGTACTGCTGAGCCTAAAAAGAGCCTCATAGAGCTGCTAGCATGACTGAAGACTCTTAGCTTTGTTTAATAGCCTATATTTCTTGTAAATTACATATTTTAGGAATACAGCTTGCAAACACTGGAGCATCTTGAGAGACATTTTCCTGAAGTCAATGTAGAGATGATTGGAAAGTTTTGGACACCGTGTCATTATTTGTCTGTCTATGGTGACAAACAGCACTCCAGGCTCCTGCAATACATCACAGAGTAAGCACAGCTCTGGCTTTGTATGGATGTCAGTGCATGTATACAGATGTGGACTAAAGTAAACTCTGCCGCTCAAACATTTCATCCAGAGGAACAAAAATAACAGAATGCTACCCGAAGCTAGCTGTTGAGGCAAACAGCAAAGATTTTGTTTTCTAACTGGTAGTTGCTGTGCTACTTTTTCGTGCTCAGCAATTACTGGTGATCATGGGGGACTTTCTCTCTGGTTCTCTGAGAGCTGAAGAAACAGGCAACCGGCTGTACCTAACCATTATGGAGACATATAAACCTTTCACTGGTGATGTTTAACATGACAATCTCACCAGGCAGATCCGCCCTATCCTGGACTGGGTCATGGGACTCTGGCCCATCTCAGAGGCTTTCTCGCGGAAGAAAAAGTAGAGCTTGTCATCATTCTTCTCAGCACTGTCTGGGATGAGGTGTGCATGGACGAATGTGGGATCTGAAGAAAAGAAAAAAAGATGGAGAGAACATTACACGCCGTGCAGCACATGTTGCTCTGCACACAGGCTGCATCCAAATGCCCAGACTTCACCACACTTAATACTTTGGGAAGTCAGCGAGTGCCGAGGGCTCATGATTCATTAAGTCTGCAAGGGGCCTTCAGTGGACTTTCTGCATACTTCTAAAGCATCTGCTTGAGGTGCAGACTTTGGTTGAAATATTAACTACAATTTATAGCAATAAAGATCAGACTGTGCTTAAGAAAGAAATAACAATATCCATCCAACAAAGAAAAAAAAAATGAAATAGAGAAATATAATATTATAAGAGTTAATTCTCTGTGCATATCAACCTTCAACCTTTTTTATCATTTAGAATATTCACAATTATTCCAAGTCTGCCTTAAAACAAAATTCACATGCCCATATGTACACTGAAACAATTTCTGGTAGCTGTATTCATTCCTCCATACGGGCCGTGAAGATCTGAAGTTAAGCTAAAGCGACCGTGTCGCTTCAGCAGTCTGAGTTAAGATGAATCAAGTTACGGTCTGTTTAGTTTGAAATTTTTTATTTGTATTTCCCTAGACAGAATTTCTTTGCAGAGCTGCGGTGGAGGAATATTCACACAAACAGGGAATTTTGTACACTGTAAATTTAGAAGATGCCCACTTAATCTTTAGCCAAACAGTAGATTTTGTCTCCCATCCCTGACACTAGAAGCATCAGAAAAAGATCTCTTAATAGACAGTATGAACAGAAGGGATGATAGCAAGTAAGAACCGTCAGTGTACATATAACTATTGTTTTAATCCTTTAACTCTCCATGAACCCTGAAAAAAAAAAAACAACTCACATCGATGGAAACATTGATACACATAGTGTATCTTTGCCTCTGTGGGCCTAAAGCCCTCACACACTTGATGTGATGACAGTGAACATATCAGAGTGTGTATGTCTGCAAGCCTAAAGGATGAAGATATGAATTCAGCCACAGACATCATATAATCTGTGAAAAGGAGACTGGTAGCCTGGAGCCTAGAACAGTACTCGAATTGTCCTACTGTAAACGCACCCCTTTATTTCTTCCTAGTGACAGCGCTCAATATGGCATCACAGTGCGCTCCCACTGGCTGACTTACTGGGTCACCACTGGACACGCCACACAGGGTGCCCCTCCCCACTGTGACCAATCAGGGTCCCAAATGGGGACAAACCAAAACCAGGGGGAGGAGGAGGAGGAGGAGGGAGGGTAACCAGGAACCATGTAAGGGGGGAGGGGGAAATATCAGAGAGATTCCACATGGCTGATTAGCAGGACTCAGGTGTCCCGATGCTGTGTACCACTACCAGGGGACTGTTGTCAGGGCAACAGGGTCAGAGGAAAATCTGGGAGCCAGCAACACTGGGGGAGGCAGTGATTGATTTGGCAACATCAACCGAAAGCACCCGACGAGCATTTATAGTGCTGTGACAATCATGGTTCATTGGACAGCAGCGGCTACTCTGAGTCATTATTGACATTCAGTAATTTCCCCCTGCTACTACACTACTGACCTTGCTTTCAGACTCCGCAGGCATGCAATCAGCAATTAGCGCAGTGCATTTTATGCTTTGAGTCAAATGATCACTGGGTCATGTGGAGCAGACTGGAAAGATCAACAATCTCATTCCTAGAAGACCCTAGGAATGGATGATATGCTGGGTAATGCAGAGGCTGCATGTGTGGATGTTTCCAGAGACAATGAAGCAACGATCTTAAGGAGCTAAGGAATAAATTAAAAACGATCTGGAGAGAGATGAGTGAGTAAGTGAAAGAATTAATGCTGGGTGCAGAACAAGCCGTGAGTTGAGACATTACCGTTTAACCATCTGGAGTTGTACTGATCAGTCCTCATGGCTGTCTGCTTCCCCAGCGTACGAAAGATAGCAGAGTCTGTTCCCATGAAATCAATGTAGACTCCTGCATACAGCTCTCCATCTGTCAGTCACAGAGAAAAGAAGGAATGGCGTTGTGAAGGTGAAGTCATGATGGATGAAAACCATTTCAGGTTAAAACAGAGAGCATGTTGTCGACTGATTGTAATTTTATTAAAACGTTGCATCATCCCTCTAGGTTTCATCGAAATCAGACTGATATCACATACAATGGCTGTGACCGTTCAAAGCTTTAACTCTATATGATGACAGGACAGGTATACATCATACTTTAAACACTAATCAAACACGGTTCAGTGGTGTCAGACATGTCACATCTGGGTTAAAAGTGGTGACCTCATAATTACATTGTATATCACACTCATTATACCAATCAGTGTAATTTGAAAGGACATCTGGATTTCCACAGCCAATTTCATGTCAGCTGGATTCATGGTGTATGGGTTAGGGGTCGATGAAAGCCTGATATTGTAGCCCTTCAGCATCACCATCAGGCCTGTTAGTGCAGTGTTTTTAGCTTCAGATTTTGACACAGTTAGACTCCAACTCCAAGCTATCACATCTGACATGTGCATAGACAGACACTTCCTGATCTCCATTTTCCGTGCACGAGAGAAAGGTGAAACTTAAGATTTCCTGCTGTCTATACAGAACGTGAGATTTTGAGGAGGTCAGTGAGAAATTGCTAGTTAAATAGAAAAAAAAAAACAACAACTCCTGACGCCTGTACCAGGGAAATTCCAGTTTCCTTTGTTGTGTCAGTGCGGTATGTCCCTGCCCTGCCAATTGTGTAAGAAAACCTGTAGCTGATTTTCTTGGTATTACAGTTTTGCTCAGGTCAGCTGGAACTAAGCTGACATGAGAAAGAGGCTCTGTCTCCCCCACACACACACAGACACACACAAACACACATGCTGGGCAGAAGGTCACTGATCAACAGCCATGTTTTGACCACCTGTATGCTGCTGACAGCAAAAGACCACCCACTGACATGAGAGTGCACACGTCAGTCTGACCAAATATGTAAATACATAAACTGCACTAGAGCTGAAATGATTAGTATGAAATGCCAAAACGTGCCTGGTCGCAGCTGTTTTATATGATTATAAATTCAATATATTTGGCTTTTGGAGAGGTGGTCAGACAAACAAGCAATCTGAAGACATATAGGCTCAGACAAGAGTTTGTTTTTATAAATCATTTTCATAGACAAAACAATTTAACAATTAATCAATTAATCAAGAAAATAATGGACAGATTAATGGATAATGAAAACAAGCACTACCCGTTGCCCTATTGCAAAGAACGAGCACAGTATTTAAAATCATCAATCATAATCAGAGAAGTTTATTACTTTGGGGCAACTACTGCAACCAACAGATGAGATTTTCTTTAGGTAAACACTAAAAAACTGAAAGGATATATTTAAATTTAATTATGTAGATCCGTCTGAGGCAGGCACAGAAACTGAACTGATTATAGCCAAAGACACATTGCCGAGCCTCTTTGTTTTCCACAGATAGCTATTTAAAGTTGTCTGAACATGTTGTATGAAGGGGGGGGAAAAAGTAGGCACTTACTGATCAAAGAGGAGACGCTGTTAAGTTTGGGGTCATAAGGACATTTTCCCTTCCCAGAATCCACTTTACCAGGTTCAAGTCGGAAAATATATTCCTGTAACGGTAAAGAATTAGGAAAAACATCACCTTGTTTTCACTTGTCATTCGGTAACAGATTTATTGTGTTGAAGGAATCTGTTATCCTTTTAATGCAGCATGTGCAAGGCACTTCTAGATGTTATAATAAGCAGTTTTAAATGGCAGCATCAAACTAAAAATGTGATCAGTTGGGAGACAAAATAACAATGACGAGGTGTGAGCTGCTGTGACCCTACAGGCACTGAACAACAGACTCTCACAGCACTGCTGCATCTGCTGAGGGGAACAAAAAGCACACAAAGCCAGTTATCAGGGAGATGGAGAGGTGGAGGAAAATGCTGAGAGCAATCCAAAACTCATCCACCATGCTTCTGATATTAGTGGCTCGAACCAGAATTCATTATTCCGCAGTGCAAGAGGACATCTTGAACATCTGTGTCAACACTGGGTATGTGTCTGCAGCAAGTTTTTAGTCGGGTACTTCAAAGCTGACTGAGGATGCCTGACAGGTAGGAAATATGAAAGGGGAAGCGGAGCAATGTCAAAGCTGTGTCTGTAACCCACTGTTGGATGTTTTCTTTAAATAAGATACAGTAGGATTCAAGCATATGCGTAGTGATGAAAATGCCTGCATGTCTACATGTGTTGACCTGATGAAGGTCTGAGGACTGAAACGTCATTAATAAAGTGAGTACAAGTGATTGATGGTGTGTGGGATTTTTTGGTCCTCTCAGAGTTTGTGTGTCTACATATGACATCACTCTTAGCAGCCATTAAAGGCTCCACCGGCATGAGAATAGCACATTTACAAAGCACTCTTGTGTCGAGTGCTACTGCACAACAAACACAACATTCATAGTGAACATTTTGACAGTAGATTAGTTTGGAGAACTCTTTTGGAGCCCAATTATTAACCCAAGATATATATATATATGTATATACATACAAAAAAAACAGACAAACAATATGTTATCCTCACTACTCCAGCTGAGACTGAAAGAGTACTCGTGGTGGGCACCAGACTTAAGAGTCTTTACAAAACTCCCTTCTGCCCACCTTTGCCTCCAAAGGCTCTGATGTAGTGCTGTAGTCTGCTGCCCGACTTGTTCTCCCTCCAGATTGGGGTGCCTGTAGGTAGTGGGACCCCTAAAACAGAGACATGGCACAGTGGGCCATCTCGTTACCGACATTTGATTCCAGATCATTGCTAAATTCAACTGATGATGCCTGCGACATTAATAGAAAAAGAAAAATAGGAAAGTAGAAAAAGAGCGATTGAACTGGATAAAGACGAGAAATTCTAAAAAAAAAAAAAAAAAAAAAAGGAAATGGAAAGAAAAACGTCAAACTGAAGGTCAAAGTGGAGTGAAGAGAGCAAGAGAGCCTGGTGGGTGACATCCATCATTTAGCAGCCATGTTAGATTAGACTCAGTGTCATGCAAACACAGCGGTAAACTCCATGCATAAACCATGCAGCTCCAGGAAAGACAACAGAAAAGGGAATGCAGCAAAATGAGACAACCAACATTTCAGTAATGTCTAATAAAGTGATGGATGGAACAAATTAAAACAAACCTAGGAATACCGAAGAATATGTTTAATTTCACATACTAAGATGGCTTTAGTAACCTTCAACAAGCCTGAATGAAGCATGCTCCTTAACTAAATATTCAAATTTTTTTCAAGTGTTTTTCCAAAATATGTGGGTTCTGAAACAGCATCAAAAAAGCAGTTAAAAGAAAATCTGTCAAGTCAAGGGAAAAATTTTGAGAGTCCACTAAGGACTAAAAATGTGTGAAGCCCTCTGTGTACCAAGCGGAAGAATTTCTGAACAACTGGTTTCTGTTTACATCTACTCTTACTGAGGAAAATCTTTACAGTGTGAAGCAACATAGCTTTTGGGCCTTAGGGGAGAAGCTGAATGACAAGAGGCGGACTGACCTTTACATTGAAATCTGAACCCTCCATTTGAACAGTGAGACTAAACAGGCAGACTGGTGAATGTAAGTGTGTGGACTGTAGCTGGTGCCGGCAGCTGCTGCAGCTCTGCGTGGCCGTCGTGCTGGATGGAGGGAGGGATGGAGGGAGGGACGGAAGGAGGGCTGAGCTACAAGGCTGATGATGGATGAGAGGCTCCATCAGTAATGATGGCTTTTCAGAGGCTCTCAGCCAGACAGAAAGACAGGCCACAGGCTCTGGTGTGTATAAACAGGTGAGGAAGGGAGGGAGGTCTACGAGGGGGGAACATTTGCTATAGATATACTGTCAACATGCTATTCCCCACAGTAAGAGAAGATTGTTGCTGCAACAAACTCTAAGCGGTGGCAGTTAGGTCCCTCACCAACAACAATTTTGCAATAATAATGGAGATCTATGGAGGACTGGCCATGAGCCTTTTTCTTCGAACCCTCCAGACCGTGAAACCGTGCGAATCGATGAAAACTAAGAGGCAGAAAATGATAGAAGAAGAGCAGAGCCCATGAAACTGAGGAGCAAGCGCAGAAGGAGGCCCTCTGATCCGAGACCGATTGACAGATATGGTTCTTTAAGAGGTGGAGAGCAAAGGTCACAATGTCTCCATGGCTGCCTGGCTGTGTCTTTGGTTACCTGTGACCTGCGTCCTCGGTCCACATAGGTGCAGATGGGGTTGTACGCCCCTGTCCCACACACATACAGGTGGGTCCGGTTCCATGGCTCAATCAGACGGATGAAGTTTCCACATTCCCCCTGAGGGAGGGCAAAACAAAACCCAGCAGGATTAGAGATTTAGGTTAAAAAAAAAAAAAAAAAAAAAGACTCTGAACATAAAACTGCAATGGAAAAAATAGTTACATAACATATAATGCCCCACTGATGGTTAATAACCCCTCTGCCTGGCTTAAAACCATCACATCTATCATTTCCACTGTTGGCTGGCTTGTGTTTGGCAGCTCCGTTCTCTGGCTCAGTGTGGCGGCTTGGCCCAGGCTTCACATCAGACCACACTGTCGGAGGGAAAATGTTTCCAAACACCATATAACTGTGTGGCAGAAACCAAGAAAAGCAGTGCATCTGAGCTGTCAAGTGTGTTTGAGGGTAAACCCAATTCAATGTTCTGTCAGACTTGACAACTGAAAAACATTCTGGTTAGACCAAAAGAAACTGCTGAGTGAAAATTTTGGCTTTTGGAGATTTTAAAATCCAATTAGGGCTTTTTTAGAAAAATACAAAGACATTGATGTGAAAATCTCAATCTTAATGGGGTTTATGTAGTCTAGAATTCTAATTATTCAAGTGGTGAGAATTTAGACAGACTTCTTTTTGGACTGAAGACAAAGAGGTGCTGCTGGTGAAAGCAGCTCTGTGCTTTCGAGGTCTGCAGCTCTCTAATCTCTATTTTTCTAACCAGCTGTCTGCCTTCCTGGTCGCAATCCGCCCAAATCAAAACTCCAAACTACAGAAATGCACAGGCTTATGATATCTGTTCAGATTTGTCCGTCATGTCGGCTGTTAGTGACAGCTGGCGAAAAAGAAAGGATGTACCAAGCATAAAAAAAAAAAGAAAAAAAAGATTGTATGCAGGATGGGGGATTTTGGCAGATCCTAGCAACACGACAGATGCACAAGTCAGAGGTTTCAGAGGATGTGTTTTTGTGTGTGTGTGTGTGTGTGTGTGTGTGTGTGTGTGTGTTCACGCGTGTGGGCCTGTGTGTATTATTCGGCGCACAGTTGTGCTCCCCCACAGAGAGCACAGCGGGGATGATTGCCTTTGACCTCCTGCCTGAACCGACATCCCCTCTGAATTGCTTTTGAATTGTCATCATCTGTCATTCCCTAAAGAGCGGCGCAGACTGCCAAGATGTCTCGCAGTGGCCAATTTTATTTCTTATTTTAGTGATGAAATTTCAAACCCACCTCACACACACATACACTCACACAGGAGCGCATACATGCACACATGAACATACAGAGGCCGGTACGATGTAGCCAGAGGCGGTGAGAGGCGCGGGTCACCAAACACGCATAAATGAACATTCCAGTTGGATAAACAGCAGCCTGCACTCTCGACCAGCAGGGGAGAGCAGGGTTATTAGCCAGGGCCTCATCACTCCCTCGGTGCTCACCACTTCTGGCAGCGCTCACCCCTAACATGGATGAGATGAGTGTGTATGTGTGTGTGTTTTCAGGGAGAGGTGGGTGGTGGGTGGTGGTAGTGGTGGTGGTGGGGGGGGTTCACACACTCCAAATGTGTGAACAAAATCAAAAGAGAAGGATCTGTTTTTTTTTTTTGTTTTTTTTTTTTTAATATGAATTTCAATGATGAGTTTCCATCTCAGCCTTGTGGGGGCTGCGCTGCGGCCGCTGTGCTTGAATGTCTGGATCGTATTAACACTTCAGACAGGCCTGTAGCTTCCTCTGGTTAATTCATTTTGTCTGCTTGTCAGGACAACAAAGGGTAAAATAATTATTGGGCAAAAAAAAAAAAAAAAAGACAATTATATTAAATAAAAAAAAAATTTAAAAAAATAGAAACATCGTATGAGATATGTCGGTTAGTGGAATACTGTATGTTTTCAGCTCTCCTTGAAGACGACCGCTCGTTCAAGCCGCTGCTCGAGCTTAATTGGTGGCAGCTGTACGCAATCAGCAATCAGGGATGCAGAGACAGTGAATGAGAGCTTCGCAGCTCGTCACACACTGGAAGGAGCTCTAAAATGTCCGACAGTGACCCCGGTGCCACATTCAAATCTAAAGTGTCCCCAGAAAAGACACACTTGGTATTTTACACAATGATATCACCACCTCAAATGATGTTTACACGTGCAGCAGGTCGCAAAGGACGCAGGTTGTGATATTTACTGGTACATTAAATGGGTCCTACTTTGTCTTGAGGGTTGATGAATTGCTTGAGTGGTTTGTATGAAAACAGGGTAATTACTTTTACCGTGATTTATTTTTTCTTTTATTTTTACATGTATAGACTTGATTTATTGTTCAGTTTATGCAAGAGCCCAAGATCAAAATCCAATCAATTTACAAAGATATAAAACAAAGAGAAGCTGAAAATACTACATATATTTGACCATATTTGAGGAGCAGGAACCAGGAAACATTTTTGCTTATTAAGCTCTTGGCAATTCATTTTCTGTCAAGTGACTAATTAATTACTAATAATAAACTAATTGTTGCAGCACATAATTCAATTTGATATCACTTTACTTGAATACTTACATTGGTGTCTTTCCCTGACAAAACACACTCAGTCTTCCTCTGGGGGACAACAGGCCAGTGGATCTGACAGGAAAGAGTCGACATGCTGGTTAGCTGTAAACTTGTGCCGAGCTCATCCAGTTTAACATTTACGTGGCAGGTTTCTTACTATGAGTGGCTCCTTGTTGATGTCGTGCAGATCCAGAGAGAGGATGTAGTCTTTGCTGCCCACGTACATGCGGTCGTGGTCCTCGTCCATGCGAAGGATACGATAGTCGGTTGAGTTCAGCAAAAAGGAGAAGTGGTGGGCTGTGCCGGTAGACTTTAACTCTGGAAGAAAAAAAGAGGCAGAAAGAGTGGGAAATGAATGCTTGTGTTTGTGCTGTACCTGTAAGCCTGTGGTAGAAAAACAAAAAACAGAAAAACTGGGAAACGGAATCTACAGACATGGTCGCAGGAGATGTGTGTAGGCTGCTCATTTCTGGCACAGAGATTTTGGTTTGTCAAAGTTCCTCCATTCTTAAAGTACTAGAGGTGATCTCTCCATTTATCTTAACTACACACACACACACACACACACACACACACACACACACACACACACACACACACACACACACACACACACAGTATGCTAATGATGCGCAAACCTACTATCAGACTCTCCTAAATTAATTTACAGAAGCTGTTCTGCTTTTTTTCTCTCAGCCTTACAGTTACATCCTGCCATTACAGGGTTATCCTCAGACAAAATCTGGTTATGACAAAAGCAAGGAGGCAAACAGTGAATCCAGGCCTGTCTCCTTGAAATTAAATTCATATACAACTAAACTGGTACAGCAAATATGTTTTGAATGAAATGTAATCACTGGCTGGATTAGGTTCAGAGGCAACATATTTTTGAATAAATAAAGCTGCACTACATTTATTAACGGCAGTGGAGTTGCCAGGAGGTGGCTGGGGTGGATAGAGACCCACATCCAGAAAAGGTGGTTTTTGTTAAATATGAATAAACATATCATCTCTTAAGTCACTGAACTTTTTCTGTATGAAACAAGACCACAATTTTGCCTGAACCTCAACCAAGTGCTGTTAGTTCCTAAACATAACCATACAACAGGATGTTAAAGCCGTAGTCACTACAAGCAGATATTGTACTGAAAGATGGACTTTTTTAATTCTTTGTGAGTTATCAAATGTGTGAAATAACAACATATTCTAGAAAATGTAATCTGTTCACATTTATGTTTCCTACGAGATGTTGTTACAGTTTAGTCATATGGCGACAGTGAGGAGTCAAGTTAACGCTACATGACTATTCATTTTGACCTGAGCTGGTTTTCCCTATTGGACCCATCTATGCTGGACTACTACTGGTATCATGAGCTGCAGTCTCATCACAAGGCTTCTATTACAAAAGGTCATAAAGCAGATAATGTTCAGTCCGACCCTGGGTCTCATTCACCTTTTTTCCAATTCTGTCAAGCCATGAAAGAGATGATGGCCTTCGCTATAATCTCGTCTTGTGAATTCTCCATTTCAACAGCAGCAGAAAAGATGCCGACTGCTCCCAGGCTTAGTCTCACCTCATATCAAACATAACATTCCCACATTGTTTTCCTCTGTATCACCATTAAAACAGTTTTGAAATAAAACTGCTCTCAAATGGCTCACATACTGCTCAGGGCAAATCACTGGTGTGTGAGTTTAAGTTACACTTGGGGTGTGAGGGGAGATAAGTGGAGATCTGGTGTACGGAAAGCAGCTTTTTCTCCCGGTCCTTCCATTACCTCCCGAGCTGTTAAGAGAATCTGATAGGAGGTCTCTCTCTTTCTCTTGCTCTCTTTCAAACTGTGCTTGGGAAAGTGGATCTTGAGGAAGTTAAGCCTGCTGTTCTATTTGCAGAGAAAACTAGAATAGAGGGACCTGTTCATGTTCCACCTCAATGAGACCAGACAAACGCCCTCCTGTTCTCTTAAACCAAGTCTGAGAGTGATTGATAATGAAAAAAAAATGCCTCCAACAGCTACAACAGCTTGCCTTGACCAGGAGGAAGCAGAACTTGTGACTTTACTTGGAATAAAAGACAGTGTGATGTTTTCCACCTGCACAGGACATGTTGAAGTACTGACATGAATCCTCTTCCAGAAAGCTTCTCAGCTGCTGGTGTGCTGAGCTGAGCTCCTTCAGGAACTGTGAAATGCTGCCGTCACGGTGCAGCATCATGGCACGCAGTAGGGTGGATAAGGTAGTAAACAGGAATAGACATGGCTGTCACCCGTGTAATTCTCATAAGTTCCCTCCAGACACATATTCTGTAATGCTTGTTCCCACTCTCCTGGACAGAAATATATAGTGAGTCATGTCGTGGTGATATGGCCATACTGGAGTATTGTCTTACAAACGTTTATTCTGTTCTATCAAAATTTATGATTCCAAGCAAACTTGAAATTAAAAACCTAGAAGTCTCTAAGTTTGTGTTGTACATATGTGAAGATCAATTTAAAATCTGCCATAAAATTCATAAAATCAAATGAGTACCATATATGGTTGTAGCATTAATATTCAAATTCTATAATTACTCTCTTTATAGTAGCATTCATTGTTAGTGCCCCTCTCTGCCGTTCCTCTGTAGCTTTGTAATTGCTTGGCTGTACAGGAGGGATCCAGCGTTATTGTTTGCTATTTCATTTGATATCAGCCCCACTATTTACTGTTCACTCTCCTTACATTGAATCAGAGCTGCATTATGTTAGTTCCACCAAACATTTCGACTGTTGCTGCTTCACATTGAAGGTGTTCAACGGGTGAAAGACTTTTATTGTGAAGCAGTCACAGGGAATGCAGTATATTTGGAGCAGCAGTATATCTTTTGACTGTGGATCAGTTTCAAATATTGTACAGAGTAATGGAGCAAGAAAGAGCAGCTACAATGAGCTGAGGAATAAAATTTAGGGGTTACAACCGTGATTTATATTATTGATCGCTACGATATCAGCGTTGGTCCATGCACTACTACAGTAAAGGGAGGACACAGGTGCAGGTGTCGACAGCAACCTGAGAACGAGCCCCATGAGATGCAGTACACAGACACACGCACACACACACATAGAGAACATCCTAAAACGGTACATCTCCGCTCTTTTTCCATAAACATCCTGTCTCATTTTACATCCTTGTCTGCGTGTCAACCATACACTCTGCCATCTAGCTGCTCTGGCAGGACCAGCAGTCCAACGACACAGGAGCTTCAGGGACAGTCACCAGCTGACATCCCACATTTATCACCCCTGCACTCAGATTCACACTCAGGGGCATCCGAGTGGGAGCACGCTGGTGGCGACTGGCTGTCACAAGTCCGACAGCGGTTAGGTCACCGCAAAGTTCAGTGAGAGTGGAGAGACAGATGGACGAGACAGACTCGACAGGCAGATAACCTACTACATTACAAATAAACATTCAGCAAAACACATTAACAGTTAACAGCTTTGAGTGTCTGACAGTCTGCCATCTCTCTCTCTCTCTCTCTCTCTCCCATTCAGGATTATTGGATCAATATCTATCAGTTTTGGAGCAGACTTAATTTTGTCCTGAAAAAAAAAAAAGACCCTTCTGATCTTGCTGAGGCCACGAGCATCATGAAAATGACAACCAGCATGACATGAGGACCAACGGATAGTCAGCTGCAGTAATATATACGATCAATTTCAGTCTGAGCACATTAAAAAATGTATTGGCAGTTAACAAAATTCACAAATGAAACACACTATCAGGTGCTAAATTATATTAAAATAAACTGTATGAAACATTTTCAAAATGGAAGAATCATCTTTATACAGAGAATTCACAGGCTGGAAATTATATCTAATTGTGGTTTGGACAACTTCTAATTATTGAACAACCACTGCTCTGTCTTACTTTTTCCCACAGCTAAATGTCTGTAGGAGACCACTGACAAATAATGGAAAAAATGTTTGACTGTGTTTGATGAAAATTATAGGAAAAAAGAAGAATATAAAAAAAGCTTTCCATGGAGGTCTGCATATTTCTGATAAGCATATTGTATTGTGCTGGTAATGTAAGAAGCAAGGCTAGGCTATAGTGTAAAAACAGTCAGCTGGTGACATGCTGAGCTTCATTACACCCCCCCTTTTGTATGCAGCCCCATTCTTAAGCTACATAAAATTGTCGGAGGTCATAATGTATGGGATATAATGGTGAAAATCAGATGGGGTACAAGTACCAACCAGGACTGCTTGTCATTTACAAGAATTTCTCAACATCTACAGCACATGGGACTCATTCCAAAGCACATTTACAGCCTATATGAAGATTAGAAGTCCCCTCAGCTAAAATACAATGACTCTATCAACGCTATACAGAACATTAACTCTATTCATCTTGCCATTTTAATCTGTGAAAATGAAGCCGCAATCTTGCACTCTGGAGAAATATTACATCTTTGCGAGACGAGACATGCTAAAACACATTTTCTTTGAAATAATGCCTGTGGCGTGGCGAGATAAGGAGTAAAGTATGATAACAGTCCACCTCAAAGCACTCATAAGCTCTATTGTCAGCACAAACTCTTCTGCTCAGAAGCATTCCTGTGTATTACAGCTCAGCCATAATTGCCCATGCCTCTGAAACCAAGAAAAATATAACAAAACAATACACAGCCTTGACATCGTGTTAAACGGTTGAATTTACAACCAGCTGGTAAATTCAACAATGATAGGGCACAAGTGTCTGACTTTAAAGATCACAAGATCTGGTGTATATCACCAAGTTTCCCAGCAAGGTCTTCGTAATCACTACCAGACACAGAGGCAGACAGTTAAATCATCTTTTTTTCTCCCTAGTGTGCATGTGGAATTGTCTTTGGTTTGCTGAAGACCTTCTGTGTTGGATAAAACCCAATCTCTTCCTACTGCTCTCCCAGAATCTGAATGACATCTGGTGGTAAACTGAGCCTGTAGTCTGTCCACCTGTTGATGTGATCCCTCTGCACTGTGGTCACTCTCTGCTCTGTTCTGTAGCCAAGGTATGCAGCCCTTTGGCCAGGCTTAGTACCATGTTGTGGTTTTGCTGGGTCCACCTTAAAGGGACACAAGTGACCCCTGTTTTGTGTCTGTAAAGGGATGACGAAAGATGCAGCTCCCAGACAAGCCTGCCGCTAACAGCCTTGGAAATCTCCCCTTTCTTCTGCTCAGTGTGTGTATCTGTGTGTGTGTGTGTGTGTGTGTGTGTGTGTTTCGGGTGAAGAAGAAGGTGGTGGTGAAGGGAAAGAGTTTAAGGAAGCAGGCGGCAGAAAATCCCACATACCTGCCCAGGCATCCCTGGCATGTTCTCTAAATTCCCCGATCTGCTGGTGCTCACATTCTCATAGAGGTGTGGCCACACCTTGCTGCAGCTTGTCTGCAGCCATGCATGCACAGATGTGTCCCTAAAAGGATTTTTATTTCTAAAGTGAAGGAGCCACTATTCTAATATTGAGACCATCTGCACCAATAAGAGGAAATTATTGGTAATTTATTCAAACATGCAACATTGCATTGTATCGTCACAAAAGCTCTTTGACCTTGAAACGTTTGACTGCGGTTTCAATATGTCTCCTACAGCAAATTAAGTTAGTTCATAATTTTGGGAAACACAGCCTTTCACCTTCCTGCCCAGAGTTAGATGAGAGGATTGATACCACTCTCATGTCTGTATGTAAACTTTGAAGCTTAAGCCAGGAGGTGACTCGCTGAGCTTAGCATGGAAGCACTGAAAAATACCTACTAGCACCTCTAAAGTTGACTAATTACCTCACTGTACTGCGTCTCTTTGCACAGAAATATAAATGGCAAGGACAAGTAGTGGTCTGCACACGTTTTTTGTGGGTCATAGCAATAGTCACACTGTGAAAAATAAATTCATGACACTATGAATTTTGCTGCAGGCTGTCTTTGGTCCCCCAAGTTAGAAATTGGTGGATGTGTCTCAGCCAACAACCACATATTTTTTAGTTCCTCTCATGACTGTTAACTTAACATCTCAGACAGCTAAAAAGATCCAATGCACAGGGGACTTAACTGTAGGTAAGAACTTTTAGTTGTCTAAACTTTAGCAGTCATTAATCATCGAGGTTGCAGATCAGACAACACTCATCAGTCAACTTTGAAAAAGGGGTCGTTCTGGAAGACACTGACAAAGCTGTTAAGTCGGGTAAGTATGAGAACTTTTTTGATTCATCGGTCTACTGTAAAAGCACACAATAAAGAATTACACGTGTCTGAGTATAATTCATTGCAAATCCCAAATGCAAACTGAACATCTGAGGCCAGTGCATCAGGATGGAGAGGTCATCGAGGATATCAGAAGGGCTGAACAGCAGTGGGAAGCCTTATCAGCCCAACCTGTCTCAGCTTTGTGTTTGCCTCCGTTCAGCACCTCATAATCAGCCTCTGCGGCCTGGACTATTGACTCAGTACACATGTCACTGGAACTGATTGCTGCTTACCTGTGCCTGTCAAGGAGAAATAATTGGCACCAGATTATGTCTTATCTTTCCTCTTCCGGATGCTGTCACTCAGATGCTCTTCACGCTTGCCTGCCACTGATACTCCGTGTATGTGTGTGTGTACACAGAAACAAAAGTAGAGCTCTCTGATCCTCACATCAAATCAGGGACACCTGTCTTCTACTGCACAAATCAAGAGCAGAGAAAGATTGATTTAAGTAGTGAGTTTACTTCCTGAGCGGAAACAAGAGATTATAACAAATCTATTTCTGCAGTTTCGGATGACAGGAAAGGTTAATTAAAGCATGAGGGAGCAGAGGAGGATCTCTGCTTCAACTGACAGGGAAGGTCATTTAGTTTCAGTGGTCTGCAAACCCAACCTTCATTAACTTCATGTTATACTGTACATGTAGTAATCAGAAGAGGAGACAGTGGGATTACATGCAGGGAAGAGAATTACAAGACAAGTGCAAGGCTTTTGATTTGCTTTTCAAATGTAAACCCAACTTCCCCACCTCTTACACAAAAGAATGAACCATAATACATGATTATCCCTCATTTTCCAGACATCCAGTCAAGAAACAAAGAAAAACTATATTCACCTGCTATATTCAGCAAAAACCAATACAGCGTGACAACTAAAGGCCTGGAGTGCCTTATATGAACACACACACACAGCGCCACGGACAGCTGCCCTCAATAGCCCTGAGGGGCTGCAGGTGAAAGGTTAAAGGCCATGAGGGGTCTGAGGTGAAAGCTCATCCTGGCCTCTTTACACACTTCAGCATAATCAGGATTATCTCTGGGGGGGTCAGGCAGGGTGCCTGCTCCAAGCTGGGTCAGGAGAGAGCAGGGTGGTCATGATGATACTGGGATGGGTTGGTTAAAAAGAGGAGGAGAAAAGGCAGACAGGGGAAAAGACACCTCCTAAGAAATGATTGTAAGGGGAGAGGACACTGGTGTAGGTACAGCTGTTAAAAAAGCAACAAAAATCAAATTAGATAAAATATGTTTAATATTATATGTATATTTTTGAAAAAAAGCCTTATGTAGTTTTCATCAACTTGGTTACACACAAAAAGTATTGAGACACATTTAAGTTTGTATAATTTCCTTAAGCATACTTTACATTTCAAAGAAAAAAAAAAAAAGTAAGTTGCCATGAAAAATGAGAAATCCATATCAAAGCTGAGATGCTGCACCACAAAGCCCTGCCTTTCAGGAAATCAACTCTTCCTCTACAAGACTAATCTCTGGATTTTGGAGAACATGAAAAACACTGGTTGGTTCTTTACTTTGTTTGCAAAATGCTCTATCCCAAGGCGCAGTCTGAGCCTGTGGCTAGCCATTGTATGCAGAAGTGTTTGTGTGTGTGTATGTGTGGGATTGGGGTCGTGCAGATGCTGCAAGCCACTGTAATGATGATGAAGCTGTGTTTGTTGTTGTAGCTGTGCTGCTGTTTGCAGTGAGCTGGTCAGGGTGGCAGCAGTGGTCAGCGGTGACAACACAGGTTAGAGGCATTATGGGAAGGGCTGAATAATGGGACAGAGCTGGTGTGAATGAGTGAAAAATCCTCCACTCCCTGGCTGACCTTTGACCGGGCACTTACAACAAATACTCTCCCTCTCTGTCAACAAACACCCAGATGCACAGTTCTTTTTCAGAGGAATCAGATTATCAGATCAGATACAGATTTCTCTTAATCCTCCATTTGATTGGGATCGCTGAAATTTGCATTGTTCCTGTCGATAAACCAGTTCACTTCTCTCTGATTTGAACCAGAACTGAACAAAGTGCAATTTTAAGAGTGCCCTGTTGTTCCTTGTGTATCAAGGTCATGGCCAGTGTGCTGCTAGCTGGGGGCAATAAGAGGGGGGTAATTAGGAGGTAAATTTAGAGAGACCATTAGCAGCAAGTGTTGACTCAGGGTCCACTGGGGACAACAGCCACCTCTACCCTGTCTGGGTGTTCCACTCTCCAGTCCAGCACTGAGAATCCACTCTACTCCCTGTGGTCATTTTTCACCCACAACAGCAAATGGTGTGGTGGAAGAGTGAGAATGGAAGGAGGAGTCCCAAGGGTAGAGAAGCCTGACAGCGAACGTAAGAACTTCCATTTATCAAAGCAGGCGGGAGAGAGGCATGGAAACTCTGAGTTGAACTCTGAGAGAGCTCCTCAGCAGCTAACACAGGGAGGCTGAGCTCCCCTCTATGCTGCTGGAGGGACAAAAAAAAACACAGCTCACAAAGGCACACAGAGGCTCCCCAATGCGTGCTCTAAGCATGAGTTGGACAAAGGACAAAACGCATTGATTGTGTGTCCAAATACACAAAAACACTGAGATCTCAGCTGCTACCTTAGGTACAGAACAGAAGTGGAGAGAGAAGTTCTCAAAATGGGCAAAAATAGTACATGCCTGAATTTAAAAAGAAATATGTGTAACATGTATATAGGTCAAATGAGCAAATAAGTACTATTCTATAAAACATAAAAGATGCACTCTATTAGCTTTTATGAGTTACCCCTGCTGTTTTTGATGGATCCACTACCAGATGTGAGGAGATTTTTGAAAAGCTTCATGCAATAGATTCTGAAGTGACATGTAGGCTGGAAAATGCAGTTCAAATCAGGCCTGTTAGGCTCAAGTTAAAAAAATAATGGAGGGGAGTTTTGAGGAGTCAAAAGGCCTCAAGGGTGAGAAACCGTAATCTGGGCATACTTGTTCAGATGCTCTGTAAATCTTCTTCCAGATGGGATGTGAGCAAACAGTCGATTTGCTGGGTGGGAGTGGCGTTTCCCACTGTATGCTGGTATAATGCTGATGTAGCATTTATGGTGGACACAGATGTTTATGTTCAAGTGACAAAGACTTTTAGCTGAATTGGAATTATGACTCTAATCTGTCAGGAATGAAGGAAAATATACTGTAACATTATTATGAAACCACAAAATCTGCAGAGGGAACCATTTGAGATGGATGGATGGGTTAACAAATCATTGGACTTTGACATGGAAGACTACTGTTCATTTCCTATTTCCTACCATTTAACCATAACCACAATTGTTTCCTTACTGTAACCAAGTTGTTATTTTAACCTAAACCATGATCCCTGACCAAGATTTTGTGTTTTTAAAAAAATATATTTTTGGCCTAAACCTAACCAAACCTCTACCATAGAGGTGTCAGATCAGAAACCAGTTTCATTCTGGTAACAATAGTTTGGAACAATTTTGGAAGGCACTGACAAATTTTGATGTCTGGATCATAAATTAATATGTCTTTCAGGTGGACAAATACAAATGATGTATGCTGCTGTTTAATGTGAAGGACTAATGTGAGGATGGAGTGCAGGAAACTAAAACAAGTTGGAACACCACTGTGTTTTTATGTGTAAGGGTTCACTCCTCCAAGAACCACTCGTCCAGATAAGGTTAAGCACTATCTGATTCCCTCTTATATTAAAGAGGCCAAAACATTTTCTTCCTTTCAGTTATTTCAATCAACCATTCATTTGGATGTTTTTAAATTTACAGAAAGAGATGGCCAAAGTCCGATAACCAAAGTGCTGCATCTTCGACTTTACAAAATAAAACTGAATTATCGCTCAGTGAGGAGTGATGAGGAAACGCATATCTCCCCATCATTTATCATTTTCCTGTCCTGCATCAACGTCCACAGATTGTTTAAGCATTTCCGCCAGCCTTGCACACCATCCAGAACATTGGGCGGATTATTTAAAGATGTTGTCAAGGCAGCTCTACCAAAAAAATTACAGCGTCCCTATCTATCTTAAATCTTCCTCTCTATGCCTGGTTAATGCTATTTTGATTTATCACCCAGCTTCCTCTAACACCTTTCCTTTTCCTTGGCTTGTCTGATCCTGCCAGCATCCACTTTACCCCCTGTCTGCATACCAGTCCATCGAGATAACACATGCCTTTTTCTGTTGATTCCTTCAGTCCTTTCTTTGGCACACAGCATGCCACAGGTGGCAGAAGAAGGGTGCTGATGTATTTTGCTATGACTCTCAGGCTCATACTTCACCCATTAGAAGTATTTAACTCTAGCATGAAGAAGGAGTTAAGAGACATGTCTAATGAGATTGAACAGCGACGCTTGATGCAGTGATGCAAGTGCATATTTTAAGAAAGTTTCTCTGACGTTGACAAAATAAAATGTTTGTGCTTATGTGGGTCCATCAGCAAGTGTTGTGCAAAGGAGAATGTGACATGATGGCACATTCAAACAAGGACCAATAACTCTGACACATCATTGCATTTCATTGCTGCTTTCAAGCTAAGATGGTATTTATGTATTTTAATGGATGACTTTGTCTCGTCTGTCCATATACATCATGTGGTGTTTTTGTCAGCTACCCTGGTGACAGAGGCAGGATGACAAGCAACAAAGGTCACTGGCTGGAGTTGAACTGGGAATGTTTTGTAGTATGCCTCCTCAACTACTGGGCCACCTGAAGAGACAGGGTGCATTTTTTGACCTCAGCCAAGAGGGGCTTTTTGGGGGGGTTGGATTTTGAGCTTTTGCACGAATTTTTAAAGCATAACTTCAAAACACGCATTAAAACATTTAGGTCGAAATGCACTTAAGATGCTCAGCTGGAGCATTTGGATTAAATGTGCTAACGGGAAATGTGGTATCCTTTGTGCCTCGTCCTGTGTTGGGCATGAAACGAGACGGTCAATTAGAGGTTTAAGATGTGAATATAAACCTGACCTCGGTCCCAAATGACCAGACAGGGCAGCCAGTTGAGCTCCGGGGTCACCAGCAGTCTGTGGAGTTATCATACCACGGGCCACTAATGGGCGAGTGCCAGAAGCCCATCTGCCTCTGCACAATCAACATAATACTGCATGCACTGCTGCTGCATACACCCACTTGACCCCACGTCGGCGCTAGACAAAGACAGGGTCACCCCCGACCAGGTACATGTCAGCACAGATCCTGGGTCGAGCCTCGTGCACTGATGCCATATGACAGGCAGGGGACAACCATATAATGCTCAACAATCAGGCGGCTGGTTGCTGAGCAGCGTGGCGTGGACCTCAGATGGGGTGTTGGAGTTAGAGCCTGCAGTGAGGACCTGCTCATCTGTCTGACAGCCTTTGTGCACGGTTAACAGCAAGTGGAAGCTTTGCCACAAAGACTGAGACAAGCATGCATAACCATAAGACCTCAAGTTCATTGCAAACCAACGGAAACAACCGTCTATAGAATATTCCTGAAACTTTTTTTTCAGGGATGCGGTTTGCTGTACTGAGACATTCTTGATTCTTGAGCTGCTAGACCTCTGATGCCATTTTTTGTTTCTTGGCAATGGAGCATTGTTAGTCAATTGGTCAGGCCACCGCTTTGGCTCAGGCTACCTCAACAAACATCAGATCGATTGCCTTGAAATGTGGTATAGAAAATCATGGTCCCCAGAGGATGACCCCCGGTGACTTTGGTGATCCACTGCATTTTTTTTGCAGCACCACCAACAGGTCAAATTTTAGACTCCTCTCATAAATCTCAGTATCTACAAGGTGGACTGGTACAATTTTTGGTACAGACTTTCATGGTTCCCAGATGCTGTATACTAACTTTGGTAATCCCTTGAATTTTCCTCTGATGCCAAATTGCCTTGGATTAACTTTATACAAACTAAAACTGTTATGAGATGGTGACGATAGTGAACATTATACCTGCCAAACGATCACGATTAATTGACACCTAGCTCATAGAAGGTCAAGATTTTTCAAAACACTCCCCCTAAAGAGAAGAAACATAACATTCCTGTAGTAATCCATCCCATTAGTGGCCAACTGTGCCCCAGTGAAGCAACAGATCAATATGGCATTGACCTCAGCTGACGATTCTGAGGGTAATTACACTCAGAGCACAAACTCTGCCTCTCCAGTGTTTTAAGCTCTGCAACACAAGAAAAACAAATTAACCACCAATATACCTGGACAATTCTTGAGTATATTCTCAAACTAAAACACACAGATATTCCCTGACAAGTTATTACAGGTAACTCCTGAGCTGTTATTACCTGGGAGCAGCCCAGGAATAATATTATGTTTTCTTCCTTTGGCCTGAGTCAGAGCAGCTTGAGCCCCACAAATGTGAGATGTTATTTGCTAGTGTTTCCTTTATTGGGTTTGGGCCTAACATTGGCCCTGCTTATATTAAATATCCTTTTTCACAGATCCTTCCCAGGACAGGCCAAAACTAGGCAGCAGCTTTATTTGTGGGTCTTTTAGTATGTTTTTCGTCTGTGTCCATGATTTAGTATGCCTCTCTCTTCGGTGACTTTTTGATGGCATGATGAGTTGTATGTGTTCATGTGTCCAAAACTAATATTATGTCTCCTGATGACACCAGTTATCAACAAGTTGGGCATCCCACTGCCTCTTTCCCTCACAACCATCTTTAGTTTGTCTCCCTTTGAACAATAACTTTTTATAACTGTATTTTCTGCACACAAATTTGGTCCAAACATTAAATTAAACGCAGCAGAAAAGTTTGGTGAGAGCTGTGGGAAGATAAGAAACTACAGGAAGACCAACTGGTGAGACTAAGCTGACTGGCTGCTGTGAGTCACACAGCGCCCATGTTAACGTGTCCATTCGCTGTCTGTCTTGTCTGCTTGGCATAACTGGGAGGAAATGAGTGGGGAAAACAAAGTGGGGGGATGACGGCTGTCAGTCAAGGGCATTCATCTTTTCTTAGTGGAAGAGAAGCTGTATGATGGATATGATGGTAGTGGGAATGGTGGGAGTTGAAGCAAAGGGAGAAGGAGCTGAAGAGGGGGAAGGGTTGGCAGAAAGGAATGCAGACAGTGGGATTGCTAAAGAACATTGTTATGGAAATAGTGTAGTTTGGGAACATATTTAACCTGTAGTGGCTGAATTAAAAACAGAATATGAAGACAAATCTTTGTCGCAGTGACGCACCAGTCTTTTATCTTTCAGAAGATGCCAAAATATTTCACATTCTCTATCATCACCACCTGTCATGTTTCTATGTCAAAGGGTCTCTGTGAAGATGATAATTTGACAAGGTGATAGCTGAGCTTATCAGAGGTGTGAAGGAAGACGTACATCATCCAGCTCCAGACTGGTGGCGTATTGAAGTGTGATTTCAAAAGGGAGCAGTCAGCTTAGACCACCTTAATGCCTTCAGCTTTTGAGTTATGTTTATTCAAGTATCCTACAAAAAGGAAGCACTAACTTGAGTATATGACCAAAGGAATGTTGCATGTGATGATCTTTCCCAGCATGAACGGCCTGCTTTACTTAAAAATGAGGGGGCTTCACAGACAATAATTACAGGCTAAAAAAAAAAAAGACAATTTACATTCCAATAGGTTAAATATGTGCTTTGAAAGCACCAAAAATGTCATTCAAGATGAAACATGTTGGCAGCCATTACATCTTTAATGGATAATGTGAATTGTCGGCTAAAGGCGGGCCCCTCTCTCTCATCCCAGTCTGCAATTAAAGCAAAGCTACCCAGGGTCAGTCTGAGTGACAGGCTGACAGACCTATAGATTACTGTCTGTCTGTGTAATCCACTGCCTTTTTACTCCCCTCACTGACTGACGCATTCACCCCTCCCATTTAAAAGACCAGTGCCTGTTGATTCGGTGACTTTCATGTTTGATGGACAGATGGGACATCCTACCCCTGACCCTGTGGCATTTTTCACACCCTTGACAATAAGGGTCAGTGGAGTAGAGTGCGGCTGTTTAGTGGCAGTGTGGAGAGGATTTTGAATGGCTCTAGTTGGTAATGAATTCATATTATTAAGGATAGTTCCCCAAATGACATTGTGAGGATGAATGGTGAGGTTTAGGTTTTTCAAAGTAGTAAAACTAAGAAACTGGTTCAGAGCCAGGTGGATAAAACCATAAAACAAACCACACCAAGACCTCTTGTTCACATAAACCCTTCGTGTCAACACAACACAGCAATTACTGCCCACCAGGCATGAAATGGGCAAATAAGATTGCCCCCTGGTCAGATTACAGGCTTTATCAATTACATGCACTAAGTGGAACAAAACTCTACGCACTCAAGTACAAACAGTGACTGATGAAATGGCTGTGATATTCCTGGCAGGTTATTGTTGGCAGTTCTGCTCAGTGAGATTTACCATGCACACAAGCAGAGGTAGATAAGAAATGTTGAAATGTTCTGTTCAGTTTAACAGTCATGATGCAACACATTCAAAACCATAGTGGTAGCATCTCATAACCCGCTTATTAATTTGTGCAGTAGGATTTTAGCAGTTCATAGATTTTTGGCTTTAGGCTCACACCTATACTGAAACCCATCTGCACATCCAGGTGGGAGATGCTGCGACAGGTTTGACAAAAGAAAGCATTAGCTGGAAGCAGCTGTTTTGATTTGAGAGTGAAAGGCAGATAGTGAGATATAAAGAGAAAAATTTGGAGAGGAAGGCGAGAATCTTATCAGTTGGGAGGAAGGCAACATGCGTGACAGTGGAAAATCTTGGTCACAGTTCCTCCATCCGTCCTCTCATGGGGTGTTGAATGAGGCCAGTGATTGCACAGACACATGGAGGCTAAAACCCCTCTGATCCAACACTGTCATACCTTGGCATAAATCAGTGCTTAGCCATCCGCTCTGCACTGATAAGGCAACCACAGACTGAGCCACACCAGGAATGGAGAGAGAGAGAGAGAGAGAGAGAGAGAGAGAGAGAGAGAGAGAGAGAGAGAGAGAGAGAGAGAGACTTTTCTCTTTTATCATTGGCTTCCCTCGCTCCTTCTCACACTCCCTTCTCCTCTCTTCGTTATCTGTTTTTCATTCATCAGATCTGAACAGCAGACACATTTTTTTTTTTTTTTTCGGGGGGGGGGGGGGGGGGGGGGGGGTGTTCTGCTTGGGGTTTGTTTGTTTGCTTGCAGCTTGCCATATTTTCTCTTGTAGCTTTTCCAGCAGTCTGGTTATGATCATCTGACGAACCAGTAAATCACTTGCAACATTCACACAAGAAAGAGTTGGGAGTTGCTGAGAAACGATCTTTTGATCGTCTCGCAATCACGCAACAGAAAAAAAAAAAAATTAAAATGTAGTGACAAGTCTTTCAGTTGAACTGAATCTGCTAGTGTGCGTCACCGTCACAGGATGACTGTCATACCAAAGTTTTCCATCCCATCATACAAAACAGTGGTCCCAGAGGTTATCTCCATACTGCTTCTTTATCTTAATAGTGTATGTCATTATGCAGAATAATGATGAAAATAATCTCTGTGCTGGCTGCACATCTATGACATTTTAGCACCGAACCTTTAAAAACCACCACTGCTTTTAGTCTTTTTAAAGGAATGATTTGTTTTTTTTCTTACTGTCTGCTTTGACCAGTGTTGGACATTAAAAGAGTGATTTAAAATTACAATGTCAAAATGAAACACTGAGGTTTTAGGAGCAGTTTGTTGGGAGGCGTTTCACTTTATCATCAACAAAACCCATTCAGCTCCACACCTGATGTACCGGGAAATGCTGCACACTGGTGCTGGACACATGGATATGTGGTTAGTTTGAGTCATGATGTAGTGAGGACAATTTGTAAAAAAGCACAATCCAGTTAAATATCACAGTGTGCAGTGCAGTGTAGCAGCTAAAATAAAAATGAGGTTCCTGTTGTTTTCATGGTCTAATTTGGTCACAATGTATTGCAATGCTTTGTGACTAATTAATCATGCATAGCTGATTTAATAGGACAGTGTAATCCGGCCATGGCAGTGAAAAGCTAAATTTCATGCTGTGCACCAATCCTGTATGTGAATGACATTAGTATAATCAAAAGCCATGGAGTAATGAATTCCGAGCTTTTTAATACTTTCTAAATGCGATTACACTTGAACAAAGCATCATTTAGGTTGGAGATCTTCCCAGTGGCAGAAGACATTTTTTGTTTCCTCTCAGCTGAGTCGACCACATTAAAACTAGATCCGTTAGCCATGGAAAAAAAAAGTTTGTGCCTCTGTGTTTGTGCCAGGAGGTGCTGCTTCCTATAAGCTCTCTGAGGGGCTGTCTGTGGTCTTCCATCATTGTAGTGTGGCGAAGCACGAGGTCCAGAGGACCACATCAATTCATCTAACATGAAATCCTACAGAACATGAAAGCCCAGGATCATGGCCAAACTTTGAGTGATGACTGTTTCAGCATTTTGTGCCAAGAGGAGGAAAAGTGGGAGACAAGAATGATGAGAGACAGAGAGAGAGCGAGCAGAGGGAGGTAAAGGACAGACAGAGTTGCTTTGAGCGTTAATGCCGTGCCAGCGTTGTATGCCACTCCCCCTCCGCATCCCCGGGGACATGAATGAAGTAAATGAATGATGGACCCAGCCCACACAAACGCCCCTCTTCTATTGAGACCAAGCAGTCCATTCACGGGGATGAGTGAGGCGTCAACACCAACAACAACAATAACAACAGCAACATAGGAGGCCCTTGCTCCTATTTCTCATGCATACATATGTATGCAGTCACACAGACACACACATACATCACAGATACTATTGGACAACACTGCCAACATACCATTAGGGACACCTAGAGAGGGTTCCTGAGAACAGGGCTGACTAACAAAGCTCAGAGGCAAAGGGGCGTGACCGGGGCAGGCATGGAGAAAATCTTGGCATCATGTCAATGCAACTGCCACAATGATCAGGGATGAGAGGCCATCTCCTCCCCTCCACAATCAGCACATTATCAGGAAGCCCATCAGTGCATGGGCGCTGAAAAAAAGGCCTGGAAACCTCATGTTCCACCCCTTCCTCCTCCACTCGGCTCTTCTCTGTTGTTCGTCCAGGACGGGACAGGTTCAGGGGGTTCTCGCCCACACAGGGGTGATCTCACTCAGGGGTCTGACCTTCAAACTCAGCCGTTACTCGCCTAAAGCCACAGCAGCTAATGGAACATGGGGAATACAAATCAGACTGAAGCGAGATCAATCTGACAAGGAAGGCTTTGCTATTTACCAATCATTTACATCTCAAACCTTGAAGGTGGGCTTTGTAATGATGTTAGCATCTGACTGAGGCTCAGTTTTCACCAATTATGAATCCTGCAGAGACATGTACATAGAGCGTATGAAAGTAGGAGAGGGTTGTACAGCTAAAGGATGAAATACAGCTCTGACAGGATAAGGGGGAGAAGGAGGAATGTTCCTGCTTTTTTAATCCAATAGTGAGACACAACTACTGCAACCTCCCACAGGATCATGGTCAGACTCAACCACAGGCTTCGTTTCTCCCATAATCACATAGACAGTTACTTGGTCCTCATCCAATGTATATACTCAGAGAGGCTTCATAGACGACTAGACTGAATTGCACACACCTGAAAAATTTCAGGAGCTTGTGGGTGTTTGAGGTCGATCATCTTCTGCCTTAAAAGAACTCTGACCTTTCATTTAAGGAAAGGAAGCACTTCCCATAAAGCTTTGCCAAACTGGCACAGTGCAGGAGACTTTGGTCGTATAAACACTCGGCAAGAAGAAATATTTGTACAAGTTTGTACTTTGGCTTCACATCATTTTGTATTGTCGGTGACAGGATGTATGGTCCAGAATGCACTTTGGGCTTCAGCCAAATGTTCCCCTGTGCTAAATTGTTCACAACACTCCTTCTAAGACCATTGGTATGACAATATGTAAGTGTGAGTAAAGTCAGCAGTTTTCATTGACTCCAACTATGAACCTTGTAGTGCGAGGTTATAGCCGGGGCACTGGCACCGAGATGAAGTGTGGAGGCAGTCCGAGCAGTCACCAGCTGAGGTAAACCATCTCAACCGACACTCATACACAGCTAATGGGAAGCAGACACACAATTTGTCCAGTGTATGCCTTTGTGCGCCCACACTCCTCTCCTCCTTCTCATTCTCAAGTCCCACTATCCATCCACGCTCTTCCCGAGATAGCAAACCTGACACTGATGCCCTGTAGTCCATTAGAGCCCTGCCCGAGTCTGCTCTATTGCTCCCTTCACATTTCCCTCCACTCAGCCCGTCTTCCTGACAGTCCTCACTTCTACTCTCGCACCCCTTATTTGACTCTCTGTCTTTCTGTCCCCTTCCCGTCCTCCTCTCCTCTGAGCTGGAGCAGGATGAGCTCGTCCAGTTCAACATGTCAGTCTCTGTCCATAGGGAGGACTACAGCTCAGATAACATTACTGTGATGGGGCTGCAAAAAATCTCCTTAGACACATGATATGAACTATAGCTCCATAGATAACTCTGCTCTGGCCTGTCTCCTCTAATGCAGCATCACTCTCCCTCTACAAACACAAACCTGGTATCACTGATAGGGAAGCCCAACTGTTGTCCTCCCCTAACTAGCTCTCCCCTAACCTCTAGCAGTTCCTCTCTCTCCAGCAGTGCTGCAACTAATGATCATTTTCATTAACAGCTAATCCACTGATTAACTACAGATTAAAATGATCATTCGTTTATTATTTCTAAGCAGCTGAAATTATTGTTTGGCCTGTAAAATGTGAAAAAAAAAAAAAAAATGGAAAAATGCTCATCACACATTCTGAGACACCAAAGTGACATCTTCAAACAGCTGGTTTTGTCCAACTAACTGTCCAAAACCAAAAGGGATTTAATTTGCAATGACATGAAACTGCATCCAGTTCCTGTCTGGAGATAAAGCAAAAGCCAGTGATCTCATTCACAGCGTAGCCAACTCTGGTGTCTCACGGCGATCCATGGCAGAGCAAATACAGCTTTGTTGCTGTTTTAACGTTGTATGCTCAAATACAAAATGCACTTATCACTTCACAGTGACCTCTGAAAACAACAAACAAAACTCATTAGGCTCACTCATTAGTGATGATTATTTTCATTATCAATCAATTGTACAAATAGTCTGCAGAAAGATGAACCAGAGTTTTAATTAAAGATATTTTTCACTATTCTTCCAAAAAGCTCTGGCAGACAGAATTAAAATAGTTTATCGATTCATTTTCTGTTATTTGATGAATCAACTGTCAGATTCATAGCCCATGTTGCCAGACACCACACTCAAGCCAAAACTTTGGTGGCTTTAAGTTGCCACTCTAGCAAAAGGTTGTTCTGCGGTCCTGTTTAAGTAACACTCACACACATACATGCAGCCATATGTGACAGTAAGTGTCCGAAGTAGTTTCCCACCCCAAGTGTTCAAAATGGCCACCATATGAACGAGGTCAATGGCACTGCGGTAACAAGATCCCCACACTGACAGACAAATGATAATGAATGATAGCTGTCTGAGTAAACAAGTGGAGCATTGCCCTTGACCCGCTGTCTCCTTAATTCAGCCCGGGCTGCAAACTCCACGCCCCCCCCTCCCGCTTCACCCTGAGGACTCCCACTCTTCGACCACATCTGGAGAGCACGTCCAGTCGGGTGGAGCCTCTACATAAAGAAACCAATCCTTCACTTTTTTTGCTCACTAAAGTCTCCACTAAACTCTCTGCAACAACTTCACACCCCGCAGCCTTATCAGAGTCCATTGTTTGAGCAAATGCGTTTTCTCATTTGTCTTAACTAAGCCTGGAAGCCTCACTGCTGCTTTCCGTCAGGATTCCTGTGAGCAGATGAGACAGCAGACATCAGGGGAAATAAGCACAATGTGTGCTGTGATTACATCCCACCTCTCCTCTGTGGAGAGAATCATTTGAACCCGATTTGGTTTGTGAGGAGTGACAGGTAGGTGCTGCTATGGCAACCGAACTAAAGCTGTGTCATATATAGCTTCTTTACAGAAGCTTTGCGAGCATGTGAACGCACACACTCACACACACACACACACACACAAACAACACAAACATAACCACATGGACTTGACATGAATATTAAAAGACTCTTCCTCTCCTCTGTCACTTTGAATCTTAAGAAAACCACCTCTTGTAAAAGCCATTACCGTCTCGCTCTCTAGCTCTGTCTCTAACCACAACAACTGTCGTCCTCTTCAGCTCCCCCACCCTTCACTCCTCTTCTGCAGGTGGTGAGGTTGATCACAGCCCGCATAATAATCTGCCTCTAATAATGATTAAAATCACACCTCAAGAATTATAGGCTCTGTAAAGATCTCAGAGACCTGACAGGAAACAATTACAAGGGCTACACTAACCACTTTCACTACACGAGCCAATCCAATCAAGCATATACAAAAACATGACATCAGTCTGATGTACCACCGTGGCTCATGCCTATTTTTATCCTGTCTGCCACATTTCAATCAAAAAAAAAAAAAAAAGAAAAAATTGGCTGCAGCAGGGACCAAGCGACACACACACACACACACACACACACACACACCAGTATGTACAGTACACACACTGGCACTGTCTATCACTCACCTACACACACCCACATCCATCATAGTGTGCCTGTCTTTCACTCCCTGCTGAGTGTTGGCCCCCTTTACGCAGCACACAGAGAACTGGAGGGGCTATTCATCCAGCCTGCCAAAGCATCCCCTACATGCAGTAAACTATCATTTACATACTGAAGATCCCTGACAAAAAAAAAAAAAACAAAAAAACAATTAACACAAAATGTTTTGAAAACTGCCCCCCTGGAAACCTATGTATGCAAAGTGAGATGAGCTATTTCAAGCATCTGCAGATCTTGAAGTAAAAGTGCTGCTCTTCCTTGCACAGACAATGTTGGATGACTGTCAGTTGGAGCACTTCTAAGGCTTGGATGGGCATTAAACTCTATCATCAGAGCCAAAGACGAACAAGTTCATTACAAAGTCTCTAGTTCTTTAATAAAAAGTCTAAAGGTACAACTCTGCGTATATGAAAGTATGACTCCCAAGGAGCATTTTAGTTAGAAACACAAAGCTTATAATTTGGTTGTCTGCGAGGCTAAAAGCGAGCAGAAGCTACTGATTATACTTTGTCGAAACCAAATGAAACATTCAGCAATTTTAATCAGCTAAGTTTGGGGTTTTGGATTTTGTGTAAAGGGGGGAAAAAAAGTCTGAAAAGGTCAAAACTCCCACAAAGGACAACTTTACAGTGATACCAACGTGTTTCTGCTCGTGGCCAGGTCAGGGTCGTCGATGTTAGATGTATTCATCAACTGCGGCGCAGAGTTTTGTTTCCCATTTGCAATGACAAAGCAGCAACAGTGTCTGAGGTTGATGAGTAGATAATGGTAGTATTGTTGTAAATGTGAGATGATTAAACTGAAACGTTTACATTATTACATTTCTTGTTGAGGAACATTGAGGGTATTATTAAAAGAAAACAATGCGAATGTAAACAGTAGGTAAAAAATTTTAAAAAAATCTATCACTTTATAGATAGTGTGTCACCAGAATTAATTTCACTGAAAACCCAGGCTAAACTGGGTAACTGGTAAATTAGATAAAACATGTGAATGTGAATGCAGTAATATTTAGGAACTTATTAGCACCTTCAGCAAATCTCACATTGCCTATTGGCAGCTCCCTAATATAACAGTATTTCACTTCACCACACTCATGACTCAAAAAGGTAAAGTTTCAGCTCTCGTCCTGAACTTAAGTGTTGTCTAACAACAGTATTCATTCATTGCTAAACCCAAAAAAATACAGGCTTCCACTGCGCATGTTCATTTGGAGCTTCGCTGCACCTCAGCTCAAGAAGAAGGTCACTCTGAAGAGGCTGCGTCTCCCCAATACAAATAATTAAATCTATGATTAAAATGCCTAATAGCTAAAGACTGGAATAATAAATAGGAGAGTGATTATGGTTTCATTTGGATGTTGTGCATTCTTATCACCACGGGGCCATCCAGCATTAATAAGTGCTTAGGCATGGGCTCTGCATGCCAGCTCAGAAGAAATATTAAAATCAGGGGAAAACTGTTTGCAATCTAGTGCCTTTTATTGGGAGCAATGATTTGTATGTGTATAACTCTGTGTGACATCATTAAAGGGTGGGGAGACAGCAATTTATAAAGTGAAAATGGCAAAAAAAAAAAAAGGGCTGCACAATGGAGACACATTATTTCCTTTTAAGCCTGAGACACATCTTAATGCTGCACTTAGCTGCCCTCAGATGTATATATGTCCACCAACTCCTCCCTTATACATCCCTCCTGCTCCCTCACCGCTGTGCCTTCCTCACAAGGAAAGTCTGGGCACTTTAGAGACCCCCCCCTCTCCCCTTTCGCCTTTTGAGTGTGCTAAAACGGCGCCCCTGCTGTGGGCGGCGTACTGGGTGCTCTCCTCCCTCAGCTTGCGCAGCCAACCTCTTATCAACACGCAAATAGAGAGGGTGTGAGTGTAGCGTAAAGGCGGAGGAGGAGGACGGCGAGGCAGAGGAGGAGAGGGAGATAAAAAGAGAAAGAAACAGACAGGAAGGACACTATATTTAGCACTGGAGCTGTCGCCTTCTGTTTTTCTCTCCTGAATAATCATAGTTTGACAGCATGTATCCTGCAGAGCAGAGGTTGCTGGGATGCTCTACCCCCTCCCCTCCTCCACCAGCAGCATCTCTGGAGAGAAAGTAGCAAAGTATTGTAATAATTGCTGCGGGCTTGCGTGCCACAGCCACCACACATTACGCTGTGGAAACATTTTTCTGTGCCCTGACATTCTCTAGTGGAGATAATAGGGAAGAGAGGCAGCTCCGGACTATACACTGCTACCAACAGGTACAATGTCGTAGGAATACCAAGAAAGCAAATTCCATCTGCAGCTGTAATTGCAAATGCAAGTACTACACGTACAAATGAGCAGTGACGTTAATGTGAACAAAAGACATTTATAAAAGCTTTCTGCCCCCCACTAGTTCTCAGAATTTGAGTGCGTGTAGGACTGGGGCAGTAAAAGGCTGTGACAAACTTGTTACCCTCTTGTAATGATGATGTTTATCTGCTGGGAAAGACGTAAACAAGCACAGCTGGTAGAAGGGGACAGAAGATGCGAATTAGATTATGCTGTTGGATGCACAATGGACTTTAGCCAGAGCCAAAAGCCTATTTGCTTTTGAGGAAAAACAAGCAGATCAGTGCTTCTGCCACTGTCTGCTTGTTTCCAAAAAATAAACACATCACATATTATTTATGTTGATGTGTTATGAAATGTTGCAACTGCATGTCATTCATTCCCTAAACCCACTAGTCAAACTACAACTCAACTCTGTCATCCTCTCTTATCTTTAAGCATCCAGATAACATAACTACTGCCTCGTTTTACTGTTGATGGAAATCAATTACAGTCAAAATACTTTTCCATACTGGCTCAAAGAAATCCTGGATGGAAGATGTCCATGCAGACTGAAGGTCTGAACACTTGACGTGACTTATGCAGAGAATATTATGTAATGCACGGAGCCCCTGAGCCCTTCCTAAGCGTGCTAATTGTTAGATATGAGGCCACACGCAAGAGGGAGTAATGTAGGAGTTACAAAAAAAACATGCCAACAAAAATTCCTCATTTAAAAGATAAGGTGGAAGGGTATGAAAAAAATCTATCTAATAGCTTCTCTTTGAAGCAACAGCCCCTCATCACTCCACATTTGTGCGAGCTGACCACTCCTACACTATGTACTTCTTCATTAAGCAAAGCAATAACATTAGCACCTCACACTGTACTTGATTATTATTATCATTGTTTATCACTAGTTTATTTCTACGTGCAATGCATGTCTCATTATGTTTTACATCCTTAATGATGCATGTAATATTAAGTGATTTGTGTAATATAATGTACTGCAATGTGTAATGTGGTCTGATGATACGGCTAATTAACGACATTAGCTTTGTAGCTGAACAGCAGGAGGGTTTCTGGGTTATGAGAACAACGTGCTCGCAGACTACACGCATTTGGACTATCCCCAGGGATTAGCCAATCACAGTAACTGCTTTCACGTTCACCTCTGTTTGAAGGAGAGGACAGATCGAGACGACTGAAGCGGTTGTGTATGTAAATGACTAGTGGCGGCACTTTGACTTTGTATTTATTTATTTAATTATTTTACTTAAGAGAAGCACCTTGCCTGTCAGGTTTTGTCTGGACTTCACCGGCCAGACTACAGATTCATCCTGAGTAGCCACGAGTCATGTGCCTGCAGACAGGTTAGCCGTGGATAAGCTCTCAGCAGCTCATTGATTGCTAACACTTGATTGCAGCACCTCTTAGCTGAAGCTCTTAGCTCTGTCTCCAGTGTCACAACAATAAGGGAGCAGACTGGGCGGGGTACAAGGAGATAAACTTTGCTATAGGGAGAGGGTGTAATATCTCATGGCAAGGTAAGGTGATTATGACTATAAGACTTTCTCTTTCACCAGAGAGGTCAAAAAGACAGCAGGAGTATAGGACCACCTACACAGAGGCATGTCACACTGAAATAACTTGAGGAAGACAAAGGGCTCTCCTCATTTACCATATTATTTATATATATATATATATATATATATATATATATATATATATATATATATACACATACATATACATATACATATACACATACATATACATATACATATACATATATATATATATATATATACATACATACACACACACACACACACACACACACACACACACACACACATAGATCTGCCTACAGAACTTAATCTGCGGAAGATGAGGTCTATTGTTGTAGAGTCAGGAATAGAACAAGCAGTAAAGTTCAAACTCAGTGGCATCTCCTAATTATTCAAAGAATAAAGAGGTGGAGGACATCTTGCCATTTCTGATCTTAACCCTGAAAACTGTCAGAGATGAGGCGATATGTGAAGCCTTTGTTCAGGCGTGACAACCATCGACCCATTACGAGGGACAAAGAGACCGCTGCGTGGAGAGAGTGCAAAAGGCTGAAGTAACCTCAAGATTGTCCCTGAGAATCAGTCCAATTACAGGACTGCCTGCATGGCTTTGTCTTTTCTCACCGGGTTTTTTTTCCAGAGCTAACATTGTACCCAGGTGTTCCACCGACAACTGAAGAGGCCAAAGAAAAACAAAGTTAAACACTTTCAAATGTGCCTGAGGATTAGCCTAACAAGCTATTACTTGTTAATATGGTGCCATTCTCCCACAGTTTGAGGGCAGTTAACCTCGGGTGTGACTGGCTTCTGTTTGAAGGGTCACAACCTCGCAGAGCCCTGCGCACTAAAATAGCACGTGATTATAGACCTTGTTTAAAAGTAAATATAGGAGTTCTCAGCAGCTGATCTAAGCCGGCCTTGTGCAGTCTTTATGTGAAAGAATACACCTACATAGCTGCACAAATATGACCTTTTGTTTTTGTCAAAAAATCAGTACATCTTATAACAAAAAAAAAACAAAACCTCGGTTCAGAATATAGCATGCTGTGCGGTGTTTTTAATCTCCTTTTGTTTATTTGGAAAACACAATGTACATCTTGAGAGATGTATTGTTGCATGACGTTTTTTTTTTGTGTGTGTGTGTGTGTGTGTGTGTGTGTGTGTGTGTGTGTGTGTGTGTGTGTGTGTGTGTGTGTGTGTGTGCACGTGTATGTCTGTGTGCTATTTCTTCAACTCTTTTGAAGTCTGGGTCGATGATCTATCTCTATGAGCTTTGAATGGACATTCCTTTAGTCTTAGCCTCTGTTTGCTCTCTTGGTCCTTATCTCAGTTAATAACTCAGCCTGCACTAACACACTCAGTAGCTACTTTAGGAACCTCAAAAGACAAAACTATCAGCTTATGGTTGTTTACATTGTAAACCTTAGACATGCAGCTTTAAGGCTGAGCGCAAAACTCACTGGTGTAGTTCATTTGATTAGTGAAGAAAGGAAAATGATGAAAATTAGTAGTTACAATAATAAAGTCAGAGTTAAAGAGTAAAGTCCAGGATTTGCTCTGTGCCAGATGTGATCTCATTTGTTCAGGCTTTAGCGCATGAAAATCCTTTAGCTTTTTGTTTGGAGAGTTTCAGGAAAACTTGCATGTAATAGAAGTATCTGAGTACAAAACAGACACAGCTGAAATGTGACAATTAATAAATGACAGTTTATGTAGGATGGAATTTCAAGGCAAGCATTTACAGCAGAGGGTCACATTGAAATGCAGCCCTACTACTGTAAAACATACAAGATCTTACCATTTTTCTTTGAAAGAAATGTGTGTGTGTGTATCTGTGTGTATAACCCAATGTCTGTTGCTGTGATGGAGGGCAAAGATTTGAAAAGCAAAGACAAAGTGTGGGTTATTTCTGTGTCAGAGTTTTGGAGTTCAGCCAAAAGCATTTAAATCATCTCTCCCAGCTTCATAAAATGCAAATAATCAGTGGAAAGTGATACTGTGTGTAACCTTCATGGATAAACATGTGAGGCTGGGTCATAGACAGAAGCAAACTCAACAACGCAGCTGATTTAATTGGCTGCAGTTAGCAGCCTACATATGTAACTTGTCTTGTTTTATCATCAAAACTGAAGTGCTTATTAAAAATTAGCTGGATTATGTTATCAGGAGAAACTTATTACAAGTGAACCAAATCTGTATGTCAGCACTAGACAGATATTATGAAATCTAAAGCCAATTATTTGGTTAAGTACACTGGGACATAAAAAATTAATAAAAGCACATTACAGAGCTATTCCCAGCAGTACGGTGCAAAAACCAATACAATTAGGGAATGCTCAGCTTAGGTGCATTTCTATTCTCCAGCTATCTGAAGTTGCTCTGTGAGGCATAAAGTAACCTCCAAAACTAATTAAAAACAAAACGGAACTCAATTAAAAGAAACAGAAAATAATTGACCTCTTTTCTACCAAGTAAATGTGAAATCAGTCGAGTGTGAAATCCAACTTGATTAGAGACAGAGAGAAAAAGACGGGATTCAAGAAGGAAAGAGAGAGAGAGAGACACACACACACAGGTAAGCAAAAGTGTCTGAGAGAGGAGGAGAGAGGACAAACCTTCATTGACAAAGCCCTTCAATGAAAAAGTCTGTTTTCATCAGCTTAGAAAAAAGACCACGACACAGTAGAAACACAGATCAGATCATAGACCTCATAAAAAAATTTTTAAAAAATGTGATTTTCCACAACAGTCTTCATTATTAATATGTGACATCAGTGCTTTGATTCCTAAAAGTTTGCACTCAAGCAAACTTTTGGACACAGAGCTGAGATCTGAAGTGCGGCGATCTCCTACAGACTTGGATCTCTACTCATCGGAGGCTTATTAAAATCTTTTTCAGAAGCAGGTGCTATAAACCTCGCGAGCTTTACATGGACATGATGACTATACGCCGGCGATGGAATGACAAAGCACCACAGACTGCACCACTAGGACCTATTTTAACAGGACAGTTCAACACACACACACACACACACACACACACACACACACACACACACACACACACACACACACACACACAGGGTCTCATGTGGCACTTGCAAACATTCATAACATGCTGGATCCCCGCCCTGAGTGTGTGCCCAGCCAAGTGTTAAATCTGACTTGATTTCAGAAGGGAGCCGAGGTCACACAAAGGCCTGTTTGGGGGGGACTAATAGCCAGGCGATTAAATGAAGACATGAATAGTCAGGACAATCAGCAGCACTTCTCATCAACACACAATCAAACTTGTTGTTCGGGACTGAAGGAACAAATGCCAGGCCTGCCAAGCCCTGAATTCAGACGGTGGTGCCAATACTTTACCCATTAGAATAACTTAAGACCAAGAAATCCAAGACTGACGACAGAAGTGAGAGTTACACCTGTAATCACATGTGTGTACAGAGAAACACAGAACAACACAAACTGGGTCACAGGCACGGCAGCGGTATTATTCCAAGTGCCTTACCTTTGAAGGACAGGAAGATCCTTGGAGCAGAGAGGGGCTCGTTAGAGGGGGGCAGCCCCCCGGATGTCAAGGCCAGAAGGGCCAGCAGCCAGCACAGTTTGTCCCACAACATTGTCCCTGTGTTTGTGAACAGGGGAGAAGGAGAGTCCAGAAGCTGAGGGGCAGAGAGAGATGAGCGTCAATAAACAATAAGCGAGCACTTTGACGCCACAAAGCAACCAGCTCTGGGTCACTGAGCTGCAATAATCAGACATAATCAGTTTGATCACTTACAGACAGAGCCATATAGTTTGGTCTTATAAAAGCTTGTTGGCACTGAAGTCGTAAGTACCCAGAAAAAACAAAACATCCAGCAAAGACTGAGACACAAAACCAAAAACTGAGTCTGTTTTTAAGCAGCTGTCTGCATCTGTCCTGCATATTGGCTGGGTATCTGTCTCATGGATGAATGCTTTAAATCTTTCACTGTATTTTTTGCCAGGTTGTATCATCATAGATGATCATTTTGTCCAATAAACTTAACGAGAACCATAAAAAAAAAAAAAAAAACCTGAGGGCTATAAGAGTATGGAGAGACAGAAATTCGTTTTCCTCATTGCTGCTGGATTTTCTGATGAATCTCTTATCGTAGCGTGTCTTTACTAACCATACACAGTAATCCCCGCTTCGTGTGTGATATGTGCAGGCAACAGTGTGAATGGACGGGGTCTCCCTCCAGCTGGGAGAGCCAGACGGGTGCCACCGCCGCTGCCTGCCCACACCTCGCCACTCTCTGCGGACCTTCACTTTTTGCACAACACGCAAAAATAAACAGGTCAAGAGCGGAGGAACTATGGCTACTATTAGACAGGAGGGGCTGAATTACACCGGGAGCACACGGACTTGCTTGTTTGAGCCTGGCGCGCAGTGGCGCTGCCCACGGATTAAAGCACAAAGCGCATCAACACGCCGCTGTCCGCCACAAAGAGCCCAACATAATGATATCCTCATGAAAGGATCTGAGGACTCGGCTTGGGGACGAGGTGACACCACTGTCTGAAACTGAATGAATGAAAAGAAATGACTGTGACAGACCGTTTGGAAACAATAAAACAACTTTCACTGCGACGATCCATGCACGGCCGGCGATCTCCTTGTAAACGTGGATCCAAGTCCGAGGTCAAACTGGCAGCCACAGCTTCAGATCGAGCTCCACGCTGAGCCCTGGAGGCAGGACTCCGAGGCAGACAGTTCACCAAAATAAAGCGAGACCGCTCTCTGAGTTGCGGGGACGCGAACGCGAACCACGTGTCACGTATTCTCATGAGGACCTGCGGGATTTGAAATTGTCAGAAGTTGCACATGAGGGCCGGCGACGAGCGCTTGACCAGTGCGAAGAGCAGATCCCGAGGACACGGCATCTCATGCAGCGAAAACTTTCAGTGCCTCAGAACTCACGTTTAGGTGCATACACACAACACCCACCCACGTCCCTCCACAGACACACACACACACGCACACAGCCCACTGCTGTTGGCTCTTGCAGTATTTGGAGATAGTGGCTATTTGGGAGAATAACTCATTTGAGCCTCCCACGCGTCACTGAAGACAAACCAAAAATATAAATACAGGCGAAGGGGAGTGTGTTGCTTGAAATACACCAGTCTAAAAATCCAGGACAAAATTTATTTCACTGCACTTTTAAAATATATTTCATATACTCAATCTTGCACATGCAGCGCAGGGATAATTCTTTTTTTTCTTTTTTTTTTCTCTCGGCTGTACCAAATGTGGCTTCCCACTGATTTATCTGTCTCCACAGAAATAATTCATTTGACTTGTCATGTATCACAAACAGCACTTGCATCATGACCTACCTTCCAGTTGCGTCCAGTGAATGCTGTGATAAAGCTGGTCAACATTTAAAAACCATCCACCCAGATCCTTTGAGCTCCTCTGTCCGCACGCAGGAGTGTCAGTGTATCCGCCGCAGATCCTGCACGATTATCCCAGAGCCAAACAAAGCTTGGATTTAAATCAACCGGACGCAGCCGCTTTAACTTGAAGTGAGCTCTAAATCGCATCAACAGATTCTGTATCTTCCACTGAAGGAAAACAAAGAGTTGCTCCTGAAGATGAGTGGCGGGGAGCGGGGCTCAGCCTTGCGCGGCGGCGCTCAAGTGTGTAGTGCAGGGAAGCGGCTTCTGCAGGTGGATAGACTGAGGTCTCCCGGCGGTGGACACACCCATGGGGGAGGGAACCTACCTTAGCATCCCTGCGCTCCGTCCCGCCCTAAAAATCTAACGCAAGTCAAGTCTGCTCTGCATCCTCTCACACTCCGGGGCTCCGAAGGTAAACGCACTTGGAGCGGTGGAGAACAAACTGCACAAGTGGTGTAAGTGTCAGCAACATGAGACGGGGTGAAGTCTCCTCGGTTCTGGGGGGGGGGTCGTCCAAAAATTTCTGGCTGAATCAAAACCAAAACTGAAGAATATAGTTTTGAAATGACATCGGAAGCATTTTGCAACAGATAGCCTGATAGTGCATGTGTCCTCAGTGTCTCACTGCTTCCAGTGAGTATTGTATCACATCTCCCACATATTAAGACTTGGAATTTGTGTTTTTTATTTTATGCCAGTTAAGTGTGGGAATAAAGTTTCCTTCTACATTTTTAGTGTGTCAGTGTGATTTGTTGCCCAGAGGTTGAAATTAAACGTTGAAATGGAGCCTGAAGCCTGTAATAAGTTAGGATTATGCAATCTGTTTTCATTTCCATTAGCATTTATCTCTGCTGACAAAAAGTTTGCTCATTAAGCTACAGAGTAAGATAAAGATGGATGACGGCAAAACAAGCAAATGTATGCAGACAAGTCTAATTTTTAATGCAGTTCCCAAACAGTGTGTCATTTCCAATTCATATATCCCCATCATAACTGCATTACAGAATAAACAATGCAAAACGCTCATACTCACTGTAATACAGGACACGTGGGAACTTGTGTTAATGTGATGTAGGCTTGATTTCATCTGAAGGAGACAGTATTTTACACATTCATGATCATGCAACCTGCTTCCAAACTGCAACAATAAAAGATCTTAAGTGAGCTCAGATGTTACAGATCTATGGGTGCTGATTTTGCGAGGGAGAGCTGTTCTTTTGGATGTCCAGAGGAAGCCGTTTTTTGTGGCTGTTTCAGTTAAAAAAAAAAAAAAAGAAATTGGGACTGAGGTAATTTCACAACTTGATTCGCCTGTGACTGCCAGCTACTGATATTTATTTGCTGACTGAAGCCAGCATCGAGCTGTGCTGAGAGGCTTTCAGACGCTCGGTCCTGAGCCAAACAATTGTTCAGTATCTGCTGGTATTGGCAGTCTCACAGGTATGGAGACAGTGTTTGCTTTGTGAATGAAGCATGAATCACTTACTGTATTTTGACTCAGGCGGAGAAGAAAGAAAAACAAGCAGACAACGGTTTCAGATGAGAAGAAATGTTTTTGTTTTTTGTTTTTTTTGTTTTTTTTTTTTTTTATTGTTTGATGCTCTCACAGCTGCTGCGCAATCTTGAAGCCAAACAGGAATGTGGCTGCAAATTCACATAAGAAACTGTTGAAAAGTGGCCAGATGTAGATAAGGTAGATTTCCTCCAACACCTCCACAACCTGACAGAGGGATCGCTGGCTCGAGTCTCAGATAGGCATCAGATATTCATGGGCAAATGGAGCCTTAAATCTTTTAATCTCACTCGATCCCTCCCCTGATCACGCTGGCTTATTTTGCTTCTTATCCAGTCAACGCACAACACAGCTGACGCCCAGTGTGCATGCTTATTATTCTATAAATGATAAATACAGCAGCTTAGGCTTCATGCAGTCTACAGTTGCAGAAATGTATAAAATGAGGTAGGAATTCGGCACATACAAAGACTTTCTTTCAGTTAGTCATGGCTGTAGAGTTAATTTACTGTTTCCTCTGTTTCTGTTAATTCACTAGTAAGCTATTGTTGCAGTGGCGGACCATAAAACCTGCTCTACCCTGTGATAATCTCACTGAAACCTACTTGTAAGATACCCACACACGACTTGGAATATTTACACAGTCATTTAGTCATTGATTTAGTCAAAACTGTAAGTGTGCTTTGTGTCCTTTTCAGACTCTGCAATGAGGGTGAAAGTGGGATTCATTACAAAAAGGCGTGTGAAGCACCTTTATGCTGATTACTAAACTAAAAGACGCTGGACCGCTGGCTGTGACTTTGAGTTTTCTCTCTTTTGAAAGATGTCTTGGAAAGACACTTACTGCAGTAGTCCATGCAAAAGAGGCTTTGCGGTGTGATTCCAGGCTTTGATGCTCAGAGCCCAGAAAGCAGGAGAGCTCAGCATCAGCATTCGCTATTAAAAGTGTTAAATTTCCCTTGACACTAGCAAAGAGTTCTGGGAAACAATTACCCCCACACTTACAAGCTCACACGCGCAAGGCAGGAGATATTGATATGTTTCAGTCTATCTGAATCTTGGACGAGCTTAAAAAAACCATCTGACACTCTTTCTCACACACAAAGAGGCGAACAGCTTAACATATGCAGGTGGGCGTTCATGTTTGAAGGGTGGTCTGTGCACCAGACTGTACAGCTCCAAATAAATAACAACTTTCATAAATATCTGGAACACAACTCCTCACTCCAGCAGGACTGACCATGGAGAACTCAGTGAAACAATAAAATCACTTTCCCCAAATAATTTCACATAGCAGTTTAAACAAGGTCCAATCAAAGTGTGTGTGTGCATCAGCCAAGTTTAATTGTGTCATTACTGATACTTTTTTTGTTTCCCATTTTCTCCATCTCTTTTCTCTTTCTGTCTTCCCTCCTCTGTCTCGAAGCCAACAGCTGCATGTTGTTTCCTATATTTCTTTTTAATCAACAATATTATTCCCATCTTCAGGCCTCTGGTGGCCTCACCATCTGTCACTTGCGTGAGACAAGAGGAAAGCAATTATTGAATCCTGGCTTTGAGGAGCGCCTGCCTTCATAAAAAAAAAAGTCCCTCATGCTTTCCAGTTTTTCCTCTAGCGCTGCCTCCTCTAGCAGCTATCTGAGGAGCAAAATGGGAAAGATAATGCCGAAACTAAAGATCACCATCGGGTGCCAGACCACAGAGGCAACACATTCAAAGAAATGCTGCAAAAAAAAAAAAAAAAAAAAGCTGCCATTAAGGCCTTTTGTTCTGCAGAGGAGAAGCCAGTTTTATAAATCTGAGTTTCAATACTGCTGGTGGGAGACTTGAGAAGTTTTGCTACAGATATTACACCACTTCACTTTGAATGTTTCTCTTTTATCAGCCTGACTGAACTTGCCAGTTTCACAACGTGAGTCCAAGTTGAACATATTACGGCAACACTGCATAGATTATTGTTATCACTCTTACCGAGTTCTCCGTGGATTGTTCGTGAGAACCGTTTTACATTTATTTATCCACTGCAATGCAATACAGCAAGGACACTGGTGGTTTTCATGGAAACAGGTGCTTGTGAGGAATACAAATCCAAGCAGTACAAGCGCTAGGGTCACTCTCTCATATGAGTTTCATTACATTCAGTGAATTATCCTCTAACCTTTTGCCATCAATGACTAAACCAGCCGTGGAAAGTAATTTTTAACAGGCTGTGACAACCTTAACCTCTGTCTGCTGGCTCACCACATGATGGGAGGCAATTAACAGCTGTTCATTACTGATGAGGTGAAGAAACAAGTGCACCCACACACGGCTGTGCACATCTGCATGCACACAAACACATGCACACATATCTAAACAACTCAGACAGATGTGAATGCACATACAATCGTATGAGGATACAATTGACCATGCACACACACACACACACAGAGCCAGAGGATGGCGTGACACACAGAGTGGCCCTCGGCTCTCTCTGAGGAACACGTCATTTGTGTAGAATTTAATGAAGGAACATGTACTCATCCCTCCACCTCACCGGGAGAGCTGTTACCTTTTGGTGTGGTAAGATATTAAGAATTCACACTGTTTCTGCAGCGCTTTGACTAGTACGGCAGCACGCTCATTAGCATTTAAATAGGAAAAAGATAACACCGCACTTGGCAGAGTCATACCTCCATCACAAAGCTGGCAGACAGAGAAGAAAACTTGAATCAGGCCCTGGAAACTTCGGCTGTTTTTAGACATCTGAAAGCGGAAATAGTTACGTCTTATTACGAGTGTTGTGTCATTATCTATTTTATTTTACTTTTAAACACTTTTCTATCATACTGTAACTGTTACAGATGAATATGTTATAAGATGTTGCACTAATGTGATGGAGAACAAACTCAAACATATCTATTTGTATTTTTAAAAGAGAAACGCAGCCTGTTTCACGTGACAGTGAGCAACAGTGATTTATTAGGAATTAGATGACATTTTCCTGCTCATGTACTTGGTAGCAAAACAATAAAAAAAAAAAAAAAGTTAACTGAACGTAACAACTCAAATAAAATATGCTGACTCTAGGGTCAGCCTCTTGTTTTTGGAGCAGTTCCAGGTATTCTGTCTTGTTACTGTAATTTCAGAACCACAACTCTGTGCAGTATTACAGCAGTATTTCTGCAAGTACACTCATGCCTGCGGGAGAGACTTTCACCCCCTGTTTGGAGATTCCCATTCAGACCACATACGGCGAGTGAACCGGGAGTCGAAAAATACTTTGGATTTTTCCTATTTTTGTTGGCCTGGCATGATGCTAGAAATGTTGACTTTAATAATTAAAAAAGTCAAGACAGAGCTAAAACAATAGTCTGACTGTGATGCTAACAAAAATAGAGGATAATGTTGTCGCTTGCCGGCGAATCTATAATTTGCCAAATATTTATGCTGCGATGCAAATTCTGTTTAGCGTGCACTTTCCTCTCTGTGACTGCTCACACGTGACATGCCTTTTGAGCCGCACTCTAAAGATTAATGGAACTCTTTTCTTCAAGAATATTTTTCCCACCCAGATCGCACTGCTCATATTTGTTCCTCCGTCTTTTGTCACAGAAGCTGACTATGACTCAGCTGGAGCTTTGCAGGGCTAAAAATGGGACAGCTGCCTTTTTTTAAATGACACAAGTTTGTCTCATTGTATCTGGCTCACATGTCTCCTGCCTGGGAACGGAGGGAGGAGGGCAGCTGTGGTGGGATGATTTGGTATGAATTAAAGCTGTTTCCTAACAGGCTCCACAGGGTCTGATCCTGTCCCCGACTTGTCTGGTGGGTTCCCTCCACCAGTATCAACCCGAGGAGAGTGTGTATTGTGTTACATTAGCTCCCCCCCACCCCCCTTGCCTTTTTTTTTGCTCTTCCCAGTAAAACGTACTGCAAACAATAACAATGGTTGTATATTTAGCATGACTTTGTGGCTGAAGGTGCCCCAGCCATACTACCTGTGGTTGGTTGAGGGGGGGTGTTGTGTAATAGTTTTCCCATGCAGTGTTGTTGGTGTGGGCTCCCTGAGGGTCCGGCCTGTCTGTGTCATTCTTCCAGCCACAGGTCTCTAAGCAGAGGGAGAGACTGAGGACAGCGAGAGGAAATGACTGTGCTTTTTGTTCTGTACTTCAACCAAAAGTGGTCAGTTTTTGTAGTTGAACTCGATTCTGTGGTCTGATAGGGGAATACATGGGACTATTGTGTTTTTGTCGTATCCCAGTTATTTAACCATCTAAAGAGAGAGGAAAACCTTCTCAATAGGCTACATTTTCTTTTGTTGAGTCTCTTGCTTTATTTCCCTGCATTGTCTTGTTTTCAGCTACTGAACGACTAAGAAAAGACATGATGGCTTAAGACAGGAGCTGGCTGTTATAACAAAATACCGTTGCACCACAAAGACACCCATCTCCTTGTCCTTCTTCTTCTTCTCCTCTTTCTTTTCTATTCACTTTTTCTTATGATTAGTATGGAAAATAACAAATGTTAAATATAACTATAAAAGGGACAATTAATAAGGTATGTGGTCAATCCTTATTAGCCATGCTAGGCTAATCAATCCTTATTAGCCATGCTAGGCTAATAAGGATTGACTCTAGGAAAGGCAATGTCAGTCAATCGATCCACCACTTTGGTCCAGAGAGAGAAAACTCACCAACAATGTATGGATTGACATGAAGTTTGGTACAAACATCCATGATCCCCAGATGATGAATCCTAATAACTATGTTGATCCCCTGACCTTTCCTCTAGCGCCACCATGAGGTTTTGAGTGAAACATGTTGACAACCTTTGGCTGGAGTGCCACGAAATCTGATACAGACATTCATGTTCCCCTCAGGATTATTTATAATAATTTGGAGATCCCCTGACTTTCATTTTACACCACCATGAGGTCAAAATTTCAGTTTGCCCAGTACTTTGATTTATGACCAAATACTTGCTGAAATTCCCATTAGCCTCAGCTGTACTTTTGGTTTTTAACTAATTAGCAATGTTAGCTTGCAAGCATGCTAAACCAAGGTGAACAGAGTAAACGTCATACCTGTATCAGCTTGTTAGCAATGTCATTGTGAGAATGTTAGCATGTTGACATTAGCATTTAGCTCAAAGCAATGCTATGCCTAAGCACACCCTGACAGAGCTGCTAGCAAGGCCTCATAGTGTTGTTTTCAGTCTGGAACCAACAAGGAGAGGATAGCGTGTGCTCATGTAGGGTTGAGGGTTTTAATATACAGTGTTCAAAGTACATATTTACGATGCCGACTTTAATTTGCCCTCCTTTTGAAATGACTCTGGCTGGACTGTGCCGAGTCCCTTGTCCTTCACCCTTTCCCCGCGCTCCTCCTCCCCCTCTCTCCCCATCTCATCCTCCTGTCATCACTCGCTGTGATGAGGCTGTGAAACAGGTGGCTCAAGAATTCAAAATGACATAGGAGAGATGGAGACGAAACAGTTGTGTGTGTGTGTGTGTGTGTGTGTGTGAGTGAAACAGAGAAAGATTTTTGCATGCGTGTCTGTGTTCATGCAAGACAGAAGAAGAAAGTGAGAGGCCAACCAAAAACAACAACAACAAGCTAAAGAAAATACTCATTTGGTTACTGATAATTTCTGCAGAACCCACTACCACATGTCTTTATGTGTGTGTTCTCTGTCAGTTATTTCATAAGACTGCTTTCTGCTTTGACTGTCTGCCTCTTACCAGAACACACCTAAATTGAATTAAAGTTAATGAAATCCATCTTGATGCAAACTCTGAAGTATCATGGATGAAGAGCTGGAAGCTGTGACAGATTGGATGGTTTATATAAATCAAAAGCATTCATGACTGTGGCTTTGCATATTTCAGTTGAAATAGATATAGTGACTTGCAATGATAAGACGAAATGCTTTCTGTGTAACATAATGAATCTGTTTAAATCGAACAATGAGGAAAGGTTTTCTCAGTACTGCAGAAAGAGAACAAATCTGTCTGGACATCTGTTCTTAGAATTTCCAGCAGCAGTTGCGTTGTAAAAGATCCTATAGTAAGTTGTCTGGAGACAGCGTGGCTCATCAAGCGCGTATTCTAAACTATGTCTTTCTCTGTGGCTTAGTTTGCAATTTAATTAACTGTGGAAATGTTGTTGGAAGGGTGTCACAACTGTCGGTGGCTCTCCAGTCAATCCCAGAAGAAAGTCCCTCGGTCTTATCGCCGTCTGCTTTCCCATCAGCGCTCCCTCCTCACAACACTCGGGTTACCAGTCAGTTTCACACATTTCACAAAAAAAAAACCAAAAAAAAAAAAAACCACAGCATTGTTAGTCACTCATGTTCAAATTGTGGCTTTGTTTTCCTGTCAGCTGTGCTTCATTTAGATTTGGCAGCAAAACAGGAAGAGATGGTGTCTCAGTGACCCTAAAAATTGTCACAAATTGTTGTGACAATGGTCATTTGTGTCAGTTTGTTCTGATATGCAGTGAAACTGAACTGAAAAATGCTAAAACGTTTACAATATCATATCAGTTACATTACACACATTAAAACCGGGCATTACGACATGTTGACAGTTTTATGGTCACTGAGGACAGTGTCCGGCCTCAGCCAGCTGCCAGTAAATGCCACATCTGGCTCCTAATTCTTCAGTAAGAAGCAGCCCTTGGTCAGTTTGTGGATCAGCAGGTCCTTCACTTAGCTGCTTGCGTCTAAAACAGACCAGATAGCTCACTGTCGAAGGGTATATGGATACCACCCTTCAAGTCCTGTATTAATTACTGAAATTGTGCAATACTAGAGACGCCAGAATCCCAGATCCCGTGTGTCCCTCCCCTCTTGATGCTCTTGAGGATTTTTTAAAGATGTGTGGTAGAGGTTGCACAACCTCCCAGCAAGATGTGTTTCTGATGCAAACCAACAGGCCAAGTCATTTCTGCCAAGACTTAGATGCTCCAGCAGTTTTCTTCTGGGTGTGTGATGGATGCTGGCCTGCACACACAAATTCCACATTAGTACATGCACTCTAAAGTGAAGCTGACAGATTCAACTGTTGGATAAATACTCTTTCCTCCATGAATGTAGAACACTTTTTTTTTGCTGTTACACAATGTAAACTCTTCAGCATCTCAGGTCTTTGTGAGAGTTTTGTGCAGGCTGTAACGACGTGAACATGTGCTGCTATACAAAGCTGACAAACTCAAATGAGCTGTTACTGAAAACAATATTGAACTTGAAGGCTCAAGTCTGACAGAACCAATTGACAGGCTGGTGTTGAGTTTGACGTGTTCATTCAGTTTGTGTTGGAGATCTCAACATCATTTCCTTTTCTGAGACACTTTTACACACACATGCACATATGTATTCATACATGCAGACACATACACACTCACACACACAGTAACTATAGCAGCAATGCAGGCCATCAGACAGACAGCCCAGGGAGAGGTGGCGCCTGTCATGTGGAATGGATCTCATTAAAACTATGCCCCAGGTCACACTTTGATGGACAGAGAGACGTCAGTCATCTGCCAACTAGATTAGTAGAGACCGAAGCCCCCGTCCTTCCTCTCTGCCCCTTGAGAGCCCGCAGCATACCAAGTGGGTCCAGGCTAGACTCTTGTGTGTGCCCCGCAGCCTCCGTCAAACCTCTCACCTCTGGCTTGCCAATCACAGAAACAAACGAGCACATCCACCTCAAATCCTAAGGAAGAAAACCCACCTGCTGTGTCAAAAGGCAGGTGCTAACAGACCTTTTCTTTTCCACCTTTTCCCTGGTGTGTGAGGCTGTTGTACAGCCTCTAAGGCCAAGTCCTGTCCGCCCTGTGCTTACACATTTCTCTTAAAAAGACATGCTTTTCTCAAATAATAATAATAATAATACTGAATAACAATAATTCACATAATGCACTCCTGAAATATAAAGCCTACCTTACTACAGGTTCAATAAAGTAAGTTAGTACTGTCGCCAGCTTAGCTTTTGAGTGCAGAATATGTGCACATTTGAGTGCACATGTGCTGTCAAATTGATGAAAATATTTTCAGAATTTTCAGCACATTTGTGTTTTATGATTATTTGCAGCACAGGTGTTGTCAAATTGATGAAGATGCTTTCTGAGTTTGCTTTTGTTGCGTCGATTTGCATGTGGTTTCTTAAGTTGCAGTGCGCTGACCTCTCAGGGCCACCGTATTTTACTGATTTCACATTTTCTGTCAGCTGCAACAATAGCTTATGTATAACAAATAGAAGTAAAACTCATGACCAGCAACTCTCTACGGTAACTATGAAGCTACAGCCAGCAGCTGGTTAGCTTAGCTTAGCATAAAGACTGGAAACAGTGTGAACCAGCTAGCCTGGCTCTTCTCACTAATTACTCCTGATTAACAATTTGTGGTATTATGGATGGTTGTGTGGAGGGGACTATTTCTTAACCAGGAGCTATGACATCCTGGCGTGCCCGCTGGATGTCTAGCAACCTCACAGTCAAAATCAGACTCCAGAAAGTTGCTGTCAATTATTTAGACTTTGGATTTTGTTAAGCGTGAACAGAGCCAGGCTAGCTGTGTCCCTCTGTCTTTACGCTAAGCTTAGCTAACTGGTTGCTGGCTCTAAATTCAGCAAGAAGGCAAGAAGGAGTATGTCCTAAAACTATTCCTTTACAAAAGTCTGGAATTCTTCATGTGTAGCTCTACCATGCATGTGCAGGTTCACGGCGATATGGCTGCAAACATGCAAATAATGTTTTATGGAAACAACATGCTGAAACATGTTGTCTATGTCTGCTTTGAAAAGATTTCAGGCAAACACTGACTGACTGCAACATAACATAAACTTGCTTTGAATGCTTTTAACATGCAATACTGTTGCCTTTCTTTTTGTTCAGTCTCTTCTACTTTTTGGTGTCTTACAGGAAAAAGGACACGGTCTGTAATCATACAGTGACCTACTGTTTATCCCAACATTCCCAAGAGTTCATGTCTCCAGCAATAGACCTGTGGCAGGATGCCCAGGACAGGGGCTATGGATGGCTCACTTTGTCAAGCATGCTAGTCAAGGCTGTGCTAGCTTCACTCAAAGCAGATCAGGATTCCCAACAATCTTTGACACGCTGGCTGACGTAATACAAAGTCCATTTGAATTACGTCTAAATCTGGGGCTGGTAAAATTGAGAAATAGTTTTGGCAAAAGATGGAAATAATTTGGGCTATCTACAGAGCTGAGGATGGGTGCAAGGAAATGTGTCAGGGTTTAATAACCCCCATCAGCATTTCGATTAGTGACAACCCTCACAGATATATGAAGTATCCCACATTTAATCCATGCTGGAGTCTGACCAGCATCCACTGTGTCATGCTCCATGCACCCGTGGTGATAAAGGCCAGAGGTAGTTAAGATTAATATGAAGTGATGTCGTTTCCACCTTCTGTGCCCAGCGGCTCCTGTAGAATGATCACCACCTCTTACGCATGAGCTATCACTGGCAAATAATCTACGTGGAAATCATTTCTACTACTTTTTTTTTTTGTTGTTAAATTCTGAATGTACCGGGTCTGCACTTGTATGTAATGTGGAAGTAGACACAGCCTCATACCCTCAGTCCAACACTGACAAAAGCTTTCGCCTTCTCCCACACTCTTATACATTATCATACTTATAAATTACAAACTAACCAGTAATGAAAATGGAAGGATTGAAACATTCTTGTGTTACAGACTCTTTCAAATACTGTGACAAAGCTTGGTTTAGCAATCCAGGTGGTGATTGGCTGGTGCTGTTTTTCCTTCGACTCAAACCTGAATTGATTTGGCTGCTGATACCAGCTCTTGCGCATAAAATAGCAGGCGGATTTTGATTTGTTTACTGGAAATATAATATGTTATCAACTTTATATATAACTAAATATAGATTAATAATTTCAGAGGTTAATAAGGCATAAATTCCTTAACTCATACTCAATACCAGCACCTCCCTTTAGTGTGCCGTGTGCTCTTGTGGCCTGAAACGTGTGTAACACCTGAAAACTCAAAGGTTTGATATATATTCAGGTCCTGGACCAGAGTATACTACATAACACTTGAAACTTCTGGCACTAGCAATGAACTACTATATACTATTTACTATATGTCTGAATTAACTAAAGACAAGTTATCTGTGTTGTATTTTTTAAATTTAGCAAATATGTTTTGAATAGGGGAAACTGAAAATCTGTTGGCATGCATTAAGCAGTCTCTGAGGGAAAATACAAGCCTTGAAGTTTTCGTCACATCGGTTGGGGGGTCAGTGGGTCTCAGCAGTGGATGTGATATTAGCCCCCTTTTCCTGAAGGATTATGACTTTTAGACATCTTTGCAATATGAGCTGCCCCAGAACGCCATGCTGGGACTTCCCTCTTGAGACACCAAGTACCTGGGTCACTGGGCTCTGACATGACCCTTCACCTCTCCAGTACTTACTTACCTAACCAATGTTGTGTAAACTGATATGTATGGGAAATGTTAAGTGGCACGCATGTTTTGTTGTTTTTCATTGAAATGTCTTGAAAACCAGGTGAAGCATGTTGATTAGTGTAAAACATGGCCATTGATTAGTTGAGGTTATTAGTATGATGTGGATTAAATTCAAATGAGAGCCTTCAGGGGCTGAGTTGCATGAGGAGCGGCAGGATCCTTGTGCTTTCTGTGCAACAAGAGATGATTAAGAGACTGAGTCTGGGGGATAAACACAATGCAGAGGTAATCACAATAAATTTACTAATCCCTTCCTGAAAACAGTAGGGGAAAACCCCACATGCTGCTCTCCCCGAGGCACAAAGACCATCAGCAGACACATTTCTACGGTCCCTTCTGGAGTGACATGCCAGCAATAAGGTTTGGGGGGAGGTTGGTGAAAACCCCTTATTATCCAAACAATGACTATCAGACCTTTAAATGTCAGGAAAATGCTATTTGAGGGACTAAAAGAGGGAAGGATGGCAGGACGCTTTTACCAAACCAACAAATTAGCTGACCACTCACTGCATTCAGTTTAGGACTGTGTGTTAAGTCAGTACTATGGTTTGCAGATTTGGCATTCATCTATGGAAGGCAACTGTTTAATACATTCTCAAAAGAGGATGTAAAAATAAGGATATAGTAAACTGTGTCTAAAACCAGTTTGCTGTAGTGTTATTCTCATACCAATAAGCAAACAACATCAGGGAGTCAAAATTTAGACAATGATACAGTACATAATGGCATCGTGCAGTTTTAAGCTATGTGGTAGTTAAATGTCACAAACACTGAAATGCCAACAGCAAAAAAGCTACAAGTCTATAAATGGCACAGTCTACTGAGGTGTTAAATGTTTTCTTCAGTGCATGGATAATTACACATTTTAGGTATAGCAGTGAATTAAACAGCATGATAATGTCATATTCAATCAACGTGCGCGTTTTTTTTCCTAGTGTTAATAGATACTCAGCTGGACTATCTACATCTGCATCTTTTTCTCATTAAAAATTGCTGGGGAGCCTGCATGCATTCACAGCAGCTGCGGAGGGAGAGCGATGGAGTAATCAAGCTCCTGCCTCTCGCAGGTTGTTGCCTTACTCGCGTTTCCCTCATTTGACTGTCAGTCAGCGAGATACCACTTTCTGCCTCCCCCCTTTAATCATCTGTCATCCCTGCTAATGCAAAGCGACTGCCAGGGCCATGTAGGAAATCAGCCACAACTTTAGTGTCACCTCTCATTAACATAGAAAGTCAGGTAAGAGACGAGGGCACTAATTTACTGTACATCCACAGGGACCTGGACAGTTCTACTCTGACAGTGAATTTCTCTACTTCCAGGAAATTTGCAGTTAAACTGTATGGGTATTTTCGGTGGCATGGCATAAAGATCCTAAATTGATGTCCTAGATGTGACAGTTTTTGCCTTTGGCTGTTCTGTAATTGGATCATTTTCTTGACACACAATTGTTCCTGCACCCTCACTGGTCCTGTGTTGTCCTCTCGGCTCTCATAGTCTTTCACGTATCTTTCTCTCCACTCACACAGCTGGGGGAGCTCTCCCGCCTCACCCGCACCGAGCTCTCATGCACAGCTGTACTCAGTGACTTCTGGTGGGTTCAATTTTTAATATTAATGAAGCTTTAGCAGATTCAAGCCTGACACTCACCTGCAGTGCAGCAAACTGTACCAGAGGAGGAGAGGGAGACCTCGTTCATGTCTGACGGCCCACCATGGAGAGACAGCTGCTGACACACTGATGTTTTCAGCCTATTTCTCTCCCTCATCATCGCCACATGTGTCAGCTCAAACCCCTGCATGTCAGAGTGTCAGAGCCCATGCGGAGTGATGTGTGTTCACCTGTAGCAACATTTGAATCTACTGTACATGCCTGATCACTCCCTCCAGTCCCAACTGAGTCCTGTTACCATGGCTACGTAAACTGTACTAGACTCTCCGGGATGCCTCTCTTGCAGCGAGTCTACAGGCACAGCAGGACTGCACAGACGCATGGGCTTTTTGGGCACACTGAGAAAGTGAATTCATATCAACTACTTCTCGTCATTATACTGCAGAAACTGTGCTCTATGTGACTTTTGACATGTCACAATAGGATAAGCACAGGCGTAAATGACAAAATGAATAACGGCTGGTTTCCATTCTGCAGCTTCAGCTAGAAGTGTTCATGCTGGCTCACTGTCAGATTGTCATGGTTTACTGGGACAATTGAATACAACAGAGCCATCATTGATTTTATCAATAAGACCTATGACAAAGTCAAGTCTGCTGTGAAAAAGGTCTAATGGTTGGCTAAAAAGCCCTTCAAATGAATAACAAATTATGTTGTTTGTAACGGCCCTTTAGAGTCACACAGAAGGGTTTTATGAGCCGACGCCCCTGTCAGCAAGAGGATACAATTTGTCATCGTTAAAAAATCTGTTTTTTGATGTGACCATGCTGTGGTTAAAGTTTGGTTAGGCTCATACAAAAACTATTTGGTTAGGCTGGTTTAAGTTAGGGAAACACTGTGGTTTGGGTCAAAATTATGGGACCTGCATCACCATGGTTATGGTTACATCTCTTTAGACATTTTGTTTACCCATCCATTCATTCCTAACACCGTCATGACTATCACCTGAATTCATCCTTTACTCCTGACCAACATGAGTCAAAATGCCAGTCTCCATCAGACAGCTTTGTCACCTAACTAGCATGATGAACCCTGAACCTGCACCCCCACTTGAAATCTCTCAGCATGCCATGTCTTTGTACCTCCAACCCACGGGCATGACATTAAGGCTGCCCTACATATTAAACTGGTTACGCTCTGAATTGGGGTTATCCCTGCACCCACTCCACCAGACCACCCTCTGGTTGTGATTCCTTATGTGCACAAGCAACTCTATTTGTTGTGGTAACAAGGCTATTTACAAAGAGGTCGGCTAATCCACTGTGGATTCATCCCTGCTGTCATGGCATAAAGAGGAAATGCCTCAGGACACCGTCGACTGTCTGGTCATGCCATCACAGCCAAGTACTTCTGGATATGCAAGTATCTTCTTGGCTGGTTAGACTAACTGTTAGCCACCACCGCCTTCACTTTCACTCACTGGCCATAGCTGGTGACCATCTTACCTCATGGGTGCGTGTGAACATGCTTATCATGGTAGTCTCATAATCCTGTTGTAATTTGACCCAGATACAGTAGTAACTCATCGGAAATCATGAGTCATATAGTGCATATTGTCATACATAGAATTATTTTTAAAATATTTTAAATCTAAAATGAAAGATATAAAGCTTTTAAAGATACTTTCCCCACATAACAATAATAAGACCAGTCTCTTTCTGACAGGACAAGTCAGACTTTTAATTATTTATTACTTCTCTGTGCTATATGCATGTTGTGTTTTTATAATTGTATCCAGAATTATTCCTTCTTATGGTTTTAATGTATTGGATTTCCATAATGTTTGTTTTAAAACAACAAAAAAATCTGATTGACTTCGCTGTATTTACAACAATATGTTGCAGTATTAGAAATCATGTATTATTAAAAAATCATTCTATACTAGTCCAAACAAAGATAATCTTTTTCACCTCTGAGCTATCATTCCCTCGGGGACAGCTGCACAATAGATAATGCAGCCATATTCTTGTGTGTCTTTTTGTGTGTTGAATTATTCAAGAGAGTGTTGATATAATGCTGTGAAAGGTTGAGCTACCAACAGCATGAGCCTGAGGCATGAGGATGTCACTGGACAGAGGCAGCTGACATGTCCTGTCACTGTGACCTGGCACTGTCTTGCCTTTCCAGACACAGCTAAGCCTGAGTGCAATCACAGCCAAAGTCCTATACACTTCAGAGCCAACACAGGAAGCACAGCTAACCACACACACACACACGCACAAGCGCGCGTACACACATGCACACACAGACACATGTTCCAAGATACACATGCAGGATGGTAGCCTGTCACTTCTCCAAACCTTCCCCCATTGGAATACTGTCGCCTGTTTAGTGTTTCCATGGAGACCAAGCTCACTAATGAGGTAGGGTGTGTGTTTGTGTGTGTGTGTGTGTGTGTGTTTACATATGGGAGGGCAGGTGTCATTAGGTAGGGGCAGGTGATGGGAAGCAGCTCCTTGGATTATTATGGCTGAGTTTGGCCTGACTGGAACAGCAGCTTCATCTGTAGCACCGGAGGATGAGATACTAAACCCCTGCTTATGGTAAAAATAACAACACTAAAATATTCATATTGCACATACATAGATATTCCTTCATAAACAGAGAAGTAAATATCATTTCTCACCTAAATTTGTGACGTCAGACCTGATGAATCATAAAACTGCACATCCAGAGAGGAGGCACAAAGGAAGGAAACTGTGTGAACATGTGAACCTGCAGCCAATTAACAGTGGAGATGAGGCAGATGTTTTGTTTGGCTGCTAAAATAGGATTTTCACCGACTCCCATGACCTTTAGGACATGCTTGGTTGGTTGATTGGTCACAAGAGGCATCTATAAATCTCAATGCAAAATGTGTCATATTTCCTGTGGATGCTGGAGACATGTAAGATCATGTGAAACATAGTAATTATCGTGTACAGTTTACATATTGGCCCCTTGGTAATTTAAATCCCACAGTATTGTGTGTATTCATGCTCTGACAAGGGCATGAGTTTGTCACCTAGAGGTGTTGACAATGACATGTGGGAGTGGATTAGGGGAAGGGATCAATGGAATAAAGCAACACATGTTAATCTAATGGCTGGCTCTGGGCAGTATGACGAGAACGGTGACTGTGATGAAGTGCTAGATCGATGAGGCCCAGTTTCTCATCTAGTCTGAACATCTCACCAACGTAGTCCGTACAATCTGATCCTGCAAAAAGAAATGTTGGTGCTCAGGACGTGTTGAGGCAGCTCCAACAGAAAGAATCCTTTAGAGGACAACAGGTTTTATTTTGTTTAGATGATACTGCTGTCAACCTGGCCAAGAGAAGCTTACTAAGGGCAATTTTATCTTCATTAGGTGATGATTTCCAAATTCTTTAAGTAATAAAAATACTCAACAACACTCATTGCCAAGCACTTTTTTAAATAAGCTTTGGAAAGAGAATTGATTTCTTGTTTCTCAAAACAGCTGCACATTGACAGACCATTTTCCACATTCCACACCTTTTTCTCAAGCACTGAAACCAGGTCATGTAATCAAAAACCCTGAGTAGAAAGCACACGGCTCACATCAGCTCTGCCATCTGTGAAATGGAGGCCCCCTTCCAGACCAGGATGACAGACCCCAGGTGCAGTGGCTACACCACTGAAAACCATATCTCTCCTGTTTGGGAAAAAAAGGACTCTCTCGTTTTGGTTCAATATAGTGTGTGTGTGTACATGTATGCAGAATGAACTTCCCCTTTTTCAGTCAGTCAGACACCCATAGGATTTGTGCTCAATAAACCCTCTGCCCTCTGCACCTTAAAGGAAGCCCATCTGCTCTGGAGAGTGTTCAGCCGCCTCCGGGCAGCTTGTGAGATGCGTGCGTACTGTATGGTTCACTACTGATGACTGTGTGGAGATTTCCACTTCCTAAGTGACACGTTCTTCCTTTCCAGATCCACTCAGGCTCTGTGACATGTTTAGCATTGCCTATAATTAATGTCTGAGGCGCTGCTACAAGAAGCTTCAGGTAAAGGTCATAACACCTCAAGGGGAATAAGTAACAGCTGAGGGAAATGACTGACCTCATCTACATCTGTTAAATTACTTTAGGATCTATTTCTGTTTAAAATAGTAATAAAAAAAATCCCATAATTCTTCTATTGTTTGAAATGTTCATACATTATAATTGTATTCTTTACTACAGTTCACAGTTTCTACAGCAGCAGCTTTAAAGCTACTGTACAGTCATCGCAGTTTCTGACTTTCTTACTCATATCAGCTTATGTTTGTGGATAAGTCTGCTGTTTACTGCGCACCAGCCTGTAGGGAACAAGCGTGAGCAATTACTGATTCACATGTGATACTTATGCCCAGCTACAGCTACACAGGAGATGTAGACAGCTTAACGTATCTGTCAACATGATGACACATATTATTTGGTGTTCATAGCATCCCATAATCCCCATGGGTCCGTCAGCACACTGCCTGATAAGATGAAGAGTAGCAGGGGAGATGGTGTTGGCATGGTGTAGTTTGTCAGTGTCCTTTTACTGCACATTTGATACTGAAATATGTTCGGGATCACTTACTACAGAATCAAATATGAGAAAATGATATTGATGAATCTCCATTTGGAGATATGGTGACCTTTTATACTGTACATGTTTGTGCTGCCTCTGTATTTTATTATCTAGTTCTTCATACGCTTAAGTCACACCTGGTCTTCCGTATTACACCTTTAATGGTCAGAAATTCCTCATCTATTAGACACAATTTATTTATGAACTCACAGAAATACAATTCACAGAGTGGTATATATGTTTAATACATAGTGTACATAATAATTGGTAAATGGGACATTTCAACTTGAGTGCTGGTGAGACACAACATTATTTTTAAAAATAAATGAAGGCAAACCACTCAGCAGTGGTGACCAGCAGCCCTCTTGCTTGCTTTTATTTCATTTCGTTTTTTCTTCTGAAGTTAGTATGCTAAGAAGCTAATTCCGGTCTGGCCCCACCATCTCGTCACTTTCGATACCAGGTCACTGTAGTGTCCAATCTGCCCTAAAGAAGTGGCGCTGCTCAGTGGCTCTATTACCTCTCGTCTTGTAAATGTAATGATGGCTGAAGCTCTTGGCAGGAGTGGTAAGTAAACAGCTGTTATTGCTAAAGTTAGCTATGTAGCAATAACAAAACAAATAGCTCCTTTTACAATCTGATATAAAGCTATTTTAAAGTTCATGTCTACTGAGCTTCAGCCAAGCTAAAAAGTTGACTTCATAACCTATAATTATAATACATGTGGGTAGCAAAGGCATCTTTATCTTCCTTATGACCACAATCAAATGAAACAGGAGTAGCTCAATTTTTCAACCAGCACATTCAGGCTGTTCAGATACAAGCGTGTATGGTAACTAATTCAAACTGCTGTCACTTTAGATCTGCCACTCTCTTTCTCCTCTGTCCCAGAGAGAGTAACACCATAAATCAAAGCCTGATGAGCTGTCTCGTGCATTTAAGGAGATCACCAATGATATTGTTTCACTATTTGCTCTCTTTGGTTTGGATGTCACAGAACAAAAAAGATTAATGGGATTACCCAGGGTCTTTCTCCCTGTATCCCTTTGAGAGTAGAATGGCCTGTCCACACCAACTTCCCCTGGAGGACTCAACCTTGTAGTCATCTGGCAGAGGGTGTTTAATACACTACTGTTATCTGTTAGCCTTTGGAATTACCCATGCAATACTGAGCAGATTGCCTATGGCAATATATGAACCTTTATGGTACTTTAAAATAATACTTAGACCAACCAACAACAACTACAAATATAGCTGCAAGTGGCGATTCCTGGTTCAAGCTCTTTTATGCTCAGCAAATGGAGGCAGCTGAATCAACCAAGATTAAAGCCACAAGCAGCTACATGTGGATTTCAGGCTTGACTAAGCCGAGCAAAGTCACTTCAGCTAGTTTATGTTTCAAGAAAGAGTGAAGCCAATCACGTCACAAGCCTCAACTGTTAAGTTTTTTGGATGAGCAGTTGTCGAGCAAATTGAAACACAGAGAGGTATTTCATCCATCATGGTCACCATAGTTGCCAATGATAACAGCAAGTTATCATTCGTAAAAAAAGGTGGAAAAAAAGGAACCAAAACTATAGAGCTTAGAAGTCGATAAAAGTCTTTGTACAGACACAACTAAGGATCAATGTTAGTAACAATAATTTAAACAACTGCCGTCAGTCCTTAGCTCCAAACAGTGGGCAGAGGAATAGGAGGATTGTGAGATAGCAAACGAGGCTCTAGGCTCCAAGGTTGAGGTTTTGAAGGCTCACCTCCAGAAAGCAGAGCAAGATATTGCCTGTCAGGAGGGAAAGGTCAGTGAGCTCTCTACCAGGCTGGAGACAGAGACTAATCAGATCAAGACTCTGTCGAAACAGGGTATTTTATCACAAAGCTTCCAAGGAGGCTAAGTGAGCACTTGCAGCAACAAAAAGGCTCCCATCAGCAGGAACTGGAAGCAGAGAGACAGTCTCACACTGAAGAGATGAGAGAGGATCAGGAGCTGATCCAGGGGAGTGAGCAGGAGGTCCACCATCAGGAATAGGAGGGCCTGGAAGGAGAACTGGAAGAACTGACCTCGACAATCCTCAAGCATGTCACAAAGCTCAAGGCTGAGGAAAAGGTCAGTGAGGCCATCCAGAGATAAAATGCCCAGCTAAAAGAAGAGTCCCTCACACTTCTGCGGTCCTAGAAGTGGTACCATAGCCTGAACTCTATTAGAAAAAACTCCCAGAGAAAAAAACAAAGATTCTCAGTGTGGAAAAGAATTCGCACTTTTCCTTGTTGTCGTTTTGCACTGAAACCAAACTTTTGACTGTTTTTACTGCGGCCCATCTTTCACACTGTTGTGACGTTAGCATGCATGCAAGCTCATTTTTTACGTGAATTGTATTGTGTAAATTTGAAACCATTGGAGCTTTTGAGAGTGGACTGGCTCTGCTCTCCCTCACCTGATGCTGTGTATGCTAGCTTGTATACAATATAAACAAATGGGCATGCTTTGTGGGATGTGGCCCCTGAATTGAGACACAGCTGCTGTTGCGTTGATGCGTGATGCAGTATGTAGACAGGTCCTGGCAAATAGCTATGTACGTCCTGGTTGATGCGTATGAACTGATAGACAGAACCGAAATTCTATTCTTTTTCTGGGTACTCACCTCTTGGCATATTGGAACCAGTTCTTATATGGAACTGGGTTTCGATTTGAGTCGCGAGCAAAACCCAATCACCCAACATGATGTCAGTTAACTGTTAGACGTTTCACTAATGTGCCTGCTGGTTTGGGGATACAATCGTACAAGTACTTAGTATGAAGCATACTGATGCCTTTTCTGAGGGTCTATGTTACTTTAAATTAGTGGTTCTCAAACTTCTTTACGTCGAGGACCCCTAAACGGACATAAATTAGACCATTGACACACAGGGTCCCCCATCTGATAAGATTTTTGCTTATGTTTTTTTTTAAGATGTTTTAATACAGAAAGTGTTTTAAACCCATGGCCATAATAGTCATGCATTCTGTCATTGTGTGAGTTATGGATGTAATTATAGTGAAAATAAATTATTACACTTTTTGCTGGGGACCCTCAGGAACCCCTACAAGGACCCCTTTGTGTCCCGTAACCCCACTTTGAGGACCACTGCTTTAAATCACTACAAAAGAGGCCATCATAGGCCACAGAGATATTTTATATGTTCACAGCAGTTGCTCTGAGTAGTTGCGGCTCTTAGTGTCTTCCACCCAGTATACACTGTACTTTGAGACATAATAATACTGGTTGACCTATTTAACTGCAAACAGATCATACTCTTAATCCATGACAGTATGATTTTTTATCAAAACCAATCATTATTTTGTAGAAATATATATTTTTAAATAGATTAGTCTTTACCTAGCCTGAATAGGATATATACCGTTGAGATCACAAAGAGTCATATTGTGTTGATAGAGGAAAAAAACTACCTTGCTTGTTCTCTATTATCTGAGATCCTGCCCGGAGTAATTTGGAGCAGATTCACACAAGCCATTTCAGTAACGTTCTGACATATTAGGAGAGACAGACCTGCTTCCCAGCCGTCAAGCTCAAAGGCTACTTTCACAGGAGAAAAGGTGACCAGTTTAAATGCTCTGCAATTCCCTGCACATGTGTGGTAAAATATATCACTGCTGCGAGAGAACTGTCAACCTGTGTCAGAATTAATCAACCTTTGTGACACAGACCCAGGCACCCACACACATAAATCTGCACATGCATGAAATTCAAACAAATACCTTTTCAGTCAGTGTTGATGGAACTCTGTGTAGATGGGACCCATTTTTGTGTAATGTAGGAAACTGTAATTCATATTGAGAAACTGCCAAGACATTAACACACGTCTTTTGTGCATTTTAATTTGAAAGTTTATTGGAAGCATCTTCAAAACCAGCCCTACCGGAGGGGAAGCAATGTTTACTGTAGCACCTTTAATGCACTGGCAGGAGTCTTAAGGAGAGGGATGTTCTTCGGAAGTGTTTAAAGCTTTACTGACTTCTCCCCCCGCGCACCGAGGGTCTCTAATTACAGAGTCCTTCGCATACTGTCCGTGCTTATTCCTCACGCTTCGAACTTGATGCTCCATTCACGCAGTCTCTGTGAGCTGAAAGAATAGCAGCCACAGCTGTTGCAGTGTCATCAGAGGCTCATCCAGCAAGAGGTCAAAGATCAATTACAGCTGAGTTCATGTTTACCTGGACATGCCAGATATTCACATTCACATTAAACAGAGGAAAATAACACCACTGATTTAGGATTACACGGTACATTAAATGTCAAAAAGTATTTGCCCAAGTACATTTTTGTAATTTGTTCTGGTGCTGTTTATACTTTCGGCTTGGTAGACAGACAGTAGTGTGCCTCCAACTGTGTGTTAAGTTTGAGGACGGTCCTTTTTCTCTCTCACTTGACAACTTCAACTTCAACTTGATGTACAAAACCCGGTCAATATAGAAATTGTTCTCTGTGTGTGAAATAACACGTGTGGCTTGCAGAGAGCTCTTAGCTCACAACCATCCAACACCTTTGGGATGAATTTAAACGCCAACCGCAAGCCAGGACTTATCGCCGAACATCATTGTCCAGCCTTACTAATGCTCTTATGGCTGAATGGGAGCAAACTGTTGTAACTAGATCTCAAAACTCATGTAAAGCTTTTCCAGAAGAGTGGAGGCTATTACAGAAGCATATTAATAGTGTTCAACATATAAATGTAATTTTCAGGAGTCCATATACTTTTTGTAACATGATGTACAGTATATGTCCTTTATCCTCACAATAATGTTCACTATTTAAAGAATATTTATTTAAGAGAGAGGTGTACATTTTAAAAGGAAAAAGCTGTATTTGGGATACAGAGGATAATATACTGTGAATAATTTTGTTGTCACAAGGAGTCAGGTATGTGTGATTGGTTGGGTTGAGTGATAACCTCTCCCTTGGGGGTCAGCCCCAAGACAGAGGAAAAACATTGCCGCTCCCACACACCACAGCATCAGTGGTTCGGGGTCATGCATTTCTGTTTTTATGCTTCCATGCTTGTGATAAGTCAGGGCTGGAGGTTTTGGGTTGTCCATCTGTACCATTCTCATGAACACAATATTTCAGTATCACCTGAAGGGAATTTCTTCAGATTTGGATTCACTTAGACTCAAGGAAGAACTGAATAGATTTTGGTGGTCAAAATTCAAAGGTATCGGTCAAGGTGACCTCAAAATACATGGTTTCTGCCTTGTGAACATAATGTTTTGGCTACTCCTCCAGGGAATTTCTTCAAATTTGGCACAATGTTCAGTTGGACTCGAATATGAACCAATAAAATCTTATTAGTTCATCTTTGAGCTAGTCAAAGGTCAAAGTTCAAAGTCTTGGTGACCTTACATTCTTGTGAATGCGATATATCACGAATGCCCAGAGAGCATTTCTTTACATCTGGCCCAAACATTCACTTGGACTCAGTGATGAACTGATTACAATTTGGTGGTCAAAGGTCAAGGTCACTGGGACCTCACAAAACACGTTTTTGGCCATAACTGACAAATGTATATGCTAATTATGACACGATTTAACACAATAAAATGATAAAATGATGATATTTTCCATATCCAAATGATCAAAGGTCAGTTTCACTATGAAAATAATGTTCTGCAAAACACTTCTGGCCATTATTTAATGCTGTAACTCAGGAAGGCGAGATTGTGATCATAATTCCTGCAACTCGGCTGGTTGGCGGAGGCTTACAATTGTAAGGTGGTAATTCTAGTCTGTTTTTTTTTTTCCTTGACAGAACATCTATCTCCGTAACAAAGTTTCTCTGAAGACCCTTGAGTATTTTTCTCAAAATGAAAAACATGTCTCTCTTGAACTTTGACTCTCTGGCGTGCTGAGTTGTGATTGTTTTGCCCTGGTTGGAGTATGATTACGCAAGGCTCTTGATTTTAACAGGGCTCCACTTTATTTGCAGACACACACACACACACCCTCTGGGGAAGAGGGGATGAAGTGAGAAAATGTTAAACCTTGGGAGAAAAAAAAAAACGCTCCTCCAGCTCCTTTCCTAACAATTGCGCTTTGGTCTGTAAAGGCATGACACCAAAACAAAGAGTGTTCATAATACTATACTGCGACTGCCTCTGGGTCAGAACTTGTAATCTGAGAGATTTATGACATTACATTTTGTTGCAAAGCTGTAGTACTTCACTAAATGTAAATGAAATGAAAATGCCTGGTGGAACCCGATGCAGTGTTTCCCTTTGGGAAATAAAATTAAGACAATTAGATTAGAACAATAAAGCCAATGGTTAGCATGGCGCAGTCTTTTAACTATTCAATTATGCTGTCTTAAGAGGCTGCAGGGATCAAAACCTGCCTTGGGCCAATCCACATGAAATGTCATCTTAATAGAAATGGCTGGGTGGTGCATTAGTTAAATACAATGTTCAAACATTTTTAGCAAGTTGAAGCAGAGTTGAGGTCAGGGGAGTTTATACCAGGTATTCAGGCTCATGAGGGAAATGGGCTTACTTAAAATAATTTTACCATAAAAAAAACAAACAAAAAAAAAAAAAACAACGACTCAGGACTCGACTCAGGAAACATGTCAGGTTGACATGTTAATAAGAAATTTAGCACAGTAAGATCAAGAATTTTCTGTTGATAATTGATGCAAGATTACACAGCTCCATCTAATTTAAAGAGAGAGTTGTGAATTTGAAAGGGAATCTTTGATCTAGGAATATAGCAGTGATGACTTCTTAAATTTGTAACTCAAAACTATAGTTCCAGGGTTGTCTTGATCCTAGGAAACAAAGTTTTTTTTTTTAACCCTTGCAAGAAAATCACATGGGCTCCACCACCTTATCAGTGACCTTAATGTTGTGTTCACTTGCACAAATCCAGGACTATCTCCAGTTTCCAGAGCAGAAGCCGATCTTGTCTGTGTACTTGTCTGTAAAAATGCCTGACCTTTGACCACTGCAGTAAACAGACTTATTGGGTTATGTCTATTCCTCTGACAAGTAAAGGGGTCTTGGAGTCTGAGGAGGCCACTGACGAGACAGCAAGGGGTCAGGAATGAGGGAACAGGATGGTGGAAAGTACTAACAGCAGGAGAGAGGGTTTTGGACTGAGACAGGATTCAAGAAAAATGTGTCTGTCCAAGGTGACAAAAACAGGGGTCTCTCCCAAGGTCACAAATCACTAGACACTAATGTAGAGATTGTTTTCAAATGGGAGAGACATGGTCTTTTTTTTTTAATTTGGCAATTTTAACTCTGGTTTGCAACCAAAAATGAACACTATATTATGTGTAGTGTCCACATGGCTGTCGGATTTGTCAAAAAGTTCACGCTGCCTTGTTCACTGGCTCATAGTACATTCCTTTCTGCAATGAGTCAACAACGTCATGTGATTGTTTGACGTTTTGCATAAGTGTGTCTGTGAGTATTTACTTCTCTTTTTGACAAGCTTGCGAGTCAGGCGTGCTCCCCATTGAATCAGCACACTCCTCCAGCTGATGTGGCTGCCATTAAACAAACAGACCCCGAGCGAGTAGGGAGGCATTTGTTTGCAGAAGCATATTCAATATCATTCATTACCCATGGAGAACTGGCCAAAGTCAGTTTTGTTTGGAGATTACAGCTGGCCTAATTTGATCATCAAAACAAAGGATCGGATCACATTTGGCTTCCAGGTATAAAAAGACAAACGGAGGTGATGCTGCAGTTAATGTGAGGACCATCTATTGTTATTCAATACCAGCTGTCTCTAAGAAAAGTTGAAACTGAGTGTTTTTTCAATTGTAAGGTTTTTCAGAGCATCAGTAAGAGCACCAGTGCTCCCTCGCCATCCTCCGAGCTTCCCTGCAAGCTTCCAACTTGGCATCCCCAGGGGAGCCTTCAGCCCATGTCTACACTAATTGCTCATTGATACAGATTGTGATTATCTGTGCTTACGGGGTAATTATGTAGTGTCAGAGTCACTAAATCAGGGTTGGAATGAGGCTATCACAGTGTTGGCTCTCCGGGGATTAAGGGGGGTATGTCTGGGTCTCTGCGTTATCTCGACTCCTCTCCTGTCCTTATCTCCAGAGCGTGAGCCTGGAGAGAAACAACAGGCAGGCCACAGCCAAAGCAGACAGATAGTTGGAGTGCCAGGCGTGCAAGGCAAAGACACAGAGTGAGAGAATGAGCCACACAACGCACACATGCACATACACACACAAAGAAGTGCGTGGCTCATTTTGCTGCTTTTGTGTGCGCCTGCATGAACAAATGCCATTTCACACTGAAAGATGAGAATTTCCTGGTGAAAGAAAATAACTCTGATTTAACAGTTTAATTGAAATTTGGCTGTGTATCCAGCTCCAACATCTTTTCAGCCTTGGTCTTTTTTATGCGTTCCTGCAGGCTTTTATATAGAGCCCAGTATTTATATGTTCAATACTGACTAAACTGGTGGTCACACCATTTTATGGCTGGGTGTTTTGACATCATATCATGTGGTGTTATATAGAGCCTGTGCGGTTGCAAAACTCAGCCAAGATTGACCCAATGCCACAATTGTCTTAGCCCCCATTTGTTAAACTGAATGAGAGCCCATGGCCCAAAACAACAATAGCACAATGACTGCAGGAAAAACGTTATGGCTGAGTTAAAAGTTACTTTGGGAATTGGCGTTTATTTAAAATGCATAGAAGGATAGATTAAGCGATCGATATATTTAATATGACCCAAACTTCCCTCGGTAATCTTTGTTTTTACACACAACCACAGTTCTGATCTATTGTTCATAAAAAGTGAACCGTACTGCCAGTACAATATGCTCTTTGTATCCACTCCTGATTCACTGTGTGTGTGTGTTGTGTTGGCTCTGCCAGTTCTCTGTCTGCAGGGGTGCTTGTCAGTCATAGCAGCGATAAGTGAACCGAGGCCCTCACGCAGAAATTGCATGTGATAATTATTCAGAGGCAAAAGGTCTGTCTCTAATTGAATTCTGCATCCAGTGACATTCAACATGGACTTTATAAATCAAGAGTGTATTTCTTAAGCTCCAAGAACTGTGGAGCCTCATTTGGAGTAGAGGACGCCCTCTTTTATTATTACATCAAATCTGGGTGGGTCATTTCTCTCTTAAAATTGAGGAACCATTTCCACGTCTACATTATTTTTTACAAGCCTTTTATATAACTGTGAAGGGAGCACTACTTTCAGTGTCACTGTATTTTTGCATTATTATTAAGTCTTCATTTTTTCTGTATCTATCTTCTGTATCTAAAAATGAAGAGGAAAAAATTAAAATACAATCTCAGCGACTCACAACCACTGAATAAAATATAGTTGTTATGTCAACTGCCCATGTCCAGTTGACACATGTTCAACATATGCTAGGTTGAAATATTGAAGCCCACTTGGCTTGTTTCATATTTGTTCACTGTTTGAAAATTGGTTAACTGGTACCACCTGATGAAAATGCCATGCAAAAGTTTTCCTTTTAACGAGAAAATTGCACCGAGGTCTGAAGCTTGTCAGCATTTCCGTTTGGTTCCTCTTTGATCCTTGGCTGCGCAGCCTGGAAATTTCAGCACCAACCCTTGCTCTGTTGAAATCGGACCAGTATATTATCCCTGCAAAATGTGGCAGTTTTGATGTGATTGTAACAGACAAGAACATCAATATTATACGATTCTGCAAAACCCCAGATTGTCTTCAATGACAACATTTTTGTTATCTGCAATATCTGTGTGTGGTGACTATCATATGGTAAGGCTAAAGATAGATTGTGGTTATGACACTGTGGTTAATGTGCAGTTGAGGTTAGGAAACTAAAACACTTGGTTCAAGTTAGGGAAAAGACACAAATTGCAGATCTCCTGCAACCCTCACCTCCACCCCCACCTCTTCAGTGGGGGTTCTGAAAACGCAAAGGGGCTGTGTTGGTGAGGGCATGTTGCTTCAGGTATTGGTGATACAATGAAATGCAATCCAGGAGGTCCAGTTTGACTTACAGGCCCATTAGTTTAAAGGGTTATCAGACACTAAAACACTGCACAACAGTTTATAATACAGTGACACAGGATTTTACAACTCTAAAAAGTTATGATGGCAGAAATTACTTTATCTTTTGTCATAAAACTTTCATTATTAACAATAGAAATATCCTGTTCATGTTAAAAAGTAATCTGCCATTAATTTACACTTGGTTGGATTTGATTGGTCACCCTAAGATGACGTTCTGTTGAGATCTGGCAAAAGTTGACCCTGCATTTTGGCAACCCTTTTGTACTGGCACGCCTGCTGCATTTTTTCATGCAGAGCTGCAGACGTTCTTGACACTGCTTTACTCCCAACTTTGCTAAAAGACATACAGCTTCCTGCATTGGCACTGAATGTTGGCATTATGAGGTGCAGGCCAGTCCAATATGGACATAATTCCTTGCATACTGGGTGGATTCTATTGTTTTGACAAAGCCATACTATGACAATGTAAAATAAATAACCTTCCAAATATCTTACCAGTAAGACCTATGCTAAAAAAAAAGTTTTATGACTACAGAATATGCTCCTGCCATAGTGAGAACAATATGGATTCCATATGTCAGAATAGTGACACTGTTTTTTCAACTGAAATCAAAATGTTTCTCATCAAAACAGAGAAATGGGGAACTTTTTCCCTGTTAGCCCTTGAACATTTCTGTGTCTGCGTCTGCACAGTGTAACAGCTACATCTTCTCATGACAACTTTCAAGTTCTAAAGTATCTGCACAGCGATGACAGAAGCTTCCCACGACCCTGCATCCATTCTTCAAATGCTCTCTTCCTCTTTCTCTCCTTCATTTTGGAGCATTAAGCAAAAGGCCTCTTTTTTTTCATCTTGGCGTTGAGCTCTCAGTTGTTCAGCTTTAATGGGAGTCTTGAGAACTGGATAACATTGTGGAAACCTATAATGTCACTTGGAGGACATCCATTTGGCTTCAGATATTCCATGCAAAAAGTTGCAATATGTCAAAGGAACTGCGCAGGAGGAATTTATAGTCCCACCTCTCATATCTGTCTGACCTGAGACATTTGCTGGCAGTCATGACTTTTTGGACACCAACACCAACAACAACATACCTACCTGCTGATAGCATAGAAGCACAAGTGATGGACTTGTGAGTGGCAGGAATTTCTTGGATGCAGAGAGGGGAGGGAGTGCTCTAACTATATGTAGATTCGTGAGTCAAATAAGAATTCATTTTCTAAGTGGACTAGTCAAATATTTTAGGCTAGCTGCTTCTCTCTGTTTCCAGTCTTTGTGCTGTGCTAAGCTAATCAACCTCTTGCAGTACCTTCGTATTTATTGTACGGACATGAGAGTGGTATCTGTCTTCTCATCTAACTCTAGGTGTGTAGTGTTTATAAGTGAGTGCTATGTTTAGTCTGACTCCCTCCTTGTTTGGTACAATACAAATGAAAGTGACTCTGCCTTTCAATAATTTACTAGTTTTGTCACCAGTTCCCCAAACATGTCACCATTTACCATATCAGCCTTTATTTAGAGTGACATTTAGAACTGGGGCCTAAAACCTTCCAGCTCCCCATACAGCTCCTCGACACGGAATGCCATCTACAGAAAACAAATAGTATACATAAACAAACTGATAAGACCACTAACCTATGTTGAGTGTATTTGACAGTCTGAAATGGTATCATCTTCAATGAGCTGTGTGCCCTGACAGTTGTAGCAAACAAAGCATAGATGTCTATATACTTTCAGTGCTCTATCCCAGCTGCCCTCACTGTATTTACGTAATGGTTTTGTCTTTGTCTCATTGAACCTCCATGTCTTATGATGGCCATGCCATTGCTGTTTTGCCATTGCTTTGCACGCTATTTGCTTCATGGGTATTGCTGGACTCTCATCCTCTTTCTTTCTGATCTGCTTTTCTTATCTCACACTTCAAACAAAAGTCACCCCGACCCCCCTTCCAAAAAAAAAACAAAAAAAAAAAAACAATGTCTAACAGCCGCTAAAGATGCTCCTGCTGCTGTCGACTCACTTGTAGCCCCCCGCCACCATCACCTACCTTTCACTGTCAGTGCACGGAATACAGATTATCAGCAGTGCATCCCTTTGTTGTTGCATGGAGGGGATGGGGGTATTTGAGTTAGATCTCCTGGATAACATTCGGAGCGCCCAGATTTCATTTCACGCAAGGCTCTTTCATGCTGACAGAGCTGATCATACTGGGATGCTGATATGGTTATTATTATATTTGACAACATTTGAGAGGGAAACTTAAACTCGCCAACTTCACTGTGTTTTAAGTATAAGAAAAGCTTGCAAGGTGATAACAAAAAGAGTATATGAATGCACTTTATGTTTTATCTTTCACAGGCTCCCAAGCTGTCTGCCTTCCCATCTGTTTGTTGCGACTCTTAACTGGAAAAAGAACTGGGGAAGAAGAAAGCAGACTCCTGCAGACAGACAACGCAGTGATGTTGTTGCTTTTTATTGCATGATGGACTGTCCTTATCGGTGGCCCTTCTAGTGAAGCTGACAGACTGAAGGGGGAGATCTGATACAGGTTTTTGTTTTGATTTCCTCAGACTTCTTATCTGTAAGTGAGTTGGGTGGAATCCAGCCTCAGACGTAACGTCCAGAGAAGAGACGACACGCTATATGGTTACAGGTTATCTTCTACGCTCAGTCACGCGTGACCCACCTTGCCACCAGCTCTTGCATCTGTTGTCACGGTTACCTCTCCAAACTGTTTGCATGCTAAGACAGCGTTTTGGTCTGTTTATCCACTCTGATACTTTCTTTTTATGGTTTTGACAGCTTTAGCAGCAGAAATAGTTCAGCATTTTGGAAAACGCAAACGTTTTGCTTTCTTGCTGAGTTAGATGAGAAATTCCATACCACTCTCATATGTTTAAGTTGGTGTTTTACGAGGGGGCATGTGCCAGACTGTTTCTTGTCCAGGTACATTACATCCTAGACTCTTGTCGTCGCCGTGAAATTGACAGGTGGGAACTCCAGAAAGTTACGCTTCAGTGTTGTTAGGTGGATTTTGTTATGATTCAGACAGAACTAGCTGTTGCTCTTCATTTCAATTCAATTCTTCCAGTGCTTTATGCTAAGCTAACTGCCTAATATGAAAGTGGGACTAACATTCACTTCTAACTCTGCGAGGGAAAAGTAAGTGTATTTCCCAAAATGTTGAAATGTTGTTGTTGAAAAGCTTTGATATTGCTTCATAGCCGTTAGCGTTAACAGCTGTTTACTTACCACTCTAGAAGAAACATTGCGAGTTCAGCATCAAACTTAATTCCTTGACTCACCAAGAGATGTCTGCAGTGGTGACCAACAATGCCAATGTTGACTCCTGCTTATATCACGTCTTTTCTTCTACTGAAGTTAGCATGCTAAACAGCTAGCCCTGGTCCGTATCAGCCTGTCCCTTTATTTTCACACTGTTTCACTGTAGCCTCCAACATGTCCAGAAGACATACGCGCTACTCAGAGATCATGACCTCTTGTATTATAAAAACAACGATGGCTGAAGCTCTTGTCAAGCCGCAATCCTGGCAAGAAACCGTGTGCGGTGGAGAGAAAACGTTCAAATTAGCCGATTCATCAATCATGACACAAATAATACGGATTGATAGCTATTACTTAACTGGTTTCTTAAGTTGAAGGGGACAAATGAGTTAAAGTTAATCTGTATCTTCCTCTGTGCTTGTTAAAGCTTTGGTAAATTGATGAAAGGTTTTTAATCAATAATATATCCTGAACTGAATTGATCACTCAGGTGTCACAGTCTAAAGTAAGCCACATTAACAGAAAGTAAACACAAAGGGGAGGTTGTAACAAGAGGCAGAAACAAACATTTTGGTAGGATAATATATCACCTGGGGAGGGACTGTGAGGTTCTATTATCTGCTGTATTGGGAGGCCCACATTACAAGCCTCACATTGCATAAACCAATAACTCTCACCTCCATGTGTAAACCTTTTTAAAGCAATATTTACAACATCCAAACCACATCTCCAAATGAGGATCATTTATTTTGGATTACTTTAAAGAGTGTTTACCAGGCTTGCTGTCAGAGATGCTGTCACACATGAGAAGATTGTTTAGAAGAGCAGAGAAGGCTCTTCAGTGCTACAGTATATACGGCAACTGTGAATGCATTTGTCATCACATAAAATTATTAATAGTCCTTATTAATACATTTTTCCATATCCTCGTGTTAGAAGTAGTAGGATGTTTCGCTCCAGGTGCCTGGTACAACTGATAATATGATATACTCCAATAAAACTGGAGTGGACATTAAAGAGGATATGGATCATTTTTCAAAGTGGAGAAGACTTACTCTTACACGTAAAACAGCGCTCATCCATCTCCCTCTATCAGGACATTCCTTACTTTGCAGCAAAAGCAAAACACTTCATAGCAATCTAGAATGAGCTCATACACACTGAAGCATCATGGGAATACTCACTTCATAACAAAACCAGGCTCAGAGAGTGTGAATCGGGGAGAGTGTCTTGCCATATTTTTAGCTTTTTCCCCTACGGACAAATGAGCTGCATGGAGAAGTCATCACACTCAACACAGCATCACCAATAAAACTGATTTATTCCCATGAGGAGGACATCCTTAAATCTTTTTTTTTTTTTAAATCCTTCCTCCTTTATTTTCTAGATGATTGATATGCCCTGACATGAGTTATCTCTCTGTTTTATCTTTTATTTATCTTGTTGTTATCAGGCCACTGTAAACATAGTTAGTGCTTCTGTTTGTTTACCAAGTCACCCATGGAGATATGACTCTTCAGGACACCTCTTGTGCCAGTGCCAGTTGGTGCCTCTTGTCTCTCCCTCAGTGCGGGTTAAAGGTTGATAATGAGCATCATTCAGGGAAAAGATGAGTAATTGTCAAGCCGATCGAGAGTCAAGTTTTTTCCTATTTTATTCGCCTGCCATTTTCAAAACACTAATGCCAATCTGTTTTATCATTTCCATTCATCTGGAGAGATAAACCAAGCCTGCTCTGACCTGATACACACTGATAGGAAGGAGTCAGATGTGTGGTAAAGGGAGGAGGTACAAGTTCAGTCTGCGTCAAAGAGCCCCCTTCTCTGCCACGGTAAACGAGGAGAGATTGTGTTACAATCAGAGATGAGAGGAGCGTCTGAAGTCGCGGTGTCCTCCTCTCAGAAGTGGTGATGTCCTCCTCTCTTCTCTGCAGAGCATTCCACACACACCAGGTCCAGGGAGCGGCCCAAGTCAGACGATCCTCTTTCTGCTTCATACACCGCCGACAGGGCTGTCGTCAGAGGGTTTTACCAGCGGTGTCTGTGAAACCTGAGAGTTGCTGGACAGGCTTCACACTGGGGGGGGGCAAGAGGTGAGGGAAGGATGGTTTAGCACTGTTGAAGAGGTAATGCACACCCCAAGTAGTGGGGAAACCGTGGCTTGGTGGCTAGCCACAGGGCAGCCTGAGTGTGAGGAAAGCCAACCCGCCGTCCTCTATGAGGATCAGATTTCCTCACAACTTGTTGCCCGATGCTATATAAACTCTGGCATGCGGTGTTGACACCTGATCTGGGCTAAAAGGGCCGCTGGAGAGATTCTCCGCACCCACCTTGTCCCCTGCTCTTTCAAGTCCACTGTCCCCTACTCTTGCCCAGATCATCTGACTGGCATGGTCACCAACCATGTGGTCGCAGTGGACGTCGACCACACAGCTCTCACTCAGTCTCAGTCATCACTGCCCTGCTAATGAGGGTCTCAAGGGACAATCTGACACAACTAATGGGACACTGTGGGCCCAGGGAGTTCTCTTTAGCTACTGTGAAGAGGAAATCTCCTTCACTGACTTAAGTGTAATGTGTCCCAATGTGTGACAGCTGTCCATCTGCTCTGCCAAACCACACCAAATCTAAACTGAAAGAGATACCCTGTCATATTTAAAACTGAGATTTAAAGGGGCACTCCACCACCTTTGCACATTAAATTCAGTTTATCTGCTATGTGGAGCACTACTGAGTCTGTGAAAACAGTTGTATAACATTCTCTTTGGCTCTGAAGGGAGCCCAAGTCTGAAAAAAATAATCCAAGATGTCATGATGTCATCAAAGACATGATGTTGATAACTGCAACACCCTGCAACTGAAGAAAACACATGCGAATAGATAAAACAAGACAATGAGGAAAAGCTCTTCACCAGTTGATCAGTGCATGTGTTCTATGCAGTTTAAAATGCACTGTAGCTTTGTAAATTAGTTTCTGTATGTGGTTGGGTTTTCTCTGTCTGCAGCACATTTTGTTGTTTTATATGTGTCTTAATTTGATTGTGCTCTGTGTCTTTGACCCTTAAGGCCACTACTTATTTACAGGGCCAGTATACTATTTGCTTGATAATCTGGCATCAGTGCTTATGTTTATTTTAATCTTCATGTTCTCATACTGTATGATTTAGTCATTTATTGCTTAATGAAATTATAGTAATATTAGTGTAACATTAGAGTTGTACTGGTATTATCACTTTATATTTGAATAATGACCCTGAAAACAGTAAAAGGATCCTATCTTACTGGATATATTTACATTTTGGATCTATTCCATACAATAAACCTAAGATGATTGATTAGAAATTCTCAATATGATTATTGATCTTGATTTAAGAGAAAAGTAAAACTGCAGATACATATTTCTAAAACAAGTTGACAAGTGTGATTCACAAAAATGGTGAATGATGAAGATTATCTTTATCATCTTGCAAATATGCAGTAAATATGTCACTAGTGCAAACAAGCAGCTGAATTAACCAAAGCCATTAAAAACCTTGACTCTCATAGGCAATTCACAATTGACAGCTCCACAAGCCCTGAATGGAATAATGAGAACTGCTAGCATCAATTATTCAACTTTATTGAGCAGGATATGAGTTTTCTACTCCTCTAACATCACAAACCTGATGAGCTGGCAGCCTCTGAGAGCGCTCTATAGCCTGCCATGAATTTATCATAACAAGGGAATCAAGTGATCGATATCATACACTTCTGTGAAGATCAAGCTAATGTACATGGCTGACTGAGTGTTATTAGCTCAGAGAGATGGACATGGACTAAGAACAGAGGAGCAATAGATGACTTAATCCAGGACTAAATCCAGATGTGCAATGGCTGTTAGTCTGACCGTCTCTACATACACAAAAATGTTTTTCTGTGCTTAAGCAGATCACTTAACTGTAGAACTCAGTGTAGCAGTGTGACTCACTTGACTCAGATCACAGGATGTAGATGAACTCAGCTGGTGTGACATAACTTTTCAAGTGGTTCTACTCCAATTGAGCTTTTTGCAACTTTAGTTTTGAACAGCACTGCTATAGGCTGGATCGGCCCCTGGTTGTTGTGTCAGTGTCAGCTTGAACAATCCTGCCTGTGACCCCCGAGATGCCTTACGCTCTTTGGAGAGTCTCTTCAGATGAGGATTAGCGCTGGGTGCAGATGGAGAATTCACAAACAGGAGGCAGCTCTTTTTGTTTCAGCGTGCAGGGAAATGGAAAACGACCACATATTTCTGCGAAAGCTGCAAAGAGGCAGAACAAGAGGGGAAAAAAAGAGAGAGTCAAACACCAGAGGGCCCCTCTTTCTCCACTCAGGATGTTGTTTATGTTGTTGACAGGCCTTTTAACCTCCCCAAGCTCATTCTGTGGGGTCTCTTTGGGAGCTCACTTTGGGTTTGCAGCCTGTGGAGTCTGCATTCAGCCTGTATCCAGTCAAGCAGTTGCATTATTTATGAGTGCTGCGGCTGTTGTTCTGAGTCCGTTGTTGAGATTGTTGGTACCTCATCATGGAACAAAAATAATGAGGGGACAATAAATTTAAGTACTGTCAACAGCCACTTGAGTGAACAACATGTCAGGTTTCTCTCCCCCAGATTCAGATGACATCAGATCCTTCTCTGCGTGTGATATGTTTTCCTTTTGGACAGGTCCAATGGCCTGGCCTCAAGGCCCATTTCACACTGGATTAGTTTCCATTTCAAGCCTCAGCCCAACCCCCACCTCATATATTGGAGACATGAACTAAGGTTAAATCCTCAGAAAGTCTTTTTCATCTTTTGTCATGGGTCTAAAAGCAATGTGACAGAAGTTTGCTTTTGGGGCATAAATTACTTTGGGTTAAGCCAAAAACAGACTCTAATCCAACTGTTTAAAATGGATCTGAGAATGAGATTGTAAATCACACAAAGTATTGTGCTTGAAATGTTGAATAAACTGGCAGAAGATGCAATCCCATGCTAAGCCCTTTATTGCTGCATGTAAACTGGTAACATTACTATAAACCACCGTCACGCAACACGGCACATAGCTCTCTCTTTTCTATCGTCAACACTCTTCATGTCTCTCACAAAGTATATACCCAGGTAAACAAGCACATGCCTAAATGCACATTAGTGAGTATACACACACACGCTAACACATGCACATTCCAGCTTTTCTTTGCAGACAGACTTAAAGTCTACTGAACAGTTCTCATATGGGAAGTGTTTTAAATAGACAGCTGTACACGTATAGGCCCCCATCAGCGAGTGTACTTCCAGATGTGAGCACAAATCAGTCACTCGGAGCAGCCTCACTCTCCATCTACACACGCTTGGACCAGAGCAAAGTGGGTGTTTGTATCAAGGGAAATCATAACAGGAAAAAGAAGAAAGGGGAGCGTTACCCCAGCTGAGGGAAAGTTCCAGCATATCTCAAACTCTGGGCAGACACTTCATTAACATCTGTCCATGCTGCATCTGTAAACGACCAAGAATCATTACCGTCAACCAGCCATCTGCCTGCATCTTAGTGGCAAAGACATTTTTGGCAAAACTAAAGATTTGAAAGATTCCAAAGCATTTTGGCGTTCTCTCCATGAAAGCAGTGGGTTAAATCATGGTAACTTGACAGTATTGTTACAAGTCTTACATCAACTTCTCATAATCATATTCTGTTATCAATTAACTCTTTATCCTGTCGCTGAATCAGTATTAACTCTTGTCCCGTAACACCTCATCACAATAAACTTCCAGTCACACTGCATTAGGCGGACCTAAATGAGGCCAGTTTTGGGAGTAAAACCACTCCTGCTCTGACCCCTTAACTCCAGTTCAAGCATCCCTCACATTCTGTCACTTTTTTTTTTTTTTTTTTTTTGCAGCGCATGCTAAATGGCGTAAAACAATCAGCTCTGAGATAGTTCGGGCATGTGTTTCTCACATTTCATCTTTTATAACAAGTTTAAGATGGAAAGAAGTTATGTTGATTTATTCTTTTTTTAAACTTTGCCTAAATACAGCCAGATATTGTTTAAGCCCACTGAATTTTATTTCAAATTCTCGTGGCAATCCAAAAGTTTCGAAAGATACCAGATATGTCAAGTTGTATTTGGGGGAAATGTGTATAAAATGATTCCCAAGATGCCTACAATATCAGAATTTGTCGCAATACTGCTGCCATAAGAAAAACAAAAAAAACATGGATTCTTGAGTTTGAATATCTGTGTAAACTATGTGGTACAGCTGATGTACATGATACTGTCAGTCAGTGTGGATTGAAACAATATTTTATTATATAATATTTGTTATTATCTTACTGTGTTTTGATCAGCATCAGTCTGCGGGAGGTAATAATTGAAGCGGCTCATTTCTCATTAACAGTGGTTTTGCTCTGGGGCTGTCCAAGGTGCTGCCTGCAGAGATGTCAGTAACAAGCAATGAGGACCCTCTTAGTCCGGCTCTCCTGTAGAGTGGCATGTGGATGACTTTGCCACAAAAACCCCAAGGTTGCTGCTGGCCAGCCTGGCTTCATTATCGGAGTTAACCTTCAAAACGTACTGCTGCCTCCTGCTCTGCCCTCGGGTCTGTTATGGCTGAGAGGAAGTTGGAGCAAGACTTGTGTCAAATATACTGTCAACGAGCTAAACAGGAACAGCTTGGACGCAGACAAGTGGCCGACAAGAGTCCCTCTGGGCAGAGAAAAGTTTGCTAAATACTACAGGATGTTAAGAGCCTTTCTTTCAAATAAAACTGTTTCCTGTTTGTCTTAGTTTCAAGCTGAAACTTTAATTTAGTAACATGCAATTAAGGAACTAACTGAATGAGGACTGAACACACCAGTAAGAGAGTTTAGCACAGCCACTGCTGAGTGAATGCTAGCGTTTACGCAACTTCTCTGTAAGGTAATGTAGCAGCAGTCTCTGATCATGGTTTCATGATGCAATTTTTGGATTAGCGGTCACTGGATCCAAAAGCCATTTGCAATATGGCATGAATGATATCACTACATGAAAGAAGGAAATAGCTGTCCTATATGTATTAAATGCACTCAGTAATCCTGATGCCTTCCCTCCATCTTGCACTGGTTTACCTTTCCCCGAGGACCACACTGTCCCTCTGAAATACGGGAAGTATTATATGACCTGAAACTAACGCAAAGAAGCTGTGGAATTTGTCAACATGGATATGTATTGATGCCAAATGATAGGGGCTGGTCTGAATCAGTCTTCTGGAGTCTCAATTCATTAAATACAAAGAAGACCAGCACTGAATAAAAGCCGGTCTACTTCCTCCTATTATTGATTTACACACAACCTTTAGTTTATTTAAAGATATGTCTTTCAAATCTTTGTTACACTAAGATTCTTGTGCGCTCATCCGGACAAAATCACACAGAAAATGAAGTGAGACCTAAGGTGAGGCTGGCTCACCCAGGTGTCACACCTTTGTTTCCTTAATTTCCTCTGCAGAGCACCCTTGTGCTCTGTGTGAGGCTGTTTCACGCCTTCCTCCCCAGTGCTGGCCGGAGGCTTGATGAGGTCCAGATGTGTTCCAGATGAGACCCACATCTGACGCAGGGATATGAGAAGAGCTGGAGACTCAAAGGGCTCCATCAAATAGCCAGAGGTTCTGCTCAAATTGATTTCTGAGATGGAGGTGCTTGTTCAAGCATGGACTCAATGCTTTAATGGAATTAAAAAAGAGCTTGTTTTGTTGAAATGTGTATTTGCTGCAACAAATACACTAATGCATAACTTTTTTCCCTAGTTCAGTCTGTTTAAAAAAACCTTTTATAACCCACTGTAAACCTTTTATAATCCCTATTAATATTTATGTTTTTTATCTAATAAAGATTTATAATGTAAACGCGCCCTCTTATAATGTACTGTGGTCAGGATATGTGATGTCTCTTCAGTTTGTTGCCTCAGTGTCAAAATAAGCTAGCATTGATATAAAACTGGTTCAAATGTGAGCCAACTGTGAGTCATTGAGAGCTTAATTTGATGTCTTCCTAATGTATGAACCTATTTTGTGATTAATTACAGTGAAGCATATAAACAACACAGCTGAGTCATCAATTTTATTTAAGATGTCAATTAGAATAAAAATCTGGCCCATGTAAGTTCAGCTTGTCTACCTGACTGTGTGTTTATATCCTAGTAATGCTAAGCCACCCGGACACAGACTACAGCACAGACCCATGAGCTCATTAATGATATTTTGTCATTTGACATTCATTTGTGTAACATATCAAATATTAAGTATTATTACACTTGGAGTCTCATAGTTTCAGAGTTTCCATGTCACGGACATTTCATGATATCATGGGCAGTGTGTGTGTGTGTGTATGTGTGTGTGTGTTTGCATGTATAGTATAGTATACAGTATATACTGTATATAGGACCTGTTATGATGTTAGCATGTGTAAACTGTGACTATACAGTACAGTGCAGGCAAAGCTCATTCCTAGCAGGGAGGACTCCCCATGGCAACAGCTGCATGATGTCAAATGCTGAGCAGAGATTGGACAGATGTGGTGATTTGAAGTATGCAGGAGATTAAGCCTGTAGTCTACAGAGAAATCAGAAATATTACAGATATGATTTAGGCCTTACTTTTTTGATAGGAAGATAAAGGATGTGGAAAAACAAATGGAAAAATGCAATTTTATAAATGGACAGTTTCAGACAATACATGACTTATTAATGTGGAATTCAGTCACTTGTCATGTTCGACAGTGGTTTGATTTACCCTGTTAACAACATGGGATGTTCATTATGCTTGTTATCAGTCTGTAAAACTTTACAGGAAACACTGATGCACCTTTTTTTGTTTCTTTTGTTTTGCACAGGTCAGAGGTTGATATGTGTCGGACATGCTTAAAGTTCACTTACAGGCCATGTGAATTCTGGCGGACTCAGGCTTTAGCATGCTTGGGAAGCTCTGTGGACAGTCTATTGAACAGGATTAGAGTTACAGCTAATTGCACATAATTCCTGTGTGCTGATTGTGTGTGTGTCTCAAACTATTGCATCAGCGAAATGGATCCCATGACAAAAAGTCGTTTTACAGACATGAGGATTATCCAATGCAACAGGGAGAAATGCAGCCTGATTTATCCAATTATCGTTTCTTTGTTGAGATATATCTCATAAGCCTCAGGTTAAAGCAGTGGGACAAAAACAATGTGGCAGCCCCTGTCTTGTGAAAGCAAATTATATAAATGTATAAGGTCAGGTCATTCAAATCTCATAAATATAATTTTTTTTCACTTACAATGCAATCATGCCCTATTACATTTTATGTTTTATTTATCCAGGTTTTGGGAACTCTACACTTGTGATTTCTGCTGCCACCCCATTACAATGAAGGGAATTTAATTTGTGGTTCTTAAAGCATCAGAAAATCACATTTGAAAAACTGAACAGCAGTGTATCTCTCCAAAAACAATGCCCTAGTCACTCAGCGCAAACCACAGACCACACTGTGAACAGTTTTTGTTGGAACTATTTTCTACAATGAAAATTGTTCACAGCAAGGTTTCTGCTGTGGTTTCTTTCTCATTGTTCAATCTTGTTTTGCCTTACGTTCTTATTAATCTTGATTACATTTATACTTTAGCGCTGGTGAAATGTTGCTGCGTAAAAATCATTTCATACAGTGAAACGGAGCAAAATATATGTGTCAAATAAGCCTCTGTTCAACACAGTGCTTTTAGTGTCACTTCTAGTGAGAAGTGCATTGAAGATGATACGGGATTGAGGCCAGTGAATGATGGTGAAGTGAGCTTTTTCACTGACTACAGCAGAGAGTGAGCTGGCCAGCTCTCCAGAATTCAGTTTCAAAAGTTAAAAGAGAGGAATTTTCCCCCTAAAACTAACTTGATGCAGGTTTACAGTCATCAGGTACAGGCAGTATAACAGAAACATATCACTTTGCGGTCATATTTTTTGTCCTTGTGTGGAGCTTTGTATGTTTTTTTAAATGTTAAATGAGTCTGTTCTTAGGTTGATGCATGGAGGTAGGGCTTTGCATGTTCCCTGTTGTTTGTGCTCGCATTTGCTGATGCTTCTTTAGCCTCACAGTGTTGTGTTTGGCACCCAATGCACAGAGCTGCAGAAACTTTATCCTGTGTTGCTCTTTTATTTGACCTGAAAAAGAAAATCACCTGACTCCTTTAGGACAAAATTTCTGAGCCTTTGTATGAACAGCTTGCAGTAGCTCAATTTAAGGGAATAATATATTTAACTGTACAGCTACAGCCTCACTATTTCCATCATAGCTTATTTCCCAACACCCCAAAACAGGTCAGTTAACTGCCTTTTTCTCTTCTCAGTAAGAAGTTCTGAAATCATATCAGCACCTATAGTGTAATTTAGTCCACCTTTATCAGCACTGTCTCCAATATCAAAGCTTGTACTGTGATTGAACACCCAGAGAATCCAGGTAGATTTCTAAAGCAGAGAGAGAGAGAGACAAAAAGTACTGATAATTAACGGCTGTCACAGGATACGGAGTGGATGCAGAACGATTACAGATGACATATAAATTGCTGTGTAATTTCAGATGCTATGGGCGTTTTCTGTTGGAGCAGGTCTCCTCTTGTACTGCCTGACAGATAATATTCAGATGGAAGTCGACGCCGGGGGGATAACATGCCATTGTTGAACCATTTGATATGCCAAGGACATATAATGGCCCGGGCCACATGCAGAACAGCAGATCAGACACCTTCTAGGATTTCAGGAGAACACAGTGTAACACAAAACAAGCTCTTAGAAAAGACCCGCGTCATTGTGCTCTAGTGGATAAGTTCGCTTTGTAGTATCAGGTTAGGAAATATTCACACATGTATTAAGCCGGTGGCGTGTTTCAAATTAACAGATACTATTGCAATTTAAAGAGAAACAACATCTATTGAGATTTAAGAAAGGAAACACTGTTGCTCTCCACTGACTTCATTGTTAACAACGTTTGACGCTGGTGGAAGCAAACAAGTTTAGTTTGAGGGCATTCATGGTCACTGATTAGTCAAATATGCCCACATACAGTTGTGCCCACCAGAAGGCTTCAGCAAGTTCCCTTGTTTGATTTATACATGAACAGCTGCAGAGGTGGTGCGCACGTCGGCCAGGCCTGACACAAATGCATCATAAAGGTTGATGCGTTATCTGGCTCTGTAACACAATCTCCTCTCCCCCTCAGCCGCTCCAGATACGACTTGATGGTCTATGAAAGTGATTAGATTCATGTCAAAGGGGAGACTTGCAAAGCACTGGGAGTCGTAGATTGTTGGAGGTGATCCAGTCATACGACAAACACCTGATGATCTCTGTGTTCCTGGATCATGAGCCCCTTTAGCTGGCAGACAGTACACTGTGGCTTTCATAAAATTCTGATTAATTGTCAGAGAAGCGTGTTGCCATAGCTGGACAGAACTGTACATATCACATGAAAGTGATGGCTGTGAGAAAGATCACATTTGATGCGACCCCTGTGTAAACTCCAGGACAATTTCAGAAATATACCGGACATGTGGGAAAAAGAGAATCATTGAGTGCAAACAGATTTTGCTTTATATTGCATGTTTCCAAAAATCAGACTACAACTAACATCAGTATCAGAAAAGAAACGTCAAATACTATTTTATAAAATTTAAATCTGATACCTATATCCAACCGAGCCACATTTGAATCTGTCATGGCACCCTCAACCGACAAAGTGCAAACAATCCATAGTTTCAATACAAGAGCAACACCAGATGTGGAATTTGGAGGTTTCTATGTGATGGAGGAATCCTGTTAAGCAAGTGCAGTCCTATAAATCTTTCATAGCTCTAACATGTGCACAGTAATCCCACATCTTAATCTAATCATAGCGCAATATCCAGGCAGTCAAGATTAGTCTTTTCATAACAGATTCTCATGCATGATATAATAGATGCAGCTTCGGTTTGACAGTTTACTGAGATATTGTGTTTTCTGTGTGCATGAACTTGGCATAAAGACACTTACATGAGGGTGGGGCATGATGTACTGTAGTGTTTTTTACTGCATCACAGTTTTACAACAGCAAATCATAAAGTAAAGCACACTGATACACCTATCATGATCCTGTCATACTTGACAGAAATGCTCATATGTACAGATCTGGAGATTTGATATTAAAAATTGTCCAGCCAACATGGCATAATGCTGTAACTAACCACCTCCCCCTGCATCAGTCATGTCTGTACTCAGAGACCAGAGCAGGAGAAAAGGCGAAATGACCTGTCCGCCTTTCCTCTGCTCTGTCAAGTCATCAGTTAGGCCCTGGCAAATAACTGTAGTCCTTCATTGTTCAGGGCTGTCGAGGCTCTTTGGACAGGCAGAATGGGGTGATAGGACCACCCAGTCTGTCTGGACTGAAGTTGGTAGGCTCATTCTCCAAAACGCCGGCTCTACAAACACTCTGTCTTTCATTTTCTGCTTTGTGACATTTCAAAGTGAAAAGATGCATCTGACAAGCAGAAGAGCATAAAAGAATATATGGAAGGATAAGAGGCAAGAGTCACCGTGTTGACACTAATTAGGGAGTGAAAGAACATAGAACTGCAAAGAGGCTTTGAAAAAGTCTGAGATTTCAAAAGTAAAAGTCTGAGATCAGATGTAACGGGACAGAAGGAACTTAAAAGAAGTTGTCAGTGCACTTACAGATTTGGATGCAGACATCTTTGGTGATCGTCAAAGACGAAGAGGGCAAAACAGAAGCGCCAGAATTATATACCTATAGAGCTGATGAGTGAGCACCAATATATTGACTGCTGATCATCATAAACAGCTTAAACTAGTTGTTTAAAGATAGTTGCAGATAATTTTGGTGATTGATTGACTGATTGATTGATTGATTCACTCAACAGCTCAACCAAAACAGAAGAAACAAAAATAATTTCAAAGTGGAACCAAGAAAACAGTGAGGCATTGCTGTTGGATTTTTTAGCATCATTATATTTTCTTTATTCTTCTTTATTCTTCATATAAGGTCAGATTTTGGCAGGTGAAACAAATATGGTGAAGGTTTATGCTCTAAGGTTAATTATTGTGCATTTGATCAACTGAAAAGCCGTGGGAGGGTTTTCAAGACAAATAAGAACCAGAAAATGTAGAAAATGTAGAATGCACTTATAGTCTACTACTCTTATACTCCAACTAATCAAACAATCAAACCCCGAATTAAACTGATGCTACATCTGTCTGATGATTGCAGAAACTTTAACATAATGGGGAAATGCATGGTATTCAGTATCAGTGTAATTCAAACTGTCCTTAATCTGCTTAACATCTTATGTAAATTGCTGGTTCATGGCAATCTCATAATGGATACGTTACAAAAGGAAAAACACATTTTAAAAAAACACCTATGTGAGAATTACTCATTTCATGAACCTGAGAAATTCTCAAGAAATGAAACCCCTGCTAACATACATGCAGATGCGCTGCCACACTTGAGGCTGAACAGGCTCCCATTAAGGCACACACATTAAAGCACTTCTCTCTTCTCTCTCACACCTACGCAGTATTCAGCGACCGACTTCCCCAAATGGCTATGTTGTCGTCAGTGCTCTCCCCTGGGAGGTGGAAGTGTCTCAGGTTGAGGCTTTCTCAGCCATCACTCTATGTGTGAGGCACTTACCTGAGTAACAAAGGGAGACAGGAAATTAAAGGCAAAAGGCATGTAGATCAAATCATTTTAAATGTAAAGTTATTTAGATGCATGCACTTACATATGGAGACGTTGTATCTGACATGATCTGATGCTTTACATCCTTGGTATAATGTGCAGTTTAAGGTCTACGTCTCTGGAGGAGACAACGTGATTTATTGCCTCCGTTTGTCACCCATGGGGGCTTAAGCACTTCAGCTGAAGACAAATGACATTAACAAGACACAAGGACTTCTGTTTCTTTCCTATGCACAGTCTGACTTTGGGAGAGAAATGGTTTTCTCCTGTATTTCACTGACGTCGAGTTAAAATTGCAACTGATGGCTTTTCATTTCTAACAGAGCAGCAAATTGTAGTCCTGGTATTTTTATTCATGCACAGACATAAACATTAAACCTGATTTGGTTTTCAAACCCAATTACACACAGTAGATAAGCACAAATGAGGACTTAGCTATCATGGTGAAAATCAAGAAGAGTGAATGAAAATGTCTGAGCTTAGACTGTAGAAAATAACATTTTCATGTTTCCCACCAGCTCCATCCATTTTCATTTGTGTAAGAGTGCAGGCAACATTACAGATTGCTATAATCCCTCAAAGCCGACAATTGTGATATGGCTGTTAATGTCGTCAGTGTACTGCTTTGTGCCTCCGGGACAATGAATAATTTGTACCATCATTTTCACTCCAGGAATTGGCTACAACACAGGTGATTGTGTTACAACAATGCTGTCATATAAAAAATGCGCTGAATGCTGTAAAGCCAAGAGCAGGAATGAAAATATCCTGAAGCCAGCTTAGAGTGAATCAAGTTGTAATGTCGGGCGAATGAGAAAAGGCAGCAACACTACGTCTTCATCTGTTTCCCAACACTGTGCTGATAGGTTTATCAGCTGAGGAAAACTAATGTAAACCTACTGCTGATGAAACTAGCCATGTGTTCTCTGGTTCCCTCCACAGAGGGAAGACAGAGTAGGAGAGAGCTTTTGAACTCGGGTAAAAAGCTGGTGTTGCAAGCACTTTTCAGCACCCCCTGATTCAGTGCACATTTACAGGGCCCCACTGCACAGGTATTGCTCTGTGAGAAGGCGGAAAAGCACACAATTCAGCTACAAGTGTAATCATACCGTAAGTGTATCAGCTGTCAGGCAGCAGGTTGAAGGGATGTACACCGATGCAACTGTTGAGAACTGGGCTGGATAAAGAGAGAAAACAGGGCAGGCTTGAGAAGGAGATGACAGATAGAAAGCAGCTAATATGGAATCAAAATGGACTATCAGTGTTAACATGCACAATCTAATGTAGCAGTAAAGGCCATTTGCAAGGATGTTTATTTCCACTTCATATGACTGGCAATAATAAACGAAGGGAGGAACTGACCTGAAATAATGTTTCATCCATATGGCGGCTATGTGGAAGTCATCAAACATATTCTCATGGGTTTTTATTATTGCTGCAAACTGCTCATGACATTACATCCAGGTATTTCTAACAAAATCATTAAAATAAAAGCCATTTCCTTCTGTCCAAACACATGTGCTACCTGAACATGTTGGTTATTATAGACTGTAGCTCCTACATTACATCTGCTAATATTGACTCAGTATATTATTGTGTCTTCCCTCAACCTCATGGTCCCTTAGCCATTTGCTCATTGAACCTTATATTGCATTAAAAATTAAAAGAGCCATTAATAATACACAAGGATGAAAATCTAAACATCTGAGAGCTTGAACTCAGCAACCACGAGCAATCTTATTAGCCAGGCTAGGAGGAGGTGCAAAGGTCAAACATATTTTCTTGATGACCTTTTTTATTTTTTTATTTTGCGGATTTTGAGAAATTCAATGCAGTGACTAACTGGTAACCTATAGAGTAATGGTAGAAAATGGAATTTGCTGGAAAAATACATTTGGCTTTTTTTAATGGAAACCAAGTCCAGTTACTCAGGATAATCCACCACTGTGCACAGTTCTCAGTGTATTTTGTGGTGGAGCATCCGGCTGACTGGTGAAGCAAGATCAGTACCTGTCCTGTTAACATCAAATGACCAGACCGATGAAGTGTAACACTTGTTCGAAAAAGTGGATGTATGGACATGTTGTGACACCTGAGACCAGAAAAAGTTGCCTTCATCATCATCATCATCATCATCACTCTGCCATGTTATTTTGTGAATGAGGCTTGAATTGATAATTTGTTACTTAGATAATCACTTTTTATTGCTTTTGTGGCAGTTATTGTGGCATTCTGCTGCTGCCTTTAGGCAGATATGATGCTGCTGCCCACCCCCCAATACAATTAGCATAAATACTCATGCATGTAAAAGAGGTTTGTGTGTGGCGGAGGGGTAAATCGTTACATCATTTTTTTGTCTCAAAGCCAGGTTCTCATTATCTTATCAATTTCATATTCCATTTGTATATACATATTTGTATCTAGCATAAGCAGGCCGTAGGCTGTCACATTGCAGGAGCAAAACTTACAAGTCAGATACACTTCGTAAATCTCTGACAGCAGCTCTCACAGAGAAGTTTCTTTTCAGCAATGCATAACTGTAACAATGCACATGAAGACTGCTTAGCTGAGAATCACAGTTACCCCAAGATCATTAATCACATGGGACAACCATGCTTTAAACAAAACTTGATGGAGGATAGTTTTTCTTTCTGGATCAGAAAAGACCAAGAGAACAAAGGGAAACTGTTTCCTGAATGATTTTAGTGCCATCACTCCCGTCATTCCTCCGTCAGCGCTGGAGTGCAGAACGATGACATCATTTCCAAACGTTTTCAGTGTCCATAATGTTCTCAGTGACAGGTCTGCCCGTGGAATTGGTCCTGCTACAAGCAACGGTCCAAATACTCTCAACATAAGCTGTGCTCTGATGTATGTCCTACGCCTGACGATCACAAGGACATTTTCAAGAAGATGTTATAGATTAACAATCAATAACAGACATCATTTTTCAACTTACACTTGAAAGGATAAGCCAGATGGTGAAATTGCTCAGACAAGCATGATTTTCCTATGAGCCTGTGATGGTATAGTCTCTTTGTTTGCACGGGGTGACCACAAACACATGCTACTCCTTAAGAGAGTCATTCTACACGGGATATGTTTTTGATCATTTGTCATAATGGACAAAGAAGAGATTTCTGATAACCACACAGTCATCTTACATTTAAGCATAATGTAAAATAATCCATTTCATCTTTAATACTATAAGGATTTCATTTCATACAGAAAGCAGGTCTCTCAGGGGCTTCTTTAACACGAAAAAAATACACTGGAAAAACTAGATGGTGTGTGGTGAACGGCCTGTCGGTTGGTTGGTTGATATGGATTAAGAACATCTTTGTCCATCTGCAACAGCTTGGTGTCAAACCTCCACTGAGAGCAATCAAATGATGTTTCCCCCTCATCTGCGGACTGATGCCCATGTCTCAACATCTGAGAGTCCTGTTGACTGTGTTCTTCTTCTGTCTCGTCCCCCAGACTGCTGCTGCAGCTCCACCCGCCTGCTGCTAAGAGCAGTCCAGCTGGGATAATTGGCCCCCCTGTCCACCATTCCTGCCATCCATGCTATACCTGAAAGCTCTCCTTCTCTCTCTCTCTCTCTCTCTCTCTCACACACACACACACAGACAAACAGAGGATACTAACATAGCAGCTCTCAGTGCCCTAACATTAATTTTCTGTTAGTGACTGGGTAGTGATGACATCTATTCCCAGGAGCTGGGGGTGGTTTTGGGTTCTTGCGACAGAATTGAGAAGAGAGAAATTTTCCCACATTCAAAAAAGAAAAAAAAAACAAACAAAACAAAAGAAAAACAGAAAATGGGCAAAGATGTATCCTTCAAATACCCTTTTCTGCCATTTAGGGAGGAAAAAAAATGAAATGCCAGCTAATCCCTCACCCAGTGTCTTTATGTGAGACGTCTGCATAAATCAAAATGCTATGACCTACTAATACTGTTGGCACTGTTACACAAATTTATTCTATAGGATCTGGATGATACAATAACCTTAGCATCAACTTCTCAGACTTCTTATTATCTAATGGCAATTTGTGCTTCACCCAAGACTGCACGACTGAAGTACATGAAACCTAACTCCATGTGAATCTTGGTAATAAATACTCTATTTATATGCAAATACACAGATCCTGCTCCTAAATCTGTTGCAGTGAAAATGTATTCATCTAATTGATGTCCTAGGATGCACTGACCTACAATGAAATGAAACTCTGTGATCATGTCAACCTACCAGCAGGAAAGATGGAGAAAAAAATTGCTGCAAATATGTAAATATGGAAGTAATTTAAAATACCGTCCAACATCTAAAGGTATGATCAAAGCTTTGATTTTGCAGACATGCAAGTAGTTTATTATTCCAAGGACTCATGGGAATACAGTGACCACTAAAATGCTTCAAAGACAAATAGGTACAAATGTTTTCTGTGGTAGTAAATAATAATAATAATAATAACAATAATAATAATACTTTATTTGTATAGCACTTTTTGATACAAGTAACAACGTGCTTCACAAGTCAAATATAAAACACGAACCAACAAAAATATGGTTCATCCTTTCCCAGTATTATAGAAAAAAAGGCTTAATTTTGGGTTATCGTGTTAACAGAGAGGCCATAATGAAACATGACTTTTGTCATATGACTCTTGCTTTGTGTTTGGCAGATTTGATATAACCTGTGTGGTCTGAATCATGCACCTGAACAAAGATTTTCAACAACTTCTCCCACATTATAAAATTAATGTGGGAATGGTTGTGTGACTATCTTTAGAATAGATAATTAGTAAGTGAGGTTCCACACAGACATGTAAACTGAAAATGAACAGAACAAGTTAGACTCAACACAAACATGTTTTCCCCTCCTGAGGGAAGGGTGTGATGCAGAGTTGGAAAGGATGCTGGAAATCTCAGAGAATGTGATTTCGATACAAGTTGAAATAAAGAGGGATGGTCTGTTTGAATCCTGACCACCTCCCTGCTTTAACTGAATAAAATATTAAAACTGTTTTTCACACAGATTTGGGTTTCTTAAGTTCAGTCCTACAACTGAGCAAAGGCAATGTCGAGTTCATGGTCAGGTTTACTGCAAATACATCTGAACCTAAGATAATCACTGTGTTTTTGTTTATTGTGCCTTCCTCTTTTTTGTTGCCAGGCCACAGAACAAGGTTCACACGGAATTGAAAAGTTTTGTTACCATGTTGCCCCATCTCCTCAGACAGACAGACTCCCTATACTGTCAGTCAGTCTCAAAAGAAATTCTGTTCACCTTCGGCATTTCACCCACTGCTGTTTGGAGAGGGGCCAGGCCGTGGGAGGCATGAAAGCAAAACGCAAGCAACCTGTTCAGGCCAAAAGAAAGCCCACAGTAGGAATCACGCTTGCTCTTGCACAAAGGTGTTGGCTCCCTCCCTACTCCTTTCCACACCGTCTCTGCTGTTTGTCAATGACTGCAGCTCCTCGGGCTCCCCAGTGTTCTTGTTACTGCTCTCAGAGGAGCTAGTATGTCAGCACACTAAACCCATGCAATCCTCTACATTCATTGAGGCACAGCCAGAGGGAGGGTGCAGGCTGGTGCCTTCATATCAGTAAAGGTCAGAGGGAGGCTTCATGTTCTAACTCCTGCAGTGTACAACTGGGGAACATTAAAGCTGCATTGACAAAGAACTGAAATCACCGTCAAAGGAAGAAAATGCATAAAGCGAGTTGGGAAGACCACTTTACTGGTACCCATGGGACCACACTCTAATTACAAATACACATCCACTTAATGTCTATCATATTTTTTCTTTAAGTTGGTAAATACATCAAATGAATACTGATGATTTGATTCACCAATCTTACTTGGATGCATCACATCAACGCACAACCAAAAGAATTAAAAATAAAACAAATTGCATTTTGCTGCCATCTAGTGGCCGCAAGATGGATGTTCTGCAGATTTCAAATTGAATCCAACACAATTAAAACACAAGCAAAACAAACACTTTAAGCAGAGAGGTTATGCATAATATTTTTTACTTAAAAATATGCACATATAAGAGCAATTCCAACCCATGAAAATGAAAATGTAAAAACTGTTCAGTTTCAAAACAAAATGTGACTGTGGCCTGTGTGACAGCATCATTTAAAAAAAGACAGTATAGACACACTTCACATTTCTACATACAGGCCACACATAAAACATGGGCAAAAATAATCAAATCAACAGTATGAATTAATTTCTGTACAACATCCATCGCTGAGGATGTCAAATAATTCTCGTTTTTCACCGTTTTTCTAACTCCACTGTAATGTGGTTTTAGGCCACATCTTCGGCAGTTCATCTCCGCGTAGAAAACTGTGGCTCTACAGTGTGGTAATGTCTGAGGCAGAGAAACAGCAAAGACAGTCAAAGGGATTTCTCATGCCGAGGTGGTCATTAACACTTCACATATCAAAGTGAGGATGTGTTCAGGTGAGATCACTCGAGTTCCTTGAACCGTGCAAACATGGCCTTGCGTACTGCTTGTTTGTAGGTGGCGTGGTCCCAAACAACAGGCTCTTTCTTTTTCCTCTGCTAAAGACAAGAATTGCAATTAAAAGTTAAATATATCAACAAGAGACACCACATGATGTTTACTGATAAAATAAAGCTTCACACCTACCGGGACAGGTTCAGCCCCTAAACCAGGCCTCTCACTGACTTTATTCATGTCCCTAAGCAGAGAGGGAAATGTTGGGTAGTATCCAAAGGGACATATTCTGAATAAAACCACCAAGATGCTGCTTTATTTCCTATTTTTGTCACATCAATAACACTGTTAAAGCACACCTACCTGGAGCCTCCAGCCCAGGTATTATGGTGCTGCTGCTGTTGGTGATGGTGTTTTCTTCTTTTCTGTTCTGGTGATCTGGTTGCTTCTCTGGCATTCAGCTGAGGAGAACACATGTTCACATTTCACATTGAAATCACAACATGAAACTCCACTCAGCATATTTTTAAGCACCCTAATATTTTTCACTTACTTCTTTTTCCTGGTTCTCTAATGCCTCTAACTCCTTCTTTGACCTCTTGATCTTCAGGTGGATCTCCATATTTTGCTGTTGAGACAATGTATTGAGCATTAGAAGCTATGTTTACAAAGTCAGTGTCGAAAATTGATCATACAGAGGTTGATAGGAAGTACTTTGTGCAGGTCGGAAAGCTGCTGGTGGCGGATCAGAGCGTCCTTGTTGGGGAACTGTCTCCTACACAACAGACAGGCCATCTTCTTCCAGTCTGTCAGTTTGTCATCTTTGTCTTCAGACTGGCTGCCTTGACTGCTTTTAGCTGCCTCCTCCTTATCCTCTTCCACCTCTTCATCGCTTCCAGCTGCATAGTCTGATGCCAGTAGACCGAGGGAGCCCATTGGACGCTAACAAACAAACCAGACATATGTTTTTCAACCAGTTTTGTTTGTTTCATTTTAGGGATGTATAAGGATCAACATCTTCCAGTTAAAATATGAGGTTATGTTAAGTGGATTGTACAGGGGGATTCATACCTTTGACTTTTCATCTTTCTTAGGGGGAGCAAGGGGCTTTTTAAAAAGATCATCTCCACCTGAGATCTGAGGATAAAGACAAGGAATACAATGTAACAGATATGAATACTTATTATATCTACATTAAATGTAAAAATCCACGTAATGAGTAGATATATATAGGCATGTTGGAAGTAGGTCCCCGACCTTCCGCTCAAAGATAGCAAAACCAGCATCAGCCGACTTCGACTGCCTCCTATCATCGTCCATTCCAGTCTTCAGCACCGGTGACGGGGCACGGACACTTTCCTTTTGACGATTCTGGATCTTTGCCCAGCGCTCCATATCTTTCATGATCTGCAAACAGCAACAAACCTTTAAGGATCTCTGAACAGGTTTTTAAACATCAATATAGCAGCAAACACCTACTTCCTATGTTAAGATATAGAGAAGTAAAAAGCGGAGAATGAAGCCAAAACCCTTCTGTAATCTGAGCTTCTCCGTTCTTTGTTTTGGTATTGTTTTGTAGTCCTTTCCTGTTAAACCATTAACCCTCCCAGCTCTCACAGAGACTGACCACATGCGAGATGGCGCAGATTAGTACGGCGCATTCAGGTGAAAGTAACCTTCTAGGTTTTCCTCCGCTATAGAAAACACATTTTTAATTTTAAAATACCTCCAACAAACAAACAGATAAGACCAGAGCAAAGAGAGACTGGCCAATGGGACAACCAGCTCAAATCTGTCGGCAGGTGAACCGTCAAAACATCCATTATGTGTTTGAAGTTTTTACCAGCTCCCTCCTCAGTGTCATTTGTGAGGCCAGTCCCAGCAGATAATTTCTTTCCCACTCTGACTGTGGAGCCAATAATGGTCTGGCTTTACTATGATCAAGAGCCCAGCTTGACTCGAAAATTGGCTTTTCTTTTCCTTAATGCCTAAGTAAAACTTGATAGCTACATAATGTTAGATATCTGTCTTCATTAGTGACCAGCTACAGTAGCATGATAACGTTAGCTAACCCAATGTTAACCATATTATAAATTTGATCGGTAAATGTTGCTATTGCTAGCTGGCTAACTGTCAGCATTGCTGTGGAGCACATCACAACAATGTTAGTGTGGGCTAATGGTTGTTGTTGGATTGTTTTGTTTTTTTGTTGGTTCTCATCTACACAGAGTAACTTTATTCCATTGTGCTTCTTTTTGTGTATTTAGTGGCCAGTTTCACTGGGCTTTGCAACACTTTGCTGACTTAGAACATGAAGGCATAGCGGGTTGTGGCCAACAAAGCATGTGTTTTGGTCTTAGATGCTGGTGGTCTGGTGCGATATCTAGCAGTAGTGACGATTGTTTACAGAACCTTTAACTACCTGCCTCTTAAACATGTCACATTTTGAATTTGTGAATTGGTCTTATAACTGAAGAGTTACCTTGACAGCAGCAAGACTTTTCGGTTTCTCCTCTTTGTTGTCCTTCTCTTTGTCCTTTTTGGTAGAATCCTCATCTTCTTTCTTCTCAGGGGTCGCTGTAGAAGTGGGAACAGGCTCTGGAGCAGACGTGTTAGCTGCTGCTGCGTGGGGCGGCACTGACAGCTTCTTCATTTCCAGGGGAGCATCTGCTGCTGGGTTGGAAAGAATGGCCTGGTCTTCAGCGGTCATGGTCACAGGTTGGGTCTCTGCAGACTTCCCCCCTGGAACTGGGATGTAGGTCTTTGACACTGCATCCCAGTACATGTACTCCTGGGTTTGAGCATTGTAGAAATACTATACACAAAAAACAGTGAGAAAGGAGGAAAAAAAGACAACCAAGCCAATTATTCAAGGTGGCTAGAGGCTGACCTCTTATTGCATATGTAAGCTTAAATTTAGTCTTTGTCATCTTATTAAGAGATCATTCACCCGTTCTATCATTATCACACAGTGATTAGGTTGGGCTCCCAGGTAAACATTTCACCCCACCTGAGAGTGAGTTATTTGTAAATCTCTCTAAAGATAATTCACGAAAAGTAGGAGGTTCTGGGTGTTTGTCTTGACTTTGGGATGAAACCACAACTGGTTTGCACATTTCTACATCAACTACTGTAAATGATATGATTTCCAAAGAGTCTGGAAATTACAGTAGAATCTTAAAATGCTCAATAAATGTGCATAAAAAATGTTTTGTTAGAGGATACAATTACTTTGGGTAGATATGCACTCAGTAGGTTACTGCCTGCGGCACACGTGCATATTCAACATCACAGTATCATGTTCTCTTTGTATTCTCACCCTAGAGCTAGGATCGTAGTACAGTGTTGTCTCAGGATCATAGTAGAAGCCAGACGTGGCATCATACAAATAGTTGGTCATGTCCGGAGTCTCAGAGCCTGGAGGAATGATGACAAACAGATATAATGAGCAAACAAACAAGAGATATTAAGAGCACTGATCTTTCAGAGTAGATGAGAAAAAAAGAACTGTACAGAGTGTTTATGACAGTTGTGGTAGTTTGCTCTGTGGTGTGACTTCTAATCCTAATCATTTGAGAAGCTATGCCAAATGTCAATGCTGTGATCATTTACAATTTGTCGACATTAAGAAAAAAAAATCAGGAACAGGGGAAAATGAACCAAAGATGACAAACTCCAGGACACTGTCTGCTCTTACAACTGAACTGAAAACATATAAAACCTTTTCACTCAAATTCATACTTAGCCAAAATGTCACATCACGTTAAATGCGAGTGCATGTCACCTTTACCTATTGGTAAAAATCACAATACAGATGTACACTGGATTCATTTCTAACAATGGAGTAACAATACTGTAATAAGATGATCTAACACTGCTCCGGATTTAATCATTTGGTTTATATTCTCACCATAGACGTAGGTCTGTGATGCGTCTGCGGTGGCAGTTATCCCAGCTGACTCTGTGGGCACAGGAGGTCCACCAGCATGGAATGAAGGATCCACAGCTGGAGCGTCACAGTAGCCAACTCCCTATGAGGTGTTAAAGGAGATGTCCAGTTAACAGCATAGCTTTGAGGCAAGATGTCTCCATCTTTGCTTTTTGCTTAATAACCTACCTGGCTAATGATGGGGTCTGACGGCAGAGAGGGATTAGTGCCAGTCAACAAATCACCTGGTGAGAAAAATGTGAGACTATTTGAGACCATTTTATGTTGTTTAGAAAAGGAGAAGTTTAGTAATAATGAACGGTGCATGGGGAGCAAGATACTTGACTGTGAGTTTGATGAAGTCTCACCTTGCATAACAGCGGGAGCACCAGCAGGTGGCTGCAGAGGTTGCAAGTACTGTGGAAGTTGTGGGTACTGCTGCTGCTGGTGCTGAAACGCAAAAAAAAAAGAACAAAACAGGTAATCTGAGCACTCTGAGTTTTTTCTTCTTTTCATTATTTTGGAAAAGAAATATTATGAAGACCACAACTTACCCCTATCAAGTTGACCTCAGGTGGATACCCGAGGATAGAACTGTTTGGTTTATCAAAATCTCTTCTGAAACTGAAACAGACAGAAAACAAATGAGATGGGATTTTTCGACTAGACGTGATGATAGAAAAATCCTGGCAACATGGGGACTTACTTTTGGTTCTTTAGAGGTTTTGCAACCTCAGCATAAACTCTGACTCCATCAATATAAAGGGGTCGGGGTTTAGTGAGGAGCTCAACCAGACGTGTCACTTGCTACAAAAGAAAGATGACACTGTGATGAATGCTTGAAAACTACAGAAAAACACTAGACAAAGATGATTATCAAAATCCGTTAGAACAAGAAATTATCAACAGAAGCAAACTGGGTTTGTAATTATTTTATGTACCTCATGAGAGTCCATGTCAACAAAGCAGAAGCACTTTGCTCCAGGTGGCTTGGCCTTGACGAGACGGACATTTCTCTCATCCAGATATGCAAAGGGATCCAAGGCTTTCAGGATGGTCTCTACTGTGGTGGTGGGCTTCACGTTCTTTATTATCATGGCTGTGCAGAGACAAAAGGATAAAGTTTTGTCGACTCCACTTAGTTATGAATACAATAGCATATGACTGAGCAGTTATGTCAGTGAATTGCTAACATGTGTCAGTAAAAAGAATCAGAAGATAAAAAGAACGAGGAGCAAAAGTGAACATACTTTTACTGTCTTTAAAGACTGAGTCAGATTGGTGTGAACTGTGATGAGGAAGGTTGCGGTTGCCCCAAGACTCTGCCTGCTGCTCAGTTTCTTGCTGTTGGAGCTGTTGATCCACCTGCTGCTGCCATGCCTCTGGGGTCAGGTCAGAGCTACGCTGCCACAGGCCTTGGGACAATGGAGCTTTTGCGTTGGACCCATTCAGGTTAGTCTTCAGTTCCTCTGACGGTTCATCTGGTCTGGGCAACTGGGGCTCCTGGAGTTGAGGTACTTTGTGATCTGATTCCTAATTCAAAGAGAGGAGGAAAGGCATACTTTTACTTTGAAACTACGGTGGGGTAAACAAAATGGTAAAAGGATACTGTACACAGTGAATGTACACCAAAAATTCTCAAATAGTGCCTGGCCCCTTAAACTCAGCTCAACGCCATTATCTAGGACAGGCTCTTATAGAGACAACAAACCTTTATTCCTGCTTTCCCTTATTTTTTAAGTACATATATTTTATTTAATTATATTGAGAAGTCTTCCTGCTTTCTGTTCAGTTCCAATTAGTCATTCTAATTTTTCCGGCTACTAGTGTCCGATGTTGTTAATGCAAATTCAACAGTTAGTCCATCATAATCCGAGGAATCACCTTCACGAGTGTTCAGATTTGCTCGTTCTGTTTGTTTTATACGAATTATAAAGAATGGCTAAGAAGAATCAATGAGAATTAATCAATCATCAACCAATACCAGTAATTTTGTTTTTATAGTGCGTTTAATTGTGACCCAAGAAGTAGTCAAATACTGTCTGGTACAAAAACTATTGAGGAAAACGATGAACAGTCATTTTCTCTCACGACACTCACATGAACACCTTTTTCACACTCGTCTGGCTGGATGAATTTCATGGTAGCTGTTCTAGTGCCAACTTTTAGGGATCCCTGAAAGAAGAACAGAGACAATCAATCAGCATTATAAGACACTGGTGACTCATACCTAAAACCATATCAATGACATGCACTGTGGCAAGTTTAGCCCTCCTCTTCACTGCCGAGGATAAAATGGACCAACAGTTGTGGTGTGCAAAGCCCAGGTCCAGGACCATGCTTCACACAGAACATTTGCCCCTTCACTACATTAAATAGTTTCAGGAGAACTACGAATTAGGGCTGCAGCTAAGGATTATTTTCATTACCTATTAATCTTCGGACTATTCTGTCAATAAATCAGGTAATCGTTTGGTCCATAAAATGTTGCTTATTTTGTCCGACCAAAAGCCAAAGATATGCAGCTCACTATCAGACAAGACAAAGAAAAGCAGCAAACCCCCATAACTGAAAAGCTTGAACAAAGGAATGTTTGGTATTTATGCTTAAAAAAAAAAAAAAAAAAAAAGAATCATTTAAATAGTTGCCGATTCAGTTTCTTTTCAATCAGCTCTATGATAAACCGGACTCTAGTACAAAGATGACTCATATCCACAAAAAAAATATCAAAATGAAACCACAGAACTCTGAAGTGCAAATGAGCAGGTGAGGTGTACAAACCAAACAATGCCAATTATAAATACCCCATTCCCAACACTAGACTTAATTTGTATAGGAAGGTTATAAGGAAATAACCTGTTTCAAAAGGAAGCTCATGGCATATCTAAATGTACTGAGCTAATTGATAGTACTGTGTTTATTAGCAATAAATCTGATGTAGGCTGCATCATTTGCACAAAATGGAATTAACCATCAAAACCATACATTTGTTCATTCCTCAGACACACTTGGTCCCAAAGCATTTCAACAACCAAAGCTAAAGCCATCTTTTACCCGGCATGATAGTTTCAAAGTGGGCATTAAAATCTGAAGATGTTAAAATCAACTGCTGCAGAACATACACAAAAATAAGTAGTAGTGAAAATAAAGAAGTATACAATCAACCAGTCTACCAACAGAAATAGCAGAGCCAGAAAAACTGCTACACTTATCAGCAACAATTCAACTGATCCCATCTACAAAAAGATAAGGTAATAGATAAGATCATTTTTGAGACGTGATCAAAGCACAGCAATCCTGGCCAGTGTTGAAGACTTCATTGTCAATTTCAAGATGAAAATGTCATTAACAAACTCTTCAGAAAAATCCAAAGACAGCTGAAATCCCAGTGAGCAAAATTCAGATAAGTTCAAGAGAACACTATCAAGAAGACATGGACTCTCAGGGAAGAGTCACATATGACTGACAACTCCTTGAGCTGGCAAAAAGATTTTGCTGCAGACACTCAAAAACAACAAGAATGGGAGTCTGCAGCCACGCGAGAAGTTATGGGGAGCTGTGATGCTCGATGTACAGAAAACCACATTGTTACACCAGAACTCAACAAACTGAAATTCCGACCTCATGATCGCATTAGATGAAGTCAAGGGATTCCCAAAGTTCACAAAACCAACCAATGTCTATACCACATTACAAATTATCCATCCAAAAGCTGCCAAGATATTTCCCCACTGAACCACAATTGTTGGCCTCATGGTGATGCAAGAAGAAAAGCCAGGGGATCTCCAAAGTTTAAGATTCATCCTACGGGCATCCGTATGAAAATATTAACCAATCCATGGAGTGGATGTAGACATCTTTTACTGGTTGAGTTCAAATTTTGACCTGCTGGTGGCTCTAGAAGGAAAGTCAGGGGATTGCCAAAGACTTTAGAATTAATCCTCTGGGCACCATGAATATTTGTACCAAATTTAATCGCAATCCATCCAATAGTTGTCAAGACATTTCACTAAAAACCAAAAAGTTGACCTCATAATGGTGCTAAAGGAAAAGCTGGGGGATCACCAAGAGAGCAGGCTTCTTCCTCTCGGGCACCATGACATGCCTGTACAGACACTGATGGCAATGTGCTCAGTAGCTGTTGGGATATTTTAGCCTTCACCACAGTGGTGGCCCAGCTGACTTTACAGATCAGGGGCCATTGCCATCCATAGGATCTTGTAGCATAGTGAAAAACCCTCAGAAGCAAAGTAGACCCGTATATGTCTAAGAAAATTATACTGTTGTGATCACTTCAATGCTTTACCTATCCTGAGATTACTATTGAAAAAATAATTTGACAATTTTCTAATCTCTAAACTGTCAACTTTATCTTGCAAAGTAAGGAACAAAGAATGTGTACTGTATGTGAGCAGTTCAATCATAACAGAAGGTTTCTCAGTAATAAAAACATTCATTCATTTGAACGAGGCCAGTCCAGTGACAGTGGGAATGCCACCGCACACCTCCAGCAAAAAAAACACATGGTTGTCCTGGAAAAAAGTTCCACCCGGCTTAACTTTTGCTGGAAAGCAATGAGACGTCCTCTGGCAAGGCACCACAGGGGCCAATCAATCATCTCGGCAGAGTAACTCAGAACACAAACGCAGTGTTTCTACGCTGTTTACATATTGATAGTCATGACTACAGCTAAAATAACCGTCACCATGATAAAATTCCGCTAAGCAGTGTTTTGACGCCTGCTCCCAACCAACCTGCCTCTTGCATTCGTTTAACTCAGGTCGTTTTAGATCTGAAAGCCAAAAGGTGTTCAAATCTGACATTGCTTCTTCAACAACAGAAACGCACGCAATCAGAAGTGGAAACCAAATTTTCTAACACAAATAGATTTAAAAGTGCCGCAAGCCGTAATAATTTCCTTCGATCCTTTTTGTTACAAACACTAAATCACAACACGGTACCTTCATTGTCAATATCATTAAATCTTCCATAAATTTTAAAACCTTGTACATGTTTAAAACTCCCAACGGGAGGACTGATCCGTTTCCCTACACATCTGTATTTTCTAGTTAAATTTATTCCAGAGTTGGGCAGTTTGGGACTGATTTTGAAAATTTAAAGCTAGAAGGACCAGCAAACAGTGGAAAGGACACCTACTGTATGTCTATCAGTGCACATATACAGTTGAAAGTTTTAATATTTTTTTCTACATCCTTTAAGTGCTAAACAAGTAGTGAAGCACTACTATGGCTTTATGAGTAAGGACTTATATTTTATGTTATATTAGGACTAACTGTTGAGGCTTAGAACATTAGTATCTAAAAATGTCAACAGCTGACACCTTCATCTCCTTAACCAAAGAAAGTTGAAAGAAATAGCAACCCCAGGTTCCCAGATTCTCTCCCTCCCCCATCTACTAAATGCCCTCTCAACCCCTCGTAATCCTGATGGGAGAGACGGCCTTCGTAGAGTGACGAGGATGGGCCACCTTGTTGGACTCCATGAAGTGGACTGCATCCTCGAGGTTTAAAAACTCCACATAGGCCGTATCGTAGCTGTAACCTGGGGACAGCATTTGAAATACAGATGTTTTTGTTAGTCAGTTCCAGTAATGACAGTCACCCAGTAAAACATTAAAGACAGCAGTTCGTCAATACATCGGGAATTAGTGTGAGCGAATTTTTTTCACCTTTACCGTCACACATACCTTTTCAGGAAAGCACACATTTTGTTTACGCTTTTTTCTACTAAGTCTTCTGATGACTGACGTCATATCAGACTTTGCCATGAAAGGCTCTGATAGAGCCAAGCCTTAACAGACAGATAATCCAGACCAGTGGCAGTGAACAACTGCCTGGTGTGCACCATGGACAGAGATATTTACCATTTCTGTTTATATCCAATGAAATAAGTTACCTAATATCTCTTCCTGTAATGATGTTTTGATATATTTATGCTAAATTAAAGGCTTTGAGAGACATAATAATCTCCACAAGGAGGCTTGGCATCATATATTATCACATGTACAGGGATCCGTTAAGGAAAACTTTCACGCTAAAGCAGATGTTTAGATCAGCAGGGTGAACAAAGCACTAACAAGGCAGTTTCCATTTCAGGTTTGTTGACATTATTTTTCAATCAGAGAACTTAGATAAACTGTCCCTGAAGGACACATTCAGTGAGTCACTTGTCACAGATATTTTGTGACTGACATTGAATATCACTCTCCAGAGCTCCTAAAGCTGAATCCTTGGTAAATCCTCTGCTTATTGACAATGACCCCACATTGTCATGACATAACAGGACCCGCCCCCCCTTTTTTTCTGAACAAGTTCGCACAGACCAGCAACAACAAAGGCAACCAAGATCGTAAAAAAGAAAGAATGCGGAAGTTCGAATGTCGTAAAAAGCGAAACATCGAGGGACACATTAGCGATCGACTGTCCCAAACAGTTCCAAAAAGAAACTTTTTTTTTTTCTTACCTGGCACAACACTTTTGATTTTCATCCCCTGCATTGGCACACCATCACGGACTACAAAGGCACCAAGAATCTGCAACACGAAATATCAAACTGAGTGAGCTATACCATGGCTGTCTATGCAAACTATTGCTAACACTGCCTGGTAACACAAAGTTGCTCTTCTGTTTGATAAATACCTGTTCCATTGTGGCAGTCTTTGGAATACCAATTATGGATATAGTATTGGAAACTTTGTCCTCCACTGATGCACTCCTGTAATCTTGATCCTTTCACAGAAATTTTGATTAAAATTGTGGTTATGAAACATCAACATATTACAAAAATGCAAATATAATTTTTAGACAAATACTAAAGTAAAAAAACAAACACATACCTGGGAACCAGACTCACTAAATTTTGAAGGTGTGATTGGTTTAGACTCTTTGAGGAGTTTCTCCGCTGGCTGAAGCTCCTCACGTTTGTACTCAAAAGCCCTCCCAGACGCTGTTCTGTAATCAATGTCCCTGTAGTCTTGGTCTCTTGCCTGTACAGTGCTGCCACTTTGGAAATCACGTTCCACGCCCATCTTACCCCTGGCAGGTCCTTGATTGTGGGGGATGTCTTTCATCCCCGTAAAACAATCATTTGGTGCCTGAATCTCATGTGCAGGTTGATTCTTCTCTTGATGGTAAGGGGGCCTTTCGTCATGATGTGATTTATTCTGATTATGCTTTGGGCCCCTTTCTCCAAGCCAATGTTTCCTCTCATTTTCTCTACCCAGAGGTCCAGTAAGGGGATTTATTTCTGGAGGTGGGTGGTCTTGTGGACCTTTGTTGCCAATTGGTGGTAGATCAATAGCTGGAAAGTGGTCACCATGAGGAAAGCCAACATCTTTTCTTGGGAATTCAACAGGTGGCCTATCCCTTTCCTGAAACGGTGGTGGATCTCTCACATTCACATCTCTGCCAAAACCTACAGGGAAGCCGGGTTCAGGTACACCTCCCATACCTTTACTCATGTTTAAGAAAGGGTTTTTGTCCTTTCGACGGTTCTTCCATTCTTCTGCAAGAGTCATCTCCTCACCACTCCGATAATCCAAAAGGGGACTGTCACTTGAATCTCGATACTCTCTCTCTCTGAGAGTGTCTTTAGCACCCATAAACTCTGATCTTTGGGCGCCAGCAACATCTGAAGGTATGTCTGACCTTGCCCTGTCCATTGGAGGGACATCAGTATTTCCAAATCTTAAGGGTGATCGATCTCTACCTCTAAATTCAGTTGATGGTCCAGGACGATTTCTGAAATCCATATCAGAATCAAATCCACCTCTTGGATTGAAAGGTGGCCCTCCTCTTCTGTCAGTGTCCATCATTCTCCTTTCATGTGGAGGTAAGTCTATATCATAGCGATCACCGTCACCCATGCCCACTGGGGGCCGGTCACGCATGTCCCTTAATCCATCATTTCGCTCCATTCGGTCCACAGGAAACCCTCTTCTGCCATCAATATTTGGATTATTGAACCGTGGCATGTTGTAATTTAGCGACTCTCTGTCTCTCATGTCCATGAATTTGTTGTTGGGATCCCTTGGTGGCATACCCCTCCCTCCCATGTCTACTGAATTCCTGCCTGGTCCCGGAAAACCAGAAGAATTCATCAGTTTGTCTCTGATGGAAATTTCATAATGCCTTCTAAGGCTGAAGTCTGGCTCTTCACCTGGTCTGAAGAAATCTCTGTTTGGCTCTCTGCCTCGCATATCACGTGGGTCCATATCCCGTCCCCTCATGGGTGGCCCATCCATCCTCCTCATGTCCATAGGTGGTAGATCTAGAGGCCTTGGGCCCATGTGGCCCATGGAACCCATATTCATCCCATCTCTACCTCTGTAGTCAGGCATGGGACGGTCTCTGCCCCCAAACATTTCTCCACGATGATCACCACTGCAATATATGTTAATATATTAGGCTACTGATTTATTTGACATGCACATAACCAAAAATACCAAGCTTTCAACAGAGTAATATAGAGGGGAGAACTATTACTTTTAAAAATTGCCCAACCAATCAACATGTAAGTGTACAGAAAGGGTGGGCAGAACATATTTTGTTCCAACAGAAATTTTGTCAAACCTCTGAGGTTTTGCCATGAACAGAAAAAGGAGTGGAGTCGTCAAACACAGAAATGTGACACAATTTGGTAAACCAACAAATGATAATAACAGTTAAAACAATGCAGCTTCCAGACAATGCACTACTTCACCATGACAATCAATATCACATCATAAAATAACATATACTGTGCTACTATCAAACAGCACAGGCAAACTGAGAATTACAGTTACTGGACAGAGTATGTTTCTTCTTTGCTTCACGTTTGTCTTCAACCTTTGCCTATGATTAAATGATGCTTACTGAAAGGGTGGTCCTCCCCGTGGTCCTTGCCCTGGCCCATCCCACATGTCTGCAAACAGCGTCGTATCTGAAAGCAAAGTTTAAGGTTTGCATTATATTAAAGAAGATGAATTCACAACTTTCGACCTGCCTATGGCTTGCATGGCCTTTATAGTAAATCTGGTAAAAATGGACTTTGGCTGCAAAATCCTAAATTAGAGTGAAGAAACATACTTGAGCACATTAAACCATGGTTTATAAGATATGTCGGCGAGTGTGTCATTTCATTTCATTTTTGGCCATGAAGACGGAAGCATACGTCCAACCAGGGACAAGTAACCACACTGGGTGGTGTGATTGCTAATGCTTGCCCAATGGAGAGTGGCCCGCTAAATATAGCCATCCCTAGGCCCAAAGAATCTACGCCACAACGTAAACAAATAACCTGCGTGTTGTAAATGACCGTACTGCAACGAACAAAGCTATCCAAGGGAACAACCGCGGTATAATAGCAATGTTAGTGTGAATAAATTAGAGAGCTATAGACCATTTTAACCGGCGGGACCATTCACAGGGTGACCGTATCGGAGCTAGCGTATCTTGGCTAAGATTGACGTTAAAAAGCCGCTTCTTTGCGTTGGTTTCCTACTGAGCAGCGTCCTTTAAATACAGAACAGCACACTGACCATACAATTCACTGTTAATATTATTTTTAGGACCCACTTTAATTGTTCTCCGATTTCAGTATCGATACTGCGGATAGTTGTCCCCCAGGTCGTCGATGGCTTGGCTTCAGCAAACTGGTGAAAAATGGAGGCGCAACTTCTTCTTCTGTGGCTGCAGCGGAGACGGATCTTCTTCTTCTTCTTCTTCATTGTACGATGCACAGGAGGCTGCAGGGCTAGTCGCTGCCACCTAGCGTCTATTAAACACAACTGCTGGCACATCAGATTTCATGGGGGCAAGGCTTTGATACATCATATGGTAGAACCAGAAAAAGCGGCCCTCCACCAAAAATCAAACAAAAGGTTTTCGCTCTCATAGTTTGCATCAAAAGTTTGGCATAATTTTCACAAATCTGCTGTAGGTGACAATGTAACTAAAAGGCTTGTGCAAATCCCAATTAACACCTAATAAATCTTGTTACAACAAATATAGCCTGATCAGTGTGTCCTCAGCACAAATAGGTAGCCATCTAGACAATGCATGCTTGAATATGTTTTTTCAAAAGTAACAATAACCAGTGTATTTTCATTCACACATAAATGAGATAACCTATCAATTGCATTTTAAATCTCAGGGTCATCTTGAGTTTTATAATGTAACGCTGTTAGCACTGGCTAACTGATGGGGAGAATGACCTCCACCCTCAGTTACAAATCTAAAACAGGATGTTTTACACATCAGTTTTACTCTTAAAAGAAATAAAACACCAACTAATAAAATACTCTAAGAAAAAAAATAAAGAATATACATGGCTGCATCTCACCTGCAACTGTAAAACTATGTTGGCCCACAATGAACAATGCTGAAAATATTGTCCCACAGGCACTGGGTATCATGTCCTATCATGCTAGGAGCCATAAAAGGAAGTTTATCCAAGGAGCCATAAAAATACCATCATATGCCCATATTTCAGTTTTACTGTAAATAAATAAATGTTAGTGGCCAAAACACAAGAACTTCATTTGGCATTGCTGAAACCACTATCTCCCACAAATCTGTAAGATTGCAGTTTTTTGATTGGTTTTACATTCTCTAACAACTATATTGTATGGCAATTTTGTAGAGCACTCAAATGTCAAATATCTCATTTTGAAGCATTTGTGTTGATATATATATATGTATGTGTGTGTGTGTGTGTGTGTGTGTGTGTGTGTGTGTGTGTGTATATGTATATAAATATAAATATATATATGTATATGTATATATATGTATATATATGTATATATATGTATATATATATATATACATGCACACACACATATATATATTCTTTGGTGGCTGGTGGAGGGGCTGGTCTTGTCAAATATTAAAAAACTTAAACTTAAAACATTCACACACACAACAAACATCACAATTTCAGCAACATTAGTATTGCTCATTTTATTCATTCACAAGCGTTGTAGCAACCCATTAGCTCAGCTAAATGTTGCTAAATACACATGTAAATAAAAAAATACACATGTATACAATGCAAATGTACATAGTGGACTCAGCTCTTAACTCTGAATTTACTAATTACAAGTGACAACACAACAACAACAGCTAAAACATCACTCCACATAAAATGCTCAAAATCTAGTTTTCTTTGTTTTAAATGAAGGGTGAAGAGGACAGAACACAGGTATAAATACAGCAGCATAGGACTAAACAGAGAAGCAAAGGAAAACAGCGAAAACATTTCAAAGAAGTCAGTAAGCAATTATAATCAAGTTGTTTCTTTTGAAACATTTCAGTACATTACTGCAACAAATATTAAGGCACTTTAACTTAAAAATATGCTCTCTTGCTGCCTTAAAATTATAAGTTGTCTGAAGTTGTACAGCACTGAAGATAAACCAGAAGACATCTTGTCAGGGTGTCAAACTGAATCCACAAATTGTGATCTGTATCTAGTTGGTAAATTTTCTTTCACTATAAAAACATTTTACAGACTTTCCCAAAAATGACTCAAGTATTTTCCAATTTTGTTCTCAGCATAACTAAAATCACTTTTATTTAGATTTCTTTTTAGTTATGAATTGTCTTTTGTTCTACTTGAAATATATAGTATGTATGTAACATACATACTGGAAGTATTCTTATAAATTTTATTTATTTCATGATATAAACCTTGATATGATCAATTTACTAAATCTTTCAACTCATAATTTTAGGTCACAAGACATGAACTCAGGATTGTAAATTCTGAAGCTGAAAACTAGCAATTTGTTGAAACAGACAAATACATCTATATACAATGAGCTGATGAATAAAGATGAGATGATTTCACTAAATTACACTATGAGTTTTTACAGTTCTTAGGGAAAAGGAAACAACAGAAGAGGTACTCTGCAACTAGTTTTAAAGGGACTTGTACATAAAAATAACAAGGGAGTACAGAAGGCCAAAAAGATGAAGTGCATGGTGTTGTGAAATAATTCTGCAAACTGGGGGATAGTCAAACAGCACAGACATGGTATCATCATGCCAAATTTATTGGCTTTACTGCACATGTGCTTGTTGGATGGTAAGGGTCCTGTTCTTTTATTTGATTGATGCCTACTCTCCCTTTCTCTGTGGTAACATTTGGGGAACATCACCATTGCACCGTGCCTGAGGCTGCTCGTCCTGTCTGGCTGCACTGGGTGGGGAGAGAGCAGAGATGGTGGCAGTCTGTGTGTCAGGAGCCTTTTCACTAAGAGCAGCTTTTATGCTGGCAGCAACACTGTCGCCGCTTCCAGCTGGAAGAGCAGAAGCGCCGCTGGGTGCGTTGGGGTCAGCTACAGCCCCCGCAGTAAGACCAGAGGCCCCAGATTCACCCTGCTCAGAAGCTCTGAGCCTCTTCATGAGGGTGGTCACTCTGACAGCTTTCTGTGAGTAATAAAAATCATGGTTAATGACATACAACAAACTTTACCAGTGGATCTCTCCTCCTCGAAATGTAGTCAATACATCAGCAAAAGATTGACCTCTGGCCAAAACCTGTTAACAATGATATTTGGATAGAATATAAAGCTTAAGAGACACTTTATGCTTTAATAACAAAATATATTTTTGATTAATATTTTTGAGGTTGAGCGCCCAGTTTCTCTGACTGGATTTGGATATTCTGACTTTTTTGAAAAATAAAAATAGCATAGCCTGCAAACAATACAAATTAGACTAGTTTTAAACAGTAAGTCAAATTTGAGCTATTGTAGGGATATATAAATATGTTATTGACACTGACATGAGAAGTTGATTGTGTTTGTCCATAAAGCAGTGTATGGATAAACACACAATCATCACTACACTTTATTATAGTTGTTTTAGTTGTTACTAGCAGTGAATGCAGTATTTATATTGATATTTATGCATTTAAAAACAGTGATTATATTATAAAAAGCAGAGTATAGCAAATACAGAATATTTCAGTACAGTCCTCCTCGTGGGAGACTTGGGTCGGGACATAGCATAATTATTTTGTCTAATACACCTAACAAATAATGACACATGATTAAAACTGTATTGATATAATGAAATGTAATACCTTCCACTTGGCTTTGGCAAAGTTCTTTTCTATTTGTGCACAAACTCCATCCTTGATGTTCTTGTCTGAAGCTGCATTTCCAGAAATCCTAAGAGAAGGAACAAGACATTATTTTCATTAATAACCTTATTAGGTTTGTGGTTCCTATACAAGAAGGGCCATAATTCAATTTGTGTTTATATTTGATTTAACTTTTACCATTCATGGGCTATAGCTTCCTGTGCAGTCAATCGCTGATCTTGGTCCACCTCCATCAAAGATGCCACTAAGTTTTTGGCTGAAAAACACAGGAAAATTAGAACAACAGTAAACTTTTGTTTGCAATATCAGTTTATTTAAGACATTATCTGTGACATTTGTAGTATACCTACATTCATACACTGTACATTTTAGTTCATTGATTGATTATCTCTTACCAGAATCTGAAATGTCATCCCAGTATGGTGAATCAAATTCATAGTCCCCTGACAAAATCTTTAGGAAAAGGTTCTTATCACGATTGTCAGAGTCATCTTCATCCGCATCATCATAGAAAGGAGGGTTCCCAGACAAACTATTGGGTTAGCAAAATAAGAGCATGACATGTTTTGTTTTGTTTGTCACTTAAATATAATGTCATATTTGTGAGCATGTTACGGGGCACGTACAGTATATACATGATGACACCTATGGCCCAACAGTCCACAGGTCTTCCATATCTCTGCCTCCCAACCACCTCAGGAGCTGAGAGCAACAACAAGCTTTAAGTGTCCTGATGATATGATGTAGCTTTAGACTAACAAATCACCTATCAACCCATTCAAAAATCATATTGATCTACATTCAAGTCTTATGATACTTACCAAGATATTCTGGAGTCCCACATGGGTCCTTTATGAGTCCATTTTCCAGTTTTGCCAACTGAAAGTCACTGATAACAATTTTGGAGTGCTTCAAACGGTTAAAGTACACCAAGTTCTCCAGCTGTATAAATGAACAGATAAAGGCTTATAAAATTAGAAAGCGCATGATCCAAATGTACAGTGTTTCATATTTGTCAAGGGATGTTTGGGGCCCGTGGTGAAATGCTGTTGTTTTTCACTAGGTGTCAGCAGTGTGATATACCTTCAGATTTCTATGGACAATTTTCAGAGAGTGCAGGTAAGCTACAGCTTCCAACACCTGTCTCATGACATTGCTGGTGTCCCTCTCAGAGTAGTACCCTTGATCTAAGATCCAGTCAAAGACCTCTCTGCCTGTGGCACTGGAGAGATGGGACATCCAAATAAAATGCATGTCACTTGTTGATGACAGTAATGTAAAACATTTTCACATGTTGAATAAAACATCAGCTTTATACAAGTTCAGGAAGAACAGTGCACACCCTTCTGAACCAACTTCTCTCTCAAGTGCCTCGAATGATACTCACAGCTCCAGAAAAAGGAAGTACTCTTTCTTAGTTTCAAAAGTGTCCACCAGCTGGAGGATGTTATGATGTTTTACCCTTTGAAAAGCAGGAAAAGGGGAAAGAGAATAATAGCAAGGGAAGAATGGATGGATGTAGATGGGGTTACGATGAGCAATAAATAGAGTGAATAAGTAGTGCAAGGAAACTACGCACCCTCCATGCCAGACATTCAGTTAAAGTAAAGGCAATAACCTGTAACTGCGCCACTGTGATGTTATACTTGCAAGTATAACATCACAGTCTAATCCATCTGAGGGTGAAGTTTTACCCAGTTGGGTACTGTAATTACAAGTCATTAATGATCAAATCACTTTACGATCGACTTCCTAAGGTATTATTCTTTTATTTGCTGTCAGATCCGCAAATCTGACTGAATTGAAAGCAATAATCGATTTAGATGATGAGACTGATGAGACATGTTATTGTCAACAAATTAAACGAAAAGAAAGAAAAATGTGTTAGGTCGTCACTTCATAATTTCTGACTTCCTAACCCTGTTTGCAGCACTCAGACCCAAATCAGTTTCTTCCCACTGTAAACATGAATTTAAGAAGATGGGCAGCAAACTAATTTAAAAAAAAAATGTTTCAAACCCACAGGCATTGTGGTTTTTTGCAAATGTTACTTACACAGGAGTAAATTGTGTATTTGCCAGGAACCATTTTCAGCTGCAGATTTGGTGGCTGATCAGTATTTATGTCAGCAGGATGATGTATGTGGGATTGACTCAAAATGTTCATGACTCCGATGTTCATGTTAGTAAAGTAACATGTCATCCAGTGCAACAGTGTGGCTCAGTCATGTGTTTTTGGACAACAGTGGATTTCCATAGCATAGAGGAATAACCAGAACTTCACTAAGTCTATGACTGTTGTACTACTGTTAGAATATATAAAGGAAATCTCCTGGATGTTGGTTTTTGAGCTTGACTTTATAAGAGAATTTTGCTGATCATTTGGGATTACACTTTGTCTCAGGGCCTCAGACATGTGAGCTGTATAATGAGGAGCTTAAAACTCTACTTACATCTTTAAGATCATTATCTCATTCTTAGCAGCTTTCCTCACTTTCCTTCCGTCCTTTTTGTGGAACTTTTTACAGGTGTACATTTTCAAGGTGTTCCTATCCTTGGCCCGGAATATCTCACAAAACTCCTCTCTGTGAAAGAGACAGAAAGGGGAATATGCATCATATTTTCAAAATATATTATATTTTTAAAAGTATTTTTGCATCATTATACAGCACTACAACCTTGATGTACTCACGATTTAACAATTTGTCCGAGGTCATATTTGTCGGTCACCTCTGAGGGATTGTTATAATCCTTCTTCTCCCCAAGTGTCAGACAACCAAATGGCATGGCAGCTTGTGCCCTAGCCAGGGAATGTGCGCCCACAACACAACCTGTCAACAATATGCAACATGTTACATTTGCTTAAACAGTATCATTTTGATAGAGGACATGCATCTCCACAGTACAAACTGGATCTAAACACGAGTGAGCACCTGGAGCTGGAGTCTGATTAATGAATGACATAAAACAATTTTACTGTAAATGTATTGTTGTAAAAATTGATGTAGAAGTTGCTTTACAGAAAAATAAACTGTTTCATTAACGACAATAATATAAATGGAAGCAATTGCTGCGCAGTGACGGCACTTAACGCGAAATGAATGCAGTAAATCACTGCAAACATTTGTAGGGAGCAGTTTCGAAACATGATTAGTTCTTTTCTCCGAAACCTTTTTGGTCATACACCTGAGAATAGCTAGGCATAACTGAGCTCGTGGGAGCAAATGATTTCAAATTACCACAAGAGCAACACAACATAAAAATTATATTTCCCATTAACATAATCTTCTTCGCTGAACTCAGACTGCCAGACTTGTTTCATTCCACTCTGCAGTGAGTCAGCTCTGTACTGCAGCGGCAGTGGCAGCATTATTCATCCGTGTGCTTTTTACAGTGGAGAATATTCAGATGGACTTGACCCTGTACTGTAGCTGTAACATTTGTCTCCTTTATTAAATATTTTGAAAGACTCTTGAAAGTTGAGAAAGCTATTATCTTGCCAGCTGTGGAGTGACAAATGTGGAAGAGTTTTGTGTTTTGATTTCTGCTAGCAAGTCAGCTAAAGTCAGTTGTAATGATATGCACGCTGTTTTATAGACTGGCTCACGGCATTCACATTCACATTTCACATTTATATGTAATCACATAATAGATATTGTGATTAATACAGTACAGTTAAGCTAGATAACTTTCCCTGGAACACAAGTGAAACAAGTGCTACAGTTTGGATTCACCTCTCTTGAAAGTAGAGGTGAGCGATTTGGATAACAGACAGCATGGCCTTTTAGCTATAGTATGATATATAGTATAATTGCTTATTAATCCCTTGACCAACTCATTGTCATATTTCCGCAAAAAACATATAAATATCCAGTATTGCAGGAGTGTAGTTCCGCTCAATGATTTGCAACTCTACAGGCAGACATGTTAAAGGGATGAATATTGTGGTGTAAACAGTAATAGGCAAAATTACTGATAGCAGACCAGCATATCGCCCAATGTGTAGCTTAACTACAGGTCAAATCAACGCAACTCTCAACTACATGAGCACAACTGTAGGATAAATCACTGCACACAACAGTTCTAACAGTGGACAACAAAAAGCCCAATAACTGAAATTCACCCACATGAAGTCCTTTAACACGTTTCTATGCCAATTTCACAGCCTGGCTTCATAACCCTGCTGCATGAACATTTCTAACACCGGAATCTAATACTGGGTAATTTGCTGTAACATTCTTTTCCGAGCAACAACCATCCTGGTGTTGCATTTCATGTTGTTTTGAATTAAGTGTCTGTTTAATGACTTTCTGACTTTCTTAAATAGCTAGTCAATAAAGTTGTCCCTACCTGAACCTTTTGCTGCAATTAACTGCAGCACTGGAATTACATACTTACATAAATATATACAGCTTTGAATCAGGGTGACGTGAATCATCTCAGCTGCACAAAAGAAAACTATACACGTCCACCACAAGCAGCTTAATTTTTATTGGTGACATAGGATGCTTGTATTAAAAACAGACTCAGTATGTTTTTTGGCAGGCCTTACAGTAGAAATGGCAGCCAGCACAGAAGAGTGGGAGTGGAGAAACTCTGGCTGAGGTGCTGTCTGGAGCCTCAGTCAAGACCCTATCAGAGGCAGAGATTTCTCCTGCTTACAGCATCCAGTAAAATCTGTAGTGCAACAAAGAATCTTATCAATATAAAAATTGAATCTGAAGAATTCCCATGTTAGGATGGTGGTCCATGAATATGCTTTAATACTGTTTATTGCTTACAAGCAGATTATAAATCAAGAGAGAGTCATTTAGCTGAAGACAGTAGGCTATGTATGAAGTGTGCTTTTGTCCACAAGGGGACTCATTACTCTGTGATCCAGTCCCCACAGTTCTTTGAAGCTGATATGAAAAATATTACATGACATAAACTGGTTGGTTATTATAACTAAAAAGAGCGTGTTTCTACTTATTTTCCTCATTTTAGCCTCTGTATTGAGACTAATTTAAAGGATCTTTTCTATCTTTGATCCATATATTGAAAGAGAAAAAAAAATGCATGAAGATTTTGATCCATTTGAATACAAACCTATGCACAGTCTGTCCTACAGACAGACAGTGGTTACATGACCTTTTGTTAACATGAGATATGTCAGCATGTCAGCGTCAGGGTGTCTGCTGGTCTAGTAGCACAGACTAATCCCATTTTTAATAATTTGATCATTTTATCTTTTATGCTTTGGATTTTATCTTTATTCCTTGTTTCACTGTAAAGCACTTTGTAACTTTGTTTTCGAAAAGTGCTATATAAATAAAGATATTATTGTTCATAATGATAATAGTTAGAAATACCATTTCCCTGGTGTGATTCCAGCTATGGACCTTTGTTGAATGTCATATCTTTCGTTTTCTTTTTCTCTCTCTGCCTCTACCTCTACTATCTACTGTCACTATATCAGATAAAGGCAAGAAAAAAGAAAAAAAGAAGGAAAGAAAGAACAAAACACACTCAAAGAACATATCACATACATTAAGTATAGTCTACGTTTCTGAAAGGAGAAATCATTTGACATTTATAACTTTACACTTTCCTAAATGCCAAACCAACACCAACACTAAGTGCTCCAACTTTACAAGGAGCGAAGGGTTAAAGCAAAGACAACCACAACAGTCTGTTCAAGAGATTTTCTTATGCAACTTTAGCTTGGTTCTCAAGGGCAGGCATGTCATTTATTGGCAAGCAAAACAAAATATACATAAATTTTGAAGATTATTGCAGGAGAGAAATTTGGTGCAAGACTGGCCACCTGTTCACATAAGCACAGTAATGGTAATGAAAGGCCTCTCCCCGCTCACAAGAGTGGACCTGATGCCCCTGGCTGAAGGTTATGTTGTTTGGGATACTGTGTAGTATCGTATATTGCATACTGTATATTGTTTGCGTTATTGTTATTGGTATTGTTTGGGTGACTGCAAAAAAAGGAGTTTGAAGAAGTGACTTGAAAACAGTAAAGTCAATATCAGACAGATGCTGGATGAAATACTGTTTAATACCATATAATAAAGGTTTCTTTGGTCCTATTAGGCTACAGTATAATTATCATCTAGTGTTCCTCACATTTCTGTGTCTGTCGATCATAAAGCTCACATCCCTTTGTAAAAATGGTTCTATAATTTGAATTTTTACACACGAGCTGAGTTAACAGTGTATTGCTATTTAAATTACACTGATTTATTAACTACACTATATGACATTGCCAGCACAAATTACCAGCATTTCTAAGTCACTGATACTTTAGGTAGAAAAGCACCTGCCACCCTCACACTAAACCAGACTTGTTTTAATCCTGTTAAAGTGCATATGGAGGCCAACGTCGAGTAGCCAAAGGGATCAAGCCTCTTCTATTCAGCCAGTATTTTTATAGTTTAAGTACACCCCAGATGATGATTCTACTCAGGGCTGTATTTCTTTCCAGAAGTATGCACAAGCAAAGAAAATGTTTGCTTGGTGTGAGCGAAAGGAGACGGAGGATGTTATAAACAACTCCAACACAGAGCCCATCTCTTACTGCAGCACTCTAGCCCAAACAATTACATATTTCAGTTCACCATTTACCATTTTCCTGCATTTCAAACTGCAGCAAACAATAGCATGGTTCGTCTTTGTCCCGAAGGGGAGGGCTGTGAATTCACCATTAGTCTGGAGTATGAGGAGCACTTGGGTGATATACTTCAGCTAATCACCTCCCTTGCATGAATCCTGCAAGAACAATACCCAGACTTGCCATTAGTGTTTTCTGGCTCTCACCTACATTCACATAACTGCATCCATGCCTGAATCCTTTGCAGTGATTCTCTTTCAGACCATTACCAGCACACAGACTAACAAACACACACTTTTCCTTTTTAGCATGTCTAAATGCTTTCAAAACATTTTTTTTTTTGCAAGGTGTATTCAGTCAGATTTACCATCAGATGCATGGTCACTTTTGAAATGACTTACACAAAATCTTCCATTCATCATATTATGTGCAAAACTCAGCTGGCCAGAGGGCTCAAGCAAACAGTATTATATCTCATGCAGAATGAGCCTCTTCAGTGGCCTCTGTTTCTGTTTCGATATAACCACACCACCAGTACCCACTAGTAGAATATCATGCATGCTAAGCAGAGTTAAGGGGCAAGACTGATGTGAGACCGTTTAAAGCGAACATTAGACCTCAACATGAATCATAGATCCATAGATCCACACCTGCTCTCGGAAGCTTGACTCACAGTGCACCGAACACTAAACAGTAAGTATGACAAGTCAGAGAGAATTTTGTGCGCACTTGTTTTTCCCCCTTTCAAGGCAATCTTGAAGATAAAAGGCTGTTCTCCTTCACCAGAAGAAGAAAAAGATAGAAGGCACTTGACTATTGCTGAATCAGAAGTCTTTTATCTCTGCCTTTTGAAAGATCTGAATGAAGTGTTCTTCATTAATGGGAATGTAAATGCTGTTTCGAATTTAGACTGACGCAGAGCTCGATGCTGAGAAAACTTCACTCTGGACACCCTTGGGGGATAATGACAAAGGCAGAGCTGTTGCATTTGATAAACAGATTTCAAATCTGCGTCCAATTAATTTTCCATTAGCATAAAGTAGGTAAAGGTGAAATCACTTACATTTAGATTCTTTGATTTTCAAGTAACAACGGCGATAATATACAAATAAGCCCAAGAGTCATATTGAAAAAAGTAGCAATTGTATGCTTTCTTCAATATCTCAGCAATCCGGTTTTTTTTTTGTTTGTTTTTTTTGGCCTTTTTACAATCTTTAAAATAATACTTACTGCATGGTTTTAAATAATAAATAAAGCTTTTGATATTTTGGGAAAGATGCATTTTGCGCATTGCCACAGGTAGCAGGGTTCAAATCAGTTGTTCAAGGCACTTCAGGATGTGTTTGTGTGACATCCTTATTACGGATGGAAACTACATTACACACTGGACATGTATGGTTAACCCCTCAAGAACATCATGATAGCCTAAAGGCCTAACAGACTTTGACATTATGGACATTCAATTGAGAAATGATCTAATTATCTAATTATCTATTATCTAATTATCTATTATCTATTCATTCATTCATTCTTCAAAGTCTAATTTTGAAGAATGACGACACAGGATGGGTGATGCATTGTCACACTATGTTCCGTTTGTTGTAGAACTACACTGACTAACCTGAGGGGAAATGTTGGCTTTTAAAATAAAATGAGTTTAACCCTAACGTCTCTCAGACTTTGTAGGTTCAGTTTTAACACAAGTTGGTGATATAAGGCATCTCGACATCGTGGTCTGAACATGTTGACCAGATTTTAACAAAACTTTTTTTTTTTTTTTTTTTATTAGGCATTTTGGGATGATGTTCTGGCAGTTAAAGTTGACAGCAATTGGTCTAACGAGGTTCAAGACCTCATCTCAAGTCTTCTACATCAGATTTAGAGGTAAAATTTTCAACAGTACTATTCCAGCTGTTACAGTGTTACACTGCCAGCCAAAGTGAAGCAATTCAACTAAAGCTAAAATATGTTATAATGTAATGTAATATATGTAATATCTCAGACACTCCTACTCCTGCTTCCTGAAGGCTTGATGCATTTTGGCTTTGTGTCCTGGCATTCAGTAACATAGCGAGCGGTCTAAAAGGGATGCTAAATTTTAATTTCACATGTTAAAGGCCTGAACTTATAACTGGGTGACATAAACATCTACTGCCGTGTTTGAATTCATGTGTTAATTTAGTTCATGTTCAGCAATTTGAAGTGCAAGGTCATAAAAGTGTGAGATTTTTTAATAATTATTAATTTGACTGACTTGAAGCTTTTCACTAATCCTAATCCTCATAACTCATACACCTACTGAGTCATGCTGCCCAGCTGAGATGAAAATTGGATGATGCTTTGATACAGTTGGTTGTAGGTCCTCAGGCAGACTTTGTCAGTATTTAATGGGAAGTGCTTAGTATGGAAATGTATATGTGTGTGTGCTTATGTGTGGAAGCATAGCTTTCAATTTGGGGGCACTGAAGAGTCCATCTCAGTTTCAATTTTCTGTTAAATGACTGGATGAAGCTGCAGCTTTAAGAGTAGAAATGGTGTGTTTTTTCATTTTTCCACTAAGGTTTTTTTTAGTGCATTGTATAAACATGACCATACACAAGGGACTTTTTTTAAATAAATATTTTTTTTATGTTGCTATTTTGGAACTCAGGTTTTGTCAGTCAAAGTCATGTCAAACAGTGGCAGCAGGCCAGAGAGAGCCATGGATTTGGCCACAGTCGAGCCTCTTCAAAGGGGAAGGCTTGGTGACAGGGGGCAGATGGTGGTGATGATGTCTGAGCCAAATTTTAAATCCTGTAATGCCTCATTTAAGATCTGAATGCCACCCGTGCTAGCCGTGAACACAAAGACCCCTTTTTCACTTTCAGTTTTCGGGGACATTATATCAGAAACGAACAGAGGGTAAAGAAATGTGCCGCGCTTTTCTCCAACAACACGTCCAGAGAGGTGAAGAAAAATATTGATGAGCATAAATCGGTCCTCTTTTGTGCTTGGCTCTGTTATGCATTGAGTCAACCATTCATCTCTTCTTCAAGCATCACTGGCTCATCTGACCAGTTTCTTCTGATGTTGTTTTGTTGCCATGGATACCAAGTGCTCCAGTATGCACCATGGTACTGTCTGTACAGAATAGCTCTCTGCGTACTCATCGACATTACCACCCAAGACTACTGCCACTTCATGTGACTGAAACTCCATTTGCTGATCTTGATTTCCGAGTTTACCAATCACAACCCACAAACTAATCATAATAAATAATTATTGAATTAATATTATTTTTACCACCTTACCTGAAAACAGCATGTGTCTCTGTCATCTGACAGCTACTTTAACTTAATTAACTATAGCTGAATGCCCAGTGAAACACACCATGACACAGGTAGCACATTCAGTGCAGTGTGAAGCCTGTTACATAAACAAAAGCCTTTAACTCTGTTTGAATAAAACGTTCGATTCAATGATGAATTTTTCAGTTTCTCAGAACAACACATAGGCATCTACACCTGTAAAAAGAAGGGGGAAAAAAGGTGTTTGACAGTATTTCTGAACTCTGATTCATGCAGAAGTACACTGTATATCTGCGGGTCCTATATCCATGTATTTGTATTTTACTTAGCTCCTAAACAAGATCCCTTATCATATAAGTCTACTCTTAACTGGATGTGCAGCCTGGGCTTCCCAAACTTTTTTTTGTGCACAGTTTACATTTATAGCAGGCTGCTCATGCGATGCCTCTGGTCAGAATCATCAGAATCAATCTCTTAAATGAAATCTTCACTGCAATCCCTTCAGGGACGTCCGTGCACATCTGTATGGCTTATTGAGTGGAGGGACAAGCCCCCCTCGCACACTTTCCCCCTCCTTGTGGGGCGTCTGAAGTGGCGGCTTGAGCATTGGCAAGCAAGCGGGTATGGCACTCGCAGGCTCGCTGGGTGTGAAATGATGACAAATAATGACAAGGAGGCAGGGACACCGCGAGACTGGGAGACTGTGAAAAATGTGAATTCAAGAAAGTGCTGCAGTCTGAGCGCAACAAGAGCACGCCTTATGGAAGCCCGACGCGCAGTCTGAGCCGTGTGGGAACCGCATGTGACTGAACTTGCCGAGCTTCTTCATAATGAGTAGAAAGTGTAAACTGTAAAAGCAAAATAATAATAAAAAAAAAAACAACAAAAACAAAAACAAACAAAAAAAACAAAAAAAAAAAACTGGTTTCATCCGATTAGGCTATAGCCTGGAAATTTACTGACAACCTCAAGCAGCTCGACAGTTTAAACAGGCTGTACCTACAGTGTTTGCGCATCACCGGTGAAACGCATCGCATGAAAACTATCCTGCGGCTTGCTGAAAGCACGTCTGAGCAAAAATGTGCGACCGATGCAAAAGTTTTAAGAAACAGATGCCGCGTCCTCGGTTTGTGGTACGACGGGTTGGTCGCGGAGGACAGTTGCTGAATGACAAATCTCGGAGAACATTCCTCAACATTCCTCACTTCTCGCGTTTTTGACAGCAGTGGTTTGCAATCGTATGACGGTAAGCCAAACTGCGCTCACTTACCTTCACTGAAGTAAACAGGTAATGGTCAATAATCCAATCGCCTGTCTTTATATTGGAATTTTTTTTTTCCTGCTGCAGCTTCACTTTTCTTTTTTTTTTTTTCTTTTTTTTTTTTCTTTGGATGATTCCACTGATTTTTTTTTTTTTTTTTTACAGCCAGTGCGCGCTGTCAGAGAAGCTTAAGATCCTCGAGCATTTCCAACAAGTCTGTGCCTGTTCACGGGAGTATTACGTGGACGTGTGATGGTAACAGCGGGCTATGATGCAGGAAGGAGGGGAAGTGTGTGTGTGTGTGTGTGTGTGTGTGTGTGAGTGTGTGAGAGAGAGCTGCAAAGTGCACGACTGTGTGTGTGCGCATACGTGTGTGTGTGTGCATCTGTGCAGCAAATGTTTTGATAACAGTATCATCATTTTGAGGACTTTTCACAGTGATGCTCAGCTGGAGGCTGTACGCCCTGCACTCAGAGGAAGCAGCAGGGTCAAAAGATTTTTTTTTTTTTAGCCCAAGGTCCCTCTGGAAGTTGAAGCCAGTCAGTCAAGGAGGCCATCTCCTAAATTTCCCATTTCGCAAAAAACAACTTATTCCCTGCACACTCACAAGCTCCAAAACACCGATGTGAGGTTCATTGTTGTTTTACTTATTGTGTTTTTTTAACCTCGGTTGCAGTGACTGATTTGAAATTATGGGCAGCCTTTCCTTCCCCATAAGTGAGTGAGAGAGAGGCAGGATGGCACACACTTAAAATGAACTTAGAGTAAGGCTTGTGCTTTCATGCAAGACTCCACACACCTAATTATTATAGGCCTACATATTTATAACCAAAGTTGAATCACAATCACGGCCTGTTTGACCTTACATCATGCACAGGCAGGCAAGAACATGGAGACCCATACACCTGCTGGTCCACAGAAAACTGCATGGTCGCCATGATCCAATGACAACTTGGAGGGGCAGCCAATATACTTAAATTCAAAAGAGATACCATTGCAGAATGTTCAAAAGCAATCACCCACCAATCATGTTAATAAGTAAGCAGCTGATGGTAGACGGCTCAGCTGATTTCTCTGCACCGTACTGCAGAATCCAGCTCTACTCTCAACTGATGCAGGCCTCTTCAAAGTGTGAAACGCCAACCCGCGGAGAGGCAGAAATCCCACAGTGATCGACTGAGACAAAGCTCGAGTGAACCAGAAGATCTCAGAATCACTCACCTGCTTTACTGGGGTCTGTGCCAACAACAATTCTATCTTTAAAGACAAGGGAGATCTTCTTGATGTGTTTGAATGGGTCCTAGAGGCTATGAAGTACGGGCTGTTGTCCTAATCTGTCATCCACGGTAGTCTTCGGGTTGCTGATGTGCATTTTAACATACTGTCTGTGATGGATTTAAGTGAGTTCTAATCTCTGCTAGCTGATTGTCAGACCTGAAATAAACTGAAACCAGGGAGATGGAAACTTATCGGCAGTAACATAAGGAATAGCAGATTAATAGTACATCTTGCTTCAGAGTACTTCAGAACTGATATATGACATAAAAATGAAGCTGTGAAAAACCTAAGTAGAAATTTGTCCATTTGTATCAGGTGATATCAATATAAGACTCAAGCCCCTAGAGGTGTTCTGAAGTGAGGTAGAAGCAATATTGACACCCCATCTGTCAACACACTCTTGGAGCAAGGTGACATCCTCATCCTATTTGCTGACTGTTCTGTTAGTTAAAATTCTTCATCAACATCAACATATTGCTGTGAAAACTTCTGGAAGCAAGACGAAGGAAGTAAAGATTTCATTTTGTTTACCTTTGTCTTTCAAATCTCTGAAATTACCTGGCTACTGCAGCTTTTTGCCTTTATACAGAGCTCTCTGCATGCAGCAGTAGTTTGGAGAGAAAACTGATCTGACCATCGGCAATACTTTCCAATTACGTACAGGTATACAGAGGATCTGTGGGGATTTTAGCTGGTAGGCAGCTCTGGCTTATGTAACAGGAGTGTCTCTTTCCTAAAATGAGTAATGCCGCTAAAAGGCCATTGGGATAACAGGAAAGAGAGCGGTGGAGCATCTTTAACCTGCTCCCCACCTACCCACAAAACCACCTACTCTCTCTTTTCTGACTCCCGGTATCACATGGCTCTCCAAAACTCTGGTTGTCTTAGCAGCACAAGTTGTGCTGTATCACAAATCTGAGTCCTGGAATCCCTTATATCACTGTCATTATTTTCGAGTGGGACGTTTATAATCCTCCTCAAATCCTCCACCGCAGGAGGGAGTCAATCATTTCTATGTCAGCTGTCTAAGTTCAAGGCTGAAGGAGTCATCCAGACCTGAACCTGAGGTACGAAACCTGAATTTTAATGGGGCAAGATGAATGCTTAAAGGTAAAAGCACACTTAGAAATATAAATATAACCCCAGTGGTGCAGTAGCAACAGTAGAACAAAAGCATTTATTCACCAAAAGTAGTGAGGAGGTGGGGAGGTTTGCTTCAAAAATAGAGCTCAGGTACACCCTAGATTTGGATATTCTGCAGATAAAAGGTGAGATATCTCCATTTTAAGAGGCAGCCAAGATGGCCTGAGACACAAATATATCTAGAACAAGTCATAAATCATAAGCATAACATGATAGCATTAAGACAGGACACTTACCAGTGTCATCATCAGTCCATATATGCGTGTTGAAGAATCGGTTATATTCTGCAAAATGGGTTTTAAGGCCGTATATACAGGTTTATTTTCTATGTGTGTGTGTGCTTGATGCAGCAGCTAAATTGGCATTAACATCCACCATTTTTTGGTGCGCTGTCACCATAGTAACAGCCTCTTAAGGGATATGGATAGTGTTTGGTGCCATTTGAAAGAAGAAGCTAGAGTAAAGGTCAGTTTGGACTAATCCAAAAAGCAAACTCTAGGATCATTTTCAAACCTGTGACCCTCCAGAGGCTTTTGTGATACGATGATTATTATTAAATCTATATAAAAGTCTTTCCATTTGGTGGCTGGAGAGTCATCCCAGTCATATTCCATTATTCTTCTAACTTTCATTTAGCTTAACTTTGTATCCGTAGGTCTTTCTCTGACCTTTGACTCGGAGCACATGCTGTACTTTTCTTACTTTAGGAGGTCTTCTTTTGCCATTTATTAGGCACAGCTGTAATTCTGTTATTCTGTTTATCTGAATATTTGAAGCTGTGCCATGAAATCAGTTGTCACAGTTGCTTGCATTGCCAGTCACCTGAAAGTGCATTAGATAGAATTCAACTATGGTTGATCAGGGATTGTAGCTGTCTGATAAATGAGAAACTGGTTACAGCAAATACACTGTAGCTGTTTCAGCAATGCAATACACAGAATCCTTGTATATTATCAGATATTAGCCATTGCTAAAGGTTTTTTTTTTGGCTTATATTTCAATGGAGGTTAAAATATCTCACAAAAAAGAGGAGGCTTTCTCAGTCCCTCCCAACACAAATAGTGCCTCATGCAGTCTCTTCCTCTAATGTGATTTCTATCAGTTGTAATTATCCACAGGAAGGCTATTTAGTCTGTCATATGGTAGAGGCATACGCAAAAGTGGAACCTGCGTCACAAAGCTTGCAGGCAGTATCTCACTGTGCTTCTCTAAAACTACTCAAGGCTGTGCTCATCCTCATGTTACCATGGCTGCATCTAGTTAATCCAGCATTTGTTAGTCTATGAATGGACTCTAGTGACTCGCCTGCTTCACAGTTTCACCGTGTCTGTCTTCTCATTTGTATCTGAAATCCCTTACAGTTTCTTCGCTGAGGAATTTCAGACAGTGTGGGCTTTGTTTAGATCACACCCGATCCCTTTGCTGATTTATATTTCTGTGCATATAACAAAGTGAGAAACAGTGTCAGAAATATCACCATTGGCAGTTCTGTGTCAGATGAAAACTCCATTATTTTTTTCTTAGCTGACAGATACTATATGTGCACTAAAGGTGTAAGTAAAGCCTCTTTAATGTATTTGAAAGCACAGACACCAACCGAAACGCACCTGAGCAACAAAGGATGATGCATACAGCAAAGCCAGGACTGTATGTCAAAATACACTGCAAAAACATCCATTTAACTTACACTGTCTCAAATGTGGCCCTGACATAGACTGACACTTTTCCCTTGTTTTAGGATTATTCTAGACAGAATAAAACGAGTTCCAGGTAACACATCCTTGTAAAAGAATAATTCTATCCATTGGTCGAATTTTTCTTTCACAGTTTTAAGAAATTGGATTTCTTTTCTATTTTGCAGTGGCTGGCTCTCTATTTCGCAAGATTGGCTCTGAAATGATTTTCTGACCAAAATATTTTTCTCCTTCTCCTCAATCCTGTACTCATGCTTGTAAAAGATGAGTCAACTTATAGTTCAACTTAGTTGTCATAGAAACCAAAACCAATAGTCATGGGGTCTGTGATGGAAACCTTTGAAGGGTTGAAAGCTTGCCTCTCGCAAGCATCAGTGGAGACCTTGACAGCTATTACAGCAGCAAGAAAACAGTCCCAGTTATACAATGGAACATGTAAACAACATCCTGGTTAACATGTTGGGATGCGTTTCAGTGTCTATGTCAAACTTGTTCCATTGTCTGAAAAACATATCAATGAGAACAGCTTAATTGGGAATATGGTTGTATGAAAATACTGTTTATTTGAGCAGAGACGTAGGATAGAAGCAAACACATGGCAGATTGCAGATACGATGCAATAATGTCAGCTGTTTACAGCAGTTCCACAACAATTTTAAACTATGTCCTCAATCTCGCACATTGACCCTCCATGGTCCAGCCACATACTAGGTTTTGACCTAGTCTTGTAAGTTGAAGGTGTATTATGCAAGTTAATGGAATTAGGTTGACTATCTGAACAATAACAGATACATTTTTGATTATTTACAGAGCGTAGATTTTGGACATATCAGACATGATATTTAAGAGCCCTCAGATTAAAGGAAAACTCAACTGTTTTTATTGTGGATGTCTGGTTAAACTTGAATGTGTACAAATTTACATAGAAGAAGATTTTCTAATACATCCAATACTGAGTCTTTCTATATACAGTTAAATTTCAGTGTCTTTCAAGCATTCCTACAACATGCAACATTTTACTTTAATGAGGAAACTATTCTGTATGTATACTTATATTTTGTAATTTACACTTCACTGCAAAATAGCCCATTCCTTTCCAGTTAAAGGGGCAGTTCACTCAAATTACAAAACTGATTTGACCTATACCCAGTGTCATGCAGATAGTTTTGTTTTATATTTCTGTTTGACTGCAACAATAGCTGCTCAAAAGATTGTGTGAACGAACCCTTTAAGACTAAATCATTTAGACAGTTGGAGAAGTCATGTGGATTTGGACTGTTTCTGGCTCCATAGATGGAGGGAGGCACAGTGTCACAGATGATACCCTCACACTTCAAGTAGAACATTTGGTGCTCTGTCAGGTTACCATAGCTACCACAACACAGCAAGACCGGATGTCCATAATGTTGATCAGCTTGTAACTGGTGGTGCGTCTATGATTTCTGTGTCAAAGCAAGCAGTCCATAAAAATCCCTTTCATAGTGAACATCCCTGAAGAGAAATGAGATATAAAAGGCAAAATATCAGCTCATGTAACCTAGTCCCATTTTTTAAATTTTAACTTCAGTGGAAACAAACTATAGTTTGGTACATTTTCTCATTAGGCCATGCTCTTGGGATAAAGCATCAACAATAAATAAACGAACGTCTGTTAAAGCTTTCATATCCTTGTAATTACTGTAGTCTCTCCACTCATGTGGAAAGGCAATTTATCTCTAAGTTCTCTTGTGCTAATTCAGAGTTTATGGGGGCTGCCTTTGGGTCTGCACTGGCACTTAATCACTTTTGTAAACAGTAGAACTCTTAATTGCTGCAAACCACAGCTGATACAAAACTATCACACCTTATACACTGTGTTGTATCCACAGATTTAAATTGCAAAAAGGTGGATGGTTTTGGAAACATATCTTAACCTTAAACAACAAAATGTCAATTTACTTATTTTAAGCAACATAGACTAACACTCAATGTAGATTCTACTCATCTATAAATGTCATATTTTTATTGATAACCATGTTTGATATTAAGAAGCGAATAGACCTATTTATGTCATGTGATCATTATCATGATTCTACTTTTGACAGTACTGATTAAATTGACATGGTTTCATGTCACTATCTACTACTCTGTAAAACAAAACCTTCCATTTAATCAAAAAAGAATTTCCAAAAGTCCAAATTGAAATGCCCCTCAGCTCAAAGGTATTTTACATACCCATAAACAAAAACATATAATTCACTTACAGATTAATAACATAGGCAGACCTTTCAGCAAAGTACAAATATTCTATTCCTTGCAGGAATCAGTGTGGCGCTGATTTTTCATGAGAGATGCAGGTCACCTGCCAACCCACTAGGGAGCATGAGCAAAAGATGCAATTATATGAGTTAGTAAAAGAAAAAAAAAAGCATTCAGTACACACACAGTAAAGTATTCACTTTGAGGCACATACAAAACAATATTTCTTGAATTAATCATGGAAGGGAAAATGACCCAGTGTTGTTCAATCCTTGAATGAATGTTATTTTTTCGAGTATGTGTATTGCTCTCCTTTTTATTTATTCCCCTGACACAAACACACATACATGAAAATTATGAATAGATTATAAAACACGCATAAAGCAGTTTGCTAATTTTCAACCATATCTCTCTGCCTTCCTACACACCACTGGTATCAAATGATGGTTGTCATAGCAACAGGCTCACAAGCCACAACAGGGCTTTTGGAAGACAAATTCAGATCAGCATAACAGAAAATCTCTCTTTTCCACATTTTCTGTCTACAAACCCGTCTAAACCCCACTAATGAAAGCTAGCAGCACTGAGTTTCACTTCTCAAGTCACAAACAGCACACGTGACTGTTCACACAGGCAACTTCATGACTTTTTGTGACTGAATGACATCCCTTTGCAGCATAGTTTTATGTGGCATTTTAGGGACATGTGGCATGGTGAATCAGTGGTTTGCATGAAAACAACATGGTCCTGTGTTGAAATGTGACCCCGGCAGCTGATGCCTCTATGTGTGGAGTTTGCATATATACTTTTTCCATTTGTGCATAGGTTTCCTTGGGATGCTCCGGTGTCCCAAAGGCATGCAAGACAGGGGAAGAAGTTTGAGCATCTTTCAAAACATATACACAGATTATTTTTGTTAGCACTTGATATTAAATCATACAAGAGCAAAAAGGAATGCTATGAATGCGGATCAAGGAACATGATTTAATTTTGCTCACATGTAAAAGTTTTAGTCTAGCATCCTGTTGCAACTTTGGTTGATGGTCTGTCATGTATATTTAAAAGAAAGTTTACAGCAAAATTTCTATGTCGTCATGATCATTTGATCAGTGCCAAGATCTCTTGATATTGTTTCACACATATTTTAAAATTCCAGCATTGGACATCGAATATATTGAACACATTTTCTAAGCTATTTTGAAATGAAAATAAATGATTAAACCTCTGAGGGGCCATAATTTGAATTAAAAATATTTCTGACTGTGCATATGTAAACCTTATTGTCTAATAGAGTCCAAAAAGCATCAAACTCTTCCTTATGTGAAGAAAACAACAACTAAGCTCTCTAAAACGGCTGATGTGTCAGAAACAGGTCCAAACATTTTCACCCAGTATGCATGAATGTGTACGATATGACACTGACAGGCAATCACTGAGTGTTTTGTCAGTCCATTTCAGTACAAACTAAAACCCATCACTTTACTGTTGAGCTGCTTCCAAAGATGGGGCCTGGTGTGAAGCTAAAAACTTGACACAGTCTCAGCAAATGTTGAAGTGTGATTTTTTACAAAGCCGTTGCCAGAGAAAAAAAATGTTACTGAAGACACTGGCAAAGAGGAACTACTTGAGCGCTTGTCAGCAGCTATTAGATAGCTATTAGTGTATAATGGTTAACTATGTACATTCCAAGTCCATATTGTAAAGTAAGATATTGAATCAACTTTTGATATCCATAGCAGAATATGTGAGAAAACCCTGAAATATTGCTGTCAGGAGGGGTGATGCAGTCCACGACTGAAGAAATGTCACAGCACATCTAATTTCTACCAACCTTATTTACTGTACTGTGTGCACATTTTATTGGACAGCTTCATACCAAATCATGAAGTATGTTCTCTGATTATGTTATCTGCATATCTATATTCTGCAGTGAAGACAATGATAAATCTGGAAGTAGAAATATGTCAGTAAACCAAACTGGAAAATGTGGGAGCTTATACAGTATATTATTGGTTCCTGAGATGTCAGATGGCTGCCAGGTATGTAGCTGTACTACATTGGTGAGCAACAGTATAAACTGAATGCATCCCTTCTAACTTCAGCTGCATCTGGTTATTTAAGGGTAGTCTGGCTGGCTCTCTTGCAGGCAGTGAACACCAAATGTTGCATTATTGAGCATTAACCAACCTGATTTTGTAGGACTTGATAGCAAAGGAAAGCTGTCAGTGTGCCATGAGTATGAGTCACCTAGATTTTATCCTATCACCCAAAAATACCATGGGCTGGAGCAGGATCTATAAACAACCAAACTGATTTCATCAGTACAGAATTACAATGCAGACAAAAAGTGTTTGGTGAAATTATTGCGAGCAATTAATACTGTATATATTAGATTATAATGCTGAAAACTATAGTCACAATGAACTAATTTGCTTATAGCACCTGCCAGGGCTAAATAACTCCAATAACCTACCCAACATGACAAAACTGAATGCTGTCACACACTCATACCTCACACACAGGTAACGGTGCAGTGCAAGTTGAACCTCATTAGGGTCCCCATCATTGAAACCTCCCAAACAAGCCTATTCCTTATTTGTACACTGTATCATCATTATCTGCTCCCATAGAATTTAATGTTTGCTGGTAGGTTTGTTTTTCTAAAGACAGGAAATGGATACAGGGAGCTGTTTCATCCCTCCGTTATTTTATTCGTGACTTAGTGGATTTAATTTTCGTTTCTTGGTTATTGAAATATGAATGAAATTATTAAATAGAGCTATTGCATGTATTTGATTTTGAGTTGGTGTTGGTTGTTGCGCCTTGTAGAGGTTGTGTTAAGTATTGTGAGTCTTGTTGTCAGTATGAATGACATGGATGTGTATTGATGTAATAAAGATAAAGATACTTTATTGATCCCTATAGGGATATTAAAATTGTCCAGTAGCCTATTAATGTATTTAGTATCATTATCCACTGCCTTTGTCTGAGTTGTTAGACTCATGGCAGTATGTGTCTGTTGTCACTGAAGTAGTGCCCATAAATTTATGGGGACCCCAGGAAGAGAAGCCACAGTTACAATACAGTGGCTAATGGGGATCTAACTGACTAACTAAATATATAAGTCTACCTTCCTTAGCTGCTGCCACTATGGTAAGACATTTACTATGAAGTGAACATTTTTAATCTCAATGGAACTATCATTAAGGTTTAATAACTACATATACATCATATATCATATATATAAACATAATAACCCTGTACCTGTCAATATGAAAGCAATATCTAACAATAAACCTACAGCCTTACTACAGACACATCTTTGTAGGCCTATCTATATACAGTATGTTATGATCCCACTCAAATTTCATAAGAGGAGTCATGCAGGCCGCTTTACATAATAACTTGTTGAGTTTTAGTTTTTGACTGGTTGGATATAGACACATCATGGTCGCATCATTTACAGGAATTAATATAAACTGAAAAAACTCTGTTGAGACAACAAAGATTATATAAAATGTCGGAATAAACACATCTGGAGCACTGAGGCATAAACAGTTTATATTTAGAGTTTCATTTGTTTTATACATCAGCAAAAGAGGGACACACTGTGTCTAACACTATTCTCTGTGAATTTACATTTTGTGGTTACATGTGCAGTTTAATGGTACCACATCACAATATGAAAAATTCATAAGCATGGGTGTTGACGACATCGGTTTCATTATTAATGCAGAAGTGATTCTGTAAGTCAGTACATGGAAAAACAGCAGTGACGACACACAGCATGAGAAGATCAACCTATATTTAGTGAATAATCAAAGGTAATCTTATGTAATTATCTTAATAATATATCCAGTATATCGTGTTTATGACATGAGTCTTTGAAGCAACAGAATGTGCATTTTTTAAGTCACAAAAACACACGTTGATAACGAGAAGGACGATGAAAAACTCTTATCAAGTGCAGTTAGCTGTGTGCCTGGCGTGGCCTTGTGCCTCGAAGCACTTTAATTGCTCTGCAAATTTGTGTTTGCCTTTCAATATAATCCCATCTGTGGAGACATTCACTGAGAGAGCAGAGATGGGAACAAACATAACACTTCTCTCCATCTGTGACCTCCCAGCTCTTCATCCTCCCTCTGAATGCAGTGCAACAATGGAGAAGAGCAAGGGAGAGGGAGGAGGATTGCCTCACTATTCAGGTATCTACTGATGGTACACAAGCTCAAGGATAGCAGATTCAATTCAGAGAACAAAAGTGTGAGAAAGGCTAAAAACCCACATGCAAGACATTTGCACGGGAAGTTAGGCTTTTAAGATGGAAAGAAATATCATTTATTTATAAACATGGTATGAACTTAAATTGAATACCATGCTATAGGTATGAGTCTTTATTTTAGAGAAAGGTGCAAAAATTCTTAATAATTTACAACCCGAATGTCATGGTAAATGTTAAAGCTACAACAGGACAAACAGACAATATAAATTTTGCATTCTCTTATTGCATTCTCATATTTTCTTTCCCTGTCTCCCTCTGCAGAGTTTTTCTCACCAACATCTTGAAAGGCTGAGAGACCATGAGCGATGCTGAGAAACTTCAGACTGTGAATGCATACACAGCTCAAAACACCTGCCCGAAAAGGTTCGACAGCAGTGAATCAGCCAAGTTTTTTTTAATTTTTTTTTTCCTTTTCCTACTCCTCTGGCCATTTTATACCAAATGGTGCAATGCAGAATGTCTGATGCCACGTTGTACAACAAAGCCAAAAGCTCCCTAAATGACAGGCTAATTTCTGTCACAATACAGATGAACGCCAGGCAAATAGCATGGATGGACATATTAGCACAGCTTTGCTGCGACAGGGTCACTGCTCCTAAGCTCACAGCCTTGTCTGGCACATCCACCTTGTTTTCACCATGCTTGATAATTTGTCACTGATTGTTTCTCCGTATGGCCTCTCTGCAGTGTCTCTGACCTGTCAATAATGAGGAATAGAGCGATCATTACATATTTATCTTACATCAGGCTGAATGATGCACATCAAACATGCTACAGCTCACTCAGCTCACCATCAGCTGATCCAAACTGGCAACAGTCATGTTTGGCACTTTAAAAGCAGTGGTCCACCCTTACTCATCATTACAGTTCCAGCTATCCACTGTTTAGATTTAAACTCTGACAGCTACTGTGGAAACTGGCTAATTTTCTTGTGTTCTCCCGTCTGTGGAACACAAATTTGTGTTAAGTCTCGGCAGAAAACAGCTAGCCAGGACTAGCTAGTTTCTTTTCCCTTGTCTAGTTTATCATGGATCACACAACAGCTGCTGTATGGCATTTGCAGTTTCGCAGATTCCAACCGAACCCTGCTTCAAAACCAGGGCAGTGTGAAATGTAAGTGTAAAATATTTATAAATATATACACTTGAAGACAACAAAAGGAATTTTAGACCAGACACTTTAGGGGTCCGCTGTCAGTGCAGCTCACTGTGCTTCTGGCTTGGGATGGGGCTGTGCATGTGTAAGTGTGTGCGTGCGTGTGTGTGTTTGTGGGGGAGGAGAATAAATAGACCAACCGACACTTGGTGTAGGTGCTCAGGAGCCTCTTTCTGAGAACCAGGCGTTTCATTGATCCATTGATGGCTGGGTCAATCAGTCCCCAGCTGATATTTTCCCCGATAGAAGTAAACTTCTTTAAAGGGAAATTTTATTCATGAAAGTCCATTTGCACTTCATGGGGAATAGGCTACTACTCAGCCCGTGAAAACAGTTGTATAATGTTGTCTGTGGCTCTGGAGGCATTTTCTAAAGTCTGAGAAAATAACCCTGGTGATGTCATCCAGGTTATCTCAACTTAGATTTATGCCACTTTCACACCATATAGGAGTTGCTGTAATTACTTGTTTTTTCTAACATAAGTGATTAAATCGACACATTCACTGAATGTTTTGGTGATCAGTTCTTATAGCTTCAAAAAGAAGTCTGCCAACACACTTTTTAATCCACACATAGTGGACAAAGCATGCTTACTTTCTCCCTCAGCAACATACAACTGCATTTGTTGTCTGTGTTGAAATCAAAACCCAAACAGAAAAAAAGAAAGTTTGGCACCGAAAAAACTCTCACTCTAAAAAATCAAAACAAACTTTAAAATAATGAAAATCATAAGAAAAGCTGATGCCAATTTTTCTTCTTTCATTTTAAGTTTTGATTTCAATGCCAGTGTCCTTGTTTAATGCCAAATTGTATTTTAAATGCCAACAGCATTCATACAATCCCAGGAGCTGCACTGGCAAATTAATCATTAGGTGACACTATGAGGAGTACAGACATCTAGTCAGAGACTTGCTTTAAAGTCTAAAGGCTTTTTCGTGGCATCTGGAAGCCTTTATATTTTGTGGCACACAGGGCTGAGGTGTAGGTACATGTTGTGTTTCTTCCCCACTGTGGGTTCATGTACAGCTCATAATGTTTATTTATTGTCTAACCCTCCTTTCCCACACATCACTTCCTCTTCATCATGTACAGTCTATAAATACTCTTTCAAAAGATCCGTACTTCATCAGTAGTCTTCAGCTGACCAGTAACCATTTCGGCAGATTGCATCTTATATTTGCTTCTGTGTTATAAATAAAAGTAAATCTCTCATGTAATGATTGCTCACAGAAAAAAAAATCCGTTTGGCTTTGTGTTCAGCCTTTAGCTGGAAACATCACCTCACTTTCAAGCCCTGAACCCCCAACTGAACACAATCACCGCTTGTCATTATTACCGCCACCTTTTCGGTACCTGAGGGTAAGGGATAAAAAAATCATCTTTTTTTAGATCCATAAATTATTCATAGGGAGTATTACAAATTCTAGATACACAGATTAGGCAGAAGCATGTGGTTTTCACTCTAGTTGAGCTGACATAATTCAGACCTCTAACAGTATGTGTTTTTCCTCTCTTCCACCTGGCAGAAAACAAGAGCCATGCTCCCTCAGTCCTGTGTCATTGCACTCTGCAGCTTTTTTTCTTCAGTGGCTTTGATGATCCACTTTCATGAAGAACTCCTGTGCTTCACCTTGCTGTAGTTATCTCCTTTTTTTTATTTTTTATTTTTTAACAGAATACCAGATAAAACAGTTCAGAACAAAGGTTAAGGTAATTTTTTTTAAGTGGAACCGAATTGTTTGTTCATCTGCAGCAAGCAATTTCTTCTTAGTGTTTATTCAGGATGCGGTTAGAAAAAACAAGTCTTGGGAGACATTTCATTTGTCAACACATTTTAGAGACCAGTATGTGCAATAAACAATTTTTTTTTTTTACAAAAACACTCTTTACAGTGCAGCCCAGAGCACAGTTCAATCATGAAAGGAAAGAAATCCAGCCATAACAAAAATCAAGTACATTGGAACCAAATTCATTGCCCCTAGTAGAGAGATTGTAGGTCAACATAAACCATTTCTTTGGTTAAACCATCTGAAAGTTAAAAAAAAAAAAAAAAAAATCAGTGCATACATTCTGAAATGCCTTGGGTTGTCTAATTTGCTGTGGGGATCATTTTAATCACATGCAAGAAACAAAGAAAGCCCCCAAAATGTGCTTTGTGTTGTGCTGTGCTGATTGGGTTGAAAGACTGAATTTGTCACATTTTCTCATCAGATAAATTGAGTTGTGTTGTTTGCGTAACACCTTTGCGTTGAGCTATCTGCTGTATCGCAGAGCATCACTGCAGCAGTAACTCAAGTATGCTTTATAGGGAGGCATTGGTTGCCCTCTAGTGACAGGTACAGTTGCACAGAAAGCTGACAGTATAATTCAGTAGGTGCAGAGTATCAAAGGAGGTGCATCCAACATGATTTCACATGCACACGTCGCCTTATATTAAGTTTACCCTCTAAAGCCTATATGAAGGGATATAATTCATATTATATCCCCATACAGTGAGAAAAATGTGAGAGAAAACACTAAAAAAATTGACCCCTGAGAACAAGTCAGCATTCATAGACCCCATGTCTATCAGTCTAATATATTGACTTAGAGGCATATTAAAAAATATCCTCATGTACGCTGACATCCTTTTCCTCTCCAAGAACAAAAGCACGTGTTACATTCACAGGGTGATTTTGTCTCAGCTCCAGTAAGAGTTTGTAGTACCTACAATGTCTTAAATCAGTAGCCAAACCTTCCATATGCTCTGGTTTGTGGAAATAATCAACAAACTATGTGACGAGGCAAGCTGTCCCTCATCCTCTATGCTCCAGATCCTAGTCCTGTCAGAGAGTCTTAGATGCTGTGAGACACTCAGCTGGCAGCATCACTATCTGCATCCAAGTCTGAGGCTTCAGCCTCATCTGCAGACCCACTGAGGGAGGGGTAAGGCCTTGGCTGGTCTAAGTTGACGTAGGTAACCTTCAGACTGATGTAGTGCTCTCCTTCCAGACAGGATAGGATGTGCTGTACTTCTGTAACCAGGCTGTGGAAGCTTGGTCTGCACTCAGGCTCTGGGTCCCAGCACGTCAACATGATTGAATACCTGTGGAATGAATAAATGTGTAAATGGGAGAATGAGTAAGTGCTTGAGAAGCAGGCGGGTAAACTACTGAATGATGGCTATTATAAGCTTAGGAATAATATACTACACCTGAGATAAAACTGACTTATAGTAACTGAAGAACTGAGTCCCCTGAAGAAATTCAAATTACAAGCTGCTGAAGCAATTGTGTTCTATCATTATGTCGTGTGATATTCAGAGGGTGCTGCTATTATTCTTACAGAGTATCAGGGCAAAATTGTGGCTGTGGAAGGCGACGTCCCTTCAACAAGTAGTGTGTGATGTCATATGGGTCCACTTCTGGATATGGGCTAGCACCTCTGGTCAGCAGCTCCCACATTAAGATGCCATATGACCACTGGGAAACAGAGAAGCAATGTATTTTAGATACAATTATAATAGATACAAACATATTTCTGTGGCCTGGATGAAGTACACTCACCACATCAGACTTAATGGTGAACTTCTGTGTTTGCAGGCTTTCAATGGCCATCCACTTCACTGGCAGCTTTGCCCGTTTGTGATCTTGAATGCTGTAGTATTCCTTGTCATAGATGTCCCTCGCCATGCCAAAATCAGCCACCTTAACAGTGAAGGTTTCATCCAGCCTGAAAAGAGGAGACATCTTAAGAAAGGTTGATCTCCCAAATCAAATGACATATCTCTAAACTCAAGGTTTGCTCAAAAGGAGCCAGGTACAACTTAATTTACACCAATTTAAAGAATCTGTTTTGATGATCTGTGATGTTCCCATTAGATATTTGCCATGCACATGTAGTGAGAAAAGTCAGATAATGAGAATGGTATAATTGTTTTATCTAATTCTCTCCAAAAAAGGAAAAAGGTGTATCTCCCAAAATATCAAACACCAGTGTCACAATTATTTATCCTCAATTATTTATCTCCCTTCTTTTTTGCTTTACTACACCTTTACAGTACAGCATGGAGATGACACGTCACCTTGCCAACGGACAGTGAAATGGCCTCCTTTAGGCAAGACAAAGCTTTTCCACTGACATCTCAAAGGCGAGTAATCAGTGTATGATTCACACTTACATGCAGTTACGTGCAGCCAGGTCTCTGTGGACAAATTTTTTCTGGGCTAAATACTCCATCCCCTTGGCAACCTGAAGTCCAAACCCGATCAGGTCTTTCACTGTTGGGTTCTGTGGATGACAAAGAAATAGTAACCAGAGCTGACTAAACCAGAGCTCATAGTCTAGAGCAGTAAAAACTCCAGGCCAGGTTGAGAGAGCAAATACTCACAGTCATGACCCAGAAAGTTTCATTGCGTAACCTCACCCTTTTCTCAGAGCGGATGAAATGACGCACATCCCCATGCTTCATATATGGTAGCACCACCAGAGGGAGCCCTTCTTTGGGGAGCATAATGCCCAGCAGAGACAGTATGTTAGGGTGGTGGAAACCTTTCATGATGATGCCTTCTCTGAGGAATTGGTCCACCTCCCTCAAATCTGTGATCCCTGTTTGTAAAACACACACTGTTATACAGACAAGTCTACCAGCCAAGTGCTCATGTAATGATGATTTCATTTGTAAAATAGGCGTTCACATACTGTTCAGTGATTTAACAGCGCAGTGGGTCTCTTGCTTATTGCTGTCTATCAAGTAACCATGATAAACTGTTCCAAAGTGTCCTGCATATGAAGAAAAAGTGGTTGTTAGGGAATTCATGTGCTAAACTGTAAAGAAAGAAAGAAATAAACAAAGAAACGAAAAAAAAAAAACATGAAACACAAGACTTACCTTTGCCAATTATCTGGTTATCCTCAATTCTGAGCATGTCAGCAGGGATCAGAACATCTTTGACCTCTTCAAGGAGATCAGAACTCAGGCTGACCATGGAGATACTGTCCCGTGGCACTAAAGGGATGGACAGATGATCGTAGCTGGCAGAATATAATAAACCTTGGAAGGCCATTGCTCCTGATCCTGATGTTTGACTGGACAGATCTACTGTAATACACAAGCAGAAACACACAAACTGAGATGGTGTTAAGTTGTAAAAGGCAGTTGAATCTTCTGGTCTCTGTCAGCTTAAGTTGGTTGCTGAATTGATGCATTCTTCACCAAAGGAAACATGAAGAACATTTGTTTTTAAGAACGCAAGAAAGCATTTTATCTATGAATGTTTTACCCTTTATTCATGAGGTTGTTCTTTATCCCATTGCCCTCAACTTTGGTGACAGACTTTCACCATAAGGATACAGAGAAATTAAACCAGTTTATGCCCTGATGTTTTACATTTATCTCTTTATTTACCAGTCTTTGTACAATATTACAATGATTTGTTCTACACATATGTATTTGAATGCTTGTACTTCATGGGGTTGCTGCAGGGTTAGATGTACTGGATGCAGAAAAAGGAAGAGAATGAACAGATAGAAGGCCTAATTTACACTTAATATGGGGTTCTGAATGAATGAATGAGAAAATGAATTAATTTCAATGCCACACCTCGTCTGTAGTCCCCTGTTGGCGAGAAATTAGAGTTGCTGTCCATGCGGTTCCGTGAAAGCATTGTTGATAAACGGTTCTCTATGTTGGCTGAAAGGACACATTCGATAAATGTAAATCATTGAACAATAAACCATGAAAATATACAGTAAAGCCAGTGGCAAAAGTCACAGTTTGTCAGGTTAATTATTAACAGACCATTGTACAGAATGAGCAGACATTAGAAACTCCTGTTTACAAATCATAATCACAATTGCAAGTGTTACAGTTTAGTAGAATGTACCATTTTTCTCACCTCTCTTTTTCTTCCTTATGTGGATCATCACCAATAATGCCAGGCCAGCACCTACTACAAGTGCAGCAAGGATGCCCAGCACAATGCCCGCAATCACAGTGTTGTTGTTGCCATAGACCACTGTACCCACATCAGATACTTCCCCGTTCACAAAAACCTACAGCAGTGAAACAGATGATTTCTTTTGTGGAATATGTCTGATATATTGCCAGCTGATTTAGATAAAGGCTGGTGATTCTCTTACCTTGACAGGCAATCCCTCACTGGGAATGACCAGGTCTTTCGGAATCCTGCACGTCAACTCATTTAGCAGAACTTGAACGTTGCAGTCCACACCACCAATGGTCATTGTGATCTTCATACATGTGGTCACTGTATTCAGTTTGCTATGCTGTCACATACGTGAAAAAAAAATACAATAAAATGTTAAAAGACAAGTTTTAATTGATGTTCTCTCTTCAACACATATTATTCATTTTGCTGTGCATGTACTGCAATTATTGAGATTTTCATACAAGTACATGTAGTAAAAAAAAAAAAACTGTGTATGAGTGTGCTAACATACATGCAGTGAAACTTCTGTCTCTCCTGGTTTTAGAAGTAATTCTTTGTCATCATTTTCGAAGGGAATGACTTTGGCGTCAGGGTGGTAGTCAAAACGTCTCTTCCAGAGGTCACGTCTTCCATCCATGTGAATAAAAATCTCCCCTGTGTCAGACTTTTCTTCTGGCATTTCCTCTTGAAAGGCAGGGGCCCAGCACTCCATATGCGTGGCATTTGCTGTGCCGTTGCAGACCTCAAGTGAAGTCAGCATATTAAATTTCATTTTAAGTAACAACTACTGTAAAGGTTTGCCATAATAAAGCAATATTGAGAAAGAATGAGTATGGTTGGCTATCCATTGTTGAAAATTCACAAACAGGTTCACAAACTGCAGCTCAGTTTATATGTTAATGTAAAAGCACCCCATTTCACTCTATTTCTCTGCACACAGCATGCAGTTTAATGACCTGCTTCAAACCGAATAATGCGCTGCGTCTAAAATGTTTTACACAAGGACAAAATAAAAGTGTGAACTTACTTGTTGGAGAGGTAGCATGTGGGAATTTTTGGAAGCGTACTGAACCATAGTTCTGTGGGCAGAGTCAAGATTCTGACCCGTTATCACCAGCTTGGAGCCTCTGTATGACAGTGAAAATGAGGGTGTTAATAAATAACACTCATTTCCTTCACGAACAAACATGGCTTGTTTTGTTACGAACATTTGAAACATGAGTCTCTTAATAATCAATGACCAGAGCAGACTGGGGTCAGTGTCCTACCTTCTGAAACTGCAATGAGGCTGTACAGAGGTAACAACAGGGTTTTTCTTGTAGGTGAACATCTTAGTGGCCGTCATTTCAGAGCTGTCAATGACGACTTTCACAGGTACCTTCCCAACACTTGCTGCAGCTGTTGTGTTGCAGACGATTGAAGATAAAGCCTCACTTCCTTCATGAGCACTGAAATCAACACAGATCACAGTAACCAAACGTGTACAATACTAAAAGCCTTGAATTAAAATGGATATCTGAACACTAGGGATATCTGTAGCCATCTACATTGCTTACCTGTGAATGTTACACTTGTTGTTTCCAAAGAAGACATCTCTCTTCATCCCAGAAAGAAGAAATCTGCCTGTCAGTGTAACCTCTGTTCCCCCAAACATGGGCCCATAGTCAGGTCTGATTTCTGTTATATCAGGCTCCTGATTAGACAGAGGTGAAATGTTATCATGTTATAACCCAACATCGGATTATACACTTTATTACCATTAATAAATATCATATAGAGAATGTATTGGTAAATAATTGCATTAAAAAATAAAAGATTTCATTCTCACCACAAAAGAGAAGCCAGACTTCTGAGCTACGCCTTCGATTGAGTAGCGGCCCTCCACTTCTCCCTCGTGGACTTCCAGAGTGATGTTAAGGTTCTGGTTTGGTATTGTGTCGCGAATCTTGCATACTAGCCTGTATTAAGGACACAAGAAATGATCTGTATATGAATTCTGGAGATGGAGATATTCTAGTGAGGCAGGAGTCCAGTTAAATAAAAATCCTATTAAACCATCTAGTAAGCATCGTCCCCAGAGACATAGTCTTCACAATAATATAGTCTTCTTCAAATGCGTCTGTAAGCCACAATGAAGTCTTGTGGCTTGTGCATCTATTGTGCGTGTGAAAATGAAGAGTGTGTGGCATTGACATTATTTTGCATCTGTGCTACTCACACATCATTATTGCTCTTTTCAGGCAGGATAGTGCATAAGGTCCCAGAGCCCACTGTGATGGTGTGGGTTGTGCCGCTGATGATGGCGGGTCGCAGAGGGGACTGAAAGTCCCAACCGCACAATGTCACCTCTGTCTCTCCACCAACAGGTACCACTTTAGGGAAAAACTGCAGACAGACCATTCAGAATATCAATCAGTATCTCAGTCCAGTCAGTGTGATCAGCGTAACTTCGTGACTCATGGTGTTTAAGCTTCATACACTGGCTAATCAGTTACAGCTAGCAGCAGATCTACCTCTGTTATGACAGGTGCACAAGAGTCTTTGTTCCACTGCGAGGTACACTCATGCTGCCTCGAGCAGATTCCTGAGCACCAGCCACAGTTCATGAAGCGTGGAGCCGTCAAACACATGGAGCATGTCATAAAATGAGCACACCCTGGTCCTGCGGAGGGCACCCTGAACATCTTGTTGAGGGAGAGAGGCAGATGAGGGTGGGGTAAGCGAGGCATAGAAAAGAGTCAAAAGATAAGCACTCGTTACGAAAATGTACCTTATTTCCTGCGACAAAGAGAAGTGAATCCTCTGAGTGCACAGCTGCTGTCCTGGATATTGCAGCCTCTCCCAGAGAATAGTTGGCAAAAACAACAGTCCTGTATGTGGTAAGAATCACCTAAATCAGCAAGACAGAGAGGTGATGTCACAAAGATTTTTGGAAGTTGCAATATGCACCTGCATGCACAGACAGTAAAAATGTATACGTTTTATTTAGCCAAATGATTGCAAAATGTTTATTATTAGCAAGAGTCATAAAAGCAGAGAAAGTTCAAACACAGAAACACCAGGTATCTTGTTACCTGCAGTATCCTGCCATCTGAGGTACCAAAATGGCCCAGTGTGGAATTCCCGAGAGTGGTGACCAGGACAGCAGTGAACAGGACATCTCTCATCTGCCTGTTGAAGAGGTCTACTCTGTAGTAAGGCTTTGACACCAGAGTGGGCATGGCACTGCATGCGTCATTACCCTCAGAGTTCTGTGCAAGTGGGTGAAACACACAGAGTAAAGATGTTAGCACACAGCCAGCAACAGAAACTCAAATACTTTGTATACTTCCAGTATAGCATCCATCAGCACTGGGCTCCTTCAAAAACAGTATATTTACATGCACACCCTTGTGTGTGACGGGAGGAGGGGTAGAAAGAGTAAGCAGAGGGAATCTTCATTCATCCATTAAGAGAGGAAGCGCTCTAGCCTCCAGCCACAGTAAAAAAAAAAGAAGCTGTGAGAGGTACAAGGTCATAAAACAGAAGTGACTCCAGCTCCATAAGTTGATTTGGTGAGTGTTTCTCACTACAGATTGTCAGCAATTGAAACTGGACTTTCCATACTTTCATGCATAAAACAGCAGGTGTCAGGTGTGTGTGGCTGGCAGTGCATTGAGTCACAATGGTTAAAAAATGATAATTATTTAAAAGAATGAGGATATGTTAAAGTAATGGTAAACATTCCACTCTAGAGCAATGTGGCTGACCTGTCCCAGCATGCCTCTGTTCGCATGAAAGTCTCAATGCCCTATGTACATGTCATTTGAACTTTTCAGTCACTTTGTGCCTCAGGATTTTAATGCTTGAATACATGTGGTGTCCAAGTTATTGTATCACACTCATCCAATTCGAGAAAAACTTGAACTCTGGGCGTTCAACAGTTTTAAGACAGATTTATGAAGGTTTCAATTTGCTGCTCAGATAAAATGTGTAAAGCCAGGCACAGTATAACACTGTCCCTCCCCTTTAAATTCCACCTTTTTATCAGTAGGATTTATAACTTGTGTTTGTTGGCACACATTCCTGTAGGTGTACACATGGCTGTAAGAGCTCAAAGGACACAGTCTGAACTCCATACAAGGAAAAGACCACACCTGTATTATTTTGTAAAGAACCACAGACAAATGTTGTGTTCAGTGAAGATGTTTTGAGAATGAACTCTGCATGTTATTTTAGGATTTCACCTTTTGAGTTTCCAGTTACCATTTTTGCCCCTGTAACATATCAGCTTAGGAAACTGACCAGGATCAAATTGTAAAAACAAACAAATGATAAACCCAGCAAATGGACTTAGTCACTTATCTTGAAATCCATATCTGATGGAACAATTTTCATATCACCACTCTGCACTGTGAGCAGTTTCAACCATCCCACTGAAAAACACTGAAACTTAACAGAGCAGAGAAATGGTGTGGCAATGTGTGGGTCACACATCTGACTCATCCACCTCTCCCAGTTTTCTCATCTGTCCATGCTCTCTCTCTCTCTCTCTCTCTCTCACACACACACACCTTCAGCCAGCAGTCAAGATTTACATTATGTACTAACTGTAGTGTCACTACATACTATACTATCCCTTATTGCTCAAGACAATATAAAACTGTAAGCTTAATAATAAACTATTTGTTCCGATCACAGGTGACTAAATTACACAGTGTTTGTTTGGATATGTCACTTCCTGTCTGGGCACGGGGGACCTTTGTACTATGCCTGTGTTGTGACGACAGCCAGACTTATGAAAAAAAAAAAAAAAGCGTTACTCACTTCATGTGGGCAACTCTCGCATGGCTGGAAGTGGCAGAGACCTCTGGACAGCTGTTCTGAACCTGACTTGCAGCACGCCTCCACACCCAGGTCAATCGCATGGTTTACTTTGGTCAAAGGGAATGCACACAGGGCTGAGTTTTTCTCAGGTTCTCCATGCTCATTCACCTCTGCAAACACCCCATACAGAATATCTTCTTTTTCATCCACCCCCAGCTCTTCAGCCAAGTCCTTCCCTGCTCGCCCAAAGTGAGCTGCCTGTAGCCCATTATACACAATGTCCCTGTAACCCTCTCTCCGTCTCCTCCTGCGTTTTGGTTCATACCGGCACTCCAGAACCACCTCTCTGTACATCCACACCTCAGGAATTAATATGGGTTGTCGTCCCAGACGAGTCTGAAGAGCTGAATTGTTCTTTAAGGGATTTTCTCTCTGCAGGGACAGAAAGTAGACATACTCCTTGTCCGAGAAGCTGTAGATGTAATTAATCCTGTAAGAGTTCCGCAGACTGGGGAGCACTGTCAGGCCATTCATGACCATATGAAAGCCATCTTCAGTTGAGAGTGGCCTCATCACTGATATGGACCTCCTGGGATACCTCTGTGTCACTTTTTCATTGACAGAGGCCGCCACAAAGAAGAACGACGTGGCTGCCTCTTCAACAATGGTGACTTTGGTGCCAAGTGGGCTGGCCAGACAGTCAGGACAATTGGATGGAGAGTTTTGCCCTTTTTTGTATAGACACCGAGGCTCAGGCTGTGGAGCGGTAACATCAACGAAGTAACAGATCCCATTCTGAGTACTCCCACAAATGTACAAGTATGGCAAGAGAAATCCAGCAGGATCCAAAAGCAGAACTTCATTGTCTGTATCCACTGGATCCCCAGGATCTGTTTCTATGTCACACACCTGACAGGTTTTACATTCTGGGCTGCCAACAGGTCCAGTTCTCACCTCCCATATTTTTTCCATAGAATAGTTGACGGCCTCTATTACATTCTGACAGCCAACATAATACTCTGGCTGCGACGAATCCCTCTGCACCGCTATGTTCTGTATGGGTTTGTCTGACTGGAAGTGGGGGAGGGAGTATTTTACAGTGAAATCCACCAGCGGTGGAGGAGCAGAAGGACATGTGTGCTGTCCTGAGGCAATTCGTGTCTGTATCCATATGCATACTGTCAGCAAGGCGGCCCAAGTGACCATCTCCACGTCACAGTCCACTGGGATTGATTGCTACCTATAAGATACCCTCCTCAGGAAGAACATTCTGGAGGACGAGCAGGAGCTCTGCGAGGGAAGACAAGACAAGGAATGTTGAGATTTCACAGACAGAGCAGTAACACTTAATTCTCACATTCAGTAGAGTTTCACTGCTTTTGAAGTGGGCGTGGGGGATCGTGTAAACATTCTAGCTTGTTTAAAATGAGAAATACAGCAGAGGAACTGAGGAAAGAGGAAAAGGTATCAGCTGCTGTTTTCTCACTGAAAACCCCGTGATTGAATAGTTGCTGCTTTTTTTAAGCATCTACAGTTTAAGACAAATGACACTTATATGACATAGCTGTGAAACTATAAAGCTAGTGGAAAAATAAGTCAAGATAAACTCTACTGTGGGCAAGATATGGCATGCTGCAACTTGTGGAGCAACTATGGAAACGTTCAGAACCCTAGAGCCATATACAGAATTTAAAAAAAAAAATTTTAAGTAAGCCTAATATTGTCGAAACCTAAAAGTATACCTAAATGAATGGCTACTCATATGCAAATAGTTATGCTTTATTCTTAATTTTAATACACCACTAAGCATTGGATAACTTTTTTCAAACAGTTTCTAAACAGAGAATAGCATGCAGTCTACACTGCTCTCTAAAGCGATAATATTATGTTCAGATGACTATAATTCATATCATCTATACTGAAAATAATTGTTAAAATGTGATCTCATGTTCAGGAAAGCCAAACTAAGCCGATGAGTTTGTGAATCGTAACCAAAGTGTGTTGAGTCATTCATTAACGTGGACCAATAGCTGCTCCAGACATCCTATTTCCCTGAAGGAATAAAAAAGAAGTCAATCTTACCGCGCTTTGAAAAGCTGATGGGGAGTCTCTGAAATTCACCCAACGATCCCAAAATGGGAATTCTTGACAAACTAACCTGCGTTCGTGAAGCTCCACTCACTGACCTGCAGCGCACTCACCTGACAGCGCCACTGGCACAGAGTTATACAGACACTGAACTATTCATTGAGTCAAGTCATTGACAACCTCTAAGTCTGCGGATGAAAAACAGGACGTTGGACTCACCTTCAAAATAAAGGCACGCCAGCACAAAGCCTTCGGGGCCTGATATGAAATCTATCAGCTCTTCTTTTTGTGTCTGATGCTCTCAGCAAAACTCACCGCGTTCACATTACAGCAGAACATGAACTAGTCCAAACAGGATGAAACAGAGTTTGTCTATTTCAAATAATAGACAGAAGAAAATAATTTACATTCAAGAGGTTTATAAATTATATGTCCAGTACTGGGCAAAAGTTTCAGGGACAAAAAAGCAAAGAGAGGACGCTTTCAAAAATAATGCCAGGAATAGGTGTCTCAGTTACATCTGTCCCTTTGTTTAATCCCAGACTGACTCCGTGATGTTGCTGTCATGTTGCAGAATGAATTTGAGATGACCAGATGCCTCTGATGGTATTGTGTGATGGATAAGAATCTAACCATACAAAGTGCTTTACAGAACTTCTTACAGTATTATAGCCCATATTACATTATAGTCCCACACGATTTCATTATTGTGCAAACGTATATGTGCTGAAGTAAGAAAATTGCAAACCTATATAATAATTACTTACACTAAAACAAATTTATACAATTAAACATAGATGTTACAAGAAGACTACAAAGAGTTCACAAAAAGACATCTAAGTTCAATTTCTTGAAATATTAAACTTTATTTAAACGTCCTTGAATTTCAGTAGAACTGTGAGATTTATTGTTGCTTGTTAATTCAAATTGTCCCCAGTATTCTGTCATTGTGTAGCCTGATGTGTATAAATATTGATTGTTTTTTTTCTTTCTTTCTTTCTTTTTTAATGTCTCTTTTGGTTTGTTTAACTGCTGTTGTTTTTTTAAAAAATAATTTTTGCAACACCAATTGTAACGCCACTTTACACATTCACCTGCTTGTATTAAACGCTGCAGTATTCTGTGGAGTTATAGATTTTACATTTATTTTGAAAGTGGAGGACCAGCTATGCTGTCGTGATTCTGACTCACTTGATTGATATTCCCCCAAGTGGGCGCAGCCCTGTAAAGCCGCGCCCGCAACACGGAAGTATTAAATAGTTGCGAAATCCGACCGTCTCAAAAATATCCTCATCGTTTCCCTCCCAGGAGTCAAATCAAATCACCATCTGCAGCCCCTTTCCACGCAGGCACCATTGTGTCAAAGTTAGCGGAAAAACTCTCTCACCTTTTGAAAATACTCTGCTCTATCTCCGCCTGTAGGATTTTTGCCAATAATGCATTGCTTTAGGATGAGGAATGAAGTTACTCCTCAAATATAGACAGCTCCGTCCAGGAAGCTATGAGAGGAATGTCATCGCTCTCCAGACAGACCACCTCTTTTGTGACCTTGGAAATGAATTGCCTAACAATAGTAGTAGTAAAGAAAATACTAAAAACACGACTGCCGTAAAGGAAGCGTTAACTAAGTTGACCCTGCTGGATACTGGCAACTGAACCCTATTGTATTATTATAATTCTATTATGAGGCTATTAATCATCATACAGTATCTCCATAGAAATGTTATCCCTGACAAAATGAAGCATATATTATAGATCCAAAAGTTAAACATCTACCACTGAATCCAAAGTTCAGTAATCACAGACTGTTTGAAAAAATCTGCATTACAGTATTCCTCCAAAGGAAAATGCACGATAGAGTGTCACTCTCTGTCCCACACTCACTGCTCCAAACCTCAAACCACATGGATCGAGAGTCATTAATCCTAATGTTACAGAGAAAAGTTTGACAAGTACTGCAGCAAAAAGTCGCATGGCACTGAGAAAGTTGTTTTGATTGGAGCTTAACAAGGACTTGTTGGACTGAAGCTGTTGGTCGACGAGACTAAACAAACAAACAGTGTGTTAAGGACATCACATCCAGTCCTCGAGTTTCTGTCCGTCCCTGTGCAACTCAGTGACTCATAAGAGAGGAGCAAACATACATGCAGGACACTGGGCCATGCAACTTAGTCCATACATGGGATATTTTGTGTTGCTATTAACAGGAGAATCTCCAGAGATGTAGTTATGTCTGAGATCAAATTCCCAGAGGTTTTAAAATAAACTGCCATAAAATTGTTATTTTTTCCAACCCGAGTTTTGTGAGTGGAAAAACTTAAAACAAGTAAAAATTAGGCTCTGTTTGTTCAAATACTATTGCTTTTTATATGCTTTCTTATTCCATTTAATATAAAGAATCCTAAATACTTAATGAAACCATTTTGATCATAATCACGGTAAAACAAATGATCATATTTACAGTTTTCATATAGATCAATTTCTAGTCAAGTTTCATGGTTAAGGATGTGTTTGAAGTTCAACACTGTCTGTACTGAATATTTATGTGTATAAAAACATATATGAAAATATATAAAATATAGTGGTTTTATTTACACATTTACACACCTTTTAAAGACAGGGAGAAACAGCGAGATTCATTTCATATTGAGTGGTACTTTTACTTTATACTGTGTTCAGCTTGCCCTGCTGTCATATCAGGAATTCATTTTGTAGAACATTTAAGCATGAATACACCTGTATTTTGTGCTAGAAGATGACGAACAAGATGTCCGATCAGAATCAATCAATCACTCAAAGAAGACAGAGACAGAAAGAAGAAAGAGATAGACAAGCAACTGTTGGAAAATCACAACAGTGACAGCAAGATAACAACATACAATTACACAAAATTCTCTATTTTCTATGATGTAGCCTATTGCAGTAATTTTCACCACCACATGGACATTGACACTGATTTCAGGTTTGTTTTTAGCCCCTGAATTAATCTGTTCCTCATTCACACACCACAATGAGCTTAGTGGCTTGTCATCTTAATGACTCTGCTTCACACATAATGATGAATCATGGCCAGTCACTCCTAAGCGTGCTTTCTTCTAAATGGGGTTTTCTTTTGACTCTTCACCAGACCGAGATTGTTGAAATTAATGACAAACACATTAAGCAATATAAGGGCGTATCTTTGTTATTGTCTCCATGGAAATGTTAAAGATCCCCTCCAGACACGTTTTATGACATATATAAATCCAAGTGTTGGGGAGTAGTGAACTACATGTAATTAAACTATTAGTCTCACTATTTTGCAATAGGTCGCCTGCAATTCAGCTACATTCATATGCGTATAGTTATTCACAGTAATTAAATTAATCTTTTTGCCATTTTGTGTAGGTAGTTACTGAAACTACAAACTGTTTGGGGCCATTTTTCTTTGATTTTACCTTTAGCTCTCTACTGTAACTGAACCTCCTTTGACCAGCCCTGCCCCCTCTTTCCCTCATCCTGACTACTGTGAAGATATACCCAGGCAATGCATTTGTCAGGCAGGTCCGCACCACACACTTGACCTTTGTGTAGAGCGTGTACAAAAACAAAAGGCAGGCGCTGCTCAGTGGTCTCACAGCTACAACATCATCATGGATAAACCTCCTGGATCTCAGCCTGAGGAAGAATCATCGTGGCCAAACTGAAGCAGTTATTGTATACAAAGCCAAAGCTGACATTCTTTTCACTTTCCCATGAATAGGGGTGTTTTAGTTTTTTGGATCATGTTACAACCTGTGAACAAGTAGTACACTTTTTTTTTTTTTTTAAATCTCAATGGAGTGGCATTTTTGCTGGCATGTGACTTTTTTGTTCTACATTTTTCATATATATTCACATGTACATTTCATCTTTTTTTTTTTTTTTTTTACAAAGTATTTTGAACTAATTTTACGTTTACCTTCTACTAGTGTAAAGTAATTTGGTAGCTTGGTATATGTTGTAACTTCCCAACACTGACAAATAATCAGATTTGAATAAATTGTGTCTGGTATGTTTTTTCCACAAAAAGTTAGATGAATGTGAGACAAGCACACATCAGTCTGCGCTGTCAAGTCAAACATCGAGGTGAAATAACGACAAGCAGATTGCATTTTGAGTGGAAGGGGAGTTTAAGTTATTACAGAAGACCAATTCTTCAAAATTTGGGCCGGAACATCAGGTATTAACTGAGACCTGAATAATTTGGACCAAACTTCTACTCTCCAACCCACATTCAGGGGATTATAAACCAGGCTATATTCGATTTTTTTTTTTCATGAGAGCAGTCGTGAAACAGTAAAAAGACCTGCGTCGCCCTCTAGTGTTCAGGCCAGTAAAACTATTTCTTAGCACACTGACAAACCTTGCTAAGGTTCATTAGAAACGAAAGTGAAATGCTTTCATATAAACCAGTCGTCTCAGCACTTCAACCACACCCGACTCGCATTCCGTTCCCGGTTCGTTCAGTTCGGGTTCTCCTGCAAGGTGTCGGTCCAGCTGCGCCCCTCACTTCAAACCGGTCAGTTCATATTGTGACCTGTCAACTGAACTCAACATGTCAGAGCCCGATGCGATCGACGAGGGATTCTACTCCAGGCAGCTGTAAGTATGGCCGGCACATACGGCTGAGGCGTCAGATTAACTGTACAGGTTTGGTATTCACTGTCTTTCACCTGCACAGGTATGTTCTGGGTCGTGAGGCGATGCAGCGGATGGGCGCAGCCAGCGTCCTCATTGCAGGCATGCGTGGTCTTGGAGTAGAAATAGCCAAGAATGTGATCCTGTCCGGAGTCAGGTCTGTCACGGTCCAGGACGAAGGTCACGCACAGTGGACCGACCTGTCCTCCCAGGTACAGACTCTGGGGTGATGATCTTGTCTGTTTAATCGTTGTCAGATTTGGGATGATGTGATGACAATAATAACACATTGTTACATCATTCAAAAATGCATTAATGTTTAACTTTTTAAATCTCACTTCAGCTGCTACATAATTAATAAAATGATTGTCTAAACTGACCATATTGCCCATCATAAAGGTTAATAACTTGATGGGTGTGCATGGAGTTTATGGGCAATTGTAACACGTGTTACTGCAAGGAAGTCAGTTTACTTTCACTATTAAGTACTTTCACTCACAAGAGATTCATTCCTACAGTTTGTAACTTTGAGTTTGATGGTTTATTCTTGGGCTTGGAAACAGCTGACAAGTTTAAACATTTCTGCCATGACTTGACAACTGAGCGAACTCAGTTTCCATTTGAAGTTGTTGTGAGAAACTCAAAAGCTCCATAGCAAGAAAATAGGTCGATCTCGAGTTGAGATTGTCTTGTCTACCCATGATTGCACCTTTTCCACCAGTTCTTCCTGAATGAGTCCCACCTTGGTCAGAACCGAGCCACATGTTCCCTACCACAGCTGTCAGCCTTGAACCCACATGTGCATGTGTCAGCACACACTGGACCCCTGGACAAGCACCTGCTTCTGCAATTTCAGGTGCTTCATTACTTCATCTAATGGTGCATAAAAGGCTTTGTATTGAAAACTTAATCATTTAAGTTTAAAAAAGTTCAGTTAACTATTAATCTACTCCTGCTGCCCGTATGAAACAGAGAACTTTTCACCCTTCAGCAGATGAATTTGAAAACAACCTTCTACTGTCAAACTTTGCATGCTCATCATTCTGCACAGTGAAGCTCAAACATCCAAATAAAGCAACAGCAAAGCAAAATACTTTTCTGAGTGGAGGGATGCTGTCATCTTGCAGGTGGTGGTCCTCACTGACACCTCGCTGGATGATCAGAGGTATTTTGGTGAGCTCTGCCATTCACATGGAATAAGGTTCATTGTGGCAGACACCAGGGGACTCTGTGGGTAAGTGGGAACGACAAACTGTCAGAAATGGGCTGGATGTACTTAAAAATGCGGGGAAGAAAGAAGTGAAAACCTTGTGGTTCATTTGCAGTCAGCTGTTCTGCGACTTTGGGAAGGAGTTTGAGGTCTTGGACCAGAATGGGGAGATGCCTGTATCCACAATGATACAAAGTGTCACTAAGGTAATATCATCCACGTGTTTCATGTAAGTTATTAAGATCCTTTCTAACTCATCCATCCAACCGATATTCACACCTATGGACAATTTAGGTATATTATGTATCTGCATGTCCTTGCACTGCAAAAACAAATCCAAAAATGCACAGGAAGTACATAAAAACTCTACATAGAAGGCCTCTCTGACCTGTCTGATTAAAATTCAAATGATTCCCAATCCCAAGTGTCTGCTACAAGTTTTCGTAAAGGTGTAGGGAATAAGCTTACTTCAATATCACTAGAACATTTCTCCCAGATTTAAAGGTGGTCAACATTGTCTTTATTTTAGGAGAATCCTGGAGTGGTGGTCTGCACAGATGAGCAGAAGCATGGATTTTCAGACGGCATGAAAGTTTCTTTCTCTGAAGTCAAAGGCATGACGGAGCTCAACAGCATCGGCCCTGTGGAGATCACAGTCCGCAGTAAGTGTTACTTTACTTTGATGACTTATTCTGCTCATGGGACTTGCAACACACAGCGTAGCCATGAGCTGCACTTGAACCCTCCACATGGCACTCAATGTTTTCAACCTTTCCTATGACCAGAATTTTTCTTAATCTCATTATCTGTATGTTGTCTCCATCAACAGGCCCTTACTTCTTCAGCATTGGTGACACTTCAGCCTTTTCCAACTATGAGCATGGTGGAGTAGTGACTGAGGTTAAACAGCCCTGCAAGCTAAGTTTTGTAAGTATCGACATTTTGTTTTAACTTTCTCAGTTTCTGCTTTTAAAAAAGTGTAACCACAGGTAAGAAAGTATTTGCAACATAAATTACAGAAACCGCTTAGCGAGGCCCTGGGTGATCACGAACTCCTCCAAATGAATGACTTTGGAAAAAAAGCGCGGCATGAGACCCTGCACTTGGCTTTCCACGCTCTCCATATCTTCATGAAAAAGGAACAGCGACTCCCTCATATTTGGTCTCAGGTCAGTGAAGGTTACAGGATATTACAGCCAATAATTCAATTAATTTTCCAAAAAACATTGTATCATACACTAAAAGCAATAAGTAAAGCCAGTTGGTCAGGCTGTGATGCTGTAGTGTGATAATTGCAGGATTGTTTAAGAGATTGTTTCCTCTCACATCCTGTGTAGCAAGATGCAGATGCCCTGCTTGCCATGGTAAGAGAACTGAATACAGTCGCACAGCTGGAAGAGCTGGATGAAGTTGCCGTGCGAAACCTGTCCTACACAGCCCAGGGTGACTTGGCTCCTATCAATGCTTTCATTGGAGGCCTCGCTGCCCAGGAAGTTATTAAGGTGAGGTCAAAGGTCAATGCTTGTTTCATCCTTTGGTTTTTGAAGAAGCATGTTCATACTACTATTATAACATTGTGTGTAGTAGATATACGTAACTTAGCACTTAGAGCGTGGAGGTGGTGTAAAGCTGATTGTACTTAACTCTGTGCACTCTATCATGTTCCTGCAGGCGTGTAGTGGGAAATTTATGCCCCTTCAGCAGTGGCTATACTTTGATGCTCTGGAGTGCCTCCCTCAAGGGGAGAGTCAACTGGCAGAGAGTTCATTTTCAGCTGTAAGTTAAAAGATTCCTCACTTCATCCTTCACATATATCAAACATGAGCAGTCTGTCAGACTGATATGAACCGGACTCAGGTCTAACCGAACTACTTTTGTTTTCCCTTCTGACAGAAAGGCACGAGGTACGATGGACAGATAGCTGTGTTTGGATCAGAGTTCCAGGAGAAGCTTGAGAGGCAGAAGTATTTCCTGGTGAGGGCAGGTTTAACATTTGTCCAGCAGGGGGCACACTCTGCACTGGAAAGCAGGAGCTCCATCTGTGTTTTCCTTTGATCTTGTCTGGTGTTAATGATGGCACATGCAGGAAACGGCTGTGATTCAGGTGGCATTTCCTGCCAGCTTTGACCTCTTGGTGTGCAGGGGCCGTTCAACAGTGCCTAGCCTTTCTCTGTTTCCTTTAACAATGTTATTTTTACCGTTGTTTACTGGCTGTGTGTGTGTGTGTCTGACAGAAAGGGCGCATGCATTTGTTTTTTTTTTACCACTGTAAAAACGCCACACAAAGTGGATTATGAGGGATGTGCAAGAGTAGATTACTTCTTAGTTGCTACAGTGTGCAAGAGAAATGAGCAATTTCATCACTTTAAATATTTTCAACACTTTGACAAGTGGTGACTTTTGGTGAAATTCACTTGCATTATACCTTTCTTCTGATTCTCCCTCTATCTTGTCTTATTTCAAGGTTGGAGCTGGTGCTATTGGCTGTGAGCTTCTTAAAAACTTTGCCCTCATTGGGCTCGGTGCAGGAAACGAAGGGCACATCACCGTAACAGACATGGACTTCATAGAAAGGTCCAACTTGAACCGCCAGTTCCTGTTCAGGTCTCAGGATATAGGGGTGAGAAAACACACAGCACAGTGTATCACAACCTCCGCCCTGTAGCGAAGCATCTCACATTCTATCATAGCTCACTGGCTCTTGTTTGACCGGGTTAAGTGGAAGCGTCACAGGGCTGTACTACTGGGACAGTCTGAGATAGCTTGTGTCAGACTACACATAGCTGCCATGTTTTCGTCATTTTTGGCTGTTTCTGTTTTGTAGTTGTTTACTTTAGGAGTATATCAGGCAACCGATCTCTCATGTCTAACAATGGCTAAACAACTTACATAACACAGTTTAGTAGAGTTAGTGGGTATGCTGGAGAAACTCTTCAACTGCTCTGAAGTTCTGAAGAGAAATGTGCTGATTCTGCTGTTGCATAAAAGAACAATAGACAGTGTCTTGACAGTACAGTAAATATACTGTATGAATTAATAACGACCAATGATGTCATCATTAGGCATTAGATTCTTCTGAGTTCTTGGAATAGTTTCATTGAAAGATCCAATAACAAATCTGGATATTGACTTTACATAAAATACAAACAAAAAAACATTTTATTCAATTCTCCCTCCATCTACCATTTTCACCATTGTTTATGTCTGATCTTACCTACACTGCTCAGATATATTACCTCCTAGACACACTGCCCATTTGCTCACTTCTCTACAAATAGAAACCTAAATCGGACGTTGCAGCCAAAGCAGTACGAGTGATGAACCCACAGATGAAAATCACCGCCCACCAGAATCGCCTAGACCCCGACAGTGAAGGAGTGTATGGATATGACTTCTTCAAGGGTCTCGATGGAGTGGCTGCAGCCCTTGACAACGTGGAAGCCAGTGAGGACACTTACTCTGTCTTTGTTATATTATTATATTAAGCTCTTGTTACAACAGGGATTATACATTTACCGTGCATATTTGAATACAGATGCTTGTAAAAGTAAATTTTTACATGTTTAACACCTCTTTGTGCTGCCCAGGGGTCTATCTCGATGGATGCTGCGTTCAACACCATAAGCCGATGCTGGAGGGAGGAACTCAAGGAAGCAAAGGTCATACTCTGGTGGTGGTACCTCACCTGACAGAGTCTTATGGACCTGCCAAATCAAGTTCTAATAATGACATCCCGCTCTGCACACTGAAGAACTTCCCTCACCACATCGAGCACACTCTACAGGTAGCCATGCTAGCAGTTCTACGAGGCCGTAATCAGGCTCAGCAGTGCTTTGGGTGAAATGCTCAAGATGGAATCCTAGCTTACTCACAGTGACAATGCTAACATGATGTTTAGAAGGTTAACCATACAATTGTTCATCATTCAAGTTTAGCGTTTCAATATACTATATATATATATATACTATACAATATACTTTACAACATTTGCTGATCAGTATTAAACACCAATGACAGCTGAGGGTGATGGGAATAGCATTAGTTTTGCAGTTATTTGGTCATAAAAGATGATCGCGCTAGATGGAAGTTAAGGGATCTCAGAAGTTACTACAACCGATGCTGAGGGTGGACATGAATGCCTACTCCAGATTTCATGGGAATCCATCCAATAGTTGTAAAGACATTTCACTATAGACTAATGTCAAGCCTGTGGTCAGTGAATTCATCCTGCGGCGCCCATGATTGTTTGTACAAAATATAATAGCAATTGATTTGATAGTTGTGGACATATTTCAGTTGGACATAAGTGGTGCATCAGCTGAATGACAGAACAGTATTGCCATTCATTGAGCCAATCCACACCTCTGACACTGTCTTCAGCAATCAGAAAATATAAATGTATTGCTGGACTGCTATTTTGTGTTATTATGGCATACAGGGTTTTTTTGATTTTTTCTGGTCACTCAGTGTATTTTATACAGCATGGAAAGTCACCATTTTACAGATTATATTATCTATAGGGACATACATTTGAATTTCTTTACACTAACTTGGCATTATAATTCCTTTAGTGGGCCAGAGACCAGTTTGAAGGACTGTTCAAACAAGCACCTGAAAATGTGAATCTCTTTCTGAGGTAAGATGTGATGCCATCCTCACGTGATTTCTCTTTTTCCACAACGAATGTTGCCTCCAACAAATGTGAGAAACTATGTTCACCAATCTCCTGCCAATCTGCTGTCACATAATAACCACTAGTTGCTCATTTTACAATGCTTTTCCGCTCTCTTAAAAAGCATTCCAGCAAACCTACAAAGCTAATGAAGTGGTTCAAGCTCATTATTTTGTTTTATTAACAGGAAAACATGTGGTTGGCTTTTAGCAGTAAACCTCTAGTAAAAGTAACATAAACAGCCTGTCTTGCCCAGGCTGTACTCTGTAATGTATCTTTTACAGCAGCGGCACTATTTTCTCCAAATAATGGATTAAGTCTCCAAACTAATTAGGAGAATCTCTGGTTTAGAAACATCTACTGAATGGAAAAACTGATTAGATTAATGCAGAAAAGTACTATATCATGTCCCAGAGCTTTTTCGGTGACTGTAGTGGTAATATTTATATTTGTTTGAGATGAAAAAGTTGCGTAATTTGTGAATCTCTGAGTTTGTTATTTTATGAAAAACGCTCAGTTTACCATAAAGCATTGACCTAATTATAACATGACAACACACCAGTGACAGATTAGAGCTTCCAGTCCCAAACTGTGTCTGAGCTCTGAGCCTCGGAGCCTTCCTAATCCAGCCATGTTTTGAGATGTCTCTGTGTTTGTTTTGGGGAGATCTGATATAATCTCCCCTCATTGTAAAGTATTTGTATACTTTCTTGTATCTTTATAGAGAAGCAAAAAATCAGGACTATCAGTAATTGTGCTTGCCAGTTCACACAGCCATGGAGGTTTCTCACATCGCTTTGATGTTTAGAAATGAGAATATGTATTATGTGTTTAGGAATACTCCAGTGCTCCTTACTGTCGTGTTTTGTAGCCAGATTATTGTGCAGTCATGGAAAAACTTTTCATGAGTCAGGTCAGCCACATATCACAGTCTAGTAAATTTGAAATCATAGTTAATGAGGTTATGGAAAGGAATAGTCATGTTGTGCTGTGCTTTTCTTCCACTCTTGCAGCTCTATGCAGAACTAAATGTTCCCGTTTAGACCTGGTTAGGTGTAACAACACACAGAGGAGGCAGATCCCTTTTTTTTTTCCAGTGCAATGCCATGCACTTTGAGCTGGCCCACGATTGTGGCGCAAGAACTGTCCAGGCATGTGGGAATAGAGTTGCACTGACCAGCACATTACAAACTTACAAAACACCTCACTTCCCCTCCTATGGGTCCACAGCCAAACATCAGAGAAATTCCCTCTGAGTCACGGACTACACCCTTTTCAAAGACCTGTTTAGTCATTCTTGTCTGTGCTTGACAGAACCAAATATTTTTCCATGAGAACTTTCCCAAATTTTAAACTATTAGCCAGATAGTGCCCCTTTCCTCTTGAAGTTAGACCGCAAGGATGTATATTACGACGAGATATGTAGATGATACTGGTCCTATCTTGTCTTTTTCCACAGCTAGTGGTTATTACCTCCTGTGCAGTATACATTATGTCTGTCATTAAATCAAAAGGAATTTCTGTTCTGTTTCCTGCAGTAATGCAGGGTTTGTAGAGCAGACTATTGGCCATGGAGACGCTGAGGCCTTGGAGGTTCTTGGAGGGGTGTGGGGCAGCCTGGAGGACATGAAAACTGGAGGACAACGTCCAATGAACTGGGAAGACTGTGTGAGCTGGGCACGTTGCAAATGGGAGACTCTCTATAACAACGATATCTGCCAGCTTCTGTGCTGTTTTCCTCCCAAACAGGTGAAATCACACTAGAAAAAAACAAAAACAACTCTCTGTAAATTCAAGTATCAAAAAGATGTAATTAATGTTTACAGACACATAGGGGCACTGTTGTGTGTGTGTCTTTGCATTCAAATCGGTTTGTGTAACTGTGTCATTAGCACAAAAGGAATGCCAATCATAGGTTCATTTTTGCAGTAATGCAGTGTATTTCCTCAGGCTCAGAGACCGCTGGTAACCTTGCTTGAAATCTGAACCATTTAAATCCATTGCTGATAAATATCTTTTAGCAGCTCTGAGGGTTTGTAATCTGTTGAAGCATGCAGGCAGAGTGATGTCACATGTTGCTGTCACATCTGGGGGGGGGGGGGGGGCACAGCTCAATATCAACCCAAACAGACCCTCACTAACCTCAGTCCCAGTCCAGAAACTGGCCGTTCCTACCCTCAGATTGTGTCCCTGCAGGGTTGTAGAGATTCCTCTGAGCTCTGTTTGAATGTTTATCACAGGGAACTAAATTCTCTGTATAACTATTAAGAAAAAAATGATAACATGGTATTATTATGATGATAAAATATGTGTTTTACAATTATCATTCTAACAAATCCAGAAAATGTGACAACATTTTCATCATCACACCACAGAAAAACAAAGGAAGAGAAACTCTTGTTTTACTCCCCTAGTTCTCTTTGTCCTTGGTACCTTATTGGAGAATCATGGTTCCATTGTGCTCTTGGAAAGTCACTTTTGACCTCAGACTTTCTGAGGAACTATGATAAGGCAGCTAATGTCAGTTAACCGTCATAAACCAACCTGACAGGTACTGGTACACAAGCGTAATAGATGACCACACATTTGATGTAACAGCTACTTTGGTTGGCGTGAGGCCCCACACAGAAGTGAGCATGGTTCTGCACGTGTGTTTACATAGTATTTGACTCATAGAACAACGGCTGGATTTCAAACAAGACATTATGGCTGCATCTGTAGCTACACATCAAAATCTTCACGTAAGCCACAAATATATGTAGGAGAAAGAAAAACAAAGTGAGGGATTGGCTAGGATGTAACTAAAATGACATAAGTGATTAAAGCCCACATATTTTTAATACAAACAAATAATGTTTGTTCATACAGTGCATCTCCTGTAATCTCATCTCATTGCCTGCTAATTAAATCCACTACAACTAGTTAGTCAGTAAATTCAAAGTAATGTTTTATCCCTGTGACGATTTGCTGTTTTTTACTGTTTCATGCAAATGTAAATTTAATACCAGTTGTTTTTAAGACAACATTTTATCTGTCATGACTTGTGATGATATTGTTTCATTATTTTTTGCTGTTTAATGGACTAAATGATTGACTGATTATGAAAAAAAGGTGATAGAAGTCAAGTCAGTTTCTTCATAATGCCCACAATTGCAGATTTGCCTTGAAGGGCCTTACAGTCTGTACATCATATGATGCTTTCTATTTGCAGACGTCTCATTTAGACATAGAAAAACTTCCAATCAACCATTTTAAGGACAAACCGTTGTTGCAGGTGAAGCAGGTGCTTCCCTGTTTCACCTGCAGGCCGTCTGAAGCCTGAGAATCTTGTTGATGCCTTTTGGCTGCTATTGAAAGCTCTCCTAGAGTGAAAACTGGCACTACCAGTAGGAGACTCTCTCTTTCCCAACATATGGACCATTTGGCAACATCAAAGCGCTCAGTCCCTTTGTTCCTTTATCAGACATACAAATTGTGTAGTCAACACACAGCTGATAACAATATTAGTCTGGCTGTGCTATGGGAAAATCTGCAGGCCTCCTGCTGTGCCCGAAAACAAAAGAATGGGGATGTTATTGATATACTGTAAATAAATATGATGTGAGAATTATGTGACACTCCTGTGTCACATAATGTGATGAAGTGTCCTGTGATGAAGTGTTTATGTTTGGAATATAATACGAGGGACAGTGTTGCATTGTTGTTGTCACTGGTTCATTATGGCGAACTCTGCTGAGCGATATCGGAGTAGAGGAGGCTCTAAGGATTTGCGTGGTTGAATATGATTTTTACAGCTGTTGATCATTGCGATAAAGGGATTTTCCCTTGTTTCTCTTTAGGTGACCCCTACTGGGCTCCCCTTTTGGTCTGGATCGAAGCGATGCCCTCACCCACTGACCTTTGACCCTAACAACGTGAGTAGTGTCTGGTCCAATTCCTTACCCTAAAGCGGTAGACCGGAGTGACTGAAAAGTGCCACAGTATTTGGTGATGATCACTCACATTCCTTCTTTATCTGGTTTGATAGTAGTTTTTCCTCACTCTGACCATATACTGGATTCTTATCTGCATATGGACAATAAGAGGCAGATAATAATCTCACTGACAATGCTCTCACATTAAGTAACAACAGAGGTAATAAGCTGATATTAAACTGATGATATTGTAACTCAGAAGGTTGTAATGGTGCACTGAGGGCAGTCTGTAGTGTTGGATTGCCTCTCAAAGAGTTTAATAATAGCAGTAACTTGCTGCTTTCCTCTGTTTGTTAACATTTGACCTCATCTTTTCTTCCATCACGGCATGCTCTTTATTCTTTTTAATCTCCTGCCATCTCTGCCTTTATGTCCTTCACAATTTCTTTTTGGCCTTCCATCTATATGAAATGTTGTCATCTTGTATTTTCTAAGCCGTATTAAGTGTTACAAATGCAGCAGGTAATTTTCATATATTTCAAAGATGAGGAGTAAAATACTGAGTGATTTCCCCATTGCACCGGTCTGGTGCTAGTAATGTTATTTGCAAAATATTTATTTGAAACTAAATTGATTGTGCGATAAATGTTTAGGAAATGACAGGTTAATAAATAAACAAGGATATTAACCTACAATTAAGAAAAATTAACTAAAATTAATTCTTAGATGTTTTTATTTATGTATTGTCAATGTCTGGTCTAATCAGTAATCGGTGAATTGAATACAGTTACATTTTATTGTAGAGAAGTAAAATACTTGCAGCAGAAGCAGTGACTACAACAAGACACAGTGTACACTACAGTATGTGCGTGTGTGTGTTAAGAGGGAGGGAGAGAATGATTGAAACAGCTTTTGTACAGCTTCCTATTGTGTCAGGGGAAGTAATTTGCCCTTAATGCACTACCTTAATATCTCTCTGCACCCTCTCTTTTTTTTGTGTAATTTCCCCTCTATGCTTTCACCCTGCAGGCAGGTCTGCTATAAGGAACTAATATGGTTTCAATTAGTATCATCCATTTTTATTTTGTATGTTGAGTATTGTTCACAATTTATCTATAGCTTTGCCTTTCCTATGCATGAAACAAAATAAATACACTCTGGGATTGTAATGTATTTAGCATGTGTTTGTTTCAGTGTGGAAAGTGTATTCTTTGTTTAACCATGATGATTATTAATGTTGATTACTAACGGTTTGCATTTTGATCCTGTTTTTTAGACTACTCATATGGACTATGTGGTGGCAGCAGCTAATCTGTATGGGCAAATCTACGGGATCAAAGGGACGAGAGATGCTGCTTCTATCAGGAAGATCTTAGAGAAAGTCAATGTACCATCTTTCACTCCCAGCTCCTCTGTGAAGATTCATCTTACTGACAAGGAGATGGAGGAGGACAAAAAAAAGGATAGCAGTGACGCAGGTGAGTTATTTTAACTCGCTTTTATTGTCTGTTATTGCCTCGCCGTATTTCCAGGGCATCTTTTATTTACCACCTCTGTGTCTTTGCACCAGAAAAAACTCGACTTGAGGAGCTGAAGGGAAAGTTGGCCTCACCATCGCTGAAAAGCTCAGCCATGCGGATGTACCCCATCGACTTTGAGAAGGTAGGGCAGGAGGGCTGTGACACCTCTGCTGCACACACTACAGAAGCCACAGACAGAGTGGCGGCTGAGCCTTAGCAGGGAGCTACACTCAAATCTATAGGCGCTTTCAGAATAATTATTTTTTTCCCCCCATCTTTGGGTCCTCAGTGACCCGAATCTGAGCTGTTCCACCAACACATCCACCAAACAGATCTTGCTTGTATTCGGTGTTCACTGTTATGACGCCTTGGAGCTAAGATGTGTATTTTAGACCTGTGCATCCTGTTTGCAAAAATAGCAAAAAGAACGGCTCACAGAACAGCTCACACGGGACAGATTTATTTCTATGGGCCTATGTGAGAGCTGCATGAGCGCACTTTTGGTGAAATGCAGTGCACTTAACTTGGGACAGAGACATACTCCCCTCAACTGTGACGAAACAAGTCTTTGAAGTGGCACACTCTGAACCCTGAGGGCAGATTTACCTCCATAAAACGTCCATTGTGCATCTAGCCACCATCTCAGTCTGGCCTCACACTCTTTCACACCACCTCTCAAAAAGTCATCACCCTCTGCCTGGACTTTAAATCAGGTTTAGTGCTTGGTTGGCAATTGAAGCGTCTGGCCGGGTGCAGGGAGTAAAAGTGCATTTTTTCTAAGAAGGTATCTGGGACCTCAGACTAGTCAAAGTTTTTAACAAATTCTCAAAATGATCTCTTAACCAGTAGTTTTGGCAAAGTCAGTCACAGCTTGAACAAGACTGATTTATTGGCAAGACAGTAATGTCCGGTATATAGTGTCCTCAAAACAAAAAAAAGGGAGATAAGACAAGCAAATTCTCAAGACACATTAGTAGGTGACTAATGTCGGTGGCCATGAACTGCCGCATCACAGGTTCAAGTACAGTCAAGGACCCTTGTTACACTTTTCTATTTCCATTCCTGTCATCTCTCCACTGTCTGCAAAGGCTTAAAATGGCTTAAAACTAATTTAAAAATCCATCTGTTGCTTTGAAGCCATGTGAATGTGAAGTTTAGAAGCTGAATAGACTTCCTTTGCAACACCTTGGCACAGGCTTCATCAGCTAGGTTCAGCAGAGTGAGTTTGTGTGTTGCTATGTGGAGGTGTCCCCTACAGTTCCCAATCATGTCCAGTTTCAAGACTGTTTTGGGACTTGTAATGTGGTGTGAAAACCATTTTTGAACACAAGGTTAATGAGTCAGTCGGAGTATCCTGCACAGTTACGCAGTGAACGTCTGTCACCAAATGAAGTTTTTTCTTTTTTACAAGTCAATTTGTCCAATTGTTTAAGGCCATCCACATTTCAACAGCAAGGTGTGAGTCAGATCATAAAAAAAAGTTTGAAGTTATGCTTAATTATGCCCTGTTTGGGAATGAGTACTCTGCATCTGATTTACCGGTTGACCTACTGACCCACCAGTGAGATCCATGGGAAACCTTGAAAATTTTCAGTGATTAAATTTCTCACCTCTGTCTTTATCTACATGGAGTTTGGGAGTTTGGAAGCCTCTTTGGGATCTTTGGGTTACAGAGGTGGTTACAAGAAGCAGTGGCTTGGGGGTAGTTGGTCATATCAAGGACAGCAATAGTTTACAGGAGAAAACCCTTGAGTCAGGTGAGGGGTGCTCCAGGTTCAGCAAAGAGCAACAAGCATCCCAGAGGGGATATAGTTGCTGTAGCTGCAGAGGTGAGTGTTTTGACTCAGGTGAGTAATGAAGGTGTATGAGGTCAGTCAGGTACATATCGAATGTCATCTTGAATAAAAATGAGAACCCCAGACTACTGCACTCCCCCTCCTCTTCAATTTTATCCCTACGTGCCCAGGTCATGCTGTGGATAGATGGAATGTGTGTAGGAGGGTTTCAAAGGCATCAGGTTGCCCATTTTGAGCTTCCTCACAATCCCTAAAGCCATCCCTGAGTGACAGTCCTTCCTTACCTTTGTAGAGCCGCAGTGACAGAAGTATGACCTCACTGTCCATGTCGATCACACCAGAAATCTGATTTCCACTGCATTCTGATGGGGTGACAAAGTCATGGATCACAGCGAGTTAAGGGACACAACAACAAAGCCTTCAAAGCTTCAGAACTGCAGCAATGGAAATGTTGCTTGGCAGAGACATCGATGATATTAGGCCTCTGATGAATGTAGAGTTTCAAACCTCATATGAAACTAATGTTCTTCTAATGTTTGTCATTTGTAATTAGGAGTATTTGCCTTTAATTTGATACAGAACTGTGGACACGTTTTGCTCTTGTGTTGTACATGAATAACTGATATATGGTTAACATCTCCCCTGGCACAGGATGACGACAGTAACTTCCACATGGACTACATTGTTGCCGCTTCTAACCTGAGGGCAGAGAACTACGACATCCCTGCAGCCGATCGTCTCCAGGTCAACATTTTCACTAAATGCATCATCTAATAATAAAATCTCTGTGAAGGGTAAAAAAAAAAAGTACACAGGAAAAGCAGAGAGATGAAGCTGAGGTGAGAGGCGGTATAGATTAGAAAAAATACCGCAGACCGCTCCCCCTCCCTTGGGGTCATGTTTTTAGTTGATGCTGCACACACCTGCCCTAAAGCCACAGAAACAGCCCGCTCACCTATTGTTCCCGGAGCAGAACTAATCACAGCACTTTACCTGTCGCCTGGGAGGTGACACCTGAGCCAGGCCTTGTACCAGCCGCCGCTGCAGACACACACAGCCGAGAATGATGGAGAGTGGGGGGATGGGTACCTGAGCTGAGTGAGAGGGGACAAAAGAGGGTTACACTTGTGTAATCATACAGAGACCACGTGTTGCATCTTGCTAGGGACTAACGAATAACCCTTACCATTTCACCCTGTTCACTTAAAGGGCTTTTTCATTACAATTTGCTTGGAATCTGAATTTTTGCCCTGTCAGAAGAAATATTCAGATCATTTACCTAACTTCAAGCCTCAAGAAAAAAAATACCCTGCAATAAAATTTTTGCTTAAACAAAAGCACAGAAGGAGCAAAATGTACTTCAAGTATCAAATGTAAAAATACTCACAATGCAGCAGAATGAAGCTGATGTTTGCTACTTGAGTAAACATCAGCTACAGTACATTTTAAAAGTAAACTTCTCTTTGTCTCCTTCACAGAGTAAGCGCATTGCTGGAAGGATCATCCCTGCCATAGCTACCACAACAGCCGCAGTGGCAGGCCTGATGTGCGTAGAGTTGTATAAACTGGTGCTGGGTCACCAGAACATCAGTTCTTACCGCACAGCTTACATCAACCTGGCTGTCCAGTACTTTGTTCTGTCCCAGCCGTGCCGGCCCCCACACTTCGAGGTGAGTAACAGCTCTGTATGCCCACAGCCACTTTTAGTTAGGGATTTTAGGGGGGGGGTTGAGGGATCTATGAAGCAGTCAGTCACCATACTCAGGACCTGAGTAAGGCACTTCATACAGCCTGACAGACTCCTACTGTATATGCATTTATAATTTAAGCTTGTCTGCTTAGGGGATAAATCTGTTGAGTCCTTTGTAGATTTATGTCTTTCCTCACTCGCTGGAGAGCATTAAGTCATGAATGTGTGCTCTCAGAGTTAGAGACCACTGCAAACCGTCAGTCTTTTGCATATGAGCCAAGTCTTTAGCTAGCTGAGTATAATCCTTGGGGTATTTCAGTGCAGGTAAGACACAAATAGATCCATGTCTGCTTCTATGTTTGCACAAATTAAGTGAATTCAAAGTTACTGTAGTTCAAAGCAAAAAGAAAGGAGCTTATTCTCCTAAAACAGAGTCCTTTCAGGATCAGATTGACCCTAATGTTTGAGGTTATTCCAGGTTTTCTAAGGTCATACTAGGTTCATTATGCTGTATAGCTTTAAAACACAAACACAACTCCTGGGTTCAAATCTGAGATGATGTCCACTCAAATTATTTTGCTGCCCTCTCACAGGCCTGACTGCTTGTCCCTCAACATCTCACTTATGTAGGGAATCAGACACTGGAGCTGCCCCCCCCCAGCTTTCTCACTCGGGGCATTGAACCTCTGACAGACAGGGGTCAATGGGGGTCGGCCAGTGGGGTAACCCTGTCCCACGGGACGTGAGGGTGCAGTGACAGGGGGCTCTGAGACAGTGTGGGTCTGGTATCAGCTTTAGTTACAGGCTGAAAATGCTGCAGCTGCATAAAAGGCTGCTGTGATGACAGAGGCAGCTGTGACTTTCAGTGCAGTCTTGAAGTTCCAGGCATGCCCTTTTTCTTATGTACAAAGACCCTGCTGCTCTCACAGTTGTTGTCTGTGAACTTGGTCAGTCAGTGTGTTTGCACTTCCTGTTATCATTTCATTATTTCTTTTAAAATTTGCTGGCCTAAACGCAACATTGCCCAGTGAGTGATTGCAGTTGCACAGACAGAGTTCCTGACATCATCCCAGCCAGAGGGTTTATATTTGAGTGTTGAATCATTTAGTGAGGGATGGGCAGACATTAGATTTTCCAGACCCAGGCTTTTTCAGTGAGGCTTACAGTGTTGCAGCATCAGCTTTTAAGCTTTTTGCTATTCAGCAGAGGAGACAGAGCAGATATAGGACACCAACAGAGGAAAAAGGCTTGACTGAGGCTCTGGGTCAGTGTTTTGAGAGTTAGGGACAAGTCTTAGAGAGCAAGGAACACACATGTGCTGGTACGCTTGCTCACAGAGAGGGAGGTGGTTGGCTGCCAGAACTTCAACCATTTGAGTGGGAGATCCTCTAATGTCTGCCAAAGAAAAAGTTTCAGTCTTTAGTTTTCATGATTAGTTTAAACTTGTCTATGATACCTCAGAGAAAAAAAGATCAGCTCAGTGCAGTGATTGATAATCTTGTCTCGAACATATTCCCCCTTTTGGTGTATGGTCCTCCCTTACAAATAGCAAAATGATGGTAAGGCAGAGTTAAGCATCAAGTAGCATCAGTTCTTGCTGTTTATACAATCACAGAAATATATGTTATTGATAAATATGGTAAATATCTTTGATTCCAAACTAATGCTCAACCCATAAAAGGCCAGGCCAGTGTTATTGGTCAGTATAAGCATATCACAAATATATGCAACCTGCGCAGAGTCAACTCTGCATATATGTTGGCTACTAAGTAAAAAGTATCAAGGATATATTTTTGGTAATTAAATGTCTCTCATTACATAGTTTGTCCATGTTTGAGCAGTGACAGTTTGTTTATGTCATTCATTTATGTTAAAATACTACTATGGCCGCTATAAACAGATTTTTAAATTGTTAAATATTGATACCAGTATCTGCCTCAGAAATCTAGTTTTAGCATGACTTGAAGGATGCAGTCAAGAGACAAAGGCCCAGGTTCTCTGCAGCTTCCTTTATCATACTGACTGATATTTTAAAGCTATATTCTTGTCTTTTTCAATGCTCCAAAGATATTCTGTGTCTTACTTGTGGTCTAGACATTATCCCACCTAAGGAAAGGATAATAAAATGATGAAACATTTTTGAGCCCTGTAATGCAGGGCATCCTCTTTTCTGTACTTTACTGATGATATGTGTAAATTAAAGAAAATGTAGAGTATAATAGGAAAACTGAGCCCACAGCAATAAAAGCAGCAACAAAAGCAACATGCCTTTTAATATGAAGGTTTCATCACACAGCTTTTGAAGCAACTGCAGACGTGCAGCTGTTAAATATCACTGATCAGACATGCAGTATCAAGAGCTCAGCTTACTTTTGCAATGACTTAGGCCTCTCCCCTTATGAGATCAGTCTCAGTTCATTAATATCAAGTAACAACACTCACAGCTCAGTGGTAGCACTGGTGGCCCACCCAGTGTTCGTCCAAAGTGCACCACATCACAGCATTACCAGATGTTTGGCAGTCGACGTCATCTAACCTGCACTGTGCCAGAAAATATGCAAGAGATATGATTGTTGTGATTGAAGCCTTTTGGAAAAGATGTTTTAGATGTGGCTGCGTACCACTCTGTCCATACATAACTGTTTCGAAACTCTATAGTATAACTAAAATAAATGACTCCTCACTCTCCCACTACACCAAAAACCTCTTCCAGAAATAGTTGCTTTAATGAAGCTGTTTCCCAAAATAGGTCAGTTCCTCTGGCTTTGCCCTGCTGCTACTATCCTCCGTATGGAGGCAGAAATATGTAAACAAACTGAGATTGTCCTTGTTTGTTCACCACTGCGACTCTTAAGTATCATTTCCTTGCTGTGTTTATGTTTTTCAGTCAGGGGGCCAAGGCACAGGCTTTTAAGGGATGAACAAATTTGGCAAGCTCCCAGAAATGAAAATCTGTGACAGGGCTAGAAATACTTATAAATCTGCACAGATGTCATTGCATATCCATGAAAAGCCTTTTGTTACTTGGCTCAGGTGTCATCGCCACAGTTTTAAAGCTGGAGCTGAAGTCTTTAAGCTAAAAACTAGAACATCCTACACTGCTGTTGCCTCCTTACTTGTCATTGTTGTTATCTTATACTCAAGGGATAAAAATATTTTTGTTTTTCCAGCTCATCTAGAATCATTGCAAAATGCAGCATGGCAAACATTCTCATGATTACTGTTACGCTGAAATTAGACAGTGTAATTTTCCTGTTAATTAAAACTGCACTAATCAATATGTTTTCACAGAAACAGTGACTATATGACTGTAGGTTGTATATAATGATTAGGCCAGAGAGAATTATCACCCAGTTCTGCAGCTCCCCAGCTCTAAAATGTTTTAGCATCTTTCGGCTCATTGTTTTGGTTTTAAAACTATATAACAACTTGTTTCGGTTTACTCTCACCGTAATAGCCTTGTTACAGCAGTTATATTTAGAAAAGAATAGCAACTTGCTGACAAACATCATGAATCATTTAGCAGCTAAAGAACCAGATATTTTGGCCCAGAAATGGTGGAGACCAGATCAGAGCTAAAAGATCATGATGGGCTCAAGAATACAATTCCAAATGAATGCTAATGTTGCTGCATGTCTGCTGAATATGTGAGATTATGTGAATGTGTTTGATTTTAAACCTTTAGATTTGCTCCTTACTGCTGTACGGTACAGTAAGTAGTTGGCTGCACAGTAGGTCGGCCTAAGTTCTCCTCAGATCATAGACAGTGCAGACAGTCATGTTATTGCAGAAAACAAATCCTCACAAGACATTAAAGAGTAGCAAAGATTAATGAGTGTTGTGCTCCTGCAGCTGTAACTGAGCTGCAGCCTCAGTAAAACACAGAGAAATATCACCAAGGCCAGGACAGAGGAGGATGTGTTTCAGCTGGGTATTAAATAGCTCCATCCTCAACCCCTCCAGCAGCTTGCCCAATACTCCCACTGTATGCTGTCTTTACTTGTCTGCTAAGCTGCCTGCCTGTTGTGTGCCATGGAAGCACTCCCTCTTCCATGTCTGTGCACACATGCTCCACACCCTGGTCTTAACTTCTTGCCCTTTCACGCTCCCTTGGTGCCCCTATTCCCCAACTTGCCCTTTCAGTCTCTAATTGAATTAGCAGTGTTGGAGGCTCCTAATCGCAAGGAAGCCACTCTGAAGTCAATGCTCACACTGGTTCTTTGTTAATTGCCTGCAGAAATGACGGCTCTTTCCTGCCTTCACAGGAAGCACTGTATTGAAACCAGATTTCCCAGGGAGCACTACGTGATCTTGCTGTATGGTCTGCAGAGCAGGAGGAGCCAGGGATTTGGTGTTCCTCCACTCTGTTTCTAATAAGTTTTCATTCACAACTTCATCAGTGAATAAAAGTTGACTTGACATCTTGTTGCCTTCATTTAATTAGGGAGAAGCAACAATGTTGTCACTTTTGCAGAGTAATCATTCAGTCACATGTAGACAGCAAATTTGTGATTTGAGCACTTACATTATTGAAGGTCACACATCTGTCACACAAAGAACAGGGACTGGCTTAGAGAGGGAAAGACAACAACAAAGGGGGAGATTTACCTCACATGTGGTTAAATCTGTGCTGGTTTCCTTGGACTGTGCCAGTAAAGAAACAGGGTGAATATGATCCAAGGCCCTCAGTACTCCTGTGGGAGCTCCAGCATGGAGCTGCATTGTGGCGTTTGTAACTCAAGACCCAGACATGAATAGCGCTCACGGGATAATGAGTAATCTGTGATCAACATAGACGGCTTGTGCCTTCTGTTGTTTTCTTTTTTTTTTTTGTTGTTGGTGGTATTGTGTGTTTGGCCTTATGCTGTCAAGTCATCTGTCGTTTAACATCACATGGTTCTATTACTGCTATTCTTTAGTTCCCCATTTTTTCTTATCTTCCCATTTATATCATCAACAACAATATTATGTCTGTACACAGGTTGTTTATTTTTGTAAAATCAAACATAGACAGGTTAGATCAATTGGGTAATCCATCCAGATCTTTTATTTAGTAGCGTGAATGGTGCAGCTCATACACACTGCTCCCCATTTGCCAAATTTAAAAAGCCAGGGGCATTTGGTAGTTAGCAGCTCTTTCAAATCATCTTCAATCATATCTCCTCATCTCATTTAAGCCGAAGGCTTAAGTACCAGAGATACAATAACAGACCAAATGTTCAGACCCTTGTGTTGGCAGTGAGACTGCAGTCACTTTTCTGAAGGGTCCTTGAGCAAGGCAGTGAATTCTGACCTGCTTCACAGGCACTTAGTTGACCCTAAACCTCTGGCCTATTTACGACATAAAAAGTATGTCACAACATAAAAAGGGCTTGAATGACTAGTTGACCAATCACAAATCCCCTCCCCCTGCACAGCAGTCCCATCAAACTTTGGATAGTAGATGGGGCTCTAGAGATTATACATATATAAAAGGTTTGGAGGGTGGTATCTTTTTTAACCTTTCCAAAAAAAAATCTTCTATTTTACTAGCAATCTAGTAACTTCTTTTCTTCAGGTCTGTTGAACTCAGTGGAAGCACCATGTGGAAGTTATTAGAGGTCTCTGTCCCCCAGCTTCACTATTCTCATTAAAGCACCAATACTGGCAGGAGACGAGCTGCAGGCTTCTCATTAGTGACATTCAATTTACGTTTCAAGGCTGTTCCTGATGTCATGAGTTTACAAATTTACCCATGAACTCTGAATTCTAAAGGCGCTCTGTCATACCCACAAACACACAGAAAATGTTACCTCATACATATACACAAACCACCCCAGCTCAGGTCACTGTATGTAATAATAATGTTACAGGTGGTGCATAAACACCATGGATTGTGAGGCACTGTGAGCCTGCTCTCTGTCTGCAGGCTATATGTTATTCTGCCTGATCTATGCAGTGCACACGAGGCACTGATTAACCATATACACGTGTCCACATTCTGTAATGGAAATAGAAATAAAATTACTTTTTACTGGTTTTAAAAGCCATATGAATGTGCTCATAAAGGAATTGGAACAGTTATTATAAATCCACAGACTGTGGCTGTAAGGTTATGATCAGCTCCTAATGGGTTATTGTCAGGGATTTTGTGGTAATTTTATGCTTTACTACCAAATTAATCATTTTTCCTCAGTTTCCTTTGAAATGAATGAGGCAGGAGTTTGCACCAGTTGGCGATATTCTAAATGGCTCAGTCATCCTTGGACAATGGCAATATTATATACCATGTTTACATGCAAAAGAAGTGATGCATTGGGTATCCACAACTGCAAAAAGTATACAGGTCTCCAGTCAGTAGATTATCACTAAAGTTGATTGTTTGTACCAAATGTCAACCCATCCATCAGTTTGTTCAGTAAAAGAAATGTCTTATAGACATTATAATTCTTGCTATCATTAAGATTTTAATTTAAGATTGTAGTAAATCTGAGATGATGGAATATTTCCTCTGCTGTATCTGAGTAGATGCAGCTTTAATTTGCCCCATTAAGTGCTCAGCACCTTGTGAGCTATATGCAAGTCTCATGTGTCTCAGTCTCCCTTGTTTGTGTCCAACGTCAGATAAAGTAACAGCTTATTAACTGCTGACAAGAACTGGACATCATATTGACCTACAGATATCAATAACATGCTCCATTGACCAATACATGGAAGTGTTGCATCAGTCCATATTGCATTACACCAACTAGTGTGACCTCTGACAGCTAAAGCATCTGATCAATGCTACAAATTGGGATGAAGCAGCAGAGGGCACATTGATCAGTTTAAATTCTGAGCTATACGCTGATGTTGAATTGATACCAGTCAATGATGTCCCTGCAGAGATAATAGCTGTTCCCCAATTCCACTCTACATACGAATATGTGCTAAAGCAACCAGAGAAGGGGTTGTTTGCAGTTGGTACACAAGAATTCAATGTTCTTTACCATTTTGTACAAGAAATAAAACAGTCACCTGTAGAAGAGGACTTAGGCAAGACTTCAGTTGACAAGACCTCTGTTTTATTAGTGCATCCTTTCATCTCAATGTTTAATCCTCAAGCATTTTGAGGATAATTCATGGCTTTATAATTGCAACATCTATCAGACACGTGCTGTTTTAGTGTCTCTGCAGGCTCCAACGTGTCAGTGGCCCATTTGTAAAGAGGAGCGTTTTATTGACTCAGACCTTCTGCCCCAGGTCATTTTCAGTCAGGTGGAGGGCTGTTATCTTCTCATTTGAAAGACAATCGCATTGAGATTCTGTTTGCTGTTTTACACGTCAATGGAAGCCTTTCAATGACAACGGGCTGCTTTCAGTCTGTGTGTCAAACTCGGCACTCTCCTGAGAAGTGTCTGCAGACGAGTGAGCTGTCCCCCTTGCTCCTCCTCCACCCTGCACTGGTATATTAGAAGTCATCCTTAAAACATACAGTTAACAGTCTTAAATCTGAATTATCTTTAATATCTATTGTCCATTTTCAATGTATCTATTATATAGGCAGTGTGCACGACTGGTATTCTGTCAATTCTCTGGTGTGTTAGGCAGATAATTGCAGAGGGCTGGAGTGAGCAGTTGGAGGTCCCAGCCATCTGTTTCTTCATTGCACTCCAAAGAGAGTGTTGATCAGTAGTGATCAGGTAGCAGATGACACTCCCGATCAGACAAAGGGCACTTTTTACATGACAGTGCTGTTGTCCCTTTGTATACAGGCCATACATGAAAACACAAGCAAACATGTTCCTTAAGACATAGGTAATTTACTCTTCACCAGCATCATTTCTGATGATGTTAAATCTACCTCAACAGGATTCACGTGACATTTTGACATTTTGAGGTTTCATGTAGATTAGATTAAATAAAAAATGTATGGGTTATTTTGGCTTGAGGCAAGAATGCTGAGAAGTGACACACAGTCAACAAAAGCTTTTATGCTCATTTGAAAGGGGATGTTGGACTCAGTTTGTATATATAAAGACTGTAGCTTCTAAAAGCAATTACATCGGGAGGTAATACATTTACAGATTCGTCACAGCAGTTACTAAGACTACAGACCTTCTCTCTTAATAACAGTATAAATTGCAGCCTCTTGTTTCATCCATAAACATAACATAATTTAATGGAAGAAATTTGACCACAATTTTGTAACAAAAAAGGATAATATATTTTCTGGTTTGCCAGGGTTTAACATTTTCAACTGCTTTATTATCAGTTGCAACATGTTAGAGATAGATAGATAGACAGATAGACAGACAGATAGATAGATAGATAGATAGATAGATAGATAGATAGATAGATAGATAGATAGATAGATAGATAGATAGATAGATAGATAGATAGAACACTTTATTAATCCCTTCGGGAAATTTAAAAAATATTACAACTTTTGCTGCTTAATGCATCACTTCATTAAGTGAAGACCCCCCCCCCCCCCCCCCCACCCCCACCCCCCCCACCCCCACCCCCAGTCACATTAGATATATTATAATTTCCAGGGGCACTCAGTGACCTTGCAGACCATTTACAGCTGTGATCTTCCATCCATTGATGTTGTGATGTGCAGCATCACTGTGCATCACCACGGGCTCTGTGCTGACGTAAAGCAAGGCATGTTAATACTGCATCAGTGAAGTCAACACAGAAAAGAGGAAACTGATTGTCCACTTATGCTTCCAGTGCTTCCTATGAAATGCTGTTGTCTCATACAGACTGTACTGACTATTGTGTAGGTAAGGTAATTTGAATCTTTGATTACATTCGATCCAGCAAAAAAAGACATACACCTGTCAACTTTAAAAAAGACAAACTGAGTTTGCACTATTTCCTACTTTTTCCTACTTTTTCAGTATATCAGAATGACATAACCTTGCTTTATACCTGACTGTGCTGCAATATACAGCATACTGTATATAGTAGTCAGCAGCTCCACTACCATATGTTCAGTCAAATACTGCTTGACTTTCAGGCTCAGTTGAGGACTAAACTGGGACATGAAGTCTTCCTGAAAAGCTACCAGATTGTGGACTAAAGGAAAGCTAAGGGAAGCTAAAAGAGATTAAGATGAAAATATGATCCAAAAAGACCACACAGATCCTCCATCTGCCTCCCCTAAAGCTCACTTTGAAGCCCTCCAAAGGAAAAGAGTTGCCTTTGAAGAAACAGGCCTCTAGCCACAGTGGGTTGTAAAAATGTTTCCACTGTTGGGATTCTGGCCAGATAATGAAGCTGAAGCAGGAGCGTGCCTCAGCAGTGCTATTTCATGTGGCAGGCTGCAGGGAGGAGGACTTATCAAGGTTTGCCTACTGATTCCAGCTTCCTGTCTCCAGAAATACTCCATTGTCTTAAAGGGCAAGATTGAAAACTTGCATTATGATTACAGTCCAAATGCAGTGACCTGTGCAAAAATGACCAGCATGATTGTGTTGCCCGTAGGGGATCACAATCAGACTGGGATTCAGTCTACGTCCTTATCAGGTCGACTTGGCTGAATTTCCTCTAGCTGCACTGCATTCCCATGCCCTCACGTATATCTCCAGCCAGATGCTTCTATTTTTGGGTTCCATCAATCAGAACAGACTTTATTGTGTGTTAGGTTTCTGTGTCGTTAACTGCCCTAGTGAGGTTTGCTGGGACCTAGAGAAAATGAAATAATAATAAATTCTATTGTTCTTATCTTTGCAAATCTGTTTATAGTAAATGAAACCAAAAATATTAAAGTCCGTGAAGACAAAGCTCATTCTTAAATGTGAACAGATTAAAAAATAGAGACAAAATTAGTTAAAATCACTGACGCACCATGATGACATACAGTACATTTAAAGCAAGAATTCAGTTTATACTCATTTATATTACCTGATATCCTTTGATTCATTGTGGATCCAGACTGTAACACTGAGGCTAAGTCGACTTTTGTTTCAGGCCTTCTCAGAAACTCTCAGACTGAGCCGTGACTCACTGGAAAAAAACACCTTGTGAAAAAGTCTGATTTTTTTTTTTTTGACCTTTTGATCATGTAATTCTGTAAAGTTGAAGTGTGGGGTCAGAAGAATGGCTCACATTTTCTGGCTGAGATTACTTTTTATTGAACATTGCCTACGTTTACAGCTAAAAGGTCATTTTTGATTTAAGGTTCTTTGGGCTTGATGAAATTCAGTATAAAGGAGGTCGGCTTTTATACGCATATTGCAGTTTCTGTATGTTAAAATGTCAAAATCTTGTACGGTTTTCATAAAAATCTAATCAAAGAAAGTAAAAACTAGGTCAATGTGTTTATTAAGGCTATTGTTACATTTCACCTTATAAAGAACAGATACAGAAAAACAATTGCACAGCAGAGACATGATGTACTGTGTGATAAAGCAAACTGGTAAAAAAAATCTCATGTTCTCATGTTCTGTTCAATTATTCATATCGGGTCATATCAGTTTTTTTTTTTTTGTTTGTTTTTTCAGTTTTTAGAACCAGAAGATTAGATGTGTAAAGGTGTGTGTGTGTATTTGATTGTTTCCATTTCTGGAAGCTTATACATTCAGATTTTTCAGGAAGAGCAACAGAGCTTGTCAGGCTTCCTGTCAACAAGAGGAAGCAGCCTGATGTTTTGGTTGTTCATGTAAGATGATAACTTCATATCTGAACAGGGAACTTAGACAGGGAGAATTCATAACATGCTCGGTATTTAATAAGGCAGAGGCCAGAAACAAATAGAAAGTGTAGAAAAACACAACCATAGATTCTGTTAAGGAGAGTGGAACATTTTGAATTTGGCCTTATTTCTCAGGGGATGAGAAGAGACAAACTAAGGATTTAAGCATTGAATTATTACCGTATTAATCATTAAAATGATTTGTGTAGCTGTTGCATGAAAATAATGTTGTTTCCAAATTGTGACTGAAGTTGATACAACAGCTGTCCTCAGGACAGTTTATATTCAAATGATATAGTTTGTGATGAGAAGCAGACTTAAAATGTCATTGTGTTCCTTTCTTGTTTTGGAAAGACCAGCTGTGTCATGTTTTAGGAGGAAGTTCAAAGCTCCGTTTATAATGCAGACTACAATATGTGGAGCAGATGAGAGATTTGGCTGTCCTCCAGCAAAAGAGCAGACAGAGTATAAACTTATATAAGTGCACCACTGTGGCTTTTCTTCACTCAGGCCCATGAAGTGGCCGTTTGTCTCGTCCTCGTCCTCTGAAGTCAAAATTCAGCGCAGAATCCTGACTGCCAGCTCTGCTTTATGTCCAAACAGACCTCTGGATCCGCAGACACCCAGTGAGACAGGACAGTACTCGAACACTGCACACTTGCAGCCAGTACCGAAGCCCTTCTCGCTAAAAAGAGGACATTATGTGACTCCTTTGTGTCACTTTGCCTATTTTACTTTATCTTTAATGCATTTAGCCTGAGCCCACTCAGAAGTCACAGTTTGTCATTTCCAAGATGGAAACTCCAAAGGTTCATGCTGATATTGTGCAGCACTTGGCACAGATTTGTCAATTGCATGTGTTGTCAACAGGTGACCTCAGTAATTCTACACTCTAAACTCAAGACAGCCTTACCCATCATTAATTGAGTTGGCTTATGTGATATTATATAAAGCTGTGTTTATCATATACTGTTTATCATATAACTGCACGTGGCCTCTCCTTTCTGTCATTTTCCGCACTGGTAATTTGGTGTTGCTCTTAGAGAAAAAAAATAACTCTGCTTCACATTTCTTCTCTTTCCCCAGAGATAACGGTTTCATTGGGGCATTTTTGTTTTGTAATGTGGAAGTTCCATGACAAAGAGATACTGTATTTGTGCTTGTGGGAAACCATTTGTAATTGTTTCCAGCAGCCAGTTTGGTTCCAGCATTCTCATTTATGTCTTTTTATCCCCTGCTGTAGTGTTGAAACGCTCACGTCACTCTACATACATCCTGACGGGGTAGTTGATTGGCTTCAGGTACCTGCCTGAGTTGTGCGACAGATATGAGAGAGAGGAAGGGAGGAGAGGGAGTAAAAATAGCCCGCATGCTTGCTTTGCATTGTGTAAAATCAGCATCTACTGTATATTTATACAAAAGCACTTATGAAAATCTCTGGCATGGCACCACGAAAAACAAGGCCCATTTTACAGTCCAACAATGACACTGCATTTGCAAGATCATTCAAAAAAAGAAAGTCTTTTGTACACCGTGCATTGTGTTCTGACCATGGAAAGTTTGAGGTTGTACTAATAGTTCACTCTGCATAAACATTAAAGAAGCTAACATGAACAGGGATGAAACGTGCATCTTGCAAAACAAAATGTGCTTTGTCTGAAAACTGGGACAAAGGACCTGGACACCCAGTCAGACTTTAGGAGAAGTATGCCTCAAGTGTGTCTCCATAACCCCAAACCCCATGAGTGGTGGGTGTTGTGAGGGCTAGTCGAAAAGTTCCCCTTGGCTGCTGGAGCAGAGATAATTGGACCCAGGTTTAGCTGGAGTTTGGTATTCGCATCTCGAGCCAAGTTTTGATCTTCACAACTTCTCTTACCAGACAGCGCCTGCGTGAGCAGGTTCCTCTGACCAAGCGGCATGTTTTGACATTTTTCTGCATGTGAGGAATCCTGGCTTATTTCAGGTCAGGTGATGTTTTGTCCTAAGGTCTTACACATGTAACTGACACATTGTGACTGAAATATTGCCCATGCTAAGGAAAGTTTATATTCAAATGATATAGTCTCTGTGATGAGAAGCAGACTTGAAATGTCATTGTGTTCCTTTATTGTTTTGGAAAGACCAGCTGTGTCATGTTTTAGGGGAAACTTGAAAACTCCATCTCTGATTCAGACTACAGTGTGTGAATCCTGACCCATTTCAGGCCAGATGATGTTTTTTTCCTCAGGTCTTACTTGTGTGGATTATGATGTTAATGATAAAAACATGATGTCATGTGATGATATCTATCCAGTGGCAGTAGAAACAACAGTGCTTATGTGTGTAGGGGTTAAATTGATTTGTCTGGTGGTCTGGTGGTATTCTGTCTTTGTTTGGGGGTCAAAGATTGATCCTATAGGGATAGTGACTTAGAGGATGCAGGGTTGCTGTTGAGTCATCCATCCCGTGAGATGTGAGGGGTGTGACGGCAGTGCTTCACGGTGTCAGTGGAGCTGTATCCAGACTCACGAGACTCCCTCATAACAGTTTTCTTGTCATACGGTCTTTATGTATCAAATGGATTCCAGATAATGACTGAAAAACATCATCCTTTAATTTGTGCCACTCTGAAATGTAAAAGGACAAAATCATCGCATTTTAGCCAGGCATGCAGTTTGACTTTTGTGGTGACAATGTCAGTTGGTGGGTCAACCACTTTAGTGTAACCCAACTAACTATTGCTTGTTTTGCCATGAAATTTTGTACAAACATTCATGTGTCCCCTGACACATGAATATCCCCTGACTTCTCCTTTAGTGCCAACATAATGCTGACATTTCTGTTTTTTAGTTAAATATCTTAACAGCCATTGGCTGGATTACCATAAAACTTTAGACTGATGTTCATGTCCTCTTCAGGATGAATTATAATAATTGGTGACCCATTTACTTTTCATCTAGAGTCATCATCATATCAGGGTTTCAGTTTGTTCAATACTTTGACATTCCCATCAGCCTCAGCCGTATTTTGTGTTTAGCTGTACATAACAAAACACTCTAAATTAAGATTTAAGTGCATATGGTAAACAAGCTGAGCATAAGCATGTTAGCATTGTCATTGTTAGAATATTAGCATGCTGACATTAGGGCAGCTAGCATGGCTGTAAATTCTTTGTCTTATTTCACATGCACCTAATGATTATTTATCCCAATATATTTTTAATTAATTACAGATGTCTATCCCCAAGGCCCAAAGTGAAGCAATGAAACGGCTTATTTAGCTTATTTATTATAGTTCACATATAAGTCCATCTAGACTTATGATGGGATCACACCAGCCGCAACCAAAAAAAATTCTTTTAGCACTCAGGGTGCTCAGGCTGCTGTTACACAGACAGACAATCACGCCCTGTTTTGACTCAATAGTTTAAGCCTGTTTACATCGCCAGATTTCAGGTGTGAGACTCACACAAGACTCAATGAACTGCAGGAAACTCAAAAAGGAAACGGCCCCTCACAGCTCAAACCTCAGCTACTTGAAGAAAAATCTGGCAAGATGTCTGGAAAAATTCCTATGTTGTTATTTCACCGCCTAGAGCAACACATATTCAGTCAGATGCCGGTTTTTATAAACCACATACTTCAACTTTTTCTCAAGTTGCACTAATATCATCTGGCCCGAATTACACTGACATGGCAATATGAATTTTTTTATTTTTTTATTTTTATTTTATGTTTTTTTACTAGTGCAGGATGATTGTAAAACTTTGAGAAGTAAGTAACACTTGTAGGTGGGAACTTGGGAAAAAAAAGCAGGAGTCACTCCAGCACATATGAGGAAGCACCTTCTTGACCTCAAGGTAGCTCATTGGGGTCTAAACCGCAGCCTTCAGGGGGCGGCTGATTGTTCTCAGCTGCTTTGTAACACAGTGATGAAAAATGAAGTCTCTCTGTCTGTGAGTGTCCAGGACTCTTGTTATGGACTCAAACATTTCCTGCACATCCCACACAGCAAGTGGTACTTCATCTGTCAACTTTGTGTGTGTCTGTGTGCTGGTGTATGTAACATGTCCATCGGCAGGTTGCAGGAGAGAAATACAGCGTGTGGGATGACTTCCATGTTGAGGGCAGACGCAGCGATCAGCAGGAAATGACCCTGGGTGATCTGCTCCAGTTTATCAAGGTAGGACCTCCTTATTCCTCTCAGACAGGAAACACGCACTTTCTCCACACCCAGTGCTACTGAGCGTACATTTTACTTATGCATGTTTTTTTTTTTTGTATAAACTTGTTCGCCCTCTTCCAGTGCACACAATGTCCATTGTTTTAAAAATGGCTGACCAATTCACACCTACCATTCACAACTTCAGGGCTCTTTTCTGCCATCATGGGGGAGGGAGATAGAAATCTTATTTCCCAAAAAGTCAAACTTTTCCTTGAGGCACTTGTTTATTTTCATACAACTTAGATTTGATGATCAGTAAGAAAAAAAGGTTGTAGATGGTTAAATTGGAAACAACTGCATAAAATCTTGTTTCTTTAATAAATAAAATGTTACCTTCAACAAAATATACAGAGAAGTACCGGGTTGTTAGATGAGTAGATAAGCATGTTGCAAGTCTAGCTTCTGTCTAAGATTTAAGCTAATTTCATGTTTCTTACTCCCTGACATCATTTCTATATCATCTGAGTTATCAATAGAGTGGGTTCCAGGCGGCTTTAACACTCTTGTATCGCAGCTGTCTTGTTTCTCTATCTCGAGTTCATAAATACTCACCACACACGCTCTGTAGGACACTGTCTATGTCTGCACTTGCAGCAGAAATGTCATGTCTGAGCACATGACTCTTAGTCTATTTCTTTCATGCACACACACCTTCTTGGCCTGAACAGACATTTGGTTTATTGATTCTGCTGCAGTTTGTTCTGAGGAGGCAAAGGGAAAATAAATTGGCAAGTGTTCTTATTTGCTCCAGGTTTCGTTTAACCTTTGACTGGCCGGGTTCCCCGTGGTTTGTTTGTGGAGATACAGCAGAGCTTCCTGAACTGCTCAAGTTGTTTTAGGCCGCAGGTCATCATCAGACCTTTAGCTCAGCAGACTGCAGTCTTTGTGGAAATAACCTCTGCATAATGCATGTAGGCAATACCTGCATTTATTGATTTATTTGTGCCGTATTATGCATTGTTATACTTTAACTGAATAATTTGTCTTTGTGCAGGAAAAGTATAACTTGACCGTCAGCAGCCTCTTCTACGGAACAGCTATCTTATACAGTGGGCAAGAGGAGCGACTTCAGCTGAGGTATGTCCGCTAAAGACAAAGATACAGTACAATGTTGCGAATACAGTGCGAGGCTACATGTGGCACACAGTCCCTTACACATAAACAATCACAGCCTCAGCAGCCTCCCATTGTTTGTTTAGAAGCCAGTGGCAGGATGAGGTGTTTCCTCTGAGCCTGTGAGGAGAGAGCCTGTTGACACACTCACATGCATCACCGAGCACTGATGATTGAGACTGCCCCTCCTCGGGTTTCTGTCTGTTTGTTGAGGCAGAGTTAAAGAGTTAAATTAGTGTGAACATTTCTGCAGTGCTGTTTGGGCCTGTTCAACACTGCAGCACGTTAAAGGCACGTTTCATAAGCCCCAGGGTGTTTGAAGTACATCAGATGTCTCCTCTTCAATTAAACAACTGAGGATAATAGATCAGGTTTGACCTAGAAAGGTTTATAGGAAATAAATTACTGGGTAAATTGAAATGTTTGATTCTAATCATTCTTGGCTTGTACCTTGCTGTGACGTCTACTGAGTGCAAGTCCTTTTTTCTTTTTTTATTGTTAAGTCTCTGGTGTTAGTGTTGTGGTTAGATTAAGCTACAGGCGGAGAGGGCAGAGTGCTGTGGACAGCAGGCCGTTCATGACAAATGCTCTTTCCAGTACTGACTTCCTGTGTAGTCGTCCTGCGCACAGCTTCCTGTGTTGGGCCAGTGAAGGTGGAATGTAGAGCTTAAAAACTTACATGATAAATTATGACAGGGGTAAAAGTACTATTATTCTGTATTTGTATTTTTGTCAACAATACCCATGCACATTAGTCTATCTCTCAATAATCATTTTTTGACCTCTCCTTTATTTGTGGCTCCAGGCCCATTCGTTCCTTACAAACAGGTCACAAATATATTGTTACATTTTGAAAAAAGGTTAAAGGAAAAATAGTTTTCTAAAATTGCACTGGAGTTTTTAGTATACATTACTCAAACAGGAGAAAACTGAGTATCTCTTGAGGACTTTGTTCTAGCTGTGGCTCAATGCACATGTGGTGCCGTAGTGAGTACTTCCTGCAGCAGGATGGCGTTTGTGGAACCAACTTAAAGTAAATACAGTGCTCATGTACATTATAATGAAGGACTGTGTTGCCTGGAGCAACTGTGTAGCTCATTAATGTGTTTTTACTAGATTTTTGATTATTATGTAGTGCAACAGCACAGAGGTTGCCAGTTTATTAGGGACACCTAGCTAAAATGAGAAGAACATATAGTGAACATATTATTATATGTTCACTATATGTTTTTCTCATTTATATATAGAAACTTAATATAAAACCTAATACAGTATAATACAACAGTCATTTATTGCAGGGCTGATGTATTAAACTGCATTAGTTTTAGCTAGGTGTTCCTAATAAACTGCCAACAGAATGTATTTCAGGCTTTGGTTATATAGACAATACATGGATTGTTTCATCGCTGGTTTTGGCCTTCTCATGGAATTTGTTGATAATAAGGCTAATTATAATGAGGCTTATTGTAATATTCATGTTCCTTAATGGTGTACAGACACTTTTCAAAAACTAAATGATTTTAAATGTATGGTAAAATGAGTACACACATCTATACTTCACATTTATACTCTCTGCCGAGAAAAGGATTGTATCTTTACACTAAATCTATTTCTTGTAGTGTGTCCGATGTGGTGAGAAGGGTCACCAAAGCCGACATCCCTCCACACAAGAAGATGCTGGAGTTGATCCCCTCGTTTGCTGAAGATGAGGACTGTGAGTCAGTACCACCCATCAGGTACCTGCTCTTGTGACGCCATCGACGTGAAGTTTCCACAGAGTTCCAGTGAAAAGCACTCACATGGAACTGGTTGACAAAGCAAACTTAACACTCCTGTGACATCCTACCATTTAAAAACATTTGTTGTTTTAGCTGACATATTGATATCTGAATTTATCTTCTATCTTTTGACCATTGTTACTCTTGATTACTATTGAAATATGTGAAATCAATAATTCCACAATCACACTGTCTAATGAGCTGCCCCGTCCCAAAAAAATACCACAAAATCCTCTGGGCTTGATGGCAAGTTCCTCATTTGGGCTTTTTTTTGTCACTTTATTAAATCCCAAAAGAGGAACCATGGCAATCTCTGATGTCCCTAGCATTAAACCACAGATTTTACCAGAGACTCCTGTTTTCTAACTTTTGGTTTTCATTTAACCTACATGTAAAATGGATCTTTTGAAAGGTCAAACTAAGGTTGTGAAGATGCTAGCCAAAGCATATGGATTAACTGATCTGGCACTGGTGCGGCAGTGCTGGACTGGTTTTGAGGTCTAATTCAGGTCAGGCTGAGCTTGATGTTGAAGGGGTGCAGTTAGACCAGTCAGCTGGCACAGTAAGTACAGTACTTTGACGAATCAGGGTCGCCACTGCCATCTGGACTCAGCTGTCATGTGTAAATCCTGTTCCAAACACACGCGTGTGCCCTCCCTCCCTGAAGAATCCCTGAACTGGTCAGAACAGAGATCTTCATCTTCTTCATCTTCAAGGAAGTGTGTATGTCCTCAGATGACTTTAATGCACATCCAACCCTTTTCCGCAACCTCACGATTTGTTTCACTTCACACCAGCACATTAACATGCTGTTGTTGTTAACATGCTCGGCTGTCTCAGTTGGCAATGTTTGAATCATGTCATGAGAAATCATCTCTGTAATTATTCCTGCAGCTACTTGCAGATGTACTTTCTATGCGTGTAATTGGCCTGTGATTGGAGGATGCTGTTTGTGATTAAATTCTGTTTGAACAATAAAGCAATGAATATGAGGAACCATGTCACATCATTGTACTTCAGTAAAACACTTCTGTTCCCTTAGCATCTTTTAAACTTTTCAGTTGATGAACATACTTTACTATGATGACCACACCCAACCTCCCATTTTCAATCAGGAAAAGAAAATTGAATTTAATGGGTTTTACAAATCTTTAACTGGTTACTGTGCGGAGTTTTTTTTTTTTTTTTAATATCTCACTTTTGATGTGGATAGCTGTTGTATTTTTATTTCTTAAAGTTCTTTGTTAGGTTATTTCATTCCTAATCAGTGAACTCATAAGATATCACAAAATACTGTATTGATGTCAGTGGCAGACAGACACGATCACCCACGCATTCTAAGAAATATTTAGACCCAGGTAGGAACAGAACACGTTTTCATTAAATACACACACAAAAACATTTATTTCAAATGTATTAACACTATAGACAAAATCCAGTTATGAAAATAGAACCATCTCATTTTAATATCTGTTAAAGGGTCAGTCCGTAGTAACAGCCTCGCTCAAATGTATCCAATGATGTCATTGCATATGATGGGTTGTCGGCTGCCAGTCTTCATGAGAGCGGTGAACTGGTAGAAGTCAGTGTCCAGTTGATGCAGTCCCGTGTGGGACTGGTGAAAGAAAGGTTTGAGAGCCTGAAATCCCACAGGACAGGAGAGCCGTTTGGGAGCCCCTGCATCCCTGCTGACCCTTGTGGAGTCTGCTGGCCTTGGCCTCACCTCCGCACTTTTAGACATCCCAGCCAGTCTCTTGCGCATATTGAGCAAAATGTCTTTAGCAAGGCGCCGGCCACCACTGGGCTTCAGTTGTGTTGGCTCAGGACATTCTGGTAGGTCCATCCAGTTCTTTATAAGGTCAGCAAAGCTGTTGTCCCCCAGAACGAGGGGCTGTCTGTTCCTGCTGCGGCTCAGTAGCGATGTTGTCCAGTCCTCCGGGTCGCTGGCCTCAAATGAGGTCCAGCGCTCCAGGCAAGCATCCGAGGTTGATTTTGGACGGATACGGCAAGAAGGTGTTCTGTTTGTGCGGAGGCAGGCAGAAGAAGAGACCCGCACGTTTCTGGTCCTCCTCAGCACCACACCTTCATCTTGCCAAGAAGCTTCAGAGTAACCCGAGTCAAAGTCCATACTCTTTTCACTGCCTGGGGAGCCTTGTGCCAGTCGTTCATTCTCCTGCTGCTCTTCGTCCTCTTCCAAGGGGCTGGCCAGGCAGCAGGCAGAGTCATATGTGCTGGCATCACTGGCATCAGAAACACGTAGTCGAGTGTGTCGCTCCTGATGTGCCCTCTGTTTGCAGAGCCGTGTTGCAGCGAAGGACCGAACACATGGTTCACTCAGTGGCCTCGGCCTGCCTATCTGCTTCAGGTCCTGCAAGGATCTCATCATGTACTGCATTTGGTCCCGGAGGCAGTCAGTCGAATCTCCTAAACACAGCTGCACAATGAGAGCGACACAAAGACTTAGTGGTGCAGGCTTTTAAAAATAACACTTCTACCAAAACAACCTAAAGTAAGAAAAGCTGCAGTCAGCTTTTGCAGCAGACACCAGAGCAGTTAGACTATGCATTGGCCAGTCTAGTTGAGGCTTGAACAGTTCCCTGTACTATTTCCAGAACTGGGCCAATAAGATTTTTACCAGCTGAGATCACTCTGCTCCTTAACCATATAACAAGTGAAGCATTCCTGACAAACCTCAGAGCAGCTTTATGGAGACCATCCCATGCAGTATGAAAATGAAAAAGTCATGGCTCTGAGAACAGGATGCACATTTTATACTGGGAAAACGCTCCCTGCCTCCTCAAGCTAGAGGGGAAGTTTGAACAAAGCAGAGTTGAATCACGGAGGAGTGCAGAGGCTCACATATCCTCACTGGATTCCCCTAACTCACAGGATGTTGACTGGTCTGTATTATAGAGCAGGAAATGACAGCTACATTTTGGAATTACAAAACGATCACGGTTTAATTATGAATCATGCTATGATTTTCAGAGAAAGTGAAATCAGTGCAAGTATAATTAGAAGATCAACTTTTTTCTGTTGTGTGTTTTGTCAGTTTTGACCAATTATTGTAATATTAAGTTTGTTGGGCCTCCCTGACCTGCCTGAGTTTGGATTGAGTTTGAGTGGTAAGGACACCACAATGCCATGATGTTATCACAGCTGTGGGTGCTGAACCATTTGGCCCCTGGGGGGGGACTTATCTGTCATACAGAGACATCCTCAGTGGGACTCTGTGGTCAGTCTGCCACTTTTAAAATGCCTTGTTCTCCTTGGTTGCTTTCACACAACGGGGAGAAGTGATTCACTCAGTTGTGTACATTTGGCAGGGACAGTTTGGTGTGAATTAACTGTGACTTGGTGGCTAACAACACACTTTACAAAATAAAGAATCTTTTCAGTCTTAAAAAGGAAAAACTAGGCTAGGCTACTGGTTAGTGCAAAATAGTCTCTGAGAGCCCTGGGCAATTATCTTTGTAATTACAATCAAGCCACTGCAATGCATCAACACAACTGTCCAAGTGTATGAAAACACGTGGGGAAAAGAAAAAGAAAAACTCACCATTGCTTGTGAGTAAAAGTCTGCAGTGAAGTTCAGGGTCCTGTCAGTTGTTTCTGCAACAACAACAACAACAATAAAACATCGTATTAGGTGAGTGATCAGTGTTTCACCGGTAGGATACACTTCTTCAGACATTAGTAGAAATCACACTCACCTTTGTACTTGCTTTAAATGAATCCCGGTACGTTCAACACCTCTCTGTGTTCTCCCTCCTCTGAGACTGATGAGGGTCTGCCAGCGGAGTTTAACGATGCGGAGCTTTTCTCTGCAGCAAATCAGGGCGGCGCGTCACAAACACAGCCAATGGCAAGTCGCCTCTAACGAGATCCCTCCCCGTCTAATTACTGTAACTGTGACTGTAACACGGTCCACATCTGGAAGTGGGCAATTAGATCCTTAATAATTAGATTTTTTTTTTTTTTTCAATTTAAGAGTAAATACTTGATCACACAACCTTTTAAAAGTGTTTTTCATGTATCCAAATCAAAAGCAATTGACCGATAACTGTATTCGATAAATAATTATTTTATTCTGGAGGACAGCCATTAATTGTAGTTTCCGTGGGCTGTGTTTATTTATTGTCTTATGTCTTATTTAGCCATTTATAAACGACACTTACAAAAGTTGTCTTGGACAAATGCTGTGCGGTACTGCATAGACGTGAAATCTAGGCCTATATGATGCCACCTTGTGGATGTTGTTAACAGGACCTCCCATATCACCATCCTCCATTGTCCCTGAATATAAACCTTTTCGCAGCCTTTTTTAAAAGGTGCAAACGGTCCATTTAACATCCTTCTCTTAATGGTTGTTTTGAAATGCAAACATGCTATTGAGATCAAGTGATGCTCTTATTTCATTTGGAGATGAGCAAAGCATGCATGACTGCACCTCCTCACCTCACCTCTTTGGATGTTGATAATACTTTGTATTGTAATTCAGTGGTGAAAGAAATACCCAGGGCCTTTACTTAAGTGGAAGCGCCAACAGAAAGATGCAAGCCAAAGTCTTGCAGTCAAAATCCCCACCGAGCAGAAATACATATACAAGTATAAGCAGTAAAATGTAGTTAAGTCGCATAAAGCAGCAAATGTAAAAGTACTGATTCAGTAGAAACACTGCCCATATGACTGATTAATATATACAACATCATTAGATTGTTAATACTGATGCAACAGTGCATCACCAGCAGTTAACTGGTTAACTGGTTGACATGGAGCAAGTTTAGTCCCGTTGTTATCATCCTTTCTTTGAAAGTTTTCTCCAATGAAGTATTAATAATGATAATTTTACCTCTTTGGGCTTCAAGTAGTTATGTAATGAAACATCAGAGGAATTTAGTGAGTGGGCAATCACTTTTGTTGGACCTGCTAACAACTCACACCATTTATTTCATAAGCTTATCATCTTTTTTTTTTTTTTTTTTGTAAATATATAACCATCTGTCAAATGAATGTAGTGTACTTACTGCCTGTGCATTTCTATTTCTGCTCTACAGCTGTTCATCTTCAGGACAGTTTTGGTCCAAATGTGAAGGAACAGAATAATTTGCTGTTCGTGCATTTTCCTTTGACACATCACACTGCAGAATAAACGTTCATGTGACCAAACTTTTATTTACATTGAACAATATTAATGAACGACTATCATCCATTTGTCTCAGTGGTATGGTGCATCTTAATTCATGGGTTATGTGAACTGAAGTGGAGTAGAAATAGCCCTAATTCACACTATGAAGATAGCATGTCTCTAAAGAACAAGTGTAAACATATATCAAGGCACAAACATATGGAAAAAGACTTGGAAATGAAACAAATACAGAACAATCCATGTTAGGAACAGACATAACCACTTAAAAATCTTGCAGATATCTTAAAAGTGACACACAACCATTTCTCTTTTGTTTCTTTAAAGAAGTTACTTAAGGAATGTTATTCAGTTTGTGGGGGATACAGGCTAGTCTATGGACAGTCATGCAGAACAATGCACTATAGTACAACTGTGAATATTGATTCTGTGTAAACATTGTACAAAAAACATTTTCCCTTCATCCATTTCCATTCGCCATGCTTGTTTGTTTTCTTCTAAAAAATAAGCTCTGTGCAGTCAAAAGCCTCATAAAATGCCAACATTAGTTAACAGAAGTAAATGGGGTTTTTATAAAAAAGTTGTTTTTGTACTGTATTCTGCTATTAAACTTCAAAAGCAAAAGGGAAAGGGAAACAAAAACCTAAAAAACTCAAATTTAACAGAAATCAGAATACAAAAAAAAATGAGACAACTACCATTTAAACAAGTGGCTCCCAAACAGGTCCATAAAGGTTTTTTGATGAAAAAAAACAATACTTAAATTTTACTGTATTTTCATTTGTCATGTGGCTTGATAAGATAATGCTATTATGATAAGTTTTATTTCCAACAGTTATTTTCCACTTAGGCCAGTCAGCTCATATAATTTATGTTCTAAATCTAATTAAAAAACAACAATTCTCAGGTGAGTGCCTGGACTGTTAGTGGTGCTTTTCCAGTGAGGGGGTTCTAGATCAAATATCTATGTGATCAGTATTTAATTGGTACTCAGTATGAATAGTATGAGAACCCCTGATCAAGAGCAGTAAGAAATATATATAAAAATAATAATAACACATTAGACAGAGAACGTGATGGTTGCAAATCAGTGATCGTTTAAGTTCTTTGAGGTCTCCCCCCTAGAAATCAAGTCTGTTATGGTTTTCATTATGAAAAGCAGTAATCATCACATGGCTGTTGCAGTCTCTCATGCAGTCTGTGTGCGTTGGGCATCATCCTGCATGAAAAGAAAGATGAAAAAGAATGAAAAGAAATACAATATAATTGTTGCTTCACTGTTTTGATTTTCAAGAGTTTGAGTTAGGGTTAGAGCTCAAAGAAATAGTCCCATCCAAAAACTGACAGTTTAATCTGACAATCTGACCAGTCACTAGGTGGTGTAATTCATTCAAAATGTGGTTTGAAATATTCACATTGTGGCCAGATTTAACCGGGGAGTGCATTATTTTTACCTGTTTACCAGTCCAGTAAACAAATCTACCAGTTTGATGCATGTCAGTAAAATTAACTAACCATCCAAAATAAAGCAGCTAGAGCCTCCAATTTTCTCACTTTTAGGATGCAAGTCATCTAGAAGGGCTAAAAGTAACTTACATTATTGATTAATCTGAAAATTATTTTCTTGATTATTTATTAAGTATTTAAAATGTCACAAAACAGTAAAAATTTCCATTAGCATTTCTGAGAGCTCAAATAACTTGTTTTTTTTCCCCCCTGACCAACAGTCTAAAACCTAAAGATATTCAGTTACCCATTGAATAAGATGAATACAACCAGCAAATATTCACATTAGAGAAGGTGGAACAGTGGAACAGATGGAGTTTTTGCAGTTTTTTCTAAATGAGTTAAATAATAAAGCAGTTCTTAAATCTATGCCAATTAATTTTCTGTCATTCAACTAACTAAGCTTGATTAAATTCCGAATGTACAGACTATTATATATCATTATTTACTGATGAAATACTGGGTTGTACAATTATGCATGCTAATCAATAGGCCACTTAAATGGCATAACAGCTGTTCCAAAACATTTTTTGATTTCAGGCTTTACAGTAACTTCCCCACCCACCCTGACATCCCTCTGTCCTACCTTTAGAAAAGACCACAGTCTTTCAGGTTGTTCTTGATAATGACGTCAGTGACGGCGTCAAAGACAAACTGCACGTTCTTGGTGTCAGTGGCACAGGTGAAGTGGGTGTAGATCTCCTTGGTGTCCTTTTTCTTGTTCAGGTCCTCAAACTTGGTCTGAATGTAACTGGCTGCTTCATCAAACTTGTTGGCTCCTGGTGAGCAACAGTTTGGAGAGTTGAGTAGGTCATTTTATTAAAGAGAACACACTAGGTTTTTTTAGGTTGTGATTTGTTTGTAAGCCAGTTTAATGCCGACTGCAGCCACAGCGACCTGTCTGTGGTTTTACTGCAAATGTTTCAGTATTAAAGCACTGCTCTCAGGTGCAGCACCGCCACTGATATCCCACTACATACCTGTGTACTCGGGGAAGCAGATGGTAAGGGGACTGCGTGTAATCTTCTCCTCAAAGAGATCCTTCTTGTTGAGGAAGAGGATGATGGAGGTCTCAGTGAACCACTTGTTGTTGCAGATAGAGTCAAATAGCTTCATGCTCTCATGCATTCGATTCTAAAGAGGAGCAAAAATCAGTCATGATTTGTGCTTTTTTTCCACTAAAGCATAACAACACATCAGAGCTGCCACCAGGGGACAATATTGTGTAATAATCTAAATGTGAGGGGTAACCAGTGCAGGGGAGGTTCTTCACAGCAAGGTTTGACCATGTCTCTCTTGACCACTCTTGTTAAATTGATAAGCTGTTCAAGAAATTGAGGTCAAATGGTTCAAATCACTTGAATAATTAGCCATTAGGATTTATATTACATAATTGCACTCCACTGGTTCAACTGTATATGTATCATTAAACTCCAATGAGCCAATTTTACCACCTGGAGCTCACTATTATTAAGCTATAACAAGAAGCAATGAGAAATGTTAAAAGTCTTCTAATGCCGCACAATCGAAACAACCTCATACTGAAAATGAGCAAAAGAGCAGATTTATGTAGCTTGTCAAGTTCATCTGTGCAGAGGAAGATACACACACATCAAAAGATGGATTTCTTTCTTACCATCTCTTCATCCTCAGCCAGCACCAGGTCATAAGCACTCAGTGCAACACAGAAGATAATGGCTGTGACTCCTTCAAAACAGTGAATCCACTTCTTTCTCTCTGAGCGTTGGCCTCCCACATCAAACATTCTGCAAGGGAGATGAAGCACAGGAGACATATTGTGTGTTTGTGTGTGTTTGTGCTGGTAGGGGGGAAGAGGCCACAATGAAAGACAGTAAGGTGAAACTGATAGAGAACAGGGCGTTGAAGAGGACATTTCAGGAAGAATGACAGCGAAGAAGGAAGGAGAAAGTTAGGATGACATTCCATCCCTGGATGTGCATTAAGTTTTCATGAGGCTACTTTGAGAACAAAGGTGGTGGTGAGGAGGTGGAGAGGTGCCCGTCAGATATCTGATAAAAGATTGCAGGGTCAAAGCAGGCTATAAGAGGCAGGCATTTATATTCGGAGCAAAGCCCCGGTTGATGGGGAAGCTGAGCGCTGTGATCCAAGCTGTTAGAGGTGTGAGCAAAACCCCGCAGAAGTGATAATAGTCTACCACATCCAGGACAGCTGCCGCGCTTGGATTATACAGGCGACAGATATATAAGGTCTCTGTGAAGCCACAATCTGTTTAAGTTAGAAAACGCTCAAGAAGCACTATCTTGATGAATCTAAACAAAACCAAAAGGTGGCATTTCTCTGTATCTATACGTATTTCCTTTTCATACTTATTATGGCAAACAGGACCAAATTATAAAAATGTGACTTTCTTCTTATTGATTGCCTGCATGTATTATTCAGGCCAAATATTGAGGCAGTGAGAGAAGGTAAATATCAGAGAGTTTATTAGGAAGCAGGTCACACCAGAGCCATGTGGCTGCCTTTTTTTTACTAGCCAGATCTCTTTGGCTACTTTACAAAGGCTTGAGTTTTTATACACTGCTCGAGAACTAAAAAAAATGACAAAACCAAACAGACATAGCCTCTTCATATCTTTACTCTTTGCACTTTTATATAACATATTTAACATATAGCCCTATACTCCATACATTAACTGAATCTGCTTTAGCGTAGGTCCTGATATCACGTTTAAACACTTCTATTAGGAGATACATCTATAAATCCATTACTGTCCCACACATGAGTGCTCAGGCTGGGTCAGAGCATATTTTATGTAAGATCTACAGTGCTGTGCCATGGAGGACATATTGAAACGTCAACACTAAATAAAGCTCTAGTTTTATTGAGCAAGAGAAGAGTGGGCAAGCCTAATTTATTTATTCGGCTCTCAGTGCAATCGTGATAATTAGCCTTTTAATTGCTGCTATAATGTGGCTTCTGAGTAGCTGAGTTGCACATTTCATGGCGGCAGGGTCAGTCACCCCCTTGATGCTTTTCATGTTGGGACTAAAATTACGTCTAGCAATTTCTGGGTAATGCTGTAAACTAGGTGTATGACCAGCGTTTCGTTATGCTTTTGTTTTAGTGTTCAGAGCAGGTGCAGGGGAGGCTGGTATTGCAATGTCACTGCTTACACAGTGGAGGATCTGATTCAATGAAAACATATGGAGATGTAACATGTATTCATCCTGCTACTTTAATATCAAACAGCACCGAGGACAACTACATTTTATTCTGTCTTCTTCAGTTTCATGTGTTGTTGCGTGGTTAATAAAACTAACTGACAACTGGCAGTTTTTTTTATGTATCAACAAATAACGCAGTAGGCAAGCATCCGAGGTGAGAGAACACTAGGCAGGATATATAACCACTCAGGTTACCTAATGTCAAATACACCCTCTGACTGTGGGCCAGCTGCTAAGTGACAGTTCCCTGAACTTTCACATCGGTTGCAATTGGCTAAAGGGCTTGTTATGAACACAACATTGTCAGGGAAGCAGGGTGAGATTGGAAATAGTATTCTAGTTTACCTTTATTTATTGATTTTTCTGTTTCCAAAATACCTGAGGTCTATTAACACTGACATCAAATCGGTACTATTTGACCTTACTTGAAGTGCAGTTCCTTGAAAGTGAAGTGAGTCTCCACAATGCCAGTGGTCTTGACCCGAGTTCGCAGCACATCCTGCTGGGTGGGGATATAATCTGCTTTAGCTATCCTCTCCAGGTCGTTCAGGTAACTAAGAGAGAGACAGAGAGAGAACGAGAGAGTGTTTGAGACTGCAATGTGATTTGCAATTGCATTAACATCCAAATCAGTCTGTATTTCACTGAACTGCTTTGAACTGTAAAGAAGTTTCTGTGAAGTGAGTCATAATCTGCTGCATTAAATGAGAGACTGCTAAACTTAACACGTAGCATTTCATTAGACTGTTCAAGGCCTTATCAGGAATTGTGCTCAGCAGGGTCCTGTAATAGTCCAGTTATACCCCAAATGCATTATGCAGGTCAGACTCTATCACATCGGTTGTTTGCCATCCGGAACCGCAGCTGTGAACTGTGGTTGAGGGAAATCAGGTTTAATCAACATTAACATGTGCATGAACACAGCAACAGTAATCACAAACACTGGCTATTTGATAGTTCCTGAGCTATATCCTGAGTTTCTCTAGACATTTCAGGGCTCATTAACAGGAACAAGTCTGCAATAACTGAACAAAATATTGACATATTACCACCTTTTAACACCTCCCATTTATGGCAAGCGGGCGAATGTAAGTCAGTTGCTCTCTTTTAGCTCGATTTTTGGTCTCCACCAACTCCTGAAGGAAATCTCTGGCTCTTGAGCTGCTAAATGCTGCACTATAGTCACCAGCTAGTTGCTAACTGTGTACAGTGGATTTTTAGATTTTTGCAAACAATGCACTGAGAGTGGTGAGAGTAACCCAAACAAGAAACTGTCACATTGTTTTCACATTGTCATTAATACATTGTTACTATAAAAATAATAATATATCTGCTTGAACCACTCTATTGCATAGTGGCTGTGGCTACACGCTGGGACCTTCAGTTGGTGGATATGATCCTTCCGCCGATACTGCTGAATTAATTTCTTAACACATCAAAATTTCTTTTGTTGTTGTGCCACGTGTATTATGAAGCTTTCACACTGTTGATTTACATAGTGGTGAAATACTCATGTTTGAGTATCATGAGTCTCAGCACTGAATTGGTTTTGCAGTAAATTTTTCCCCTTGGTTGTTGCCGTTGTTGTAGGGGTTTCAGAAGCTGTAAGAGAGTGATATTGTATATTGGCTCTGGTAATGCAAACATGTTTACAACACACTGTTTCCTTCTATGCAGCCCATTCGCATTAGTATTTGCCCGTACTAGTGTCCTTACTGAAAACTATGGCTATTGTCATGCATTCAAAAATTTGTAGATAGTCATCAACACCCACTGCTAACATTTAGTTTAGAGACATGTATGTACTGCTGCGTATCTGCAGCCTCTAAAAGCTACACATTTCTCAGGAAATGATTTGTGTGTTCGATATATTTTATGTTTATTTGCTGCAGTTATTATCAGATGACAAAGCCTGCTGCTATCAGGTGTTTTTACTGGGTCTCAGTTTGTCCATTTCAGATTCACTACACATTACATCTCCTACCACAGTTGTGTGTAATATCCAGTGTAAGGCTCTAATGCAGTTTCTTGGGGATACATTTTTCATCAACTCTCCAGTCTCCGCTGTGCTGAGCTTGGTGTATGTTTGTGGGGAGTGAGATGAGGTCAGAGTGTGGATGCCAAGTATCAACTCTGTATTCATATAAAAAAATCCCCATGTGAAATGGCTGACTGAAATGTCTATGCGAGACCCCTACGGGATTACCACTAGACCCACTAGTACTACGTGCTATCCTTAGTGGGAGGATTTCTATGGCAACATACATATTCTTTACTGTTTTGCTCTACTTTAGTCAATTCGATGTGTGCTATTAGTAAAAATGTGATTATTTGTTGTTGTTTCTGTGATCTATTTAAATACAAGGCAATCAATAGGGCTTTGAGATCAGTTTGTACAGATGATTTGCCTCTTAAAAGCAAGATTGCAGGCAGCCCTTGTTTTAAGAGCAGTGTTGAAGCGTACAAAAAATTACAGAGGGTCTTTGCAAAACAGGACAGGTCACACAAAGCAAAGACAGGTAAAATGCATTTCTTTCACTTTTGCTCTGTGTAGTTCTTCATTCGCAACTCTCCTTTCCCACTTTCTGTCTATCCCTTTTTATGTCTTTTCTCTGACAGACTGTTGGTCAGTAGGGGAGTGTGCAAGCATCTTCACCATGCTTGACACAGCTTGCCCCACTTACACAAGCATTGCATCACCATCCAAGGCCAGATGGGAGCTTCAGTGGTCCAGCCAACCTACGCTTCACAGACAGACAGAGATATATATCCAGCATTTCAGTGGATGTGGCAGTCATTCATGTCACAGGCACTGAGTAATAATAATTAATGAGCCAACTTATTGAAGCATAAAAAACATAATAAATGATTAAACAAACTTTTTTTTCTCCATCTCATCACAGCAGCCGTTACAAAATATTTCCAAAAGGGATGACAGAGTTATTATGAACACATCATACAAAGCAACATTTCTGACAAAATGAATCAACTCGTTGATAAAACCAAGGGGTAACTTGGGGGTTTTATTATCACAGCTACCAGCTCACATAGTTTACTCGGATAAAGTTTACTTGAAGTAAACAATTTTTTTGGAGTCTCACTTTTTCATCCCTCAAGACAAACTATTCTGTGCTCTGCTTATTAGGTTACAATATTAAAACCCAGAGAGGGAAAAATGGAAGTTATTGGACTATCTCTCCAGTCTCTATAGCCCCCTACAGAAGTCAAAGATGGGTTTCTCACTGCAGCACAGGGCTACGCCATTAGATCCATCACAACACCAACAGCATCCCTAATGGCAGTAATATAAACAGGCTTTAATATGAAACCAACATTAAAATAATCATTAAAAGCCATCAAGAAAATGCAAACAAACACCAAAATATCTCTTTACTGTCGCTCTCTCAAGTTGTTTTATATTCTTTTAATATTATTTTTAAAATAATATTAAAGCACAGTGCTTCAGCTTCAGTTTATACAGAAGCACATTTGTCAGGTGGCTATGAAGTTTCTCGCTTGGTCACATTTACATTTACAGTGGGTTAACACAGAGTGTATTCAGGAGAAGATTGCACATTGATTGATGTAGAGGTGGAGGAGGATATGGAGAGACAATGTTGATAAAGATAGATGCCATCAAGCTTGCCCATTGCTGGAAGGTATCACTTTGTTGAAGTCATAGTAAATGTATATGAGGTTCCTACACAGGATCACAGAACAAAACACACACACAAATGCACACTCACTATGCTGCCGAGTCATTGAGTTGGTATTCTCGCGACCTTGCAAAGCAACTCTGTATGCCGCTGTCACCCCACAATCGCCTGATCACGTTGGCCAGGTCGTCGGGAAGAACACCCTGCTCTTCAGCAGCCGCAGACAGGGCGAAGAGCTGCTGGGCATCATCCTGCAGGGGGCAATAAGGACACAGGGGTTGTTGCAATGGGACCTCAACATATATGCAAACTGATTACTGTAAAAATCTTCAGCTGCTAGAAAAATAAAACAAAATACATATTTGTCATTTACATCAGAGCAACCTGTGCATCATTTGTTAGTCTGAGTGAAACATAACACAGCAAAAACAGCCCCCCCAAGAATCCTCTCAGCCACTCGCTCAGTTTTTGGATACATAATGCAACATAAATAATATTTAGTCATTGTTGCTCTCACTGAACCTCTACCAAGGAAAGAAAGGTTATGATAGTAGCAATAAAATGTGATGATAATATCACTGAATCCTCCGATACGCCAATGTCAGCCAATCTTAGCTGAGCATGATAGGCGAGATATGTTGTTGTGACTCAAGGTACCAGTACGCAATGTTGCTATAACAGACTGTGATTTGATTTCCTGCTGTTTGCCACGTTGCCTGCTTCTCTCAATTCTCCATTTTCCTGTTGGCATGAAATCAACCATCTTCTCTGAGCTTTAGTCACAGCTAATGGTATGTTAAATTACAAAAAGTAGTAACATCCCTGGACTTCCCTGTGCATCTGTATGTATCAGTGTAGCAGTGGTTCTGCAGTTTCGGGCCATTATCTGTCTGTGCTGTAATCATTAAAGTAAAGACACGATTCACAATAATGTGGAAACACAATCTTACCTTGTGTGTCGGTCAGATTTGAGGAGAAATGCATTTTTTGCCATCATGCTTCCCTGACATGCAGCCACTACATAGATGCTTCTTTTGTGGATTGTCATGTTCTCAAATTTTGAATGGACTTCCCTCAGCCCTGTTCTTGGTGAACGTCAATCACCACTTACTATTCTTTATTCTGAGGAAGATAACAGTCAAGTTTACTGAGGTTTTGTGTCTGAACAATAGTTTAGTTTTTTGTTAATAGTGTTTTAGTCTAGTGGTATTTTGTTGCAGGGACTATGACTGATAAATTTACACACCACCGATGAAACAGGCGTTTTAAGTGCAGTTGTTGGATCATAAGTGAAAACTTACCGCCTTGATAATGTGTAAGTCTGCATGATTTGGTTTCATATACCTTTTTGTGTTTGTGCATGTATATGCATATGTGCACACATGCACAATCTGTGTGTGTGTGTATTTCCACAGGGTTGCTGTGTGCAAGTATGGGCAGGCTTTTGCACTAATTGCCATGTGTGGGAGTCTGTGAGAGTATCATCACGTACACACAGTCATTTGACAGATCTGTCAGTGAGAAAAAAAAAAAACGATCCATCTATCCAGCTCTAATGACCACAGCAGAGTCCTAAGTCCCTCTATTACAGCTTCAGTTACAGAGCACATACTGTAGGCTGGCTTCACTAAAAAAATCACACTGACACACACTCCTTCACAGGAATTAAGTTCAGACACTGTTAGACCTCAGTGGCAGCTTGTTCATAGGCTGATAAGTGTTCACAGGGTGCAGCAGACTGGATCTGTGCCTGAAGCTGGGACTTGTTGTTGTTATTGATGGTGTTGGTGCATGTCTTCATTTGTTTGTGTGTCCAGGGTGGGTCTGTTTCTGTCTATGTATGACAGATTAATTAATACTCTGATCTGCTCTGTGACTGCATGTTAATTGAGGTTGGTAGAGCTGTTAATGCTGTTAATGTTAATTTTTAGTATGGATTAATCTAATTGTTTGGAATAAGAGGTGAAGCATTCAATCTGTAAAATATCAGAACAGTCTCCAAAGCCCATCTGCAGTGCAGCCAAAAGTCAGATTCAGACCAACTGTCCAAAATCCCAAAGATATTCAATTTATGATGATAGTAAACAGACCGCAACTCCTCATATAAAAGAAACTAAAGAATCTTCACCAATACAGTTTATTAAGCCAATAGTAACTGTTACTACGCCTGTCAAGCCGTCCATTCTTGTGCAGCATCGGCACATATGCAGTTTAACAGTGGCAGATTTACCACCAGAAATTCTTGGTAATTTTTCAAACAGTGGGTCCTTGAATTCAGACAGAGGAAGGCAATATGCAGGCTTCTCTGTTCCAGCCAGGATGTCATTTCAGCCTGAAATGACAGCTCGTGCCAGCAGATTTTATCAGCAGTAGCTAACTAATGAGGCTAACATTAGCTCCATGAGTTGCTTGAAAATGCTGTCTCTGGCTAACTTTTTAATGTTTCCAGGATGTTCGCTGGACTAGTTAGCCAGACATTTCCATCTTACGTTAGAACAAATAAAAACACTGTTTAATTCATTCCCTACACTTTTACTCTAATAATTTTGGTTTTGGGAAGGCTGAACAAAAGACACCTCGCTCTCCTTCAACATGAGGAGAAATCCAAAGCCTTGACAGGCCTGCCGTGCCTACTTCACAGTTGCTAAGTTATGACTGGTTAGTGGGGTTTAGTGGACGATTACCTGAAGGTGGGTGTAATGTTATTCCAGACAAAAGGAGGAACAAACTTGCAGAGGGGACATTCAAATGATAAATCACAGTTGTTCAAAAAACAGACACCAGACTATTCAAGGCCAGCTGTAAGGTCCGCCTTTCAGGTGGTAACCATCAAAACAAGGAATTAATTCGTCATTGCTGAGGCTGCAGAAGGCACCTGGCAAACTAGATGTGCTGTTAAAATGTGTCCTGCCAGCACTTTCGAAAAATCCAATCCCCTCAGTGGCCTGTCTGCTGCTGCTGGTATTAAGCACACTTTCAGCCTCCTCTCTGTCTGTTTCAACTCTGAGGAGAGAGCGGATCAAAGATGGAGGAGGTGAAGTCTGTAAGACAAGCACTGTTTCCCTGCAGGTTACAAAAATGGATCAGAGAGGCATTACAGTGTGTTCCCGTTTGTACTAACCAACCGCAGTTTTACCGCAGATAGAAAGGGCTGCTGTGAATAGGTGACATGATCCCTTATTTGTTTAAAACTCTGGCACAAGTTGCCAGTGTTAATGACCAAACACGAGTTGCTGAGAGGAGGCATAATATGAGAAACAGGCCTTGTTTAAAAGAGTCATCAGTCTTGCTACAATTTTTGTTCACTGGTTACAGAATGTGGATAAGTGAGGGAATAAAATGTTTGTGATAAGAGACAATGGGCCAATAATTTTTCCTGCCTATTATTTGAATCAATTCATTAAAAACTGAAAGGAACAAAATGGGTTTTGTAGAAACAAAGGTAAACTATTGTGATTTCAATTCTGTGCAAGCTTCAGTCTTAAGAACTACACCAGATACAAAACAGCACACCAGCAAAAGATGCTTTGACCTGAGGCAAGTAACCGACCATTAATGGTCATTAAAAAACAGATAGTCACTCAGGCGTCCTTGTAAAAATACTGAGGTGTCCACATGCAAAAACTTCTTTGCTGGAAAAAAATCACATTGATGACCTGAGCAAAAGACTGCAGCAGAGTATGGCGTGAGCAGTCAGATCATGCAGCACTACGCCCAAGACAAATTTCCCCTCTGGGAGGATACAGTTTGTTTTACTTTAGTTTAAGATACTGTTGATAAAACAGCCTTTGTTCTGTTGTGGCCTGAGGCAGATCCTGATCTGTCCACGGTGAATACGGCCTGCTGAATTCTCCATTCTCACACAATGATGGTGGCATTTAGACTGGTCAGCTCTCTGCTCTCCCTTTTGCAAAACCACAGATTTTCCATAATTATCTGTGAAATTATCTTTGTAATTTCGCAATCCGTCATGCATGTTCAGAGTTTGTATCTAGTACATAAGCTGAGGCTGTGTTCAATACAGTTAAGTCTGTCTTTCTTATTTGTGGTCTACCCATGCTTGTGCCATCTGATCTAAGACTAGAGAATGAAAATGATGCATACTGATGAAATCATATATACAGCCATGTCAGGCTGTAAGAAATATATAGTGTTTGGAGTGTGTGTGCATCTTACCACTCTGCCAGGGTTGCTGTAGTCTATCTTGAGACTGGCCATGGCTTTAACAATGGCCATAATGGACTGGATGGTATTACTGTAGACCACTGCTCGGTACTGCTTACACTCATCTTCTGAATAGCCATCTTCATGGATGATCCTGAGAATATCAAGAAGCATGCAACATTTATTAGTGTTTACATTAAACCTGCATTGACAGATTTCTTTGGCCACTTGGGGGCTAAATGCTCCACTGGCTAGCAACATTCCTCGATACATCAATCATTAAGCTGAAGATAAAATTATGTTGCACTGCTGTAAACTGGTATCAGTAATAACTTCACTGGTATGTTTATGAGTGAAACATTTGAGTGTTGAAGCTGAAAGGCTGTTCTTTTTTTTTTTTTTAATTTGTGTGCAGTCCCTAAGTTGTCTATCAAGAAGCATATACTGTGTACTCTGCCTCACGTTTATCATGCCAGTATGCTGTGTAGGATGATGCAGTGGGGTTAACACACACTGGAGCTGCCTCAACTCTGCAGCATCCATTTGATGCAGTATCCTGAGTTTACCTCTTGCAATATTATCACTCTGGATCTGAGAGCGATCCAGAGTCATGTACAAGAGTGCATCCTGTCATGAGATGCAATCATCCAGACTTCATTAGGAAAGTGCAGAGAGAGCAAACTGACGTGACCTCGCTTTAATTGTTAAGTAAAACTGCCCACTGCTTTTAAATAGTGCTTTGATTCAAACAATAATGAACAGTGGTGATTCTGCAAATACGTGGTCACCTAATTTTTAAGATGTTTTAAGGATGCAATTATGTTTTCCTAACTTTCTCTGCTGTAACTTTGTGTTTACACAGGATGCTTCAATGTGTAAAGTTACATAATAGGCTAGTGTTGTGTGTGTTTCAGTCTTGCAGGTTGATTTATCTGTAGGCCTGTACGTGTTAATAACCTGCCTTCAAAAAGCCACAGACTGTTCCTGCTCCAAGCTCATAAAAAATGGATTCAATGCCTGGCTAGCCCAGAGGAATGTGAATAATTAAGCCATTTAGGGTCCAGTGTATGTGTTTGTGTGTGTGTGTGTGTGTGTGTGTGTGTGTGTGTGTGTGTGTGTGTGTGTGTGTCTGTGTGTCTGTGTGCTTGTCTGGGTGTGTGTTTGTGTGTGTGTGTGTCTGTTTGTGTTCAGACTGATAAACAGGCATTACAACATCTTCTGTATTCAGGAACTCTTCACACTATTCTTGTGCTAGAAGCAGTAAAAGACGATAACAAACAGAAGAGGCCATGACGTCCCCTAGAAACCACAGTGAAGGAAGTCAAATCTATCTTATCTAAGAACGACAGGGTTACTGTTGTAAATTACTGAGCTAAAACCTCTATTTTAATTTGCCTCATGGTCAGTGCCTGAGTGTCTGAGCCAAACAGGGAAGAGAATATCAGTAAAGTGTGGGATGAACAGGTAGCAGAGAATAATCAGGCGTAGTTGTTGTTGTTAATGTATAGTAGTGTGTTTCACTTACAAGAAGAAGGCCCTAAACTACAGCTCACTGTCTGTCTCAAGGATGGCTGTGAAGACACAGATAGATGGCCCAGTCCCCAATGGCCACTGCCATAACAACCAAGATCGTAAAGTATCATTAAGCGAGGCTCCGGTGGAGGGAGCGAACAGTCATAACACAGGGGCCCTTCAGCCCCTTCGGAAAGTATTGCATGAAAATATAAAATGTGACTTTGGTGAATGTGTGTGTTTAGGATTTGGACCCAGCAGAATTTTCACACATGTATGGACAGGTGCTGTGGTGCCATGGACAATACCCTGATTTTCGATGAGTAGCAGTTGTATGAGTTTTGTATGGGTTCAAATAGACCTTACAAAGAAGATGACCTTCAGGACTGGGCAGCATTACACAGTGTTATCTTGTATTGCTCATCTCTATTCTCTTCAGAGTTTCAATAATTTCTTCTAATTAAGACATTTGGCTCTCCTGAAACTTCCTTCATCACAAGTTAACCAGCTCACAAGCTTTCCATCACCTATTGCAACAGATGGAAAAGTACAAAAACAGAAACACAGTGTTACAGATCTATTAATCTGTATTAGCAGATATCACCACAATTTTGATTCAAAAAAACATATTGTGATTTGTTTTCACTATATAAGCTTGTAATGTATGTGAAAGTCTGTATTTGGTTAAATTCAGCTAGTTTATAGTATATAACTGCTCAGCCAACACACTAACCAAGTTTCAGAGAGGTGGAGAATCCATCTTTAGGTTAAACAAAATAGTCAGAGTATTCAAAATAAAGACAGATAAAGACTGCTTTTGTAACCTACTTCATCTGCTTTACAATGGTGCTCTTCCCAGACTCCCCGGCACCTGTTGGAACATTAAAAGATAACAAGTTAAGAAGAAGAGAAGAAAAGAAACTCCACATGCATTTTGCTTTGTCTCGGTCTTTGTGAGAGGAATAAAGCTGAACAACAATTTCTGCTTTGAAAACATGAGTGACCCAGAGACGACCCCAGACTAACATCACATTTTGTCCTCTCGGCTGTCTGGTTTATTTATATTTCCATTTTTGAGGACATGATGTACAGATATGCATGAAGAATTCCCCTATTCATTTCAATGTTTATTTTTCAATCTGGTAGAGGAAGGGTGCAGGGAAGAGGAATGATTTCATGGGTAGTCATTATTTAATGCTTCACGGTAGCGAACTTTTTCTCAACTTATTGAAAGTACATAATGAAAATGAAATCATTTAAATGTCGCTTTGAATGTTTTAATCTATTAAATATAAATTAATTAATATACATTTCAAGGCGTGCCATTGATTAATATTTTGATTTTTCCCTCTCTGGGCAGCCATTGGTTTCCATTCACTCCACCACCCTCTGCAAAGGTAGGAAATCAATCACTGTGAACTATTCACAACCTATCACTTTGACAAACTTATCATCTCATGGTAATGTTGCTGTAAGCTACAGTGGAACCAACTCCATCAGATGTAGCAACAACAGAAATATAAGAGTCAGTCTGTGCTGAAATATAGAAGTCCCTGCTCACAGTTATGGCACATCAGTCCAATAAGATGATGGGCATAAAACTTAACCTAAAAATAAAATGTTTATTGTGATGATTATCAAGTTTCTAGTCTCTGCAATTTAAAGGTTCCTAGTGAAGTTTTGAGTGAATACAACCATTTTTTTGTATAGTGTGTGTGTGCCCACAAGGATGCACGACATTCCACTGACCGACAGTCAACAACAATAATGGTTAAAGAAAAAGGCAAGGAAGACTTGCAAAGGTACCAAACATGGGTGTATACAATGCAGGATTTCAATTAGTTTTAAGAATCAGCTTTGTAAATGTTTTATGTGAAAGGAAATGCATGCAACTCATTTGTTTTTGACCTAAAGGGTTCACACAATGTGTTCTGGTCTGAATGTAAACATCATTTTACATTTATTGTGTCTGAGCATGAACTGCAATCAACAGAAACCTGACATGAACAATGAATATAGGGAAATCTAGAATGTTGCAATCTGAAAAATAGTGATTAATAATTGAAAATAACTGCAGTCGATGTGCTGAAACCACCCGTATGGTATGTTAACTGTGAACGCAAGAAACATTGAAGACCTAAAGTCCAAGTTCTGTAGATTAGAAATGAAGAATTAAAGATCCATTAAGGATTAAACATTAAGAGCATTAGTTTTGAGATGGCTGAAAAAAAAAAAAAAAAAAAGAAATGATGTGCCATATAGTAGCAAAGTCATCACACAGTTCACATGTTAGCACAAAACAGTTTTCTATTTCTTAGTGAATAAACCTACTGTTCTGAATGATACAGCGAGCCGCACTTCAACACCATTGTTATCTTGTTTAAATGAAAAAAGCTTGAGTCTTTGGCACGTTCACTGTGCTGTCAGGACCATGCCACCATGAACTGTCCCATCGCGCCACCTGACCCAGCCCTGCCAAAAAACATTAGCCTTGCCGGGGCTGACGGAGCAAGTGGGACCAGCAGTGCCCCAGCAGTGGCCCCCTCCCTCCCTCCCATGCTGTCAACATTCATCATATTCACACACATCTAGCACTTTTCTGAGAGAGAAGGAGGAACCCAGGGCAAAGGGAGGGGTGTGAAAGCGAGGTCTGGGGCTACGTTTGCCATCATACGGGCTGTCACTCATGTCTTACTGCTGGACAGGCACAAAGGCAGAGGGGAAGCTGGATGGATCTCAGGTGTTTGGCATGTGTTTACAGAAAAAATAACAATCCAGTATAGACAAAAAAAATGTATTTTTTATTTAACACAATCAACATAATATTTTATGGCTATTTTTTCATTGTTGCAAAAATTTTCAGGGTCATTCTCAGCTTTTCTCTTACATCCTTTTTTTGTGCATAACTTACACCTGAATGAATCCTAAAGCAGAAACGTTTTAATCTTACTTAAGGCTGATCAAGATTAAATTATGTAACTAGGCTGCTGCTTCTATTCATCCGCCAACCTATCTCTACGAAAACAATGTTTTAGGACAGGGCTTGTTAAGTCTCTTCTTTTAGACTACCATCCACTTCCATCTGGAACATGAAAGTTTGCCATCAGTGCGATAAACATGAACAAATAATCTATCACCATCAGTTATGTAGACATGCGCATAAAAATGTCCTGTTTAATAAAAAGCAGGTGGTGGAAAGTGGAATATCACTCTCTCTGTGGACACATACATGCATGAAGGTCACCTTCCTCACTCCAGAATAAAACTCATCCATTAATATTTCAGCCTGAAGGGAGGTGAACACTTGTGGACAGCAACGAAAAAAAAGAGATCATCCTCATTCTTTATGCTCAAGGTGTTTTAGGAGAAAAGGGCAGTGCCATTGAGCTGCTTCAGGGGAAAACTTTTTCTATCTGGACATCTTATCGCAGCAGACTGAACAGTGCTATATAAACATTATTGATTTTAATTCATCTTATAGCTGAGACTAATCGTGGTACAAAATAAAGAGTGTGAATTATCTCTCTTGCTCTGTGTTATCATGAAAAATACAAAAATACAGTGACTGTCAAAGTTTCCCTAAAAGAGTTGTTAAGTTAAGATACTCTATGTAGTGAGGAAATGTTCACATCAGACACCAAATGACTTTGACTGTGGCATGATATTTGGTGCCAGTCTTCCCAAAGGACCACTGATTCAATCAGAATGATCCTCTTCGTCTCCTCGGACCACATGACTGCGTCAGGCCTCAGTGATGTTTAGATGACAACAGGTCCAGCTTCATCTCCCACGATGGTGCCAGCCGCCAGAGGCTCTTCTTGGTCTTCCTGCAGGAGGGTGGATTCTCCCACTCCCTGATGAACTGTATGGATAGGGCTGGTCTCATGTGGGTCTGACACTTTTTTTTGTCTCTCCGGCTCTAAGATGTCAGCCAGCACTCAGGACCGTGTCATGTATGTCACCTGGCTAAGTGCAGTCTCGCACCTCGTCAGTATGTGCCTCTCTCTCCACATAACTTGCACAAAGGGCTTGTTGGTGTTGGAAGTGTCACTTTTGCACACTGAATGCAGCAGGAGGGAGATGTGGAAGGGCTCCAGTCTCCAAAGACTCCACTTTGTCCAGATCCCTTATAATCCAAGTGCCAGGGCCCTTGACTTTCTCCCTTCCTTCACCCGTTGTTGACTTGGATCTGCCGCGGGTCTGCTTTCCCCCATGCAAAGGTTCCCGATGATGTGCTTCAACGTCAGCATGCTCAGTGCCTGTGTGACTGATGTGTCAGCTGCCCACTTCTGATCATGTAGTGATACTTTCACCTCCGGCCATTTCATTGCTGGAGTCTCTGTATCTCTGTACATCATCTCAAGGATAGCTGTAACTGTCCAGACATGATGTGAAGCCTTGGTGGATTTCTATGCTACCCATGAAGGTGTTTGTTCACTCGCCTCTCAACTCCTTCTATTGATGTCTAAAGTACATTATAAATTACTACTATTGAAAAATGTATCTATAAGATAAAATCTGCTCATAACATCAGCTCACCTATGGATCAAGTATTAATCTCTTTTATGGCTGTGACAGGAGCTGAGCTATAAATTCAAGATGATTACCACTGTAAACACTTAGCTGAGAGACAATAAGAGAGCAATAGTCTTGAAGTTGGTAAACAGAGTTACTAACCAAATTATTTATAAGTAAAAACAGGAAGAATGTTCATTTATCCCAATGGGATGCCACCAAACTACTGTCACCTCATTAATTCAGGTACAGATGTTGCTGACAGTCAAAACGATCAATCATCAGGGGACACAGAGTTTCTGCACAGGATTGACCAATTAATCAAGCAGGATATTAACACAGTGTTATGTACTGATAAAACAACTGGATGCATACTTGATTACAACAAGTGTCTCATGTGGAGCGCAGACATTTTACTACGTAATTCATATTATGATATTTTACTATACTAGTATATCAGGGAAATGTCCACTCAGCAGATAACATCAAACATAATTGCTAAAAACACTTATTTCCACTACTATAGATGAATCTGCAGTATATTCTAGCTGAGCAGATGTATCCATCGTACATGAAGCCCTGTGCTTCAACGGAGTTGGAACAGTAATGAGGACTGATCAGAATTACAAAGACCCCTCTGTGTTCTGTGCTGGCAGAGCGGACAAGCTCTTTCTTTTTAGTGCCGTTACAAGAGAAACAGAATCACTTTCTGGCAACGAGAAGACGATGCCACCCCTCCCCTTTCTGCTTCTTCAACCCCAACTATTCATAGCTGTTCCCCAATTGGTTTTCAGAGAGCACCAGAACACACAAGAAAGATAACAACATGATTCGTAGCATGAGGATCACAAGTGGCCAGGCCACAGAAAGCAGAACTGTTTCTCTCAACACATCCTATACCCTCACAGGCCCACTCACATTGATGACAGCTTGGCTGAAGTCTCAGTCATCCACTGCTGATGACACAAAGTATCCATTCATGGTGTGATGTGATATCCTGATCTTGGCAGAAGCACAAGCCTCCACACAGAATCTGACAGAGGATAAAGCCAGTCACCTTTCAACTTGCCATCATCTACACCTGAGCTATACTCAGGGGCAGTGAATTCATTGGTGGTTTCTCAATTACAGCGCCAAACAAAAATACTCACTAAGTAAAAATAATCACTTACTAAGTAATTTCACAGAAAATTCCCGACCACAATTTTGATAATTACTTGATTGTTTGAAGTTTTTTTAATTACTAAAATTGTCAAATATTTGCTGTTTTCATTTTCATTTTCTTAAATATGAGGATTTTCTGCTTTTTGTTGCTAAATCAAATATTTGGTTTGGACTGTTGGTTGACCAAAACAATCAATTTGAAGATGTAGCTTTATATATATATATATGGACATTTTTTTACATAAAATTTCAAAATTAACTTTCAAATTTATATTCTGTAAAAAAAATAAAAATAAAATAAAATAAAAACTTACTGACACATCACTTAAATCACTAATCTCTCACCACTCCATTCCCTCCAGTGATGCTTCTGGATATAATTGGAACTGTTTATGAGTGGTAATCCAGTACGGCATCATGTGTCTGTCACTGTACTAGTGAGATCAACACCTTGTTTAGATTCATGGGAAAGAGTGTCAGATGGGTGGTGGTAAGCGTGAGCCTCTGTGTGAAGGGACTTCACCCAGTGAAGGGACTTGTCTTCAGGTAAAAAGAAGTAGCTGGTGTGACTCAAGTGGTTGTCTACATCCTCCCCAGGCCAGAACTTGGACAAGGGAAATGGTGAGAGAGGGAGCTGTTCTTTCAAAATGGATTTAGAAGCCAAAAAATACAGAAATAGTAAAACCCCATAATGTGTCAGTGACACCTGGCTTCCTGTGGTCTGTACTTGATTCATGTGCTTTAATTATGAGTTTGAGGCCAAGATAAGTCACGTTATAAACTTTCTGAGAATACTCCATTCATCAGGGAGAAGGCAAAATTGCTCTGGAGCAGCTCACAGGGCACAGATTCCCTTTGGAAAAGCTGACACAATAGCCTGCCACTTTAACCCTGTGTGGTGTGCAGATACTGAGGAGAGGTTTGAGAAGAGAAAGCACTGTAATTAATGGGCAGTTAAAGAAGAGGACAGATGAGAGGCGTTGGGAGTAGAAGTGAACAACAAAGATGAGAGTGACAAATGAACAGGGGATGAAGGAGGAGGAGGATGACGATGCAGAGAAACTGGGAATGTGTGAGAGGGCTGAGCACTGGTTAAGAGAAAACATAGTGAGATGAGGACTAACATGAGTACGTGATAAATTCATGAATTTCATAACAGGTTATCAGCCAGTTAGTTACAGATAAATGTGGAGTTCAGCAACTACAAGCAGAATGAAAATTAATGTCGGGAATGGAGGTTTAAAGTTTATTGTTGGAGTGAGTAACATTCAAGTACAAGCTGAACATCAGCAGGCAATCACTTGTGCTTTCTGCATCACTTCACTGCCAGCAGATTAGTGGTTTGCTAAAGTACATGCAACAGCAAAAATCAGTAAGTCACAACATGGCAGACTGTCTTATAGAGAACTCTCAAACTCCCACTTCAGTGAAGACCAACCTCCCCACTAAATGACCCACTTAATATAATTACTTCCAAAGAAGCTTCACTAATTATGGCACTAAAACCAAAATTAGCATCTCACTTTTATAGGCTGTTAATTTGCAACATTAGGTTACTTATTTTTGGTTTTTGATCCTGAAATTTACCTCTCTTACATATTAAAAGCTGACTGTCAGTGAGAAAACATAAGGATTAGTTATGAATGTGATCTTATCCACAGTCGGTAGCACTGAATTCTTTGTCTGGGATTTGATACAGAAATTATTCTACGGAGAGGTAATTATGACAAGCTCTCATGTACTATTTAAAAGAATATCTGATGTATAATTAGTTTACATTTGTTAGTTCAACACAAGTTTACCACGGGTGCATTTTGTGCAGTTATGGCATCACCGAGATCTTTTGATTACTCACAAATGTTAATTTGCTTGTTATGGTGATGCCTTAATCAACAATACTGAACCACCCCTTAGTTATGCTGCTATAGAGCTAGACTGCTGGGGGATTCCCATGATGCACTGGGCTCTCTCTCTCTCTCTCTCTCTCGACTACTTTATGCCATTAAGTTTGTTTTTTTTTTTTTTTCTCTCCCCTGTAGTTTGTGCTTCTCCTCTCTCTCCCTCTCTCTGTCCTCATTCTGCAGGTATCTCTGCCTCTTGAGCAGCAGGATCCAGATCCACCACTACTCATCATTACTATTAACCACTGTTATCTGTCATTATTATTGATAACACCATTACCTACACAGCTGTTCCTGGTCTCTCGCTCTCTCTTTTCTCCTCTCTCCTCCCCCCACCCCCCCTTTTTCTCCTCCTAAACCCAACCGGTCGAGGCAGACGGCCGCCCACCCTGAGCCCGGTTCTGTTGGCGGTTTCTTCCTGTTAAAAGGTAGTCCCCCCCCCCCCCCCGTTGCCAAGGACTTTGTAGGACCTGTTGGGTTTTTCTCTATAACAAAGTAAGGTCTCGACCTGACCCTGTAAAGTGCCTCAAGATAATGTTTATTATGATTTGGTGCTATACAAATAAAATTGAATTGAATTGGATACTGAGCAGCACTGCACATTGCTTTAGATAAGAGTGTCTGAGGAATTTGAGGGATAAAATACAGCATGTAGTTCACAGTTTTGCACGCATGTGAACACACCCATGCATAGGGATACAGCACACACAAAAAACAAAGATACAGTACATTTCACAGCAGAAGTGAGAGTGCAGGATCAGCAGCAATGAAGCACAGTTACCTCAAATTCCCTCTGGCAGTGTGGAGGAAACTAGAGATTTAATACTGAGCCTACAGATATGGTGGCAAAACTGTGAGGCTGTACTTGGGCACAGTGGTGCTTTGAACTAGATGCTAATGTTAGTATGTTACCAATGGCCACAAAAGCTACATGCTAACAGGCACATGCTAAACAAGTATACTGTTTACCATATTAACCATCTTAGTTTAGCATTAGCTAACATATGCTACTTTGCACTAAACACACACTACAGCTTAAGATAATGAAGTATCATTAGCTTTGCAAATGTAGTTATAAATCAAATAAAATGTTTGACCCTATAATTGAGTTAGATGAAAAGTCAGGGGATGAAGTGATTCCAGATCATCTTGAGAGGGACGTGAATGTCTGGTCCTGGTCTGATCCAACATTTGTTAAAGAATTTCACTTAAAAGCACAAATGCTAATCTCATGGTCGTATCTAAGGAAAAGCCAGGGAAACACGAAAGACTCATGAATTGGGGACCAAATAAAGTTTGTCTGTAAGATATTTACTGGTAATCCATCTCATCTTGGTGTTGAGATATTTCAGATGGAAAAAATCTGATATATATATTGCTTTTGATTTTGAATTTTATAGATCAAATGAAATCAATCTTGCGTGCACAGTAGAGGCTGATCCACACATTCATCTCTAGTGCTATCCTACAACAGTTGGGTGATGAGACCCAGGTAAAAGAGTCTGTGTGGACTAAGAGACACGCGTCTTTTAGGGCTCCAAGATGTGTGAAAGTGACAGTTTTCATTTTGCATTCAGTAGAGACAAGACTGTCCCCATATCTTCCACAAGCCCAGAGGGAACTATCCAGGAAAGGCCAATTTTTAAAAAAGCAGCTGTCTCAGAAAAATGAAGCCCATCCTGGCACATTTGACTTACTGGTGAAGTAAGTGAGGTTCTGCTCTTGCTGCAGGCAAAAGACACTCAGCACACTCTGTGGAGCTAAACTCTTGTTTGACAGCAGCATCATTTCTGAAGAGAAAAATACGATTGCAGCCATGCTACAGGCAGCATGCAAACAAGCTCACAGTGAAACTGCTTACATGTTAAACAGATGTAATGTTGGCCGTGTTCACCATCTTAGTTTTGTGTGGTAGCATGCCAACGTTTGCTCAGGCTGAGGATTATCATTAGATATGCAAACATTTCATCCTAAACCAAAGTATTGGACAAACAGAACGGTAGTACTAGATGAAAAGTCAAGGGACCACCTGAGTCATTACACTTCATCCTGAGGAGGACATACAGTAAATGTGTGTAAAAACTTGAAAGGAAATCCATCCAATAGTTGTTGAAACACTTCATTCAGAGCCACAATGTCTCCCTCATGGTGGTGCAAGGTGAAAGCTGAGGGGATCTATGTCCTGAGGATTCATCCAGAATCATTAATGTCAACAAAATTCTGCACCAATCTATCAAGTAGATATTAGAAAACTGTTTCACCAGATAAAACTCTGACTCTCTGGTGGTTCTAAATAAAAAGAAAGGAGATAAAATTTCATGGCAATCCATCCAATAGTTGTTAAGATATTTCAATCTCAATGTAGTTAACTGACTGACATCCCTGGAGCCGTACCACTAGCATGGGGTAAAAATCTGCAGGGATCTACTGCTGCTGAAGTGGAGAAACGATTCAGCAGAGGATTTTTGAAATCACAAACACACACCTGGATTTTCTAGAAACAAGCCACATCAAAAATCCATTCTGCTATTCCAACACAATATTACGGCTTACTTGATAGGCCTACAATCACAAACACTGTGTTTCACATTTCTGTGTCACACAGCCCACTGCTACGGCATTTCTTCTGTGCAGACATGTAACACATCTCAGCATATGGTAACGTCATAGGCCATCTATTGTCTAAGCGACTGCCATGGGAGAATGACTCACTGGCCTGGCTGTGACACGACTCCTCCTTCACTCTCATCCTGGCCTGCTCTCCCCACCCGTCGGTGTCACGACTGCTCACATCCAACTAGCTTTTACAGCCATTTAAAGGTTAACCTCCTCTGGGCGTTGATGACACTGAGCAGAATGCACAACAGTGATGCCATTGCTATTTAAAGGCATGTCGCAGTGTACAGGAGGAGCTGACTGACACAAGCAGACATGATGTTATTTTATGAGCAAATATATTTGTAATTACAGTTTTCTTCCTGACCCACAATGGAAGTAATCTAGACATACGGAGACCTGCTGTCGCTGAAATGTGAGTTTTGCTTTCGGTGGCCCTGAGAGCTCAACACACTGCAACTTAAGAAAACACAAGCAAATAGACAAAACACAAGCAAATTCAGAGGTGCTAAAGTTGCTTTAGGGGTCAGAAAAGTTAGCTGATCTAGTGACAAAGGCACCAAGTTGGCAACACTGAAAGAAGAAGTAACAACCAATGGAAAAACTCCCAAGGGCCGGCCAGCCAAACCGTGGTGTAACCTTATCACTAAGTCACACAGCATTAGGCTGACTGAGGAGCTGAGTCAGTCAGTGACTTTACCCAAAAGTATCCAAGTACCTCTTGCTCTACCTCATTCAAAGTCCTTTGTCTGGCATAGTTGGGCAGTATGTACTGCTCCTTCCTTATCAAAAATCAATATTTCAATATGAACAATGGATCAAATGACCATGTGCAATATGAAAGGTGCCACTCGTAGTGAGGAACCCACAGAGAGTTATCACCCAACTTCACCTCAGTCCTACGAAGCTGTAAAACTTAACTGGTTTGGTTCATTCTCATTACTCTAATCAGTGATTGTTTTCTTTAAAAAAGCTCTAAAAATCCCACTGTACATGACCTGGTCAGCACCAAAATGACAGGCAGACAGAGTTAGTGAGTAACTGGTAAACAAAGTGGAGCATTTAGCAGGTAAAGAGACTATTACCCTCACGAGTTGGTTGAGACCAAAACAGAGCTAAATCAGATGGCCAGGAACGCAACTCCCAAGTGAATGTTGTAAGGTGAAAATATGACACTGGTGTTTTTACAGCTTGTCACTTAGCCCCCCAAGCGGCACAAAAAAAAAAAAAAATTAATGACGTTTTAAATCAAATTGAATGTTTTTCCTGAACTTAGCATCAGTGACAAAGCCACATTGTAATGTGTATTATTTATGTAATAGTTTTAAGACATCACACACACAGTCTCTGTGCATGTTTTTGCTTGCCAGTGGAAGTGGATAAATGTGTGTGAGAGGGAGGTAGACTCAGTTCAAGACATGCATTTATAAGTGGAGCTGTTTTTTTACAACTTGGTTCTAGTACATTGCCCTCTATCAGCTGGCTGTTATTAAAAGCTTCCTCTTTTTTCATCCAGCCTGAAATCAAGCTTTTCTCTATCTTCCTTTTACTGACCTGCAGCAGTGGCGTGACATCAGTAAAAGCTACAAATAGACATCAAGTAGAACAATACTGACATGGAGGCGATATCTCTCCTTACATCTCAGAACAGCATTCTGTCCCATAAAGGTGTCTGCATACATCATGTAATTTACTGCCCACTTGTGGCAGCAGCAGCAATGGTAAAGCTAGTTTAACTACGAACTGCTGCATCTGACATTTCTGTCATTTGCGTGGCTATGGTCGTGTTGACAAAGGCTGGGGCTTTTGAAGCAGAGAGGGGAGCAGCATGTTTTGAGTGTTTGCGCATGCCCGTTGTGGAAGATCCTGGGATCTTTGACGTGTGACAAGCTATAGCTTGCTAAAGACAAGTGTGCAGTGTGCATGTCAAACTGCCCTCAGGTTCCAACGTTCTGAGATCAGTTATGATATAGTACATACTATTATAGACGTGCAGATGCGAGTGGAAACACCCATTAAAAAATCACTTAAAAGAAATGTTTTCTTCTTTAGCGTTAAGAGGTAGCAGTGGCAATTAAACACGCAAATTACACTGTGGTTTATTGTCTCAAATCAGTATAACTTGTCGTACCACCTGGGGCAGTGAGGAGTTAAGGTCTATTGTGGTGCAGCTTTTAATAAGTCCTTTTGCAAGGAAAGCTTTCATAGACATATCTTTTCAATTTACATATTTACAATTTGTATGTAACATAATCCCCAAGCCTTTTCTGCTTTTAGTTATCATATTAATATCTGTTCCTCTCTGTTAATCAAGGTGTAGAGTTCACTGTGCAGGATCTGCAGTAGGTGTGAGAAGTCTGAGACTGCTTAATGAGGCAGGATTCTGCCTGAAGTGTGTCATTGTCAGCTAATGGTAACTGTTTGGGAAATTACTATGGAAGTAATATACTTCGATATTTTCCCTCTATACTGCACATTTGATATGTTTACTGTCTGTTCCTCATCTCTTTTTGCCTGTCTGTAAAATGCTACTGACCTGCAGACATCAGCAGTCTTTGAATTATTTCATGCAGCCACTCCACCACTTGCAAAGAGCAAAGAACAAAGACCCAGATTAGCTTATTGTATCTCTACATGCAGGTTCTAGTGGGTGCCCGCCTACAAACTAGCATCAGTAGCACAGGTGTTTCAGCCAGCCAGGCAGCCAGCCCCCACCCACCACCACCACCACCTCAGCCCATTTCCCATGTGGAGTGGAGAGCGATGGAGGAATTTTACATGGCAAGATGCAGTACACTGTGTTATCGCCTAGAGTGGAAAAGTAGGTCATCAGCCTTGCAGGGAGCAGTGGAGCTTCACTGCTTCACTCTGCAGAGTAGGATGCTTACTGCACTCTGACTGTACAGCCAATGCTAACAGTGTTTAATCCCTTGTTATGTGTGTACACGAGCAGCATCAACACATTCAGTTGACCTGGAAGATGTATTCCGCAGTTCTAAATGTGAAATTGTTGTCGAACATGATAAAAATATGACAGTATATATATATATATATATATATATATATATATATATATATATATATATACTGTCATATTTTTATCATATATATATATATATATATATATATATATATATATATATATATATATATATATATAAATCAATGAGTCACATCGAGCAGAACATTATGTGTCAGACAGTGAAGACACAAAGAAAGTGGCAGCAGCATGGAAAGCTGTAAGCAAACACCTTTTTTTTATATCTGGTGCCTTAATCATAAGATTCACCTTTGCAGCTGCAGCGTATACCAATGAAAGCAAAGCAGACAAAAAAACAGGTGCAGCTTGTCAAGACTCATGTCAAAAATAGTCTGGGGAAAAAAGGATCAGGGAAAAACAGCAGAAAGACAACTGTAAGCTCATTCTGATGCACACAAATCAAAGACTGAGACTGCACTGAGAGCACCAGCTAAACATAAGAGTGTACGTATACAACACGATCAATCACTGCTGCCTGAGGAGGAGCACTGAACTCATAAGAGGAGTATAGCAAAGACACACCTCATTACTGTCTCCGAATAACAGAAGCAAGTGCTCCTTTACTTTTAATCCTTTTAGACCTCAGTGCATCCTTCAGCACCGTTGATCATCCTGTTATAAATGAATGCCTACACAAAATGGGTAGTTGTCACAGCCACTGCTCTTTACTGGTTCACACTTTTTCAATACAACCTTGTCAGTCACCGCTGGCAACTCATCCTCCTCCTCAGCAAACATCAGACATTTCCTCCTCCTCAGCAAACACCAGACGTGCTGTGCTACAAGGCGCCATTGTTGGTCTAATCCATTTCTTTCTAAATGCTCCCCCATGGCGGTGTAACACACAGGTGAAATGCATCATTCCATTGCTATGCCAGTGACTCCCAACTGTGTCTCCTTCTAAAAGTCAATGATCCATCCACTCTTGACTTCATGATGTCAAGTGCTAGATCTCTAAAAATGTATTACATCCCAGAGATATGAAGTCTGAAGTAATACTTTGCCATTTCCAGGAAACAAGTCTATCTGCCAACATTAGATCATTTGTGGCTGGTTTTTCGCACTGATCTGACTTTGGAATGAGGTTATAAATGTGGCACGGCCCTGCTTTTAACATTAGGTAATATATCAAATGTTACAACTCTGGGACAATAATTCTTTTATATTCCACTGCCACCAGTGCTGCACAAAAAGACTTAATGACTCAAATTTTATCTCTGCTGCATGGGTTAAAACTGAGAAGTAAATGTAATATATATATATATATATATAAAAACATTAATTTTAATATTAATAATGTTACATTATTAGTCTTTGAGTTTTAACTGTGTTTTTCATATTTATTTATTTTTTTATCCCTTGTGTTTATTTTATCTTATTGTGTTTTATTGATTTTTTCCTTTATTGTTTTGCACTGCTATGTGAAGCACTTTGGACTGTGTGTTTGTACGAAACGTGCTAAGTTGAGTTGAGTACTAAGATCGTATTATATTTAGAGCTTCGGAAATTGTGGCCCATGGCTGGATAAATAACATATGTACTAATATTCTCTAATGCAGTTCCATAGTGACATGAAATAAGAATTTAAAGTCTCCAGCAGAAACTGAACCAGGGATACTGGACTAAATGACCTGTGTCTTTATTAATGGACCCACATGTTCTGACAACGAGAGGGAAGACAGGGCACAAGACAAGAAAAGGAAAAACCTAAACTAAAAAAGTTCAACACTGTTTGAGCTTTCAACTTCTTACAGGTAACATATAATCAAATGCTTGCACGTTCAACAATGACTTCCCTTTGGGTCCTCTTTCTTGCTATTTGCCAGACCTTGTTTTGGAGCTCAGCTCCAAAGGAAAGTATCTGGCTCAGAGATGTTTGGCTAATTTCCACCTATTTCAAAGTTTGTATGGACAGGTAGAGATATAAGAATATTTTTCAAATAGATCCTTATTTAATTTTAAAAAGTCAAACTTCTCTCATTTAAGATTAACATTTGACACACTAATATTTATCCAACAGTCAGTTCCCTTGTGAGGAGCCACACATACCAACCCTCTAATCCCTCAGGTATGACTCTGCAGATTCTGGAGAATAAAAAGGAGGGAGTTATGAAGATAATTTGACTATGGAAATAGTTGGAGGGATTTCTACTTGGACAGTTTTCTGACAATGGTCTTGTCATAATCTTGTCATAATCTCAATCCTTGGCTCAGGCACACTGGCAGGGAGCAAAGTGTAATATTACCTTGAAGAGAGGTCTGTTCTCATTTACTCTCTGTAATGCATCACAGTTCATGTCAAATTGGCAACAAACCATTGGGTTGTTTTATATCTTATTCATTTATTGCTTTAAAATGGAAATATTGGGGGATTTATAGATAGCCCTAAATTAATAAAAACAACCTTAAATTAGGTATTAATTAGATAATTTGGCAAATGCATGTATTAACAAATTCAGTATTTAAATTCAGAGTTAAATATAGGCCGATTATTATAATGTATTTGACACTTTCACATTTTAAGTGAATAATGTTTTTTTTTTTTTCTATAATGGACTTTCCAGTCTTTTCTTATAGAGTTCTTCACAATTGTTCCACTAGTGCAAACAGAGACACCAACAACAACGGGAGGATACAACACTGAAAGTATAGCAATATGTGTTGAAAGACAACCTCCCATTTTCCCAGCGAGATTTGTGAATGCGTTGATTACTAAGCACACACAACATCTGTCAGGAGAGCTGATTGCACAATTTGTGACAGGTAGACAGAATGTACACCAATCAGTTGGGTCATTTATAACAAAATCAATATGCCCTCAGCCTTGCCAGAGTCCATATTAATTACACCAATCAAGTGAATGTGTATTGATCATCAATAACAACACTTGACATGTGGAAGCTCTTTAGAGAAATTGAAAAACTGATATTCCTTCCTTGTTCAGCAATAAGGAGTAAACAGACAATCGAAGACACAGATGTTGTTGTCGGGTTTGAAGCAAGAAAATAGAACATCAAGTTGTTTATGCACCAGAGGTGCTGTTCAGTGGTTTTCAAAGATATTTATACTCTATACAAAGTCCATTTAGTAACTGTTCTTAAGCTTTTGATCAAATCATACGGTGTTCGTCAGCAGTTGAATTTTGTCCAGTTGGCATGGAATAGCAGCCGTTACATTTTCTTTTTTCCTGAGCCCTTTAAAGAAAGTATAACATATTAAATGTTTAAAAGATATTTAGTGTTTAGCTAGATGTTAGACCGCTACTTAGATGCTTAGACCACAGACAAAGCAGATCAAAGTCAGTTTAGAAATATACTTCCAGTTCACATATTCAGAGAGAGACTTTTTACCAACTCACTATTAATATAAGACACCTATCAAATACATCTTAAACAAAAGATTACATTTGTGCAGTGACAGAAAGGATCATCAAAAAGATCTCAGTACAACAGATACTTTCAAACACATTCCTGACTGCCAGGTTGTTTCCTTCTGCTCATATTTTTTTTAAAAACTCTCTTTCTTCCCTTCTCATCTTTCTTGTTCTGCCAGTATCACAAGTAATTTCTCTCTAAAGACAGTCCATCTTGTGTGATGGTGCACAAATGTAATCTCTGTGTGAAGATGAACACTTGTGACACTGTGACACACAGTTTCATATCTTTCTAATATGCGGTACATCCATAAGGTCTTGTTGTCATTGCTGATCAAAACTGTGCTAATCAAAACAAATTGATCTCTTAATTAAATCTGGCAGGTCCACCACTCTGAAAACCGAAACTGGTTATTCACTGTGCGGGAACAGAAGCCGCACACATGCTGCTCCCCTGGTCCTGAGCACTGCAGGGGAAATATGGTAAATTAAAATTGAGAACAAACCTGCCTGTATAAAATACAGTGATAACAACTAGGAGATACGTGTGTACCCTCTCCTTTGTTCTCCCCTAATCAATCCACTGTGCCTGGAAAATGATTCCTCCCATATCAAACCATCACAGCTGGTGTTTTCCTGGCAGTCACTGCGCTTACTCTCCCACCTCCCTATGTTTCTGCATACTGGCGTGTCAGCTTATACTCTATGCACTCACACACACGTCAGTAAACAGATGAGACATCAGGAGTGTTGGGCAGTTGCTGCAGTGCTTGAGGCACCCTATAAAACCACCCAGCGTTCTGCTGGCACACCAGACTGTCAGGGTGAGTAAGGTACATTTACTCAAATTAGTGGCACATGGCGCACAGTACAGTCGGACATTAGTTTTATTGTACTTATTTATTTATTTTGTGCTCAGAATACCTCTAAATAATAAAAACTTTTAGAGTGTGTGTGGCATAATGTATTGAACTCACCTTTGCATGTTCTGTGTATTTGTGTGGGATGATAGTTTATAACTAAAAGAACCTGTCATCACATTCCCATGTGGCAATGAGGTGCTTACTGTGTATTTTAGCAGCTGTTTCATTTCAGCTGACCTCATGGCTGATATTCTGGGAGACAAATGGGATATTGTGCCACTTCCAACTGGAAAACATGTCTAAATGTTGACATTTGGAGGTTTGACCTGGCAAAGCTGGTGAAATGATGGGTGGCCTCGCCTGTGCATGCACTGGATTAGTTGCCATGGTTACAGCACCACACTGCCTCACCAAAACTAAATTACGAACATCAACACATTCACACGTTTGCGTGGGCCAACAGTAGAGGAACTACAACACTCCTAAAGCAAAGACTCATTCAGTAACAGCTTTTTTTGTGCTGTATCTTTAACCTCAGTTTGTTGTGATTGGTGGAACAGTGAGGGGATAAAGATTGTGCAGGGCATCAGTAGTATTTATCTACTTGTTTGGTTTTGTCAGTTTCATTTGAAATAGTCATTTATCTCAGTTGCAAGAAATAAACAAGGTTATAGGGAGACTCAAGAGCAATGAAATGACTGCTTTATTGATTGTTATTGTTATATTCACTAACACTGTACCACTACTGATCTCGTCACGCTTTAAACTGTAAATCCACTTTCAAAGACGACAAACATGACTCCCATTCAAATGTAATAGACTCTCCAGGTCTGAATAAAAGATGTCATAATCATGGAATTATGGAACATACAAATCCATGCAGGTCACAGGCAGCACAAGATAAAGTCACTATCAACAAGACCGCAATGATTATCTCCATTACTGATTAATACAATGTACTTTGTCATTCATGGATTGATCAATTACAAATGCCATGGATTTGAGGATTATTACTTTTGGCTTTGGCAACATTGACATCATGAGACAAAACAGCAGAAAAAGGAGGAAATCCACACATTTGAGAAGCTGTAACCACTAAATGTTTAGCATGACCAACAATTTTCAGTTCTTTATTATTTAGTCCTTAAAATGCTCATTTATTCATGACTTCCATGCTTCATCAACTGTTTTTGGAAATATGCTTAATCAGTTATAGTAAGCTGAGAAAATCAATACCTCTTCCATATCTGTTCTAACAGCAGGCAGCTATCTTAGCTTAGCATAAAGACTGAAAGCAGGGGGAAATAGCTAGTCTCGCTAGTATTGTTTGTGTAACTGTTTCCCGTCATTGTGTGGAGATAATCAGCAGATAGTGGTAGCTTCTTATTCATCGTACAGACATGAGAGTGGTATCGACCCACTCATCTAATGCTCAGCGAAAAAGGGGCCTACTCCTTTAAAGGTGAGATAAAAGAGAAATTGACACGGTCATTCCATCATTCTCACTGATGTTCTTCTATGCAAATTCATTTAGCATTTTTTAAAAGACATCCACTGTTAAGTTTATCCACTCAGCATATCATGTCACCTCACTGTAAAGCTGAATTTTCATATCTTTCTCATGCTGTGAAAAATGAAAAGACACATGCCATAACATGAAAGCTTGAGGCCTTTGGTATGCTAATAAACCTTGTTTGATCTATTCAGAGAAACCAACATTCAGACAGCATGTGCTGCACTAGCACTTCATTACTTTGACTTAAACACCTACCTTGTCCATTAATCTGGGGAGTAGGGCCCCTGTGTGTATTAAATCTCATCTGAATTGCACGTGGCAATATTGGAGATCAATAAACTCTGAACTGGATTTGTAAGTTGTTTAGAAGGGAGCACTAAAGGCTGTATGTCACTGATTAAGTCACTTCACTCACTGAAAAACAAGAAGAGTCAATGACAATCAGATCTGACATGATAATAAATCTGATCTATTTATTTACAATTCATATATTTCTATTGATACCATCTCAAATGGCTATAACAGGCTATAATCTGAACTATGGTAAGTATATAACCATAAGGCTTTAAAGCAAATTAATTTTAATATGGGTGGGAGGATATTTACTGTAATGATAAATTACAGTAAGACAATAAAACACAGCTTACAGATGCAACCATAAACAACAGTGTATACCTCTCAAGCACAATTAACAGCAGATATCCCTATGCCTATAAAATAATATGATGAGAGAAGCCAGCATTAATGATCATACTAAGCAATCTATAAAGCAAATTTATAGATTAACCATCAGAGGACAGGGAGATGATAAAATAAGATAATGAATCAATGAGTTAATGACCTTGTTACAAGCCAAAAAACATAATAATGTATTTCTATACCTACATCAGGCTGAGTGCAGTTCATTATCCAGATGCAACTTCTTGTTAATGACATTCAGATCTTTTGCAGGCTGACTCCTGCACTTGATGATTATGAGGTACTGTCAAATTAAAGGCACCTTAATTCAGAGTGGATCTAACCAAATTAGGTCCCACATGAACTTTCAAACAAAGTAGAGCAATTAGAAAACGTGCATGGCCATTTTATTTTTATGCTACCCAGAGAGAAGACAGAGAGAGAGAGAGAGAGAGAGAGAGATGTAAGGCAGTTCCAACACAGTTATAATATTTGACTGTAAAACGAACAGGCCTGACCATTGCTCTCATTCCTGTTCTGTGTTACAAATGCTGACAATACTGATGTGTTTTGACATGTTTTTATCATTATTAATATATGCTATTCAGATTGAAATTGGCCATTAACAACAAGCATAAACTCTACTGTCACTCCCTGACTCTCACCATTACCTGCTAAACAGAGGTGGCATTGAATAAACTACCCTGCCCTTAAGTTACCATCAGTAACCTTCAGATTTTCCATTGCTGGATGCAGCAATTGACAACAGTTAATATCTGCTCTGTGTCAAGATGATTGATATTGTAAGGAATAACCTCCAAGTTAATAGCATTAAAAAGAAATGTTAAATTAAAACGATGCAAATTGGGCTGATAAGCAATTACAGGAAGACTCTCAAGACAGTTACTTTAGAGTAGAGATGTTCTGATGCCATTTTTTCCTTACCGATCCAATACCAACACATAAAAAAAAAATTAGCTGAATCAGCTGTATACTACTAACCATGTATGGATGTGATATGATTGCTGTCGCTGTATGGCATGGCTCAGATCAACCCCTTTGTAAAACATGAACAAACATATGAATGCCACTGAATCTCTTTTTACAGTGGAAATCACTCATTTGGATCAAAAAGCTTGGGAAAGAATCATTCCTATATCATTCCCGTTTAAATAATTTACTTGTAGTAATCAAGTAGTCCGCTGATGGTGCTCATTTTGGGTCCTTTCATACTTGACAAAATATGGATGAAGAATTTAAACTACTGCGAGTTGTCACATGCTGAATCTCTCTAATTTATTTCTCCGACTGTCTCTCATCTCATCTCATCTCATCTCATTGCGTGTGTATCTCTCTCACTGACTCAAGTCACAATGAGCAAACAGAAACACTGTCAAAAAGTAATAATTTGCCATAATTTACGGATTATAGGTCCAAGTCTAGATAGGACAGCATCTGGGTCTGGACTCGGGCAACAAAGAAGAATTGATTTTTCGGTAAATATTACAATATACTATAAAATACTATAAAGTTTATTAATACGTTACATGATTAAAGATTGGTGCATAGACTTGCGTACTCGCTGATACCCAATCCTTTATTTTAGGCGAGGCATTTCTGAGACTGATTGGAATCAGTAGAACTCTACTTTTAAAAATTAGTATTAAGTTGTATATCAAATATTCCTATTCTCTGGGACAGTGTAACAGTAGAGAAGCAGAGAAGAGTCATATAGTCAGTAAAGTGAATGAATAATGTCAGTTACCCAGAAATATCTAGCTAAAGTTTGCTAACATTAGCTAACATTAGCCACCATAAGCTACTGATCATATCTGTCCAAATAAGACTGTGGCAGGAAAAGACCTTAATCTTTTGAATTTGAATTTAATAAGGGTATGTTTTATTGCTTCATAATTAAACTTTCTATCTGTGGGAGTAAAATTTTGTTATTTCTTATTTCAAAAGTTTCACAGACTCACTTTTAAATCTACAAAGAAAGTTTCTTAGTAGAGAAAGAAAATAGCCGCCAGGAAGGGGCCTTGAGGGTTTCAATAAACTAATTTGATGGAGGGAAATTCAGAATCACCTAAACTGCAACAGAAGACTCCCTGTTAGAGCAATATGATATGTGTGTGGTTCATGCATATCATCTAGGGACCAATAAAACGGAATAAAAAGGAATAATAACTCATCAGCATTTGATACTTAAAGACCTCCTGCTATGAAAATTAAGTTTTTAACCTTGTTAACATTTCCATATCCATGTATTTCCACCTTGGAACTGCATTGAACCAATGGCAGTCTCCTAAAAACAGATTCAGACAGCCAGGGTTTCATACGTCACAAAACTAAGGAACCAATCCTGTCAACTTGCAGCGACAGAGGTCAGGCAGAATAAACCCAAAATCTTGTCAGTACAGAGAGCAAGAGTTTGCATTAGCACAACCACTAACACTGTGTCAGCCACTGCCTGTTACGAGCTAACAAACAACATGAACAAATAAAGGATGCTAATTGCGCTAACTGTTCTGATATGTCTGCTAGTGGCCGATTTTGGTTGCAACAAACTCTTCATCCTAGTCTGGGTTTGACTGAGGCTCAAACCGAGTCTCTCTGATGTTTCCTACTCTAACCAGCTTGATACTCTCTTCTCTTTCACTGGTCAACCCAGTGCAAGCAGCGGTGTAGATGTGCTTCCTGGCCTAGTTTTCAAATCTTTTTCACTTTTGATGAGGGAAATCCATGTTACACAAAATATTAATCCTAGCAGAGTATTTTTATAGAGTTTAAAACATGTTTAGAAAGAGACTTTAATGATAAGTTATGACTCTTTGTGACTCTAATGCAGTCTCTGTACTATATTAAACATTAAAAGACACTTGTGAAAATATTACATTAGTTAAAATAAAGAATTCAGGCTTGAAGGCACACACTGAGCTACTATATGACATTTTCTGTAATGGTATTAATAATTAGGAAATAGTTAAAACAACTTCTGAAGTCTCTGAAAATACTTTTATCTGTGATATACTCAAAAGAAATAACTAATGCCCTGTGGTGGCAAGAAATATTGAGGTCACCATCAGGTGGTGCTTTCTGATTTTTATCTTCATAAGCTTCAAAAGAGAGTAACACGTTCACTAATCAGAAGTAGAAGCTGTAGGATTATTGTTCTCTCAGTGGTAATAGTCAACTTTTAATCACTTGGAAAACTCTGTAAAACAGCTGGATGTTCTTGTCAAAGTGCAAAAGGAAAAGTATTTTTAGAATTTATTCATTTCTGACAGGAAAAATAATGAAGTCCATCTACCAAAACTTTCATTTTAAACTGTTTTGAAAAATAAAACCAAAAAAAAACCACAACAAGTGCAAGTATTTTGGTTCTTGCTGCTTGCGCAGGATGAAAAAGGATAAAAAAAATATTGAGCGTATCATTCAGTATGAATATAATCATAGCAACCAGGCAGGCAGAGAGGAATGGAGACATGGCTGGTTCATCTTTCTTAAACTATTTTAACTTCATTCACCAAAGCTTTAATACACTTAGTATATCCATAATGACAATTTCAGTGTCTCTGCTCTTTCCAATGAAAATGCAAACAATTATAAATCTCCCAGAAGACAAGGGTTCACATGGCAGAGAAATGAGGATTCCCCACTACAAATATAAATTTACTTAAGTTTAACAGATTATTTGTAATGTCTTCAACCACAAAAACCACTGGCATAGTGGCTCTATGTTTCTGCAGATGACACCAACTCACCAACAGTGCCTCTTCTGGCAATGCAACTGCTGCCTTTATGTAGGCACAAGTCACCTCTTCCATTGGCTTGTGCCTCATTATAGTGTTGCCATCCTGGAAACTAATGTGGAGGCTCTATCAGAGACTCTACTAAGCCTTTATCTTGACCTTTTTCTGCTTTTATGTACAGTGGGTGCTTCCCACTGTGGAACAATATCATATTTTTGCCTTTTCATTGGCTCATATGGAACCTGTTAACTCTCACAGAAGGTTCTGTAAGATCCTCTCCAAGGTTTGTTCCAATTATTAAACACAACAGGTTTTTATGAATTTTCCTTACAACTTAAAAGGGTTAGGTCTTGTTTAGTAAAGTAGGTCTATGACTTGCATTACAGCAAATGTATGTTTTGTCCTTGGGCCAGTGCTATGATATGTAAGTGATCACTGTTGTATATTTTATGAATTCATGAATGGCTATGCCAGGAATCAACCTCAAGCCAAATCGATGAGTGACCTTTAATGCAGCGGCAGATGTAGGTAATGTAGACTAATTGCTCCTCCAAAAATGTTGACAGGAAGGAAGAATGTTGGTAAAGACTTTTGCACGTCCGTCTCCAATGTTTTATTGGACAATTTCTGTCTCTGCCCCCCAGGGCAGTGTAGCTGGGCTCTTTCACCTTGGGCTGCCAGAATTTTTGGAAGTTTGTATAGGCTTTTGTCCAAAAAAGTGGTAATACTTCAATACTAGCAACCTCTAATGGTTACTTTTACAACTTTTATTTTGAAGTTTCCTCCCTCCCCTTCGATTTTCGGTTATTTCAAATGTCATAAGTTTTTCAGAATTAGTTAGAAAATCTGATGTCAGTGAAATATTATGGTTCTACCTTAATGATATCATCTAGTGCATTTAGGAGTGTGTGACTGATAGATGATTGTAATATACCAGCCCAGTCACATGTCTCCCTCTGGACCATCATGGCTGGTAAAGTGTGCTGTTTTGATGGAGGTTTTCACTGTAGCAGTGAACAAATTCAGGGAGTTCATAAATCAAATCACACTGATCACACTGATATTTCATGTGGCCCCCTGCCCTGACATCTGTCCCAACTGCAATTATTTGCTGTTGTTCATTTTCATGTTTTTTTTCCAATTTTTTCACTTTTTTGGGACATTTTTCACTATTTCACTATTCTTAAGTTTAAAATCTAAGCAATTAACAGGCAAGTTGCACAAATAACAAATTAATCAAGTAGGAAATAAATTGTTGCATCCCTAAAGTAAATAAATAATAAATGATAAAATAATTGTGAGATGTTTGCACTTGTGGCTGTATATATCTGTGTGAATACAGCCTGGATCAAGCTTAGATTTAGCAGTCATAATCATAGTTATTTGATCATGTTGATTTCTTCAACAGCGTTGTCAAATTGTCTTTTCTGAGTCTAAATTATAAAAGAGAATCTTAAATATTTCAATTAAATTAGGCCAGATTTATCTTTCGGGCATTTGCATTGATTTATCAAAAATGTCAAGCACGGCATTGTTTCTCCCTAACTCTCTGCTTATTCTCTCTATTATCTCTGTCTCTCATCCTTTATCTTGCCCAACCCTTTATCAAACTGACAAGGTCTTTTTGCAAAACTAATTAGGAGGTCAAGGTCTTACCAAATTACACCGAGCACCTCCTACGCTGGCTTCAGAGTCAAGTGTAACTAATGCAATGGACTGATGTTGACACAGGTAACAAACATGTTGATGAGTCTTGGTCGTATCAAGACTCCTCTGCTTGCTGAGGCCCGCTTGAACTCTTGACCTACTGTATGAGAGAGGCTGACTGTAATGTGAAAAGAAGAGGATTGAAAGAGATAAAAGAAGCTCGCTAAATTATGAATGGGGATGATAATGGAAATGTGATTGCAAAATGAAAGATGGGGAAGGATCAGGCTTGTCGTCTGCACCAAACTGAAGAGGAGGACTGAGAATAGACTCAGGAGCAGACTGTTATTTTGCATATTTTTGTGTGCTGTGATAAAAAAAAAAAGCCATTTAATTAAACATAGCTCTCCTACTGCAACTGCAACTATTACTTCAGGGAATGCAGAAGATGCTGGATAACAACTGCAGGTATCACAAAGTCAACAGATGAATTTCCTCCTGCTGCGGCAACAGAAAATGCAGAAGATTTTATAAAGGATTGGGGGCACTATCTTAATTCACCCTCTTCCATACACAGTCCAAGGCTGTGAGGATAAACTGTGGAGAAGCTGCAGTGAATAGGCTTAAAGTGGCCACCTCTGCAGAAACTACACCACAAGCAACATTTCACAAATATACCAGAGAGTAAAGATTTTCATTATCTGTATGTTTAGAAATACTTTCTCAATACATTTAAGAAAGACAAGGCACAATGCTCCAGCACTAAATCATTATACAGCAGTTATTCTATTTCATAAATTATTTTTGATGGGACATATTGTTTTATTATGATATTACACATTACATAACAGTTTTACATTTATACAATAATGTTCATAAACAGTAGTGTGCATATTGGCATATTTTTCTGCACTTAATTTTATGACTTTGCCAGATTACTTCACACTGCATACTCAGTATGTACTCAGTATGTACAGCACACAGTATGTACACAGCATATTGTTTGTAGACTGGCCATGGTGTTTTCCTGGCTTTTACCAAATGCATGCAGGGAGTGACAAGCTCTGCAGTCCTGAAATAAGCAGGGGGCAATGAATCTAATGTCTAACATAAATTCATTTATTATGCAACAGTTTTCATTTATTTATTTTTAATTAGACAATAAAACTCTGAGCTGCACACCTATCATAAACACATAACTCTGAATAATTCTCACATCCACAAATACCAAGATTTACACGCTTCCAGGATCTCATAAACATCCTGCCTCGGGAAGTACTCAGAACTCACTTCACCACCATGTCAACCAAAAGAGACATGTATACACACTGTCTCATATAGACACGGATTATCTCATTCACATGTCCAAAATCCGACACACGCACACACATACACAAGGCCTGAAAGATGTGCCGTCCCCCGTCTCATTAGTGCACTGTAACCCTGAGCCAAGCTGCCTCATTAAGAAGAATCCTTAAACCCCCTTTTGATATTCTTTGTGCAGAGGTCACTCTTTCACTTTCCACTGCTACCATTTCACATTCTTCACAGGGAGAGGCTCACCAAAAACTCTGTGCAATTACCATCCGTAAAACGTGCAAAAGATTACATCAAAGTAAACATGGCATCCTAGGTATGACTGCAGTGAGGATCCATTTCTTGCTAGTTCAGCACATAAATACACACGCATTTATTGAGGACTTAGTGGTACTCACCAGAGACATGACTAACAGTACATAAGTATATTCTTTCAGTTTGTGGGTAGTTGTGAAGTTGTCATCTCTGGATAGACAGTCTCACCCTGAGCCCTTCTCTCTGTCATGAGAAGTGAGTCATGTCTGTGAAGCACTATTATTATCGTCTGCCCGGGGCGAGAATTAGAGATAAGCTGCAGTGGAGGCTGATTTAAGGGAAGCTCAAGGGAAAAAAGTTTAGAGTATATATATGCTCACATATCTCAGATAGAGCAGTATCCTGCCCCGTAAGATACTTTAAAATGTAAAATTCCCCTTTGATTAACTGTAGTAACATGTAGGCAACTAGATTTCAGTACAGATAAAACTACAGTACAGCTCTGCATGTGCTGAAATAACAATTTACAGTAAGCATTAATAACATTTAAAATCAAGCTGATGACTGTAATACATTTGATACCTAATTTTAAGGAGCAGATTTGTATGCAATATTTTTGATCATAAATTTGATCATAGTGCTTCTGTATAGTGAATGGCTACAATACTGCACTCAACCACAACATTTCCACATGCACTTCTCCAAAAAAACCATAAACAAAACAAAACAAAACAAAACATTATTTTCAATTATCTAATGGCTGAAACTTCTGTCTGCACCTAAATCAGTGAATGTACTTTGTTTTTGGCTGCAGAATAGTGTTACCACCGCTACACAGTCAGGACCTGAAAATACACCAGCTAGACAAGCTGTCTTCCTCCTCTGAAGCTCCATACTTCCTAAGCACTGCACAACAGTTGGTATAGACTTCTTTGTTATAAGGGATGCGCCTCAGTAAGTTCTTATTGATCCTGGCCACAATTACAACTTCTTTAAACAATCCAATAAACTCAATGGTGTAATTTCCACAGGTAATGGTGAGTCCCCATCCCTGAGACTTCTCTGCTTTCACAGTTTCAGTTTCGCTTACTCACTAATATCTTCGTAAACAGCCTCCACAGTTCAGATGAGATCACGTTCAAAGCTTCCTGAGCTTTCTTTGCCCTGGGTTTCGCCTCTCAGGGTACAGAGGCTTGTGCCCTATCGTCTGACTGGTGGAGGCTGTACCTGCAGCCTGACAGGACTTCAACTACACCTCAGTTTTAGTTACAGCCATTCTCCTAAAAAAAAATGCTCCAGCTGATCAAAACTAAATGCAGTAAAGGACAGGTCTTAGTAAAAACGCAGTTGCAATGTTCATATGTATCATCAAGTATGAGAGGTGTAGTAATGGAAGCCAAATGTGATTTTAAGTGGCTTCCTGGAATCAAACCTAAGCTCCTTGAATAGGTGCTTTATAGGTTCTATTTCGTCAAATCTAATTATTAAAAGAAACATCTGGCTGATGTGTCAGAATGATTTATCAGTAGGTATAGATGTCCAGCACTGATGAGCCTCACTTCCTGAGATGTTGCATCACAGATTTATGCAACATGGGTTTTTGTTCCTAGTTCCAACACTGATAAAGACGTGACATCCAGTCAGTCGGTTGCACAGAGTGCTCTCGAGTATGGTGCAACATGGTGAAATCAGTGTTTTCTTACAACACTGAGAGCAGTGAGGGGAGCATTTCCTATGGACCTGTCAAGTTTTCTTTTTAGTCCTGTGCTAAAATATGGCTTCACGTTTCAGTGCAGCTCCTTCTGTCTGGACACTACTCAGTGAAATGTTCATCAACTTTGTTCCCCTCCACATAATTTGTTTCTCACTGTCCATCCTCAGTCCTCACTCAAACTTACCATGAGCTGTAAAACACATAAGGAGTAATCTGGTTTATTATGTACTTTGTGTGCTGAACGGCATTGCTGGCAAAATCAGAACTTACTCATTCTGCAAGAAAAAAGGGAACAGGCTTTTTAGTTCCCCTGAGAACTCATGGTGGGAAAAAAAAAAAAAAAAAAAAAACATTGGCCGAAAGCCGCAAAGCCATTAAAAAATTTTGATGCACCCCTTTCATGCTTGAGTAGCTACCATCAAGTGACTCATCTTCTCTTTGCCAGAACAACTCGGTATCTTCTCATACACAAACGAGACAAATACAACCATTATGTCATCTGCATTATGTCCTCCTGTGTCTAAACTGTTGCTGGTCTTGTCCCTCCTCCTGGAGTGACAGGACTCTCTGGCACCTGGCCAAGAAATAGTCATGTATGTAGCCACCCATGGTCAAAATCTGTGTCATGTGATTCCTCTGGACACTTTGTAAAATATTTATGCTGAAACAAAAGCATCAGACCATGGGCACAGTTAGCTCTCACATCAACGTGACTCTTAAATCATTTGTCATCTTTGTTTTTCGTTGTTTTGTTGTTTATTAGAACATTCAGACCAGATGCCTGACTTTCACCAAAGGGGATTTGGTGCAGCTAACATTAGACAGATTTAATCAAATCAGATCACATTAATAATCAACAGAATATGGATTTTGGATTGAATTGGACCAGGGAGAAACATGCCCAGGGTTATAGTGTGTATTGCAATGAGACAGAGGGAATCCAGACCACCTTCAATATCATTTCCATAATATAATACCTGATGAGACCATATAAAAATAAACACAGGTACGCACCTGTAAAAGATATCGGACACAGCCACACCACAGCCTCTTTTAGTGATTGATGTTACACCACACTGTGGATAAACACCTATTATGTTTATTATTAGTTATCTTGTTGGACCTAAAATAATATGCTGACCATCCTGGGCAATATGGTGAAATTTTATTTTCCAATATTGATATACAGTATCTCACAAAAATGTATTCAAAGTCACATAAAATAACAAAGGTGATGCGCAAAGTAATATAACTATAAGATCCATTGTTATGCATTATATGAGATCAAACTCTTATAAGTATGACACTAAAACTTTCTTAAGTAATTTTATTTGTTTGAATTAAACCTCACTCAGAATCATTACTTTGGACAACAGAAATGAGTTTGATAATGAGACAAGATCATATAATCACAGCACTAAAGATGCAGCAACTAATCAACTGAAAGTAAGAAGCAACAATTTTGATAATTGATTCATCATTTTGAGTCATTTTGTCAAGACAATGACAAAATTCTGTGGGTTCAGCTTCTCAAGTGTGAATAATTTCTGATTCCCTTACTCTTCTATGATAGTAAACTGAACATATTTGGGTTTTCAACTGTTTATCAGACAAAGCAAGATATTTGAGGACGTCATCTCGGGCTGTGGGAAATTGGGACGGATATTTTTCTCAACCAGAAAAATAATCAATTCGTTAGTTGACAATAAAAAGGAAATAAGTGAATAAGCCTGTTATATTAAAATGTGTTAAAAATGAATGATGGGTGCTAATCACTAATTTAACCCTTCAACTACACACAAGGTCTGTATGCACCTATTTCTTTAAAGAAAAAGTCTTGATCATTCTACTGGACAACAAAACATGTTATACAATGTCTCAGAGATTAGTGATAACCTCTGTATAATCAAAATAGGAAAAACAAAAGTGTACATAATAACAATAAGAGTGAGCAATGACACTGAGACAGTGAGCCAGCCTGCACAGTGCCAAGAGCCCAAAACTGGCGCAGCTAAGTTAAATTCAGCCGTCATCATTATTATTATTTCAGTTTTTTTAATCAAACCTCTGTTTTTCCAGCTGTGACACGTTAAAAATATTTTCAGAAATACTGTTTGCTCCAACGTCTGCATCTCCAGTTCCACTTATCTTTCTTCTATATTTTTTTAAAATGATGTTTTGCTGGTGCTGAATGAGCTGCCGTCACTTTTGCTCTGCTGGCTCACAGTGATGTCAGGCAACTGTCATCTTATTGTCCCTCTGTAACAACAGCTCTACTGTGCTGACATTACACACAAAGTTTCATAGTTACACATCCCATCTAAAGGTGTGTGTCTGCGTGTGATGGAGAGAAAGAAAGGGGTCGGGATCAGCCATCGAGATGTTACAGTTTTTAACCAACAGATGATTTTTGTTGCTGTATAAAATAAAGACATTTGTACAGTTTGTATTCAAAGAGAGGACATGTGGCATAAATGCTACATCACACTGAGAGCTTTTAGAGAGCAAATACTACTTGATTTCCCTGAGGCTCTTTTGAAGATATTCTCTTAAAAAAAACGGTTTCACTGAAGGTTAAAATTAAGGACATAACACTGCGTTATTCATCAGAATAACATCATCCTTTTAAGGCTGATAATTAAGAAGTGCGTCCTTCTGATTTCAGGTTATCAAAAACTAAAAACCAGCCATCCTGCAGCTCTTCTGCACTTAGCCTCTCCTCTATTAACAGCTTGTGAAAGCGAGATGACACCCATCAAACCCCACCCAGTCACCCACCTCCATCACACACCACACTCAATCCCCCAACACACACACACACAAACACAAACACACACACAGACATACTCGTTGAGTTTTACATTGTTTTCCAGGTCAGCTGAGCTGTGTCTGTGTGCACATTTAAACGATAAGAAGGAGAACAACAAATCAAGAGCAAGATGACGGTAAACAAACAGCTGAATTGGATAAGAGGGGAAGTGACAAATCGGTAGTGAGTGGGAGGTTGTGTGAGTGTGTGTACGTGCACGAGTGAAAGGCAGAAAAAGATGAAAAAGAAGGTGTTTTTCCTGCTTCAGTCTATTCAATAAAAAAAAGACTTTTTCACTATTGTCCGCAGACTAACAGGAATTGTTGGCCGTAAGAAGAGGCTGATGTGTAACCTGTTAATGTTTAGTCCTGGTCCACAGGTTTGATACACTGGATTAAGCGTTCTGGGCAGAGAGCCAACACAGAGCTCTGGGATGTTGTGCAGCATGTTGACATGATGATATCTGACTTATCTCCAAGAATATAGAAACTTATGTTGGCTAATTAATGGCACAATTACAGACAGCCTTTCACTATGATTACTGGATAAGCATTGATTAAGCATAAGCACTGAAACAGCCTCTTCCTGTGCCATAGCTAATATGATTTGAAGAGGCCCCTGTCTTCACTATATGAAGGATGAACTCTGTATGGTTTGATGCCCCTGTTGCTGCCTATGTGGTAGTTTATGATATGATCCAAACTTTATTTTTATGCAGCGATTGCACATAAATGTTTTTCATATTTCCACGACAGCATCATATTGAGCTGCTTGGTTACTGATCATATCAGGTTATGATGTTTAATCAGGTGGTTTAAGAAATTTTCGCTCCAAGACTGTGGATTTTTTATTTATTTATTTATTTATTTTTTTGCAGAGACAATTTCTCCTTTTCATTTTTGTTTAAAAATGAACCGAGGAGCAATTCCCTGCTGACACCTACCTAATAAAAGCAATTTCACTTCTCTGGCTGCCTTCTCTCCGTCCTCTCGGAGGTTTTTGTCAATCATCTTTGACCTCTCCGCGGCAGCCTTATCCTCGGCGCTCACCGTACAACCCATGGCTCCAAACGCAGGGGCGCACCGACCACTTGAGCAAAAAAAAAAAAAAAAAAAAAGAAGAAGAAGAAAAAAAAAAAAAAGGTTTCAGTGCTAATGGTCTCAGCGTGCCAGCCGATGCCAGGAATAAAACGATGGAGCAGCTCTTGCTTCCAGTCCTGGCTACTAGAGAGGAAAACCAGAGTCCAGAGTTTTTTTACCCACACGTCAAAAGTCAATGTTTCTGCTCTCCCGTTCAAAAAAGCAGCTCACAGATGAAGCTGCTGCATCCGAATCGGTGGTTTTATACCGAGTCTCAGGCTGTTACCGGTGGTCCATGTCGACCGCCTCACTCGCGTCGTGGGCCTGGTGAGTGGCGCGTCCCTCGGTTGCGCGACTGCTGCAGTCCCTCTGATGTCCCGTAGGCAGCTGGAAGCTGTCGGCCGGTCGCCTCGACGCCGCTTGGACAACTTGTCGCGATAGTTCAATTAAAACAGGTGAGCTCCTCCGCTGTGGCTCTTTTGGCACCAATTAGAGAGGCAGCCAGCGAGGCGTGATTGGAGGAGTGTGCAGTGGGGTGCTGACTGCAGTGGGCGCTGTGCCAGCGTCATTCCTCTGCATTGTGCACACTCAGAGACAGCAAACGCATTATGAGGCGCACTGAACTGCTCTCAGTGACTGGCCGAGCTGTGCAAGGAGCAGGGGCAGGTTTGTCTTTGCAGTAATGCACGATGGGCTGTTAAAAATTGTTAAAATTGGCCTTTGTGTCACATATTTCTGAAATACCTTTGGCACATAATTAGGCCGATTTAAGAGTTGGTGGACAGCGCCGCCGAGTGGACACAGACCGAGGCCTGCCTGTTTCCTCTGCTAGCTGTACAGGGCCCATATATTTGGTGAAGACAGCAGCAGCAGCAACAACAACAACAACAACAATAATAAACTTAATTTATATAGCACCTTTCATAAAAGAAATGCAAACAAACATAAAAGTAGGCAATTTCAACAACAGCTAGAATATGTTAATACTCTTAAAGGAAGGGAGTAATAAAAAGAAAATAATCTGAAATTTAAAAAATTACAGTAAAAAGAACAGTTACTTTAATTATTACCATCATAGATACATAAATAAATGTGATCCTCTGACTGAGCAGGAGACATACTTTTATGGGAAATTATTCATCCCATACAGGAGGAAAGCTGATTTTGTTTTTTGCCTTTTAAAACTGTTTCCTCCATCCTTCAGCCATGACAACGCTGTTTCATTTGGGGTCATTTTTCAATTGCATCTGGACTCTGTGGTCCTAAGGTGAGGTCATAGGCTATATTTAGTCTTGTTTCCATTTGTAAAGCACAGTATTATGCTGATAACATGTCATATCTATTGAGGCTCCAGTGTACTGGAGTTACATAATGATGCTGTTAAATGCAATATGTTTCATTGCTAATTCAGCTCTAATGTGCTATTTAAATGTTGCTCACTCATCATTGCAGGGATTTTCTTCCTCCGATAGGTAGCTGGACATATTCTGTACACAGATATTAGCAGTGAATTTCAGATCAGAGTGTCAGAAATAAATTAGCATATGTCTTGTCTGCAGTTTTGACTGAAACAAATCTAAATCAATTCGTTTTGCTGTTACACTAAAGAGCTGCAGTTTGTTGACATAACAAGGTCAGCAGTCAGGGATCACAATGACCTCAAGTTCAGGTTTAGTGTGTTTTGGTAAACACTGTTTAGTCATGGCAGAAATTATAATGACATTGACCAGGTATAGACCAACTCTTGCTTTCAAACCATGTACAAAAGCATGTATGTGTGTGTGTGTGTGTGTGTGTGTGTGTATGCGTGTGTGTGTGTGTCTTTCAGGGGGTATATTCATGAGATCAGCTGTTTAAATGTCTGTTAAGTGCAGAAAATCAATTAAATTTTAAATTAAACACACAGAAAAATTCCAAATGGCTGATTTGTTCATTTGCACTTAAACTCAATAACCAGAAATATGTGCTGTTTAAATCAGAATTAGTTTCAGTGAAGGGGGAAATGATGACAACAGAAACAATGTAAAAACATCTACAATTATTTTATTGCCAAACTAAAACTGTCCCTGCTATTTACACTTTACAAGCTACTGTAAATATGCATCACAAATATAAAAGGTTCACATTTATATACATTATTTATATAAAGCCACATCTTATTCAACAAAATTCATATACCTTATTATTTACTTATAGTTGTGTCATTTCATAGATTTATATCTTGAAAAACAGCTATAATAAAATACCAAATAGATTTGTTTAGGTACATGAAAAATGCATATTGAATATGTTGTGCCTGGTATTAAAACTGTGGTACCTGTTTAAAAGTTAAAGCCATTTTAAAGCAGTAGGTAGGTGGTTATTTTGGCGTGATGAATAAAAACTCTGTTCACAAAACTAACCCTTCATTTACACCACAACAGCCAATGCAAATAACCGTGGAAAAACAAGGGACGGAGGTCAATAAGTGTATCAAATATTTCTCCTGTTCTTCATAATTTGTCCCTAAACCATCTTGATCAGGAATCCGAACTGCTAAATAAACACAAAATAGAGGGATACATAAATAAAATTAGAGAAGTGATGATTTACATAGGACTTCTCTGAAGCCGGAGAGTTGTGATACAATATAAAACCTTCTTTGGCTACAAGTATTTGTCATGGCATTTCTCTGAGTTGTTGAAGTTCAAACTTTGCATCGTTTTAAAACTTAATTTTAAATCTTAAGTTAACTAGTGATATATATTTCATTATAAAGAATTGTTCCTGTACTCTGTAAAAAAAAAAAAAAGTTTGTCAGTGCTATTATGCGACACAAAATCAGTTTGAAGAACTACAAATATCTGAAGTATTCATCCACAAACCTCTAAATTAACCTCAGATTTAATGTGTCACTGCACTGACTGAACATCACTGCAACGACGTTTAAAACATTAATTGTTGTCACAACTTTTAAGAAGGGCTTCGTAACACTAATATAACACTATAATAATTATAGCACAGAGTGAGACTTCAATACACGTCACTATAAGATGTCAATTGTACAGTACCGCAATAACATCAATGTATGACAGTGTAAGCAGTTCACTATACCACCTACAGGACGGACAGGACATAACAACATGCAAAACATTAACCTCAAGTCTAAATATTCAACAAGTGTGAAAGTAGATCAGAATATTCCACAGTACAACACAGATGTTACAGCAGAACTACAACAGATTCATACATCTTCAAATTAAGAAAATGTACTTGATAAACTCTGCCAGACCCACCAGTGGGTTTATCTCTCCAAATTCATTTTGCTTGGCCAGGCGTTGATCAAACCCTCAAAGTTCAATTTAAAAGGTTGGGTCACCCAAATTCCAATGATATATTTTCTATCTCACCTTTGTAAGTAAGTGGTGTCTAGCCAACATTGTTTTGGTTTTGTTTACATAAGTTTAGCAATTGGTCCATTGCTCATGTGTTCACATATTCCAAACTCTCTGCATAGCCAAATATTATATTATTATCTATTATTTATCCTTTTTTAAGCATTTGATATTGACATTTTGCTGTTTCATTTTATTTTTTTTTTGTACTGTCCACTTTGCTGCTGTAACACTGCACATTTCCCCACCGTGGGGCTAATACAGGACCATCTTATCTTAAATACCATATTTTCCTCACTTACTAAACACATGTGAGAAAAATTGCAATGAAGTGTTGGGACATGTAGATACAGAGTATGTGATATTATCATATCATATGGAAAAGGTAATTTCCATAATAAAGGGAAAATAATCAAGAATCATAGAGGTTTATGAGCAAGACTAAGAGGTGAACTGTCTGGGTATACTTGAACTCTGCTTAGTTTATATTCAGGGTCACAGTTTGGCATATTTGTGCTAAAAGTTTTACAAAGGGAGGTATCAAATCTTTAAGTCAAGCTCTTTCTATTTTGTCAAACGTTCAAAGTATTGTCCATGTGTAATACCTTCTATTAACTACATACTGTAAGCTAAAACAAAAACTAAAAACATACATAGTATTTTTGGATCATTAATTTCATCATATACAATAGTTAAATAGAGTACATTTGAAATTAAAAACACAGTTATAGTAGCTAAATAAATATACACTCCTGTTTATACTGTATGTTTGTGTGCTGTTCCAAATGCAGAAAGGCACCAGGGTTTGTGAGGAAATTGTTGATTTGTGCATATGGAACAAAAACTTAGACTGTATGATACTACACTACGTAACAACTCTCGGCAATTGACAGATCATGAAAATAAAATGTTGTCTGTGCTTTAAGGCTTTAAAGCACTTTTTGTCTTATATTACATGATGATGAACAGTTCAGAGTGCTGCCGGTTCAGGATGAGTCCTGTTATGTGCGTCTCATGGAAAATAATTAATATATGTTGAAAAACTAACTTCTGAGTGATGTAGCAAGCTCCTATGTATATCTTGATATCTTCCTGTCTCCAGCCTAAAAGACAATCATACCAACTTTTTTTCTATACAGTACCAGCTGCAGCTGTTTGTGTGTAAATAAAGAGGAAGCAACAGGAAAGGACCATTTCACCATCGTGAATGTGGATGCGCAAACAGATGGCGATAAAAAAAGACCCTGTTCAGTCCCAATTATTCATATAAATTACATTATCATTGCACTACGTTAAACTGAACAATTGAACTTTGTTATGAAAGGATTTCATTCAAATATGTGTTAAGTTACAGTCAAAAAGTTAATTCAACTTGGATTAGTCGAAGCGTGATTCCAACCCACATACAGTACAGTATATTACTGTTACAAACCCCAGGCTGTGTGCTGGCCAGCCCTGTAGTGTGTATCCACTAAGGTGGTAGTGCCGCCTTTACACTGACCAGTTCTTTTACCCCATTTCCTAAGCCCACACCCACTGAAGCAGCCTCTAGTGGCCTCCTGCAGCATGGCCGCTCCCCGTTGTCCAGTCGATGAATATGAAGCTCAGACTCATTACCATGAAGGAGACGCCCAAAGCAGCAAAACAGACGGCCTAAGAATGAGGGGAAAACACACCAGTAATACAGAAGCTTAATTATGAAGAACTCCGGTATGTAAAATATATCACGAAAAGTGGTATATGAAGGACTACATGACAAAGCTTCTAATGGCTCACCAGTATCTTAGGAACGGAGTTCATGGGTTCGTCATCTTTGGGGACGATGCGGATGTAGAAAACAGCAGGGAAGATGAAAATGAGGCAGGGAGCCGACGTGGCACCTGAAAGCGGAAAGAGGAAGGACTGGTCAAAACTCTTCCTTTGAAAACACAAAGAGCTGCCTTATGCATTCTCCTGTGAGTAAAAACAATTACACAAAACAACAACAAAAAAATTCCAGAAGGCTTGCTTGGCAAATTAAATTTTCACTCAGATTTTTGAAATATCTTTTCGTCTCTGCTTTTCACCTGTTTTTTGACATAAATAAACAAAACAGAAGTTGTTGCAACCTCCACATATTGCGTCATCTGACAGTGTGAGCTGTAATTGTATGTCTATATATATTTATGTGTATTCAGGTAAACTCTGTATGTACCTCCACATGTGTACTTAAATGCACCATTGCTTTGAAGATGTCCTTGGCAGTCCTTTAACTTAGATCTTTTCAACTTTCACCTCTAACCTATGAAACGTTGCCTCCAATCTGAGGACAGAACATGACAATAATATTGACACAGGACGTCAGTTTGTCCGTGAACAAACATGCACTAATCATGTTTTTTAGTTTTGCTTTTAATGGCCTGACACATACTGACAGTGCAATGTCACATAGGAGGTTTCAGTCTGTAAACAGACACAGAATAAGTAACCAGCGATCACACTGTATGTAGAGTATAACCTCTTTTAAGTTTTCTCTGCCACTAAATGTGGTTTCTTTCTAGGACCAGGTGGTGGTTATTGTCGCTGGACAAGAGCGTCTGCCATCGCTGTCTTTATAATACAAAAGGTTATAATATGGCCTCTGAGCAGCGCAACATCTACAGAGCAGATTGGAGGCTGCAGTGAGTTGCTACTGGAAAGTGGCAAGACGGGCCAGGGCTAGCTTGTTAGCCTGCTATCTGCAGTAGAGAGCAAGTGTGTGATAAAGGCAAGAGTTGACATAGGCGTTGCCTTTCACAAATGGAAACAGTCAAGGAATGAAAATGAATACTGAACACAGGCTGGTAAGTAAACAGCCTTTGATGCTAATGTTGGCTATGTAGCAAGACAAAAAGCTCCCATAAGTTTTAAACTAACCAATGATGCCGAAGATGCCCAGAATGTTTGGAGCAAATATCACCAGCATGTTGATAAGGGTGAGCAGAATGAGAGCAATGGCAATGTGACGCAACCAGTTGAAAGCCTTGGTGGGGAATAACATGTGCTGGATGGCTCTACGCACCTGTGGACAGACACAAACAGAACATTTACTGAGGAAATAATACCACACTATAAGATTCACTGAGCACTGATGCAAATGAACGACAGACTTACAGGGAACAACACAATAGGGACGGTCAGTGTGACAGCAGTGAGGACGGCCACTCGCACACACAGGATCAAAGTGTCATAAGGATCAATCCGGCTGTAAGTGTGCAGCAGTTCAGGCTCCACTTTGTCTGCAGGAATATGAAGAGAACATATTTTTATTAATACATGTAAATGTCACTCAGGAATGACTTCTGGCACTGGACAGCATCATTATAAAAACAGTCACCACAAGAGGGAGCTTTAATTCCATGAGCAGAAAAAAAAAAATGTAACCATTGACTAGGGAATTCATAAAACAATGACTTTTTCCTCTGAAAATAGTGATTAAATATTTAATCAATTTGCTGCTACTGTACTTGCCAGAAAAAATGTTACAGTAAAATAAAAGATTTCTCTGTAACACTGACATAAAGAAATCTCAACTAAAATCACAAATAACAGCTGAAGTATAAAAGAGCCCCTGTTCATCATAATATCGGGTCCTGTAGATTTTCCTTATATGCCGAAGTTATTTTCATTTCTCTAATATAATTTTTGAACCGTAGTGGCCTCTCTTTTCTAAAAAGCATCTCTCACTTCTACTGCTTCTGAGCCAAACAGTATTCCTTTTGCGTTTTAGTGTATCTTTTCACAATAAGAAATATTGATCTCATTTTGGGCATAAATAATTTCTAATCATCTACTTATACTGCAAACACAAACTCTCAGTCAAGTGACCCGGACAGCTGTTCTCACCATAAAATGTTAGGTAGCCAAAGAGGGCTGCTAGAAAGTACATGCTGTACATGACAAAGATGGAGATGTTGGACACCTTCTGCATCTTCTTCTTTGTTGGACTGAAATCAGAGACAGTTGAACGTTATGTGAATGCCACATTCTCCACTGACACGCTATCAAATATTGCAGGTTACAGAGGGATGTCTCACTTGCGAAGCTCGGTGTAAATGGGCAGGACCTCAGGGTGGCATACAAAGGCAAAAGCCAAGATGGGGATGGTGTATGCTGTCTGTGAAGAAACACATAAACCAAGCCTCTCAAAATAAATGTGGAAACTCAGTCTTACGAGCACACCTAGAGGACTCAGTGTTCGAAAACGATCCAGGTATGAAAACTGTATTTTCACTTCAGCCGCCCACCTGTGAGTTGATGGTGAACATGCGTGGGGAGCAGTGAGAGTCATCATCATCAGCGTGAACCACACCATTGGTGTACTCGTGGCCGTGGCTTGAGACGTTCACGCTGAGGTGGGCAGCGGTGCTGTTGGCTGAGAACTCCTCGAACGGGCAGGGAATCTGAAACTTCTTATAGATAACCTGCAGAGAGATGCAAAAGGAGGGAAGAAAATCAGGGATATAATCAAAGAAAGGATCAGATTAGTGTGACTCAGCCTCTAAGTACTTCGGTTTTACTCCCAACCTTTGATGTCAGTAAGCAGCTCTTAAATTCGCCTTATCAAACATAGCCACATACCACTGAAAATAGAGACGAGTGTGGGAAAGAGACGAGGGTGGGAAAGCAAGTAACATATGTGCCAAGATGACGTGCCAGAACAAATGAGGCTCCTTGTGAAGAGTCACACTGGTGATGTGCGCTATGTGAGCTGGACCAACTTACTGCGCTGAGAAAGAACACCATGCAGCTGAGAGAAAATCCACTGGTATAACCAAGGTAACCTGAAAAGACAGAGAACAAGATAGTCAATGTGACAGCTTCTCAAATTGAGCTAATCCTTTTGGTCTTCACGTGTTGTTTGGGACTATAGAAGCTTTATTAGTTACACAAGAAGTCTAGAAGGTTTATGTTCAGAAGATTTCCTACTGCTCCATAAATGAGGCTTGTGCAAAAACATCCCTAAAATTCCCTGTTTGAAAGACCTCACAGCAGTATGAGATCAGAAAGAGCATGTTCACTTCATGTTGTAGTGAGTAGCTCAGAATGGAATCGAGAGTCTCTGGGAAAAAAAAAAAGATGTCTAATTGGGCACCTGCTGTTTCCAGTGCCAGCGGTGGGATAAAACACAGTAATGACTTGACTTTGAGGGAAATGTTCCATCAAAATGCTATTATGTAAGCTGGCTCAAGGTCAAAAGAAAGCATATCTTCACTAAAGACAGAAAATGGCAAATGCATGAGTTAGATAAGCGGGCTGCAGTAAAATGTAAAATGCTTTGAAATGCAGAGGACAAGAGCCAAACTCGAATGCGTGAACGAAAGCTTAAGGGTCTAAAAGTGGGGTGAGGCAGCCTCTTAACCCATAAAGTGACCCAGTAAGTCAAATTTTTTGATGTAGTGGGCATTCAGGCCCTGTATAAAAACAATACAAAGGCTGCATTGGCAGGAGTGTGTTGTGTTTTTTTGAATGTGACCTAATTTTGATCTAGTGAGTCATCATCATTTTAACTTAGCATTACAATTTGGACCATGAGTGTTTTTATTTTTGTCATTGCTAACTTTTCATATTTTGTTTTGGGGTTTTTTGTGCCCTGCTTGCTGCTTGAGACCATTAAGAGTCTAAAAGGTTATATGCCTCTTTTGCATCTGTTACAACAGATCCTTTGTGTTAGATTCAGATGTCTCAAAATAAATGTTGGGCAGATGACAACTGGCAGAAATGCCAGAGAACATGTACAAGTGTTGTGTTACTCACCAAGTTGCTTCATTAAAGCCAGGGGCAGGATGATACTGGCAGAGACCATGATGACCAGGTAGTTTCCATTCAAGTACCACAGACTGTTTGGAGAAAAGTCTAGTTTACTTTGGTGAGCTCAATATTTCAAACACTGGCACAGAGACACAGTACAAAGAGAGACACAGACGAAAATAGACTGGAGAATGAGATGGTGAGAAATTGTTTTAGGCATTTCATAAAACTGTTGGCACTGCTTTTTCTAAAATCACCTAGTCTGAGAGCGCTTGTTTGAATATCAACATGTTGTGAAAAATCTACTGGGCCAAGTGGTTGGTGTGTTGCGTTTTGATAGGACAACAGCAACCTGCTGGGAACCTCATTGGCCTCAAGATTGTGGAAAAAAAAAAACTGTCTGCTTATGTTGCTCTTGACAGTAGCACTGGAATAGACTGTTACATAACTCGTGATGTATGTGACAGTTCACAGTAGCAGAAAAGGACGAGCCTACACAACGCAAGGCACCGAAGAAGTCATCTCTGTCCTTAATATCCTGTTTCTCAACTCATATTACAACATAGAGCCATCTGAAAACACTTCAATCTGAAAGGCATTGCTTAAAAGGCTTTGGATCAAGGCCAAGAAACATATGAGGATGGAATGACACATCCAATCATAACCCTGCTTCCCCTTCAATCCAATGGGGGACCTTGTTGCTGTATCACCGTGTGCTATATGCGGGCACCACACATATCCTCCCATTAAACAAACATCCTGTGAATGCCCCTTATAAAACATAGCTCCCTCGTATAACCTAAATAGCCGACACGACATGCATACGTGTGTTCTTAACACATGCGGACATGTTGGTGGTGGGAAGCAGTTCCACGTCATTGCGTTCTGTGTCGATATGTCACAGTGACCTACTCCTGTACTACAGGAAGAACATCAGATATTTCACCAGCTACAACATTATTGTTTATAGTAAACAGACGGTATGTGATTAAGCAGCTTGTTTATTGTCATGTAAACAGAAGATTTGTTTCAGTCCTTGAGATTGACGACCGCCAGTTTACTCAATGGAGTATAAAAGACAAATTTCCCCTTGCGTGTCTCTCTCAGGAAAACATACATCCAGGAGCAAAGACCATAAATCTTAAACATCAGGAGCTTTACACCTGAGAAGACCGCCAGCAACACGGAGTTTATAGGAATGACTGTCAAACTGTAAAGGTTATTGTGCCCTACAGCCCCTTTTTAAGCTGCTAAGCCTGATATTCTTAACCGCCTGAATGAGACACCACCAGCTGGATCAGCTGTCTGCCACGGCCCTACAGGCTGTAACATACGAGACCGGCAGTGTCTCTTCCTTGAAAGCATGGGAAGTCGCACATTTCACAGGTCACGCCCTCTTTGGACTTCTTGTCAGTAGGTCATTTCTGATGATCGTCTTTCACTTGTCGCTACAGTGAATCCAAAGCTGTTTAGGGAAGTCAAATCTCACGACTGCTGAGACCAGTCCAAGTCCAGTTCAACTTACTGAGGACAAGCACAGGTCACACTGCAAGTCACGCATATGAACATTTTTCCTGTGAAACATGTGTTAATACATTGCTGATGCTGAGTATTTGCAATGCATAGGCCTCATAATGAAATATTTAAGCTTTGTGGCTATGAAGGCCTGTGTGGCACTGTATTTCTTTTTTTTTATTCTATAAAATTTTACAAGATCAATGATATTGGCCTGTGATATTATGTTGTTAATTAATAATATATTAATTATTTAAAACTTTTTTTATTTTAAACTGTAAAAAGTCCCAATATGCACATAACTTGATCACAATTTTTTAATGACTAAATTTAGGGGATCCTAATGTGGTAATGTTAAAAACGAAACATCAGTCTCAATTTTTTTAAATTCTCAAATATCAGTATCGGTATGTCTGTGATGGCATCAAATATCAATTACACTCTGGTCTTGGTGGAGTCAAGTCTCAGAGTGGCCTCTAAGTCTCATTTTTATGACCTCAGTCTGACTCAAGTTCAAGTCTGAAGCCTACAGCTCTCAGATCCTTTCCCTGTGTGACCGAGCAAAGACTCCACTGCAAACTGTATATTTCACCTGATAATCCTGATGCATACGCCGTAAGAAATGTGTCCATGTAATGCATGTGTACATCTTCGTCTATTGCTAGAAACCATTTTTTATCTTCCCTCAGGCAATCTTAAGTGAAAGGTACTTGTCTGTCCATCCGCTACACATCATAGCAAACACATGGCTGTCTATATTTAGAGAGCCACAGGTGATAAATAAAGCCACAGCCCCACCACCGGCCCCTCATTCCACTGTGCCCTCCTGACGCCACGGATTTGAACAGCAAGAGGTACATCAAGTGGAAATGAACAGTGTGTGTCTCGGTTGTTGAGAGCTGGCCCTGAGCTGACCTGTCCTTATGCACCGGCCTCGGAATTTGGCACCCATGTTACACCACCTGCTGCTGTCATTAGTGTGTGTGTGCGTGTGTGTGTGTGTGAGAGAGAGAGAGAGAGACAGAGACAGAGAGAGCCAGGAAGTGGGAGTGGGAGCCATAATATTTAAAACGATTTTGATTGTAGCTGAGCTTTTGACCCTGACATTAATACACACAAAGACAGATATAAGTATATGAGTTTATCCCGATCCAAAACTGATCAGTGATAAAGGCTAATGTCATGCCCTTCAGAAAGCACAGGCCCTCATGTACGACTTATCGTAAGGGTATGGTAAGAAACTGGAGAGACAAGAGCAGTAACACGATGGAGAGACAGGTCAGCCCACAACCTTAGTTGAATATCCGGTATCGACACTGTTTATTGTGTATTGCATTGAATGTAAGAGCTCTAAGAGGGCTGTCTGGATGTTTAGCCCCAATATGTAAAACACAAGGTTACTGACATATCTGAAAACTTTATCTTCCAGGCCTGAGATGTTTTAAAAGGAAAGTGGCTGCGGTCGCCGCAATTCCTTCTGAGCACAAGGTTTGTTTTTAGATTTCAGCAGGCAGCTGGAATCCGCCTCAGTCCTCCATGGCCTTATGCAGAGTGTCTGTGGAATGACTGTGACGTGAACAGCGCTTGCCTCCACAAGCTGGGGGTTTATGTTGTGTGTATACATAACTGACAGATACCCGACTGGAAACACCCACCCCCCACCCCTTCACCTAGGTTGCTCAGCCAATTACAAGCTGCCATTCTCATCACACCCCCACACTGTCTGAATCAATGAATAGTGCAAACTGACATATTCACTGCCCACAAAGACTGCCAAGCCTCTTGACCCTGCATACAGTGTCTGAGATCTGGGCCAACAGCAGGCAGGAATCATGTGCCTTCAACAAGCGCCACAGGGATGTTGTTGTTGAAGTGCATCAGTCATAATACTCACTCGGAGTTGGGATCTGCCTTCAGGAAGGCTTGGATGACCAGCGGTAACTCAGATTTAACAATGTACAGGTAGCTGGACATAGCTGTAACAAGAGGAGACAGAGGAAATGTGAAAATGCGTGGCTGAGTGCTAGTACGCTGGCAAACTGGACAAACAAACATGTCACATGAACACTTTTCACACTGTGCTTGTTTAAGTGACGGAGCTGAAGCTACTACTGAGGTGTTGAGGTCATGATCTCTATATTCTTCATGGGAATTTCAGTCATTTCAGCTACTTTCAGGCTTTTAGGACAAAAAAGACAAATATCCCCATCAGAATTTTATTGCTTTGACACAGCGTGAAAACAGTTGTAAAAGCTTAAATGATTAGTCAGTCAATCAAGCAAAAGAAAATTTATTTCCAACAATTTTGATCATTTAACTGTTTCTGTAATTTTTCAGGCAGCAATACCAAGCATTATGGAGTTCTAGCTTCTCCAATGTGAGGATTTGTTGCTTTTCTCAGTTTTATGTGGACAGTAAATTGACTGTCTTTGGCTTTTGCACTGTTGGTTGAAAAAAACAAGCGATTCGTTGACATCCTCTTGGGCTTTAGTGAAATGTGATATTTCTGACATGAAAAATGATGCACTCAGTCTCTGAGCACTGCAAATTTAACCCATTGTGCTGCAGAATTAACGTAATGACAGTCTAATGTGTGTCAACAAAAATTTGCTGGTGTGAGTGGGAGCAAGTCTTGTTAATGCCCAAACCCCTGGGTATGCAGCTGTTTACCAACAGGTCTCCTGGTCTTTGCTCTTAATATGAACCAATATACTTAGAGAGATATATGACATAGGACGAAAGCCAGTAATACTAGAGGTTTAGGTGAATATGGTGTGTGATGAATCCATTTAATGGTGTGTAAATCATGTTTTCTGCCACAGGGAGCTTGCAGACAGGTGACATATTGGTGACCACATTACCCACGCAGTCACAGTGGCTCCTCACCTCCAATATTCTGCAGGGTAATTGCTATACCAGCAGCCATTTTTCCAGGAGTGCCAAAGGCTCTGTACCCCAGCTGTTCATAAGCTCGAATTCCTGTAAATAGATTACAAACAATACTTTTCACCTTTCCTGAGACATCCCTTTGAGTAACACAACAAGAAACAAACAAAAAAAAAGACTAAAAAATAATGTGTTTGGTGGGTGAAGAATTGTGTCATTTTCACAGTTTAATATTTGTCTACACACTACAAAATTTACTACACACCAGACCATAGAATAAACGCACTCAATTTAATTTCCCGTCTTAAATTAGAGAAACTAAGTGGACTGAGAAACTAGACAATAATTTAATTATAACTGCCTTACTTACTGCTATAGTGAGTGTTCTTAAACCAGTGAAATATAATTATTGTTATATTTCTTTTTCACTAAAGTCAACATGTCATTTTCATTCATTAGTGTAACTTTATAACGCAGAGGGGTTGTACTGTTTCTCTACAAAAGGCTTGGACAAGGCTTACCCACAATGCCAGAGGATTTAAGCAGCAGATGAATGGAGTAGGATGACAGGGCTGCCACTGCAGTCAGAAGAAATCTAAGACACAATACAAAAGGGAAAATAATATACTACTGTTATACCACTGTGTACATGTCAGCCTTATAAATTGTGCATTCTTTGGATTGCAAGCCTGGCATTCCTTCATTTGCATTAGATTGTCTACATTCATGTTGTGTCTTTGCATGGCATTTTGAAGCTGATGCTGCTCATTGCTTCAAAATGTTAATTGTAACACTGTAACACAAAATCAACAGTTGAAACAAACAATAAACACAAAACAAGAGAAAGCATTCTTGACACAGTAAGTCTATTGAAATAAAAGAATATAAATGTACTCCATTGATGAAGGTCAATAGTGTTACACAAGGATGAAAATGCTATTTCCCATAACCCCTTTGTCTTCTGAGTTGCAGAGGTCCTCCTACAGGGGCACAGAGCCCTGGGTAAGGGCTCTCAGGTCAGCATTCCTGAAGAGTCAGAGGGTGATCTCAAATCCATCACCTTTCTCAGACCTTTTCCCAGTATTTCTGTACACTCTTGAATTTCTTGTAGCCACAACTGAAGCGAGAATCTTTATGGATGGAGATCGAGGCCTGAGATCCCACTGAACAGTAACTAGCGCTGTCACAAAGGCTTTGTCAACTATCTGATCTCCATCAGCTCACAAACTAGTGTTTATTTGTGTCTGTTAGAAAAACCACATTTGACGCCTTGTCTAAATGAAGAGGTATCCTTCTCTGGATGCTGACACCCTGGTGAAATATTCAGCAAGGCGCCTGGCTTTTCATAACTGCTCTATTTCTGTGTCATGCTGGAAATATGCTGAGGAGGTCTGAGAATGTCTATTTGTATCGGATCAAGATGTCTCGGAGGCAACAAAGAACAAACGTCAAAGCAAACCTGTATACAAATTCAGATGTATGAACATGTAATTTAAAAAAAAAGTTGCACATGTTCTTAATAGAATGTGTCAAAACAACTATGGAGTCAACTAGGAAGCCCGAATCAATGCTTACTTACATATTTCACTTCTAATCAAGTGCTCATATAGACATATGAAGGTCACAAGATTGTTTCTCCTGAAAAGCACATAAATATTCAAGCTCATGTGCATAGAAAGCTCTTTTGTTTTCTTTCTAGGAAGTATGCTTTTTAAATTCCTTGTAACAAGAGTCACATGACTTTTAATTCCATATAAATCCAGGATTAAACAGATTTTTTAAAAAGTAGACTGAATTTTATGTAAGGTTATATGAAAGGTGTTGTTCAGGGAATATAGAAAAAACACAAAGAAAGTAAGATACAGTATAATAAAATTGGTTCATTATACAGGTCTTTAATACTAATTGTCATATTGTCTGTCTCAATAGACAAAAATAGAGGCTATATCTTAAACTTGATGAAACAGTTGGGTATTAAAAAACCTTTATATCAAAATAAAATGGCCTATAAGCTTTCGATAGTCTTTGCTAACCTTTGCCACAGCTCCACATGTAAGCTCTAATCTCTCCAAAGAGAAGTCACAGCCTCATGTCTTCACATGTTTTAGTCAGAATATTTAGTACATGTTGTACATACTTGGCTTTTTGAAGAATAATAATAAAGGGGTATTTAGCATTAGTGGCATTTTTCAATTATATTTACATCCAATCATGCAGAAGGGTTATATCCTTTCACCTACAGGCTGATCCTGCAGTTTTTCCACAGCTCACATCTGTGTTTTGTGGGTCTTATAACAGGAGGGAGGGATGCCCCACTGTGTGTTGGCTTTACCTGTAAGTGGTTAGGGTTTTGGTAAACTTTGATATGTAAGTGCTGTTTATTGTATGTCATGTTTGACGTAAGTGGTCATGATCTTGATGACTGGGAATCTTCAGATTGCTTTGAAAGCTCATTTAAATGTAACCGAGATGTCTCTTGCTTCTCCTCCTACTTAGCAATCACTCAGTTACAGAAGTCACCACCTATATATAGTTATAACATCCCTGACCTAATTCCTAGCAGAAATTTCATAAGAGGAACTATTCTTTGAAAGCTCTAGCGTCTGACTCCCTATTTCCACAGGTAAAGCTAATGCTGACGCCATTCTCTATTCCAATCGTGCTACTTGCTCTCTGCAGCTACACAAACGAAAACTACATGACCAAGGATACCAGAGTTATAGTCTGACAGCAGACGTCAGCACGGAGCAGAGTTAACTAAATAAGCAATCCAGCTGCCTCACACAGGGTCTGGAGCTGGGTTATTCTGGGCTGTGTCCTTTCCGGGGTCTCTATGTGGCAATGAGGGAGGGGATGAGAGCATGAGCAAAATGGCATGAATAGAGGAGAGTATATCATGGTACATGACATGTTACCAGAAACTAATTAGCACTGCCTTGGCACTTGACCGCACCACCAGTGCAGCCCACTCCCAGAAAGTACATTAGAGATACTCAGGACCTCATAGTGCTTTTGGCAACTATTTACTTTTTATTTTACCACTTTTTAAATTGTATTTAACCACTAACAGTCTCCACCTTTCATTGGAGTAGCACTGCTATAGCGAAATATACTTATCTACTCACAAGAAGAGGAGTATGCCAGTGTTGGCCATGGCATAGGCCAATCCCAGGATTCCACTGCCCATTATAGCATTACCCAGGTTGAAGACAGACATGCCAAAAGAGGTCTTTCCTTCAAACTGTTGGAAAAAAAACCGAACAAGAGCATACAGAATCTCAAACTTATTTTAACTGGAAAACATAATGCTCTTTCTGTTGTTTCACATCTGTAAACATAGGATTTTACACTCACATCTGTGAAGCGTATAGGTTTCTTTCCATCTGCACTGGGCAAAAATTCCTCATTCTCCAGTCCTCCATCAGGATCATCAAATCTAAGGGGGGAAATTCATACCTGTTGGTTGATTGTCTCTCTATCTCCCTCCAAAAACTGTACACATATCTGCTGCAGATAGTAATCAAAATCACATGCTTCAGTGTTTTTGCATTATTATATGCATGAAAACAAATATGCAGAGGAAAAACCCCTCATACAAATCTGCACAGACATACCTGACCGTTTGAGTGCCATTTCTGTATAACGATCCACCCGATGAGGCGAGCACAAAACAAAGGTAAACATGCATTTAAAAAAGCAAAGATTATGCAGGAAGTAAGTCATACTGTATGTCGCTCACCACATCCACCCCCTGATTAAATGAATGGACCCTCTTATTACAGCAACAAAGGCACAGATACATAAATCTGTCAAAAACTAAACTGTTTTTAGCTTTTTTAAATTAAACTTAAAAATCAGTTGTTTTACTTCAAATAATCCAGGATGTGGTTTTCACACAAGTATAACTAGTACAGAAAGTCAAAAGGACTTTAACACATGCTGTGTTAAATGCCATTACCAGTCTATAAGCAACAAAGAGCAGCCATTCATCTGTGTGCGGAACAATGGGAGAATACTCACTGATCCTCCTCTAGCAGCGTCTTCATTGGCACACTCATGTCGTCCCCGAGGTCGTGATTTTTCCCGTTGGATAAGATGTTCATCTCTGACTGAGCAGGTTCCATGATCCACCTTGTGACAGATTTTTATTTTTTTTTGGCTTGTATGTGTTCAACGAAGATGATCCTTTAAAGTCACTCAGTGTCTTGAATACCTAGAGCAGAGGCAGAAAAGACATGAATCACAAACATACAGATGTGTGGGTTTGTTTAAGATACCTTCCATTGAAAGTGACTGTTTAAAGGCCCTGAAAACATATTTTCTAAGCTTCTTATTATGGAACATGACATCCTATTTAAGTTTTATGCCAAAGTAAAACAGATGAAACATTTCTGCCTCTTTTGTTTTTTCCTCTCACTGGTTTGAAGTGGCTGCCACGGGGTTGGGTAAAGCTGATGTAAAACAATTTGCATGAACTTATCAGCATCTGTGGTGTTGTTTCCAGACCGCTGTCGATCAAATCTGACCAAATAACGGCCACACGGTCCTAATGATGTAGATTAGCAGGATGTTTGAGTCAGAAACTCTTACGAAATAACACCAAAAAATGTTTTTAACTTTGAAATCCTGCATTTATTGAATATTTAATATTTTAAAGAAATACATTTTTGAAGCACATTATTTAATAATTAATATAATCAAATACAGCTGTTATTACATTATCACATTAGTATGTGCCCATATATGTGTGTGAGTGTGTGTGTGTGTGTATTTGTGTGTGTATATATATATACACAAGTATATATCAGAAAGAAAAAACTTTTTTTTCTGAAAAAAAATTCTGATTGTAATTTAAAAAAAGATTTTATATAGTGTCATACAGTGTTGCAGTGTCTGTTAGCTCTTGTGATATTGTACTGACATGTCAGGTTTCTGAAATTGTGGAATCAATGACAGACGTCACGAATCCTTCTATTCAATATTTATCTGTGAAACTGTGCAGCGATGACTCACTTCTACTGTTGACACAGTGACTTCCAACACCCAAGACCTGACCTCATTCGTTCACTCATTCAGTTCATTCACTGAAACTTCTGCTGCACATACACTGACATGAACAGCACACACCGACATGCTGTAGCTGTAAATGATCACAGGCTGAGATAAAATGCTGGAAATGATGACAAAATTTCTCTGTGCTTTTCCAGAACTTCAGCACTGAGCAAGGCAAACAAGTCCAAAGCACAAGGTCAAAGGTCAAGATCTATTTGAGTTTTTTTGGTTTTTGTTTGCTCTTGTCCTTTGTGTGGTTCAAGTCACAAGCCTGCGGATTTTCAGCGCTACTGCTGAGGTCCCACACAATGACACAGCAGTCTTTATATACAGTATAAGTACAACAAAATATCAAATCACTCACAACAAGGATCCCTTAAATTAGTGAGAAGGCAGTCTGCAAAACAGTAATTACTGTAATACGATAAATATATATATGAACAGTGTTTTTCCTTAATGAGTTGGGGGTTCTCTGCAGCCATGGTTTGAAAACAGAAGTGGTACAGCCACATTTGTTGCTTGGGAAAGTATTGATTAAAAACTAAGAAGTTGTCATAGCCCACCATGACCCCAATGAATCCTCTTCACTATTTCACGCAAAGAGACAATGGTGCGTTGTTCGCTGTTTCCGCTGTGACCACTGTACAGCAGCTCAATTGTGTTCACAGTGTCTTCTCTGCCAGAAGATCACTGTTACTGCTATTCATACTGTGCAGTTGAAGAGGGTCATTGACACCATGCCACTGCGGTTACAAAAGAAACCTGAGAGGAGTAAAACAAAGTCACACCGCATGATACTCCACACAATAATCAGGTACAGTGGCCTATAAAGGAATGAATAATTGAACCCCTATAAAAAAAAATTAAGCTCTAAATCTGTATCTTATTTAAACATATGAACAGCTAACCTCAGCGAAACCTTACATTGCTTCATCTATAGAGACATTTTATTTACCCTGAGGTAACATGTCCCTTAACGTCACTACAAATGTAAAAGTCCTTGATGTCAGTGCTTCCTGTTGCAACACACAACTTCGATAATGGCAATTTCCAGAGAGGTGAGACTGATCTTATAAATTACAAATAGGAAGATTAAAACATTTTTTAAGAAAGTGCATATTGTGCCACTGGAGCCCAGGGTGAGTCCAATCTCTGCTTTTGTTGATGAACAACTAGAAAACAGAGGATCTGAGCTTATTCTTGCCCACAGCAACACCCTGGAGCCACTGCATTTACAGTAAATACAGTAGGAGGCCCATTATTGAGTCTCACAATCTTGACATTTTTCCACCCATATGATGACTGTTTTGTTTTACTGTACATTTGTACTTATACTTCATTTATGTCAATGGTGGTTTATGTTTGCAAACACGCTGTGCCTCACATGACCTTTTAAAAACATTTGTGAAGAAAAGTAGGTGAAATTTGATAAGCATTATTCTTTTTTTTCTTATGCTCAGTATAATTAATGTTTAGGTTATCAGAATGTATTGTTGACACTTTCAGTATTCTGAAGACTTTAATTTTATTAGACAGTGAGAAATGTCTTCTTTTTGAAATCGCAGAAAAGCCAAATCTAACATTGACACACAAAAGTACATAACTTGAAAAAAGACTTCTAGTTAATTATTTCCAATTAATTGCTAGATAATCTTTTAATCAGAGCACAGTGATAATATAATCTAATATAAAGTATGTGGACAATGAAGTCTCCAACAATGAATAATGATCATCTGTTACAGTTCTCTGTAAAAGTATCAAGGTACAACAGCCATAAGTAAATTCAGACCAACTATACCACGTGTGTCTTACCAAAATCTAAAACCTGGTGTGTTTGGGGTTGTGATCTTGCATGGCTCTCCACTTCCACCGATTCTGGAGGACGCATGCAGTCAATCAGCAGCATTGATACAGAACTGACAGAACTGAGACACTGCAGAGACATCGGACATGTACCGACCAAGGACAGAACAACTCTGAGATTAGGTAGCTGTATGCAAAATTAGTTCTTTAAACAGACATGGTGCGGCTACTATTTCTGCTGCGTAATTTCATCTGGTGATGGGTGAATGGCAGGCCAGACAGTTTAACCATATGTGCATCTCTAAACATGTCCATCAGGATGACCCAGGGCAGCTTGTTAAGAGACTTGACAGATGTGGTTTATGAAGTGATTTTTGTTCTGCTGCTATGTCCTTATTCTACACTTTCTCACTGAAACACATCTTTCCTACTAACTGGATTATAGCATTTTAATGGTATAATGTAATTATTTTTTATCAATAAATCCAAACGAAAAAACAGATTAGCTTGATGCTCAAAGTGTGACTAGTAATACCAGGTACCAGGCAAGTTGTTGCAGTGTAAATGTATCATGTAGTAAGCGTGACTCTTTAACACCATATTTGTGCAAACTCTGGTGCGAAGGAAGGGACATTAATTTATTGTTTGTGGCAACGGCAAAAGGTGCAAAGGTTAGGGATGAAAATAACATTTGATATTGCTCCTTCTGATTGACCTCTCTGCACGCGTCTCTGTATCCTGGGTGACTTTCCTGCTGGAAAAATGGTTCTCCTTTGTACCTTAGCCATGAAAACGTATTCAAGTGCATGTCTGTACATCTCTGTACATGAAGACTGATCTCTGTCTATCTCAGAAAATGCCTGAGCACATGGTCTTCTACTGAGCACCAGAGGGGTCACCTTACACGTTTACACTCTACTGGAGCCCCCAGTGAGTTCTGTTACGTAACAAATCAGCCATGAAGGGGCATGGGAGTGAAAAGTTCCACTCCGAGTGACCGGACTTAACATGACATTTGAAATGTTTGAACAGGTGGGCAGGTGAATAATGATTAGCTGTTTGAGTTTTTTTTTTTTTTTTTTTTCCATTGAAGTGAGAGAGCAGCTATTTATAAAACATTTTACTCTTAAAGAACTGTAGCTGCTGCATTCTCAACAATTATTTCCCATCTCTTTTTGTGCCAGCTGGGCATGAAACCGGCAGAGGCACGGGACAAGTGGGGGGCAGTGGGTGAGCACATGTAGATGAGGAGATGCCCATGTGGTGGTGTATCAGGAACAGGCACGAGGTTCAGCCAAGAGCGCCTGGCAGCACCAGCTCATCCTCAGCCACGTGCTCTGCTGGGGACAGAGGAACACATGCTCATGTCCTGCGATATCGGCCACCACCTGAATTACATATTCTACTCTGGGGTAATGCAGGCTTTGATTATGGTAAATTTTTCATGAATTACATCTTTTTTTAAATGCTCCAAATAACTTTTAACAGTTGAAATGAACAATCACTGAAGCAATTTTTTTTGAGAAGCCTATTTTTTGAGTAATTGCCATGAAATGATCCTTACATGCAACTGATTACAAAATGTATAGTTATTTTGGCAAAAAGGTAAATAATTACTCTTTAATTCACAACTCAGCGTATAAACTAGTTCATTACTAGCCCTCCCTTTCCATGCTATTAAGCTAGATTAATAATGGTGTTTTCAAGTACAGTAAAAAGTAAAATGTAACAACAATTGATTGAACACCCATATATTAATATTCTAAAATAGCTATAATGTTCAGCAAATTATTTGAGCCTTTTTGACTAGAAAATCAACACACATTCTCTATGGTCAACAAGGCACAACTTTCAAAATATATTGTAACTATGGTTGGTTAAACATTAGAAAAAAGGTATTATATACAACATTGGGCCTGCATGATCATTTTCACTTCATTTTCCACGAATGCAGATGTTGAAATATCCACAACAAAAGACATGACCTGTGACATTCATGCTAAAATGGACATTAGCTCCCTGCATCACCTCCCTGTTTCCAAGCAGTGTGATGCATGACAGAACACACATAATGATTAAACTAAATCACAAGTCAGCTCCTGGGCCAGAGGCAAAACATGCATTTTCAACAGAGGAATCGTATTCACAACACAATTCAGTTTAATCTACAGGACACGCTTCATTGCTGTTCTTAAATGCTGTTAATTAATTTTACATAGCAAAGCTTGGCAAATTAGGGTACATGGTAAATGTAAGTGATTCCTGTGTCCACAATGTTCAAGTGTAAAAAACTCTGCAATCTACAAGACAAACGTAAGAGTAAGATTTAGAAATAGGACCAAAATCTGACATATTAGAAGAAATCAATCAAACTGCAAAAAAAGTCATTCATCTATACCATGTGCAGTAAACAGTTTCTGACTGTATTGAATTTACTTTTGCATTGATCTTTGTATGGATGCTTCGTCCTGTGAAAAAGTTTCCCCTGACTTTTGAATACAAAATCAAAGGTATCCTCTGTTATACTCTACAGTAAATACAATATAAAAAATATCAAATCTGTCAAATCACTGTGTGTTTGGTGTCTCATTTGCAAGAGCATGAGCTATAACTGTATAGTAAGGTGCAGTACACAGCGGCTCAGGGAGACATGGTCACTGCAGCCTTGACTAAAGGCTGTAATGAATTGAGAAGAGGGCACATGACAGTCAGGCAATATCCAATGTAATAAAAGTCAAAAAACAGTTAAATACAACATCATCTCAGCCCACTAAGATCTCCACAGAACGATGGCAATGTGTATTTACACACAGGCTGTCACCTCACGCCTCATTCTTCTGACTCCTTCTCACACACAGACTGACTGAATCGTTAAAGGGATTGTAAAAAGGAAGCAGCACTTCTGGAGTGCACAAAGGGAGCCAAGACATAATTTAACATGCTGTTTTACAAGCGGCCAACACAATCTGTGTTTACACAAGGATTTAGCTGAGAATATTAAGCTCAGCTCTCATTTAAAAGATGATTTGCAGAGCAACATCAAACTGCCCGACAATCCTCCCATTGCTGCACTGTGGTGGCAGGGGTGGTGTAAGCTGGACCGCTAAAATCTGCCTTTCATGAAGCAACTACAGAGGTAAGTGCACCACTTACTTTTTCCTTTGATAAACATGGGTATGACCAAACATCCACGTGCCATTAAAGGTTTAGTCCCAACCACAGCAGCCCGGGTTCCTGTGGCACTTTGCTGCACGACATCCCCTCTCTCTCTCTCCCTGAATTTCCTGTCTCTCTCTCACTGTGGATATTTAAATGAAAGCATAAACGCCCAGTAGGAAAAAAAAAAAAGGAATAAAAAAAACATGCCTTATGGCCCACTACTGTTTTGATTCTCTCTCCGCCCTCATGTCTTCATTTGGCCGGAGAGGGTGTCTTCACTGAAAATGCTTTTTAAATATTACACCTGCAATAACAGTAAACTAAACAATGAGGTGAAATTTTGCCATAAAGCTCTGTAAAGCTGAGGGGCGCTACAGATTCAGGTGATAATTCTCTGTAAATTCAATACTACCAGCAACCCCTCTCACGTTGTCACATTGTTCTCACATTTTTATTAGAGATCATAGCTGCTTCAAGGTGAGTAGCTATCTGCCTGTTGCTGCTTTACGTATTTCTTATTGTTCCATTGTTCAAAACCTGAGACTTGACTGTTCTTATTTTTGAATCCAAGGTGAAGACAAGTCTTTAGGAGAGCCTGACCAATGTTGTAGAACTTAACTGCCAACCTTCAATGTATGCTAGAGTTTGTAGCTCGCCAAGTATATAGTGATTTGTTTCTTGTGAGCGTTCAAATACAATGACACGTGGCTCTCTGTGGAATTTTCAAGGCAGCATACATTAGCTTGAGAGTATATGTTTTGGCACTGATTATTCCAGAGGGAACAAATTCGTGGGAGTTTTAGTGCCATTTTTTAAACAAAGAACCACAAAGCATAAAGGAAAAAAGTTTGAACTTGATGATGAACAACAGATATAAATTGTTGGGACAACCCCCCCCCCCCCCAAAAAAAACCACAACAACAACAAACTAAATCTTTAATGTCAAAGGGCCTTGAGGGAAAACATTTTACCTTCAAACTCCTCTCAGAGGATTAGATCTGTTCACTCACAGCCACAGGTATATACCTAAATATATGAATCCGTTTGAATACACACTATCAACAAAGGACGATGACTTTCCAATGACTTCAATATAAATAGACAACAGCACATGATAGGGTCAGGCTCAACCCCACAGATTATGAGCCCCATGACAACGATAATAATAACCTCTGGAGTGGCTGATACTTAACACTTGGGCTGACGCAGATATTCACAGGTCTCTTCAGAGTGACAGAAGAACACAGCTGGCTGCTTCCCACATAGATAAAACATCGGCCCCCACACACCGTGCGTGCACCTGTCCGGCTCCTGCTCAAACTCCCAGCACATGCTGAGGTCAGTGACCGCAGACAGGCTTATCTGCCCATTCTCCGCTGTGATGAACCCAGCATGGAAACCCATGTAGGGTGTTAGTGTTTAGATAGGGGCCAAAGTCAAAAACGAGCCCCCTCACCCACGCTAGCTTGAATACACAGAGAGAAGTTCTCTAGACTGTCTGTCTGTATCCCAGAATTGGATTCAAAGTTTTCAATCTTACTGGTAATCTTTTTATACAATACTTCACATCAGGTAGTTCCACAGTTTTCCACAGTTGATCACTAGGTGCCGTCTTCATTTAAGTAACGAGGAGTTAAGTGCTTCGCTGCGCGCCATCTGACCAGTAGAGGCACGGGAGCGCTCACATCTGCACAGCAACTTCTTTGGAGGACAGTTAGAGATTGAAACTAGCAACCTGCAACAAGCTTGGAAACTTTTTCAGCCTTTAACATATAAGAGCCATAATACTGGCTCCAAAAGACTACAGTGTTTCACCCTCTTCCTACAAAATATCTATTCTAAAGTCATGAGTTAGACACAATAAAAAATGTCTAAACTTGACGTATGATTATGATTATAACTGTGGAAACTGCAGAAATTGCATAGGCTACAGTAAAGCAACAGTCTAACATCACTTTTAAAGGGATAGTTCCCTTTAGAGAATAATTATATAATTAATGCAAGAATGTAGCACTGTATTGAAACGTGAAAATAACCAGGACTCCAACTGAAGATTACTTTTCACTATGGATTAATCTGCGGATTATCTTCTTGATTGGTCAGTTTATCATTTGCTCCAGGAAATATCTATAAATTGATCCTTGACCCAGCTTGTTTTGTTTTACCAATAGTCCAAAAACAAACAAAAAAAAAACCCAGATGTTCAGTTTACTGTCATATGAGACAAAAGAAGCAGCAAATCCTGACAACAAAGAAGCTGGAACCAGCGAATGATGAAAGTTTTGCTTAAAAGACAAAACTGGTCGCTGGTATAACAGTATAACAGGGGAATATTAAATACAAAACCCACACAGACTGCTCAAAGAAAAATTCAAAACAACTACATATTTAGGTAAGTAAACCAAAAAAAAAAAGAAAAATGTCACTCACACGGACTCCTGGAAAAAAGTGCAGAAAGAAAACTTCTCATGACCAAAATCCACTATTGTCAGACACAATATCACATGTGAGGGGCTCAGTGTTACTCACTGAGGCTGGTGATGTGCAGCATTCAGTTCCCACACAGGGCGCTCTACCTCCACATGGGTATATTTAGCCCGCAATAACAAAGGCAAGGAGCTTTAAGAGGCTGCTGCTGGTTGTTAAAGCTGCTGCTGTTTGTATTGTTCACATCTGAACGCAGAGTGAACCTGTTGTCGCCGTGTGATCGGCTGCTATTCAGAGAAAAGCGCTCCGTCGGATATGGTTCTGAGGGCAGGAAGAGCACGGCTGTACTCGGTGTCATGTGGCTTGGACACATGAAGGTGTAGGCTGAGAAAACTAAAGGAAAATGTCTCACAGTTACAACCGAGGGATTTTTTTTTTTTTTTTTAAATGGCCCCGACTTCATATCGATTATTCAGTTTGATTATCTATCAACTCAAGCTTGGAAACGTTTGGAAACACTCTGACAAAAACAAAAAGTCTAGCTGTCTAATACACATGTCGTCATTCATCCAACATCCAACTTGTTTTACCTGTTGCAAGGCGACTTTCACTTTAACTTTCAGACTCATCCAACGCGTACTGAGAAAGATTCAAACCCCAACATGAGTCGGAGCCACAATAGATGCACGACAATCTGTCACTGACTCCTTGAGGCACATGGTCGTGACATCTGGACTTGGCGCTCACTGCAGGGGGACCAAACATGCTGTTCTTTCTTTATCGATCACCCCCTAATAGGAAACAAAGCCATATGCCTCACTATAGTGTGCCATGGGCTCATATAGGATACAAAGATTCATAATAGCTATGGGTTTTCACTCTTCTCCCACTGGCTCTGTGTGTGGTCGAAAAAAAAAAAAAAGCCCTAACCCTAACCCATGGCCCACTCCTTCCAAGGTTTTAAAAAGCATTTAAGTACAAACATCACGTCAAACACAGCCGCGTCATATCTGAAAGCAAAGCAAGTTTCTTTTTCATGATTGAAGGCATATACCTGATTTTTTTTTTTTTTTTTAAGTCTTACCAAAGGCTCTCGTCACGAAGCTTTTCAGGTTAATTCCTCCGGTGAGTGGGAATAATTTGGATGATCAATGTCTCTTTCTCCTTTCCTGTTGTCTTTCTCTCAGAGGTCGCTGTAGCGTCTATCTACATTTGTGGGGATTTACGCGCACTGGGACCGTCGCTCTCCAGGCCAGCAGCTACAACACGCGTTTGAGAAATGGTCGGCATTGTAAAAGACTCTTGAGCTCAATTGTGGGGGTCGCACTAGGTCCGCCTCCTTTGCAACCCCCCCCCCCCTCACATTACCAATAGCTGCACCGATCGCGGTTTCAGCCCCTGGTCTCGCAGTAGGTGTTGGTGAGAGCAGGGACGGCGACAGTCACGCTGCTCAGGTCCTTGGCACGAGCAGTTTGCGCGTAAAGGGCATCGCAGCCGGTCCGGCTCCGCACGACGCCGCCCGAATATAGTCAGCAAATCAAAGAGCTGCCATTATCATCATCGTCCCATCGCTGGCGTGGGTCACACTTTTCTGGACTTGGTTGCGGGCATTTCAGTCGACATTTAGAAACAGGAAATTACACAGTAAAAATGTAGTACTGGCTGCATTCCTTTGTGGTGATGGATATGGGATGGTGCAGATGTGAATTAGCCAACTTAAGGATATCTACAACTGAAATGTCACTGTATCTGTAGCCGTGTTGACATTAGAATAGAATGGAGCAGAACTGTGTGGGAGATGGTCTTTAGCCCATTAAATATGGTACCAAAAAAAAAAAAAAAAATACTGAGGCTCAAAACACACTGCACTAGTAAGATATAAATACAATTAAGATATAAAACATTACAACATAAAATAAACACTTTGAAGATTTGCAACTTTCACTGGATTAGTCTGATGTTTAAGCTCATGGTGTCATACTGAACATGTCATGCTGTCATGTCATGAGAGCAGACACGGAAAGTTACAAGATGTTACAATATTACAGTTGTAGCTCCAAGATCCCAGAACTTTTAGCGGCCTCTAGAGGCCACACTTGCTTTTTGAAGTTTGAGGACACACGGGTTTTAAAGTTAGACAAGTTCAACAGTCCAGGGGGCCTATTGCTTGTGTCTGCTGCAACTAAAAATAAAACCAGCCTTTGATTTACACAGACATTGATCCCTGACCTCTGAGAGACAGACCGAGACAAAACTGATGACTTGAATCTGAAGGCAAAATCAATTTAAAAACGCCAGTATTAATGAGGAAACACTGTTGATCCCGGGGTTAATGTGTGATAATATTTCTGATTGCAGGGTTGCTAATTAGTGGTTCTTTGTAAGACTAATGCAACTAGATAGACAGGGATGGTGGCTGGACAACTGAGCATGCCGTCGTATATGCATATGAATATGTCTATTACACCAGTAGCTATGGGCGGCCATAGTGTAGCATAAGCAGATACAATATCGATATAAGGCGTGGCTGAGCAGTTTGCTTTGGTGGGGTAAGATTCAAATACAGTTTAAATCTGAAGTAACTGATTTCTTAGCCACAGGACAAGCTGTGAATACAACATTGACATATTAGCATCCATTAAGTTCATGTGGCAAAAAGTTGCCTATTTACAGATCTAGCAGACACAGAGCGGCATTATCTTCTATTTGTGTTGGTGCCCCCCTGACATCAAGTCCAATATCCTCTCGTCTTTTAGCTCTGTTTTGGTCTCCACCAACTCCCGAGTGAACTATCTGAATCTTAAGCAGCTATCCTCTATTTTAGTTAATTACAAAGTTTGTGTACCATTTTCTACTGGGCAGGTCGCATACAGTTAGCTCTCAAACTATTTTGTTGAAAACAGTTGTATGCTGTGGAGAGTGAATCAAAAGTTAGGTTTGAGTAGTCATTAGATCCTTTTTATTATAACAAATTTGTTCATGATTGTTTTAAAGGTACAGTAGGTCTGTTTTAAGGAATGGCGTCACCTGCCAGGGGGCTGAGGATAAATGATAATGATAAAAATATATTTTATATTAACATTTTTACATGGGGCTTTACATGATTAAAACACCTTGAAATTTACAAAAACAGTATAAGCAAACAGCATTATATTATGAACTGCATGTTTTATTTTACAAGTTATTATTAGATCTACAGTACACTCTTTGACTATTACTGCACATGAATAAACTAATGAGCTCTAAATAGAAAAAGAAAAAAAAGAGAAAGAGAAAGAAAAAACCCTTTGAGGCAAATTAATAGAAACTAAAAACTGCATATTTACATATTAATTAAACAAACACATCTGCTGATTATGTGGTTCAGCAGGAGCAGTGTCACCTCCACATGACTGGCCCTTTCAAGACTCAGTTATTTTTTCGGGAACCAATGAAACTCTTATGAGGAGACAGCACATAGTAAAACAAGATTGAACTAAGGTTGCACCTGCTGAAGATATGAATCATACATTCCACACACCCACATTCATACCTGACGATCACTCAGTCATTACACTCAGTGTGTGAAACAAAAGGAGCTAGAACCTGTAACTTTAATATGAATATGAATTATATATGAATTGAAAGTGACTTTTTATTTCTGTTTTATGTTGTCAAAGAATTGTAAGGACATTTCCAGTTGCCTGGAAATCCAACTGCAACATGAGTAACATGTCTAAAATCTTTTTTTTATTGTGCAGTGGACAGAATATTTTTTAGCCAGTTGTTAGAAGAGTCTTTTAGGATTCTGAAAATAACAACCTTCTGTTTTTTTTTTTTGTTTTTTTTTTTAAAGATCACCAGCTACTCATTTTTCAGAAAAACTGATGCTTAGCTCTGGGACTCGAACACAATCACAGTTCATGAGAGCCACAAGCTTGGGCTAACATACTATACACTGTTTCTTATTCCACCGCCCAGCTGGGTTTTTAAGGTGTGGTGTTTGTCAGAACGCAGACTACAGAGAACAGATACAGAAATGGTTCACAGAACAAAACAAAGATATGTAACCAAACTCTACTCTGCCCTTAGGTTTAGGATCCTTAAGATAAACAAACTTTCCTGATGCTGTCTCCTGGGATCCTGAGTAATATTTGAGTTACATTATTTCCTTATTAATTTAAATTACATTTAGTGGAATTTAATTTCAAAATGGTGAACATGTTGCCCTGAACTTCAGCCTGCTGGAAATTTAGCTATATGCACCACAGCAGAAATCTGCTTCGGCGCTGAGCAGAACATGATCATTGCTGAGCTCTTTGTCATTTTACAGTTTATTTATTTGAAAGAATTACATAAGCCCATTCATATAGAGAGGGATAAGGCTTGCCTTTCTCGAGCTGCAGATGGATGTTTGATTTTTGTGATGTTTCTGAGAAAGCAGGATGGGTATATAACAGCAGAGATTCCATCTAAGACCACAGGAGTCAAGATGTATTGCCACAATATGTTTATGTAGCAGAGGTGGATGTGAGGTTCAGAACATTTCTCCCTGAGAGGTGGAAATATCAAAAGACAAGGCATCGTGAGGTCCACGAGACAAACCCAAGGGATGTACTGTATTATGTTTCATTGTGTAACACATTGTTTGTTCAAGGAGCGCCAGCACAGAGACAGGCAAACTGATCACTTCTTTGCATGAGGGAACAATATCATTTATAATGTAATTTACAGGCCCAGGCAAGTGCACCCTATACTTCTTAGTCTGACAATGGAAACATACAGTATCTAATACATATCTCTCCACTCACAAACTGATGATGTGCTCAAACAAAAGATTCAAACAAGCAACATAAACAGATTTTTTTTTTTTTTTTTACACTTGCATAAAGACTGTGTTCATCATCTGGGTTCATCGTCCAAATGATTTGGCAAATCTCTCAAACCAGATGGACAGAAAAGCACACACATCCATATTAGTACATACGATACTTGCACTGGTCACGTGTGTAAATAAGCAGAAAGACTCCAGTGGACTGTTTATATGAATGTAGAGAGGCACCTAAAAGGAACAGCCACAAGACCTCCAAAGCATTGCATGTGCTGTGACTAATATGATGCTTTATTCAGCTCATTCCAGGTCTAGTCACAGTGTAGGACTGTTTGCATTGCATTTTTATTTAGACTAGACCTATCAATATGTCATATCCTGTCAATATACTTAAACATAAAGAGGGACACATTGAAATTCAAAATACAGCATTCAATTTCATGCTTGATGTTTCAAACTTTAGTAAATAAGATTAGAAAATAAATAAAGGAACCTGAAAACTAGAAAACTGGCATATCAAGGAATACCTGTTAAATAAAGCAATGCAATAAGACACTTGTGGAAACCCTGTTTCTCTGAAACAGAACTCTGTGGTTCTGTCACACTCTCACTATGTATAAAGGCAGGGCACTGTTATTTGTCATTCTGGGTACACAGTCCACCACCCTGCTAAGAAAACCAACATCACCTCGACGTGTATTACATCGCACCGTGACAAGAGTGAAAGCTCCAACAAGATGAAAGCCCATCAGGCAGGAAAGAGCCTGGAAAAGGCCAGGCCAAATACAAGATGGGTCACTAATAGCTGGATCTAGACTGTTTGTGCTAAAACATGCAGAAACTATCACTCCATTTTTCTATAATGACTCATCTCACCAGAGAAATACATTTTTTGTGTCACCTTCACAGGAAGATGGGAGTGTAAGGTCAACAACTGAACTGCTGGAGCTGGGAAACATTTGGTGTCTTGTTGACGCCTCAGCAGGGTGGACACCAGTCAGCACATTTAACTCTGGGTCCTCTAGTGGACAGACAAGCTCAGTACAACAGTGTAAAATTACCACTGGATAGCTCAGAAGACATGTACACGGACATACAACTTTTCCATTAAAAGTCATGAAAACTGCAAGATGAGGACACTGACAGGCTTTCTTCTATAATAGTACATTCCTAAAATGCTGCAGGTTTCAGCTGTGAATATATGAGGGCTCATGCAGGTCAGATAGAGGAGACATAAAGCTCAAGGTACAAATACTTTTCGTATTTGTGTTAAAACTTGTTCTTTATCCATTATTGATAAAGATTACGGGTTTCTATGATTCATTTAAACATGTACATTGATCTGGACAACTATACTTTCATGTCAAGAATAATCACGAGTATTGAAACTATTTGCAGAAGTAGGGAATGTCTACAAATTGAGAAGTCCTGCAGGCTTCAAGTATGTGGTTCATATCATTAGCTGTCCCCATGGTCCACAATGCACTTTACCATACTTTAGATTTAGTTGCATGTCTCACTTGTTTTTTAGATTTGATTTTCAAAATGTTGGCAATCCAGCTCCAGATTCCCAGAGGCAACATTGCTACAGCAGTAGTTTAATACAGAGACTAACAGATGTTTCTCCAAATATTGCATCATAACATCGTGAGTCAAATATGATTTGGAAATACTGGTTGTACCTACAAACCACTTTAATCTACCAGTTTCATAGTTCTGGCTGATTCCTTCCAGCTCATGGCACTTTGAGCCATGGCAGATGACTTATAATGATGATGATAATAATAATAATAATAAAACCAATGCAAAAACAATAGGGTTCTACCCCTTCAGGGTAAGAATGCTTTAAAAAGAATTGATTAATCCAACACCACCATTACTCTCCTATGTAATTTATTTCATGTACAAACAAAACAAAAACAAAGGACTTTGTATAAACTGTACAATCTTTTTAACATGGCGAGACAAAAAAGGCATTACCACAGAAGAATTACAAAAGAAATCTGTAAACTAGGGAAGTATATTTACTGTGCATATGTACAACTTATAAATTATATCATTCACTATCTTAATGTGCCTCCATTACAGATTCTTTCTATGGTTTAGTTTATGGCAAGAGGTGTTATCATCATGGATCATATATGGAGTGAAATCATTGAAGGAGAACCTATCTTTTGCTTCCATGCCAATTCCTTCATCTTTGTTAATGCAGACATGGTGGAGCTCCTCTTCAAAAACAGGAGCAAATCATCTGCAGGTAAATCAATTATCAGATAAATCATCTGAGCTTGAGACTCATGGTTCATTCCAATTCAGTGAAACGAGCGAACATGGCTTTGCGGACTGCGTCTTTGTACGTGTCTGAAGGAGAGAGAGTGTAGTTGGTGCCTTTAGTGCCAAGTCCAGCTCCTTTTGTTCTCAACTGTGCCTGAGGAGGGAAACCACAAACTTCAGTACTGTTTTTTATTTTTATTTTAATTTTTTTTAGAGATACACAGTTATTGATGCTGATTGGTACTAGATACACACTGACACCACCAGGTAATGTTTGTGAATACCTCAATAGGTGTAGTGATGCCCTGCTGGTTGCGACCAAGTCCTTTCCCCTCCTTCCAGCCCATGGCTTGCAGCATTTTGTTCCCAATATTGTCACTGTTAAGACCATCCTTAGTGGGCTGTTCATAGTTACTGCAAAGGAAAAAAGGGAAATACTCAAACATTACTATAAATACACAAAATGAACGAGTTGAGCCATATAAGGATTGAAAAACAGCATGTTACACAAATCAGTACTTGAACAACAAAGGTGCTTACACGGCTGGTGCTGGTTGGCTAAATTTCTTCTTTTTAGGTGCCGGGGGTTCAGGGATGCCATATTTTTCTCTCCTCTCAGCTGCTCTGTCTCTATATTTCATCTTTTCACAAGAACAATAAAAACATTTTGAATTTTAAAATCAGTCACCTTGAAAGAGGAACAACATGACACACTAACAGCTCGGTGATTCTGTATTGAGCCGAACCTCAGTCTCTCTCCTCTCCAACTCTTCCAGCTCTGCTTCGCTCATTTTGGATCTGCGCAGAACCTCCAGGTTTTTCTGGGAAGGACCAGAGAAAAGATTAATACCTCAGGGAATCAAAGGGGCCTTATGGTTTTCCTGACTGACACTTTGGACTTCCACTATTAGGTCTGAGGACAATATGCATGATGTTACCTTGTGGAGATCAGAGAGTTGCTGATGTCGAATTAGACTCTCTTTATTGGGAAACTGTCTCCGACACAACAAGCAGGCCAACTTTTTCCAGTCGGTCAGCTTGTCCTGGCTCATGTCACCACCATCAACCTCTGCTATCCCCTCTTCAGGGTCACTGTCTCCACTGTAGGCTGCGACAAGGCCACACTAGCCACACAACAGATAAACAAAGACACGTGTAAATATTGAAATAAATACCACCGGAATATAACTGAGCACATATATTTTCTATGAAACTAAAATGGCATTGACAGTAATTGTTATAACCCTGCAAGATAAAAGTTCAGCCCCCCAGAATCAGGGATGCGGAAAACACTCACCCTTGAAGTACTGACAGAGCTGGTTGGGGGCTCCTCCTCAGGGCCCCTTGGCATCTCTGGCATGAGTCTGTCCAGAGCTCCTGCCTGCTAAAAAAAAGAAAAAAAAAAGAGAGAAATGCCTCAATCCATCCATTTACGTCTAAGGTATACACATGCAGTCTCAGAACATTTTCAGATATGGATTACCTTCTTTTCAAACAGTGTGAAGCCAGCGTCAGCAGCTGCTGCCTCCTTCCTCTCTTCTTGACTAATAGGCTGAAAGCTACTCTTAAAGTTCTCTTTCTGCTTGTTGAGGCTCTTAGCCCACCGTTCCATGTCTTTAGCAATCTAAAAGTATCACATAGATTTGAATATGACTTTAAAACTTAAAAATAGAAAATACAAGACTACATAAAAGTTAAAGTAGCATGTGCATAACAGACAATATGTGCTGAAATATGATTTATGACAATACCTGCTGAGCAGTCTTGCTTTTGGGCTTTTCCTTTTTCTCCTTGCCCTCTTTTGGTTCTTTGTTTCCTGTTGCTGTTGCGTTGTCATTTTGTCCAGCATTTGTGTCCGCTGGGGCAGGTACGTATGTCTGCTTCTCACTGTCCCAGTACAGGTACTGCTGGGTCTGAGAGTTGTAGTAATACTGAAACAGAATGAAACAACAATGTACATAATCCAAGCAACATAAACTCCTGTAACTGTCACTAACAAGACAAGAACCAAGTGGCGGTGTTACTTACATGTGTGTTTGGGTCATAGTAGAGGCCAGTTTGAGGATCATAATAGTAGCCAGAGGACTCATCATACTGATAGGTGGATGTATCAGGGACAGCTGTCAATTGTACAACATTACATCATTAACAAAGGCTGTAGAAAACGTCTTTGGGTCGAGTTTAAAATAGTTTTAACTAAGAATACCATTTATTTATTGATATCAGTATAATTTTCATAATCAATGAGGGGTCCCAACTCTAATTTTAATTAAGCTTCCCTTCTGAAGTCATTCTACAAGCAGGCACCTCTTGTTCTGATGAGCATTCAGCAGCTAACCTTCAACAACAATAAAAAGTAATACAAGACTAGCAACGCCCATCTTATTTGTAAATTTAGACTTGCATATGACTCTTGAACTAGAACCGAACTGTCTCACAATTTCAAGCTGCACCCAGGGGAACGCTTTAGTACAATGCACATGACAGTGACCTCGGGAGGATTATGCACATCACAGTTACACAGAACAGGTTTTAAGGGATACTGTGTGCTCATACCAGTGTTGGTGTCAGCTGTCTGTCCAGAGGCTATTAATGTACTGGCCGCGGTAACAGTGGCAGCAGCTACAGGGGCAACTGGCATAGCCGCAGCTTCAATGCCTGGGAGATGTCCTGTCTGGGGTTTTGCCTCCAGTTGCTGAGCAAGTGGCAGTGCCTGCAATAAGCATAATTGTTGTTTTGAGACTGTTAGACCATGCATTTTAACAATGGTACTATAGTATAATTACAGAGTTAACAAAATCACGTGTTACCTGAACAGCAGGCTGACCAATTATATGGGGTTGGTAGACTTGTGCACTCTGTGAGATCACTACTCCAGCTGCAGTTGGAACAATCTTTACACCAGGGGCAGCTAAAATTGGAAATGTAAAGCTCTGTGAACAATTTTCCCAATATTCAACATCAGTATGCAAACAGAGTCAAATTATTACATTGTTCAGAATCTAGCAGAGATCTCCGTGTTTGTTGATGCTTTAAGCAGGGTTTATCTCACTGTTTATTGTTCCTACAGCCTTAGTATAAACAAATGTTAGAACAGCTTGTGATCTCAGCTGCTTGACATCACTAAAACACACTGAAAGGACTACATTTTATTTATTTTTTTATTTGTCCAACACTAATATTCCAGTACTAATATTAAGTGGTCATTAGTCATCTCCTACCTCCTAGAATTCCGTTTCCCTGTGAGGTGCTGGCTCCTGCTCCTTGCTGGTAGTACGTCTGGTACTCCTATTGAAAAAAGGAATACATTAAAATATAACGGTTTGTTTTTGAGCTTGGGTGTGAGACTTCCTCATCAAAACTTGTACCCAATGGAGATATAGATAATTGCCATTGTGGCCGGATTTTCTAAAAGTTTCTATGAAATACACGTACAACCTCATGTCTTATCTTTTAAGTGCTGTCATCAGTGATATAATGGTCGTATTTTAATATCTGCAGGTCTGAATCAAACAAATGAAAATATATCAGATTGGTACAGTGTTTCTTTTTCTACTAACCTGTGACATTGGAGTGTAGCCTTCTTGCAAGTAGCTGTACTCCGACATTCCCTCTGAGCTCTGTTGTGGCCGAAAAGAAGTAAAGGGAGCATTAGGATTATGTGACATCGACATCATTGGGAGAGGATAAATAATGTGATGTTGAGAGTACATGGGCCTACCTGACTTGAGGACCACTGAGCTGCAGCAATGGCTGTGCTGGCCACAGAGAAGGCACTGACGCGATTCCCGTCTGGTAGTAAGAGGTCCCTAAAACAGGCAAATGTCAAGAAGTTTATTTCCACCTTTAATTTGAGTGTGGCTGAGTCTCCCTGCTCCTTATTGTGGATAAAATTATGCAATTTGGGGGAAGAACACAAGATTTGCCAAAGAAATTAAAAGTTAAAGGACACTTCTGGTCAATCTTTGTATCTATCGCAAAAAACCAGGGCACATAGTACACTATTGTAATACTTACTTTCTAGCACTCTTAGCGTAGTCCACCCCAATTGTTTTTCCATCTAGTTTTAGAGGAGGCTGCAGTCCCTGTAAGATTGTTAGCAGCTGAGAGGCCTCCTGTGAAAAGGAGAAATGCAGATATCAATGAGGTGACGAGTTCATCCAGGAGAAAAATGTAAGACTAAGGAATGATATGAGTAGAAAAGCTAAATGGAAGCCACTGGTAAGTGGTTTGTTGTTATAACAGTAAATTACAATGCTTCTTTACAGAATATTGTGACAATGTTCACATGTAGATCTTAAAGAAAGCTTTACCAGAGGAGAGGACAGCTGTACAAAGGCAAAGCCTCTGTTCTGGCCTGTCTGCTTGTCCTTGATGAGGCGAATGTTGTTAGATGAAAGATTAGCATATGGTGCCAGGGCTGTCATGATGGCTTCCACGGTGGTCATGGGAGCAATATTTCTCAGGATGATTGCTGCGGAGAACAAAAGTCCATACTTTAGAACCACCTTTCATAAATCGGGTTTTCTCATTCCAAAGTAGAATATTACAGCTATAAAATAGTAGTCCTTACTGTCGCCATAGAAGTCTCCACTGGGTTGAGTTTCAGAGACTCCAGTATTACTGCTAGTTTCACTTTCTGTTGAGAGAATGACAGAGAAGTAAGAGGTGCATTAACATTACCTTCAGAACGGTGTAACCAGAGAACTGGAAATGAGGTTTTAAGTGATAAGTGTCAAAAACCTGTGCTAAAAATTAGTCAGTGTTCACAATATCCGATAGGCTAACTCATAAACTACTATGTATAGTGTTTGGTCCCCATTTTGTGTTATTGTCAGGTAGGAAGGAAAAATGCATGCTGTTTCTCCATCTACGCACTTTGCTTACATCTGTGTGAGTGACAACACTTAGTAGCCATATCATTTGTTTTACTAGGCCTCTACAACTCCAAAAACACAAACTTTGCGTTGCATCCCAGGGCTGCTGCTTCAGGCAGCCCAGATGTCTGCTGTCAGTGGCCTTTTGTTGATTTAACTACTTACCAGCTTTGGCTGCTCCACACCTGAAGCACTTCAGCCTCCTCCGGAAATTGTACAGGCCACACTGCAAGTAACCGTTCACATCATTTTTATTATACACCTACTAAAGCCCTTAACAGTGCTGCCTCAGAGAACAGGCAGTCTATATTGGTGCAGCATACCATACTTACCCGAGACACAACCTAACCTTTACCTCTTATCCAAATGTAGGTGTACTAAAAAATTAGCTGACAGGACTGCAACAATTGTAATTTAAAGACCTAACTTGTGTGTGCATGTGTGTGTGTGTGTTATGTTCTGCAGTAGCACTGTTTGGATAATGCGACTGTGAAACCAAGACTGATTGTTAACTTACAGTGTTGCAGAGCCAGTCCTCGTACTTGTTCCTTGGGTGACTGTAGTGCATGTCCACGCTTTTGCCTTGGATGGTCAGACGTTTCTGAAAGAGGAGGACAAAAATCACTCAAGTGTTCATGGCGAGCATTAATCTCATCAACAGAGCAAGCAGTGTTGGAAGGGAGAAAAGGGGAACAGGGACCCCCCAACAGATAGCCTTTGTGTTAAAGACAGGCACATGATGTATATGTGAGCATGATGTATGGAGGGTTCTTTTGGTGTTTGGGACCCGAGTGCCCAGACCAAGCTGGAGCAGAGTGTAGAATGTGACCCTAACGGACATTTTTGACTGTTTTAAAAAACATGTATTGGCTTCCCACAAAAATGTTAAAAGAGTGACTTTCTAAAACAAACAAACAAAAAAAAAAATCCCCCATCTACTGAGGGGTGGGCTTGGAAAAGAATAGTCTGAGGTTACATTCAACTCTGGAATATCATTGATAATGCCTCTATCGGTAAGAAAACGATAATGTGTTCATTATCTTAAATGCGGATTCCTAAAGGAGGTGACAGCTGACTCACAATATGACTCAAATCTGCAGCTTTGATGCTACTGCCTTTTACAGTAAAGTAACAAAATAATTAATAAAACATAAACCATGAACATAATCATCTCTATTAATATATATAAATTGTTTTGTTCTGTAACACACAATCCATTTTTTTTTTCAAGTAGATCAATACAGGTTACACTTATTCAATGCACTTTGGTTGCCTTTTGGGTTATTTTTCCAGATCCCCAAGATTAAAACTAGACTTGGCGATTGTGAAGCAACCTGATTGGTCTCCATCCATCGGGTAGCATCTTGCAAGTGATAAAAGTCCACGAAGGCGAAACCACGGCTTATACCTAGAGACAGCATTCAAATATAGACGGGAGGCGTGTTAGTTAAGAGTCCATGGGCATATTATTCAAACTCTTCCACAAACTGCTTCACGACCCAGGCCCTTTTTGGTACACAATGGGCCACACTCCTTAGGGGTTTTACCATAGCAAGAAATCCTGCTGAATATCACTTTTTGAACCACACTCAACAACAAAGTGTGCGTCTGCCAATTGCCTTTCTTAAAAACTAGTATTGCAGCTGTTACTTACCTTAAAAAGATCCATACTGAACTGAAATGAAAAGTCTTTAATCAACATTTTAAACCCCTTTTTAGTAACGTGATACAATTCTCTCCTAGCTGCTATGGGAAAATGGGTCTGAATGGAAGCAGACTGGCCCTATGGGTCAAACACTGGGGGAAACACTGGGGTTGGGGTCCGCCGTCTAGCTGGTTCTCACCTGTTTTCTTTTTCATCAGCCTGACATCCACTGGCTGGGGTCCCTCCAGTTGGTCAATGGCAAAACGAATCTAAAAAAACAACATAGAGACAAAAGTTTAAAATTATTATTCTAAACCTGCCCCATTTTAAAAAGGCATTTCATCTTATAGAGTATGTGGTGCACACACATTAAACCAAACTAGGTAAGAAAAAAGGGTTTCATATCTGCAGGAGAAAACTAAAGACTTACATCTTCCTCTGTGATATGAGGAGACAGACCCCAGAGCATGATGGTCTTACTCTTCTTCTCCTCCCCAGGCTCCCTTCTATAATCCTGATCTGGGTAGTCGCCATCAGAGTGATAACCATCTTCTGATCTGTCACTGTTGCGTCGTTTCCTTTCTCTGTGCTTTAAAACAAATAAATCAATGCATCAGTTCAGTATCAATGTCAACAAACAACAAAGCACGTTCACTAATACATCATAATGCAAATAAAGTCAATGAATATTAAAATAACTACCTCTGGACTGTCTCTCAATGCTCGACGATCTCCTCCTTCATAGCGATCACTACGTCTATCTTCCCCCCAGCGGCGCATGTAGTGATCACGTTCTTGATCCCTCTCTCTTCTGTCGCGCCATTCTGATTCATCACGGGACTGGTCAGAGCCATATCTCCCGCTGCGTTCTGTCCGACTTATCCTATTTAGGAACACATGTAAAAGAAAAGTAAAACAACAGCATACCATGAATGTTTCTTCTCATATGATGCAAGAAAATACGACTGTATCATCAACCTCAGTTACACAATTTCTTGATTAATATTATAAAAACAAAACTGAACCTGATATCTTCCTCCTGTTGTAGAGGAGTAAAGTTTTATTGACTTCCAAAATATATCCAGAAAAGTAACATCATCACAGATAAGATAAGGATTTAAGGCCTGTCTAGTCAGCCTTGATTTCTCAATTTATGTGGTGCGGGCAGAGAGAAGCTATTCTACTGCGTGACAAAATAGTTACTAAGTTGGTCAGTACTCTCAGTCTCATTTCAGGAGAGTGATACATTAAAGCCCCCCTCAACGTTCCCCCAAAATGGAGAGCATTATGTCTAGCTCTCCTATACTTTTCCTATATTATGCTAATTCAAGATTGTTTGGACTTTTGCTTCCAAGATTAAGTTAGTCATTTTCATAAGAAATGTCCCACCAGACACCAACATATCTCAAAGGCTGATCCATTAAAATCATTTTTGTCCTCAGTTGAGACAGGTTTAATGCGGTGACTTTGGGTGGGGGTGCCATCATTAAGCCCAAGTATAGTGACATTTATATCACTTCCCTGTAGTATCCTGCATGGTGGGCATTTAAAGACAATTTTCATATGTCCAAGACCCTTCATCAGATTTGGATTTTAGGGCAGGATTGCTTAAGGTGATACAAAGTTAGGTTACATCTTACACACGACTCTTGACTTGAGAAATACACAGGTCATCTAGACCTCGAAGGTGTTATTTGGTATTATTGAAGGTTAGCGTTAAAGTGTCATGTGTTTTGAATGCAACCATCTCTATCTACCTTTAAGGATATGACAGATATTTAAACTTGGATCAAAATAACACTGTCGTTATGGTTAGCCACACCTACCAGGGTAAAATTCGCCAGGGCTTAACGCGTCAACTCACCGTTTATCAGCTCCCATTTTTCACTCTGCCTCCGCACTCACACGACCTCTAGAAAGCAAAAATGCCAAAAATTCCGGGTCACACAATAATTTTGTCGTAATTGTATTTAATTACAATCTCATGTAAGAGCAGTTCTCCCACAGTCACATTATAAGGATTACAACTAAATGTTTGTAACGCATAACATGGACCCGGTCTAACGTTAGCAACCAGACGTGACTTGTGCCAATTCAATGACGCAAATGAAAGCTATAAGATGTTTCTATTTCCAACCTGAATATCCAGTAACTCACCGGTGTCGTTTGTTAACAGTGTTGTTGCACACTATTAGTTTTTCAAAATTATAATTGTAGAATCGTGAGAAAGAAAATTCATCTCACGGTCAAGGACTTCCCACAACACTACAACGGCCCCTTCTTTGTCCCAAGATGCATTGGTGTATAACCCGGTGCATGATGGGTAATGGTAAAGCTTAGCCCCGAATTTGCCTCACAGGAAGAACTTGGTCCTGGACTGTTTCTCTGGTCTGACAATCCGTTGCGTTTATGTTGACAATACGGAAAGATAAAGCTTAGGTTCGCTATAAACAAATAGTTGTCTGTCTGCCTTAGCAAACTAACCGAACATACACAGCATGGATGTGTGGGACATATTGTTGCGGTTGAAGCGCCGCCTGAAAGCCCGCACTGAGGGCAAAACACATAAATAATTGATCTCCGCCATTTTACTGGGTAATGCACTACTTAGCTTGCCATATTTGCATTGTCTGGAAGTCTTTTGGTATTAATCCAGAAATAATTGGTAATAGATTGTTCATTCGGCAACTTTAATTAGGTTGCTGTTTGTTCAGAGGTTGCTGGTTTACTTCACGTTATGCTGATTTTCACAAAACACAATTATAAAATGTTTAAGTACAGACATAAATTAGCCTGTCTTGTGCATCAGACTGCCGTTCAAGTTAATATGATTGGAATACTGTAATATATTAAGTAATTTGATTGACCCTTTCATAATAATTTGCAATGCTATAAAAATGAAATCTACAGATTTAACATATTGGTTGTGCAAGATGGGGAAAATGTTCACATGGTTTCAAAGATTGTGAAGATTCCACATTGGAAATATTATCCCCTTACTTCTGGCATATTATTCAACTGTACTAAATACTGTATTACAGTGTAAGATAAAGTGCAAGAACATTTAGACAATGTTACGTCTGACTGGATGTGGTACAGTATTCACATAAATCTATGGCTATGTATAACCTATTATACATACAATTTTTATTTACATTATTTACTTTATATCCCAGCATTCAAGCCATTTCTTTGTGTATCACAACCCTGTAATAATCTGACCTGTACAACACAGTATACTGTTTGCTGTGCACCTTTTGCCTGTACATAATAAGGTACTGAACGTGTTAGTGTTCACCTATCATTGTTTAGCTGTGTCTAGTATATTTGTGTCTTCCTCGAAACTTCTCTGCCTTGTTGAGTGTATTAAGAGCTAATGAAAACTAGACTCAGTTTCCTGGGACGTGTCCACATTTCTTGTCAATTAAGTTGAATCTAAAAAAGATAAGCTACGACATGAAACAAAGTCATTGTTTATCATTTATTACAGTATTTAAATCCTGAAACATCACCAAACAGTTCACTGTACAAGCAGGTCTTCAATAAAGATGACTACACAATTACTTGTTCAACATGGCACACAAGAATGTTCCCCTTTCATAAATCTCTGATGTGGTAATGATGCTGTATACAACACAGATAGTCAATAAATTGTGTTGATACCAGATCCATAATTGAGTTCCACAACATTTTTAGAAACAAATACTTATGGAGCTTATTGTTATTTGGTTAAATTGGTGATGTTTGAATCACTGACACCCAAAACAAACCCACACATTCTATACAAATGCATCATGAGATAAAATAACACAAAACTCAGCCATTTATTATAAAAATGGTCCACATGGCCCCAAAAAAGTAGGGTGGAATCCGTCACACTTATTCCAAAGATTTAGGGTGGAGGGGAGGGCAGGTAGCTCTAGGATGCTATGAATTTCATTGATGGGTTCTAGGTCAAGGTCTCTCCTTTTGTCACCTGTAATAAGATACGAATTCATATGATGATTATATCACTTTGAAACATACAAATTTTATTACGATGCTTTATACTTACTCTCGCCTCGATGTATTCAATCCTCCTCTCCAATGCCGTCAGCTTCTCATTGAGAGTGGCCAAACGGGATCGACACGACATATCTGATGGTAATAAGTTGTATTTAGCATTTGTTTATGACAAATTAGTTTATGTGGTGTAGCTTGTGCATACTGCCAATAACAATGGACAACATCACTGCCGATAAGTGACATTATTCCCGAGAGAACATCAGTACATATCATTGGCGATGCAGCTGATGGTGTAACATTAATGACAGCAGCGCAGACTAGCGTTAGCAGTGGCTAAGAAACTAGCTGTTTCAATACTCGAATCTAGCGGTCTTTTAATCAAATGTTTTGACGTTTGTTATACGGCTAACACAATTTACCATGCAAAGCAAAAGCGTAAGCAAACCCTACACCAAACTGCCAAGGTAGTTGTACGAGAAAACGATAACGAAACCGCAGCTAACGATAAAGCTAATCGCTAACTGGGAGTGGCCATTGAAAACATCAACACCAGTGCTAGCAACAGCAGGATAGCTAGCTCAAGTGGCTAGCCATTTATACAAAACATCCACATTGGTGGTGATCTTATCCGTAAGATTGTTTTTAAAGGCTTACCGAATGAGTTGAGGAAGTCGGCGATTTTTTTGATACTGCTCGTGATTACTTCTATATACTCGCGATTCGCCCAGTCTTGGTGGATCTCTCTCTGCACTGGATCTTCCTGGCCAGCCATGTTGGACGACTCGCAGCCCGGCGTAGCGTTCAATCAAGGATAGCTCTCTGCGTTCATTCAGGAAGTATGGCGTACACGGACCAAATGTTCCTGTTTTTTCCTCTAGTTAGCAACTGGTGATAGTTAAGACAAATTACAAACTAATTTCTAAATAATACATTTCGTGTATTACGACTACTAACTACTATATGACCACTAACTACTATCCTACCATATGTATGCCATGTAACGTTTATAAAGTTTGCCTTAAATATCCATTTAAGGTAACCACAGCCACCTAAATCATCAAAGGCTAGTGTAACCAAAAATTTATTTTTGCTATAGAAACAACTCACAGGAGAGCTTTACTTTGTGTTGGTAACATTGTCAGTCGCATACATGTATTTGGCTTTGACCTTTTAGACTGTAGTGGGGGCCAAAAGTAAAAGGCCACAGTCAAAGGCCAAAGGCCGTAGTAAAAGACCACTTTACAAGATGGTCAGTCTTTAATACCACACTGTATAAATCACGCACATGATTAAATGATTATTTTGCATCTACAGGATGTGAAAATATATGTTACACGCTCACGTCCAGTCTACATTTATAAAATCAAACTGGTCAAATCATTCCTCTTAATGACTGCCTGGCAATGCTCCAAGTTAGCAAAGAAGTTTGAAGACTGTTTTGTCCATATACACACACACAAACACCTGACATGTCACATATGTCTGGTAACAGCACAACAGATTTCCAGACACTTAAGAATGTTCGGAGGGATCTATTTGTATGCATTCACAGAAATGACAGTAGCACTTTCTTTGAGGTGAAATGTTTAATTCTTCTCTCAGTAAAGATGTGTGATATAAGTTATACACAGTGGCTGAGTCAGTCTTTTACATTCATCAGAAACTCCCCTCACAAAAAGGCTTCAAGGAATGTCTTCATTCAGTAAACTGGCTGAACAACCATAGTGTACTGTAAATATCACATAGGCTACTTAGTGGAACTGCAGCTGATTTTAATAGGGAAAGTGGAAAACCTGATAAAATACCCAAAACAGATGTGTGACTACTGATTATTCTTTTTGGCCAGGCTGTACAAAACTGATATTATTTACAGCCACCCAGGGTGTGTCATACTGCACTTCACTTGACTCTCTTTAGTAGCTCTTGAATATCTGCCTCAAGATCTTTGGTGAGGAAACTTCTGCTGTAGCGCTTGTAGGGCTCTCCATCAGGACCAACCAGGAACTTCTCAAAGTTCCAGGAGACGTCGTTCCTGCACACTGGACTCCAAATAATGAACTTTGGATCAGTCATGAGAGCCATGGTATCATCGCTGGGGAATGGCAGCTTTTCCTTAAGATAGACAAACAAGGGGTGGGCATCCTTTCCATTCACATCCACTTTCTCAAGGAGCTGGAACTTTGGTTCAAAGCCATTCCCTGGACGGACATACTTCAGAGATCTCAGGATTTCATCGTTCTTGCAATTCTCCTGTTATAAAAAAACAAACAAAAAAAAAAACCAGAAACATTAAATACATTGTACAGCAGATGGACAATCTGCCATCAAGATGTTTTAAAGCTACTCAAGGTTTTCATTCAAATGTACAAAATGACAAAACGAGGCCAATGGTACATTTCCTCCGGTACTTTATTTGGAGATAATTGTGTTTTACTTGGAGTATTTTTATTTATTTTACTGCATATTTTGACTACATTTCAGATGGAAATATGCAGTTCCCCATACCCTGTAGTTATTGTATTTTGACCCTTCCCATTTTAAATGCAAAACATATAAGCAAATTATAAAATATGAGGTTACGGCTATAGAATGCTACTGCCAAATAGTCTAAAACTTTTAACAATTTCTCCAGCTATACTAAATACAAATAAAGTAATACAACAGTAAAATGCTACTTTACAATTAACGCATTAGTAATAGTTTGAAATGATTAAGAAGCACAAATAGGTCTACATTTGAGCAGAGTCCTAGGCATATTGTAAAAATATAAATAATACGCTCACAGTATGTCAGACATTACTAGATTCACACACGACTTACCTGATGACCAAACTGATTGCAGGGTACACCCAGAATAACGAGTCCATCGGCGGAATAACGAGAGTGGAGCTCATTCATCTCAGTGTAATCCCTGGTTGTTGTTCCTCAGAGAGACGCCACATTCTCAATGAGAACAACTTTCCCCCGCAGTGCAGGGAAGCTGAAGGTTTCTCCAGACAGCAGCTTCGCTGTCAGCCCATAAAACCTTTTCAAATTCCCAGCCATTGTCCTGGATTGCAGATGATCTGGACGGAGAAGTTAGACCTCAGGAAGTCAGTTTATTTCTGTTCAGGCGGTCCACTGTAAACAAGTCCAGCCTTCACCTTATTCATGGGGCGGGACATGATGTAACACAGCCCTCAAGGCTGAAATGTGACCTTACTGTTTCACTATTTAATTTTATCTGTTACTGTTTGTAATGTCCACAAGGTGCAATAACAAAAATGTTCTCAGAGGTCACTTGTGCAATTCTTGAACTCACATTTAAAGCAAGTTCACGAAGGAAGTTACACTCAAATACGTGCGCTGCACATTTCTATGCTGAATTAATTATTAGCCAAATAGCTACGGCAAATTAATGTTTCACACTAGACTTGTTTCTTATGGCTTTATATATTGAAGTGTCTGAACTGTCAATCCTATAGTTCACAAAGTTGAACTACCATTCAGAGTAAGTTATAAACAATAAGTTGAGTATCAAAATAACTTACTCCATACAAAAGTTGGCACGATCAAATGGCCTATCCGTATATTGAATTTACACCCATAGACTAACATCTACCTCATCAGTAAATCTAAATTATAATAATGTGTTTGACATGGACATTTTTGTTTCTACGAATTTGCTACAGCCCATTTATTTGTAATAAAATCCACCCCTCTGTTCGGCATGAATGGTACCTTCCAGGAAGTCCTGAGTGGTGTGTAATCTTTGGTGCTTCATCGTCTAATGACTCAAATCTAAATTCAGTCAAAGACTACACAGTCAAGTGTCCTCTGAAAGCAACAAACACTTTTCTTGAACATGTCAACTCGCTTGGCGTGTCCAGAAACAGCGGAATAACGGTGCAGCTCCGCCCGGCAGTAAGCCATCATGCCGGACTGGGTCAGTCTGTGTGCGGGCATCTGCCTGTTGTTGAGCCTTTTCACAGTAGCTGGTTACATCTTGTACTCGGGACTTCTCTCAGACATCGTCGTGCTGACCGGCTCTCCTCCCATAAAGAAGATTACTTTCGCCTACAAGTTCAGAGAGGGGCCGTACAAACACTGCGGGCAACTTTTTAAGGAGTCTTACGGCATCGGACCAAAGCTTTCGTGTATCGGAGTGTTTTATGACGACCCTAAAACGGTAAACATCCACTACACAGCGCCCTCACTGGAACTGCACTTTATTTTAACATATATTTTCGGGCATTTTTCTCAGTAATTTAACTTAAAGGTCGGATCAGACTTTATAACGTTGTGAAGTTGTCGGCCGCTAGATGGCGACAGTGTCATTCTCATAAAACGAGTCGATTGACTGAAGGTGAACTTCTCGGCAGGTTTGTCAAAACTTGAGCATCATCACAACACATCTGATGGGGTGTTTTGTGGAGTCAGACGTCGTAAAATATTATCCAAGTGCATTTTGGAGTTGTTTCTTTAAGGTCCTGAGATGTAGTCCCAAACCTGAGCATAACTTAAGGTCTATGGGACTTTTTCCATGAATAAAAAAAAAAAAGTATATTTCCACAAAGAGAAAAAATGTTGAATCAAAGCAGTAAACTATGGTCACTCACTAATATCACTAATAACAATAAATAAACAAATTGTTAAAAAGTACTATAACATTTAACTCCGTGACACTGATCTTAATTTTGTAGTGCATTATTGAAATGAATTCAAATGACTTTCAGTCTGACTTCACTGTTTGAATGACATCTGTTGTGTTACACTGCCATGCTAATCAATTTAGCCTTAACGAGAGAGTCTTAGTCAGATTCATGGTTTGTATGTGTGTTTAGTTCGTGTATTTTGAATCATGGATCAATTAATCAAGCTTTTCAGGCTGGTTATATTGGATTCACCCTCTGACAGTACTGGCCAGCTTGTCTTTTTAGCTTTAGGCCTTTCACAGCAGCATCCAGGTTTGTGACACTCTGAATTATCTTGGCATTGTTGATCTAGTTGAGAGGAGCGGGGCTGTGATAGTCGTCAGTAGGGAAAAATGCCGGACTGAAATAAAATGAAGAATGCTAATTATGAAATAAAAAATCAACTCCACTAGTGGAAATGATGATGAAACGTATGCTTTCATGTTATTTATTACATAAATTTCAAGTGTTTTTGGAGTTCAATAAAGATCAATGGTTGGAGAGGGGGAGCTTCCAGCACCTCTTTGAATTTGACTGCAGCTTTTTGTTTTCTTCTTTATTGCCACACCAATGCTGCTAAAAACACAATTAGTAAGTTGGATCTCTCGGTGAGATGTTTTCCCACACTACCAACTCTTCCCTGTGTGAACTCATCCATCCCTAAACCTTAGTGTCTATAAGCAGCAGGAAATAATATTTGCTGGATCTGTTTTCCTGATACATAATCCTGCTCACTCAGTGGGGTCTCCAAAATCATGTGGCGCTGGTTCTCACATTTTAAAGTGAGTCTAGCATGAGCCCTTTTTTTAATAGGCTCTGGCCAAACAGACCAAGAAGGATTGGAACAAGGAGTAGCACCTTGAAATGGTTAAGTAGTGTGGAGGTTCAGGTACTTGTGGAAAACAGGGGCCTGACAGATGTGATGTTTAGAAACGTGCATCTGCTGCAGCATAAGCTGATGGTGACTGTTGAGCACTATGTAGCTGGCTGTCACGGTGAACCGATCACCTCAAGCTACACTTAGATACAATGTAGAGTTGGGGCATATATGAAATTAGATACCATCTAATTATTGTAATATCATGGTGATAGTAAAAGATAGAACTTCATTCAGTCTGAAGTAAACTGTAGGAAGGAAATTTGTGCCAAATATGCTTGGTATACTTAGTAATTGACTAATCATTTCAGCTCAAACATATGTATGTCGGAGCTAAATAGAAATGAATTGAATACACAATCCATCAAAAGAAAACCAGTTTGCAACAATGCTAATATTTCATTAACCACTTAAGTCATTAAGATAAATTGGCAAATATGATCTGGTTCCAGCTTCTCCAATGTGAAAATTTGCTGCTTTTCTTTATTTTGTAGACTGTTTATTTTTCAGTTTTGGATTGTTGGTTTGTGGCTAGTTTTCTGAAGGCATGATTGTTAGCTCTGGGAATTTAATATGGTCATTTAATAGACTAAGCAAATCATTAAATCTAATCAGTGGCATAATAGATAAATAAGTGCAGTGCATATGTTGGCCTATATATAGAACAAATGTTCCAAATCAGCAGCTTTAGATGAGGAAGGAAATGATCAGTCAGCACCTTGCTTGGTCATTATTAATGATTCTTTCTTCCCATGTCACATACCCTTAGACTATTATATTGTTTATGCAACTCCCAATAGTCAGAACCAAGCTTCATTCATCAGTATCGAGGTACTGAGTCAACTATACTGTGATATTCTGTCTGTCAGCTTGACTTAGCTCTAATATTCGCAGTAATTCTCTGCGTCTGAAGACCTGCCTTCCAACAGTATTGACTTAAGTGGCACTGCTTGAACCTGCCATAGCCTGATTCACAACAACCTGATGCAGTGTACCCGGAGTTCAGTGACGGACTCCTCCCAGCTCTGCTTCAAATCCTTTTGTTATGCTCATCCTCTTTCTTTCCCAAGCCGGCAATTAGTCTAACTGTGGGTCCTAGTTCCTCTTCACAGTCACAGCCAAGTCCTGATCTAAGTTAAAATAATTGGTGTAATGATCTCAGCTCATTAGCGTCCGAGCCTCAGGACGCCATTCAGTCCCCGCATCAGGAACCCCAGAGCGCTTTTAGATAGGAGGACTGGTATTTGGTGGATAAATAGTGGGACACTGTTCATTGATATTTGCAGTGAGAAAGAATTTCACAAGTGCAGCTGACAGAGGATAAGTGTCAGCATGGCTAGACTCATCCGCTGTTCCCCGTTTTCTCACTTTTACCTCCTTTAATCACTTCCTCTGGAGAAACAAAAGACCTCAACAAGGACTTGAGTTGGTCCTGAGATGGTTGCCATGGATACATGGCAGGAGCAGCTCTGTCTCTTCCTTCAAACGGCCAACACAAATTTCTGAGCTCCACTCACTAAGCCCTCCACCAGCCTCTTCGCAGTTTCAAAGCCATTGGGTTTGTCTGACCTGGTGTGCTCACTTCACCTCTACCATGCAGCCCCTCTTCTTCTCCTCTGCGTCCAACAAACGTCAGAGGGAGGTGAGGTGGGTAGATCATGTGGTTTTCTGTCAAACTTGATATTTGAAGTATGCAATCAGGGTCATGGTTTGTGGCCCTCGAGACAGGGATTGTCTAGATAAAAACCCAGATGACAAGTGGAATTGTGTCGAAATGACAAATGTGTCTGATCATCTGCAGGGACCCATGTTTGGGTCACAACATGATGAAAGCAGAGGGCATAGCAGCTGGGGGAGGGACCAGTCAGGAAATGCGTATCACTCTAAATCAAAGTCTCTGTAGGGAGTGATGAAATCGTGGAAAAATTTCACTGATGCTCACACTTTCAGAAAGTTATAGTAAAACATTTAAAATATGAGCCTCACTGAATCTATGCGTGTGGATATAAAATACTTAACATGCTGCTGAAGGTAGTTTGCCTGTCTTGTTGCTTCACTAAAGCCAATTCAGGTGATCTGCTTCAAAGACAACAAGAAGGGATTCCTTGAGTTGAATTTAGCTTCAGATGAGCTGTCAGCATACTGAAGAAACAAGAAACATAGCACACTTGTGTCTTGATGAATGCAGAGAAGCAAAACAAAAATAGTGGACAGAGGCTTGTGGTTTTGGCACTGGTTCTTTGTTCTGGACTCCCTGCTTGGAGTCCTGTGATGATTAATAAATCCGCTTGGCTCAGACTTCCCGCTGTGAGCCCCAAAAACATCCAAAGTGTCGAAAAATATCCTCATGTGTAAAGTTTCCCAAATGTACTTGTGGTACTTAAAATAAGATCAGTCAAGCCATTAACTTGATATTTAAAATCCATCTCTCGTATTGTTGCAGTGTTTCATGTTTTATCTTTTAGTTTGGCCAGCTTCACTGAAAACCTCGCTCTGCTTTTGACTGTAGTGATAAACACCATTATTGATTTGGAGGGGTGAGTAGATGTTTATTTGTGGATTGAGGACATCAATGCAGGTCATCCTTCTTTCTGTGAGACCCTATTGAAGCCACGTGACCTTCATAATCTCCACTGAGTATTTTTGGCACCATACTGACTACCTTCATCACTGAAATATCAGCAGATTTTAACGATGCATGTTTGTTCCTTCATGCATTACAACAGTGGCAACACACAGGAGTGAGAAAACAATGTACATGTTGATATAATATGCCTCATTTTGTCCAACCAACACTCCAAAAAAGGATATTGAGTTTACAGTGATTAGAAAAATAAAAAATAAATAAAACAAAAAGCAAGTCCTCACTGTTGTAAAGTTGCTGCCAAAAAAATGTTGGCACTCCTTGCTTAAAAATGGCTCAAACTATTTATCAGTTGACAAATGAGTTGCTGATTAATCTTCTGTTGAACAATGAATTGGGTATTTGCTTAACTGTTAGGGCCCACACCCTGAAGATGAATCTGTCATGGCCACAGGGTCATGTAAAGGTAGCGACTACTCTATAGAATCTGATTTAAAAACTGATTCTGATAATCAGAATTCATCACAAAGCGATTCACATTCATCAGTCTACCAGCCAAGATTTAAATAGACTCGTATGTACACTATATTCATAATAATACTCAAAATATGATGCTCTGTTGTTCATCTGCTGATGGCAAACAAAGCTTAGGTCATACATTTATGGAGATTGCACAATTCTTGCAATATCTGTGTGTGTGTGTGTGTGTGTGTGTGTGTGTGTGTGTGTGTGTGTGTGTGTGTGTGTGTGTGTATTTGAAAAAATTAGCTTAGTCTGCAGAGCTCAGTGAACCCCACAGTTCTACCCATCACTGGCTTCGCGTGCTGAGGTACAGAGGAGAAAATGGGGATTCTCGGACACACTGGATGTGCTTGAAGCGTAACATTGATAGGTTTATGAACAAATTGGACCATTCCAGCTTATTTATTCCATGAGCCTTCAGTGGTGCTCAGCTCTGCGCAGTGGGGAGAAAGTCTTGAATGTCCCAGGGGTATTCATTTGTAGAAAGTGTCTCCCATTTCTTATATTTTAATGGGCACCAAGGTGCTCAGAACGGAAGAAGGAGCAATAATTGCCGCGCTGCCAAATGCTCCAATTAGAGCTCCTATTAATGAGTATATCTTCTCTTTAACTTTGGAACCTCGCTGACATCATAGAAGATATCCTGCTAACATCTAATTGTTTGTTTTTTATTTTTGATGTGTGCTATCCACTACTTATAAATTTGTCTTGCATAGCACACCCTTATGTTTATGGCCCATCAGTCCTTAGAGACCAGTATTTGAAAATGTTGATGGCAGGTGGCATTTTAGAGATTTTCCCCCCATTTTCCCCCAAGCATGAGCAAACATTAATGATTTTTGTGGAATCATTTTTTGCATTAATCTGTCAGTGCTGCTGTTGCCACATTGGAGGCTCTGTATGACATTTGAAATCACTATAATGAGTAAAAAAGGTAAAGGTAGATTATTGAGTGTGGGCATCTCTTCTACCTGATCAATCAGTCTAAACTAGTCTATTTTTTTTTTTATACGTCCCCTCTTATTTACAACTCCTTTTTATCCTAACTTTTGTTCCTAGGTGCCTCAACAGCAGTGCCGCTATGCAGTCGGCAGTATCCTGAGTGAAGGAGAAAACAAGGCCGACGAGGATCTTCTCAAGCGCTATGAGACATCTGGCTTTAATGTCTTTTCCTTTCCCGAAGTCACACACGTGGTCACTACCTCGTTCCCCCACAGAACGTTTATCTCTATTCTCTTGAGTGTGAGAAGAGTCTACCCACGGCTGCAGCTCTACATCAAGGTATTATGCTTTTAGATTCTTTGCTGCAGAACCTCTCTCAATCACTTGACTTATTTTTTACATCACAGTCAATATATACAATTTGTGCAATGTGAAGTTTTTGAATGAGAACCCAAAAGTTGTATGTAACTAATAACTAATTTACTGTATATGCAGTGCATACATATAATAGATTTGTGGTTTAGAGAATGTGCGTACATGTGCAAACTACACATAACCCAGGCATGGACAGATGTTTTCTATGCATCTGTTTGTGCAAGCCCAGGTGTGTGAAAAGTGACTAAATGCCACATGTAAACTGATGTAAGCGTGAAAGAAATCTGCAGTGATCACTGTGCAACACACTGAAGCAAACATTATCTTCACACAGCCAGCATCTCAAGCCCATCACATGTGTCCCATGGGCCTCAGCGTTCCCACACAGTGTCTTGGCTGCAGACTGAGTCAGCACACAAAGCATCATTAAAACACTTTCTGTGGGCTTCCACTGTTTCTGTTCGGACTCAGGTCCTGGCCATTTAAAAAAAATATATTTTACATTTTGCAAACATTATTTCTGAATGATATTTCCTCTTGGAAACAGGACCAAGTGTTATAAGTAAGTGTTATGAACCACCACCTGTATGCTTATTTTTGTGATAGGAAAACAGGAAAGTGTGTGTGTGTGTGTGTGTGTGTGTGTGTGTGTGTGTGTGTGTGTGTGTGTGTGTGTGTGTGTGTGTGTGTGTGTGTGTGTGTGTGTGTGTGTGTGTGTGTGTGTGTGATAGCATGAATCATTGCTGGTGCGGCTACGTCAAACACTTGGAAGTAAATGATCAATATCTGACTTCATGATCGTCACATGCACATCTGAGTCATACAGTGTGTTTTCAGGCTTCACAAAGTTAAAATCTAATTTGTGAAAAGCTGAACATGTCTAATCCTCTGGAGGGGAGGTAGGTGTGCATTGGGTTAGTACAGCAGGAAGAGATTGATGGTTGGAGAGGAGACGGAAGACGTGGAGTGAACTTGAAGACAAAAGAGGACAGAGGAGGAGAACATTTTGAGCTTCTTTTTAGCACTTTATGATGAATGATCACACTGAGTGCTGCTCGAGGGATGCTGGGAAAGTGAGTCATTGTGATGGGCAGGGAGTTTTGAAGATATGGTTTAATTATGGAGTGTGCTAAAGCAGGTGGCAACACCACAGGTCGCCTCAATCACTCTGCTGCTGCTGGAGGAATGTGTTTGTGTGTCCTGTCTGGCCGGCTCTACCATCTGCTTGGACACTGTTAAACCTGGCTCCGCTCCAGTGGCACTTAGCCTGTCTGAAAGGTCAGCTTACACAGTCATCTAACTGGGCATCAGTCTCCTTCACCAACAACATTAAATCTTCCTTTGATCTTTGTCTCTACACTTGCTACATATGATTCACTGTCTGGTTTGAAGTCTCAGCACTTGTGACCATGGTTGTGGTTGTGGTTGTTGCGTGAGAAGTAGTATTGCTTTACAGAATTATTAAACCTAAAACCTAAAATCTGCAGCATAAATACAGACACTTGTTGAGTCAGATTAAAAGAAGAATAGCTATTACAGTTTGATGGTCTCTACTTTTGATGCACAGATTTAAATTCGAAAGTATAAAGGATTTTTTCATATACTCAGTTGCCTGTTTATTAGGTACAAATTGCTTTGCAGTCTAGTGTTCTGAAAACTCTGACAGAACACCTTTCATAAAAATCTTAATGTTCATGTTTTGGTGAAACTGTTTTAGAGAGGTGTTGATTCAGCTTTATAGTTATTTGGGAGGCTGTAGTTTGTAATATTTAGAAACTACACCCCCACCCATAGAGTTGGGGTGTACGAAATATTGGAAACATCTCCCAAAATAATGTGATCCAATTCAAAAGTACAACAAACAGCCTTACCGATTCTCTGCTGAGAATGTATCATGTGGGTGGCTTTCTATCCTCATCCATTATTTTCCCTCCAGCTATTAGCCTATTGATATGCAACTACTGGAAAAAATCCTACACATAAACTTTTGGGTTCATATCAATGTTCTGGAGGAAGACAGGCTTAAAAGGCAAAATAAAAAGAATACAAGTTGTCTGTTTGTCTGCATACCTCAAAAACTCAAACTGATCTCCACAAAATGAAATGGATGGGGAAAAAAAATGATAGGAGTTTTGATCTTGGGCTTACAACACAATTTAATTACAGTTATGAAATCCTCAGAGCTAGAATTGATTCCAAAACATTTGGTTACGTTTAGAGGTCAGGAAATCCATTTAATTTAAAATTCAAGTCACCTGAGTGACATCTTTGGGTGTAGCTTCTAGGATGGATAATTCTATAATGCTGTCTTCTGACTCTACAGTGCATTTGCAAAGTCATTTGGTGTTGCGTTGTGGTATTTTGTTATTAAAAGAGGAGCTATATAGTTATTTAAATACAGCTGTGCATTCTCAAATATCAGTTTAGAACATCAGTACTCCTGCGGTCTGAAACCACACTGTACAACACTTGACACTCAATTTTGTTGAAATTCATTTCTTGCAACATCCAAAGCCTTGTTACCTCCTGTAGATTGATTCTGTTGCGTCAGATTATTTACCCAGAATGCACATTTACCTGGTGTTCGCCCAGAAGCAGCGTTGAACTATAAAGCAGATAATTGAATTATAATGATATAACTGAGTACATTTACACAGCAACTTTTTAAAGAGTGACAACCAACATGTATTGTAAACCAACTGTCCATTGTGAAATAGTTGAAGCATTTAAAAACAGCCACGTTTATTATCTGAACCATAGGCAATTGTCCACATTTCATGCTCCATTATATTGTTTGCAGCCAGCGCACACTGAAAACTGACCAACACTATGTAACATTCTTGTTCTTTCTGAGCAGAATTTTACGTGTTTTCGAAACATTTGAACCAGCTAAAATGTCTTAACACGTTTAGTCTTTGGAACCCTTGAAACGTCTTCGAATGGGAATAACTGTGAAACCTGAAGCAGTTAAAGAAGTTCGAGTGTCATTTAATTTTAAGCAGGAAAGTGAGTTGAAATGTTAAAGCTGAAAGTAGTTAAAGTGTCTGTGAAAGTTGAAATGTAAGTATGAAAAGGTGTTAGAAGAACTTAAAGCAGTTCAGGTTTCAGTGGAATGTGAAGCATTTCTCAAACTGCTGAAGTGTTTGAGATGAAAGCAGGTGAAGAGTCAGTTCAAACAAAATGCTCACAGGCGTTGAAGCACGAGTTGCAGAGAAGCATCTTAAAGAATTTCAACCACATTTTAATTCTCTGTGAAAAGCAGACGCCCTCTAAACAATATAAATATAACTTTAATCTATAAACTATGAAACACAGCAGCATTTGACATCATTATAAATACTTTATTAGTGTATGTAATTCAACAACAATATTTAAAGTGAAAGGTGGCTCACGTTTAATAGAAACAGCCTGAAAGCACAGCCAGTTTTCAATGGCTTTCTTTTTGTGAATAAAGCATGCTGTTGATGGCTGACACTTGAAATGTCCCAAGTGGTGAGACCTTTTCAAACAAGCTCATCAGCATTTAGCATGCCTGGCTTGTCATGGCACAATGATTTCTGTCTGTCAGACACTTTGAGTTGCTGCCCCATGGCCGAGCTTGATATTTGCCTAGTCAGACCATCGATCGGCCCCAGTGTTTTTCTTCTGTGCCTTGGCTTTTTAGTGTTGGGCTACATCACAGACACCTTGGCATCTTGAGATTTGATTCGAGCACGGTGGCCAGGCCTTCAGACTGGATTGGGGACTGGGGTAGGAGGATAATATTGCTGACATTCACGGAGATCTAAAGGTTTGTGAAAGGCAGACGATGGAACATTTGTTTGCTTGAGGGCACCGAAATTTCTTGCCAGCGCAGAGGTTCTGGTCTGAATATAAAGTGAGTTTTCCTTTGTTCCCAGGAAATGGCCTTTTTTAGCGACTGACGCGCACGGTGAAGTGATCATGAAGTGTTCCACAGCACAGTGGAAAATGAAGCCTCATTGTTGGGACAGAAGGTGCTGCCTCTCCCAATTCAGTTAGCGTTGTCTGCATAGGCGAGAGTGCTGCAAAGCAGAGCACAGATGCTAGTCCGCAGGGCCTGTTAAAAACGCAGACATTTAACTAACTGTGATGTACAATCAGAAAGGTCAGAAAAGGTTGTGGGGTTTATATGCTGGACAAAGTCATGGAGGCAGTGTCATATGCTGGAAGACTTAGATGGGAGGCCTTGGTTAAGTATAACTGTAATTCTGGTGAGAGATCACACCATGCATGTTAGGATGATTTATTAGCTGACTGACTTTTTTTTTAGTCTCTCATTTCTTCTGTCTACAAAAGTACTATCTTTCATGAGCTGCTCTTTGAAAGTGTCCAGTCTGTATATGTCGTCCTTATTGACATTAGACCCTCAAAGACCTTTTTGTTGTACACTTTGTTTTCTATTTGAACCCACAAAAGCCCAACTTTCCAATAAACTGCACATGCACAGTGGCCAAATTAACATGCAGGCTTGCATATCCAAGCTTCAAGTAAAGAAAATGTACCTAAACACTGAAATAAGCCATAAATATTAACATAATTATTATATTAGTATGATTTACAGACCTATGCAATTATAAAACTAATTATAAATTCTGCCCTCTCTCCATTCATTACTGATCGCGATGAGGGAATAACTATTCTTACTTAGGTCCAGTTTTGTCACATGGGATAAAAATCAGTTAGTAGCCATATAAAAATTAATTATACAATATTCAATTAAATGTCTGTTACATTTTGAAGACATCACAGTAGAGTTAGTAGCACATTAGAATAGTAGGATTTACTCACGCTATACGTTTTGGTTGAGGCTCAGTGAAGTTCGACATATCCAAATGATCATAATTTCTTAAAAATCAATAAGCTTTACAGTGAAGGTGAAGCTTTACGAACCAATGAAGATTTCAACACAATTGTATCGAAAAAAGGTTAATTGCTCAAATCAGAGCTCTAAGTTGCTATATAAAAATGTGGCGACCTCTTCTGGTCAAAGTAAAGGAAAGTGCCCTGTTGCAAAATGTTTCACAGCCAACCAACACGTGAATCTCCTTGAAGAAAAAAATGAATGAATTGATAGATGAATGAATGAATGAATACATAAATAAATCTGTTCCATTGCACACTCCAAGTAGAAAAACAGCAAAGATGACATTTTGCATTGTGAACACGGAACATTGAACATTTTCCCTGTTTATAAACCAATAAAACTCAACAATAGAGGAACTAAATACATGTATGGGCACACACACACACACACACACACACACACACACACACACACACACACACACACACACACATACTTGTTTCACTATCCCTGTGGGTAACACAACCTGAACCATCACAACCAAATGTCTAACCCCAGCCCATACCCTAACCTATTTCTATCCCTCAACCCAAAACCAAATCTTAACCCTCGAAAGCAGTCTCAACCTGCAGGGACCTCAGTTTCTGTCCCCACGGTGACACGAGTCACCATGGGTTAGTCTGTATTTAGGTTGAAGTCGCCACCAGGAGATAAACAAACACACACACACACACACACACACACACACACACACACACACACACAAGGCTATAGTGAATCTTATTACTGCTACTTCAGGAAGCTTAAAGAGGCTTTATGCAGTATAATGAACAATGTGTGAAGTGTTCTGTAGAATTACTGGTGAGGACTCAAGCTTAAAGTGTTTAAAACAACAATGCAGTGCATAGAAACATGCAAGTATTTGTGTAATCAACCCTGGCATTGCTCTAACAGATACAGAGGCAGAAGGAAGGAAATATTTTATAATGGACAAAGGTAGAGCTTGTGGACAAGTCAGAGGAAAATTAATTTTAGATTTATAATGAATTACACCTCAATACAAAACTTAACTGAAAATAGTTTTAATTTTTTTGACACACACTGTCACAACGGCCGTTCACACTTTGCAGTGTTGCCAACAGCACATTTGTCACTGAACTTACAGACTTTCCAGAACCCTTTACTGACATTTTTTGACTTTCTTTTTTTTGTGACTTTTTGGACAAATCTTCCAAAGAAGAGAGTTGCCAGTACTGCCCAACGAGCAAGAGGCAGACCTCTCTGTGTGTCTGCTCTGTTCAGTGAGTGGCAGAGAGGTGAAGTAGCAGTGTGTTGATGGAGATGGATATTGTGCGCCATGTGAGAGATAAAATAAGAAAGATATTCTGTCGCTTCAGACTTTCTCTCCGGGTGATCATTTTACAAGTAAATATAGCCAAAATTACAGTACAGTCTTTGTCTCAAACTTATTTGTATGGTGATTTTGCCAGACGACATTGAGGTTATAAAATCAGGATTTTATCAGTGCAGAGCAGCAGCTTGGAAATGGCTTGGAAGTGACTGTTGGTTAACATGTAGTCTAAATGGGCTGCGTTGTTCCGTTGTCTGACAGAAACAGAAAAACATGTAAATGAGAACAACTTTGCTGGGAATTCAGTTGTATTAAAATACTGTATATGCGAGCACAGAGAGTAGGAGAGAAGCAAACAGATGAAGGGCTGAAACTGGCTGTCACTAGGCAGAATGCAAATACGATGCAGTGATGTCATTTGTCTACAGCAGTTTTCAACTACGTCCTCAATTTTGCAGGTTGACAATACACAGTTGATATTTTGACCCAGTCTTGTTTCTAATTCTTTCCTAATTATAAATAATAATGTATAATATGATAATATAATAAATTCCTTGTGATTACAAACGACATGCACTGTTTGGAGTCAAAATTATGTGAACTAAGTGAGAAAAGTGGGGTTTTAATGAAAGCAAATGCTCAATTACACCTTATGCAATACATTTTTTTGATAGATATTCTTAGCTGACTAGCTTCTGTTAGCAGCTGTTATTTCTTCTGATGATGAGAAACTGCAATGCAGTCAAGTTAGTATGGCTTGTATGTGATTTTATTTTTAACCAGTTAATTATATTAATGTATAAAATCACTTCTCCTCTTATCAAGAATATTGCATCATGACCCTGCGATCTAAGTCTCCCCGCAGAAAGCTCTGTGGAGTTTGTCTGTCAAATGTTCAAACATGACTTTCATCTTCCAGCAGCTGGGAATCTACTGGTGTTAAATGTCACTTCTACATATGATTGATCTGATTTAAACTTTATTCTCTGTTGCACTGTCGCTCTGAATCAAGATCAGGCAGTAGGGTGTGATTACGATTTAAGAAGGGTAGTTATTTTGAGATATGGGACAAACTGTTTTGTGCCAGTGGCCATCTTATCAATCACTGAGGATGTGAGGATCGAGCAAATGCTTGTGAGGTGTGTGCTGTGTGCTTTGATGTTATCAGTCTGTGATTGTGTATGGTTATATTTGCTCCCTGGCTTGTCCTTCTTTGCATTGTATGTATTGTGAAAGCATATTGAAGAAAGAGCTACAGCATTGTAACTCAATGAAAATCCTTCAAAATGAGATACACTTACAACACATGTTGTGCTGTCTTATTATTATTATTATTATTATTATTATTATTATTATTATTATTTGTTTTTTAATTAATTAATTAATTTTTTTTATAACCCAAAGAAATATATGGAAAACTGGTTGGAATAAAAAATATAAATGTTTGATATCAGCCTGCAATGTTGAAACCACTGCTGACATATTTGTGATTGGATGATTTACCAAGCAAAAGTCTGAAATTGTAGAGATAGTTGCTGTATTAGGACTGCATGTTTCATTTCTAAAACTCTTTATGAACACCTGGTCAGTTTGTTTATCTGTGATGTGTGCTCTGTAACATAGCAGAAGAGAATATACACACATTCATTCCCTTTGTGTCAGCTGAAATATTCCTACAATTTGGTCATGTCTTTTGCTGAGATAGACATGCAAATTAAATGAATTTGCTCCAGTCTCCTCCTCAGGGATTTTCTGAAAAGCAATCCAACAGGCAATTCTGAACCATTCAAGTATGGGCCCAACCACATAGGGTGGGGGCACCTAACCAAAGGTGCAGAGGTTTGAGACCTCAGCGAGCGAAGTTAAGGAACTGTGAAAGATAAAAAAAGAGGCTTAGGACTTAACTGCTTTATTCAGCTCAGTGACTTTCAAACAGTCCTTGTTCATTTGTCAGGGCTGAATAAGTCTGTGTAAAGAGTGTTGTTGCTTGAGTGACACCTGGATTGTTCGTACCGGCAGCGAGTACTGTCACTCGTTAGGCCCTCGATCCCTTTGAACCACTTTTCCCCCCCTCAGGGCTTTGAAATGAAATGTAGATTATAAAGGGCTGTAGAGATACTATGTTCCATCACCCCCCTCACTCTGTGTGAAGGAGCAGCAGTGTCTGCAGAAGTGTCTGAAAAGACTGTTCCACCGCTGAGGAAAACGGTGTTACTGCTGTTTTGACATTCCAAATAACCAACAGACAAAAGAAATGCAGCATTAATATGAGAGGTTCATTGGATATGATTAGAGAAGTAAGGTCGTGTGCCTCTGCTGGAGCGGTATCCTCCACAATCTTACAGATTACTGTCATTAGCAGACTCGTGGCAGGAAGCAGTCGAGTATCACTGTCCCCTCAATTACACGTTCTGTGTTGCTGCCGAGTGCTGGAGTTGCCTTTTTATTCACGCACATGTTTAACGGAGGAAGCTAAGGGAAGAGCTGACATGGTGCCAGCAAACAGCACTGTCATTCGAAAGGTCACTTTTTCAGTTCCTTTGACTTCTAAAATTCTTAAAGAAGATTTCCACCAATCTTACATATTAAATGCAAAACACAAAGAAGTGTGGAATAAAAAAAAAAAAGACCAGAACAAGATATCTCTGGTTCTGCTGCATTAATTTTGATCCATTGTGAGTCCAGTGCTAGAAGAGAGCAGTTTTAATCAGCTGGGGAATCTTTTCAAACCTAAAGTTAAAGTTTTACGCCTCAATCCAATTTTTTAAATTTCTGTTTCTCTCTCTGTTCAGAAAAACTGTCTGTGCGATGTCCTTTGGTAGTAAGATAGAAGGCTTCATCCTATGGTCGTGTTATCTCTAACAGAGACAGCGTCTGTGCCCCGCAGCCTCTGAAAGCTTGCTGTCATTATCAACCATCAGGTGAATATTACCTTTGAAGTCATTTTAACTGACTGCAGGTAACTGTGTTCCTGCAGCATTTAGCACCATTGTCTGTCTTGGTTCTTAATTTTTAAAAGCTCAAAGAAACATCAACTGGTGGATATTATTTTTTTTTCTGTTTGCCTCCTCTTCTGTAAGTAGGTATGCAAGAGAAATCTGCTTCATGTGTTTTCTTCATGTTCACTGAATATATGCGGACAGCAATCTGAACAAAGATGCCTCAGCAAATACGACCAGAATGACCCTGAAATGACAACTGGACTGAAAAAAGTGGATTCTGTCCTCATGTTTTTCTATTAACACTTGTTCCACAGAATCACTGAATGCCCTGCATATAGAGGATATACAGTATGTGCAGCTAACCAAGCACATAGTGTCGTCTGTAGGGTGCACACTACGACAGCCTCAAGCCATTTCAACTTAATAGTTCTGTTTAGTAAATGTATATTTTCAAATACTTCTATATTGTTCATTCGTGAAACCACCCATCCTCTGAGATCTCACTGGAATTAAAAAAAAAAAAAAACTTTTGAAAGATGGCACGGTGCAGTTAACCTAAAGGGATAACACTTGTGTATTTAATTCTGGTGGCCTTCTTAACCCGTCTTCTACACAGTCCGCTTGTCTCTGGCTACTTTTGCTTGTCTTGTAGATCTCCAGAGACTGAGCCTTTTCTGCCTTGCCTGCCTTTCCAAGTAAAACAAACTTGCACAACCTCCAGTGGCAATACAGATTAGATGAAAATAAAACTAAAGAATTCTACAAACTTTCCAAATGCAAAAATCATATAATGTATAGTATAATCCTCACTTTAACAATTTGAAACTTGCCTTTAGAAAGACACAGGCTGTAGTTTTCTTGAGATTTTTTCATGTTCATTTTGTGAAGGACTTTGGAAAATACATGGCATAATACTTTTTTTTTTTTCTTGGCCTTGACAAGACAATGATGGTAAATTAGATTCTCATAAAAACAACAATGTACTGTAACTGACATTATCCTGCTAACTGAAATATCAAATGCCAGACCCTCTAGTCGTGTGGGCACATGCATGAATACAGCCTGGATTAATACTAACATTAGCATGTGGGCAGTGTAGCCTCCAAACTCTCTGAGGAGCAGTTCACTTGACTGGGGAAAAAATTCAGTTCTTGATCTTGTGGTTTAGGGCAGCAGTTTCCATATTAACATCCTTGCAGTATTATTCAAAATAATTGCAATTATTGGCCATTAATTGTGTAATTTTCTTATGTGTTTTTCCCCAAATTGTGATCTGTAATTTATACTGTTTTTTTTTTTTTTTTTTTTTGTTTTAACAGGGGATTAATTGTGTCCTTGGTGTGTTTTGCTCATTTGTGTTATGTGCTATGCTGACAGTTGAATAGAAATATCTTGAGTGGGGGGTTTAGTGTTGCAACTTGTGTTGCTCACCAGGAAATGGTAAATTATACTTGATATATCTAGAAAACAGCCCTGTTTGCAGATTATCTGAGTCCAGTACAATGGTTGGAAGCACTTATCTGCCACTTTCTTACTCTTCTTCTTCAGCTGTCCTCTTCACTGTTGATAGTGGTGTTTAGTTCTTTTTTCATCTCTCCACGGGAGACGGGGGGCCATGCTGTTTTTGTCTGTCTCAGTACTCAGAATGACCATTTGTTGGCAGTTTTTCCCTCCCCTCTCTCTGTGAGCAGGAGGTCTTCACTTTTCTCCGTCAATTCTTCACTGTCTTTGTCTGGTCAGGCTGACTCTTTCTAAGGTACAATAGGTGCAGTGGCCCCTGAGAGTCGGAGTCACTCTGAGCTTTGCTTTTCTTTTACACACAGTCTAATGCTGGAAATGTTAATAGTTAGGAATTATTACTGTCTGTGTCTCTTTAACACATTATTCTCACCACACGCACTAACTCTGAAGGAGATAACTCGTCTAATCCCACCTGACAACGAGTCGTGTTAATTGTGAGTGTTGCTAAAAATAAACGTTTTAGTAAATTACATACAACATAATTGGCGCAAAAACCGATATATGACCAATATTTGAATATTGATCGATAAGTTTGATATCATCTCAACTAAAGTTCCAGTGTGGTTGCTGTTACTTTCATTACATCGACATGACTTAGTGATTGTACATGTGCAGCATGTCCTCCACCCACTCAGCCTGATGCACGGCTCTTCATTTGTCCCTGTGTTACTGCAGCACACTGCGTCTAGCCTGGTTAGCATGGCAGCTGAGGTCTTATCACCATTATCTGTAGAAGGGCAAGGTCCTGTGGAAACCTACAGTCTATGGTGGAAACCTAGGCATGCTTAATGTTGTGCTCTGTTTGACAGACTGCTGGTCTGCTGCGGTGGAGAGGTGATTCTTATCTGCACACTTGCAGTCTCTGTTTCATACCACTGTAAATTGTACATCTTTGGGTTTTAGTCTGTTGATTGGACAAAACAAGCAAGTTGGAGGCATCGTCTTTGCCTCTTGGATCATCATCATCAGGTCAAAATTTTAATTTGCCCAACACTTTTGTTTACAACCAAATACCTGCAAGACTAGTATCAATCCCATCAGCCTCAGCTGCATGTTGTGTTTAGGAGTTAAATTTACTTTAGCAGTAATGAGTTAATTTAGGCATGCAAGGTGGTGATGCTAAACATCCTTTTGTGTCATTAGCTCAAAGCTCAAAGCACCACTGTGTCTTAGCGCAGAACCACTAGCATGGTTGTGGACACTTCAATATTACATTCATAATAAAAAAATAAATTAAAAAAAAGAGGCTAAACTAATTAGTTAATCGTAAACATAATTGGCACATGAATTTTTAATGACGATAACTGTTAGTTGCAGCACCCTTATTACACATAGAGCCTGGTCTGCTGATTTGTCCTATTGCTGTAAAAACCTCAGGCTCGAAGGTATAATTTTGGGGGGGGGGGGGGGGGGGGGGGGGGGGCAGGTTCATCAGGGTCATCCTGTTATTTGGATTTAGGACCAATCTGATATGAATTTGTGGGCATTCCTAATCCGAGCCACCAGATGAAGGGAGGGATTCATGAAAATTCAAAGTGGATGTGATTCACCAAGTGTTACCTGGGAAAAGCATGTCTCATTTCTTTGTGTGTCGGGATTTAATGGCTCCTCTGGTAGCTTGTTCACAGCGTTTATTTGTGGCTTGACTTTGGTTATTCTTCCTCTCCAGCACCAGTGCTTTCATTCCCTATTGAAATCCCTCCTCTGGTGTAAAATGTATTCTCTGTATTTGTTATGCTGTACCACACTGCCTCTGGGCATCTCCTCCACTAACACTTTACTCATACTAAAGATTTATTCTTCCTTTGTTTATGAATTGCTGCTTGTGAGGAAAATTGCATCAAAATGCCATAAAAAAACCAAAAAAAAAAAACATAATTATTTCTTGTTCAACACAGATAACAGGAAAATGTACACCTAACATTTTCTAGGAGGAAATAGCTGAAAAAGTAAATAAAGAAAATCATGGGAAAAGATGCATATTTATACAAGTCGAATCACCTCACCTTCACTTCTGGTCAATACGTGCCTTCGCTCATGTTTGATGTATTTGCTGCTCTACAAAGCAACATAAATTTCATTTTTGTCTTATCAGAAATAATGGTAGTGCTGGTATTTTTTGACGAGACATTATTATTTAGAGATATTTATTTAATTTTCTTGAGAAATAAATGATGAATAATGCCATATTACCCCCCCAACAGGCTCATCACCGGCTAGCTGTAGCATGTTGACAGGAGCTGGAACAGTGAAACATTTTGGTGAAAAGCTGTTATGGATAATGACTGTCATCTGCTTAGGAAAATGTTGCTTAAGAGTTATTCCTGTCTTCAGTGGGTGTCTGAGCTGCAGCAGGTTGGGCTTCAGTCAAACAAATCGATGAGTGTGATGTGGGTTTTCATGCCTCGGTTACTGTTTAATTTTTACATCCGCCAAGGTTATCTTTTCATCTGTGTCTGTTTGTTTGTTTGTTTGTCAGCAGGATTACACAAAAAGTACTGAACAGATTTACACCAACTTGTATGGGACACAGACCAGGGAGGAACCCATTAAATTTTGCTGCCGACCAGTTAACAGGGCAGATCCAGGAACTTGTTTTTGTCACTTTCCTAAGCAATGTGAGATAGAGCATTTTTCAACATTTTCGTACATTTCTCAGGAAGTAATGTGTGGATCTTTATGTAAAAACTTCAGAGTTATTATTACATATTAGTATTAGAAGAAATTCAATTAACATGTGTTAATATCTGTTTGTTTTTCTTTTTCTTTTTCTTTCTTTTTCTTTAAAAAACAACAAAATATATCATTTGTCCCAAAACCTGTTGGACACCACCGTGTATACTGGTCAAAAGTTTCAAAACACCTCCATTTTACAGTTGTTGTTATTTACATAGTTATTGTCTTAATGCACTCTGAAAATTTGTCCCAAAACTTTTTGCTTGCATAAGTTTACCCAAATGTGATGCATCCCTGACCAACCAGTAGCCTACGTCTTCCTTTAATAATTGCCTTTTTGTTATCATTCTGATAATACTACACAGTCGTACTTCCTGCCGTACAGCATTGTCCAAGTGATGCTTCAAAGAGTGTAGCACCACAGTTTGTTCCAACACTGCCTTTGTACAGACAGTATTTGTAAGAAAAGTTGGGGCATCTGCAGGAATTATTAGCTTCAACCTCTTGAGGCTTCATTTACTTCGACTGATGCTGAGAAGCTGCAAGTTGACCCATTATATTTCTACTATGTAAGGTTGTTTCACTGCACTTTGAACTGTTTAAATTTCCTTTAAAATATTAAAAATTAAACAAACAGGATTTATACTAACCTTGTACTCCAGTGTGTCAAGCATTGACACATTGTGTTATAAGTTTCTCATCTGGTAATACCTGAATTATTCTTCAACAAGCTGTATTTCTCCTTCCGCTGTTGTTGCACTCTAATAATTTAATTGTAACCATTATGTGACTAATGCAAACTAAACTCCAAATGGTCGTAGTTTTATTATAGTGTGTGCATGGAAATATCTAGCCCATAATGTGACCCGTACACAACCCAGATATACCAGTAAACATTTGAATGAAATAAATCTCATTTGTGGAATTATACATTTATGCGCTGTCATATGGTGAAGTGGTGTAGAGCTTTTAGGACTTCAGGAAAAAGTAACTCATCGAACCAGAATGTCGGCTGAATGTATAGCAGCGTTGTACCAGTGGGGACTGGAAATCTTCTTTTAGAGCTCTAAAAATACCCTGTACAGTTTAATTTATTTATCCGAAGGCACATGTGATGTGTTTGCACAGGGCTCCCATGCAGATGTTGGTCTTGAGGCTAAGAACCTGGAAAGAGAGGACACCAGCACATCCTCCTTCTTTATAAACCATCTATCCTTCCCCCAGATACACAGCTAGCGTGAGAAAGTGTGCGAGAGGTGATTTAAGAGCCACACACCTCTGTGCGTTTTTGCAGGCTGCTTTTGGCAATCTCCCACACTCAAACTAATTTCATTCATCTTTAATTCTTTGTTGATGCAGATTTCCTTTCCCAGTGTTTCAGTACAACAAAGCGCTGTAATTGCAAGGTTTATTTAACTGTGACATGTGAATTAGCACAATAATTAAACTCACTATAACAATTAACAGAGCTTGCATAGTACCTTTTGGATGAAACAGCTATGGCATGTGCTGATACGCACTCGTGAGGCTTGTGAAGGGAAGCATCTACTTCAAAGCATTGGTGATGGTCAGGATGATCACATTTACCCATTCATGATTCATGACTTTGACTCTGCATTTCCAATCATGGTTGGCAAGGGCGAACTAGGAGTGAAATCACCACCAGAAAACAAGCGCCATGAAGCATAGATGGATACGTCCACAGCTGCCTCTGCCTGTTTCTTTTCTTTCAAATTTTCTATTAGTTTAATCAAAGTAAGATGTGGTCATGTTCTGTCGGCCCCTGTAATTTCCCATGTCTGTTTTCTTAATAATACTACAGTTTAATGGCGTTTTCATGCTAGAGAAACAAAATAACAGGAAATATTGCCATTTCTGGGCTGTGCAGGATGTGAAGGAAAAATGACTCTACTATGACCCTGATACTCTGGACTGCCCTAAGTGCTCTCCTGGGTACCTGTGGCCCTGATACTGTAGGAGAAGATTATGGCGAAAATCAAACAAAAATCAATAAGTACACTAGCCACAATTCCCTACCCAATTACAAAAGCCTACAGAGCACAGTTTGTCTCAGCGTCTCCACAGCAGGTCTAATTATTGGCCTGCCCTCTGTCCCAGGTCTTCTGTTTATAAGACACAGTAAAACTGACCTCACTGTATCTGCTCAGCTTGATGGGTTAGGTTGCACCTTGCAGTGACTGGAGTGATATCTATAGGCTCCATGTGTGGGTGTAGAAATAATAAAGGTGTCCTCAAGTCTCACAATAGATTTTAACAAAATCGTTTAAAATCAATCCTTTCAAAGATCTTAAATAAATTATAGTTATTGATGAGAGTTGACAACAGGTCAAGTTACTTAAACATTATATCTATGCAGCAAGTCTAGAGTTTTTCCACATCATGTCATGTCAAGACACTAATGAATAGCCTTGTCAGCTGACCATTGGTACATTTACCAGTCCTCATAGCCAATGCAGTAAAAACTCTGGACTGCAACTAATGACTATCTATCTTCTCTATTAATTCATCTGCTGATTTTTCTCAGTTAATCAGTTCACCGTTGGATCTTTTAAATGTCAGAAATTGTTCATACACATGCACTTTTTCCTAAACCACAGTTTCTTAAAGCCCAACATGACATCTTCAGATTGCTTGTATTCTTAGACCAAGAGTCTGAAAGCAGCAAATTGTTACGATGGACAAGCTGGCACCAGAGAATTTTTTATTTATTTTTTTGGCTTGGAGAATCACTTAATTAGATAGTTCAAGTCCTGTCCTGCTATGTGCTCTTGTTTTTGTGTACACACTATTTCATCGGCCTTTCTGTATAGCTGCAGTAAGATGTTGCAGTCGTAATCTGGTCACATTCACAGCCAAATGTATTCAACAGTTGAGGCTGTCAACTTGAGGTTGTTGCAAACTAAAACGTAAATCTTGGTTATGTCTTAATTCATATTTCATAGATAAATGTAATTCTCTTATTTACTTACTTATAGAGTATTCTCTTCAGAAACGTCCAGTTCATGAAGCAATAAGAAGTCAGTTAAACAGAGAGCACACATGGAGAGAGTGGATCTTCTTGTTGAATATTAATCCACTCAGAATGAATCAATTTTTCTTCGCCCACTTGTCTGGCCATCAGTGTTGGTCTGAAAACGTCAGTGTTACACACCTTTTTACCCTCTGCCAGACAGTATCTTTGCTTTTAATTCATGATTTTCATTAATCATTTTCAACATCAAATGTGCTAATGGAGCTTTTGCCTTCAAAGACTTAGTTTCAGGTGGGATGCATATTTGGTAGATGTTCAGTGCGTAGGCAAAAAATAACAAAAAAAAATAAAAAAACAAGAAAATATGAAAAATCTTTACATAATTACAGTAAAAAAAAAAAAAAAGATGCACAGATGAATCATTCAGCTTTCGGCAGAAACCTGATGCTTTTATGCAGGAATAAAGGCATTTTGAAGAAAAATAAGGTAACAGACAAAATCACAAAATCAAAAACAAGTAATGTGATAAAGAAAGTAGTAATAATTTAATCTACATCTTAATTTTGACAAAAACAGATTTTTATGCTGGGGCAGCCAAAACAACTTGTATTCAAACCACAGTAGCTGAGCAGTAGGCACTGATAAGTTGTTTTGTCCTGCTTCCAGTTTTGTTTACAGTTTGAGAAAGCAAAAATGTGTTTTTAACCTGACGTGTCTTTTGCCATCTTGCAGAACCCATTAGATCCTGATGCTTTTGCTCTGCACCTTCACATAATTGCTGAGCTCTATGGGGCCGTTTTGCATTTTGTGGGACGTGATGTACCCTAATTTCCCTTTTAAAGACAGTTTTCTCACAATGTTTCCATTTCCCCACAACCTAAGTAATAGTGTCTCAATGACACTAGACCTGAGCCAGAACCCCATAAACACTGCATATTTAACATTGCTGTTGTGAATGCCTGTATGAAGCTGAACATCTTTTGCAGCCTTCTGTGTCATCACACCTGAACATGTCTAATTCTTTTACATGATGTAGTCAAGCAAACACACGTCCACTTTGTTAATCCCATAGATTGTCCCCCTGCAAACAGTCAAGGATTCGTATGAAAGAAGTGAAACAAGCACAGAAGCTGTTCAGAGTGGCTCCTCTCTATTTTCGGTACTTTATATTCATTTGTAGTCAGGTGTTTCTATTATTTTCCTCTAGGGGTAAATGCAGCACTTTTAAAACTCACCCTTACTCTGCTCATTTGGCAAATAATGCTTTTATTCTTGGATCTTTTTAAGTGTGCCATTGGACTGTTGAGTCTACTCTTATTTAGTACATCTTGTCTGCAGTATTGTATTTGTCAGCTCCTCTCCAGTCCTTTGTTGTGTAACACCAACAAGCCAAATAAAATGTCTTGGGCATCCATTATACTCTGTACCAGAAAGCAAATATAATTCTGACAAATCAGAATTTACCAGTGAAATACTGACACTGAATCCCTCCGTGTAGCTATTGTATTGACAGCTTGTCTGCACTATACCTCATTTCTGCACATTTGATCATTTATTGATGGGGTCTGAACTGCAAACTTGAACTACTGTGTGTATGTCATCATGCATACGTGCACATCAACATGCAATATGAAGCAGCCTGCATGTCTGACTCTGGCTGATGCCAAACCAATGAGGATACACAGATGTTTCTCAAGGAAATACACACCAATAATTGATGTCGCTGAAATCACTGAAACTGACAACGTTGTTCCTGCAGCAGCATGAGGAGCGTTGCTGCTGTCATAATTGGGCCGAGAGACAGATGGTGAGAGAGATGATAGGACAGGGTTTGAGAAGAAGTTAGCTGTCTCCTACAAAGAGTGTCTCAGAAGTGTGTGTGTTCAATCTACAAGCCTGATTATCATATCCTACATGTGTGACGTTCCTGTTGTTCCACTAAACAGTAACTACCTGTCAGTTATATCCACTTTGCTTGAAACTGGAACGTCAGCTCAGGGCATAGGGACTCTACGCTCGCAGGATCTGTCGAGATACAATAATAATCTAAACAGTTTTAACTCTTGGAGAGTTGTCATGAATTTGTCAGAAGTGTAAGTAATGATTTATGGTCTAAAAGGCTTGGGCTAATGTAGTTCAAGTCAGTGATGAAACGCGGGGTTCAGAGATGGAGGAAGAGAGGAAGGTGTGAATACAGAGGTCTGTATTACCATAATACTGTGCTTTCACTCTCAATTTTTTTGTCCCCATGCCACAAATCCTTTAATAAAGCAATAACCTCATATTAAACCACACTAAATGCTGCAGTGTGTTTCTCAAATCCATAGCACTTTTCACCATAAGAAAATATTGCTTGTGGTTTAGTCTAATGTAGAATATGACATCAGTTAATAATCAACATCTACTTTATTTATGTTACATTAGATCAAGCTGCAGCAAATCTGTTGTACTTTGGCAGCAGCAAAATGGACAAGTCAAAATGAAAACTGACCTCAATTTTAGCTAATTGAAACAAATTTATTTAAATGAATAATAATATGGAGATACTGCACTGCAGCCACAGTGTGTTTCTAGTATTGCTTGACATTTAGCATATGCCGAAAGGGTGAAAATAACAGATATTGGCTTTGCATGAGTGGAATAACAAAACATGGTGTATGAAAGGTTAATGAGCCCGCAGAAGTGGAGTGGTCATGTGAGACTTCCTGCCTCTAGAGGAGTGAAGCAAGTGACAGAGGAAGGACAGCAGCGAGGCAGTGTGACAGGCAGTGTGGAGGCTGCACATTCATAAAGACAGATTATACAGATCTAAGATGTGTTGCATGGAGGGTGTGAAGAGAGAGGAAAATGATTCATTTTAGCTCAGCCGTGAAGCAGTGAGGTTCCCACATATCATTTTCACTCATGACTGACTGGAGGCAGACTCGTGGTATTATTGGCATGTCTGCTCTTGCATCCTAATATGGTGTTTCCTCTGTCCATTACATGTACGTGTATGTAAACGCGCATGTGTTAATAAGTGTTGATGGGACTCATTTTAGCATTGGCAGAGATGACGTCAGGGTTAAATTAGCACTGACAATTCAAAGATCTGCACAACAGGCAACAGACACTTTTTAATCAACAGCTTTGTATCGCATTTACATTCGTTGTAAACCAGGAACTTGCTTTTTATTCTCACTAACCTACACATCTCTCGCAGGAAAGGAGGCTTTGTGCACACCCGTTCCTTGAGATCTACAGGGACGGTCAGATCCAGTTCATGGCCCCCTTGGCTCGACAGGGAGATTTCTATGTGCCTGAAGTGCGGCGGGTAGAAAGGAGACTCTCAGATCAAGAGGAATTGCACAGTGACACAGACGTCTCAGGTACATACTCTTCATGTTGTACTGCATAAGCACATACATTTTTGTTGCGCTTTCAGGAAAACCTGAAGCTGAACCCACCATTCAAATATAGTACATTCATGGGCCAACAAATGCAAGTCCCACATGGAGGTTTGCTTAGTTATTATCTTTTCCACAAACAGTAAAAAAATAAATATGTATAGAGTGATATTTACACAGTTAGGACATAATCCTGGTCGTCATTTATTCCATAAAAAATAACCTAAAAAGTGATCATGCTCACACAATGTAGGGCAATATTGATAAGCATTACGGAAAGACTATAGTGTTTTGATATATTTGTACAAGCTCTTATGTCAGATTTCAGAATCATTACATAAACTCTTACTTTATTACTATATGTGCGGGGACTATAAAAACATGAATGTACTGTGTCACTCATTGGCCTTTGTTTTGAAACTGTGAAGTCTTCAATGAGGTCTGACATTTGCCACTGTCTTGATCCATTCTGTATATATTTATTAAATTTAAAGGACTATTAGTTGATTTTTAAAAAAAAAAAAACATTAGCATTCATTTGGAGCTGTGTTGCTGGCAACTCACAGACCTTCAGTTCGGTGCTTCGGGGAAGTGACTAGGTCTGCTCTTGGCCTCCACCAAGTCCTCAGGGAAATAAATGTCTGGCTAGCCTGCTAAATGCTTCACTTTGTTGACCAGCTTTTGAAATGGAGAAAAAAAGTTAGATTTTTTTTCTCATTTAGTTCAATACAGTTAGCTGCTTTCTTATGGCCCTCAGGAAACTGCATGTTAAGGTGCCTGTGTTTTGGCTTCAGCATTCAGCTGTGGTCACTGCTGCGGGTGTGGGACCCAGGGGAATTGGACCTTGTTTCTACTGCTGTTTTGTTTATGAGCAGTCCCACAGAAGAAAACTGTGATTGACACCTTCTAAGGTGTTAATGAAAAGGCCAGACACAACAGCCTCTGGTGGAAGTGTGTTAACACTCAGTAAGAGGCTGTCCACAGCCACATGGACACCATATGGAAATGTTGCTTTCACTGTAAAAGATGCACAAACACACTTCCATTTGACACTAAGTTGTTGTCACAAGACATAAAAGCTTGTGAAGGAGTGTTTGGAGGAGTCAGGAATGGATGAAGTGAGATGCAGGGATGAGTTCACATGGAGTGTTAAAATAAGCCTGTTCATACGGCTTCATAGCACATAATTGCTACAGCTTTGTGCAGAGGTGTTATTGTTCAACTCGGTTCAATTCGATGGAGCTACAGTGAATCCAAATATAGCCCAGCTGAAACATAAAGGACACAAATCAATGTGAAAATAATCACAAACAACAAAAAAAATAAATACTCAAGACAGGATGTTACACTATAAATCCTACGTGAACATGCACTAGATAGAATGGGTTGTTTAGAAATATATAGGATATCACTGGCGCCAAAGCAATTTTTAGAGCAGTCCAGCTTCTCAAAAGTGAGAATTGAAACTGGCTATCTTTGGATTTGGGACTGGTGGTCAGACAAAACAAGCAATGTGAAGATTCCATATTTTTCACTATTTCCTGTCATTTTATGAACTAAATGATTAATGGATTAATCTAAAATGTCTAAGATGTTATCAGAAAGTATGAAAAACTGTCAAATATGCCTAAAGCAGTCAAGCATAAATGAGCCTCCACTGTTTAGTGTAGTGGTGTACGCACGATGGAGCACAGTGTACAATGATTGATTCATTCCACTGGCATTTGTGTCCTCATTCAACTCTGATGTTTGAAATGATGATTCTGGAAAATCTTCTTCCCAAATCTTTGAATTGTTAAGAAATTGCTTTTATTTTGTTGCCTTTTTTTTGGTTTAAAGCTACTCAATTACCCCATCACGTGCTATAAAAGTAGTAGCACCTGATTATGAGAGAGTGGTCTGGATATGTCCACCCTCTCACATCTAGTGTCACATCTTCTTCCCACCACACCTCAGAAGTTCCCCACTGGATCTCTGCTCCAAAACAGAGTGAAACTGGGTGATGCTGACAAATCCAGTGCTCTTCATGTGTCACCAGCACGGTGCAGGGCAGAAGTGGCATTTGGGTCCACGACTGAATGATAATGTGACAGGTAGCCATGCTCCTGTCCCACTGGTATCAACTTACCCAGGTCAGTGGAGCATTCGGGGCAGTGGGGGCTTCTTTGGTCCACTGATTCCCAACCCTCCTATCCGCTACTCCAATCACTCCCTCATACTCATTAGTGACTGGATTAAACCCCCCCCAAGCCTCCCCACACATGGCTCCTCTCTCTGTCAGACAGCCATCTAAAAATTGCCCTGTCATTCTCTCCCATTGTTTACTCTGCTACACAAGAGGTTTTACTGTTTGCAGAGCTGTTTTTAAGTCTTTGGGGTCAAGTTCAAGTCAAATCAAAACTCAAGTCCATGAGATCAAGTCCAAGGTATAAAACAAGTCATATATTACCCTTAGATATCACCGCCACAACACCAGATGGACGCCATGCTGTTGCCATATTTAAAGTGTATCATTTACTGTGATGGAGAGCAGTGTCAGTGGCTTTGATAGATGTGTACAGCTGAAGAGGAGAAGATAACAAGGCTTTTTTTTAAAAAAAAAAAAAAAAAAAAAAAACTTGCTTCATGTTGTTTTCACTCTCAGCAATCTCTGCCAGCATCAGAAACACGGAGGGGAAAACACAAGCAGCTGACAGTTCTAACAGTCCCCATCTCTGCAGCCCCCGTAGCCTTTAATGACGTGCACGTCATCTACAGCGTACACTACAGTGTTGCTTTCAAGCCTACACACATAGCTGCTGTAGGTAACACAACCTCTTAATGCACAAGCATAAAATCAAGCTCATGCTCCGACCACATCTGAGGGCAAAGTGTTTATAGCTGCTCTGAACGGCCACACTCGAAGGTGGGACGAGAAGCCCGGCATTGCACTTGAGTTCTTCAGATGCAGATTGACCATCCGACAAATGTTTTGGCTGAGGGATAGTGACACCTTCAGGAAATTACAAAAGTTTCTTTTTTTTTTTAAAAAAAACAGCTGAAAATAACACAGCCTAAAAATTAAACAATTACTGATTTTACAGTGTCAGCTGAATTTTTTGCTTTCCTAGTCTCACAGTAAGTCAAGTCTTAGAGAAGTAACGTAGGACTTGAATCCAAGTCTTAAGTCCACGTCTCTGCCTGTTACCCTTTACACAGTATCTTGATCTGCACTGATTTTGACCCGACTGGATTTAAGCCTGATTATAATGATTATCCTTCTGTAAACTAAGTTGGAGTAAGCACATTAAATCTTGACACGCTCTTATTCCAATAATGGATCGACTGTCACTCCCACTGTATGTAGGGACTGATGCCTGTAGGCACCACTAAACCCCTCCAATCAAATGCAGAGACAATTTTCACCTTTAAAAAATGAAGATATCATGCCTAATGTATCTTCCAATCCAAATGGGATTTTTCTTCCCCATTGACTGATTAAATTTTGTGGCTCGCTTTAGGCATTCAACCAGCAGAGGAGCAACCAACATGAGACCAAACCCATTGCTCTTTCGGAGCTCAGTGTGCATATTTTTAATGTTTTATTTCATTTTTCTCTTCCCTCCATCAATCACATGCACACGAGGTGGGTGTAAATTAATCAGGAGGAGCTTGTGGCTACATTCAAATTTGGTTGTTTTTTATTTGAATTTTGAATGCATTTTTATTAAGATAAATAGGAGTTCATTCTCTGCTGTACATTGTATTTATCTCTAATTCTTACACATCTTTTCTTCCACCAGGTGAAAATAATCATAGTCCACTGGTGTGTAGTGTTGTTGCTGGGAATAAATGATTTATAATTCAATCAGCCGTGCAGTTTACATGCAGTTAGTTGAAATTCCTGTGGTTCACCTCGTGTTCAAACTCCAGTGTGTGCTCAACCCCAGACCCGGTCTCATATTCTCTGTCAACATGGGGTCATTTTCACTGCAATATCTCTCTCGCTCCCTCATCTTTTCTAATATCATATTCTAGGGATGTGTGACACAACATGAGCCTTTAGTACTTCTATGTTTTGATCAAGTGCAACACAGCACACACAGCATTGGGGTAATATAAACATACAATATTTCTTCATAAACTAGTAGAGTTGCTCCTGACACAATTTTCAATATTCATAAGTATTTTCAGTGTAATTAATCTTGTGTACTATTTGTATGTCACCATGTAACACCATTTCCTCTTTTTGTATTTTTCTTGTAGTGTTGGAATTCTCTTAACTTGAGTGTGATGTTCAACATGTCTTTGAAGTGACTCTCTCTGTGTTTTAACCTTTGAAGTTTAACAAAAAAAGAAAATCACTTGACTGTTTTGAATGTCACAGAGTTTTTGGCAGCCCTGCCACTACACTTAATGTCTTTTTCTTCACCTTTGTCAGTCGTCTGTGCTGAAGTGTATGTGTGATTTTTGCATAGGTAACATCCAGAGTTGAATTCCCACAATGAAATGTTGAGTGGATTTTGAGAACAAACGCCTTTGTTGACTGATAATCGATGACTTTGAACACTGGAAGCCTGTGACATCATGATAGAGTCTTTGCTTAAAACTATTTTTTTTTCCTGAATTGCAATGCACCGTGGTGAGAAGACTTTGAGTTTGTCAGCTACTGCTCAGAATTTGCCCCATGTCATCAAGTATTTATCCCCTGCAACATGACGATTAACCTCCATCTGGCTTCTGTCCACTGTTTCATTTGAACGGTTAGTTCTTGCTATCATCATCAGGTCTGCAGTTAATGGCAGGCTGGCTTAGTGTTAGGACGTATTGATTTGAGTAGAGTCTTATGTGTAAACACTCACTTCCAAAGAGACAAAAGGTCAAGAGACAGGAACATACAAGTATGACATTGATCCTATTAAGCTGCAAAGCACAAACTCAGAAACTCTGAGGAGACAAGTGGTCGGGCTGCTTATGTGAGCCTGTCCAATTAAAGAGCAAAAGACCTTCAGCTTCCAGGAGTTTCTAATTAACTTCAAGTCACAGCATGAGGTGTTGTTGCTTGTCTCACAGTTCATTAACAACCAGAAAAATGTGCGTGTACTCTGTTATCCAAAAATGCAAAACAAAATACAAAAAAACAAAACAAAAAAAAAAAAAAACAACAAAAACAAAACACATCCAACCTGACTGAATGAGCAAAATGCAACAGTACTCTTGTTATTTCTGTACAACTTGGGGATTTTTAAACATGTAACAATGAAACAATGCATCAGGAGAAACGAGCAGGATGCATAAAAGGGCATTGCAGTTTTTTAGGTTTGATTTACCATAAAGTAAATGTATAACATAAAGTAATCCATGAAAAATAGCCGAGAAGAGACAGCCTTAAAATCACTATACAGGTTAGGACATGGGTTCTCTTGTCTCTGTCCCCGGCAGTGATTTTTGTGGCCGTGAAATAATCTTTCTGAAGCATACAGTATGTAGTCCCATTGCATAAGCCATCATATACTGACAGCATTTAATTTCAAGGTGCATTTTGAGGAAGAATTTGATGTTTGCCTCAGTGCATATGATGCAAAAATGATTCATCATTTTGGTGTAAAATAAAGGGAAAATGATGGAAGAGATAATACTTATTCGAGGCCAAAAATCACGGTGCAGCTCAAATACCATCATGCAGATTTTGGTTGAATCCCAGCCCTGGATTTTTGGGCAGCGAGTCTTTTCTCATGTGGTGTTTGTTTATAGAAGCCCTCTCACCATCTGTCCTTCCCCTCCCTTTGTTTTATCACTGCTCTAGGTGCAGACTCAAACAGTGAATACAGCTCAGGGAGTGGGGTTCTCCTGTCAGACAGCAGAGAGACGTCCCTAGCGGCCTCCTCTGTCCACTCCTCTGTGCTAACCCCGGATCAAGGGCAAAGAGACTACAGAGAGAGAAGCTCAGGGGGATCCTCATTTAAAGATCTGGACTGGGAGCAGGCTGGTGGACAGCAGGAAGACAGAGAGGAGTGGCGTCATGCAGACTCCGACCAGAAGAGCCTGGAGGTTCCCACACAGAAGTGGTGGGGTGTCGTTGGAGGGGAGGAGTGAAAGCTCAGTGACACATATCAGTTAAGAATGAGAGAATATAGGAAATGGTGGGCGATTTATTTCTCTCATACATATCCCACATAAAGACCAAAACCAACAATGTGGTCGTCAGGTCCTCCATACTCTCTGCCTTCCCTACCCTGAGAGCCCATTCTCTCCCACAGAATATGTTTATCTTTAAAAACAGAGTCATGAATATATGATTTTGTTTTAATATATAGGTTCAAATATATTTCCAAAACAGATGGGCATTGTAGTTTTTAGAAAATGTCACCCAAGCTCTAGTAAATAGAGCATTAGTTTGGGACTATTTTTATCTGTGAATTAATCCATGTTTGGTGTGCTACTGAGTGGTTACAGCAGCAAGGCAGCGTATGTGAGATCATTTCAAAATAAACTACAGTGCCTGCGTTCGTTGTAATATATAGTCTCAGGCTATATCAGGCTTTGGCTACGCAGACAATTCTGTCAATTCATTATTAATTTTGGTCTTTTAATGGGATTTGTTGACTAAACAAAAATAGGAAATAACACCAGACTTATCCTTGAATCCTTTGACCGCACAGTTTTAAGGTGAAAGTGTTAAAATCTGTTAAGATTTTGTTGACAGAAAACAGAACATATTCAGGTAGCCTGAGTTTCTTGAAACATTTTTACAGAGGTGTTGCTGTTTGTCCAAATGATACAAGATGACTGAACTGAGTATTTGTCACTGTTTACTTGAACATTTTAAACTAGTATTTTCTCTCTCCATCTGAAGCAATCAGAGCTGTTCTGTAATAAGGATGTCTTTATTTTTTCTGGACTGAAGCTCACTATAACCTGCATTTCAAATGAGGAATTTGTTTGTCAGATGATTGTAACACAAATATAAAAATAGGGAATTCTGTTCATTTCAAGTAGCTTATGTTTAGTGACTTGTTTACAAAGGACCTAAATGTGATTTTATTAATAACTGACACGTGGCATTGAAATTAGTATAAGCACATTGTAAGTAAGCACAAAGTGTTCTGTACTGTTTTTTTTTTATATTTCTTGTGTTTTGAATACTTGAGCACCTTGTTATAAATCTTAAAATCTGTATTTTTACAAGGTTGTACGTTTGCATAGATCTGTTGTTGATTCCCAAGATAAAGGTGTGAATGAATGTAATATAATTACCCTCTTCCTGTAGTCTTCCTGACCACCTCTGAGATTTAGAACATGATTATTGTGAGTGTGCAGCCAAGACAAGTGCGGTGGCCATTAATATTGATTTAATTATGACTGAAAGCAAAGCTCTCTGATTCTACCTTGTATTTACGGTCACTCTACATCTGGCCTCCGGCATCCTTAAATGATCCCCCCGCATCCATTCCCAGCTTCTTCATTTTCTGTTTAGACATCAAATTCTGTTATTTTACTTTCTCAACCTTTCTACCATTTGCTGTCTCTTTGCACAGGCTAACTCCTGTTTGTTGTTTCACCTTTTGCTCTGCCTCCCTTTTCCTCTTTGAAATAAATATGGCAGCTGCAGCCTCAAAGACCACCTGATGATCCACAGCCTGTAATGTATCTCCAGTCATATCCATATCCTTTATCATCCAACAAACAAGAGATCACACTGAGCTTCTCACAGCAAGCCACGCTCACTTGGAGGGTGTGGGCAGCACAAAAGGATGTGCATGTGTGAAGTCAAGGGAGAGATGAGCCATATTTCCCAGTTTTTACGCAAACAGCTTTTGCATATTCTGAGCTCTCGGATGTGCATTTAAGATACTCCAGGTAATAACTTTTACTCTGACAGAAATTAAACATACCGTCTCTCACTTTACTATTGTGTATTTGATTTGACTAAAAAACAGGCCAGCAAGGCTTTCCTGAACTACAACTGTGGCATTAGCTTGTCAGATAAACTGTTGCTGTAATGTGGGTCATCCTGCCAAGGCTACACGTTGATCCATCAGACTGTGCCAAAGAGAAGGTATTTTATCCAAATTAAAGCTGCTGTGAAGTTGTTCTTTACACAGTCATAGTACAGTCATTACGAACACATAATGGTAATGCATAAATAGATAATGCAGAATCAAGACATTAAAGTAGGTAGATTCATTCAACTAAATTCCACAGCTCCTGTCCCTTACTGAGGCTCTTGGCTGCTGATCCAACCAGGGAGCAGTTTCAAGTAGCAGGCTTACTGGGTTATCTGGGTGGCTGAGTGAAACCTGGAACAAATCTTGGACATTGGCCGATTTGGGATTTTACACAACAAAGTTATCTACTTAACCCAGTAAACGTACTTCTTGGATCGAGACTCAGTAGCATTTTGTTAGAAGGCACCAGCCACAGTGATCTTTTTTTTTTTTCGTCCGAGTTGCATTTTCTGGCAGTATCTGTGTGTTCGGTCTCTAAGGAAAACAACATTGCATTCAGAGAGCTCTTTAGCTGCCTACCTGTTCATTAAAGAGATTTTGTTGACATTTGCTTGTCAAACTACTGTCGGGAACATGGAAATGTGAAAAAGCAAACAAACGAGCAAACCGGGTCTCAGACAATGCCCCTTATTCATTCATTTACCTTGAATTGGAGTTGCCTTAGACTTAATTGGCAGAATGCTGAGCTTTGACCTGACAAATGCTCTACAAATAAAATGATCTATAGTGGGTCTTTACTTTTTTAATCTAAATGCTGATTACTTTAAGCTCCCAGAAGATAAAGTTAAACAAGATGGATGAGCTTTAAGAGTAAGAGTGAAGCGCTGAGGTGCTTTTTGTGTGTATAATTATAAAACCTCTGTGGGAACAATGGCAGTTCTCTGCTTTGTCTTACACATGAGGTAGTAACTTACTGACACTAATCTGTGAATTATTTACTATTTGTAGGCTACATTGTTTATTGTCAGCTGGAGCTGGTCTAGATATTGTGTTATACTGATGGCCATTTAAAGGATAATTCCTTAATTACAACTTGTTCCTTTATTTTTGTAGTTTAGGATGGTGATTCCCATTGGTGATAACATCACCGTAGTCACCAAAGTAATTACTGAGATCTGGGAAGGTCAGTTGTAAAAATCCATCACAGTTTACAGTATGAGTTCCTGGTTGACCTATCCTATTGCTCTAGTTGTGCACGCACATAGTTGCGCTGCACAATGAGGGCTAAGATGGACTTCTATTTTGTGTGTTACCAGCAATTAGTTTAGTCAGTACGATGTCATAACCAGTAGAGAAATGGCAAAAACTATAACAACCAAGTTGTAATAAAACAGCATTAAGCAAGGATTGGAAAGTTGTAGCTATGTGGCCGGTAACATGATAATCTCTGGCTATTTAATGCTGCTTAAAGTGGCATTACTCTTTAGATTAAAAGAAACAAACATACAAATATTACGTCAGTGAAATTTAGTTCATGTTGCTCGAACAAGAAAAAATACACTGGAAAAACTCAACAGCAAAATGTCCTTCCAACAAATTGCTCAGGGAAATCTGCAGACCCATTAAATTCAGTACTGTAGCTTCAATAAAAACAGATCACAGTGAGGGCTGTGCATTCTCCAGAGAAACTGTTTTCACTTTCACTTTTAACTTTTCAGTATTTTGAACAACACAAACCAAATTTCATTCACCTCCATCACATTGAGATGGCAGTAGAAATGTCAAAAGACATCCCGAATCTGAGACTAGTGACTGAGAGCTTCCTTTTTGAGATCTGGTTGAACTGACCCTTTAATAGCCAATTCAGCTCACACTAAACCTGAACTCCCCTGCCAATACACAGTAGATACTGTATTGTGGAAGAATAGTCGTAGGTACTTGAAAGCGGTGACTCATCTTGGGCAGAAACACCATGATCAAAAGATATTCTCCACTTCCTCTCTGTACTGTCCACACTGTAAGTGAAGTTGTTCCTTTTTTTTTCTCTTACAAGACCACACACTTCCGTACTTGTCAATATCAACAAGAACAAAATGACACCTCAATTTATCAGAAAACCACAAAGAAAGCAGCAGTCCGACTGATGTGCACTGACCACTGGCCACCAACACTTTGTTTCTGTCCTCTGTAATTTCCCTCGACATTAATTGGCATGTTCCTATCTAAACTCTGAATTCCACCCACATGCCCTCAACTATTGCAATGTAAACTACAATTCTGTTTCAGGAGAAAATTGGTCCCTTTGTGTTAGCTGAGGGAATTATGCAACAAGAAGGACTCGCTCGTCATTTTAATTGCTACTGTACACAGGAAAAGTTCTTCTTTCCCCAACCCCTAACTGCAAAGTAGCTATTGTTAGTCTGGAAATGAAACATTTGAAAATGGTGAGGTGTGTTCTGTATGTGTGGGTGAGAGGAGGGAGGTGGTGGTGGTGGTGGTGGTGGTGCTTAAGCATGGGAAGGTGACAGAAATGGGTGAGCAACGAAGCTGAATGATTCATACAGAATGAACTTGTTTGTTGCCTCCTGACTATTTCCAGATTTAATTGTGACTGGTTGTGCAGCAGGGTAAAGTTGGACTCGAAACCTAACCGGTGCAGCAGACCTTTTCTGCACTCTTCGCTAATTATGCAACAGGAATGTTGATGATGTAAAATTGTTGTGAATGAGAAAAAAAAAAAAAAAAAAAAGGGCACGGTTTGTATGAAATGGTGTTTCTGCAGAATGCTTTGGCGCAGAACAACATGTTACCATAATTACCAGTGAGACTCTGAAGTTCCCCACTGCTGGCTGCACAGTTGTTAAATAGTTAATAGGCTGAATCAATACAGTAAGGTCCATTTCTTTTGGGCAGGAAACGTCAAAAACAAGATTTATGTTATGTTGATACAGGGTTGTTTGTAATAATGCAACATAGGAGGACAGATTTCTGCATTTGATTCAACCCTTAGCACATTTAGACCTCCATCCTAAGCCTGGATATGACTGAACTGCAGATTAAATGATGTGAACTCTTATGAATTGCACTTATGTGTGTGTGTGTGTGTGTGTCTGTGTCGCCTTTTCAGTGAAAAACAAAGTGTGCATCGTAGGCTACCTCTTGAGTCTGAAGTGTTATGCCACTCAACTGGAGAGTGATTCAGTTTTAATGAGATGGAGGTGAATGAGGAGCTGGCCAGCCTTCATAGACGGAAACAACAAAACAAAACAAAAAAACAAAAAAAAATAAATAAAGTTGATGCTCATTCCTCTTTTATCATCCTCCTAAATGTGGCTGAAGAGAGAGGACGTGCCTTGACAGCACACAAACCCATCACTGTGACTCAGTGGATGAGTCAAACACCTGTGAGAAGTTGGGAACATGATATTTATTCATGCTCCTTCGATGCTGTTTTTTTTTTATTTTTTTTTTTTATTCTTTACCCCTGTCTGATAAACAGCACGCACTGTCCTGCTGTAAGTTCGCTTTCATTATTCTGTTTCGCCGCCGTAACTCACCTCGCTGCCTCGCAAACAAACCCCATACGAAGCACCGTGAGGGTCTGAGAAAGGCGAGAGCGCACAGCGTCGACTCGCCACACTCATTATAGCTGTGGAGCGGCGGAGAGCTGCTGCATGCGTGTGTGCGTGCGTGTGCGTGTGCGTGTGATCCGACGGTGCCACAGCAGCATTTCTCCACTGCTCGTGTTTTCAAGTAGATTTGATTAACTTTCCGAACAGACGCGACCCTGAATGGGAGATGTAGTGCAAAAATATAAATATATATATATATATATGTGTGTGTGTGTGTGTGTGTAATTTATAATTGAATTCAGACTCTCTTGCCTCCCACTCCTGCTGGCAGTGACACACACACACACACACACACACACACACACTCACAGAATCCTCGGAGCATCATTGCTGCCGGTGCTTGTGGACATACTGAATGAGCGCCTGGGCGGCGGGCTGTACTGCTCCGGTCTGTAGCCCTGTGCGCACACGGTGGCTGGCAGGCACAAGTTGGGTGAGCACCGAGAGGAAAGAGTTCGTCAGACTTGCCAGTGCGAGCGACACTTTCAGAACCAAGGACAGAGCCAAACCGCTGGAAACGCAAACATGCTCCAAGTGAACAACATCTGGACTCTGCTCATCACATGAAGCTCTTCACGCTGTCTGTGTGCTGTCGAACTGCTTGTGGAGAGGGGACCTTGCATTTGCATCCGGCAAGATACATCTAGTGCTACAGCCAGGTAAGAGACGATCCCTTGCTAACTTTGATTCTAAACCGGTGGGTCTGATTTTAATTTTATTTTTTTTCTCCTTTGAATCACGGAAATGACTTTGTGTCTGCATTTTCCTGTCCGACGTGCCAGTGCATTTATAACTATTTGCAGCAAAAATCTATCTCCTTACAAGACGTGTCCCACAGCCTCAACTTACCTGACACTAAATATAGTACTGATCACTCATTAACAGAGAAACATTTCCCCTGCATGTGTCTTTATTCCGCTGAAACATCACCTGGCATCTCTGACAAACATTAGTGAATATGTCTTAAAACAAACTGAACTTGATCTAATGGTTTATTGCACTTTATCATTAGAGGATCCAGCACCTGCCTGTGACTGTTCATATTTAGGGATAAATATGCAAAGTTGTTTTTTTCCTGTTGACCAGACAGATTATTCAGCACACTCACCTCACTTTTCTCAAATGAAACTTGCATAATCAAATATAGTACTGGTTTCCTTCCAACCAGTCAGAGCTTTTGTTTTCAAACAGAGCCCTAAACAGTATAATTGCCTCCTGCTATGAAAAGTAATTGGACTGTTTGCATTTTGCAAGGTTCATGAACATATTTATTCAGTGCAGACTATTAAAAACCACACTCATTTGGCACTGAGAGAATTCAAATTCACCATGGCATGCATCAGATTGCTGTCAATTAATCAGATAGGATGTGATGTAGCAGCAAGAGACATAAGTTATAGGAGTCACACAACAATGTCTAGATGAATGCTGTTATCATGTTGTTATTGGATGGTGCCACCATGATGGCCAACAGTCAATAAAAAAAAAAAAAACAACCTGTTTTAGCCAGTCTCATTCTCATAGCTGCACTTTGTCTCTCAGTGTCAGGATGTAATAAAGACAATTTGTTTTACTATTGATAAAAATTACAGGTGGGGTATCAGCACAGTAAAATCATCCGAAGCTTCAACAGACTGACAACCAGATTTCCCTGTGCTATTTTGACACACTGATGCACTCGATCTGTGTTCAAACGCACAATCAGCTGGCTGCCAGCCACCACAGAGGCAACCTAATTCCTTCAGCTGACAAATCCAGGTGGAGGGATAAAGTGTGTCCCCCACTGGAGATGATGTGATGAAGGAAATTGTTAGTGCAGTTATGGGGGCTGCAGTTTTTTTTTCTTCTTCTTCTTCTTTTGTCATTAGTGGTAGATAAAAGTCCTCTGCTTTGAACAGCTAGTTAGCTTCAGATTGAGGATCATCAAAGGTCATAATGTATTTGCCTCAAGACAAACTGGTGCTTGGCCTTTATAAAGCCTCAGTTCTCCAGCATGATGTGAAAATCTGTTGTTGTGTGGTGTCATGTTACATGACCCCAAGTGAAACTCAAGGATGACACTTTGTCCATAATCCATCATGAGGACTTCGTCATAATAATGAGAAGAAAAAAAAAAGATACTCTGCCATAAATTATTGTCTCGACGGTTTTATCTCATGGGACAAGTGCTGTGTTTAGGCTGTTATTACTCAACAGGCTCAATGATTCATGTGCAGTGGATTAGACACTAAATTAAATGTCATGTCATGTAGGTTCAAGTATTCAACAAAAGTGCACACAGGCTTTGTGCCTCACAAAGCTGATAGCAAAGTCTATAAATGCTTGCGGTGATGGTACTGAAATGATCACCACTTTATGTAATCACATTATACAAAACAGTATTAAATAACACATCAGTTAGATTCATGTTGCATGATCATAGAAGACCTTGCCAACTGTAATAAACAGGTAATCAGTCTTTAGGTCTTTCTGCATTGAACTGTAAAACCATCTCTTCAGCTCATTCTCCAGACATGAATGTCATTTAGTTTCTCCTTAAGCACATGCGGACTACGTGTTACAACTGTACGTGCCACTCACCATCACTGCTGTGAGGGACTCTGCAGTGAGTCATACATTACACATTATATACGGACAAGACAATAAGGAATAGTGTTCTCAAAGCATCGTTATGGTAATGTTGGAGAAATCCTTTCTGCGCTGGGCGGGAGTAGAAATGCATTAGCTGACGGTTCAAAGCTAAGTAAAGCACACTGCCTTTTCTTTTTGAACTTGCCTTTCAGAGGGAATATTGTGCGAAGACAGCTTGGGAGCAAGCGACTCTCTCGGCTGCTGCGTGTGAGTGTGACAGCCGTTTCTACATCAAGATAGTCTTAATGATACGATCGGGGCCTGATAGAAGCTACTTCACAACTCTGCAGAGGCTGAGATTTAACGCTCATGCCAGCTGATAATACTGCTGCCATTTAATAAGAGTTTCCAGTAATTGGTGGGAAATATGGTTTTGATAGCTGTATTTAATGTCCACTTCAGACTCTCCAGCATTTATTAGCACTTCTTAAAGGTTTTGAGAGGTTCTTCCGGACCTCCAACCTCACTTTGGCCTAGTTTGCATAGGCCTGTCTAATTGGCTGTCCCTTATTGCACCATTAATTCACACTTTGACCTAGTCTTTGCAGCTAGAAAGCTCCCATCTGCTCCAACAGACAGCACAGAAGAGCAATTAGACTTTTAATGTTGAACTCTTCAACTTACTTTCTCACCTTGGATCTAATAATAGGGCAAATGTGGTGCAGGCAACAACAACAAACACCTGCACCCACTGTCCAGGACACCCACTAGATCTGAAGCAGATTTTACATTACGAGATTACACATTACAACATGTAATCCTCTTTGCTGGATAGAAGGTAGTGGCCCCCCCGAACCCCCCCCACCCCCAACCCACCCACCCCTACCTGATGGGAAAATTCAGCATTGATCACACTTTTTCCTCCCTGGTTCCTCTGTGTTGCTCTGTCCTGCTCCCACTGCTCCTGGGATATCTCAGGATATTCTTCAAATGTCCATCTAAAAAAACACACACACACACCAGATGAACTTCTCTGGATGTAGCTGCAGAAGCTGGTGTTTTCATAGCCTGCCACTGCACACCCCACTGTGTGTGTGTGTGTGTGTGTGGGGGGGCTTCTGTGATCATGGAAAACAGGACTCACTCAGGTTGAATAAAATGACTGTTAAAATATCTAATAATAATAGAAATGATTGTACATTTGGGTCTGCAACTGACACATTTGTATGTAAAATATTACAATCTTAGCAACCACACTGTGTGACAGAATAGGAGAATTCAGTAATGAGCTCTCCATTGCTGTTCTGACTTTCAAATGTGACTTATACTGCTGATACCTGCTGTGATAACGATGTGTTGATAATAATCCTGAAAAGACTGTAAGTGTGAGTGATTAAAGGTCCATCGTCACTATGTAAATGTGCTTAAATCAATATGTTTGCTGAACTTGTTTGTACGTGTGAGGAATGTGATGAATGACGATGTCGGAAGAAAAAGGATTGGCTCCCTCTCTGTTTGACTGAACCTGCCCACTACCCTAATCAGACATCAACACAAGTCCTTCTGAGATCGAAACCTGTAACCTCGACATGATATGAATCTATATTAGCATACATGTCTCACTGCCCACTTCCCTGCAGTCCAACCCTTATTTTTTATCCACCATGTTTCCATGGCAACCCCAACCATTGAGGAGAACCACATCTATGTGATATCTCGGTTGTAAGCTTGGAAATTACGCTTTACTCAAGAGGTGCCTTAAATATCTATAAATGTTTGATGTGGTCACTCAACAGCAGCTACTCTGAGTTTGTCTTTCAGATAAAACTGCAGTGGTTATATTTCACCCCACACAACCACAGAGAGCCGAGTTGAAATATTATCTACTTCTGTTTCACTTCAAAACTCATAAGATTCATAGCCTGATTTCAGCCTCCCGACAAACAGTCTCAGGGTTAGGAGTGTTCAATGATTGGATTCTTTCTCTGTAACATATCTATAGATGACAATAAGATGAGAAATAAAATCTAGTTAGGTAGGTAAAAATCAATAAGAAAACTTTTGAGAACCTTGCAAGACAAAGTTTATGTATAAACTGTCTGTCTTTACACAGTTGTTTACCTTGGTGACTGTTTTAGAGCTTTCAATAACCCATGTGGGCGAAGAGCTGAAGAGGAGTAATGGTACTAATGAAAATCAGTGACAGAGGACAAAAATATAAGCCGTCAGTGGGCGTTTATAATGCACATTTTGAGACATAATGATCATGTTATTACTCAGCTCAGTTTTTCTCCTGTTAGTTGAATTGTATTATCTCCCCATAAATGCTGTTCAACATCAAAAGATAGACAGCTAGATAGATAGATAGATAGATAGATAGATAGATAGATAGATAGATCATAATGAAATAGACTTCATTAGTTGGGTAATCAGTTTCTCCTTTTATTTATTCAGGAAATATCAATCATGCTTCACCCGCTGAGAGAAGACTTCAAAGCGGTCTGCCTCCAGACTCTGTGAGCCTCTGCTCCTCTCTACTTTGACCAGCTGAACCCTACTTGATCCTGCCATGGTGAGTGTAGTGCTCTGCCCCAGGTCGCTGGCCAAGCTTGCCCATTATTGGCCTCTCCACGTGTTCCTGCTGGAGCTGCTGATACCAGGAGTCCTGCCCAGCATCTCCAGATTACCCCCCGCGGCCAAACATGAAATCATCATGGATGGGGATTTGGTGATTGGAGGCCTGTTCCCTGTGCACCACAAAGGTGATGGGATGGAGGACTGTGGTAAGATCAACGAGGAGAGAGGAATCCAGAGGCTGGAGGCCATGCTGCTGGCACTTGATGAGATTAACTCCAGCGATCGCATCCTTCCTGGACTCCAGCTGGGGGCCCACATCCTGGACACTTGCTCGAAGGACACCTACGCTCTGGAGCAGTCTCTAGATTTTGTCAGGGCCTCCCTCACCAAGGTTCAAGATCCAGGCTTCATCTGCCCAGACGGCTCCAGACCCATCCAAAACGAGGTTCCGCTGGCCATCTCGGGGGTCATTGGAGGATCTTACAGTGATGTCTCCATTCAGGTAAATTAAATGTACATGTACTGTATGTGGTGCAAAGATTAGATTGAAGGACATATGCTGATATCAGAATCAAAGTTTTGCACGTAACACTAATAAATGGAAAATCATGCCACTGATTTGGGGATTTCTCTGGCCAGTATCTCTAGAAATAACATTCTTATTGGATGATTCTACATGAGACCTACAATGAATCCCCCTTCATGGATGTTATAATGTCCAGTTTTTTGTTGAAACTGTTTCACAGAGTTGTTGATTCAACTGTATTTTTATACATCACAGAAAATCCACACTTAATTCATTAAATCATTAATCCATCCTGTATGCATTCTGATACTTGGAGATGGATAAGCTTGCATTGCTAATCAGAATATGGACCTACTCACACCTCACACTCCTCACTTCCACAAATACAGATAATAACCATAAAAGCCTTGCATTTCCATTTTACTAAGCCGGAGGACAGAGCCTTCAGTGGAAGAGATTTTGCTTTGGTTGTGAGAGTAAGAATCCACCTAGGATGATTCTGTTTGAAGCATCCACATTCACAGAGACGTCCATCACTTTGTCAGCGACTTCATTTCCGCCTTGCAAAGAAAACTGACCTTTCACACATGTATGAAAGGTTGCCAGAGGCAATGCATCTGAGCATAATTAATTAATTCTGATTGCCGTCACATGTCATAATTACCATGATGCAAAGGGTTTTAGTGCGACAAAGTGTGTAGGAATAATTTGGTTATACTTTCCATTAACTGCGGTTCACAACAGATTCATTTTATGTATACACACACACACACACACACACACACACACACAAAAACACACAAAAGTAAGCTTTTAATTTGTGACAAAGCTTGTAATGAAAGAGCTTAGGAAAAAAACAGGAAACTTTACGCATCTAAAGATAATGTTTATTAGCAGTGAAGTATCTGGCTTTACTTAATGCTTGGTTAACTCACAAAGACTTAATTTGCTTTCAGAACAGCTTACAGTCCAATGATACCAGATTTTTATGCCTGCACCTGTTGCCTGTCTGGTTGGCTAGTTGTTGACTATTTGAGCTAATGGGCATTCACTGATTTCTACTGATTATGCTGATTAGGTAATTCTTTCAAGAACATTGTTATTCTGCCTAATATAGGTCAATAGCTAGAGCAAAGCATTGTTATATTTTCTACATTTTTTTAATTTGGTATTTTGTCATTTTGGGTTTTTGGTGCGTTCTATGATTAACTGGTATGACTATAAATGACATCCTGATATCTTTTCCACCCAAGTTTTTTTCCAATATCAAACATAGATTTGGTTTTTAGTGCTCCACACTCAGCTCTAATGAAACTGCTTTTGTGATTGGATGGTAATGTCATTGGCCCTTCCCCCCAACTATTTTCTTCAGTTGTGACATCACACTGGGGGGTAATTATTAAGTTTAGCTTGTTCAAATGGTACAATTTCACCTGTTTGTGAAACAGCAAGGATCAAAGCATTTAGACAACACCTCTAAGAGCAAAGTCCACAACACCAGACAATTCCTCTTTTCCATAGTTGCCCTCTATAAAAACACAAAGGCATTAATTAGTTTGTTTCGGATCATTGTTGTGATTTGAAACACATCCCTGCATTGAAGCCTATTGAAAAGGGTAACCCTATTAAAAACATGATCTGCTTGCAACAAGTATACATACAGCATGATTAATGCTGGAAATTTTCACACCTGACATTCACTAAGCATTACATGAATATTTAATGTTATACCAAAAAAATAAATAAAAAAATGGTTGAATCACTAGTCATGAATATTTAAGCAGTGTTTATGCATTTTAATGAGCCTACATGCTACTGTATGAAGATGTTAGCCATGTGCAAAGCTGCAGAAAATGCTTGTTTAACAAATGCATGTCAAATAACTCAGTTTCAGATGTATCATGGTACAGTATATGAACATCAGGGTTGATGGTAAGATATGATGGTTAGCAAAGGACACTAGTGTTTCCCAATGCCCACAGAGAAACACCGCTGCATAGGGTGAGGCTGAAGCTTATTAAGTGTAAACCTCCAAAGCATTAAAAGACACATTAAACAGAAGTTTGCCAAAATAATACTAACTGAAATAATAGTTATTATTCAGATATTTTGGAATTGATAATGAATTGCTGCCAATTTATTATTTTTATTTTGGCCCCTTGGGGACAGAGGAAACAATATGTGAATAACATATTATATCCTCACCATTTTAAATTAACATGGCAAACCGTTGTTTATTTACACATCCAGCAGATACAAAGCCACATTGTCATTCAGTGTTGTTTGTGTCCACATGATGAAAACAAGTGCAATATTCATTCTATCTTTCCTCTACTTTTGGTCTCTACCAACTCCTGTGGGAAAAACCTGGCTCTTTAGCAGCTAAATGTTCCACCATGTTCATCTCTAACTGTGTCTATCTGCTGTTGCATGCTGAGCAAAACAACTGCCTGCTGTGCATCAAAACAGTAAACTACACCGAAACTCAATATACAGCTCTGTAAAGCTGAAGGAAGCTGCAGAGTCAGGTGATGATTCTCTGCAGGTTCATCACACTGAGCGATTCTCATTAATTTCATTGTTATTGTAAATATTCATTATAGCCACTTTAAGCTTGTGGTGTGTTACACATTTTCAGTTTCAGTTTTCTCTACAACTGTTTCCTCATCTTATTTTATTTTATTTTTTACATACAGTACCTGGTACTGTGCGCTTATTGGCTAACCTGTTTTCCCATTTCTCTCAACTCATATTAGTGACACTTATTTTGAAGAATTTCAAAATGATAATTATTTTAAAGAATAGTTCAACATTTTTGTTGTTTTCTTGCTGTGAGTTAAATGAGAAGATTGATACCACTCCCATGTCTTTCCATTAAAATAGGAACCAATAGAAAGTCGGCTGTTAGCTTAGCGTAGCACAAAGAATGGAAACGGAGGGAAAACAGCTAGCCCGGCTCTGTCCAAAGGTAAAAACATTACAACCTATATATCTCCCAAATTTACACATTTTATCTAATGTGTTTAATCCATGCACAAACCATGATGAGTGAAAACAATGAGTTGTGGTGTTTTGCAGTATTACATGCCTAGACTAGCTAAGGTAAATATCTCCTATCAGTAGCTTCATATATTCATGTCAGATATGAACCTTCCAGTCCTTTCTAGTGATGGATGTAATCTACACATGCAGTGTTAAAGGCTGTACAGACATCATGCCTTGTGTTTGATAAAGAGTGAGTTGGTTGGCTACTATTTGTAATTTTTATTCTTTGGGAGTATATATGGGAACTACTTATTTTTGAATAAGTTGAGTGCTACAGCATCTGTGACTGTGATTGCCATGTTAATATCTGTTAACAATGCCAGAATACAATCCAGACCTGAATAAATTCTTGCCAGGAGTCTGCAGTGATGAATGCTTCATGTCAGCATGTTGACGCTGAATGGAGAGTCACGCACACTGGGCTGAGGATGTCCACCTTAACATATTGGAATCATTTGAAGCCTCCATTAAACACAGGGCTTCTTCGCTTAGAAAGAAGTGAATAATATAGAGCATCTTCACTCATAATGTTGATGATGTCTTGACAAAAGAACAGCATGTTTTTAAGAAGCGTGAAAAGGACTGTCTGTGTGTCTCCCCATCTGAATGAGTTCCGCGACCACACAGTCGCAAAGATTCAAAAGGAAGCTCAGTGCTTTTGAGTGTTTTGTATGAATTTGAATACATACCTCTACCGTCACTATGCTCAACAGTCTCTTTGTTAGCACATTCAGGGAACTATAATGAATCGAGCTGTGAGAGCGGTGAGAAGCACACAGTGGGATTTTTTTGAGAGGTCACTGGTTTAAACAGCCTCTTTTTTTTATCCCAGAGAAGCACTTTGTCTTATAAAAAGTGAGGAGGATAAGTGCCAGCGATGGTCCTGGGGAAGTTTTAGAGGAGCTGCTTTTCCCATCTGTGGGGTGCATCTCCATTGGCTGGCAGGGATGTGTCCACCTGCGTGTGGAGAGGCGGCTGAGGCTGCCTGTGACAGGGGCCAAGGATGGGATGTGGGAAAGATGGTGGGAGATGAGCCAGTTTCTCCGCAGCCTCAAAGGGATTCTTTCATAATTAGCCCAGCAATATTTAGGAGACTTTCATCATTGTCTTACTCATCCTTGTATATGTTTTTTGTCCTTATTCTGTCTGTTAGCTGTTTAATTTTGTGAAAATCGCCTTGATTGCCATCTGGGATGTTACCTATAGAACTGACCATAAGTGATGACTCACTCCTCACAGTCTACACATTTTACAGTTATGAATTTAAGCCAGCATTATAGAGAACAAAATGTAAAATGAACAATGAAATCATTCTTAAGTAGTCCCACACTTTTCTTTGCAAAAAACATTAATAAAACATCTGTATCCTCAAATCCTCAAGTCCCTATGCTTCCACAGCCACACAATAACAAGCTCAAATTTGCTTGGAGGCATAATCACAAATTGTCTTCAATATGGATAAAAAAAATTTTTTTTTTAGCTTTTTAGCACAAATACACACTGAAAATGTTGCATTTCCTTAAATGATTTAGCACACATATACAAGAAACAAAATCAAGTTTTTTTTCTTTTAAGTTTTGTGGCAATGAAAAACTATGAAATCCTAGTTCAGTAACCTACCTCCTATAAATTTAACATATAATATGGCACTATATGAACACCTTCCCTCAGACGCCAGCGACTGAGAATGTGGTATCCTAAAAATTTAATAAACCAAAATTTGAACTCCAAAAACCACCCACTAAAATCCTTCAAGACCATAAGACAAACTCTGTCTCGCCACTGCTGCAGCTGCTGGGAAGGTCCTCAGTAATTAGAGGTTATAAGTTCATATCTGTCCTGCCTCACTGTATATTGATATTTAATATTTTTGGTTTGCGGTGGTTTATTGTGTCTGTTGATGTGTCGTGCAGAGGAACTAGAGAGGGCTTTGTCTTTATTGTGTTTCCATTTTCACAGAGTGTGTCGGGTGGAAAAAAAAAAAAAAAAAATCCTGCTTTGGTGTTAACTTCAAAAGGGTCTTGTTTATCATGTGATGTTATAGCTGAATCCCCCCACCTCTCCTCTCCTTGAAACTGTTATTTTTGAGCTGGAAATTTTAGCACATTCGGAGAACACAGCTCGTCTCACTAATTAGCACATCAGAACGTCATTCGTAGTGAAGGGAAACACAGTGATGGCTGGGAGGTTGTTCGGAGTCAGGACCCACACGGTCAATATTATTGCTAGCCCATCAATTTCCCGATGCGCCTCTCTTCATCTTGTCTGTCCTCTCTGTTTTTTTCACACGGTATCACAGGAATAAATAATCAGTCTTAGCTCAGAACCTGTGGCTGTTATTCAGAATGGTGTGGTAGGAGCATTGCTCTGCGATCTCAAGAACAGTTGGACTTATTGGACTTATCAAGCTTATTTCATGAGTGCTGCAGGCTAGAAGTAATATTTAAAAGCTTTAAGCTAAGCAGATGATAAAGAGCAACATTTTTTTCAGATGTGTCCCTGAACTCTAGAGCGGGTCCAAAGGTTGCTCTTGTGGTGAGCATTGTTTTGCTGCTGGATGGAAGTAATAGGTGTAGATTTAATGTGAGGAATTGCATCTTCCTGAAATAGCCTAGTAAGCACATCTACATACATTTCTTTCTGCTGCTGCTTTCCCAGCTATGCAAGTGCTAATATTAAGTCTGGATCAAACGCAACTCTGATCCATGTCTGCGTGCAATATATGGTCTTATGTGTGAAACTTAACTATTTTCGTGTGCATCTCCTGCTTTCATGATCTTAGCATTTGTTTAGGTCTTTATTCTATATGAGTGTCTGTGTGTGTTTATGTCTGTGTCTGTGTTTTAGGTCTGTGGCGATGATGTGGGTTATTTGGGTGGGCGGGTGTCTATGCAGCTCTCATAAAGAACACTGGGTTTGCTTGTAAAGAAATGTGATATATTAATACCTTGCCTTGTCTTGCCTAGCCCTGCCTCCACTAATGAGATCACATCAAAATCCGAAGGCTACTTAAAAAAAACGTTGTAAGGTTTCCCTTATTTTCAAACAGTACTTTATATTGCTCCACCCACTGTGTCAACCCTGTCTCTCAGAATTTACAAAACTGTTTTTGCCAATTATGCAGTGTTTTTTTTTTTTTTTTAAATAAATGATGTCTACATAGGGAGGTGGTTGTTGTGGATGGCAGGCAGGCGGGGGATCCTGAGTCCCATCTGCTGTTAGGTTTAGGGAACAAAATCGCTTTGGCTAAGGCAAAATTGTGGTTTAAATTCTCAAGTCACTGTGCACTTTTTCAGTATAAAACCCAAAACCATACTCTTTCTCTTCATATTCATGCAGATACTGTAATGCAAAATCAGATATTTTGGTGAAAACAAATGCAACACATTGTTAGTGAACATTTTACTGATTTGTTCAGCATCAACATTTCAGATAAATTCATTAACAACATTTCCTCATTGGGCTGATAGAAAACATAATCTAATTGGCAATGTTTCCTTCAACCTTCCTTCAAGCTTTGCTGTGTAAAAATGTAATCTCTAAGAGACTGTAAAATTAATGGAATAACCACATGTTCATATAAAATTGCACCAATTTGTTCGCAGCCTATTTAAAATTTATGGAGGTGCTGCTTCAAATCAAAAATAATCCCCATCATTTGTAGATGCGTAGGTGGCACAGGCTATAGAATGGTCTAAACTGCTATTGTAATGATTTTCCCTCACTGGCAGTGGGTGTAAACAAGAAAATATCAAGATGAACCTGGAGCTGAGCAATCAGGTGAAAAAAATATGCAAAGGAGCAAATGCATCAGAGGAGTACAGCACTGCAAAGTTGCTCCAATTTCATCCAATTTGGATGAACAAGCCCTGGATGGAGAGAGCACTGCAATCGCACTGAAGAACACAGAGTTCACACTTGGTGCTTCAGTCCGCCCCAAATTATGTCAGAGAGGACAAAGGAGATCCAAGTGGATGAGCACAGAAAATGCACCTATAGTGCACGAGCAGTCAAGTCACACTGGTGTTCTTCTGTTTCAGCTCAATCCACTACAGTGTGATTTATGCTGTTTCCACCCGAAGACTGTTAAGATCAAAGCTCAGACTGCATACATTTAAATAAAAACAAAACTGTCATTGCCTTTCACTACTGTTTCTGCCACACAAGTCATGAATAACTTTCAAATGATTGGATTGATTGGATGAACTGATGCTACTTCACATAGAACGTTTTTAGCTTTATCAGCATGTTTATTATTATTATTATTATTATTTCCCTCCTTGCTGCATTTTTGCGTGATTTGCCTTCTCATCTGCACAAATTGAACGTAACGCAAGCTTGGCACAAATAATTTAATTTAATTAATATTATTATAGACATGTTGAGACATGTTGCCTCACAGGTTTGGTCAGTGTAACCTGCTTGCTCATTAAATTAAATGTGGACATTGGATCTATTTCACCCATGTATTTAGTTTTGTAGTCAATATTTTGCTATCAATTTAAAGTTACATTTTACTTTTGCAGTTCAAATACATTATATTAAATCCAACAGCCATGTGCACTGCATATATTATTCACAACATGTATTTCTGGACCTTTGGTGAGTGGCTGGGTTGGTGCGCCGTACATCCTGAAGTTTCACTCCACATGTCATGTACTGTATCTACTGTAGGGCTCAGCTTGACAGGCACCTCGGGGAAATACAAATGGACTTTCCACATTGAAAGAAATCATGACAGACACATGAGTAAGAGGCTGCCCATGTTCCAGCTGTCTCATGTCTTCCCTCCATTCTTCTACTCTTTTGAAGGAACACTGGTCTTAAATCCCATAAAACCGTTGCTCACGGTGCATCTCATGCACCTCTTGGCAAGCATCAACCTAAAGCTAGACTACAGTAGAGTTTATGGATTCATGAGTCTTAAGACTAAGATCTGAAGATCTTACAAATTTTATCTGCAATCCAGCATTCATACATTCAGGAATTAGTTTCCTTGTTAAATTACAACAAACCAGCTTTGCACGCAGAGACTCTCGTGGACATTAATGTTTGAAATATAAAATAATATGACATAATCTATAATATTGTAATACAATCTAATTCATCTCAAAATCTCATAACAATACAAGTAAACAATGTGGTCCAGCTGGTGACAACATAGAAATACCTATCACTGCCTTATCAAAGTGATAGGGTAAGTGGAAGTGAAAGTGGTTTTTAAGCATTAATGTTGTTAGAGATCATTTTGTTTGAAGATGTTTTAAAACATTATTTGTATTTGTATTTTTTATAATTACATTTTTTACCAAAATTTTACTGTTTGGCAAATAATTTGCCAGCTCACTTGCAATAGCCTATGCAGTCCACCAGTGGGTCACAGCCCACAAGTTGGGAACCACTGGTCTAAATATCCCATTTATTTACACTTTGGTGACAACTAACCTAACTGAATAGTTGGGACAAAGTAATGCTTGATAATAATGCTAATAACAATAATTCTTATCTGGATAACTCTTTCTTTTTACATATGTTGACATATGGTATTTATACAGTAATATTAGTCCCTGTGTAAAATATTATGCATTGACTGCCCTGTAGAGTATGTTCTCTATTATTAGTTGTAATTTTGAGACTTTGACTGGATTGTTTCGGTTTAAAAGAACACTGACAGTAAGGAGGCATACATAAGGTTTAGGGAACATTAAATAATGGAACCAAAATAGGATCTTAACTGTGTAGTGTACTGTAAATATACCTCTATCAAGTATTACCTTTGAGTTTCTGTATTTGGATTTTAAACCATGAAGAGCATCTGAACGATGCTTTATTTGTTTGCTGTAGTCATGATCCACACAAGCTAAAGTTTATGCCTTCACAAAGGATGGGTTCAGGTTAGGGTTATAGGTATGTATTGGTTATGATTAAAGCTAATGTAAGTCTCAAATAAACTAGTGTCAGTCAAAGTGTCAGCAAAGCGCCTGTACTACTACAGAGGCGGGACTTAATTAATAAATGAAACACAAGTTTTGAGTGTTTGATGTCTCATGCGCTGAGAGCTAAGTCACAGTATGATACTCCTGAGCCCGTACTGGGTGTTTTTATCTGACTTGGCGATGGAGAAAGCGAGAGGGAAACACTGCATGAGGACGAACAGACGGTCACTGTCACACACTCCAGTGCCGTCCTGAAAGGTGCACTGTCAAGCTTCTCCAGGAATCTATTGATGAGGCTGCACAAGGAAACTACCTTATTACCATGCAAGTGTGACTGACTGACTGTCAGTCACATACGTTACCCTGCTGGATACAAAACACTGCATATATCCCAGGCAACATAAATGAATCAGTAGCTTTAATCAGGCTTCCCCGTACATTTTCAACAGAAATCACATCTCTCAGTGGGTAATTTGATGAGACCTCTGCCCTATATTCTACTAGAAACAGTGGAGAGGACTACTGCTGCGTGCACTGCGCTTGTCTAAATACATCATATTTACTCCATTCATCCCCTCAAGAGCTTGTAGTATGGCTGCATTTTCTACTCTTGTCTGTAGGGTGTTTTAACCAAAGGAGGTTAAGCAGATCAGGGTTAATGTCAGTGATTTATGATGCAAAACTGAGTGTTGCATTTACAATGACAGTAGTCTTAACTGTTTGTCTCAGTCCAGTAATAGATTTTATAAATGCTTCACTTTATATTAAGAATTGTGTTATAAAATGAGAATGATACGAGAAAACTCTTAAGGAAAGTAAAAAGAGGAAACAAGCCAAAGAGTCTAAAACTTTGTTGGGCTGCACTTAAGGCCAGTTTATGCTTCTATGTAGAACTGATACCATAGGTATGCTGTTGATATGCCATAGATATGCTGTACCCTACTCCCTAGACATGAATTCACACATTGAGGTGAAGAAAACCACAAGTAGTAGCATAACATTTCCTCCTAGCATGTCTCTCAATGGTCAGACAAGCACAGAAAATTAACCCTGTACTTCAACCTGTTCAAACTTGTATATACAATCTCCTCCAACTTCTTCACTCTTTTCAGTGTTGAGGTAATTTTAGTAATTGTTCAACATTAGTTCAAACCCCAACCCCAACCGCTCAGTTTCAGTCGCCACAGTTTGAAATACAGAGAAAGTAACTCAACACAGTGGCACAAAAACTCCACCATGTCCGTATGATGTAGACACACTAGCGCATAAGTCTAAATGCTCACAACAGCATAGCCACTTGCGTAGGCTACTCTTATGCATAAACTGATCTTTAGACACAGCAGTGTGTGTGTATGTAGTATATATATATATATATATATATATATATATATATACATATATATACATATATACATATATATACATACATATATATGTGTGTGTAAAACTGCATAAATATACATGTTAGCAATCCAACAGGTTTTGAAATATTTCAGCCTGAATTAAAGTGGTGGACCAACTGGCCGACCAACTTTTCCATCCCTGGAGCCATGCTGCTAGCTTGGATAAAAAAAGATTGTTGAGTTACACGTTCAGGGTATGGATCACACGCAGAAAAAATGTATCCTAGTGCACAAACAGTACATATACTATATAAGTGTAATTTATGATATCACAGAAAGTATTAATAGCTCTGTTTAAAGTCTCATGGTTTGGAATGAGTGATCTGTAAGAGAGGATGGTAGGCTGCACTGAACAGGACTTAGAGTGAGAGTCGAAGGTTCCAATTACATCCAGGGGGGACGCCATTGTTTGGGAAGCCTCCAGGCATACAATGATGCCTGAGGGAGGAGGTAGTCATATTGAAGCTCATGGGTATTCACTAATCACCACTGCATCTCATGAGGAATCCTGCAAAATGACAAGTTTTAGCCAGCTCTCTGTCAGAGGTTGCTCTGTAATGATGTGTGGGAAAATAATTGCCATGATTTTATGTTATGACTCAAACAGAATCATTATAGCAGGTCTATGTCTGACATGAATGTCTTGCTGAGTTTTCAGTCAGAAATTATTATCCACCCCTGCTGAGCTCAGTATCACCAGCTATCACCTCCACAAGGAAATCAATATATTTTTCTGTATAGGTGCAACGTTACTTCTGGCAGAATCTGTCAGGAGACTTAACAGCAAAACACACTGATGAAATTCTTATCTCTGTGTCATTGTTGCTGTTGTTATCTGGCACTATCTTTGAGGGGATTTGACTAGCTGCACTAGCTGCTGATGTGGATCCCTGACAGAGTAAAGAGGTTGAGATAGAGGAACATTGAATTGTAGCTGTTTCCTCTGCCAGTCTCAGTCATAGTCATAGTCATAGAGCTCAAGCACATCAGACAGCAGCCCTGAGCTTGAATGGCTTTACGTCACCTATGACCAGATGGATATCTTCAAGTTAAAAAGCAAATTAAAAAAACTTCCAAAAAAATATTTGGAAAACTTGAAATGCAACATTTTGTTTAAAAAAGTCAACTTTACAGACTTTTATCATAATTATGGTGTATTCTTTCATTATGAGGAAAAACATGACCTTACTGGACTAAAAAACTGGCCAGCCATCATAGGTGCCATTTAAACCACATCGAGCAATTGTTATGCTATAAGCTGCACAACCATATGCAACTACATCAGTCTAAAACAGTAAAGCGGTTATTATTGGTATTTTATAATATCAATGGATCAAATGAATATGTGCAATGTGAAACCCACCTCTACAGTTCCCCTTGGCTCTAGTTGTATGAGATATTTAAGCTCAACACAACAAAGCTAAAAAACAAGACTAGGTCAAAACCTAAAATAGGACTGGACTGCATATGGTGCAAATTTGAGGGTGTAGTTGAAAACTCTTGTGGAACCACTGTAAACTGATCATTGTGTCATATTTCCATTCCGCCTAGTGTCAGCCAGTTTTAGCCATTTATCCCATTTGCATGTTTTTCTGTGTCTGTTGTCAGAAAATGAAACAAGTTTGAACTATTGACTGAAATACAGCCATATAAGAATACATGTTAACATCCAAGTCATTCCCAAGCTGCTGCCCTACACTGTGAAAATCCTGATGTTATTAGTGACTTTATAACTGGCATTATCTGACAAAATCACCAAACACATAAATTAAAGACAACGACTGTGCCGTGATTTCAGCTATATTTACTTGTAAAATGATCACAAGAGACAGAATATCAGAGAAGAGACAGAATATCAGCCTCCCCCTCCGTCTGGGTAACAAACTGCTGCTGCGCTTCTCTGCCACTCACTGAACAGAGTAGAAACAGTGAGAGATGAGCCTTTCGCTCACGGCGCAGTGGCTATCAGTCAGTCATGGGCATTCGCGTTTATAGGTCTGGCCCTGCTGTTGCGGTCCAGCCAAAAATCAGTGAAAAGAGAGCAAGAATTCTCACAATCCCACTATAACATCATCACCAACAATAATATCCCAACTACTGTGACTGATGGTATACCATGTGTATTAACTAACCTACAGTATCTACTGCTAAAATGCCCCAAAAAAGGTGTAAACTTAAAGATTCTAATCAAATAATGGTTGCCGAGGGCATTCTTGTGAGCAGTATGGGTGCTTACCATGTAATACCATGTCTTTAGTTTAACTCCAGTTGGGAACCCTTTATGTTTGTCATCCTCTACCATGACTCCTGTCTCTACCTACTGTGAAATTAGATCCAATAAAGGGAAATATCTATCAGAAAAGTAATCTCAAAAGTAATCATAAATATGTGGCTAAAGTCTTTGGAGGTATGAGATGAAGCTTCATGACCATATAAAACCTAAAGTTTCCCTCTTGTTCTCCAGGTCGCCAACCTTCTGCGACTGTTCCAGATCCCTCAGATCAGCTATGCCTCCACCAGTGCAAAGCTCAGTGATAAAACCCGCTACGACTACTTTGCCCGCACCGTGCCCCCCGACTTCTATCAGGCCAAGGCCATGGCTGAGATTCTGCGTTACTTCAACTGGACCTACGTCTCAACAGTAGCATCAGAGGGTGACTATGGTGAGACTGGCATTGATGCCTTCCAGCAGGAGGCCCGCACTCGTCAAATCTGCATTGCCACCTCGGCCAAGGTGAGCCGCTCTATGAACCGCCAGGGCTATGAGAATGTGATCCGCTCCCTGCAGCAGAAGTCCAACGCCAAGGTGGTCATCCTGTTCACCCGCAGCGAAGATGCTCGTGAGCTGCTGGTCGCTGCTGCTCGCATGAATGTCAGCTTCATCTGGGTGGCCAGTGATGGATGGGGAGCGCAGGAGAGTGTGGTCAGGGGCAGCGAGACCGCAGCAGATGGTGCTTTCACCATTGAACTAGCCTCCTACCAAATTAGAGAATTTGAAGACTACTTCACCAAGCTGAACCCGTACACAAACACAAGAAACCCATGGTTTAAAGAGTTCTGGGAACACCGGTTTGGCTGCAGCCTCCAAGAGCATGGCTGCAGTGAACACAGCCTGCGAGATGGAACGTTTGAGCAGGAGTCCAAGATCATGTTTGTGGTAAACGCAGTCTATGCCATGGCTTATGCTCTTCATAACATGAGGCAAGCTGTGTGCTCCAACACATCCAAGGTCTGTGATGCCATGAAGCCAGGTAATGGCAAACGCTTCTACAAGGAGTTCATCCTGAAGACCAAGTTTGAAGGTAGGAATAACAATCAAAGGAAACAGAAGTAAATGCTTGTCCTGTTATGTGCCTTTTTTCATGTGAAATTAATTTTTCATTTCCAAATAGCTATGAATGGGATTAAATTCATTGGGAATGCTTTAATGTAAAGCAAATGTGGGTTGCAAATAGGCATGGTACTGAATTAAGACTTCAAATGATTTCCTCTGCAATCTACATTGAAACAAGATTTGTAATTATTCAATTAGCAGGAATAATCCATGAATTAGCATGGAGAAATCAGTGGGAGGGGAAGCTATCCAGGACATACTATTCTGAGAATATGTTAATGAATGAACATTCATATTTAGATGAGCTGAGATTTACAGCATTTTACTACCTCATATACCAGCATTTTCAATTTTTTGTGTTGTCATATTAATGTTTCTTAACCATTAATAAAAAAGACTACAATATACAGTACTATGTGTTGTGGTGGCATACAGTAGGATATATATGGTAATTCACATGATATGACATTTATACTTATTAATACTGTAAACCTATGAATATTAGCCTTGCTGTATTTGTGCTTCCTGTCAGCTCCATTCAGACCTGTAGACACAGAGAACATGGTGCGCTTCAACTCTGTTGGCGACAGCATCAGCCGCTACAACATCTTTCACTACCACAAAGAGGAGGGTAAGTTTGTCTACAAGAAAGTCGGCTACTGGGACCAGAACCTGACCCTGAACACCACCCTAGTGTCTTGGCATAGCCTACTACCACCAACCTCCCAGTGCAGTGACCCCTGCAGGAAGAATGAAGTAAAAAGTATGCAGCCTGGAGATGTGTGCTGCTGGATCTGTATCCCCTGTCAGCCCTACCAGTACCTGCAGGATGAGTTCACCTGTGCTGACTGCAGCTTTGGTCAGTGGCCTCTGGCTAACTTGACCGGCTGCTATGATCTGCCTGAAGAGTACATTCGGTGGGAGGATGCCTGGGCCATTGGACCTGTTACCATCTCCTGCCTTGGTATACTGTGTACTCTGTCAGTAGTGGGCCTGTTCTTCAAGCATAATGAGACACCTGTGGTTAAAGCAAGTGGACGTGAACTCTCCTACATCCTCTTGCTGGGCGTGCTGATGTGCTACAGCATGACCTTTATCTACATCGCCAAACCTTCTACTGCTGTTTGCACTCTACGTCGACTAGGCCTCGGCACCTCATTCGCAGTGTGTTACTCCGCCCTGCTAACTAAGACCAACCGCATCGCTCGAATCTTCAGTGGGGTGAAGGATGGCGCCCAGCGGCCGCGCTTCATCAGTCCGGCTTCCCAGGTAGCAATCTGCGGTGCACTTATCTCCTGCCAGCTGCTCGTGGCCGTAATCTGGCTGCTGGTGGAGGTGCCAGGGGTTCGGAAGGAGTCAAGCCCAGAGAGGCGAGACGTGGTCACCCTCAAGTGCAACAGCAGGGACTCCAGCATGCTCATGTCACTCACCTACAACTGTATCCTGATCATCCTCTGCACTGTCTATGCTTTCAAGACACGAAAGTGCCCTGAAAACTTCAATGAAGCCAAGTTCATTGGATTCACCATGTACACCACCTGCATCATCTGGCTCGCTTTCCAGCCCATCTTCTATGTCACTGCCAGCGACTACAGGGTAACTATATATTTATAAAATTATTTTTATGTAGTATTTCTAACATGTATTTCTAGAAACTTCTCCAGCCCACTCTTGTGGAAAAATGTAAACAAGGTCTATAAATGACTATCCCTTGTGTGTCTGCCGTTCCTAAAGAAGAAGGTGTCACTTTCACATTCCATTTGATCACCTTCACCCAGACTCATGAAAGACCGAGCTTTCTCTTCATGTGGCTTGAAGAATCTTTCAAGATGAGAACAAAGATTCAGAAGGCAGATGAGACCTGAATACACAGATGGAAATAATTAACGACTGTCAAACTGATTCATTGAATCACAGCATTACTAAATGTTTAAACTAAACTAAAATATTTAAAAAATGTGCTGGCTCGCTTAGTGGCTATTACATATTAGTGGCTATTACATATCTGCTTCCGAGTTGTCACATGGGGATAAAGTTTTGCAAGCCTTAGCCGTTACACAAATGTCTAAAGGCTAAATGTAACCTGCATCACACGAATGCAACAACGAATAAATGGGTTGAATATACATAACTATTACTTCACTTGTTTGTGAGGCTGCAGCGGGACATTTCATTTACATTTTATTTTGCACAAGTATAAAATGCATAGCTGCAAGGACGAATTAATCCATTTCACCATGCAGTGTAAAGTAAGACAAACAAGACAAAACATTGGGCGTAAAGCTGACAAACCATATAAGTTATGAGTGCTGGTGCCTTAGGCAAATTCAAGGGTACTGCCTCAGCATTTAGCCTGGGTGTGCAACAAGACCTTTACTGCGCAAACAGATGGGGGGGGGGGTCTAGGATCACACAAGCTTTGTATCATCATGAGGTACCTCAGGCTTTGCACGTCTGCAGAGATCAGATCCCTTACCTTTCCTGATTCCCAGTGGGATTTATGAGACTGGCAAAACATTGTGGAGTATAAGGCTTCATACTGGAGAGGCAGCACACCAAGTAATTGAAAGAATAAGAAGTTTGGCACGCAACAGAGACCTCGCTGCTTTGGCTCTGTGTGACACCAGTAATAATTTCTGTGGTTTCAGTTGCCACGTTCAAAATTAGGGTTGGATGGCACAGAAATATTCTAATGAGAGAATCTGCCCAGTGACTGATCATGAACTCCAGGTTTCACAGATGGTTGCAGTTATGTTCAGAAATCTTCCTTCTCTATATTTCAGTAAAAGCCAACATCGAGTTCCACAGGGATGACATATGCCTTTAGACCTTATTTCAGTCATCTAACCAAAAACCCAATTAAAAAATGGCCTTGTCTTGAAGTCTTTGGTCTTTGGAATGAGGGAACCAGAAGTACTAAAATGCTAACTAATATCCGGGTTTCAGGACTCATTTCTGCAGCATTCTGTTATCATTATAGAAGTAGTAATAGTTCCTGCAATATGTCCACCATACTCTTACTGTTAAATGGATTTTTTAAAGATGAACTCCAGTAAATTAAAATTCTGAATCATAAAAGACCATGCAAATATCTGTTGAAAAACTATAATAATATGAATTTAATAATAAAAGACAGTAATATAAACGTAATAAAAGTTTTAAAAAGGCACTAAATAAAGCATAAAATAAAGAGTGTGACCTCATTCTCTTTGCTGTCAGTTTTAAAGGAAGAACACAGTAGGGTTTACACAGTGCCACAGCATGTCCTATTGGTGCTTAATAATTATTTATGTCAAAAGCTGTTAAATGGAAATAGCTGCTAGAAAGACACTGTTATGGCTGAAAGAGATAAGGAGCTGCAGACAAAAGACAACTGAAGTAATATTACCTGCAGTCCAGGTGGTGTTTTCATCAGTTATTTTTGAAACTAAAATGTGTGAGGACTTCTAGTCTGCCGTCCTGTCGTAGTGCGGTATGTTTAGCAGGGATTTCACTTCATGCTGCGGTTAAGCAAATAGAAGTTCCTGGACTGCAGGGGTAACCAGTGGGGAGGGAAGAGATGGTGCTCAGGAAGATGACCCCAGCAGTCAGCTCACATTAGCAGCTGAAATATGACTAACAAGAGCCTGACTTTCCAGGACAACCAGCTGTGCTTATCCCACATTTTTTCTTCTTGTCTCATATTCATGCACATACAAATACAGAATTAGAATTGCTAACATACGTAATTGGAAACTTCACACATGCATACATAATTTAAAATGGAAATGTGGCTAATAATGTGAGACTAATAACTTTTTTGTGATTGAGAAGAGATAAATACAGTTAAAGTGGCAAAAATCTATATTTATATATAAAAAATAGAACTACAGACTATGTGAAAGGGGTTGTTCTTAATGATGAACCCACAACTCCACACGCCTGAGAGTTTTAGCTTCTTTCAGCTAATTGTTTTGTTTTTTTTACATGGAAAAACAAGAAACCAAATCAAAGTTTCAGTCATGATGTATCCTGAGATCTAAACAAAAAAAAACCCCCATTAATTATTAATTTTCTCTTTTTTTTGTGGACTTGAGATAAGCTGTGACTCCCAAGCTGAGCCTGGCTGAGGTGGTAGGATGAGGAGGGAGTATTTTTCAGAGTGCTGAAACACACTGATCTGATAAAGAGTATGTATGGTGTAGGGTATAGAATATACAGTAGGGCTAAAATAAACAATTACTATCATTACCATTTAATCTGCTGATTATTTTCTCTATTAAATGCTTGATTGTTTGGTCGATAAAATATAAAAAATATAAAATTATATAATATACTATAAACAATATAATTTAAAAAATGTGAGAAAACGGTTGGTCAAAAACTGGTCACAATGGCCCAAAGTGGCATCTTGAGATGTCTTATTTAGTTTGACCATTAGTCCAAAACTGAAAGATGTTCTGTTTACTATCACATGAAACAAAGAAAGAGAGTAAATCTCATTATTGAGAAGCTGCAACCAGTGCCTAATTGACATTCTTGCTGCAAAAACTTACTTAAAAGTCAGTTATCAAAATACTTGCTGATTAATTTTCTGTTGTTTGGCTAATGGCTCGATCCATTAATAGTTTCAGCTCTTACATACACTATTTGTATGTACAGTATATATTAGTTAGTTATTATATAGTAAGCAGAAAAGGAAAGAATAAAACTGTGAGTGAACTGGTTTGATCAAAGGCTACAGTGAAGTAACAGGTGTATTTGTGTGGGTGTGGGGGGGGGGCAAGTGGCCTTTGAACAAACTTCATGAGTCCTTTGAAGACAAAAGGGAAAAGTCTAACTGCTCACTGATGTATTGACCACCACACACTCCTCTCTCCTCACAGGTGCAGACCACCACCATGTGTATTTCCGTCAGTCTGAGTGGTTCTGTGGTTCTCGGCTGCCTCTTCGCCCCCAAGATCCACATCATACTGTTCCAGCCCCAGAAAAATGTGGCCACACTCAGAGTCACAGCCAATCGTTTCAGCGCCACAGTGTCTGCTTCTGCCTCTGCTCCGAGCTCCAGCTACTCTAAAGGTAGCTGCAAATATCCAGAGACAAACACCAGCAAAAAACTATCTGAATAATAAACGTGACTGACTGGAAATTTAATCTTGAATTTTGATTGCATTACAGAAAGATTTTTTTTTTCATATTACTTAATTAAACAGGAGCTTAAGCAAAGAAATCTGAGAATGAAAACTGGACATTATTGAAAGTTTCTTTCTGCTTGTTTCTCTGGATTTGCATCAGCCTGGCTAAGCAATTAAAATGTTTCCTCTCTGATTGGATAAGAGCAAGTCTTGTCTAAGGCGTATGAATAAACTGACAAATAATTCACAGCACAATCTCCTTTAATAAACACAGACACAAAGTTTACATAGTGCACTCAGTGAACCTTTTTTTTCCAGAGTTAGGTGAGCTCAAACAGCTTGACTCAGAGCTTTTACTTGAGTAAAAGCACTGACACAACAATGTATAAATACTCCATGACAAGTAAAAGTCCTGTATTTGAAAAAATCCCTTCAAAATATACTTAAAGTATCAAAAGTATTTTTTACACAGGCAGTTTCCCTGTGGTGCTTATATTGTTATATATCTCTTATGGATTATTGGGTAAACCTTGAATTTACAGGCCATTAATTATGTAGTAATCATTCATATGTAAGTAAAATTGTACCATTTGTTGATAGTAAAGTCTGAGCAATTGTAAATGCATTATTAAGTAGTTTAATCCCTATCTGTTGTATTTTATAAACTCATTTCTGTAAGTAAATCGGCAAAGTAGAGTTTCCAAAATAATGTAGTAGAGTGAAAAGTTCCTCTTCCGTGTAGTGGGGGAGAAGTACCATAAAATGGAAGCACTCATGTAAAATACAAGTACCTCCATATTGTACTTAAGTACAGTATTTGAGTAGATTTTTACTTAGTTACCGTCCACATTTTTAAGACCATGCGATCCACCCTACTCAGCACAGACTGACCAATATAATCTTCCTCACGGCCTTTATCTCTGGTTCACAGTTGTGTTTCCAAACAGTGAAAAACTCCTGCCTGGCTAACATCGCTGGTTTTATTCTCCCAGGATCAGCCTCTAACTACGTGCCAGCAGTTTGCAATGGCCGCGAGGTGGTGGACTCTACAACATCCTCTTTGTGAAAACAGGTTCCTCTCTAAGCACAAGAGACCATCCCACCATCAGTCACCCCTTCATCAAACAGGCCTGCGTATGACGGAGCCCCCATGCCATCCAACATGCTGCTGCGGAGAGATAACTCTGTCTGGGTGGACTGAGTGACAGTGGCCAGCGTAACTTTGACTGTGAAAGCTAAATGATGTTCCCTACAGAGAGCAGTATGTATGAAATGTAAAGCCTTTTTGTATAGATTTATTATGCTGTGATCTCTTTGGTTTACAGATAGATGTGATTACATGCACTGTGCCTTGTCCTAAAGAGTCTTGTTGTCAAATGGGTGGTTGTGAAGCAATAGTGTTACACAAAACAAAAGGCTGTTCTTGTCCTTAGAGTGCTGTGAATCTATCCAAATGTTTTAGACAATGAGAAGAAAAAATGCTATGAAATAAATTTAGCCATTTCTGTTAAAAATATGTGATTAACCATAGTGAACGTAATGAAAACTAGGCAACTAGACAATATAAAGGACATGTGTTAATGTAGACTGGTGTAACAGTGTGTGCTTTCTTGTAATTTATGTAAATAAAATGTTTTTTTTAATATTAAAAGATTAAACATCACAATGTTTGGGTTCACACTTGCAATTCTTGACACTATTCAAACTAAATGCAGCTATTCAGAGACAACAGTAATGAGCTTTTTGCACACAGGGTTTGAGTTTTTCCTCTTCGAAACCAAATTAACTTACTGTTTTAATTGAATCAGCTCATGGAACTGCTTATCATTTTACTGAAGTAAAAAAAAAAAGTGAAAACTGTTGAAGATGTTAAGTTTGCGTTAACTTTTTTTTTTTTAACAGGTGCAGCATGATTTTTAATTATGTTCTAATACCAAGACTTGTATTTGGTGCTCAGCTCTCTAAGCTATAACCACTGATGTAACTACTAGTTGAGTATGTGCAATTATACATGTACAGTGCCTATAAAAAAATATTTATCCAAGTTGGACTTTTTCATCTTTTATACTGATTGGACTTTCCTGATATTAAATTGTAATAACCACCTGTAAACAACCTGCCCACTGTCTGGTCTGTTTTTATAGGTTAAATGTACATCAAGTAAACTGGCAGTCCACTCAGACTTGAAACTGTCACTGTCAATATGTTTGTAAAAATGGAAAATATTGTTTTTTCCTCCTAACATTTATGTTATGTATGTCATATATGATGAATAAAAGCACCAAAATTAAAACACAAATATGTACCAGTGAAAGGGAGAGTTACACTTTTGCCAAAGCCCCAAGAGGACACCTGCAGCAAAACTGAAGCAAGTGCAAATGCAAAACTGAAATGACTGAACACAATCATCACTAATGGCTTACACTCCCAATTATTTTACCCTGATGGATCACTACTTTGAATATAATTAAAGGAGATCAGCACACTTATGCTATTGTAAATTTCATTAATTCATAGCTACAGTCAGATCAAGTAAGCTACCTGATATCTGATATAGCCTGTTTCAGTCCAGCTGTATAATGACTTTTAATTCTTGTTAATATTCTTTTGTCAGGTACATTTTTGCAAGACAACAAGACAATACACATAATAAGACAATAAGTGATTCTCCTGTACAGTTACTGGCAATTTCACATTGGGCTCAGGCAGGCTTTCACAGCCAATACAGACAACTCACTTCCCAAAGGGTGTTTTTTAAAAATACAATATAAGCTGGTGGATAATCAAAGACATGATGCATAGGCAGTTTTTACAACTTTAATTTACAAAAGAAAAGACATTGAACAGTCCACTACTCAGTCACCTTTGCCTCCTCTGGATTAGGAGGTCTCCTTTTGAGAGGAATAACATAGATCCCGTTCTTGGCCTCTTTTAGTCTCCACCACCGGCCCAACCTGAAGAAATTCAAACAGAAATGGAGTCAAAGGCAATGGGCACCAACAGATGACATCATGATCATCATCAGAGAAATACAGTCCAAGTCAAGTTTGGATGCAGCCCCCAGTTTGACTTGATGAGACTGGTTGTTGGAATTCCTATTACTGAATCCCTGGAAGTGACTGGAGTCACTATCCTTCAGGTAATGTCAGCTGGAAAGGCCTTGTAACAAAGTAAATCTGAAAATCAAATCTAAACAATATTTTAGAGTTTCTTAAACCAGATTAAGTTTAGATTTCTGCGGATGGGTCTCAGTTTATTCATGAAATCAGATGTGACACTGTTCTTAAAAGATCACTTACAATCACTGATGTCGCATTCAGAGTAAGGTGAGCTGGCCGGACAAGTAACATGAAATATGGCTACATATAGCATTACAACTTGTCTGGTGATTTCTGCAACATGAAAACTATGGTTTATGCAGGCTACTTCACCTAGTCTGTAGCTTACCGTTTATACAGAGTTCAGTGAAAATAATTATTCTTATTCCAGTGAACTTGAATCTATAACCTTACAAACTGTCACAAACTGTTAATAGACTCCCTATTTTAAATTCTTTCAAAGTTTATTGGCTGACGTTTTTCATTTCTCAAGTAAATAACTATTCTTGAGTGTCTTTTAGTCAACTGATGTCATTGCACTGTGTCAGAAAACTCTTCAACAAGTGAGGCTGCACTGGAAGTAAAAGTAAAATGCATTTTAATTACATGCGGCGGAGGCTAGTAAATGGATTGACACTGCCACCTAGTGGTAATTTCATTCACAGACTGTGAACTTGTACAGGTGTTGGTTGATGGCATCTCTTCAGGAGACACAAGCAATAGTTCAGTTACCTGTGCTCCTGTCCAACTCCTGCCACCAAGAACTGACCAGCGCTCGAAAACTTCAGACTGTTGACAAAACCAGACTTGGAACGAAAACAGATGGAGAGACAAAATAAGATTTTTAAAAAAAAATGTTTTTAAATGGCAAATGAGGAAGCTGCCAGGAATGTATTGTAAAATAATGTGTACAAACACATGTTATTTTTCCACATGCTTTTTTTTTTTTAAATACAAAAGAGAAGAGCAGGTTAGAGCTTACCACAGGGATGCTGAATAGAGGCTGCAGCCCACGGTAATTCTGGCTACACTTCCACAGCTGCACCTGTGAGTTGTGTGAACCTGTACAGAAGAAACACTACTTTGTAAATTACTTTGTAAACTACAGACAGCAGAACATCTTAGGTAAATACAAGTGAACGCGTTGTTGTATTTGTAAGTGTGTAGGACACTTTATCAGGACTAAATGCATTAATTCTATTTGTTAAATTTGCTTTCACACAAGAAAAGTGTGAAAGGGGTTCACGTCGCCTGCACATATTAATGTGTGTGTTACTAAAAAGCCGGTAAGGAGGACCCTCACAGCCAGAGGCACCTGAGGCGACGGTATCCGAGTTCTGAAGTGCCGCTACTGAAGCGACCCAATGAGGCTGCTGCAGCTCTGCGTCACCGTGGCAACCGTGAGCCTGCTTCACTGTGCTGAGAGGCTTCTTCTTGTTGACACTCCAAAGAGACACAGAGCTGAGGTCGTTCAGAAAATTGAGAGGAGGGCACAGAGGAGACACATGAGTGGGTCTGTAAGCACAATGAGATCCCAGAAAATTAAACTGCAAGTGATGTCTTACCCATCATCAGCCCCTGTTATCATGTGCTCCTCGTTTATGAGCTGGATACAGTCGATCGAACCCCTGTACGAAGACAGAATAATAAAGAGAACAGGTGTAGGCATTATAGGGGTTGTGACACAAACTTGAATATTAGAAAAAGATTCAGCTGTTCTCTACTGAAATTGATTCTGCAGAATCAATTAAAACTATTCTGGTTTCACAGAGTTGTAGGATTCTGTATAAATGTTTGGCCACCAGGGAAACCATGTTTAAAGCTACTGGACACGACATATTATAAAAAGTAGAGATTAGTAGAGTTTTTTCTTATTCTGGAAACCTATACTACACATAGTTGCAGAATTTGCAAGAATTAGAAAACAGTCCAACATCTTAGAAGCTGTCACACCACAAAAATAAAAAACTAAACCAAAAACTAATCACGATGGAAAAGGGGGCAACATCAGATAAACCTGCTAAGAGCTAATTAGCCTAGCTTAGAATAAATGCATTAACTGTCGTCTCTCGCGCTAATGAGCTTTGTGTGATTTGATGTGGTCGGCACAGCCCTGTGGCAGTTAGAAATGTAACTGACATTAGCCGTCACTCAGTCACTACTCTCTGTACAACAGCTACTCAAGTTTATCTGTAGTTACTCTTCTATCTCTGCTCTGTGACTGTTCTGTTTTCTGCGACCAGTTTACTGCTAAGCAAGCTAGTCTCTATACTAACTGTCTGAGGCTAATGTCGCAAGTAACTGTTTTACTAAATTACTGTTTTGTACTCCCTATTTAGACTTATTATTCTTTCACTGGTGATATTTATTTTGTTTGTTTCTGATATGAGGAACAATGTAACTAAATTGAGAGTCCAACTTTTATATGTTTCTGAAGCCGGTTTTCTTATTACTGTACTAATTAATTTTTGCATTTCGCTTGACTTTGGTTTTCAATACCGCTTTCACATTTCACAACTGATTCAGTAAAGACTGTAAGGGCCAGCTCCTGTGTGTTCGGCTCGCTGCACAGCTGTGCACCCACACGCAGTGGGGGCAAAGATGATCGACTTTCACACAAAGAGACTCACTCATGGCCATGGAAAACGAGCTGAGACTCCTCGGCTATCTTCCACACCCTCACAGTGCGATCCCGCCCTCCTGCAGTCACGCAGCGCTCACGGCTCAGACTGTCCAGTCCTGTGATCGCATCCTGATGCCCAAAGCTACACAAATTCACAATTGCAGTCAAATTCACACGTTCAAAACAAATGCAAGCGTTTGGCAGTGACACAAGTGATCTTCGCAGTTACTCACAGAGTTTCCACATAAGCATTCTCGTCCACATTCCAGACCTTGATTGAGCGGTCATGAGATGCGCTGTACAGGTCATGAGTTCCCTTCCTGAATGAAAGACCCTGAGAAAAAAAATGACATTTTATATGATTCATTGGAAGACCTTAGATTAAAAAAAAAAAAAATGAGATGCTGAAGCATGCATTTGAGAGAGAAAGAGGTAAAGCGTACCGACACAGGGCCTTTGTGTCCTGTGAATTTATAAAGATGTTTACATGTTTCTGCCTCCCAAATCATAATCAGTTTGTTCATGTCTCCAGTGGCCTAAAAAAAAAAGTGGAGTAAGTTGATCCTGTTACAATGTGATGAGGCAATTGGCAAGAGTGACTTAATATGCAGGTTTCCCAAAACTGATAAAAGTAGCTTATACTGAGAGAGCACTACTCACCAAGTATTTTCCATCTGATGATATGGCCATGCACAGGATGTGGGCTGTATGTCCAACATGCCGGTCCTCTGTACCCTTCCTTCCACCATGTATTGTATGCAGTTTCTTCCCACTCTCAACATCCCCTGAAGAGATGAGAAAAAAAAAAAAAAAAAAAAAGATCTCAGACTGCAAAAAAACCCCCAAAAAACATTAGCTTTCACAACTACAAGACAATAGCTTCACAGTATTTCATTGTATACTAACACTTAATGATAGAGCAGTCTTTGGCAGCAGAAAAGATGCACTTGTCATCAGGGGAGATGACCAGACAGGTAATTGGAAGTTTGTGTCCTCTTAACACCCTGATCTCTGAAGCATCTGGTGGTATGAGCTGAAACGCAGATTGAAAATAAAAGTCAGTTATTTTTATAAACCCCTCCCCACCCCGCCATGTAAAAGTAACTTAAGAGATGAAAATTCCCACACTTACATCTTTGGCAATAAGTCGCTGGAGTTTTCCTTTCTGTTCAAGCTGGGGAGAAGCATACACACAACAGGATCAATAACATAGACCCACATATGGTTAATGATCTTGCATCTTAATTCCACAATGAAAGACACTTCTTACCACTTCTTCTTCAAGTCTCCCTGCAATCAGATCGGTCTCAAAGTCGTCGTCTTCCGCTTTCTTTTCCTCTGATGAGAAAAGATAACCCACAATAAATACAGGAAACACAGGCACCGACTGCAGTGTGAGATCAGCATGGGTAACACAAGCTTACCTTCGTCCTTCAGCTGCTCAAGGTAAAGTTTGGCTAATCTAAGCTTCTTCTCCTGGGGCGTTTCCGCATAGTCATTCTCCTCATTGGGCTGCCTTTTCCTGGGCACTATGGGGCTGCGCAAAGAAACACAGTAAGTTCACAGCTGCTAGAGAGACTTGTCCCCGATGCACAACCCCAGTGAGTGAGCCCATCAGAAACTCACCCCTCTGTCTCAGAGTCGCTGGAAATCTCTTCGTTGTATTTGGAGTGGGGTTTCTTCGCAAGCACTTTGCTCTTGGCACCAGAGTCTCCATCCCCCTGCAGCAGGAGAAAGCAGAGGGTTTGTGACGACTCATAAAAAGATTACATTAGTTACTGAAACACAGTAAAAAAAAAAAAAAACTTCTGAACAGAGGGTTACATCAGGTCAGTCGCATGAGTTAACCTGCTGGTTTAGCTTGTTTGCTAACAACCCAGCTAACTTACCTTTCGTTTTGCCCCCGCTGTATTTTTCCCCTTCTTTGATAATTTGGGGTTTTCTTTTGTCTTTATAAAAAAAGACGACATGACGAAACACCACACGTAGCGTTTCAAAGTAAACCAGGTACCTCCACAAGTCAACACTGGACCCACATGGATACACGCCAACCAAACTACAACACTCAAGCTAGGTTGAGACCCATACGCTGATTGGCTGGTATTATCGGTTTCTCCGCTTTGTCCCGCCTTTTGTTAAAACTCTTTCATTTCATTGGTTAAATTAGGAATTTACATGAGCAGGAAACTGTACTTGGAAAAATACTTCCCTCGGGGAATAAGTTTTCGCATATTTGTTCCGCACATAACTGTAAAAATCGAAATTTCACAACACAGTTATCTTATTTATATGTGTACCATATATAGTAAAAGATAAATATAGAGGCAGTATTTCACACATATTTATCCGCAAACGTTTTGCGCGGCTGTTTAAAATGAGCCGCAGTTGGATGAGGATCTATGTACTGTACTACTGCAGTAGTACTACTACTTCCTCTACTACGCAGTATTTCCATTTACTGCGCTGTCTTTGTCCTCAGTGAGTGTCGTTACAGTTTATCCTTGAAGTCGAGCTGAACGGCCAGGTGAGCCTCATCTGAACACGTCAAACATTTAATATCACATGTGCTGATAATGTATTGAAAGACCGGTGGTGTCACTCACTGTCTCCAGGTGGAGGCATTCTGGACGCTAGTAGGTGGGGTTGAGGAGGCAGGGGGTGGGGGGATGCGGTGGGAACTAACTTTTCATTATTGTGTCGCATGAATGAGTTTGAAATAAACCGTAAGGCAACTGAAAAAGTTTCACTCAAAGTTTGACTTCACCCTGTGCAGAAAAGCAATGCTTGATGAGTCATCTGACCACATCTCTACTCTCTCCAGATTTTTTTTTTTTTATTTGTTTATTTTATCCCCATGCCACCGAAAAGAGACGCAGGGACGACTTCAGCACACCCTCCAATGAAGATGATAAAGATCGGCACAGATTCCCAGGAGTTTGGCTGTGATCCAATGGAGGATAAGTACAGGCTGCCTGAAGAGCCCAGCTTCTCACCTTTTCCCAACAATGAGGTGAGAGATTTCAGTATTTATCTGAGCTTAAAACCAACCAGTGTTTGCCTTGCCGCGCATGGGAAGTGTTGATTTGATCTCTTCTCATTTGACAGAATGAAACCATTGAATTTGACGATGAAAATGTTGCAAGTCCAGGCATCAGAACAGACACCATCAGTCTCCTCATGAAAATAGAGCAATTGCAGGCACAACTCAAGTATGAACGCAGATGTAGAATTCTGGCAGAGAGAGAGCTGAGGGAGCTGAAAGGTGGGTGGAAAAAGATGACTTGTTTATTAATTAGTATGCTTGAAATAAATCTGTCAAGGCCACACAGTGTAATTACTTTAAGTGACTAATTTTGATCATAGCCTGGGACACTGAAGCATGTTCTCTGTCATGCTAAAACAACTTAAACGTTTTAGGACCACAAATTAAAATATATAAATTAAAGGTAATGCTTTATTTTACGTGTCCCTTCTGAATAATTTCTAAGAAGGCTCCCGCAAAGTAGACTGTAATTTGATGCCAATTATAATTACACAATAACATTTCCAATTAAATAGTTATAATCAATCGGTAGTGTAACCCAGACATTTTTCTACTGTGTTGCATTCACTGTAACATACTTCGATAATTAACTCTTCAATAATGGAGATGAAAGATGAGTGAGTATGTGTTTAAAATGAGCTTTTCTATTTTTGTTTTATAATCAGTGCTGAATTACGTTGATCACTTTAGAAATTTTCCAAGGAAACCATAAAATCTTAACATGTTTGACCAAATTAGATTAATGGGATTCATTATTCTCCACCAAAATTACATACCAGTAAAGAGGTGTGGAGAACCCTTTGGTTGGTCTGAGGGGGGAATCTGGATTTATGATATTAGCAACAGCTCTGAGGCTAGGCTGTAAATTTACACATTTATGATCTTTGTCCTGCAGTGTAGCACTTTTGTCTCCCCCCTCTGGCAGTGAGAGTAGGTACACAAACGGCACTCTCCAGCGAGGAAACACCACATCAGTGGTAATCTGTGTTTGACCTCGCCATTGCTTTCTTTTTTAGACTGTAATCCTTCCTCCAAACACAGTTTCTTTGGAGCATCAGAATTTTTTGAGGGCACTTTCCAGGTTTTTACACCTTAGGCTGTATTATACTCCTAGTTGCTGTAGCCTAGTCTGTCTCCGTCGCTACAGTTGCTCCCCTCTTCAGCTCTGGAAAACCAATCATTGCTGGCTGACATAAAGCGAATCGTTACCAATGGGCCAGACACCAGATTTAAGATGTTAATATAATGTGGAATTCAGAGAGATTTACCTGATAGACTTAATCATCATTTTAACTAATTAGGCAAAGGCTTGATTGTAATGGACGTTCATTTATATGTAAAAGTCAAGCACTCCAGCTTTAACCATTCAAGGAATATTCCTGCTCCGGTGTCAGCATTTCTGACCTGATTTGACACTTTTTGCAGAGATGAACACTCTCATGATGCAGATGAGGCACACAGCACATGAACTACGAGTCACCCTGGATCACGTTCTCCAAGGAGGCGAGCCATCAGCTGCACCACAAAACTCTCAAGATGAAACCCTCTCTTTCCTGGCTGAGCCCGAGGCTGAGATGAGAGCGGTCCATAATATCCCAGAGGTCAGGGCAATTTTGGTGAAGATTAAACTAGTTCAATGTCAGCACTTGGAACTAACCTTTTTTCATTTTTTGGCCCTCAGGATGACCACAACTTCCTGTTTCTCTCTGAGAATCTTCGAGTGCCAAAAAATCTTTATGAGCGCATTGCAGAGATCGCAGACTACAAGAAGTACACTTCAGCACTGCTGATGATCCTTTTTGACAGAGAAACGCTGGCCACACACTCTCTGCAGGGCCGCAGGAACACCTTTACTGGAGAGGATTGTCACAAGCCTCAACTCCCACCTGACATCTTGAGAAGTATAATCGGTAAGATAGAGGACGTTCGCTCAACACTGAATTAGAAGTTCACAGTTCTGCTGATTATTCATGAATTCGATAAAGCAAACTGGAGATGAAAACTTTTATGATGTTTCTTTTTCCAGATCACGTGGCAGCCAAGTTTGGTGTTGATAGCAGCCAAATAAAAACTGCAATCCGGACAAAGTTGAATAACGAGGACAAACTATTAAAGAAGAGACTGGGTTTAGGTAAAGCTGAAAACAAAGCGATTATTGATCAAAGCTTTTGCCAAGATGCTTCACTGCTGCCTGAAAATGAAACAATGAGAAATGACTCTCAGCTATAGCATTTCAAATCTGCAAATCTTTATTGGTCACCAGTTTTTCATTTCTGATAGAAATGTGTGACAGGTCAACTTTTTTGTAAAATCCACATCTAGTTTATTAAGTATTGAAATTAATCAGTCATTTTTTTTACTGACTGTTTTTGTCTACTGTACTGTATGTTCAGCGAGTGTAAAGTATAGCCTGGTGACCTGGTGAGCAGCACTATAAAATGTCACATGTAATCGTCAGTGGTAAAAACAACCAAGAGTTCTTATTTAATCTGAGGTAGTAAGTGGCTGTGTCTGAATAACAGATTTGTGAAGTTTATCTATGTATTTTAATAAGCTGGCCTTTGTGTGTTTGAAAGTAGGAGATGTTTAAAATAACAGAGCTCTCATCTGTACCTTGTTTGTTCATGACAAATTGTGCATTACATCAAGTGATGTTGTCTTTCTAGAACTTTCTTTTGCTGTTTTAGAATAAGCCTGAAGGGATAATTGATCTTCCTGCATCCACAACATCAGTTACACCACTTCTCTGTTTGTTGTGCTTCACTAAGTAATGGCCAATAAACTTTTTCAACTGATATCATTGTGTTATCTTAACTTTGACCTTTTTCTTACATCGTTGCATTAAAGTGCCATGTGCTCTCATGGGAATATAGTTTTAATTTTCCCAGTAACCAACAGATGTCAGTGCTGAGCTCTATTCCATGCTCCTCTGCAAGCATCCATTCACTCCCCTAAGGGGTACAACTGTTGTGAAATGAAAGTTGCTATTACAAAATCAAGAAATAGGATTGAGGCTTTTGATAGAAGAATGTCTCGTGTGTGTGAAACGGTGAATGAACCAAGCAAATCCAGGCAATACATCAGTGTCTTCGTTCTCTCTCGAGGTCTGGAGAGGAGAATAGAGGAGCATGTATGAAGACAGAGGCATGGTGGACAGTGTGTGACAGTCGCTGCCACATACTGACTGATGAAAGACAAAGTGCGTGTCTGTGTGTGTGGGTGGTGGTTTAATAGAGTCGTCTTCTCTTGAAAGACGTGATGTGAACAATCACCAACTGCTGGCTCCACCCCCCTCCTTTCCCTTCAAGCCAGCTGTGCTGTCTCACTGGGCTCAACACATCACCTCTCTCTCTCTCTCTGTCAGTATCAGCGCTCCCTGGGGCCTTTTTTTTTTTTCTTTTTTTCATTGGAGAAAATACAGATTTTTCCTGAGAGGACTCTGCAAGGTGGATCAGCACTTCTACACACCTGGTAACCATATCCGAGCTTTGCAAAGATTCAGAGATGAGTCATCACAAAGCTTTGGAAAACTCAACTTTAGAGGAAAACTTTTGGGTGGAACTACAGCCAATTTTCAAAATGTAAGAGCTACTTGATTTTCCTTGGTCAGACAGAGTTATGTCAGTGGTTATAAAACGACAAACCTAATTTTCTCCAGTTATACCGAGCTTGGTATGGTTGACAGCGAAGATTATATAGAAAATGAAGATAAATGGTATATTAAATAATAAGCAAAAAAATGTGGGAGGCTATTCAGAGCCTTTTCTTTTTCCAGAGAGCTTTACTTCTGAAAGAGAGAGTACATTTGTTAGTGATACTGTAGTAAGAGTGCATAAAAGTGATCCAAAAGTTCAAATGCATTACGAACCTCTGTATGTGTCTGTGTCCTGTCCTATTGCAATCTGGTGAAATTATGACCTTGCAGCCAATCAGTCTGTAAATTTAACACAAGGGCCTTTAAACACCCAAGAACACTCAGAGGGAGCTGATTATTGACCAGTGGTATCAATAATCAAGATTTCCAGTTCTGCCTGTTTCAGCGTTAGGGATAACAAACCAGACAAAAAGTGCTGTACACAACGATGACACTTCAACCTGTCACATATGGAGTGAGATGCTTATTTTTGCTACCAAGCCTCACATTGTTGCTAACATTGTAAGTGGACAGTATAGGGCCTAGAGCTAATGATCATTTACTGGTATGTGTTTTATCTCCTAACTGAACCTGGTTATTATATCAGAATATATCAGAATATCAAATATCAAATATCAGAATATTTACAACCACTGACATATACTGCAACTCATCCAGAATCCCTTTTGTTTCTTATTTTTCTCCCTCAAAGGTGATTTGACTAAGTATAACCTGGAATTTACACTGTCATGAGCAACTGTGTCTTGTGTTTAACTTTAATTACACCCACTGAAACAAATTCAGTTTATTTTTTTCATTACACTGATCTATCAAATGTTTCATACTTGGCTTTTTCTTTTCATTTCTCATATAAAATTAATGTTAGTGGTAATATCTATAATACAGCAACTTAAATACAACAAAATTATTACTGTAATTAAAAAGATTGTCACACAGGGGCAGATTAAGGGGATTCCCAGGATAGGCTAAAATGCACAGTAACATAGATTTGTGAGGGATTAAATTACCATAGATGAACCACAGCAGAGGAAAAATGCACTAGGTGTTTATATATTGAATTAATAAATACAAAATGTTTTAAAGAACTAAATAAACTGGTGGCTGAAAATGATCGACCCCTTCAAAAGTACATCGTGGACTTTAAGGATGTAGCATATGCTGTGCTGCAACTGGAACATGATGAAAATGAGGACACCCTTACATAATGTGCATGAGAATGTACATGTACTAGTCCTTCGTGGGGATAAATCTCAGTGCAAACGTGGCATGCCAATAGCTGTCCACCAGCAGATTACTGCAGGGGAGAGCATCAGTGGATCACTGGCAGTGACCATGCACATGTATTTAGGACACAACATCCTCCACAGTCATGCATTTAAAACCTGATTATGATTATGAGCACAAGACGGGTGGACACATGCATGGCAAGGCACATTTCACTGCGACAATGTAAGGATGTTTTAGATTAAATTTGCTGCATGGTGTTTAACCCAAAATGTACAGTAAACACATAATACATATTCAGTCAGTACTTGCTGGTTGTTTTTCATAAGAAACTGCACAATGATTGGGTGTCAGACCTGTCCTGGTGAGAGGTTTCCTCTTTGATGGTGTGGTGCAGGGTGACACTGAACACATACTAATCAATCCAGCCAGTTCCCTGCAGCTGGGCTAAAACAAGTACACTCATTATCTTTCATTTCAAAAGGATGGGGACGGATGGAGGAGAGACAGGGTGTCCTCCATGAATTATTCCTATTGATCAAGTCTCCCCCTCACTAAAGAGAGAGAGAGAGAGAGAGAGAGAGAGAGAGAGAGAGAGAGAGCATTACCTCTAAAATATTCCCACAAATGATGTGAACAGTTATTTATTAACTTTCCACTACCTTTAAGGTATGTATGTGTGTGTGTTCTCTTTAAGGTTATGATAATGCAGTGAGGATCTGTGGATATTAATATGTGGACATATTAATATCCACGTGCTAGTTTAAAAGATGTAGATGTTTACCAAGCAGGGATCCACGATTATTAGTATAACATAATGCATACTATATTGTTTTTAACTATGTCTTTGAAGTGGCCATAATCAAGATTTTCATGTTAACAATTGATCACATGGATGTGAAAGGACCCACTCATATCACAAACACAAAGAGGCTTATCAACCATAGTTGGTGGAGACTAAAAAGGTGTTTATTGTGTAACACAAATACAACTCTAAATGAATGAAAATGTTGTTCTGCATCTGCTGATAAGCAGCTGTTTGCAAACATGTTAGCCATGTCGGCTTAAAGGGTGATATTATGTCAGTGTTGTGTTCATATCTTTTTTCTACTTCCACAAACTGACCAAAAGACAGTTAATTAAATTCAGTTTTTACTAAACATGAATTCCCATTAATGTTAAATATCCTGTTTAGATTGACTTAATTTTCTCTTCACAGGTATGAAGAGTCTTTCATTTGATGTCTGAAGGATCCTTTAGCCTCATCACTGAACAATGGGGGAGTCTGGAATACAGACTGGAAGAATATGTGTACTTTGAAACCTTTATCATGAATCATGGAGGAAAACAGTTCATTTCTGACCCCTGACTACAATGACAGCACCACAGCCTGGGAACCGATGCCCTCAGCTCCCAGCAGACAGCTGGGCACCCTTCCCAACCCCCAGACACGCTTCAAGGACCTGACAGGGATATTTTTCATGGTGACCCTGAATGTTCTGGCACTTCTGGCCAACACCGCTGTTCTGGTGGTTGTCATTAAGGCCCCTCATCTCAGGAAATTTGCCTTTGTTTGTCACCTGTGTGCTGTGGACCTGCTGTGTGCCATGTTGCTAATGCCTCTTGGGATTGTGTCTAGCTCTCCGTACTTTGCCAGTGTGGTGTTCACTGTGCTGGAGTGTCAGGTCTACATATTCCTCAATGTAATCCTCATAGCTGCCTCTATCTTCACCATCACAGCCATCAGCGTGGAGCGTTACTACTACATTGTCCACCCTATGCGCTATGAGGTGAAGATGACGCTGAAACTGACTGCTGCTGTCATGGTGATGGTGTGGGTGGCCTCTGCCGTGCTGGGGTTGTCCACGGTGTTTGGGTGGCCGTCCTACAGCAGCCTGAGCACCATCAGTGCTGCACACTGCTCCCTGCATTGGAGCCACAGTGATCACAGGAGAGTTTTCTCTGTGCTCTTCAGTGTCACCTGTTTCTGCCTGCCTGCTGTTGTGATTTTTGCTGTCTACTGTAATGTGTATAAGGTGGCCCGTGTGGCTGCCCGCCAGCATGGACCTCTGCCCTCGTGGACAAACAGTCAACTGAAGCATCGCTCTGACTCCATAAACAGCCAGACCACCATCATCACTACCCGCAATGCCCCACGCAGGATTATGTGTGACCGGCCTTTTGGTGGTGGTAAAGCTGCTGTCACTCTGGTGGTCATTGTTGGCCAGTTTCTGATCTGCTGGCTGCCTTACTTTGCCTTCCACCTCCATCTGACAATAAATACAACGCCCAAGATCCCCGAGGACCTGGAGGAAGCGGTCACCTGGCTGGCATATTCCTCTTTTGCTATTAACCCATTTTTCTATGGGCTTCTTAACCGGCAGATCCGTGAGGAGCTTTGCAAGCTGAGGCGCTGCTACTCGGCCCGGCCAATGGAGCTGGCTGTCTCCAGCCACGAGGGCTCAGGCCACGAGAACTTCCTGCAGTTCCTCCACAGGACCAGCTGCACATTGGAGACACAAGCAAGCTTTGCCACATCCAGTCCTAGAAACACTCTGGATCAGACTGGACAGACTGCCTTCAGGATACCAGGACAGATCCCAGAAGAGTTCAGTTAGTCATATACCTCACTGGTGTGCCACAGAATTAATCATCTGCAGAGCTATTACAGAGAGAGCTAGATACAGCGGCAACAATTAAACTCTGAGCTTTCAAACTGTTGTTACTGTTTTTTCTAGTCAAACTAGCAGCTATACAGTGACTAATCTAATAAGGAACACTTTATTTTTACTCGCTACTAAAGCAAAGTCACTGTTTATCTGCAATCAGTACATCTATTTTAATAAACGTTATCACATCATACTTGAACAGTAAGTCGTGAGAATATATACAAATAGATCTGTTATCTCAAAATGACAGGATTTACAATCTACTGAGGATGACAGCGAGCAGTTATTTACTATAACGATATCCATAAATTCAGGAGACTACTTGTTTTTATACAATATAAATATAGCAGCAATATTCTTTATATGAGTAAATATTAAACAATTCAATGTTGTCATGTTGTATTTATGTTGCAGGAAACTCTGTAAACTTTATTTATTGTACTCAAAGAAGAGACACATCACTTTCTGTTTAAGAATGTGTTCTTTCTTATTGCTTTAAATGTGCAAATAAACACTGGTTACTTTGATCATTTATGTAAATCATAGCAAGTAATCATTTAATCCCGTTGTAATCACCAGCGAGCGATACAGCACATACAGAGACAGAGACATTTTAAAGGGTCAGCCTCTAAAAATAAAGGGGCAACAATGTGATCAAACTGTCCTGTGTCCATGAGATCAACAGCTAGCCACCACATTTAAAGTCTGTCAAGTGTCCAGTCCAAGAATCCTTCAGCTTGCTCACCATAAGTCGCTTTGAATAAGTGTGGCAAATGGTCTGAAATGTAAGAGTGAAATTCCCACCTCTCACTGAACGAGAAAAAAAGCAATAAAATTAGCCATATGCAAATGGTACCTGCATGTGCATCCTTTTGTATATATGTTGAACGTTTTGTCTCTGTATAGAGGAGCTGTGAGGTTCTGGGTCCTGACCCTGTGTCCATTTGTGAAAAGCCTTTAACTAAGACTGAACCCAGTTAACTCATGATTATATAAGGAGAAAATGCCATTTCATAACAGCTGATTGTCTATAATACCCTTTTAATATGTGTGCACTGGCAGATAAACCATAAAGAATTTATATTTCCATGCATTTATCTATGAATGCTTGTCAAATTCTATAGACATCAACATTATGGTACATGCAGTTTGTTATTATTAAAGTAAGTTGATTATGTATATTCTGCACAGATCAATCATGTGATGATATACTGTTGATGATATTTTGAGGGAATGTGCCGTTCTCCAACACAGATTAGATTTAAGGGATAACATCGGATGGACGCGCTGATAACTTGTGACAAATAAAAAGAGCTAAATTTATGCAAAGCCTGTAAACACCAGCTAGAGAAATAAATCAGTAAACGGATAAACAGATTAGGTGCACAAATGTGTAAAAATAACCCCTGCTATGCTGTCTAGTAGAACTAACACTGCTTGTAATTGTATTGGACTGTATTGACAGACAGGAGAAAAGGCATCCTACACACAAACACACAAACTGACATCCAAAAACATGAGGGATAGTAATTCACTGACACCCAGATTATGTTAAAAACAAGATAACACTGTGTCATTTTTTATGGTCTGTAGCAGTAGACCTGTTCAGGTAACAGCTGATTATCAATGCAACTTTGATAACGATCCAGCTTTTTTTCAAAATCATTACAGTCAAGAAAAGGCAGTGATGCACACTAAGTGTGCAAATTATATGGCACTTGAGTCGAAGTCCGTTGTGCACAAATAGATATTGTACACATATGATTACAATCAGAGACACATAGGTGTCATCATCACCACAGTAAAGAGGATGTTTAACTGGGATGTTTTAAAGAAGGATAGTATCAGTTTTTACAATGCAGGTCTTCTCATGCAAGTGAAAGTTTTAGCTATACTTGACTGAAGTGGCTATCATTGAGTGGCTATCACAGTAGTGTTTTGATTGTCTATTTTCACTGCTTAGCCTGTCTGTACAAACTCATGTTGTGCACCTATGTAGATCCAAAAAATACCAAATAAGTCAGGCTGGATCTCTGGATATCTGGAGTATTTCCCTTTGATGGAGTGACGGTCATAGAGTCTTGGGTTTGAATATTTCACTGAGTATAAACATTATATAGCTTCAGTGTGTGTGAAACAAGACTGCTTCTCACTCCTATAAATGCTACTTCTACAGGGAATAAATACATTTAAGAGATTATACATATTATAAAAATACAAAGCACGGTTTGAACTTAGAAATGCATAAGCTCAGAAAGAAACCCAGATATACACATACATACATTTATACATTTCATGTACTGTATGTAATAAAATAATCTGAAAAATAAGGTTTGATTCAAATGCACTTCAAAGAGCTGACTGTCTGTTTCATCACCCCGCTTCCAGAGTGTGTGATTCAGATTAATGAGTTTTTGAGCCTGAGCGGTCTTCATAAGTTGCTAATTGAAGTGACAGACCTCCCACCTCAGTGGCTGCTTTTATTAAATCAAGACAATCACACTGTCACCGTCCATCTCTTTTGCAAAACATATTCACTGTAGATCAAACACAAGCCCACTCTCTATAGAAAATGAGAATTCACGCCTTGAGCTCAGTCGAGGGTGGTTTGTTATTCAGCTGTACTTAATGGCAACTCTACTGAAAAGACCTAATGTTCTCCTGCAGGCTGTACCTGGAGCTGTCTGTTTACTTTAAACTTGATGAGCTTCTCCGCTGCTGCACACACAGTGATAATGAGAGAACCACTCCTGAGGAATCAAAGGGTGAAGGTGTGACTGATGGTTTCATGACTGACAGAGCGAAAACACATTATCTCCCGCAAACAGAGACCGTGAGTTTCCTCAGAACTGCATGTACACATATAACATGAGAGCTGTTCAACTATCCTCATAGCACAACGCCATGTCCAGTGCACTCACATCCCATAAACTAATCACGGACCCAAAGCTATGGGGAGGCAAAACTCACAGGATCCTGTCTCAGAAATGATCTAGCACAAAAACACAACTTGTTGTTTTCACACTTGCTCTTTTTTCATGGATTAAACATATAACTTTAGAGATGCACATAGAGAGCTGCAGCCTTGGCGTGCTTTGCATAGCTATGGATGTACCAGTTCTGAGCAGAGCAAGAACCACCATCACCAGCTGCAGTCCAAGACAGTGGAGTTACAGTCCGCCCGTGGGACAAGAGACCTGGCGGCAGGATGAGCTGGAGCTAGCTGGTTAGCAGTGACTTAAGTATTAAATTGAAATACTAGCACCTCATAAATAGATAAAAGTGCTGTCCAAACAAATACCTCATAAGGTATTGTGGGTGAAGACTAGTGCAAACTGACAAACACTGAAAGAAGCGTCAAAGCCGCAGATATAAGATATAAATCACAACTTCCTGTCAGGGCTTTCTCTGTAAAACTTGAGCGGAAACAGGATGCAGATCGTGATTTTGATCTTGGATTGCTTTTCTACTTGAAAAGATTGTCATATGATCTTTTGGCCAGAGTAGCCCACCCCTACATACACTTTTAATAAAATATTTTTCGTGTAAGACCCAAGCCAAAAGATCTATCTTTATCTATCGGTTTGCATAATGCTGGACTTTATTATTTTTTTTTTTCTGTGTCTCCTGATTACCTTTCTTTATTCTTCCATTCAACAAGGAAAAATCTTGCCTAAAAAACCTAATGAAACCATTCAAAACACGGCTGATCCTCCTCTGGTGGCTCTCTGCTGCTTTCACACCTCTTTCGGCCATTTGCCTTGGTTAAGAATTGCCAACCCGCCCCTTGTCTGGTCTCAATGGAAACATAAGACGTCTGTCTTCAAGCTAGAATGCTTGTGAAAGGCAGTAATCAATAGCAGCGCTATAACTATATAAATGTGATACGAGAACTGGAAAACAGCTGATTCATTTAGTGACACTGGAATATAGAGTTTTGATGTGATTTTGTTCATATAAACATATGTCTGCCATTTTTTCCTGTGGCTGGAGTTGGATGGGAACCATGGAGATTAGTGATTGTGTCGCTAACTACATGAAAAAAAAATCAGTCTGACCTATTGTACTGAAAACAGCTGGACTGACAGGTGCTGAGCACAGACACTGTCTGACATCCCTCATGCCCCACATAAGCTGCTGCGGTTGGCAACCGGGGGGATGAACTGTGGATGGAGTTAAATTAAAACAAAACAAAAACATATTTCCAATGCATGATATGAATTTTAATTAACGTGCCTGAGTGCTGTGTGTGTGTTTGTGTGTAGAGGCTGAGGTACCAGCTCTCACCTCCTTGGGCATGCAAAATGAAGTGATGCCAGCACGCAACACCTGTCACATAAAAATAAATGTTTCATCTGAGAGATTTTATGTCTGTGCTATGTTGAATGGTCTTTTTTGCCAGTGTGAAGTTCAGTGGGCCTCAGGTGGAAAAAGTAGATTCCTTATACTTCCATGCATCCGTAAGGCTTTAACCCCCACCCCCAACCCCCCACCCCCGTGTGACTTCGCTGAAGTGCAATTAGCTGGGACATGTGTCTTTCTCTTCCTCTGTTCCACACACAGTCACTCCAGCCGCCGCTGACCTCACCTGTGCAGCCACGGACACAAACAAACCCCATCTGCCGGGTTGTGCGGTCCATTAGCATACCCTGGTCTCCTGCACTGACACAGGAAACTCTCTGTCATCAATACATTATGTGCTCTCTCTGTCTTCATCCAGCAGGCAGAAATTATCATTACCATGGAGACGGACTTATTTGAATAGAAAGCATTTACATTTCACTTTGGATTGGATTCACAGCTCTTAAAATCGATTTAATTGTGTTCGCTCTACTCGTCACATAAACAAATTAAAAGCAAACTATTCAATCAATTTATTTTATTGGATATTCAAGCTTTACAGGTGGATTGAATATGAAGTGTGAGGCGCAGGTGTCTCTTTGCTTTCTTATATTTACCTTATTTTATCAGACTATCACATTGCCAGCTGCTGTACTGGGTGATTGTTTGTGAGGATGATTAGAGCAGTGTGAGATGGCCTTGTGATGAAGATCTGGTGAGTAGCTGAGAATAGATTGATAAGGTTTAACTCTGTGGATTCGTAGCTGATCTATTAATAGCAGCGAGGATGTCTGGTTAATGGGTCCAAAGGTCGACAGAGGTGACAGGGTTTTCCTTAAAAGCATGTTGCGAAACGTGCTTTACACCAAACAGAGTGCAGAGACCTGAGAACCCTCTTCACAGTATCCAGGCCTATGGAGGAGGATACTGTGATAACATGCAATATGTCTCCTGCTGCTTCCGCATTGTGTTTGGTGGTGTTGGTGTAGTGGAAAGAGCAAACCAAGGCAGTAATTCATCCTCACGCCTCAAAAACTGAACTGCTTGCACCAAAGGGAAAGTATAGAAATCATGGTGTTAAATTTTATTATATTAAAGAAGACAGATCTAGATTTTAGACAGATCATTTATTTACATCAAAAAGATGAATTTTGTGTTTTTCACAGGTCATGATGATGGTGTCTCACCATATGAGGCCAACTGGTACCTCAATGCCAAGGTTTATTTTATTCAAGATCAGCCAGAAGCTAAGAGGTCTGCATCGCACTTTGTTTTGCAGTACAAGACGTAACAAGCCATGCTTCGTATAAATTTAGACAAAAACTAGAAATCATATGCTCTTCATTAGACAGTTAACAAACACAGTCATACCCTAATCAGACACCTTAATTATGCTGTAATTAGAAACTGCGTATAATTCCATATCAGATCCAAAATAAACAATGCTTAGATGCTATTACAGCAAATTATACTCTAATTAGAAACCACATAGGTGATCCTAACACACTATTAGAATAAATACAATGTCATATCAGATCCAAAAGGTGGTACAGTTAGACATTATTCTGCACATTATGCTAGAGTAGACAACACACTTAATTCTACCACCGTGGGCCTATGATAGTTTTTTCAGACCACACAGATTATAAGTAGAAAAATCAATGCCGTATTATATCAGGCATAGCCAGCCTATAATAGTGACACAAAACACTGAGAGCTCAGAGGACAATACATTTATTTGGCCTTTATTTGACATAGTTTTATTCTCTTACTGGGTCACTAATGGCACTAACGTTTTGTGTCATAATGGTTATGCCCGATATAATATGGCATTGATTTGTCCTGTGTTGTCTAACTAATCATAGGCCTATGTTGGTAGCATTAAATGTGCTGTCTATTACAGAATAATGTGTAGAACAGTGTCTATCTCTAACTGTATAGCATATTTTGGATCTGATATGACATTTTATTTGATTTCTATTTCTATTTCTCCTGTATTATGATCTCTTGTATCCTAATACACTATTAAATTAGATTAGATGTGTATATGAAATAACTCATACCTTAACTCTGAACCTTAATAAAAAGCAGGTCAAGTTAAATGTATCATATTAAGTACGTATATGAGTAGATATAGATACGCTTAATTCTTGCTTAAATCTTAAATTCTTTGTGCACTTTGTGTTATTTTGAGAAACTGAGAGGATCCAAATGGGAAATAAATCATACTTGCATGCTAACATTATTAGGTCATGCACATTTCACTACACCGGTGAAAATAAATGATAATGGAGACTCAGTTTCCATTACAGGCCAGAGGGAGGCAGTATCGTCTTGCAACTCAACCCCTTTCCTGATACAGACACAAGTCAAGTCTCACTGAAATCAAATGAGACTTGGTAATGAATGAAAGTCAAAAATACCTGTGTCACTAAATATTAAAGTTGGAATCTTTTTCACTCTATTTTTGCTCCCATTTGCAGAGTTGTCTCATGTTGTCTGTGTGTGCGTCTGTTTGATTGCATTCCCAGTGGGGTGTATCAGTATATTCAGAGTCATCTCTATGCTCACAGTATTTATATCCCCCACTATCCTTCCTGTCCTCCCACGGCGCAGGAAAATGATCTTCACTTGAAAGACCATCTGCAAATACCATCCAGGGCACTGTAACGTTCCCAATATAACCCCACTGCACACAGCCAGCTGAGGGGTGCAGTCAGCGGCCTCAGTCTGAGCTGATAGTGAAGCGACAGACATCCACGGTGTTCTCTCTGGGTTGTGTTTTCTTCACATGTTTGGGTGAAAGATGATGAAAGGGGAAGATTCAGAGGAAGTAGAGATTGACTTGGGGGACTCCAGTGACCTTGAAGAGTTTGACAATGGGGCAGAACCTCAGACGCTGTGGAGGGCCCCTCCTTCTCTGGAAGAAGAGGAAAACATTCATACTTCTACCCTGGTGGAAATCAGTGATACCAAGCCTCTGATTAATGTCAGAGACCCCCGAGGTATCAATGACTGCCTAAAGGTATTGTATTCTTGTGCAGTAACTCTAATGAACTCTGTTGCATGGAGCATTTGATTAAAAAAAACGCACACAGCCTTTGGCTTGTAGAAGCAAGAAGCTGCTTGGCTTATTGCACTGCCCTCCAGTGGTCATCATTTATGTGGTGAAAGTGAATTAATCCCAGCAGGAGCATGACCTAACAGTTCACCTGTCTAGCATCAGCACCACTTTTCTTCCTGTGTCCCCAGGTGACGTTTGAGGATGTGATTGCTGAGCCAGTTTCAGTGCGCAGTGGGGACAGAGTGTGGATCTGGAGCAACGCCCTGTTCGAGGTGTCCCGGGTTTGGATCTACAGGATAGTCACAGTGCTTCTGGCCATTCCCATGTCAGTTATCTCCGGTCTCCTCTTTGCAATCCTCAGTTGCTTCCACATCTGGTAGGTTTATATCCCTCTGCCTCTCACGTGCTAACGACCTGCTCTCATTTAACCACACAGATAATTTGTGTTTAATTTGGCCATGTTTTCAGGTACTCATCTGAAATTTGTTCCTCCATCTCAACAAAATGGGGGTGAATGGAATATTGTTTGTGATCTCTGGAGCCCCAAAGTCTTCAATATTAGATAACAAATAAATAATTAAATGAATAATCACATCACCAAAGTTTTTTTTTTTATGAATAAATTATAGAGATAATTAAATAGTAGTAAATCTCATTTATCTTTTATGAAAATTAAACTCATTATGCAATAGTTTTTCCTATGTTCTTTATATATATTTCTTTTTCCAAATGCTTTTTTCCACAAGTCTGCTTTTATTTCATAATCCCATGGATTTATTACTCAGCATTAAATTAAAAGTAATGAGCCAGTAATGATGTTGATGCTATTCAGCTGTATTGGAAATCTGGACCCATACTAGGGACTGAAAGTCAGGATATCTCTAGACTCTGATGCACAATTTTTTACCATTATTCTTTCAGACTGTTTCTTATTAGTTCCCCAACTTCATTGAAGTACAATAATAAATCGCTGGAGAACTTTAGCTGGTTTTCAGTATCTGGAGGAATTGAGGGAAACACAATAGCAACAGAAGGACACATGGGTATGACAGGAAAAAAGGACTTTTGATTTAAGAAGACTGATTTGAAAAGCTATGGTAAAACAATAATGACTGAGAATTTTGATTCTTCTATAGAAGAGGGTGTGTTAAACGGGTGTGTATTCTGTGCTGCAGATGAAAGACTGTGGGTGGGGGAAAATTGGAAACTAAATGTACTTAGCTCATATCCCCGTTTGGCCCTAGGTTAAGAAATAGCAAAGCAATAACAGTATAAAATTTTGTATTAAAAAAAAAAAAGTTTGGAGGTTTGGCAGAAGAAAACAATTTTCCTAGTTCCTTGTTGACACAGATTTCTAAAGACTTAAATTAAATTAAAAGTAGCTGCATTACTCACACTGACTAAGAAAATATCTTTCTTTGTGTAATTGGGGTGGTTTTTGTGTCTCTTTCCATGACAGGATGGTTTCTCCCTGTATCAAGTGTATCCTTATGGGCATGCACTGGCTGCAGAGCCTTTGGAGCATTGTGCTGAGCGTCATTGTGCGCCCCTTCCTCACAAGTGCTGGGAGGTGCTGTGGAGGCTTCAGCATTCACCTGGCCAAAGAATGAGACTCACACATGAGAAGTACATCTTGGATTGTTCGTTGTGTGCGCAATTGCAACTGGTGGACTGAGCCCAAGTGGGCGGTGATATTTGATTCTTTAATACTTAATTCAATGTAAGATGATTATTAATACGTGTGTTCCACTGTTTTTTGTCTAACAGTATCTGCTGGTTCTTTTTAATGATTACACAAGGCTTGTGGCATTTTCAAAGAGCCACAAGGTTCTGACACAGCAAGAAAATAAGCTGATGCATCCGGTTTCAAGATTTCATCCTCAGTGTGGGAAATGAATTCAGTGAGACTGATAAGAAGATTACAGTTCTTAACAACAGTCACCAGTGTGATTAAGAAACTGAGCGTGTCAATAACTCATGTTACAGTGACTGATTTGAAGAAATTGAGAACGATGATAATGATTCTTTTTGTGAAGCAAACAGTACTTTTACTAATATCATAGTCACTGAATGATTTTTAGAATTCCAGGAGAATTTGTCATGCAAATTGATCTTTTTGTCATAATGTTTGATCTTGGTTTTACACTGTCTTACATTTTTAAACTGCAGTTTAGAGTTTAATTTCAAGTAGCAAAAATGTACAACTACTAGGATTTCATTTTAATTATAGAAGTTACAAACCTAGGAATATTTAGCTCTGTGGAAAAGAACTGCTTATATCTCCTGGGAGAAAATAGCAATGAAAAACACAAATTACATTTTTTTTCCTCTGTTTGAAACAAGATTAGCTCCAAACAGAAAACATGATTATTCTGTAAAATGAAGTGAAGGGCCAGTGGGAGGTAGAGGGTTTAATAATAGAGCATCCTATGAACATGTATATACTGTATATGAATTAAGACACCTCAGTATCTCTTTTAAATTATTATTGTGATTGAGACAGATATTTAAAACATTGTCTGTTACAATATAAATGCTATTGCATTGATAATATGAAGATCAGCAGGACAGGACATGTCCTGATTTGCAGGTTTATGCAATATAATTTTTATGCAACAGTTTTAAAGCTTGAAAACAAACATTTTTGCCAAGCTGTGCATTTCATAACTTGTATTTTATATAGTTTTATATAGGAAACACTTGAGTATTGCTTTTTCTGTAATTAATAAAACATCTTACATAATAATATCATGGATCATGCACTTATTAACAGCAAATTTGTCACAAAAATGAAATATAATGTAGATTTATATGTGTATGGCCACCCTACATTCGCAATGAAAAAATTGAATGTCTTCTCAAATGGGACACTGGCTATATATTCCTCAGTATGGCTCCTTCTCAGGGCAGTGTGAAATGCAACATGAGTCTGTTTCCCCTTTATGAAATGCTCTAAGTCACTGTGTGAGTTGTCACATTTGCACAAAAGAATGAACAACACTATCGTGTGTGTGTGTGCGTGTCCGTCCTTATACTTGTGGTACATGTGGTATGTCAGCAGTGCCTTCTGTATTTCTGACAGTTTGAGGTAGTCGTCACTGGCAGCTGCTTGCTGGCCTCCCAGGATTGCAATAACACTGAGTGGCTTTTTCCGCTAATACACTGCCACTCCCTGCCCTCTGAGGCTCTGACTGCAGCCAACACATCCGGCCTCTCATCATAGCTTCCCTTGCTTCTTTATCTCAGCTTCAGCCTCAGCCTGCAGCACAGTCAGTCAGAGGAGCGGGATAATGACTGACAGTGACTCCAGCCACGAGCAGATGATCAGGAGGGACAGCCACACCAGGGAGGTCGACCTCATCAACAGGGATCCCAAGCAAATCAATGAAGATGTGGTCAAGGTGCTTTTTTTTTTTTTTACTTTATTGATTTCTTTATTTTTTAATTTTATTTTTTCTTAGTTTATCATCACAGAAATGCATGAATGAAAACATGTAAGACATCAGCATGAATTTGTGATAGTTTGAGGCTAAACAAGCCTTAACAGTGTATATTATCTGGGGTGTGACAGGGTGGAGATGATTTATTTTTACAGTGAAATCCTCAATCATCATGCACAACTATTAAGCCTTTACTAAAATTTTTACATATTAAATGTTTTACTTTAAAAAAGGGCAAAGAGACCACTCTTTTTCTTTCTTGTTAACAAATGCTTTGGTTTATAGATCTACACAGTACACATGGGTTGATTTTATCTGGGGACTGATTTTAAGCCTTCTGTTAGGTAACTCAGAGGCTAAGGGGTCAGTTTCCACCCGTAAAGGGTCGCTTCACCTCAATCACAGAGCAACATATTTTCCCCATCCACACAGGTTTGTTTTTATTTGCAGAAGGTTTAAGATATCTGCTGCTGACACTTCTGCTAACACGCCACACTATGAGCAGATTTCATCTTGATATGAATATTATCATCTTTTTGTGCTTGAACCCTCGTGGTAAGTTCTGTGCATGTGGACTGTACTGTGCAGGGAGACACCTGCCTGGAGAAAGTGGAAAATCACCAAACACAGTATATAAATGAATTCTCTCCGTGTGCTTTAGGTGAACTTTGAAGATGTGATCGCAGAGCCTGTCGGCACACACAGCCTGGACGGTGTGTGGAAAGCCAGCTACACCACCTTCACAGTGTCGAAGTACTGTTGTTATCGCTGTCTGACAGCCGTCTTGGGCATTCCTCTGTCACTGCTCTGGGGCCTCCTGTTTGCTTGTCTGTCATTCTGCCACATCTGGGCTGTTGTGCCCTGTATTAAGAGCTGTGTGATTGAGTCCCAGTGTCTGAGCCGATTATACTCACAGGTCATACACACCTTTATTGGGCCATTCTTTGAGGCGATGGGGAAGATGTACAGCGGCGTGAAAGTGGTTTTACGCAAAGAGACATAAGTGCTTTATTCAGGCATGAAGACCAAGTTCTGATCATTTCTCAGAAAAAAAAGTTGCAGGCTTGATAGTTGTCATTGCTGTTTAAATCTTAAAATTGTTTAACTATGAATTTCACTCTTTTTCTAATCCTATGCTGAAGTCAGCCCAAACTTTAAATAAATAATGCTTTAAGTACAAAAAGAAAAGTTTCATTCCACTAGGATGATAGTAATCACTCCCACATTTCTTGATAGAAAAAGAAATCATCAGTATATTCGATGAATTAAATTTTGTGGCACTCAATGAAACTGTATGTGAATGTGAGTTCCCCTCCTTCACCTTAAAACTACTCCATGTGGGTATTGCTGTCAACCAAAATGCTTTCTTTGACAACTTACCAAGTTATTTAACATTGAAAAAAATTGTAAATCACACACATTAAGTTGAGAATGCACATTATATGACCAGTTATCAGATGGCCTCGAATCCTGTGGCCAAAGAGACTTGTTGGAATAATCAGTTGTTGCCACAAGAGGGAAGCATTATTCTAGTTTGATCCCAATTAGTGAGAAATGGAGTTGATAAAAATGATGGCGCACACATATGAGGTGCAATGGAAACTATTTACAAAGTGAATTTTATGTTATATCAAAAAGGACAAACACTGTTTGATTTATAATACAAGGGAGTCTGCTGAAAATATTGAAACCAGTCTCCTTGATGTGAAATGCATCCTTGTGGATTCAGCTTTGTTGATGATTTTTGGTTGTGTTGTTACAGTGGAGATCATTGCATTAAGTCACGTTACTTATGCATATCAACACTGTGATTCAACCACTCACGCTGGACTATAAAATGTGTGTACGCAAAGTAAACGACTGTTTAAAGGGTAAACAGTCATTACAGTAATTGGATGAGTGCTCATTTGCACAGAGCAACCACATCTTAAAATGCAGTTGAGCATTTTAGAATGTCCTTGTGCAATTTTGATGTAATTATTGTGATAATTATTTGTCTCTTAAAATCAAGCCAGGACAACAACTTCAGGAACAAGACTTCGAGATTCAAGACTGAAGGACAGAAGTATGTGAACAACTTTCCAAATGCTCATGGTTGTTTATACAGAAAAGCAAGAGCACAAATCTTGAAATGTGAAAGCCTTCAGTATAAGAGAGAAACACTGTATATATAAGGAAAGTAATGTTTTGGGAAGCCAAGGGCACACATCCTTAGAAATTTAAAGTGGTGCCAGATGTGACGGACACATTTTTGACACAATGACATTTTGTTCTGCTCTGGTTATCACATGGTGCAGTGTATTGTTTGGAAAGGAGGTTTATATTGTCTCAGTCAGTTTAAAACACCTGAAAACAAACATGTTGAAATGGCCACCGCAGAGCCGCAGCAGATAATTAAATGTCTGAAAGTGGGAACTGCATGCTTGTCACATTACTTGACTACAAGAAGCATGGCAGATGGCTTTCAGCCGGCTTTTCAGTGTCCTGGGCCCCCTGTGCTGGACGTGTGCGTGAGGCTCCGCTGGCTGCTGGTGTCCTTGATGACGTAAGTGGAGGAGTTGCTCTTGTGCCTGCAGTGTCGATCACAGCCGCAGGAGGAGTCTTTCAGGTGCTGTCTACAGCAGCAGAAGAAGCACTGCATCAGGTCGTGGAACAGGTGACCAGCGAAGAACATGTAGATCCAGGGGTTGCAACAGCTGTTGAGACTGGCCAACAACATGGCGATGATGAAGGCCATGTCTAGGGAGAGAAACAGAGAAGAACATGGGGCTGATATCACTGGCTGCACTCTAACAGTGTTAAATAAAGGAAACTATGCATCTGAGTGGTTGGGAGTGGGAACCATTTTTAAGCTTATTCCAAACTGAAAACAAAGAAAACATCCAAAGGAGTCTGTTGATATTTTACAGTTTTCCTTTTGTTAACAAATCCCATGAAAAATGTAAGAAGTTTGTCTTTTCATGATTTTCCACAATGATAAAAAAATAAATTGTAGAATACAGCCAGCCTTGTCCTTTTAAAGAAGCGCTGTTAGTGACCTGCAGTCTGTCAGGGGTGGACCTTAAGGATTTCTAAAAATGCATGCTGGGATGGGCTCCAGCCCCCTGCTACTCAGAATAGACTAAGCAGTTTAGAAAAGGAGTGGATGAGTGGATCTCTAAAAAAGTAGCAGGCTTTTTTCCAGGCCAGAAAGATGTAATCCTCTGGCAGGCTGAAGTCAAACTCAGTGCTTTTGTGAGTGTGCGCGTGTGTTTGGTCTTTCAAACAGCTCTTCTAAGTTTGTTTAGTCATTGCTAGCACCATGGCTCTAGGGATGGTGATGTAGGTGCCACTTTGGTTCAGACTCATATATATATATAAAGAAATATTGGATGGTTTACAATGAAACTATGTTGGGATATTGATAGTTGCCAGATGATTTATTCTATTTACTTTGGTGATCACCTGACCTTTCTTCTAGCACCACCACAGACACTTCTGTTTTTCACTGAAATATTTCACCAACTATTGGATGGATTGTCATGGAATTTTTCATCTAATACCATCATCAGGTCAAAATTTCAGCTTGTCCTACAGGCAGAAGTAGCCACATTCCCATCAGCCCCAACTGAACTTTGTGTTTATTGCTAATAAGCACATGTTAGCTAAGCTGTAGAGTCTTGTTAAGAATGTATTCATCCTCATTGTAACTCTTTTCCAGAGAATAAGAAATGTTAAGAAGCAGCTAGAACCCACATGGTCAGTTGTGTTAATTAATCTACATTTCTTCATGTGAAATTCAAGATAAGACGGGTGGATTTGGACTCTCCATTTCATTTTCCATGAATTAGTCTCTCTGCAAGGCAGCTGCACTTACTGCATATTGCACATTATTTATTGAGAAATATATGAGCTGGCATGCTGAAACATTTCAGACAACCCCAGAAACATTTAGAATTATATAAAAAGGTTTGATGGATGTCGCACTAATAGGATTTTAAGTTGCTTGACACAAATATGATAAATGGCTTCAATTGCAGGGGGCTGCCCTGAGTGGAAACATACACCTCATTTTCTCATTAATTCAGCTGATTAAATTTCCAATTGGTGAAGCCTCAGAGCTCAGTGAAGAAGTACACCATTTGAACAGTGGAAAGTGGAAGACTTCCAAGTTTTTTTCCCCTTAACCTAATGGGGTGAGAGAGATTTAGTGCATGTTGTCTTCTTCACTCCTCAAGTCAGAATGCTGACCTCTTCTGTTCATGCTGTTCTGACTCCCTATAGTTCTTTTCTTTATTCCGGGAGGTGCCAACCAAATGTCCCGTCATAGTTATGACAGTTATTCAACAGATAAGTCAAACAGCCTGTCCAGATTATTTGGTGCAGGGAGTCTTGCCCGTGGGGAACACAGTCCTCTTAAAGCGAAATACCACAAAGTAACAACGTTCAAACCTCTTCTTTCTTTCTGTCACACTTCACTTTGACTTATAGTGCACACACCACTTCCTAGGCTGTCTGAAATGAAAGAAAAACATTACGCTTGGCTCCTTTTCTGTAATATCATGATGTATAGCACTGCTCTTTTGAGATTGAAGTTGGAAAAAGGAAAAAGGAGGAAATGTTGACAACAAGAATAAGGACTTTGATAATACTGCCATCAATTATTTTTTTGAAAGCACACATTATATCAAAGATAATTCTGAAGCTAAAAAGTTAAACAAACATTGTATAAGTGCACAAGGCTCCCGCTTAGTTCAGATTCTGCTCCATTGTCAGTGGATCCTCTGCAGGTTGGACAATGTGATGATATGACTGAAGTTCAGGGTTTTTACATTGTGGCATTAGATCAAAGAGAGTGCAGTAAGTCATGAGCAGAGAGTCAGTGAAATCTGAATTATCCTTACATTCGCTCTGAAGTTTGGACACTTTTTTGAAAAGTTTTCTTTGAAATCTAGGGGTTGTCAACATGGATTTCACCTATAACAGCTAATTTATATTCAATCTACCAATCCACCTTTCCTGAAACTGCTCCAATTCCTAAAGATATACAAAGATATTTCAGACTGATTGCATCTGTTCTTCTCCCCTCGCTCTTCTTCTTTGTCCCGTGCACATGTGCAAACCATACAACTGTTGCTTCTTAGTCAGTTCAGTTATTTGCTCTTATAATTTTCTTTATTTTATATTGAATGTGTATTGTTTAATGTACTGTGCAAATCAGTAACCTCGTAATTACTGTCAGTAACAAATGATCAGTGCAACAATCATCTGTGCTGTATTATAGTGTTGTTGTCCAACAACTTCAGATTTTGTGATTTTGATTTTTTTAAGATAAACTGGAATTTTTTTTGTTTTTTTCTCAGTTGATAAAATTCAAAATCTTAAGCTGAATAAGCCGATAAAAAGCCCATTGTGTTATCTGAAAAAAGTATTGTCACAAAGCTGAAAGTGGGGCTTCTTCAGATCATAAAAAGTTAACATTTTGGAGATACATGGTTTTTAAAGGACAGCAATGAGGCGTTCACTATTTCACTGTTTCGGTAACAGCCTACAAAATATAATGGTGGAGTCCATCCATCTAACTATATGGGGGCCCCTATTACAACATACACTCGAGGTCTGTAGTGTAGTGTAGTGTAGTGTAGTGTAATGTAGTGTAGTGTAGTGTAGTGTAGTGTAGTGTAGTGTAGTGTAGTGTACACACATTCTTGGCTTTAATTGTGTTTATTTCCTCTTTTGTACAAAACTGCTCGGAAGAGGCCTAAAACAGGAAGATGATTAACTCAGTCTGGCCTATTTAAGACATAGGCTGAATGCTCTGAATGAACACTTGTGCAATTTTACCCAGATGACACCACTTTAAAGGGTATGGAGCATATCTGTCATGCTGCTCTTGTCCCCTTTAAAGTCAAGAGATAGGAGGGGTAAATCTGAACAAACTATGCAGTTAAATGGAAATTACATAAACCACCACTGGGAGCAGAGAGAGAAACTCTTTGATGTCCTGGTACATTTACTCTCCCAGTGGCTCTGAGGCCTTTTTTCTGAACTGATAACCACTGTAAATGACACCCCATTCATCTGTGTTCACTCTGGGGAAGTCTGGAGTTAAACACCACTGTGTTGTCTTGGAAGTCAAGTGGATTGCTTATGCGTTCCCAGACATATTGTATGGTGGGAGAATTGCCTTTGTATGTATGAAACACTTTGTGCTGAATTATTGTTGTAGAACAACTGATCTTGTTGTACTTCACAGGCTTTATATGGACAATAAATTCAGATCAGGTCAGAAGTGACGCTCTGCTCTCACCCTATAAAAGCAGGGTGCTAAGAGGTGATTAATATTCTTGATAATCAACAATGTCATTTATTGAGGTAAATAACTGCTTTTGGTGAAGGCATACGAGCTTCATATCAGGATTATAAATCGAACTGCATAGTGCTGTGCTAAAGAAAAAACAAGGACTCTGGATGTGGCTTTACCTTCTCTTGGTGCAGCTGGATCCCACGCAGACCACATCTGGACAAAGAAGAAAGGAGTCCAGCAGATAATGTAGGCAAGGACCACTACAAATGTCATTTTCACTGTTCGGATCTTTGCTTTTGAAATCAGCCTCACGCTGCTCACACGGGCGAGCGGATGAGCGGCTTTGGGGGCCCTCGGAGTCAGAGCCAGGAAGTGCTCCCTCTTGGTTTTTAAATTGAAATTCTGCCATATTTTAAAACAAATCAAACCATAGCAGATGCTTAAAATTGCCACTGGGAAAATGTAAATGCTGAGACTCATCCATGTGATGTATGCTTTGGCGCCCCACGGCTGTACAAAGTCCCCCCAGCAGTCATACACACCGTTCCCGACCTCCCGTAAAGAAAATATATACGCTTGAGGAGTGCTGAATATCAGGCTGAGCATCCAAGAGGCGATCACGCAGAAGCGATCCTTCCTCTTGTGCACGGAGCGAAGTGGTCGGCAGATTGCTAAGCACCTGTCGACGGACATCAGGACAAGCATGTAGGTGGACGCGAACATACCCACGACCTGGAGGTATTTGACCAACCTGCACAGCAGATCCGGCCCGTAGAAGCGGAACGTGATATCCCAAATAAGTTGCGGTAAGACCTGAAAGACTGCTACGACAAGGTCAGCGATGCTCAGGTGCTTCATGAAGTAGTACATCCGAGACTGACTGTGCTTGGTGGTGTGGATAGCCCACAGGACGCACAGGTTACCGGTCAGAGCGAGCAGCAGCACCAGGACCAGGACGGTAACTTCCACTTTGGCCACTTCTTCGTTTCGTTTCAAAGGGTTCACTGTGGTGTTCCCTACATGGCTTTCATTTCCAAGACTTGAGTTGCTCCATGAAACATTCTGCGCCCAGCTATCCTGCTCGCGTAAAAGCTCCTCCATTGTGCGTAAAAGCACCACTTTGGCGCAGACAGCGGTCACATCACAGACCCAGATTCAGGACCGCCATCCAGTGTACGTCTGTATCTGTCCTGCGCGATGCCCTGCCAGGTCACTCCGTGAAAGTTGGTTATGTGAATCGCTTTTATTATAAATCACGGGAGAATCCAAAAGTCTCTCGTCTGTAGGGAAACAAAAGAGTCACCTCTTTTATTTTATCGACTGGAAACACATCTCAAGCCTTTGAAATATTCTTCAAACTTAAAAAAAAAAAAAATATGACCACGTAACCATATCAAGGGATTTTGTCCAAACGAAGCTTACCTTTAAAGCGAATCTTATTTTGGGACCTCGGAGCACTGCAGTCCTCATCACTGCGTCCAGTTTGATGTCTGGTTTGCTGGAGCTCTGTATCCTACCAATGTCAGTAACCCCCCCTCCCCTCGTCTTATTTTCCTCTGAAGGAAGCTGTTGCGTATGAGCAGACTCTTTCTTTCTCTCCCTCTCTCTCTCCCTGTCCCTGTACATTGACCTCAGTTTTTTGTGCTTTTTTAAAATCAAATCTCCCTTAACGACATTTACGTTATGTTATCTTATATTGCTTAGTTCTGAGTCAATGCTTTTAGCAACTACATTATTTGAAAATCCTTTGTTTGAACCATTAAGAAGAAAACCACTCCACTCTGTTCTATAGCGCCAAAGAGGTCACTTGTTTTCAAAGGAAGCCACCAAATATGGGAAAAAAGATGTTATCTGGAGCTGGAAGAGCTTTGGTTCAATATGATTACATCTGAGACTGTGCTGTTAGCTGGTACTTCATGCTCAGGCTCAATCACAGATGGTTGCAGGTGAAGTCAAAAAAGCATAATTTAAGTGTGACAGGGCAGTAATTCAATACAGTTTCACATCAAACAAGCTGATGTGAGTGATCAGAATATTTTAACAGAACCGTACAAAACAGCTGTAAAAACCCTAACCCTAATTCCACAGGGCCACGTTAGTTTCTGAAATTACTCCCTTGAGGTCATGAAGGAAGGATTCCTACATACTAACCCCCAATAATCTCACTTTTCTTTTTAGGTCACAGCAAAAGATAATCAAAATGATTCATTTTGAGCCATGGTCCAAAGTGTTCTATACTTTCATGCGGCAGTTTGAATGAATGAAGCACTCAAAAGTTTGTCATGTTGTTCATATAATCTCTATAACATTTTCCTGACTCGATATATTTCTCAAATACACTCATGTGTAATATTGATAATCATTACCAATATTACTTAATAAAATATCAATTGGATCATTTGTAATAAGGATTTATTAAGATGGATTCAGTTATTATACTGATTATTTTCTTTAGTCACAAAAAGGAATAAAGTCAATTTTGCTTCACCTTGTGCAGAATGAATTATTGCTCTGAAAACAAAATCGTGACCATTTATTTGACACATTCAGAGTCAAAATCAGAAAAAAAACAACAACAAAAAAAAACCTTTTATGATCCCCACAGGGAAATGTTTTGTTACAATCACACAGCACACAGTCAGGGTGGGGGTAAAATGAAAGTAGCCTAAGTGAATAGGAAAATGTACAAATACAAATTTGCAAAAGGTGATGTGTGAATGTAGAATCTCCAGGCCTCATTTAACAGCTGCAGGTGCTGTAATGTTCGACCTTTGTTCAGCTGAATAGCCCTTATGTCTTGTTGAATGTGTGCTAACAATCAAATGACGACAAATGGGTCACTTTTTTACTGTGCTATTTACATACATGATTTTGCTGCTGGCAACCAACAATTGACCTACAGCAGTGATGTGAAACACTCACATGATCCTGAAAGAAAGTAACAGGCTATATTTCCAGTCCTGGTTTTTACATAGAATAAATCTACTTGATCAATACTATGATCATTAATAATTATAACTAATTTAAATAGTTTAACTTTGCTCATGCAAAGCTCCTCCCCAGTGGAAGGAATTTGAATACCTGATAAAGTCAGTTTTGACTGGTTACACAAACATAATTTCAAAAAGTGTTTTGTATGCAAATATAGGGAATTATTATCATTTTCAATTACGTGGCACATGATGATTAAGTGTGTGTATACACCGATCAGCCACAACATTAAAACTGATAACGTAGGTTTAATGCTGTGCGTGATCTGTGTATGCACCCTACAGATTATAGTATTTATTTGTTTATTCAGAAATGAGGGTTCCTGGTGACCTGCTGTTTACTGCTGGAGTCAAGAAGCTTCAGGAGGAACGAGCTGAGATGGCTTCAGCACCCACAGTATATGAGTTACGGGAGGCTCCCGGATATGTGAGTGATCCAGGATGTGCTGGACAAAAGAGAACAAAACAAATCAAACAGATCAAAAGTAAAAAAAAAAAAAAAAAAAAAGGTGGGCTGCTGCAGATGTATTGTTATCTGGACATCGGACATCTTTAAAAAAGAATGTCACAAGTGAAACTGCAGCGAGCAGAATAAAGCATATCCCCTTTTTTTAGTAAAAAGAAGAGAATTTCTGAGACGTGGGAGCATATGCTCGGACACATGCCAGATTGTTGACATGTTTTATTCTGAGTCAGTATAAAGGATGTGAACTGCTAAACCCGTCATAGGCAAATTCCAGCTGACAGAATAGACATTTGTGGTCAATACATCCTTTGACATTTCATAAAGTTGAGTTTAGGGGGTTGAATTTAAAATGTGTGAACCAAGCTGCTGTTAAAGCTCCTGTAAATGTGTTTTCAAATCTGAAGGATCATTTTTTCTATCATTTCATGGCCATGACTGCAGAGTCCAGGTTCGTTTTGGTTGGTTTTTGCTTACTTTCTGTGCATTCATTCCAGTCTTTGTGTAGCACCATTTAAACTGTCAGGGATCATTCGGCACAAACTCAGGTATACGTCAAAGACTTTTAACAGTTTTACCAAGGAACCCAAATCCAAAAAGATACAAAAAAGCCTATAAAAAATTTACAAATCTATAATTATGTTAATTGTTAATTGTGATAATTATTCTAACAGTTCAAGATTCACACAAATACAGCTGGCATAAAGATATAAGGCGGAATACTATTTTTAAGTAGAGTAATTTTATCCCAACTTATGTTTCTGCCTTTTTCCACTGAAAGTGTAGATTTATCTGTGAAGGATATTAATGAATGAATGTTTGTTTGCGAAAATGTGTTATGAGAGACTCTGTAAAAGTTTCTCAGCTTGTCTCTACATGATATATAAAGTTGTGTTATGAGAAATAAAACATGTTAAGTGTATTCTCTGAAGAATAGATGGACACAGTGTTTTAAGCAACGATCAAAAGGCTAAACTTTGGAAAATAACATCCTTTGCTTTATCAAGTTTGTGTGTGTCTATGTGGTTTGATCATGTTTGATTAAAGACAGTTTTATGTGAGAATAAATAAGCAACTGTCATCATATTCTGATTCAAATCTTGCCAGATCTTGACTAGTGCACAGAAGTACAATATGTGACACTGATTTTTTTTTTAATGAGCTCCAATAAAAACACAACCACAGAATACTTGCGTATGAAATATCCTCAACTGCTCAAACTTTGACAGAAAATTGTGTTACAGTAATAAACTGAGTAAGAAAATAGAAACACATCTTCACATCATGCATGAAGCATAGATAAGGAAAAGCCTTATAAAAAAAAAAAATGAATGTAGCTGGTTATATTCAACTATGACAACTGCATGGACCCATGCAGTCACTTAGTTTGTTTATGCCTCAGGCTCACTCGGAGTGTATTAGCCAAAAGTCTGCAACAAGTTGTTTTTTTTATTTATTTTTTTTTATCATTCATTCAAAAACATCTAACTACATCAAAGATAAATCTGCTTAAACATAGAATATTGGGTGTCAGACATTATGTCTTGCATTTAATGAATATTTCCAAGCACCACGGTCCAACACATACTGTACACAACAACATGATCATATTGTAGTAAGCATTAGCAGCTGGGCAAACACTGGGGGTGTTTTCCCCAACAGCTAATTTGTAAATGCTTTAACAGTATGGTTATAAACAGGTTATGACACGTTATGTAAACTTATTGCAAATAAGGTTTTTCGTTATGAAACCGCAACATAAACTTCTGAAAAACATTTGGACTTGTATGACACAATAATGAAGAATCACATAAGATGAAATTCAGTGGGATGTTTTAATATGAAGAGGTGACTCACTTAAAACTCTCACTCAAAAAGAAATATGCCACATATTGATCTGGTCAGTAAATATTTGTGTATAAGAATAAGAACTTATTTATATGGGAACTATTGCATCTTAAAACACTAGCAGAGACAGTGGCAATAACACTACAGAAATATCAGCCTATGACACCGCAGCTTTTCATGATAATAAAATATCTGACTTTTATCTTACCTGTTCGTGAATATTAAGCTCAACTGAGGCTTTTACCAAAATATCTGCCAGATGAATGATGTCAGTAAACATATTTCCCACCCGAACATAAGTTTAAACTGTTGATAAACCAGAGCAGAACTATGATCACAGGTCAGACAAGGTCATACTGTTCCCACAATGAAGACGTCTTTGACCAAATCATTCGGGATTTTTGAGGAGATCCCCTTGAGCAAGTTATTACTTAATTTCATCCATTACGGACTGTTAGCTTGGCAGGCTAATGCTATGCATAGGCTACATTCCCTGCCTGTCCTGTTTGCAACACATGATACACACTGACTCAAACCTGTACACAACTAAATGACCCTGACCTGATCTGAAACCCAATCAGAAAGCAGAACCCCACTTCAGAACTCTATAGAAATATTACCTGCACGGATGTTGTTTACTACTAGACAAAAGCAAAATATCTGCACACGCATTCTTTATTCTGTTTTCAAGGAACTTGACACAGCTGCATTAGAGAAATTGAAAAAAAAAAAATCATATGTTTTTACTCAAGGTTATCATACTGTAACTCCATGAGTAGCAGCACAGATGAATTACATTAGCACACCAGTGCATATACTGTATGATATGAACTGGAATGTATGTGGTACAAATATCTTGTTCCACACAAATATCTTGACATGAAACAGATGAATGTCACAATGAAGACTCTTCAGTTCGGAGACTGGCACGTAAACAGACAGAGAAAGGATCCAGTGTTACCATCCTGACCACACATAAACTTTGGTGACGCTGATTCAAGCTCACTTAACATCAATGTGCCTCATCGGTTCATCAGTATATTTTAAAAATCAAGTCGTTGTGTTGTGACAGTCGTTTTACACGGTGATGTAAGTGTGGAGGCATCCCTGCTGCGGGAGCGCCAGAGCACATGAGGGTCACTGCAATACAAGGATAACAAACCCGCGTGTTGGTACAGCTGCCCCGTGGTTTCCGTGCACTCACACAGGTATAAACCAGCAGTCACTCTCTTGTTCCTAACCTGAAGCATGTGTGTGGTGGTGGAAGGGTCAGAAATCACATGCAGAACTAAATCATGTTAGCGTGACTAAAGCAAGGTTTGTGTGAACACTGCCAACCAAAACAAACGCTGTCTCTATCAGGCAATCTTTTTTCACTTAAATATGTCTGTTGTGTACATGACATAAGGATTGTTTATTATCCCTGGTGTTTGATTTTTACATTTTAGATTGAAAACAACCCTTTTGTTGCAAATAAAGGTTTATAGTCTGATTTCCGCAAGACCTGAGACAAGAAAAGAAGTAAGCACAATATAATGACAGTTTTTAAAGTCATAATTCTTAAGATTTTAGTCCTTGAATGACTTTTGAATACTTTTTTATTACATAGGATGCTGACTTACATTTCATTTAAAATGACCCTGTATTTCCCATCAGACCCAGCAAACTGACCTGGAGCAACTACTCTCTCAGAAATGCAACAGAAGAGCAACTTATCTGTTTAGAGATGTTGGCTGAGATGATTCATTGTGTCATGTTGTTTTAATAAAGAAGACAGTCAACAATATTGTGTGACACAATAATACTGAACTTATTATCAATGGTTGTTTGTGCATTGCATGAAATTTGTACAAGCAACAGCTTTTATCTTTGGCATCATCTCTAGTATGTGCAAGCACCCTAAAAGGCAAAAACTGCTTGCAAGTAAATCTAATGGCTATTGTTGAAAAATTCCTGTCACAAATATGATCAAAACTGGGCTTGATACAATGAAAGATCTTAGGGAGTATAATCAAGTATATAATCAAGAAATTAATAAAATGGCCTGCACACCTGCACAGATGTTTTCAGTGATGTGGTTGGCTCTGTTCAGGTTGAAGCATGAAGGGAATCAGGTGAACTCTTCAAAAAAACACGTACGGCAACAATTTATCTTAGCATTTGTAATTAGTATAATGTAGTATAATGTAAAAGTTAACAACTTTAAATCCTCCTATGGACACCTATAAGTTGAAGACCCACAAGATAATACTTGACAATATCATAAAACAGTTGTAATTATACAAAATATGTCTTTAAGGAGAAGTTAAAATTGTTGACAAATATCATCCCTTGATAAGAGCTTAAAATATCCTTATATCTGCGTATAACTATTATAGTGTGTTATAAACCATTCGTTAAGTGTTTGTATACTTTTTTCAATTGCCAAATAGGGATGTTTGACCATGTACCAAAATTGATAAAGTTATAAGTTGTCCCCTCCAGGGTGCAACAAAGCTAAGAGGTACAATACGCGAAAATGACTAAATAAGTAATGTTATTAGTTAGACCTGTGCCTTTCCTGGCATGACATTTTAAAGTATCTGATGAGAAAAAGCCAGCATTTTTTTTCAGAGTGTTTGAAAATGAATCCTTTATTCAGCAGAAAGGATTTAATATAATGTACCCAAACGAAGTCCCTGTTTCATCTAATTCAGTATGTCTTTGAAGTGCATTGGTTTTGGGGAGGTTTGTTTGTTTATCTGTTACGATAATCTTGAACCATTTTCCTTTGTAGTATTTGTTTTATATGGAATCAATGAAACTGTGACTTATGAGAGCCAAAGAAAGGACATGAGCTCTGTTGGGACCCAGTGTGGCCCTTGTTAAACTGATAACATTTTAGTCTTGCAGAGCTACGAACAAAGTCACAAAAGTTAACTCTGTCTATACTTCTGTGACTTTAGAGATAAAAAAACTTTTCTCATTAAATCTTTGAAAGTGTCCAGCTATTTTGTGGCTAAGTGAGAAAATAATAATCACTTTGTTTTAGAGCCAGCAGTTTCAACAACCACATCGGCATGTGGACGCAATTTAAAGAAACATGGATGAAAGCCAACTCCACAGAGAATCAAAAAGACAGCAGAGTACTGTATAGCACTATAGCTTCTGGCTTTACTCTGAGAGGACAGCACACTACTTGCAGCATCTGTAACATCTGCAAATGAGCTCAATTAATAGAAAATCAATGACGTGCGTCCAAACAGAGGGTTTGCATGCGTACCCCTGCTACCTTTTGGTGATGTGCCTTAAAAGCGTGCCTTGTCTGTGATCTAATAATTCTGTGCTATGATGATTCTTTTACCAGGTTAAAATCCAATGGAAAAATGGCTATGAGAGCATCACACCATGAAGATCTTTCTGAAATGTTTGGATAGTTTACAAAACACTGTAAATCATAGTTTCCTGTGCTGTCTAGCCTGAACCGCAAATGTAGTTCCAAATCACGTCTCTTTGTTTATTCCAGGTCAACTTGACTTGACATAGGATTATACTCCTACTCAGAAAATTCATTTCAGTGCCTTGTCAAAGTGAGATGGAGGGAGAATGAATATAGGACTTTTTAAAGCACCGGCCCATACCTGTATGGAAAGAAGAACGAAAAATTCAGTTTAGATTTCTGACCTAAAATGATAGTGAATATTTTCCCCTTGATAAAGGCAAATGTGGCAATTTTACATGTATACATTTGAATATCACTGTTTCAAAGCACAGTATTTAATATGAACTCAGTCATGTAACAAAACACTTCAAATGTTTGCTGATACCGTAGCTCTTATGACAATGTATAACAGTCTTTTCTAGCTAAGTGTGTCAGGCTCAGTTTCCCAATAAACAGTGATCTGTTTAGAGCTCTGCCGACATGTGGCCTTTGTGGTAATTTGCAGAGGATCACATCATACAGTAGTTAGAGAGGATAAAGTACAGTTTGAATGAACTACGTTCAGCCAGGGATGCACAGAATCGAAAGAGGAAATGTGAAGTGAATTCACATAGACGCAAACTGACTTGCTCTCAGTGCAACTTAGACAAGTAATTTAAAAACTTAAAAACATACTATAGTCTACTAAAGTTATACTTTAGTAAAACTTGTAGGGAAAGTCTTTCTCTTGACATTTACGACTGAAAGAAGAAAAGCTCATTTTTAGAACAATCTAATGGTTGTATGACAAAATAATATGAATGATGATAGATGATAGATATTGAGATGTGGTTGCTTATTTACAAAACAATAAAATCAATACAAGTAAAGAGAAAAGGGAAAGGTATCTTCTGTTTGAAGTCAAACAGAGTCAGCCATACACCCATAAAATTTTTCCAGATGGGGCTGAGCCATGAGAGTTGGAGGTGCAGAGAGGCACAGTGCTGTACCCTCCACCGTGAAATGTGGGAATGTCCTATTATACAACCAATATGAGCAAAGGTTTTACAGTGCATGGAGCATGGCCTTGGGGAGTGAATACGAAAAACTGCAGCACTAAGCCCGCAATGTGATAAATCTCCATATAAAACTGAATCAGATTGAAGTGAAAATGTTGTGTTGTTTTTGAATTTTGGAATCATGCTAAAGAATGGTCTTTCAAGGTAAAAGCACTTTTATTAAAAACAATGGTTTTGATAAGACATGGAGAGCATGGAGTTGTGTTATATTTGCTTACAATCTTGTTTTTTCGTTTTGTTTTGTTTTTTTTTAGAAAAAAATGTCTCATTACTGAGACATATTTCTATAACTGGATTTGAATTAAAGTGCATGTTTATATAAGCTAGTTAAAGAACAAACATGCGCCCAGCAATGTACCCGATCAGCCCTTGTCTATTGTATATTGCAGTAGCATTGTTTTTGTTTTGTAGTGGGGGCACATAAAAATGAATTTGTATTAGTTATAGATTTGTCTTCTTTGTGTCTTATTTTGTCTAAGTAAATTACCATGTTAGTTATTGTTGTCAAAGTTGTGTATATTTCTTTACATATTTTTTTTAATTTCTTTTAATAATAAACGATATAAACCAAATTTTGTTGATTTGCTTATATTGATTAGGCTCATTATATTTGCTTGCATTTGTTTGTTTGTATAACAAAGTAAACAGAATTGTACTGTGCACCAGAACACAACAGATTTTGTAAAATAACAAAACCTCTATCATCCGGCTTCACATTCAGCACATTTAATTTTAAAATAACTCAAACCTGATTTATTTAGTTTAGCTGCAGACTTGTCACACAGAGCAGTATATATCACTGAGACATTTCTTGGCTGCTGACTTGGTTTCAGTCATATCTGTTATTGTATCATCGAAAGGAGATATTGTGTTTACAGATTGCACCTGGAGCATGTAAAATGAAAACAAGATGGGGACTGCATATGAAGTCTTAAAAAAATCCACAGGCAATGAGTGTTTAAAAGAAAAAAAAATAGAGGAGGATCTTCGTTTTGCAATGGAGCTCTCTCTGAGAGGTATCAGCTGAGCCGACCAAGGATAAGAATTTAAAGCAGCCAGTTAAAGAGCTTGTCCTACGAAATATTATTTATCCATAAAAATAGCCTTAGCTTGGAAAACTTTAAGCAAAATGAAAATTGAAGACTTTGCATCCAAATGAAATGTTATTCCTTTTCCACCACCTACCAAAGTGGCCTTGAGCAAGATGCTTAATCTACAACCAGAGACCAAGAGTGGTGTGGTGGTGTGAATATGTTTGTGAACACTTTAGCCTCCTTTTCATTCCTGCTGATGGGAGTTTATATGAAATACTGATTCACTGTCGGATGAAGTAGAACAAATTGGGCATATATAAATATGCTTTAAAGCAAGACTGTGTAACTTTTGTTGAACAGTAGCCACAGCTGCCACAAGAAACAATTACAGGATGATGGTGAATGTGAAAAAATTGTAATGTCCGTTTTAGAGCAACATCTACTGTAGCTAAACTTTACAAACTATAGGTAACACTTTCACATTTCAACAATTCACATAATCCCATCTGACAAAATGCAAATTCAATTAAATGAAAAATGAAAATTTAGTTTGAACATTTCACATCAACTAATATGACTACAGTGTTGCTTTAGTGGTAAAGGACTAGAATAATATATTTTTGTATTAATCCAAGCAGTGTCACTGGGTTGCTAACATGGCCAAAACAAGCCATAAACATAGAACAGAAGAAATCCACAAGAGTTTTTGGTTTAAAAGGATTTGGTATCATTTCAATATTTCGTGCATTAAAGAGCCACTGGTGTCCCTGTCAGAGCTTCTCTGTTCTAAGACAAGAACAAGAACAATAAAGACAGATGAGGTCATTCATGGAAACAGAAGGGATACTGCACAGGGAACAATGGTCAGTGGTCCTATCCAGAATAGAAATAACATTTTATACCACAAACAAATACTGAAGTGCCCATATGTTTCCAAGGAAGAACTAATTGAAACTGTACTTCTGTTCTTAAATATGTTTCACGTCAAGGAAAAGCAAGGTCTGAAATCATTTTTGATTTTGTACTAAAGGTTCACAAAACCCTGCTGGAGCTTGGTCGTTAAGGTTACTTTAATAAACATGTATTTAAAGGAGCTATTTGAAAGTTTTGCTATTGCTACATAGGCAATGTTAGCATGCTGTCTTCTTACCAGTCTTACCTAGAGCTTCAGCCATTGTTGCCACTGCAGTCACTCGGTATTGGACAGCGATGAGATGGGCCAACTGGGCCAGGGCTAGCCGGTTAACATGCTAACTTTCATAGAAGAAAAGAAGTGACAGAAGCAAAACCAGAAGGTTGCTTTCCACTGTCTAATACAGCTCTTGGCATGTGAATGCATGAAGATCCTGAACTCGCGACCTTTCTTCTAGACTGGTAAGTAATGCTAACACTGGCTATGTGGCAAGAGCAAAACATACAAATGGCTGCTTTAAAACTTTGGGAAATATGCTAATATGCTTTGCTGTGAGTTACATGAGTTACACGAGAAAATCCATACCATACCCATCTATATGCTAAATACAAAGCTAGAGCCAGATGATCCAAATCAAAGAAGCAGTTCCAACACATGATTTCAGGTAAAAACCACAAATTTTTGCTTTCACATTTTATCTTTGTACAGATGAAACAAAACTGATGTAATGTGTTTAGCATACAGACATGAGAGTGGTACCCACCTCCTCATCCTCTGTTCCTAAAAAAGAAACTAGTACAAAGATTTCATTGCAATTCAGTCATAAAAAGAGTTCACAACCTTATGCCTCAAGCCAGACAGCCTCTTCAAGCATCACCTATCTCTCCTGTAGAGTCCAGTTTAATTGACCACAAATCATACATGTTCAATGTTCTGATGACACATCATAGCAATGCCAGATGGAAATATGCATTTCCTTTCTGTACAAGCAATGCAAAAGCTGTTCTGAACTAATATCATGAAAAGTTTTTCTCCTCAGCTCTTGATTTAATTTTCTGCCTGTAACGTATCCCTGGAGGAAATGAGAGTTAGTCACAGGCTATTGTCATGTATATACAAAATAAGATAGCAACACACTGCTGTGCACAGAGGAGATTACGGGTTTTGTATTTACTGGGAAGTCATGATTTATTATACTGCTCTTCTTCCTGTCCTCTCACATGTATTGATGATTGATACTGCAAACCTGTTGTATTCAGTGAGATATGTAAATGCATGTGGGTTTTTTATCTTTTCAATTACACACCTTGTTGCAACTCTTGCTAGAAATCATCCTGGTATGAATTATACCCTCTGAAATGTAATTATACCCTAGATAAAGATGATTAACTTTAAAAAAAAAAAAAGTGCTGTTTTAGATGGATCGCAACAATAAAATACTTGTTTTTATTTAGCTTTATAACCTCAAAAGGAAAAAAAATGAAATGCTTTTTCGTTTTGAGGTTCAGCTGATCTTAAAACAATGAATTGCAAATTATTACCAAGCACTTCTGACATGTCAACACATATAGGAAGCTAAACACATCCACTTATCAGCTTGGCCGTGATGAAAGGTGGTTGACAACTGGTCTGTATTTGCATTGGTCAATATGGAATGTTTTCCTAAGATATAGTATGACAGACCACTAATGGACATTTTCCACCAATGACAGCCAGACAAGTTAGTTAAGAAAATATTTACCAGAGTGAAGAAAACATTTTTGAGACCTAGAAAAGTCAACCAAAACATACCTCAGAGGTCATTCAATCCTGTCTGACACAGCACAGAGAACCTTGCTACCAACAGTATGTCCCTCGAGAGTTGGCCATTAATATCTGCCAGCCTTGAGGAGAGGGCTATTTTTCATTTCAGCTTTCATTCATAACAGTGAAGCTTTTAAAACCAGATGCAAATCCTAAATGTAGTGACACTTGATTGATGCAGCAGATATAAGCATTTATAGTGAGCATATGGCATGGGATGTTTTCTTTTACAGGGGACTTATTTCAATGATTTCCTCCTGCTTCACCTGAGCTTAACAATACTGCATTGGAGTTCACAACTAAGCCTCTATGATGTGAGTTGTGAAACTGATATTGATGGACTGAGCTACACTGACTCTGCAGCTGGAGATTTTTTTCCTCCCTTTAATCAACCAATCAATTAAAAAGTAGACAAGACTAGCACTATAACACAAACTGAATTTCAGTGTAAGAGATGTTTGATTCATGGACACATTCTGACCAAGAGCCCAGAAACTGGAAACATTTTTTCTAATATTTTCAAACAGACCTCATGATGTTACTCTATAAGGTGACATCTGAGAGAAATGTAACCTCACTGAACAATTTTTTTTCTTTTATGAATTACAATGTTTCTTCATTGTTTGCGTGTACAAACCATTCAATCAGATAACTTGTCCTGATCTAACTTCATTAGTTAGATCAAAACAAAAGTCGTCTCTGATTTATGTAGCCTCCTTCTGTTAACATGCAATCCTTCCACGAGAAAGAAAATCAAAACATATTCTTAGTTTCTGGTGTCATGTATTTCACTGAGCCTCCAGCAGATCCCTGCAGACTGGTGGTCATTTCAATAAGTAAACAAATATAATCAGCTTTTCCAGTTCTGCCTCTTTAGATCTAAGTAAACAAATAAAGACACTAAACAGCCCCCTAAAGCTCTCAGACTAATCACAACCACGCCGCAGCACAACAGTTCTGATTAATCTTCCAAATTTGATCTGCACCATTCCTAAATACACATTTTATGTACATTTAGCATATATAAACATTTACATCCTTATTCTCAGGCAAAATGGGAAAATAATCATTTAATTTTTAATAGCAATTAAATTGAGAAACAGTTCTTTGAAAATAAATGCAATGACTTAAGATGGGAAAAAATACTTTTCCGCACTTATAATAAGCATCAAGCTGAATTGGAATCAGATTCTCACAATGATGCGAGCAGGTACAAATAGATGTCCAACTCATTACAAAGCGCTGATGTTGATCGACTGTGTCACCTGCCAAACCAGCTCCAAACAACATAACAGGAGCTTTAGGCGTTACATGAGATGAGTCCAATTATGTCTTCATAACATTTCTGGACTGACTCTGGACACTGTTTGCAGCTGCAGCCTTTGTTTCTGTTGAAGAGGTTTACATTTTGGATGTGTATTGAGGAGTAGGGGAATAAAGCAAAACTTTGTGACATTTTCCCTCAATTCCTGGTAACGGATTCTAAATATTTGGATGCTGTGTGGGACAAACTGTTTGCAAGAATTACCATCATATGGTTATTCAGCTGTAATTTGATGCCTCAGATCCTCATTATTTCTGATCCCCCGTCAAGTGGATGGCAGTTGTCTTGCAAGCTCTACATTTCATTTTTAACAGCTGAACAGTCTAATATGATCTGTATTCACCAGCATGGCCACCAAAGTCTTAAGAAAAACATGGCTTTTTAGGCGTCAGAGGTCAATACTGTATGCAAAATAAAGTTTACTTGAACTAGACTGGAGAGGTCTATCTATCTATCTATCTATCTATCTATCTATCTATCTATCTATCTATCTATCTATCTGTGATTAGACAGGGTTTTAAAGGACTGTAAATGTTTCCAGTACAGCAACCTGAAGCCCTTCTATCTGCTTAGGTAAAGTGAAATTATCAATTGTCAATAAACTTTTTTGTGTGTAGCTAAGGGTCTGTCCCCAATACTAGCAGCTCTGTGAGACTGCTAATGCTGATGCCAGACAGGTATCATCTCCGTTTAGTGTGTTAGCATGCTAATGTTTGCTAATTAGTAGACAACAGAAGTAAAGCTGGGGCTGATGGAATGTCATTTGTTTTGCAGGTATTTCGTGATAAATGGCAAACTGAAATTTTGACCTGCTTTGACCAATATACTGATATTGACATCCATGTGGCAAAAAAAACGTATATGTGTGTGTGTGTGTGTGTGTGTGTGTGTGTGTACAACAAGTTTCTTACATTTTGAAAACCCTATCAATTGTTTCAACAATAGTTAAAAAAAACCTTTAAATAGAAAATATAATAAACATCTCTTAAATACAAAATACATTGTATAATGGAGTTATTTTCTTTGACTAGTGTTTGTCTGGATGTCTAAACAGATTCAGTCCTTCATCCTGTAGTGCTTCTCTTACCCATAAGACTCTCACAGTCTGATGCCACTGTCCGCTGTGGCTGCCTACTTGTCCACAGGAAGAGCAAAGGCTAAGCAAATAAACAGTCCCTTGCTACAGTATATAGCTGTAACACATTGCATCTCAAATGTGGGAAAGAGATCCTACATCTGTATCTCATATTAAACAGAGACAGATGATATCCATGAAATCAATACTGGAGAAGCTCTCAGCAGTGTAATGTAGTAACAAGGCTTCAAGCCACTCATGAGATTTACGAAACTCAATCCATATCAAATTTCAATCTGTGCTGCTCCTGGCCATTTACATAATAGATCCACTGGACCCAAGGCCTGACAGACAGAAATACCAGTTAAAATGTCCAACAGATGGAGTTTAGTGAGTTCTCATGCAGTGAGATAATCCCAGTTTCAAATTGTGTCAAAACACCACAGATACAACAAGATATGTGTGAAACAGAAACTGATATCTACACTCGCAACATGTTGGCTTCTGAGATAACAGTGTGTTGCTGAACAGATCAGAGAGGAAGTATCACCTTAACTACTTCAAGAGACACTTGACCTTTACTTCACACTTTAACACTTTACTGAAGTATGAGAAGCAATTTCACAGGGGAAAGACCAAACATCATTTGAAATTTCACTTCAATAAACAATGCTGTGATTAAAAGTAGAGTTAAGTATGAAAGTCACGTGAAATATTACTTCATTTGTCTCTAGTTTTAAGGTTTTAGTGTGTGCTGTAAGACAAAAAAATAGATAAAGAATTTTGAAAGAAAGAAAAAAAGAACTAGGAGAAAAGAAGGTGAAGAAGAAAGTCTGGATAAATGTTAATGCCTAAACCTGCATTAATTGATTTCTGATGACTTGGTGGCAATGCAACAAGCAGTTAAAACAAAACAGTCATATTAGCACCTTATAAGCGTGACATATTGAATGCATTAGCAAAACACTGCATCACTCGTCCAGCTTTCATTTGGAGTGAAGGAATGTCACTTTTGGCTCTGTTTTAGTCTCCACCAAGTTCTAAGGTAAGCAGTTGGTTCTTTATCTGCTAAATGCGCCAATATGTTCACTTGCTAATTGCTAACTTTATCTATTTGTTGTTTGGTGCTGGCCAGGAAGGGAATAAATCCACTGAAAACGGCCGAGCTGAAACTGACTGATGAGAGTGGTAAAAGTGAACCAAAACAGAAAGGTTGCAGGACAAAAAAACCCAAAACAATGTCCTGAAAGACCCTAAGATGCCATGTAAAACTGAGGGAGCAAGTGATAATTATCACTGGGTTCAAATATTGATTAGTGCAGCTTTATGTATGATTCTTGAGTACAGGTTGCTACTGTACTAGTGTGAATGAACCATTTTCTCCAGTGAAATCAGTTTCTCAAGCACAAGGCAATCATCAGTTGAAGAACTGCTCAAGAAGTAAGTTTTAATTTGACTTGGAGCAAAGTTTTAAATAGTTTTGAGCTGTTTTAAAAGCAGCTCTATCCCTCTCATCTTCAGGACAGAGATAACCTGAATTTTTCCATCAGTGCGTTAGTTCCACCGGTGATGGATCCTGAGATTCACTGAGTGAGATATTAATCACTGTGACCTGCCAGGGGTATTTTGGCACTTTGACGTCCACCTCCGGTCATCAGTTAGTGACTGTTTTCTGCCACTTTCTTCTGGGCCAAATTTCCCATCTTCTGAAAGATTTAGTCGATCAGACCCCTACATCTCCTGTCAGTTACCTCAGCACCTTCCAATTGTAATATCTTACAGAGCCACGGAGGGGGGTGACTCACCCCACCGTGTCCCTCTGATTGGAAACAGACACCTGGATGTTTGTGTCTTTCAGAGGGCTCATTCCATTCACTTTTAATTTCTAAGGTGTCATTGTAAGAATTCTAACAAAAAATACAGCAACTCATTATTTTCAACTTACAACTTGACTTCTTGCAGTTCTATGATCTGCAGATTTTACCATACGCTCTCTTTAGTTGCCTGTGGTTCAGTAATAGTAGTAAAGAAAAGAAATAGATTTTCCTCTTGTCTGTGCTCCTCCATGTTTCCAGCTGTTCTCATAATGTTCCTTTTCATTCAGTGAGATTTAAAAAAAAAAAAAGCACATTTTAGCACAATTAACCCTTTGCTGCCCTCACTCATTCACAATTTGACAACAAAATGCAAAGTGATTTTGTCCGCCCAGCTGTCTGACAAGCTCATTATTCATTGTGGCTCCCTCATCTAACTTGTTTGAACAGTAGATTTTGCTCTCACAAAATGTACCCTTCAGATGCAGCTAATTTAAAGTCAAAGCACCACTTTAAGTTGCCAGAGGTGGTGTTATGTAAGCAGGAAAAAAAGCACTCACTTACCATTTGCCACAAAAGCTTTACTTTTTATGTTAAATGATTGAGGTTGGACATAAACTGGTCAAATGGAAACACAAACTAGAAACCTGGTGTGGTTTTTGCTGTGGTGCTGCTACAACCCATATCTGCTTGTATGTTTTATTGGTTTAAAGATTTGTGTTTCATACTAATGATCAACAGGTAAAGACAGCAAAATCTGTGTTGTATGTTTTTAATAAAAAATAGTTCAACATCATCAGGCTGTCAAGAAGGTGTGAATCTGAGGGAGTTTCCACCGCTGTCCAACCATCCGACAAGCAGCTTGTCCTGAGTATACTAATCCCCTTAAAAGCCTCCTGGTCCTAGCTCTGTGCTTAACAAAGATAAAATGTTATTGATCTGTTAATCTAATGCTCAGAAAGAAAGTGAACAAGTATAGCTCTCAAATTGTTGAACTATTCCTTCAAACTGTTGAAGGTTGGCACATATTAACTTATGAGTGCTGGTGTAGTGGACAGAGCAACAGATATACTTTGCTTTTTCTCATCTTTTTGCTCATATGTTACACATAAAATAACATATAGATAGATAATTACGCTATAGATTAAATATAATACCTATATTATTAAAATTACAAAATGTTAAAAGTACATTTTGTGCAAATACAACAGTAGCTTTTTGTTTTGATACTAAAACTAAAGGTGATAAGATTGATGAAATACGTGTTTCAACATGAATCATCTGCATCCTAATGATTCAGTTGTCATTGTGCTAAACCATCTCGGCTGAATCTTCTTCTGCTTTGTATTTTGTCTCCATCTGGCTGAAATTCCCTTCAAACCTGTTTTTTTTAATCACCTTAACTTTTCTAAATCTGCCATTCTACTGAATTTAAGTAATTTTGCTGACTTGCCTGGTTGAATTAAAGTTAAACAAATAGATAGACAACAGATGAAGACTTTCAGTGCTGACAGCAGCTTCGTGTTAGGGCTGACTCGGTCAGCCAGTTAAGGAGGACAGAGATGAAAGGCAACATCAAGCATTCAGGCGTGTTACTGGAGGGAGTGGACCTGAAGAGCATAAAAACAAGCTAACAAGACCAATGTTGGCAGCTGTTTCTGACCATGACTGAGAATTATCCTGACCTCCCATACAGTGTAAAATACAGCCTTGACAAGGGAATGTATATGAAACTAGATATAACCTAAGTCTGCACTCCATTTTCAGATCATTACAGCCTACATTCAGCATTTCCTGAAAAACATAGGTTACATAATATTCACAGGGGGGAGTAGATAACCGATACATACTTACAGATACTGAAGAGGTTCATTGAAGCAAATTATTAGGAGTCTAAAGAATTTCAGAAATCATCACAACACACTCTCTGAAGCATTATCTGTCTTACAAAATATGGACAAATTCCTCAATCTGTCTAACCAGCCAGCGTGGAGAATAAACAAGAACAAAACAAGAGAAACAAGGCAGTGTTTATAGCACTTTGCAAAAGTGTTATCAAATATTTCCTGACATGCAGCAAGCACAAACACACTGCTGATGGTGCATCTTGTCAGTTTTGATGTTTGCCTGTGAGGTAGATGAAGTGCAACAGCATGAGCATGCATTAAATGACTGATGTAAAACTTTGGAATGAGTCACATTACAAGGTTGGTCTGTGGTCAACAATTAGTTCAGGTCAATTCAACTATACGCCTTGAGGAAACCTAATGGTGTGGAAGACTGGATGTCAGGACCTGCCAGGAGGTGGGAATACTTATCAAAAAAATCCCAAACTGCATGAATCGTCTGGAAAATTGTCCGTTTCATTGGACCACTTTGTTGAAAATTGAGCGTTAGCGAAACGTGTCACATGGCAGGACATACTCAAAAAAAATTTAAGGTAAAATTAAAAAATGTAAAAAATGTCTCCAAGTTTTGCTCTTTTTGAGCGTAATCGTTTCAATTACCTTCAACCCATGTGTTGTGTGAAACTTTTTTTCCTGTCAGGTTGAACTTTGTTAAAAATGCACTGATCAAACAGCGAAATGGAGTTAATCACATTTATGACACTGAGATGACTCTGGGGTATTTGCCCCAGTGAGTGAAACAATCTGGACTGTAAGAAGGAATTCATACTGGGCCGGCTATTATAGAGGATTTGTTCATTTTCAGATACAGATACATTGTACAACAGCATAAAATAGTAACAGCTGTAGTGAACTACTTATTTTATTGCTCAGTCATGTGTTTTCAGGAACAAGCAAAACATCATACGCTATTCCAGTGACTTACCTCTTCCTAACATCTACCTAACATCCCTGCTTCTGCTTGAGTTGTACTTCAGTGATAATTCTGTCAGATGTTTCATATAATGAAATACAAATAACAGGAAACACCGAGATATCAATTCTAACCCATTTTCATGGTGGAGCACAACAATTTAGTGTTGGCTGGATTGAATTATGTTTTAGTTGAAATCCCAGAGTGAGGAATAGGATATAGGCTGCTAAATATTACAAGCTTAATAAACCCATTTCCTTTCTGACACTGCTGATTCACAGAGAAGTTGCATCTTATCAATTAATTGCATTTAAGATGAGCACAGTTGCTTCTATTGAAAGTCACAAACTAATTGTTTCAATACATGCCATTAGATCAATTGAGCAGCAGCTGAAACCTGCAATCTGCATGCCCTGGGGTCAAACAAATGCAACAACCAACACGAGCCTGTCTTTAACCAACTAAACAGACTACAGACAGATTTGTTACAAAATGGAGAAAATGAATCTGCATTAGTAACATTTTTAAAATCATATGACGAAATATCTCAGGGACTTGCTTTGCTGTAGCTTGTGCGACAACCAAAAGTCATAATTAATCATGAGGAGAAAGATATTATCTAGAACAGTGACTACTATTTTAGTGAAGTGTTTTACAGTTTTACTTCAAAAATAACTGTCTGATAAGGGAAAGTCACTTGTAGACGTGTCCTCATATGGCTGGGGTTCCCATGCTACATATAAAAAGGGCTATCATCACTATGTTTATATTCACAGCAGGTCACATGAATACTTGTATGTGGAAAGGGAAGCTGACAGTGACAAACCCATCCAGAAGTATCACCCATGTCTGCCTTTCCCCCTAAACTCTACAGACCTTTATAGCGTCTTTCAGCTCATTGTTTTGGTTTGGTCCACAACTTTACTATTTTGGTTCAATCGCAACAAACTCAACAGCCTCATTTTCTGCAGAAGTGGATTTCAGCAGCATATCTCTGATAAACCCACTGTAGGCTACCTGGCCAGCACCAAATGAAAAAGTGGGGACTAGATGTCAAATATAGTGGAGCATTTAGCGGCTAAGAAATCAGATAATTTTCTGAGGAGTTGAGAGAAAAGCAGAATTAAAACAGAGCTAACTGTCCTTTCATTCATCAGGAGGACACAAATACAACTCCAATTGAATGCTAATGCTAATGTATCTCAACAAGTTCGCTATATCAGTTTAAAAGTTGCTATAATGTCAATGATGTCTTTACAGCTTGTTTACACTGCCCCCAAGTGGCAAAAAAAGCTAGGGAACCACTCATCTGGATACACTAAACTGGACTTTTGGTTGGTTGATATGTGGTTATTGAAATAGAGGGCTGAGCCTGTTTCACAAGATAATGATTGTCTGTAGGCATGGTACAAACATTTCCATGCTTGGAAACAATGATCAATGTAACTCAATAGCTCAATTACTATCAACTACATTGAGAACCGTAGAAATGTAGTGATACTTGGGTAGTTCTGCATTATGTACAGTATCAGATAGTCCTCTGAAGGACTGGTGCTCTCGTATACAAAATGAGAGCTCTCATATACAAAATGTTGCGGCAGTGTTGCTATTTGAACTTGCTTCTGTATCCATGGCGATAGACAGTATGCAAATTAAAAGCATTTTTGTTATAGCTAGAGGGTCATTTCTCTAAATGGCTTTATAGAGCATGTTTTGTAACATGTCGTGAGGTGCCCACAATAAACAAATTCATATACTGTGTTGACTCATGTGTATTACAACATTTATAAACTAATACCCTGGGGTCTGAGTGATACTGTATATTGTTTGGAAATACTGAGAGGATTACAATACCACAATCCCCAGCCTTGTGTCAGCTACAACTCCGGTGGCCTTACTAATCATATCACAGCATTAATGAAAAGGCCTTTTGAACTAGGAAGCCACAACCCGGAAAGCTGGGTGTTAGTCCATGGGTGGTCCGTTCCCTCTTGGCAGCCATTCAGGCCTCAGGCAAGGTCATAATCTGATTATATTCCCACTTTAATCTCAATAAACACACCAAAATGAATTAAACCTGACTCTTAGTGCTGTCCATGGAGGAAATAAAACACCCACAAATAGGTTACAATGCTATTTTATATATTCAGATTTATTTCAATCTAAACTGTGTGTTTTAGCTTTAGTAAATTAGTAATTATCAATCAATAATTAGTTCTTTCACTTCAAGATTTCTCTGTGAGCTTGGGTGTGGGTGTGAGGATGGAGGGTGACGCATGAGAGCTCACGAATCTTACAGATTCAAAAACATAAGGATGCATGAACCTGTTTAAAGTACTTAAATCGGACTTTTGATGCAGCAATTTTACTAGTAATTGAGTAGTTTCATATTGTTGTATTGGAACTTTCAAAGACTTGAGTATTTCTGCCACCACTGAAATACTCAGGTCATAGTCTAGCTGGAAAAAATTAGGTACATCTGTGTTTCCCAGAATAAAGAGGATTTGTGGCTCTCATGTGCTCTAAGGTGCCGCTTACTGATATGATTCAGGTTCATTGAATTCCTTAAGTAAGGAGACTTTTTTCCCCTTCTTCTTTTCTATTTAAATGTGACTAACAATATATAAAGAAAGACAAGAGACCAAAGGGAAGAGAAAAAATGGAAATGAGACGAAGAAAAGAAGGAAAAAACATGTTGACATCAAGAGGAAATAGTTGTGATGTGCAAAGTAAATAGTGGAGGTATTAGTAGGAAAAACTGAGTTATGTGTCTGTACATGTCTGCATGCACAAGGTCTTCCATGTTCAGTGTGTTATATGCATGGGAGGCAGTGCATGACAATGACAATATGAAAGTGGAGCTATAAATAAATATATGTTTAAAAAGGAAAAAAATTAGTAACAACAACTATCATTATTACCATGATCATTGTCACCTAAGTTAGCATGAGGTGGGGTGGAGTGGCTCCCCGGCCCCAGGCAGTGCTCCAGAGGAAAGCCTCTGTAGAGGGTCAGCCCTGACTTTAATCTGGGGGGGCACCACCCAAACCCATAGTTTTACTTTATGACATGCTCCCAAGTCAGGAGCCAAGGAGTGAGCCCATTCAGTTTATTTCACTTCCTTTTATTTCTTCCTGTTTGGAGAGTCAGAGGAGGTGACATTTTGATGGAGCACTTTGATCACACAGTAAAACATTTCTCTCTTCTGCGACTTCACCAAAACACCAAATAATGAGACTTCTTGTCAGATCACTGACTGATTAATTGTTACTTTGTTGCGACAACTGCTGTTTTTCTAACAGGTTGTGTTGAAAGTCAATGCTGACCAGTAGGTGGCACTGCAAAACCACTCAAGTTAGCATACGTGTTTGTACACTGAGCTGTGATGAAGTAAGACAGTGACAGAGGATGTATGTTCATGCAACCTTTCATCACAGATTGTAAGTGTAAGGGCACTAAAACTTCATAATAAAAGGCTAATGATAAAAGAATAATACTAAACTACTGACTGTGTGCATATGTACTTAATGTGTTGTCACTATCATAACTATCACTGGCCACCATTCATCTTCAGTTATCTCCGTCCTGCACTTCACATTTTTTAATCACAGACAGATAAAACAAACAACAGAACTTTCTGTGAGGTTTCATTTATTTATTGTTTTGTTAATGTATGTGCAAGGATAAGAATTACAAAAATCTACACACTATAGAGATGATAATATATCCTGTTCCTATCATACAATGTTATTTATACAAGTATCCTTTAACAGTATGTATATATTCATTCCATTGTACCTGTTACACTTTAAAGATATATTGATCATCCTCATAAGACGGACAACAAACATCACCAACAGTAAACAAGTTCATCTAAACACCCACAGAGCCTGAACTGACCATGTGCAATCTAGACATTATGTAAGCTTCAATGGTACTGATGTGCTATATCATGTTTCTAGTACGACTTCATCAAAATGGAAACACAGAAACTACCGATGCAGCACAGTTCCCTGTAGTGTTTATAAGTGCATTAGTCACTTGAATTGAAGGAGAAAGTTTTGCTTATTTGTTGAGGTAACACAGCTATTTTTTTTTTATAAAGAGACATATACATATATATATATATATATATATATATATATATATATATATATATATATATATATATATATATATATATATATATATATATATATATATTTAAGAACATTTTGCTGATTTTCTTTATTTCCATGTATTAGTTATAGAAGTGACATTTCTATAAATATCCTTAACAACTGTTCTGTATGTAACAGTGGTCTGGTTTACTTCTGCTGTCCACTGACGTAGGCTATTCTGAGATTAATGAATGAAGGAAAAATACAGTTTTGGCCGAGATAAGTTTCTTGTCTCCTGTTATCAGACTTAAGAAGTGTGTTTCGGAATTGCTTGCCAGTACTGACGCACAGTAAATGGTGTAACTTTATCAAATATCAGGGTTTGCATGAGTCCTAATCTAACAATGAAGCAGATACTTCGGTTGTTGTTGATTGTGCTGCTGCACCGCTAACAGTTAACCCGGCCCAGTCCAGGCTACTGGCTGCAAACTGACCAAAATGAAGCAGCTCTAATAAATGGGATGACAAAACCTCTAGTGCTTCAGTTGCCAACCAAATCACTATGCGGCAGTGGGTTTCACTGGGACTGGGATTTTTTCTAGTAGTAAAAACAGATATCTAGACAGGATATCTCCATTTTGTTTAAAGTCATTATGTGTAGAATTATTGTACAATGTACAGAATCTATTAAATTATTCTGATGGCATATGCATTTGCCATCTATGTGTTGCCTTCAACCCCTATATTACTATTCAAGGGCACCAACTACAAATTCTACTCATAGTGGCTTTAACACAGTTATAATTTCCTTGGAACAGCATCTAGTGGCCATTAGAAGAACTGCAGCTTCAGGCAGTTGCACTCTGGTTTCACCATCCAGCCATGATCTGAATGACACTGTGGGATAGGCTTCTCTGTCGATGTAAATGGTGCCCAAGAAATCACAGTTATAGTAGACTACGTGGACCACCAGCACAGACTGGATGTCTACATGATGTGATGAAATATTCTGTTAAGTGTTCCCTTGTAATGGAACATGAAACCAGACACAAAGTCCAAGCTCACAACAACTGTGTAACCTAATAACATTTCAATGAGATGTCCCACTGTCAGAGTTCAGCAAACAGAAGTATTTTCCAGTGCATCCCTTTTTTATCCAGCATGACTATGCAGCAATGGTAGCATTCTATAAAATAATTCTCATATATTTAAATCCTATTTCTGTGTAATATGTCGTTACAATACAGTACATCGACTTGTCCACCAAAAAGTCAATATGTGGGCGGAAACCAGCAGTAGCCATCCTACAATATACAAGACTAGTGGTAATATTCATCATACAGACCAGGTGTCAATGTTTGTTTTGCTGTCAGAAAGAGGTGTAGGGGTGTGATGGTAATCACAACCACTCGGTATCCACAGTGTTCTTCATCCATTTGATTTGTGACCGACTGGAGCTACATGTTACCTTGTTTATCTGAGGATGAGGAGGAGGTGGACGGTGATGGGGAGGGAGCCTTAGGGAAGACCCTGTCAGTGGGGGTGATGCCTGGGCTGCCCAGACCAGAGGAACTAGAGCTGCTGGAGCGGTGTGGTCCCTGCCCCTGTCCGATCACAGGAGCAGGCCGGACAGGTCTGACAGGTGGGGGCCTTAGAGGAGCACTAGGTCTGCGCGCTGACAGAGCAGGTTTAAAAGTGGTCATGGTCTCAGAGGAGGAGCTGCTGCTGCTACGTCGCTGGGCTGCATCCGGGTCCCGGATCACCATGGTGTGGAGAGGGCTGCCAGGTGGATCCTGGGCTCCACCTGGGTGTTTGAGGGGCTCCAGAGTGTCCAGAACAACATCAGGGGCATGTTTGGCTACATTCTGCCGCTCCAGCTCCCGCAACTCATGGAGAGCTGTATTCATGGTTTTCTCTATGTCCTGACAAACATGAGCAGAAGGAAAAATAAGATTGAAACTGACCACTGGTATTGAGGGTAGACATTAAAAAAATCATTTACTTTTTTTTTACAATCACTATCCTCCTAAAAAGATGCTAGAATTGAATATCAATAAAATATTGAATTTGAGACAAGGCAAAAAAAGACTGCTCCTTTTAGTACCAATGAGATCTCTATCCACAAAAACAAAATTTTTAAAATTTAAGTATTATTAGTACACTAACCATAGTGTACTAATAATACAGCAATTTACATAGAATTCCAGAATACAATTAATTTGAAAAGCAGGATAAACCCTCATAATAATGTGTTACGTTGCTGACCTCTGCAAGCGCTTCAGCTTCAAGAGCTTTGTGGTCTCCCAAACTTGCATGCCGAGTGGTGCTGGGTGAGGATCGCTGAGAGTGGCTGTCGACGAAGGCCTTTCTGTCCGGATGGTTGATGCAGCCAGCACTGCCAAATGTGGTGAGACGCCGTTTCTCTGGACTGTCTGTTGGGCCCCTGCTGACAGCCATTTTGTGTGGGCTGCAGGGCCGAGGCATAACCCTAGGGGGCTGGTCTGCAGCTCTGGTGGGGCTGTGACTGTCAGCACTGTTCCTGTGGCGTGTAACTGCGGCTCCATCTGATCGCACTCTCACTCTAACAAAGTGATTAAAAAAAGTTTTTTAAAAAAGTGATAAGAAAGATTTGTACGTACTGTCCTTGGCTTGAGTTTCTTCACTCTGTTCTCTCACTAGTTTAACTAACCCCTACCTTCCCAATGCTGCTCCAAAGCGGTGCTCAGGTGTGTGTTCACATGGAGACCGGTGTTCGTTTCGGGATGAGGCTCTGTCATCGTGGTGCGGCCCACTGCTGGCCTCACTATCAGGCCTCTGATTGCTATCTGAGAACGCATCATCTCTGATACAGACAGACAGCAGAGCATTGATCTCGATTAATGGTCTCTGTCTTCAGGAAATGCTTTGAGAGATCGAACTTTGTGAACGTTCGATCTCTCAAAGCACACGTTAACAATCACGCCGAAAAATGTTACCAACAAAGAGAGCCACATTACTTGTACAGAGAAAATTAATTCCCACCACCAAACATTTACAGCTACAATTAGCTAGCTATTGGTAGTACATACATCACATTTACTCTTAATTGAGCTTAATTTTGTTTCCTGCTCTGTGGGGCAGGGGAGGTTATCAGGCAAGAGGCCGAAGCAGAAATTAAAGGCTGCATTTGAGGAGCGATGTAAGCACTTACAGCTATACAGCTAATTGCTGACTGGGAGCAATTTGTTTTGTTTTCATCGCAACTAATTTTGGCAAGAAAATGTAGAGAACACACAGGAAAATGGGATCATTTTATTCATACTGATCCTTACGAAGTCACGTTTCATGAGGCCAAACACGCACAGCTCATGGGGACAGTAAGAATAGATGCATGTATTTTGGGAAAAGAGAGCAACATAAATCATGACCAAGTCCAAAGAAGCTCTGTTTTGTCCTGTAGCAGAACCAAGGTACTGACTCCTTGTCTGGATCCCTCACAAACAGATCATACTTACATGTCTTGCACCACAATGTACTGATGTGGGATCAGCCCGTCCACACCATTATGTCGTCCCTCCCACCAGTCCTCTGAGGCTCGCAGGTAGAGTAACAGAGAGGCTCCCTTCTTGAAGGAAAGCTCTCTAGGACTTCGGCCAACGTAGTCAAACTTCGCTATGGCCTCGATCTGCTCCAGCTCTGCAACACAGAGAATGTGATAGAAGCCATTTTTAGAAATGTGTATTTCCTGCATCAGCTCCTATAAGTACCGCTGTTGTTCTCACAGTGGACTGATGATCTTTAGTGACTCACCTTCATCACTAGTGTTAGGGCCGGTACCGTTATCTACCTCATCAAGAGCTCCTGGCTCACTGTGGGGGCTTTCACTGAATAAAGAAACACTTAGTCAGTTAGAAACCGAAAACACCCATCTCACATCTCACACCCACAAAAAGTTGCAAGTTGTTATTCATAAAGCTGCATTAAATTCAGAAACAACTGGTTCACTTTTCTACAAGTCTGCCCTAAAATGATACTCATATTATCACATATCATACAACAAACCCATGTCACAAGACTCACAACCAATGGGATGGATTTTTGCACTAAAAAGACTGTCATTTGTGAGATGCCCACACAAGCTGCTGAAGTCCCATTTTAGCCTGGGCTAAATTGCAGAAGGCTTTTTTGTCTGTGAATTTTGTCCCTCATCTTTTACATCAAACTGCATTAGGAAAGGATGTCTTATTACTATTACTGCAACCAAAAACTCTTTCAATGTACATATAGAGTGCTGTTTTCAGCCAAACTTGAAAAAAGTGGACATATCCTTTAAGTATAAGGTGTCTTTGTAAATGATAGTACACAACTTCAAACACAAAAATAAAATACAGAACAGAAAACATAAATCGCTTGTCATATGGACAGTGAAACTCATACTGGATTTCCCATCCAAATGACAAATACACAGAGGGATCGCATAAATATCATGGTGGACCACAAGTGTCAAGGAAATAATAGTCAAGCATTTCATTAATTAATAACTAACTGTACAATAAATTAATGAATGACTTACTTTGTAATTTAGTCCATTTATTCATAGATTAATAAATTCATAAAACAATATATAACATAACAATTCATTAAACAAATTAATTCAAATCTATTTTTTATTGTACAATTGTTATGAATGGGTGAAAGGCTTTATTACTATTTTGTTGACACTTGTCCTCCATAGAAAATGTATTTCTACAAACACTTAATGTGTTTAACACTGTAAATTTTACTATAAAAACTATTCACCAGCACATGTTTGACACCTGGCCCTGTACTCACCAGTACTCTTCCCCTCCAGCCATGCATTTTTCATACACAGGTCCATCCAACTCTCGCTGGGTTGGGAAGATGACCTCATGGTGGATGATAATGGTCTTAATGACCTCATTCACATGTGCCTGGCAGGCCACAGGGTCCTGGTCGTCTGGTATGGGCATCAGCGTGGGGCCAAAGCAAATAGCCAGGTTGTAGGGGTCCATCATGTTCTCATCACTGTACTGGGAGAGACTGGAAAGACAGAAGCAGTGAGTATATCTAGATCAGTGTCGCACATTTTAAACGTTGTTGTGACAGGACTTACTGATTTAGAAATGCAAACAGGTATCTCATGACTATGATCACAGGCCGTTGAAGAGTCACAATTATCTGCTGGAGGTGATGAGCTCTTTCCGCACCCGGGTCAAGCTCTAAAAACAAGAAAGTAACAAAATTTTAAAAAAAGAGAGGGGAACAATTATAGAAAACTACACAGAGCAAAAGCCTCTTATTTGTCAGATGTTTTCCGGAAATGTGACTCACTGGTAGTAGATATGAGGTCGAGGAAACGCTCTTTAGGGAACAGTGGGTTTTCCAGCCCCCTGAAGTAGAGCTTAAGAACGCCTGCCACAGAGTTGATGTCATGATCAGTCTGATCATCCACCAGTGGATCCTCTCCTATAGACATAGCATACATGTAATCAGCTCATTAATCATTCACTGCTATCAGTGTTGATGTAACTTGGCACTGATGCATTTTTAATATGTACTTCAAGTTGGGGGGGGGGGGGGGGGGGGGTAATATAAACATTAAAAGTGCAGTTATGCTTCCTCGTTTATTATTAGCGCAAGATGCTGATCTTATGTATTATGCATCTAAAATGGTTTACATGTCCATTACAAGGTTACATGCGACACGCAGGCTCTTTATTTGCACTTTAGAGGCCTGTGGGAGAGACTGTGGCCTTTGAGGTGGGCAAAACGCAATTTAAAATCAATCAAGAGAAGATGGCCAAGCGCACTGGGACAAACCTCTTTCAAATGCATTTTTAATGTCATTGACTTCGACCTGGGAGCCTGGAACTCGAAATATACCTTGCTGCTGAAGACCTGGGGAAAGGCAGAGGTGTTAGTGTAGAATGAGGAAAAAAGGAGGTATCACAACAAATGCACACGACACCCACGCACAAAATATACCATCATTTCATTTATATCATTTCATTTTTCACATTTATAAGAGTAGAACCTGTGAATGATACTAAATTGAGAGATGACCAAGAAGTCCTCATAATACTGGAAATCTGCAGTGATTAACACCACACTGACTAATGCGCCTAGAAAGTATTAACACACATAAAAAGGAATGTGTTTGACAGCCTGTGTGTGACCAGATATGAAAGCTCCACTGAAAGACCAGAGCAGTCTGCAATTACAAGAAATTAAGAAAAGGAGGTGTTATGAGATTAAGGCTGCCAACTGCTAGAAGACAACTCATTGGTCGTTAAGATCTTCCTTAACTAAGACATTTTTTTGGTTTGTTTGTTTATGGAAATTAAACTGTTTGTTGTAAGTTATTCCTAGAAAACAATCATCACATCTTTGACTAAACTATAATATTCACAAACCTTTGTTACAAACAAGGACTAGATGCTAAAGACATCTTTTAGCATAAGTGTAATCATCAGCAGAGGGACAATTTGTTATATGTGTTATAAGACACAAAACATCATCAGAAATAAAGGATATTTTACTAAAAAGAGCAGCTATTAAATCATCATAACATGAAATGGACTTGATCCTCAGTCACATAAAATCATGTAACAAGCAAAGCCTTTTCTTCTGCTCTCCAATGTAGTTCTTTCATGAGACAATAGTGTATGTTCATAATGTAGGACAGTACCAAACATCAACAGAGCATCTTCATCATCCCTTATAGTCTGGAAACAATTTGTGCTGAGCATCAAGAATATAACAATGATATTTGTCTTAAAAAAATTAAACAAGTAATATAAAATAAAGACTTCATCCAGGTATGTCTGAGCAAAATGTCCCAGTTAAAGATCTTTCCAGTGAGCCACCTCACTGTGTGTCTGACAAACTACCAGGGAGGATCAAATATCTCTATAATGAAACTTATTTGTATAATTTACATGTTCATAGAATCCCACAATAACAGAACCAGAATCTGAAACACACCGAAGAAACAATTTGAAAGATTTTTAATTTGCAAATTGTAAAAAGAAAATGTAATTATTTGTTGACTGCCCTAAAAAAAGATACGGTGGACAGTGTGTTGTCTTAAATTCATATTTAAAACAAAGATATCTAAAAATTCACCAGCACTGATAACACAAATGACTCCCTGACAAAATTTCAGAAGAAAAATAGTAACTTATAAGGAAAGAGTGACAGACAAGGTATGCAAAAGTGAAGGTACATATTATTGTGTACAAATTTGTGGAAAGACAACACATGAGCGTGACAGGGACCTACCATACAGATTGATGTATCGAATGCAGCTCTCAACAACCACTGGTATAGGCTGACCTGAGTCCTACATTACCAGAAAGAGTCAAATGATTATTATCCTCAGTAAATGGACAGAAAATCATAGACAACAAGTAATCATGCCAGCAGGGTGTTATAGTCAGAAGCCTATACAGAATTAGCTGAGAGGACATTGTTTACTATTTAGTGATTATTACATAACTGATATTTAGTGCACTGAACAAAAATAAGCAGAAAAAATTGTGTTAGTGTTGCACCACCATTTACAGTGTTATAACTACAGTATTTTCACACATCAGGAATCCCAACAGGACAGAGGCACAGAAATGTTGGTTAGCATATTGAAAACAGTGCGATGATCCCGCCCTGCTATAAGACAGAGTACCTGACTCCTGGCACGGACATTCCGTCTTCCCCTGGGCAGAGAGCAGTAAGGCACGTAGACAGAGGAAGAGAAGCAACAACAACCACAACAGGTTAGTGAGAGAGACAGATCTTACAGAGAGAGAAAAAGAGGAGGCCTGGCCTGAGAGAATAGCCAAAGCATCAGTGCCTTGTGGGGTGTGAGACATGAGGACATGGCTCAGAGGGGAGTGTGTAGGAGGGAGGGCGCTACCCCAGATGATGGGGGTGGGGGCTGTGTAAAGCATTTTTTCATCCAGAAAGGAATGTTTGACTCAGAATAAAACTCTAAAATTCAAGGTTGAATTATATAGCCTCAACTAACAACTATTTTCATTGTCAATTAGTCGGTCTGTTATTTTCCAGATTAAATCATTCCACTGGATACGGAAATGTCAGAAAATACTAATATTACTTGATTCGATTTTTTCAACACTCTTAAGATATTCAGTTTAGTACCATATAAACCAAATGAAAGGAGAAACCTGGAACTAAGGACCATTTGATATTTCTGCTTGAAAATGTATTTTAATAATTGATCAGTTATCCAAATAGTTGCAGATAATTTTTTCTGTTGACAAACCATTTAGACTCTGCTGGATTCTGATATCTATCTCCACTGCCGATGGTGAACACCCTGTCTGCCTGCCCCTGTTTGATCGAGCATTAGAGTGGCCATGTGTTTATATGCATAGCCTAACATTGCTGGTGCATGGCCAACTGACATACATAAAGCCAAATTCATTCAGTGTCTGGAGGAGGCTGGGGCTCACAAGAGTAAGAGCATCTTACAATGGTGTGGTGCTTTTAAAACAAACCATCTTTAAAACATGTTTGATTGGTTTTCATCTGACCCTGTCTTCCTTAAATTGGGCAACTGTGGTGACAAGGCAATGAGCAAGAGGAAAGTCAGTGCATGAGTGAGCCAACGTTTGGGTAAAAGAGTGGTCAAAGGCAAGAGAACCCCCAAGGACTGCTAGCGAGACAGCTGAGCTCATGGAGAGACAAAGAGCACAGATGGGCTAATACCTGAATGAAGGCCTCCATATTGCCGTTAAACAGCTTACGGTTAAAAATGGAGCGAGGTCTAGACTTCCGCATTCTCTGGGGTTTAGGGGGAAGAGTGGGGGGCCTGGGGAGATGGTGGGGGGTGTACGGTTGGTATACGGTAAATATGAATAATAATGCAGTTGGTATAACTAGATATCAAAATAATGACATTTTCTTTCTAAAATGTTTTTATTGCCATATCTTTACCCCTCCGACAAACAAAGCATAGTTCGACAATTTGGGAAATCCGCATTTTTAGATGAGGAGATTGACACCACTCTCATGTCTGCAGAATAAAAATGAAGTCACAGCCAACAATCGCTTAGCCTAGCAAGTGGTAAACTAACTGATTAGCATAACCTAAAATAAGCCAATCCAGGGAGAAATGCTTCATTTGTTTTATCTGTACAAAAACCAAAGTAAAAGGACATGTTGTGGGTTAACTAGCTATTTCAGGCTAGCTGTATCCCCATGCTTACCATCTTAATGCAAAGCTAAGCTAACAGGCTAATAGTGGTATCTTCATATTTAGAGTACAGTCATGACAGTGGTATCAATCTTCTGATCTAACTCTCAGCAAGAAACCAAATAAGCTTATTTCCCAATATGTCACCCTTTATCAAAGTCGGTGAAAATGACTACAAGGATTTATCACACATAAAATTCAATACAGATTCGAATGAAATCTTTCACAGTTCAAAATGAGTAAAAGCCAAACCCTTGTATTCAATTAGTCATGAAGCCTGCCTTGTCAATATTTGTTTTCTGCTCAATTATTATTATTTTTTTCAACAGACAAACAGCAGGACATTATCCATCTCACTGGCATTTCATTTCTTCGTGTTAACATACGTTTATAGATTAAAAGTAGGAAGAACAACCCTGAACAACACTTTCTCTAATTAGGCTCCAACCCATTATTCAACACACAGGAGGGAAATGGGGACTAAACTCCTATTCCCACACTGTGGTCTTATTTCTGTCACATCCAGGGACACAGGAAGGATTTTACACATCATCGCCTACTTTATTCACCCTCTTGTCACTGGACATCTTACCTTGTTGTTCCATATTCAGCCCTCTCCCCTAAAAGGAAAAAAAAGCAGAGAAAGACTAAATTAGTATACGGTAGTTCTACAATCACAGAAGTTGGCGGTATGGTTGAGTGCTGGCCGACTATACAAGGCTGGCAGATGGAGACGGAAAGGGGTGTTATGAGAAAACGGCATCCATTCAGACAGGCTCAATGGGGTGAGCGCCGTGGCTGCATTTGACTCACTGCCAGGCAGCGGTCATTCAGCGGTCGCCCTAGAAACAGCACAAGAGCCCCAGAAGGGGACGGCCTGTCTACTCGCTCTGCAAAGTGAAAACGTATCCAGGGGCAACAAGAGTGGGAGGCTGTGGGAGCTGATTTGTACAGTGTGATGATTTCGTGATATCTGCACCACATTCGCACACACATCTCACTGTACACAGACAAATTAAGGCCTCACTTTGATCATTCAGTCAGAAATGTTTGTTAAAGGATCACGTCATGTGCAAAGCAGCTTCCAGCACAATCCTACTTTATGTCAAACACACATTAATTCCAATCCTAAAGCAGTCCCTGCATGAGTGAAGTAGAAACACAATGACATGGAACATATACATTTTTATTCAATCTTTTGGCTGAGGTTCATGCATATTAAATATGAGGAATACATGAGCATATATGAGTAGCAAAAGTAATACCTTTCATATAGAGTACTAGTAGCCCATGTTTGTTTTCCTTTCTTTTCAAATTCTGTGCCCTTTTAGGTCCAAAAACTTCCAAGCTGTCATGTGAATGACAACATCAGTATAACACAATTTTTCATTCTATTTTCAAAGCATGGACAGAGCCCAAAATGGGTCTTTAGACTCCCCTATCTCCATGCTGTAACTAATTATCTCATTTTCCTAAGTAAAAGGTTCTGTGTGTTTTGGTAGATGCAGCTTGAGCACAAAATAGCGTTTTTCATTGAAATGATCAAATTCCACCATAAAGGTTTTTTACCATGTACATCCACTAAGAGTCTAAAAAACTAAGACTAAATTATAAAGACTAATCTATAACCAAAAGCAGATGCCTGAAACATTTCGAGCAACACAATGACATAGAAAGATAAACAGTAGACCCTTTGTAAACAGTAGACCCTTTTGGCTCAAGTTGATGTGTATGAAATATATATAAACAAACAACAGCATGACTTAGCCCTGTAGCTAGTGACCTAATTTGTAAATGACAAATTCAGTACAACATAACTTTGTTTTCTATTTCCAAAAACATGGATAGAACACTAGATAGATAAGGTAAGGATGAATATAGGCAGACCATTCAGGATGCGCTCATACATACATACATACATACATACATACATATGTATATGTATATGTATGTATGTATATATATATATATATATATATATATATATATATATATATATATATATATATATATATATATATCTATGTGATTTACTGTTGTTGAAAACATAGATCTGTATTCTTTGTAACATCTCCATATCAAGGAAAAGACCTGTAAACTCTTATTCTATTCTATTATTGGTACCTTATCCACTTACTACTAAACTTAACTTAACACACATTCAAGTATTACCACAACTTTCCACTCCACGAGTGTATAACACAAAACGTCTCACCTTCTCCCAGCGTCTGCTTCAGAAGGTCATGCTTGGCCTGCAGTTTGACAATGAGATTGCTGCCATTCAAGTACTCCTTGTATTTCTGCAGATGAAACAGGGACAGGGTTATCTGTAGTTACACTGTATGCGCTCCATACTGGAATGACTTTTGCACCCTCACTTGTCTGATGACTCACAGTGAAGTAGAAGCCCTCGGTCTCTTGCTGATTGGCTCGTCTCTTAGTGATGTTTGCCTTGCTCATGTAGGAGTCAGAGGAAGCCGATTTGACCGACTCTGTGGATTGGCTGTGCTGGAAGGCGTCTGAAACATCAAAGTCTTCCACAGTGAGCATGTCCTGAAGAGTCTGCATGGTGGCGTCAAGAGTCTTCCTCACCTGACACACACAGCAGCAAGAAAACAACGTGACTTTATATCCATAATTACAATATCTTTGTAATATAAAATTGTATGAAATCGATATGAAATTAATCAGGTGACTTGGATACATGAAACTATGAAAACATTGTAATAATTTACATAATGCACTTATTTCCAAATGCATTTTCTCACTGTCACAAACCACCCAACACAGTCTAAGATTATACCACTGCAGGCCTCTTGCACAACAGTTTGACAGACACACCGTAAACAACAGAGTAATTAGCTTCCTGGCATGATGCTTCGTGACATGAAAGATTAACTATGCTCCTTCCATGTGAGGCAGACAGGAAATGGAGTGTGCATTTCCATATTCATGACAGACAGGCACTGACACATATACACACCCCGGTGACCTTTAAACAGGTCTGTATGAGTCACAGTGGCCTTGGTGACTCCAGACTAGGAGGCCAAGGAGCATGCTGGGGTGGCCCCCAGTAGGAGTGAGACTCCACAGGTCAGTGTCAGATGGAAGAAGAAAATAAATGCAGGGTGACAGTCATCAAGAGCGGTAGCTTGCTGTCACATCTTAGTGTGACAGATGTGAGGGTGTTGGCTGCCAATCCCAGTTTAAATTATAGCAAAGCCAAAGGAGGTATTAAAACTCCTCAGGTGCTGTAATGAGTAAGAGAAACACAACCCCTCTGATGAGTGATGTAGCGTGAGAGTAATCGATAGAGCTGTTTACGCTACTTAGAGGGAGCTCGGTGAAAAGACTGATATCACTCTCATGTCTTTACAGTAAATATGAAGCTACCACCAGGAGCTTGTATACTTAGCTTAGCATAAATACTGAAAACAGGTGAACGCAGCTAACCAGGTTCTGTCAAAAGGTAACAAAAACTGTCTACTAGCACCTCTAAAACTAGAAAATACACTTTATATATTTTTCATGCAATTTTTCATTTTTACACTTTGGTTTTTATATGGATTGAACAAACAGGAGTCATGTTAATCAGTCAGGTGTAGAGGTGCTGGTAGATGGATTTTGTTACCTTCGGACGGAGCCAAGCTAGCTGTCCATTAGCCCCTTCCAGTTTTTCTGCTGAACTAAGCTAACAGGCTGTAGCTTCATTTTTAACAGGCAAACATTATATTGGTACTTATCACCTCATCTCACATCTATAAAAACTCTAAGATGTCTGTTTGCGCTGTCATCGTGATAGACTGTTCTACATATAGAGCAGCAGTTATGCATCTTTAAAACATCTTCCTGTTCTGCTACATGGTCGCACTAGATTGATGGTTTGAAGGATAAGACATTTGTGAGACATGTTACCCTAGAGCCAAATAGGTTCACGTGTTTTTTTTTACTCCAGCATTCACGCTTTAACCAATTCATTTTCTCATTTCAATTTCTGTGCACTTTGATAGATACAGCTGGCGCATAACACAAGTCTTTTCATCTTTTTTTCCATCCATAACATCATAAACATCCATACATTTTAATGAATTTTAATTTCACATAGTAAAAGCCACATATCTCATTAGTGTAGCCATTGTTAAGGCCATCATATGCTAACTAATTGTATCATGAGTTGGCATGTGTCAAGATCCGGATGACTTACAACCTGAGGTAGAATTCCCTGGCAGAAATCCTGCTTTTACTGCATATGAATGATTATCCACAAAAATTACATAATGACTAAAAGACTAAAATTAATGACAAGTATATTAATATATAACTCAGTATATTCAGCCATCTGTTCCTGTCTCAGCAGAAAAGGATGTAACTCTGAATAGCACACTTGCAGTGAGCTTCCTTCATTTTGAAATGTAATGCTGACACTGGCAACCTCCAGCCCTTTTGAGACCAGTGTGCACAAAATCTCTCACCTCTTCATTTTCTATCTTCAACGTGGCCAGGCGAGACTGCAGCTGGTGGTAGCGCATCAACAGCTCTGTCTGGACAGGCTGCTGTGCACTCACCTGACACACCTAGGATAAAAGAAGAAAGGGAACTTTACCAGAAGGATTTAACAGATGCACTTTGAATTGAGAGCTAAGACCAACAAACAAACCATTCTTTCAGTCCCACCCTTTCTTCAGTGACTCACCTCATCGCCCATGTGTGGCTGATAATCAAAGCGTGCTGGAGGACAGAAGATCTGACTGTGTGTGTCCATAAATTTCAGCTTGTCTCCTCTGATGTCCATGGCATCTACTGCTCCCTCCAGTAAGTCCAAACCCTCATGGCGAGAAGTCTCCAGGCTATACTCTGCAGACAGGTAGGTTCTCATGGTGCGCGCCAGGCTTGCGTGGTACCCTAAGTCACAACACTGAGGACAAGAAGTAAAGCATATAGTAATTACACTACTGAGACTGATGAAGAAGTAGTTTTTTGTCAATACTAACATTCTGGGCTCTGACTGTATTGACTTACATCTATCATATCTGAGACATCATGGATGTAGTATTTGGCCACCAGGGCATTGGTGGCTGCCAGATTGAGAAGATAATCATTGCGGGCCTTTGTGCATTTCAGCTTGTTTTCAGAGTACTTGGCTTGTCTCTAGGGTGAAAAAAGGAAGATAGTGTCCCATCAGTACAGGATGTAAAATGGATTCCTAATGTACTCAAAGAATACATTACAACAATAAACAGATTTTATCTTATGTAAGCAGTCAATATATGTAATACTCTACAGAATGTGGAAATTGGTTTCTTGGAGCTTTATCTACATTTTCAACGGTCATTTGTTCATAGTCTCTAGCAAGTGCTGAAATACAAGGAGTTTGTTACAGATGCATTTGCAGATTATTTGTACTTGAATGCGGATAAAATGCCTATAATGTAAAGCACATACACCATCGTCATGTGGGGACCTTTAAACCAGAACAGACCTTCTCCTTCATTTTCTCCATCTTCTTGACAGAGCTTCGTCGTTGTGGACGTTCATCATGACCGTAACGCAGCAGGCTGGTACTTATGTCATTGGCCTTGCCAATATGCTTCTCCTCCTGTTTTTCTGCCTCCTTCAGCTTGCTCTCAGCACTGAGACTCTCAGTATGGTACATGTGGTACGTCTTCATCACCTGTGAGAATATACATCAAACAAGTCAAACTCCACTCAGTATCAAAAGTGCTTTGTTAAAAGGAATGTGACTTTGAAGGGGAAAATAATAACAAAAATCTCCTGTGATTTATTTAATGCTCTAAACATACAGTACAGTCCTCTATGTACATCATAATGTGGACCACATTGGTGCTGATATCAATATTAACGTTATCTTATTAATCTGCTTTCTATTACCAATATCTGTCATAATGTGCAAAATCACATGCTGAAATATAATATTAATATCTGATACATTTAACTGTATGGTAATATTAATTATGATGATGAAACAAAAAACCTCATCCCGCTAACTTAAAAAATCTGCCTTATTTTGTCATAGTTCGGTCCATTTCAAAATACTTTATGAATGTGAATTAATAGAAAATACAAAATATAATACTATAAATTAAAATATAGTATATAAATTACTAAAAATTAAAGTAAAAGACACAGGTTTAAGGGCAGTGGCCAATCAATAGCTGATTCAATTGTTCCAGTGCAAGTGCATTTACACTGTTACACACAATATAGACCAACCATCTCTAGTACTGCAACTACTCACAAGTCTTATGGCTTCTGAAATAAAACTTATTTCTGGTTGTTTTATATACAGGTAATCTAAGACAGATTCCTGGTAGCATTAGCATGAAGTAGTTATAGAGGACATGTATGTCACTGATAATTTTAAACACCTTTATGAGGACCTGTTTAGTATCAATGAAAGCAATGAATCTCTGAGGGATTTGTAATTTTAGAGCTGAGGTTAATGACACCTTGCAATCACTTCCTGTCCTTGTCAAAACAGAAAAAGATATGAAAAAGTTACAATGTTTTAATAAATGATGTATAAAACATTGTCAGTATTCTCTAAAATACTAAAATACTGCTCTTTTAATGATGCAGGCATATTACATATTATTAATTTAAGACCACAAAATCATGATATGATTAACTAAAACACTAGGTTGTGTTCCCCTGCCCTGAGTAACCCCAGAGTATTTTTTTCATCACACATGTCAACATTAAGGAGTGTAGTTTAGTCATCGAGCTCAAGGGAGAGTCACATTTTGATTGACATTTCCAAACGGAGCTGGAGGTGTTGTGCTGCATGCGTCTGTCTGATGTGTCTACACTGTTCTGTTTGTCTTCACCACAGCCTTCTAGTAGGTCCAAAAAGATCCCAGCAATGTGGAACAAGTACTGTGTGTATATTTTACTACAACCTGGGTTCAGCATTCTCCAGATACACTGAGTACACCCCCAGTGTTCAGTTTGCTGAAGTGTTTTTAAAGACATCACATGTAAATCTTTAACCAGTAACCCTGAATCAACAGCAAAATTAAACAGCCTCTGCTCCTCCATCACTCACTCTCAAGTTCTGGTTTCCTAGCAACCCTGGCTGAAATGTGCAAAGGACAGAGAGACAGATCAGCAGGGGAGGAAGGAGGTTACAAGGTGACACTGAGCAACCTTCTCTGGATACCTAATTTTACATTAACACACACAGCTGGTAATATAAACAAATTAGACAAGTTTCATTTAAGGTATATAACTTCATTTAGCTCAAATTTGAACAGACGAATGTTATTTCTTATGCTGTGTGTGTGGGAGCTGCAGACAGGCATTTAATAATGGATGAAACAGAGAGAGGAAAAATCAATAACAGTATAGCAGTAAAGTGCTGTATAATGTTACATGTGAGAAAATTTCTCATGAGGTTTATATCATGCGAGTAATTCTACTTCAAATCCATTTGTGATTTTCTGCACATTCACGTGTCTTCAACTTTTTTTTTTTTTTAAATGAGTGTGAGGAATCAATAAACCACTGACATTATACAGCAATTAAACAGTTTTGCTATAATATTGTGCTTTGGTACTTGCTAGCTTATCCCTTTTATTAGCTATTTATATCACAAACCTAAACTACAATAATGTGCATAACTCAAAAATCACATCAGCACTGAGCTGCTTACTGTTCGCCTTCACTCCCTTCCTCCTCTTTCTCAGAAGGAATCAAATCAGAACTTTAAATATTGAACTTACAAACATTATAGAGACTGTCAAATTTCAGAGTAATTATAGTCTGGGGTCACAATCAATTTTACAGCACCATGATAAATGTGTCTTAACTAAAAGTACAAACATTACCCAAAGTTATTTAATTATCTGTGATTGATCACCTACTGTTAGTTTAACCCCAAACATTCAAGACGTGGGGCAAATGATTAAAGCAAGTAGCCAAAGGTGGAGTTTCACACATCAGTAAAACATGAAATAAAATATTTGAATTGGGAGGAAGGGGGTGTACACTGAGTATCGGAAGAATAATGTGTTTGACACGTTATCATTATTATTATTTTCATTCTTTTATATGGCAGGCCATGAAATTCAATAGCTAGATTCTACAGAAAAGCAATACATTAGAATATAATGAAACTTCTATCCGAGTTTGCCAGTGTGAGTCAGCACAAAAAAGTCTGAATGTCTTAAAGAAACATCGTGTAAAACTACATGTGCTCTATCAAACTGCAGTTGTGTTCATTTAGATATCTACTGTATATTTAGTGTCTTTCGCAAACTATGAATAAATCAGCTTAGTTTTAAATGTACAACTTGTCAAGCATATCATCAACTACTCACTTTTTGCAAATTGTGGAACTACAACAAAGAATCATTATATCACTGAGCAATAAGACCCTGAAGGAAGCAGTCTGGTGCGTTTGTGGTGTTGTGTCCCACATACAGCAGATGATATGACTACATCAGTTCAGTTTCTTCAGCCAAACGAAGAGGCATCAGCAGTGAACACAGCTGTTTGCTATCGTCACCACCGCACAGACCATTTCTGTATGTTTAATATCATGTGTTTGAGTGTCCTATGTGAGAGTACACCATAACTATGGACAGATTGACATCTGTCACCATAACGCACAGACAGATGTGTGTGATGACAATGTAAAATCAGCTGAAAATACTAGAGCAGCTCCTGTTTGCTGTGAGCACAGTGCACCCCTGCAGCACAGACTGCTGAGTCCGCTTGAAGCACAGCCAGGGGCGAAAACGCCCTCCCCTTCAGCTAATGTAGAAATTCACAGCAGGAGGAAGAATGCAAATTTTCTCCTATCACGACCTCAGGAGAAGGAAGAAATGACCCGTTAGAGGCTGCAGTGCTGATAAGGCATATCTGCTGTGTGCGGTATCAGGCCAGCTGCTTCACAGGTTACAGGTTCAATTGTGAAAAAAGCTCAGCTTTAGGAGACAAAACAGACAGCCTGGTATAGACAGAGAAAGGTCAGGTAAGAAGGGACAATGATATTTGTTTTACTCACAGTGTAGAGCTCATTGGTGACTTTCACTAACTCCTCATGCATTTGCACCCCGATGTCCTTGCTCTGTAAAGGAGAAAACAGGTGAGTTTCATAATGGACAATAATGGTATAAAAGACAGATGAAGGCAGGTATTCAACCATCTAAGCCTAAGAAGTGGGTTATTTAACAGAACCACCCTCCAACAAATGAAAAACTTGAAGGCTATGTGCCAGTTAAATTTTGTATGTGAGGGACGTCAGCAGGCATTGAAATGCTGTCATTACTCTGCACCAGAAAAGATCTAATACAATGCCCAAAGTGCACAAGCAGACAAAAATAGAACAGTGCAGTAACTGCAGAACATTTCCCAAGGAGTAGAATCACAGTTTCTGCTCGGTTACAGAGGCTAAGAGCCGATGATGAATTGAACATGTCCCATGACAGAGCTTATAGCCCCAGAGTAGGAACCGGACCAGTGGAGAGTGACCCTGGAAATCCTGTTGAGGGGATATGGAGCGACGCTTAGGGCAATCTGTCCTGTTTTCTGCCCCCTCTCAGGGACCACCTGTCAAAACATCAACCTCTGCGTTTTCACATGTGACAAGAGTTAAACTTGAGCACATTCAGTACATTTAAACTTTGACTTAACGAATGCCAAAGTTGAATCATTCCCTTTCCCACATGTGTAATTTATTAACAGCGAGACTGCACTGCAGCTGAACCAGGATGCTACACCATAACAGGATTATTGTTTTGGAGAACTTTGTCACAATTTGAGCTAACGTCTTGCAGAGGGAGACATTTTTTCCGCAGGCAGTTATAACTCCTGCTCTTAGTGCTGGCCGCAAGCCATCCCATTCTCATCATGGCTCCCATCATGACAGTGCAGAGCCCCCAGAGGTCTTAAATTACTGGAGACCCCTGCTGCTGTCAAATGATACAGATCTAAGATCCCCAAGGCAGATTCTTCATCACAGCCCCTGAGCCACAAGCTACTCTCACACGTACCATATATTAACCATATGCCTTATGAGATCACTGTCTAAGCTTTACATTTTTTAATAAAAGAAATGAGTTATATCTAATTCTCTTGGCAAGTTAGTGAATGAGACAAAGTTCATGTGAATTTGGTGTGAAATGAAATAAGTAGGAGCATGCATGACAAGAGTGACGAGGTGTAAAGAGCATTGGAAAAGAGTTGGTGATCTAAACAGCGAGCAAACTGAACATGATAGTGAGAATGACTATACACATGATGGCGGAGGCTAAAAATAGAAATGAAAGCTCTCACCAGCTGCATTAAGCTTTATTGCTACTCTCACAATAGCAGCAGTCTACTGTGAGAATAAAGTGTCGCAGGTAAAACCTCAAAAATGGATAAATCTAAAAGCCAGTTCTAAAAACAAGCTATGGAGCAACTGAGGAGAATTTTGCGAACACAATGTGTATGATAATTACAGAACTCATTAAATACTATTGGTCACATCAGGAGACTAATCATACTGTAGGTCAGATTAGCTCTCACAATGAATAAACTGTATGAGAACCACATTGCATGAAATATAGTGTATGTCCTGATACTTATAAACATAATTTTACATAATGTTGTTGTTGTGGCGTCAAGTTCCCAGCTGTGGGCATCAGTAATGCAATTTGAGTAGATGATTTCTGTGACTGGATGCATTCGTAATGGCCAGGGTTACGTGCCCTCAACCATTTAATTCCGATTCTGACCTTTTTGAAAAGTCTGATGACATCCTCGCCCACGTGAGCCAGACGGACAATGACGTTGTTGTTGTAGATGTCGCTGAGAGTGGCGTGGTCTCTGCTCTCCCGCCTGGTCTGGTCCAGGACCAAATACCAGCAGTTCACAGTGGACAGCAGATTTTGGTCCTTTCTGAAAAAGCCAGGGAAAGACTTTGTTTGCATGTATCTATTGCCGCTATTTGAAACTTCAGGGTCAGTTTCATCGTTTCACAAAGATGAAAACATCAATCAGTTCGATCAGTGATTTTTTTTTTTTTTTTTCAAAGCTGCCTGTAAAGCAACACATCTGCATTATTCAGACCGTGCAGCACATTTCCCTTAAGAAGATAGGTGATTCTCCAACCCGAACAGGAACAATTTAATTACTGTCTCCGAATCAAAATCAAAAAAGACACAAAAGTCCTAAAAATAGTAACTGTTGCATGACTGATACATGATGATACTTGGCACTCGACATGAAGCAGGATGAAATCTATCAACTGTACCAGCTCTGGGGCCTTACATATTAGAGATCAAACAGACACTGCACATGTGGTGAGGAATCAGGAAAAAAGTAGGCAGCTGTACACACACACACACACACACACACACACACACACACACATTGACATAGACAGAAGGCATGCTGACTGCACTTGCCTCCTTGCTCAAGGGAGCATGTGAGTTCAATTATCCTCACACCAAAGAGTTTGTTTGTCTCCTTCTTCTTGTCTTCTTTTGTCTTCAGAGAACATTTTAATGTTTTACTAAGCCCCAACAACTGTGACTGCAAAATAAAAATGCTGTATCATATCACCTCTTATACACAGCCTGCTTAAAATCTGTGTGTGAAAACCCTGTGCTGTGATCCAGACCAAATCCAACTTTATTTATACTTTAATGACTGATGAAAGGAGACAAGTGGAGTTAGGGTGAATGATTTTAACACTTGCATGTCTCTGTTGAGAGGAAAGAGGACATTTAGATAGCCATCCCTGCTGATTTTCACTCCAGAACCTTTTATTCTGTCAGACAGGCATAGAAAGTACAGAGCTGTTTCAGTTTGTAGAGCAAAGCTGCCAAGATTATTTCTTTAATTAAGAGCTTGAATTTCCCAAAAAAAAACAAAAAACAAAACGACCTGTATCCTCTTACATGTCATAATGAATAGCATTTTGCTGCTTGTGGCTTGTACATATAACATGCATACTGCGACTACAGTTGCCAAAATCCAGCAAAAATCATCAATACCAGCAGCACCCTGTCACCAACCTCAGACTGCAAATTCAAGAAAACTGTACTTGAAAAAGCATGATGCAATGATTATGATGTAGCCTTTTGATTTTCATAAATAACACTGGGTATAACCTATATCTATTCACTCACTATGTATTAGCAATATTCCACACTAGGAACTGCCTTTTGAGGTTGCATACAATTGCAGGACCGACAGGTTTACACACCCCAAATCTAAAACCTCCAGAAACAATAAATCAGACAATATGACATGAAATACCTGCAGCTGCAGCTGCCAACACAAATAACCAATGGATTCTTAAATGAGTAATAATTACTTAAGGTTACATTAGCAGCTATTGATTTCTGTTTCAGCTTTTCACATGACTGATCAGAATTCTTTTCAAAATTAAACATGTAAAGAGCCATTTACCTTCTCAGGTGCAGAGAACTTTAAGGTTACATTCTACACGCTGCCTCCTGAACAAACAATACATATTCATGGCATTTCTTTCAATCAATATGCTAACATGTGACTCCATGTAGCCATTAAATAATAAACAATTATCAGTGTGACTCCTCTTAAAAACCTGACTTCGACTGCCTAAACGTGAGGAACTGATCCACACTAGCATCTTACTTTGCAACTTGATCTAGAAATGTAGCAGGCAGTTATTTTTGCCTCTAATTTCACTTCTGAAGATCACAATGAAAGAGTAGCTCTGACTTGTTTTCTGTCTTTGATCACTTTTATCCCTGGAGAATCTTCGGAGTACGTTTATTGATGCTTTCATTTTCTTTTTGAAGTGAATTACGGCCGTTTCTCTGCCTTGCTGAAGCTCACTCGAATCTTCAGCTAATGGTAGTTTCTCCACTGTAACAATGAATAACGATGATATCTCCATCCACGTATCAATTAACAATGCATCCTAAACAAAACTGAAATTTTATCAGAAACGGACCTTCATAACATAATGTCATGAGATACGCTCGATATTTTCAACAACACATTCACACGCAACAACAACACAACAACACAAGTAAAACATTCCCATTCAGTCAGTCCAGATTATTTTCATATGTACATTATCTGTCTCTCTTCCAGGTCTGAATGCCACATTTGGACTTTTCAATTCTTGGCAATTACTGTTGGCTTCTTCTTCATGCTTCAGGCTGAGTATATGACTCTATCCTTCTGTCTGGATGAAAGATGTTGGGAAAAAACTTGGTTCAGCTACAATCTGAAAAGTTCTGTGTCAGCGATGAGTTAAAAGAGTTGCACTCATGCCATGCTACAGGTAATCTAGAGTGCTGGGCATCAGCATCCTCTTTCATCCTTGAACACTTTGATAAATGAAGGAAAAAAAAAAACACGAACAAGCTATCCCTGTAGGCCCTTCTTTCAAGCAGAAAAGGTGTTTGATCCTGGACACTGGATGCCAGGAACCTGACTGTAAATGTTTGGCTGCTCTTGAATAAGGATGAGACTGCAGCTCTCAGGACACAGAGGAGTTGTTACAGACCTGTGCACGGACGATCACAGAAAGGTTTCTCAACAACAATGCTGCGTAAATAAATCGAATGCAACGCTCAGTTGAACTGCAGTGAACTGACAATACAAAACCACTCTGCATCTATTACCTATTGCACAACATGTTGCATATAAACTATCTTTTCAAAAAGGTACACAGAGCCACCTTCTCTTATACATTTCTGCTGCAGCCACTCTATTAAAAGGAGGTTTTGAAAATGTTCTCTGACAATCTCCTGCCAACCCCTTTATTAAATCTGACACCAGAAAAGAAAATGTGAACAGATCATGGATAAGAAAGAAGGGTGGTGAGGTTTTGCTGTTTAAAAAAAAAGGAACATTAAATGAGAAAGAGAGATAAAGAGGGAGAGAGAGAGAGAGCAGAGCCAGCTCTGAAACTCAAGACGAGAAGACCGCGTGGGATTATTAATGATACAGACTTAGTCACTCCATTGTAGTCTGTGAGTATGAATCTAGTCTTTGACAGACAGATATAATGATGACCATTTAATGTGACGGGGGAGAATCTGGGACAGTGGGGTGAGGAGAGACGTCATGCGATGTGAGTCTCTTGCAGGGGTCTCCCTTTGAGGGGATGCTCTATTTATCAGTGACGGGAGCTCTCCGTCATGATTATGCTTTACGTCCAATTGGCCGGAGAGACTGAAAGAGCGATGGAAAGACGTCTCCTAAATAAACCAACGGCTTTCTTCCGCATGACTGACACAGCCAGGTCACACGAAAGGGTGTGCAAGTGCTCACATGTCACTTATATTGTCTGTACTGTATTATTTTCTATGATAAGTTTAAGCTTTCACCTGTTCTACTGTTTATATTTGTACTGTCTTGTTATCAGCCTGTCAGTCCTCTTTAACACACTCTAACCTGTATGAAGGGCGCTATACAAATAAAGTTTATTGACTCATTGATCTTGCAGCCATAATTGATCTACTTCCAAACTCAAGAAGAAGCTTTGATGCCTAAGACATTAACTGAACATACACTAATTCAGTCTTATTATTTATGATGACTGTTTCAAATCAACCACATGCAAATGGGCAGCATTTACAATCAGAACATGATCTAAAAGTCACAGTGAGCTCCAGGCTGGTCAGAGCATCTAAGAAGCAATTCCTCAACATGCTGCAGGGTATGTTTGTTTCATGGCCACAGATCTCCATTCCACCAACAGTTAAAATGATTTAAGCTGGTCTGAGTAAAAAAGCCCCTATTGTTTCTTTCCCCAGACTTCTCAGTGTCCATTGACAAAATATGAGTATTTGGGTAGCAGTCTTGTGTGAAGTTGTTTGAGAATGGAAATGAAATGACAACCACAGAGAAAGAGTGGGGGTGGGGGAGGTGGGGGGGGGTGGAGGGGGGGGGGGGGGGGGGGGGGGGGGGGGAGTGGATAAAGAGTCTGACCTAGTTGGGAGGAACACAGCAGCCTTGGGCCACAAGCTTCCTTAGCCCTGGCTTCATTTCAGGTCAATTCTTCTGCTTTATCCCTCCTCTCCTTTTTGTTGCTTATCCCTGTCTTCCCCTCTCTTTGTCTACCTCTGTGCCGTGCCAGTGATCGGTATGAAATATGTAACAGTTGTTTATCAGTCAAACCCATTTGATACAGATGTTCCAGTGCTTAGCAAACAGTCAGCGGCGAGACTCACTTGAAGTGCTGGTGCTCTCTGGAGGTACGGATCTTGGCGGAGTAGCGCTCGGCCAGTTTGTCCAGGCCTCTGGAGTACTCGAGCTGGAGCTCAGCTTTCCGACGGAAGAACTCCTGCAGGTCCTGCAGCAGCTGCAGCCGGGACTCGGACTGCTGCTCCAGACAACGGAACTGTTCCACCAGCTGGTTACGGATCTCTGCATATCAAAAAAAAAAAAAGGAGACCACCTTCAGAATAAATAGAGCCTCTCTGGGGGGAGTGGGCCTACATGCTGGGCCTCTCTTCTGCCTGCCAAACAGTGCTGCAGGTCAGCTTCTAACCCACAGTCTTTCAGCAGCGAATCAAGCAAAGCACATAATATAGTAAACACAAATATGTGAGGACGCAGTCAAGCCAGCACAGTCACTAATAAAAGAACAAAGTCATCATAATTGGATAAAACTGGATGTCGAAGTGCATTTGTCTGCTGTCTGTCTGTGTGTGTGTGTATAGAGTGGGAGGGAGGGAGCGTGGGGGTGTCTGAACGCTGGGGTAGCACACGTGCATATGAGATGCATGTCTGATGATTGCAGCAGACAGCACGGAAAATATAAAATAGGTCAGCTTCTCAAAATGCATTGTGCTGAGCGAGCCTTCAGAGAAGTTTGTCTTGAAAAAACAAATTGCAGGCATTCTTTCGATTAAAAGATTGCTGTGGTTTTCTGCTTATGAGGTTTGGAAACTCACCGCCCCTGTTCATAGTCTGAGAATGAGGGAAAATTATGTTTTGGTTGATATTTTGAGAATTTGGTTGATATGGAATTTATAAACAGACATTTTATAGAGATAGAAATAGACCCTTGTGGAATATGATAGTTCCCACTCGTAGCACCCTAGTCTGTCACATAGAGTTTAACAAACAATGTCTCAGAAGTCTTCGGGTATTGTTTTCTTACTCTTAAGAAAGTTACTTAAAAATAAGTTAATCTTACTCATCATCATTATTTTTATGTCCTGAAATTCTTAGTAGTGTAGCTTGTGTGTTCAGAGTGTAATTATTCTATCTATATTTTTCAAAATGACCACTAATAAAAAAATACAGACTCCCTCCTGTATTGTACAGCCTGCATTGGTACTGTAATTGACTGTTCCTAACTACCTTTGGGATTTCAGGTCATAAACATGTCCAGTGAAGTAATAACAACACTTTTATGGTTTTACATTAACACTGAAAAGGAATACAGGTCCCATTTTATTTCATCCATGTACTATTTATTGCAAGGCTGTCATAAATCCAGCGGCTAAGTGGCTCCTGAATGTTTGGCTGCAGCTCAACCATAAATCAGAAGTGTGTGATATTCAGGCCTAGGTTGTGTGAATTAAGTCATGATATCAATACTGATATTTTCCATTACACACTGTATGTAAAGATATGGCTAATGTGTGGATTATACACACATACACACAGGGAGTTAAACAAAGCTTCTCTCTCTACAAAACAATGGGAAGCAGTTCAGCAACATTGAGATGGCTGAAGATTCCTTTATGACAGAGTGTTTCAACCATGCATATGATTGCTGTGCACTGAAAGGAACTCTGTAGAAAATTATCAATGGAAAAGATGGCCCAGTGGAAGAAAAGCCTTTTTGTTCACTTCTAAATGCTGTTTCTGTATCTACAATAAAGGATTTCAAAAATGCCCACCCCCCCCCCCTTCATCTGTGATTGTGTGAGTGAAAATATGAATGAATGAGCAAGAATGAAGAAGACAGAGTAAATATGTAGTCCCTTGCTGTTTGGAGATGTACCCCTCTGGGTCCCCATAGTTGCCCAGTTGCCTGGTTACATGCCTCTGGAGGCATCTCAATGGGAGCAGGCCAGCTCCCTCTTCTGACAGTCACAGCAGTCAGTCTGTTTAGCATAATGGCCAAGGACAAGGGCAACTTTCTCTGCTCCGAAATATACTCAATAAACAGCCTGTGCTGATGAACGAGGCAGCAATCAAGTTCAAAATAGAAAGAAATGTCACTGCGATTCTTCTGTGCTAAAATAGACCACTGAACAACACAATTTGTTGGCCTATGTGACTTTAATCATTTTAAATCACACAGTGACAGTGTAACAGAACTAGCAGACAACATAATGAGTAAATCTAAACTGATTTAACTGCATGATTTTATTGGCGAGACATCAAATAGATTTGTGATATTTGCATTCGCTCTCCTGTGAGTATGTTATTTTTAGAGCTTAAACTGTTACTAGGGACTGTGCAATGCTGCACTACATTCAATGAATGATTCAAGCCTTTGCAGAGTAATGCATAATTACGAGGAAGCTGGCAAGGAGGTCAAGTGAATAACATACCAAGAAGTAGGCCTCAAAAGCTGAATGCTGTCTCTTTTCCTATCTTTTTATTGATTAACAAGAGCAAAGGTTTTCTGCAATGAATATATGAGTCACATGCCACATCAGGTTCACTGCCTTGGGAACAGGGTTTAGCCAAAATGAATAATGTTCCACACCCCAAAGCCTTGTGGAAACTTCACTAAAATGACTTCACGCATTTTTAATGTTTATTTTTCTCCTACCCCATATGGTTAACATCCTGGTATGTCCTGGTGACTTTAACAAGCATTTTGAGTCTAAATTAATTGCTTTCAGAGACTTGAGGGCAACACTGAAGCAGAATAAACTGAAGAAAAGAACTTCGCTGGCTGCCATCATTCTGGTTGTGATGGAGCACTGGGATATCGTTGCACAATAGTATGATACAGATGTTTAGCTTTTTTAAATATAAATAAAACTAAAATCAAGGGGCGCCTCGGTGGCTCATGTGGTAGAGCGCGTACCATTAAGCCTTAGTCCTAACCGCAGCGGTTTGGGGTTCAAGTCTGACCCGTGGCCCCTTGCTGCATGTCATCCCCTCTCTCTCCCCCTATGTTCCTGTCTCTCTCTCACTGCAACTATAGTCAAGGCATAAAAAGCCCAAAAAATTATTTAAAACTAAAATCAAGCCACCAAAATACAGACCATTCCTCCACTGAAACAACGTTCACTTCAGACAAATCATTTTGTCATGTGTGAATACTGTCTGAAGGCTTATTCCTTAGAAAAGTAAAGTACCTTTTTGAGCTCAGCCATTATGAGGCCTTGACCTCCTCTTTCACCCTGCAGATTCAAAAAGACAAACATGCCCACCCACCGAGTTCAGACGCAGCACGTCTGCAGAGGTAACATGCCTGGATCTACGGCATATAATGTAATGAAATGGAGGGAACCTATTGGTTTGGCTTGTAGGGTGACTAGTAAGGTCGTGCATCACTGCAGCAGAGAGCAGCAAATATCACGTAGTGAGGAGTCATTGTCACCACAGTAGCCTAACGCAGCTATTCCGATGGCCAGTAACTGTCTCCGGGGCTGTGTCTGCAGTTTGCCATGCGTGACTAGTCACATGTGGCCTAACCCAGACTGACACGTTGACATAATTTGGTACAAATCAAGGCTGTGTTCTGTGAACACTTGTATTCTGAATGCATTAATGACTATGGTATGCTCTGCAGACTCTACAGTCTATTTGCTTGGGTTCACATTTCTTCCTCTGTCTCGCTCCATGCACATATTTCTAACGAGGGCAGGCATCACTATTTGCGCAACCACAGGACAGGAAAATCCAGGAAGCACTGGGCAGAATTCCAAACAGTTTTCTCTGTCAGCACAGCAACACAGCGTCTCATACATGTTACCAAGACACCGGCAACAAAGATATTGTTTCACTGTCGTAACACAACTCTGACATTTCAAGACAGTATCAGTCTAAGCATTCTTTCATTATGATGAATACACACAGAGGGGTGTGTCTACATGCTCCTAATGGAATGCATATCTGCAGCAAATACAGTGGCCTATAGTAACATGCTAATTTGTTACATTCACATTCTCAGTAAGACAGTATAACCCAATTTAATTTCTACAACAAAATATCCCAGATTTCACAAAAAAAAATTATCATAGGCTTTTATATCTGTTCTTTTCTGATGTTTTGGGGACAGAAATCCCTTTGAAGTCATGGTTAAATTGCTGTAGTGGTTCGTTCCAAGAGTAATAACAAATCTTACAATAAATGTTTTCTATTACTTATTAGAGCGATTTGCCCCCATTTAGTTGTGATCAGTTTTGGGATCAGCAAGAAGCATAGAGATATGTAAGGTTGGTCACCCCCACATCTTGGATGGAAAAATACTGTCTGAAATGCTTCTCAGGAAGACAAGATCTGGTGTGGTTACAAACAAATAAAAATAATGACTAAATGATGGGTTAATGTTATGATACAAGGGAATATTTTCTGCCTGTGAGTGATTATTAAGTCATCAATGAATCAGACATGCCATGTGACAATAACATCAATAGAGGCCCAGACATGTGAAGCCATGAGCTCAGAACACACACCAGCACAACAACAATCAAGACCCCACTGTTGCTGAAATAAGACATATTCAAAAATACTGCAAAGGACATTAGGTTTGTGTCTGAACTTTCGTGCAAAACAGCAACTCAGCATTATTGGAGCCCAGTGTCAGTGTCAGAGTAAAGCCCCCACAGCTCCAAACTCATCTAAGCCCAGTTTGCAAATGAGCTTAAGATGTCAGCTTAAAAGCTCTTCCTGAAACTGAGACGAGAGACGGAGCTGTGATGTCTCTCTCGCAGCCACAAAGCTGGTGTGGAGACCAGAGAGAGAGATAGAGAGAGAGAGTGAGAGTGCAAAAGAAAGAGTGTGAAGAAGTCAAACAAACAAACAGGGACAGGGCGAAAGTAGACCACCCCTCTGTCTGCAAAATGCTAATCATACCCTTCATTCCAGACACATGCTGTCAAGCTTTGGTCATTTCTGTTCTACATATATAGAACAATAGTAAGGTCTAAATTCAGTCAGTAAGAGGAAAATCTAAAACAAATCTGCACGGGTACTCTAATGTGTGTGTGTGTGTGTGTGTGTGTGTTAGGGTGAAAAAGTTTAATAATAATAAAAATTTGCATATATCTATATATCTATAGTTAAGTCCGGCCTGATGCAAACATGATTATTATATCAAAGTCAAATTACAAAGAAATGTTGCTATATATTAATCATTTTTGTTTAAAGCAATATGACATTTTGGGAAATACCCTTTACTTGACAAGAGTTAGATGAGAAGCAAGGGGAAACAGCTAGCCTGGCTGTTCAAAAGTAACATTTGCTTACTAGCACCTCTAAAACTAGTTAAAAGGTTTTATCTGGCTTGTTTCATCTGCACAAAAAGTGAAGTGTAAAAACAGGTTTGGATTATGGGCTGGACTCCAGTATGTCACTGAGCCTGGCCAAGAAATAGACTGGCTGTATTCCCCTATTTCCAGTCTTTGAGATAAGCGAAGCTAAATGGCTGCTAACTGTAGCTTCATATTTAATGGACAGACATGAGAGGGGAGTTAAGCTTCTAATCCTACGGTTAAGCATAAAATAAAACTGCCTCATGGTAACTAAGGTAAAATCTAAAATGCAGTTCTTGCTTGTTAGATTCGCCATGATTTGCATTTCAATTGCAGCACATGTATGGCATGCCCACATATTTGAATACCGTTGACTCGCTCATCAGGAAAAGTGCAACACAGAGCACGCTGACAAATATATTAACCAACAACATACCAGGCCCAAAACTGCACTCTGTCATGTTTGATGGCCGACCAGTGAAACAGCACCAGGCTGACTGAAGAGTTTTGGTGATGTGGTTTCCACCACTTTGAGAGAGTAAATTATGTTAACAAAAAATATGGATTTAACTTATTTTTATCTTTGAGTAGATTTTCAGTAGAAGGTTCAGGCCCGGTCTTCCAGTGATAGTGTATTATGTGTACTCTAAGTGTTATGCCCATAGCCATGAGTTATCCTGCTTTAAGGGCTGCAGCTAACAATTAGCCTAGTTTTGGTATTGGTTTGTTCACCAAATATTTTCTCAATTACTTGCTAAATTGTTTGGTATATAAAATGTCAATAAAGAGTGAAAAAAAAAAAAACTCACAATTTCCTAAAATACCTAAAATTACATCTGCATCATAGTTGTTTTGACCAAAAAGTCCAAAACCTCATTATTTTCATTTCATTGTCAAAGCAAAGAAAAGCAGAAAATCCTCAAAATTATGAAACAGGAAATAGAAAATGTTCAGCATTTTTGCTTGGAACAATTACTCAATTATCAAAACAGTTGCTGATTAATTTCCTGTCAATGGAGCAATCAGTGAATTGAGTAATGTTATCTGCTTTGCCTGGGTTAAAATGATAATTTGTTGTAGAAGGAGGCCCATACTCTTTATGAATCCTGATAGATTTATACAGAGCAAAACCACAGATGTAAGAAGGTGATGCAAAAAGTGTGAAGGGCTGCTTGAAGTTGTCGCTTACAGGCTGAGAAGACAACCCACCTCTATACAACCTGCCCTGCCTGTTCTGATGACAGTGTCAGTGCTCCTGACTCTCTTCTCTCTCTGGGTGGTTTATCCGGTCACATATTTAGCGGCAGACAGTAAAATCCTTTCATGCTTTATAATTCATGCAGACAGCATACATTATTTATGGACTTTCTGAACTGTTTGCTGTGTGACCTTCTCTAGCATCCCCCTCATCCTCCTGATATTACACTTTGTCCAGGAGTGTCAGGAAAACACTCAATAGAGAACGTGTTATCTTTTTAAGGTAACGCAAATCATCACATCATCAATTAATGTAAATTTTAACATTATTTTTCAGTTGTAAAACAGCTGTCTCCAACAATCTTGTATGACTACCTGGGGTGCATGACCTCCAGTCTACTGGATTGGGGGGGGGGGTACATTCCCTTGGTGGGTGCACAGCATTAGCACAGGCTCACAGAAATACCAGCTGCACTTTGAAACAAATTATGACGCCCCACTGGTTTACATGGCCACACATGCAGGGCCAGGCATGTCATGGTGGGATCAGAGCACAGAGCAGTATCATCCAAGTTACATCTTCATTGTTGTACAACTGGATTCAAATAATGACTTCAGCGTTATTGGCTGAGTTGAGAATTGACGAGACATTTTTTATAGGAATTTTTTTTTTTTTTTTTTTTGAAAAAAATGACTCATCTACAACTACTACACAATATGTCCCACCCCACAGCACTGCACAGTGAAAGCCATATAAAGCTTGTGGTAAAGTTACGCAACAGTGCCTTGACACGCCGAACAACAATACGATCAGGCCTGTACGTTACCAACCTTTCACTTGGGTCTCATATTCGGCAATAATCTCTTTGTCCTTCTTGACTTTCGCCTGAGATGACATTTTGGCCGAGCGCGGATTGTGCAATCCTCGGGGAGGAATCGGCGTCTCAGTTTGCCACAATGCAGCGTTGGCCCGTCCGCAGTCCTCTCCAGATAGTTGAGCAACAATCAGATGCGAATCATCGCCCGCTTTAACACAACTTCGGAGATCAGACGCACTTGAGGCTCCGCGATGTTGCTGCTGCTGCTGCTGCTGCGTTCAAGGCGCCGTCGATCTAGAAGTGCACAAGGATCTCCGTCCCCGACCACTCCTCTTCACCGCCGGTGCTCTTCGGTGAATCGCAAAACAATTCACGTTTGATGTGCATTTCACAAAGCCTGGGCTGAGCAATAAGCTGCCTCGGCGATACAAAAAAAAAAAAAAAAAGCACTGGGCTGCTTCTGCCTTTTTCTCTCCCTCCCTCTCTCACCGAGTTCAATGCTGCTGCAGAAAAGACTGAATGGATGCGAAAGTCAATCTGAGACTCCTCCCCCCCCCCCAAAAAAAACCCCCCTCCTCCCTTCTTCGCCACTTTTCTTCACACGGATGATTTAAGATTCTTCTGGCTGAACTGATATGCAAACCTTTGCCAATAACTGATGCGTTGCTGCTAATCTGAGTCCACAGCTGAAGGAGTGCATGGACAGTTCCCGTATTTGATAGCTCAGTTTCAAGAACATCGACTGTAACATGAGACTTTATAGCTGACTGCAGAGCACTCAGCTGGGTGGGTGCCTCTAGGGATACACTGGATTAATCAAACAGTCAATCAATATTCAGTTCTTCATTATCTTTGTCTTAGACTTCTTTAAAGTTGGGAGTTCACAATAAACAACGGTCAGTTAACAATGGTCATTTAAATGGTCAAAATCAGTGTCAGTGATAATTCTCCAAAAATGCTTGGTACTGCATTTCCCATTGCAGCCTTTTCCTGCCTATAAGCCTATATTTTTGAAGTTCATGCTGCTGGCTCTCCTTCCAAGTTTCGTAGTATACTCCAAAGCAAAATAACCTTGATTAGGAGGGATTACTGCAAATGCACTCCCACTATATGTTCACCTCAAGTTCAAAAATTCTTTTTTATTCCACTTTTTCTTCTAGACGTTTCAACATAAAACATCCATTCAAATTTTAAAACGTTCACCTCAATTGGACATTGGATGTATTCAGTTTTCGCTATATTTCATACAATCCCAAAATATTCAAGGTTTTTCCTTCTTCCCATTGAAATGAACTGACGAGATGTTCAAAATCTCCAGTTTTCCACAACTTTTCACGTATTTTCAACCCCTTCTACTCATTTATACTTTCAGCTACAAACTCAATTCAAAAGTCAGAGTTCAGAAACTTTCCTTCATTCTTGGTAACTTTTAAAATCCCATTCATAGTTTTTACACAGTGACAGTTCAAGTTTCATGAATGTTTCTGGTCCTTTTCCAGATTTTTACATTAGTGTGTATGTGGTGAGACATTCACAGCTAGAGTGAGGGACCTCACACACGGAGTGGGGAGAAGCTGTTCAACTGATATGAAAAAAAAAAATCGTTGAACTAACTAACAAATTTCACTCTACACACATCATTTTATGTCAGAACATGGGCGGTTTGTCTTCTTTCACACAATGTGGCTACCAAAGCACAGTGACTTACAGAATTTGAACTATGTGCCTCTGAGTGACTGGAGTACCACCCAACTGCCCCATTGGCTCCAATGTTACCTGACACCAGAAAATACAGAGGAAAACAGAGAGCATTTTTAAAATTGATGCATCTCCCACATTTATGACGCCACAATCATATTATTTTATATCACTGTGTTCAGCAGAGTCTCCTCTCTGAGAAAGTACAAAGTTTTAGGTGATAGGAGTTCATGTTTTTGACTGACAAGCCAGAGATTTAGAGGTGTGTCTCACCGTAATCCCTGGTTTAACCAGGTGTAACTAAGCAGTTACCATCACTACAGAAACCCTTAACTGCAGCTGGGCACACAAAACCAACTCAGATCAGCTAATTAGACTTGCACACACACAGGCACACAGATACACCAAGCTCGCTGAGGCTGCAGAGCAGAATAAGGACTGCCATCGCCAGATGCAGTCAGCAGGCTAGCTGTTTAACACTCAACAATGAGCAGGTTGGCGGCAAGTGAACTTTTGAATTAAAAATGTAAATATAACACCCAGGGCTGTGCCGATGGACGATGGTCTTGGTGATTGATGATCATCAGAGCAATGGCCAAAATGCCTTATGCCTTTGCCAAAGTCAAGATTATTATTGTCTTGTCTTCCCATTAATGTATTAACTTATTGTTATTATTATTATTATTATTATTATTATTATTTGTGTTCAATTAATATTGAATTTAATTCGCCGTGCCATAGTTTTACACTGGTTTCATAGCATTTAACCAATGTTTGTAACACTGACACACGCACACATACAGTACACACTCGGATTGTCATTTAAATGCTGTTTATTGTGTGTAGGTACTGTGCAGTGGAGAGGAGAAGGTCTATAGACAGACAGGCAGTCAGACAGACAGAACATGTCACTTAGTTCAGTTTCTTAGCTGCTGCTTAAACAGCTGTTTCTGTGCTTTTGCCCCCACTGAGTGAATATTCTGAATGCTCTGATTATTAAATGAAAATACATGACATTTATGCTTATTTTGCTCTTAATTTTTAGATAGATAGCCTAAAAGCCTGCCTACTGCCAATATGATAATGATCAATACCGTTTTGGCAGATTGATGACTGCAAGAGAAAGAGTGACCAAAGAGCGAGTAAGACAGGTCCGTGAACTTGGCAGCCCACAAATATTTGTTTTGAAAATGAGAAAACCAATAATTTAGAAATAGGGAAATTTTTTTTGGTCTCATAATTAAAAAAAAAATTACAAAACAAACTGTTATCTGGTTTTCCTTAATATGATTATAAATGGAAATTGGGAATTGAAATGGAAACCATCTTTCTCTATTTTGCATTGATTTTCTTTGGTCTGATCTGGAAGCTGTTGTATACTACTAAGTCAGGAGTATTACTTAGGTGCAGGGGTTTTGAGCCATGATTTTGAGATGGATGTAAACACAATATCTTTGCAGGAATATGCAGGTTTTGTTAAAGAACGGTAATGAAATGGAAATGCCTGAATGAAATGATTGAAAAGTGGCTAATGGTACGCCACTAGTGGTGGAACGGCTTATAGCGATATGCTGCTCATGTTCCAATGACAGGTGCTGCTTGACAGTGGTAGGCCACGACAGCCAGCCAGCCAGCCAGCCAGCCAACCAAATAATATGTGTATTATTTTTAGCATGACAGTAACATCAACATCAGTCAAACTTTGCTTGTAACTGGTGGAAAATTGGGTGTTACAGAATCACCTGTGCTACAACTAAACCCATTCTACACTGATGCAGTTGCTGCTCTGTCAGTCTGCCTTGCATCTCAGTGCACTTAATTTCAGCACACTTTGCTGACAAGTACTATCAGAAAAAATGTCCTTTAGCTTCTCAAGTGCAACTGTGTGTTACATCTTTGATCTTACATCTTTCCAAAAACGTGTTTGTGTGTTCTTAAAGGAATGTAAACCGGTGTACAGGTCAGGGTTAATTGAGCACTTTCTTCCTGAGCCTGTCTATAAAAAGATTGCATTTTGTTCTGTGTCAAAAGTTCCTGGTCCTCCTTTGCACCCAATTCTCTGAAAATCTGTGGGTTTGTGTCAGCCTGTGACAACTGTTTAAGTTGGGAGAGAGCACAGAAGAAATCAGCAGGAGAACCGCTCATTTCTCACCACACAATCTTCACTCCAACTTCTAATTTCCTGAGCAAATGTTACTCACCAGTCTTTGGCCACAGAGAGGGCCTGATAAAAGTTGGTGTGGGTTTGAAAATAATGTGAAAAAGCTGTGTCTAACTAGGCCATGGAAACTTTAACACCATCCACTTATGTGCCTTCACTGGAGGAATGATGATCATATGGTCCACCATGAAAAGATTAGGCTCCTTCAGGATGCTACTTAAGACCTCTTGTTAATGTAATAATTACAGTAGTCTAGTTATTAAGGATTATGAATACTGCTCACTATGTCATTTTATAATTTAATCATAGATGACTTTACACTGCTACCAGTTTAATTAAGGCTAATGTTTTATCTAATGCCATTTACATTGCAGGGTTTTTGTAGTGGATTGCATCAGCTTATACATGTCCTTAATAAAGTAATAAATAGTATATATTTTAGAGTTTTAGAACAGTGAAATTACAAATAGCAATGTACATTTGCTGTGACCCAGCAGACATAACTGAAGCCAACACTTTGTAGTTTCACCTTGACTTTTAAGTAATATATATATATATCTATATATATATATAGATATATATATATATAGATATAGATATATTTCTTTTTTCATCCAAAAATAACCAATTTACCCTCTGAGAAGAGAGTCCACAACAATGAAGAAAGGTAATAGAAGTTAGTATGTTACTGTTAGTAGTAGTTAGGTATATTATTGTTTTAAAAGTGGATCTGACCTAAATTGTTGTGTTGATTGTGTTTATACCGCAGGCTGTTTGTTTAAAGTCATTTGGTTTCCAGTACGCCACACCCACCTTTCATGAAAGAGCTTGTTTGGGGTCATTAACATAATAACAGCATTATTCCTGAGATGCTGCTCCTATTGGCCGACTCTACTTATGGTCCCTTCCCTTCCCTTGGGAGGTATCCACAGACTGAAAGCATTCTTCTATCTCTATCTTCTTTTTTTTTAATGTGACATCACACTAAGGGACAAAATGGTTTGTTCAAATGGTGTTAAGTTCAACACATTGAAAAAAATCAGTGGAACACGGAAAATCCAGTCATACCTGGGTATGACTTTAACAGAGCAGAACTAGTTTAGATCAGAGTATGATTTGTAAATTTGCTCTGCTGCAGGAAAATGATAAATGACATTATATTGTACCATTCACTGTATTTTCTTCTATTATTGGTTCATTTCCATGATTGAAACACTTTTGATGATAAGGATAAGCACTTTTAAATCTGTCAGCAGGAAAGCAGTTTTTACTGTTACAGGCTACAGTTGTCAGTAATCACATAACCAGAAGAGAAATTCAGGGCAAAATACTTTAATAAACTGATGGGATTTCCTGTGGCTCACAGAAATATGCAAACATGTGTTTCTGTTCCTGGGCTTTACAGTAAGTTGAAAGCATCTGTAGTGATTTGTAAAGGACTATCAAATGTTTGGACAACATGGTGATTTCAATACTGATCATTTCTCACTTCTCACTTCTGTCAAAAAAAATATTATAGCATTATGAAATCCAATTAACTGCTTACCTGTATTGCAGAATGAGTATAGTATGCCTATGCAAAGTCTTATATAATCTTTTATAATTCTATATTTTTCTGAATATTCATCTCTTTTTTTTCCCCCACATTCAGCTTGGCTCAAATGAGGGATACTCGAATATTTAGCTACATATCATGTCTTGTGCCACGTTAAGTGACAGGCATGCTTTTTTTTATGCATTGGCTATAAACATATACAGCATTTTTTGGACAATTCCTGAACATAAACACATGCGTTAACACTGTACGTTTCCTGTAGGAAATGACGTTTCATGTTGTTGTTGGTTGTCAGGTGTCGGTGAGCAAAGAGCACACATGTCAACACTGGTTGCAGTACGCCGGCGGCTACGCATGACCTTACTGAGTAACTCTCAAATTACTCATTTGACGCCACTGAGGTAATACCGTCAAATAATTATTTCCACTTAAGTCGTCCGCACAGTTTCACTGTCTCATTTACGGACAAAACATTGTCGTTGTAGAGAATGTAAATAGCCTCTGTGAAGGTAACGTCAGCTTTCATTTTGGCCTGATGTTTCACCATGGTTTTAACATAATAATGTCTTATCTTATTGATGATATTCCATAAATATATTTACTTGATAAGATAATTGGTATCAGTAATGCACCAGCCAAGCCCATTGACGTTGCCCGTCATTTTCAGGTTAAAAGGTATCTGCCCAGAAGTGTCTTGCCTGACGTAACAAATGACTTCACTTCAGGGTCCATCACTGCCAACCCTGCCTCCAGCTGCTGAAAGGCGAGGCTGCTGTAAGCACACGGCTACCCTCTGCTGGTACAGTGTCCACACCAAGCAACCAGCTAATTGTCTCCATATGCAAGCTGCAGCTGTGGATCTGCACCAGTCTTCTGTCTACTGAAGAATTGTTTCTTTCATGCCATTATTAATTTTATGTTTACCATTCGAATTTACACGCATTAGATTGGTTGTATAATCATTTTTAGTGTAGTTCAATTTCGCCATTCATTCGGAAGAATACTGTAAGAATCATTGTATCACATATGGGCATAAACAAAACTCAAACTATGACAGATCTTATCTGTACCTCAGATTAGGGAAATTAATCATTGGTTTCAGTATGACAGGTATTATCATCATACTAAGCCTGTGACTGCACAGGAAGTCATCTTGAGGGAAGTAAAAATAGACACAAGGGAGATTGGATGTTGTCATATGAATATTTCACATCAGTAAAGCCTGAGAACTTGTGTGGGATGGGGCCTCTGACAAAATATGTGAGTCCTGACATCACCCTTCACTAAATGAAATATGAGTCCCTCCACCTTGATGATGTCACTGCCTTGAAATGCACTGGCAGGTGGTTTTTTCATGCACTCTGTGAAGTTTAAATGAAATGTCTTGTGCAGTGCTATCTGACAGTAAAATGAAGGGAAGAAAGAAAGGAAGGAAGGAAGAACCTTCATGTGATTTAAGCTGTAAAAGGCAGAAGTAGTTAAGGTTCATCTTATGTAATCTCATCTTTGTGTGATTTGCTGTGGATGCGGGGGTTTCTGTCGTGGCTGACAGTGTAGAGTGTGGTGCAACACTTTGTTTCACTGGCCACACCTTTCCACGCCCCCTAACAACTAGCAGTTACAGCTGAGCCACACTTAGAGATATAAGGGAGTCGCCAGCTGCCATGGAGTAAATTAACTCAGGGAGAGCACAAGTATCAGACTTTACGGAAACATGTTATGGACAATATTCTTACTTCTTAATGGACTGCTTTTACTAGTTCTTCTTTATTCCACTCGCAGAAGGTAAAGTCATTTATTAATGGTTTTTTTTTTCAGACATTAAATTATTAGCAAAGGTTCATTTAATAAGTTGTATGAGTCTAAAAGTTTGTAAAATACAGCAAGAGCCTACTTTGCAACTGTTAAAATTAAGAAAAACTTTGCTATTGTTTTTTAGTTAAACACAATTAATATTAATCAAATACATCAAGGAATAGTATAATAATAGTAGATATATTAGAATCGCACTTTTTGAAATTTCATAAGTGATAAAATTAAACACACAGAACCTCACTGCATTCAGCATTGTTTTTAAACAAGATGATACAATGAAACAAAGAATTATTGTTGTTACCTATACTGTGGTCAACGTGCTGCATGGCGTTTCAGCCACAGAAAGAACGTTCTCTTCACGTCAACGCCTAGCTTCTTGGTTGAGATTCACGAATAAATGAAACACAGATAATCCAGCTCTATCACATTGCTTGAATTTTAATGAGTTTCCTTATACCTGTCAGACAGAAAAATGAGCCACCTCTGGACAAAGGTTTCATTCCATGGTTGGGGCACGCGCTTGAGTTTGGAAAAGATGCCTCAAAGTTTTTGGCCCGAATGAAAGAAAAACATGGGGATATATTCACAGTAAGTTCTGATAAAGATTGAGTGTGAGTGTTGAGTGTAATCTGAATATATCTGAAATTTGTTCTGCAGAGGTAAGCACAATTATTTTATCAATTATTAATCATTAATTAATTATTTTTCCAATGTAGAATAAAGTGTTTCACTGAACAGGATTTCTAGCAACTGGTTATTCCATAGAGTTTCATATTAAAAGACTGAAACCTGGAGTATTTTTTAGGATAAGGGAACTCTAAGAAGATCTGGTTAAAAGGAAGCAAATGAAAACAAATGAAACTAAAATGATGTCCCCACAGGTCCGTGTTGCTGGTCATTACGTGACAGTGCTGTTGGACCCAAATTCTTTCGATGCAGTGATAAATGACACCGTGTTCTTGGACTTCACCCGCAACAGACAGCAGCTCCTGAAAAGGATCTTCAGTCTGCAGCTGCCGAGCATCACACCTACAGCAGAGAGGAAATGGATGGAACAGTAATTAAATCACCTTTTAAACTTAGATCTCTAAACAATGACAAAAAAAAAAAAAAAATCTGTTTTAAGTTAGTTTTGCAAATTTCAATATCTTATTTGCTTTGCATTTCCTTAGGCATTTTCAAGGTCTCCGTCTGTCCAAGCTCAGCAGCTCCATGAACATTCATCTTCAGAACCTGCTCCTGAGTGACCAGACAGACTGTGGCCCTTCAGGGTGGAGAGAGGATGGGCTTTTTAGCCTATGTTACAGTCTGCTCTTCAGGTAACGGGTAACATTTTACATACAGTAAATCACAAGGCAACAGTGTTTATATCATTTGAAAGGTTTTCTTAACTTAATTGTTTTTCACAGAGCTGGATATCTGACACTGTTTGAGAGGAGAGACAATGTTGCCACAGTCTACAAAGAGTTCCGCAAGTTTGACAGTCTCCTCGCCAAACTGGCTCGCCGCTCACTCAAGCGAGGTGAGTTGCACAATATTAAACAAAATGAAAACTGCCTTACTTTCAATTTTGTAATTGACCTTATATCCATACAGCACAGTAGGGTATTTATGAATTTATGCTCAATCTCATATAGGCGAAAGTGAAACGGCCAACTCATCCCGGGAGCGACTGTGGGAGCTGCTGTCTCCAAGCTGGCTGAACGGAGAGTCAGAGTCGAGCTCCTGGCAGCACAGCTACCATCACTTCCTGCAGGAGGAGGGAGTGGATGCAGAAATGCAGAAAAGAGCTTTACTGTTGCAGCTGTGGACCACACAGGTGAGAGCTGTTTTATTGTCTGTCTTTCTCCCATGTACTCACAAACCCACAAACACACACAAGGCCACACAATGATTCCAAAACATACAAACTCTCCACACCCAGACTGCATGCCTGAATTCCACTCCGTGGTGCTCAGCCTGCCAACAATGCAGAAGTGAATTACCTGCCTCAACCTGCAACTCGCTGCGCCGTTTTGCCAGTTGTAATGATATGTATCAGGTTCCGTGACACTTGTGTTCGACATTTAGTAATTACATGTGAATGTACTGCATAAGATTACTGTGTTAGTCAGCAGAAGTTGCTTCCTATTTTTCTTGAGTCACACAGTTTTAGGCACTGATCCATGAAAACTGTACTGTCAGTCAGGTTTTCTGCTGCGGCCTGCACGACAGCTCCACTGAAGACATTGTTTAGCACAATATATTTAATACTCTTGGATACTTGCTCTGTCTAAGACTTCACTTTGAGTTCATCTCTAAGTCTAATCTCACCTGTGAACAAAGCATCTTGTTCAAATATTATTTATTCGTTTAATTTATTTCATTTAGTTTCAGTGAAGTTGCCAGTATTAGCAATATTGACACAGGTGTGAATACAGGATTGTCAGTCCAGACAAGTTCAGAGCAACATGGTGTCATTGCTTGGTGCTGCCAGGTGGAGGAGATAGCGGGCTGTTTTATTGTCCTCATGTCTGTTGTTCGTCTATGGTACATTTAAATGTACTAGATTTATCCCTCTGTCAACATGGTAGCTTCACTGGAACAATGATTGTTTACCTAATAATGCCAGTGTACAGTATTTAAGCAAGGGAAGCCTTGGCCTGGCCACCCACAGGCTGCTCTGCTGGTTTAGGAAAGGCCGCTGGTCCTCCAGCACGTTTGTTTGTGCGTTATCATGTCTGTTGGGATAATGGAGCACACAGTCTCAGTCTGGGACGGAAACTGGAGCACCACTGCAGAGAATAAGGGGATTAGATGTGAGGCTGGTGAGAGGTACCAGAGTGAATATGGCTTATACTGAGGTATTGCAGAGTAAAGTACAATTCTAGGATTTCTCTGAAGCCACCTACAACCTCATCACGAGTCCTGCACCAGCTTGCAGTTTCTGTCATCTTTCTATTTGTAAACAATCAATGTTATTGAACGAAGCATATGTGGACCGAGATTGATTTATTAGTCACTTTCCTTGTAGGAGAAATTGTGAGTTCCTGTGTTGTAGTGTTGGTACACTCTCACCACCCCCACATATTTATTTGAATGTAAAAAGAATCACTGATAGTATCAAAAAAATCTACTTTATGGAAAATAAAGCAGGTCACTCACAGCCACATTAGTCTTTAGTGAGTCTTGCATTTGTAGCTTTTCTCAGTATACTGCACAGCTGCCAGTGAATCAACTAATACCCAAAAGAAAAAGTTTGACATTTGGGGAAATGTGCTACTTCAAATGTTGCAGAGAGTTAGATAAGAGGACTGACATCCCTCTCATATTTGTATGCTAAATATGTAGCTGGATCCAGCAGCCAGCCAGCTTAGCATTAAGACTGGAGTCAGGGGGGAAAGAGCCATCCTGGCTCTGTAAAAAGAAAATAATATCTACCTAACAACATGACTGAAGTTTACTAATTAACATGCTATGGCTCATTTGTTCAATCTGCGCAAAAGCTGGATGTAAAAACTAACACTAACTACATATTTAGCCTACTGGCATTCAAATAGTGTCAGTCTTCTCATTATCTCTCTGAGCAAATTTCTCAAAATGCCAAACTATTCCTTTAAAAACTCCTCATCCTGCAGTTGATAGGGTAATCAGACTAATATTACTTTAGGCATCAGAGCTGGTGATCAGAAGAGAGCAGAAAGACAATGTGATGCACCTCTAATCGCTTTCGGGCATTTGCCCTGGTTGTCAATGGAGAGCTGACCTGAAATGTGCAGAGGTAAGAAGAACAACTCCCTTAACCCACAGCAATTACTGTCTGACAGGCTCAGGTGTCTCTCCCTAAGAGGCTGACAGCAGTGTCTACAAAGCATAGATTGATTCACTGGCTTCTGCTCGGAACAGTCATATTCAGACAGCAGCATTAGAGAGAACTCAGAGAAAATGTTGGTTGAAATCTTCCCAAAGTAAAAAGCAGATGCATTACATGTCCATATATACAAAACACGTGTGCAGTTTTTCATGCTAGAAGATGTGAGTGCATGCTAAGTTGGGTATTTTTCTTTTCAGTGTAATGCTGGACCTGCCGCCTTTTGGCTTCTTGGCTTCCTGCTCACTCACCCTGAGGCCATGGAGGCTGTTAAATCAGAGATCAGATGCCTTAGTCTCCAGGACACTTCCCTAAAGCATCCCCCCATCCACCCTCTGGAAGAAAACAGCACACCTGTGTTTGGTATGTAACAGCTGCTAGCTGCCTTTTCAACTCCACCTCTGGGTTTGGCCACTTCAATGAGATGGAAACAAAGGCTCATTTGACTTGTTGGAAATAACAAGATAAGCGCAGTGTGCTGAAACAATGACAGTGACAATAAAAGTTTGACCTTTGATTCAATTAGATAATGATTGCCCTCTTCATATATTCATATCTGTGCAAATGTTTGTACATCTCCAAATTACGCCCGAGGGCACCGCTGATTTAACTCACGCTGACACCCCTCTGACATCATCCATTCTGCTGTCCTTTCCGTTCTGTAGATAGTGTCCTGAGCGAGACCCTACGGCTCACTGCTGCTGTAATGATCAACAGAGAGGTTGTGCAGGATAAGATCCTGCGCATGGCCAATGGACAGGAGTACCACCTCAGAAGGGGGGATAGAGTGTGTCTGTTCCCTTTCCTCAGCCCTCAAATGGACCCAGAGATACACCAAGACCCACAGGTACAAGTTTACACCATGAAAAGTGCATTAGGAACACACGAACAAATGCAGCACTGGCAGAATACATCCTTTGCGTGCAAGAGAGCAAGATCAATTCCCAGAGTTCATTCAGTTTATTTGTCCTCAAATGTTAGATGCGATAATTGCATATTATTTTTAACAGAAGATATGGAGCGGTACACTTATTGCGTTCATGCGTTCATGATATTATTCAGCACACCTGTGACATGTGTTTACATCATTTCTCTCTCGTCTCTTCTCAACAGATCTTCAAGTATGATCGCTTCCTAAATGAAGATGTTACAGTGAAGGATAAATTCTACAAGGGTGAAAAAAGACTGAAGTATCACACCATGCCTTGGGGCGCAGGGAGAAACGTCTGCGTTGGGAAAGAGTTTGCCGTTACAGCCATTAAACAGTGAGTGTAAAAATCCTTCCCCATGATGTGAATTAGGTTGTAAAAGGATGCATTCATGATCAAAGCATTTCCTGCAATTTCATCCTGATTACCAAACCAGACCAGCAAAATCCATCTCCACATAATATTCCCCCTATTATCATTTCAGTCTTGCTTTCATGTCTATCATCATTAGCAACAAGCTGTAATATAGTAATGGCCTATACTCTGTAATGCTCTGTATGAAGGAGGCTAAGGGTAATAGAGGACAGTCAGTTGGGACAGCGTGTCTTCGCCAGACATCATATCCAGTTACAGAGGTTAAAGGTCAACCCTTGTACTCTGCAACACACAAAAAAAAAGGGGGGGGGGGGGCTGTTATTTAATGTTGATGTTGAATCATTTATTTTTAGACATGTTGCCCTTTTATCTGGTTGGTTTATTTACTGGATGTGATTTTCTGTCTCATAATAATTTCTGGATTTAACTGGATGTGTGAAACCTGCATGTGCTCAGTCGTGCAAATATGAGTCTGACTTGTCGATGTCCATACCAGCTGTTCTAAACTGCTTTGCCTCTTGTGTCTCTAGATTTGTGTTCTTGCTGTTGACCCATCTTGATATGGAGATGTGCGACCCGGAGGCTAAACTTCCACCGGTTAATCCCAGTCGCTATGGCTTTGGGATGCTCCAGCCGGAGGGAGATCTGCAGGTTCGATACCGACTGAAGAGGACACAGCATAACATGTGACTTGATAATATGATGAAGTGTACAAATTGTTGACTGATAAATCTTTTTCTCATATGTACTATGTCACTATTTATTCTATGTTATATTAACTGAGAGCACCTATAGATCATGTTTAACTTTGATGCATTTAAGTAATATTTTTAATAAAAGAAGGAAAAACTAATTCAACTTGATATTTCTCGTTTTTGACAGGCTACAGATGGCCTCTGTACTTGGGGCTGCACTTTGTTGTATATTTCTAGTCTTTAGCAAAATGTGGAATACAAAATGACATTAGTAACTGCAGTGTAAGGCTGTTCTTGCCAAGTTCATGTTAAGTTTATTTATTGTCCTCTAATATTGTACTTAAAAACAATTGTGAGGTTCTTGTACTTTACTTGAGTATTTCCATTTCATGCTTCTTTATACCTCACTACATTTCTTGAGGGACATATTGTGCTTTTTACTCCACTTCATTTATTTATTTCACATGAAGATTTTAAATAAAAAATATTCAGGCTTAGAAAATACATTGCATTGTTAAAGATTAAATCAGTGGTTTTTAACCATTTTGGCTTGTGACCACTTACAAGAAAAGCAAGCTGTGGCCCCTTGTACAGTTTCAGATGTTTGTGAGTTGTTAGCAGTTCCACCAAAAGTGATTTCCCCTTAAAACCCATAAGATGGTTCTGTTTAAATAACCCCAGCCACAAGAGTTTAAAAGTCTTAGATTCAGCCCAAAGTCCAAAAACGTGAATACAAATCTATGTTGCAGAGCTTTTTCTTTGTTTTCTTCACTACCTCACTAATCATCTCACAGAAGCCCAGATTTCTGTTTTGACCCTTTGGTAAGGGCCCAAACCACTGGATACACTGGATATATAACAGTTAAAAGTCAAGCATTTAAAGTACAATTCTCCTTATACACTGATACAACAATAATGTAACATATACTAATCACTCACAGGGGCCATTTTCTGCAGAAACATCCTAAAATGATTTTTTTTTGGTAATGCTTCTGCACATTTACATGAGTAGGACTTTGAACGCAGGGCTTCTACATGTCATGAGGTATTTTTACACTCACGCATTGGTACTTTCACTCAAGTAAAATATCCATTAATCTTTCCTCCATCAGTACTTATAATGGGGAGTACAAATGGTGAACCCACCCTTTTCAATATAGGTCTACCATAAGGCCAGCTGTCATTCATTTTCGCTCATGTTGTTGGCTCTGCGCCTTCAGTGATCACACAGCCACCTTCGTGTGCACTACCGTTACATCATGCTTTTTATCTAACACTGCACCCAGGCCGAAATACCACCGCGGTGCTCATACAAAGTCTTTTTAATGGTCCAGCCAGGCGTCGAGACGCGGTGCTGAAAGAGTTAATCAGATGTGGAGGGGGGCGCTGAGCTGCCGTGGATCCACCTTCAGAGGGATGCGGCGCCTCCTCACACAGCTGACTGGGAACACAGGTACTTCTGTCCGAACGGGTTCCCGGCATACTTGTTGATCTTCGGGCGAAACAGCTGGGGCGATGTGCCGCGCAGGAAGCCGGCGGGGAGGCAGTAGATCGTGCTGGGGATCCCTCTGCCATGTCGGAGGCAGAAGAGGGGGAAATGGATTGGCTTAAGTCCCTGGCAATTGTAAACCAATAACGGCGCCTCCTTTTTGTTTTTTCGTTTAATGCTACTGCTTCATCTCCGTTTGTGCCAGCGGATTGATTGTCCACAGAGCGGTATGTGCCGGTTTGATTCAGTGCAGGATGACAACAACTCACCACGGTATTTTTTTTTTTTTTTTTTTTTTTTTAAGCTTGTTTGCATCTCTGGACTTTGAATCATATGAAACCTGTGAATTGTTCATAGATAATCAATGGCATGCAGGACTACTCTGCGTTAAAACTGCACCAATATGGAGCCTTTGAGTAGCATGAGGAATGCGTAACGATGCATTTGCATTCACAATATTGCAGTTTTGCATGATCAAACATCACACTGAGCTTATTACGATTCCCAGTTTAGCTGCGCAGAGGAGCAGCTGCAGTGTGTAGGCTGCACCGGAGGAGATGCTGTTTGTGGTACGTTAAATGCTAAATTATTATTATTTTTCTTTATCAAATTAAGGTCTTTTTACTGACTGTTTCTGCATGACCAAAAGCCGACATGGCAGCATCATCAATTATACATTCTCTGTTAATGTTTCTATTTTGTATGTGCCTTGCAATGTGTGCTGACATAATTCTTAGGCCTAATTGTGTTTGTGAAGTATTAGAAACTTTGTGCGGCAGTGATCAACGATCACATCTGCAGGCCTGAGGTGTCGCTGGGCTTCCACGCTCTCGTCGCGCACACATAAACAAAATGAAAAAGCATATGAAATGTGCACGTTGTGTCACGACCGCGATCGTAAATCGTTTATGAAATGCTCTTTGTCAGGGGGAGATGTGGGCTGTGAGATAGATATTTTCTCCTCGCTGCACCCCCCCCCCCCCCCAAGGGAGCTCGCCGTGATTCAGGGAGTGAACAGCGCTTCCTGGTGTTTCAGCACCATTAGACTGGACAGCGTTTCACTTTGTACCACAGTCATCACTGTGGTGTCCTGCATCCCCACCCACTGCACTGCATGGCCGTCAAAATGAGCAAAGATCAACCAAAAGGCTGGGGAGATTACTACATACATACACGCAAACAAACGGACATCATCACATCAGGGGATGCCAGCACTTTGTTCACTCAATGTGCAAACAGTTTGTGTCCTTAAGACTAATATTGTATTATTGATATAACATCATCATCCAAGGCTGTATTCATAAGCAGGCAAAGCAACCAACTGCCCTGGGGCACCAGGTCCCTACAGGGGCCCCAAAAGCCCAAGATTTACTCCATAACATTTCTGTTTTGCACAGTTAGATGAATCCCAAATATGCAAGAAATTTGCACCAGTGAAGTACAAAACTACAACAGGTCCTCCATCTTGTGGCCCTGGTTTTATAGGGACTCAGTGTCAAAATCTAGTTTGAAGGCCTAAGTTGTTTTAGTTTATATTTGTGGCTCATTTGTTGTAAAGTTGTGGTTTATCAAACTGCTTCATTTTTTCTGTGTCAAGTCATACCTGAGGTAAAATAGTATTACTCCATCATGGGAGAACTGAGGCTGCAGCCAGTGATTACTTTCATTATCAACAGGTCTTAATCAGTTTGTTGTTCAGCGTATAAAATATCAGAAAATAGTGAAACATAGCCATCGTTACTCCCTGAGGCCTAAGTGAACATATTCTATTGTCTTTCATTGTTTTAGCAACAGTAAAACCCCCAAAATGTTGAGTTTACCATCATAGAAAACAATCAAATATTCAATAGTATTAGTCACTGATCCCAAATATCTTTGTTGTCAACCCCATGAACAGAAAAGGCGTATATATGATTCTGCATCAGAGAAGATGATACTCTGATGTGATAACAACAGAGATAATAATTCAAAATTCACTACCTTTGAGCCCTTTAAACCAGTTATTTTCAATTCTTGTCTTCAGGACCTGCTGTTCCATGCTGAGTTTCAATCTTTGTAGGTTTTAAAGTAGTTTTGGGGAAAGTCGTGGCAAATTATATTCTATGAAGTTTCTCTCAGTTCCTGATTCAGCTGAGGACAGAACAAGATTAAGTCCCATTTCCATTCATTTTTTCCCTTGTTAACTCCTGACATGTGTGAGTCATTTCAAGAGCCCAACTCTGAGTGTAGGTTTATTGTTGATACAGGGAAGAATGAAAACACAGGATAATACAATAAACATGTGATAACAGTAGTAAATAGAGTAATATCCTATAATAATAATAATAATACCGTTTATCTGCCCCTTATTTCTCTTCCCTGGTCTACAGCACCCTGCAGTTGCTTGCTGGTTATTAATCTCAGGTTATAAAGTTTTGGTGGGAAATTACATTCAGTAAGGTATTCAGTAAGTTTGTTTAGCTGATGACAGAACAATGTTTAGTCAATCCACTTTTTCTCATTAACCCCTATATAAGTGAGTCATCTGAAGAATATCAAATTGAGATTATGTTTATTAATACAGTAGAGAGATCAAAAAAGAAAATAATTCAAAATCATACTACAGATGCTGCAATAACAGAAACTGAAATATCCTGTTCATAATATGCTGCAAGGATTGTTCCATCATTTTGCGACTGGGGCCATTTAAACCATTGATTTTAAATTCTGTTCATCAGGATCCTGCAATTACTTGTTGTTTTTTTAATCTGTCATCTAGTCAGAGATCGCATGAGAGACCAGGTGGGACAAGGACTGGAAAATACCAGTGGATTTTAACATTTTTTGGCTTGTGACCCCATAAAATGAAGAAACTTGTGCTGTCAGCAGTGACTGTCCACACAACACACAGTGACTGAGTGATTTTGGATCCTTGCATTGGTTAATTTAGATAATTGTAACAGGTTTTAGGAGGTGAATGTTTTTTTCCACAATAAAAGGGGAAAAAAGAAAAAAGTCAGAAAAAACAAAATAATTCTTTCCTTGTGGGGTCCTGACCTCCAGTTTGGGAACCCCTGTCATGGAATCCAGGCCATGAGCTAGAGTATTATTACCATATTAGTTCAGAATCTGATGACTGCTGTATTGACCCTGAGATTTTGGCTTTATCCTAGAATACTAATTATTTGTTTTGTTTGTTTTTTTGATTCCTTTAGAAACAGTAATGAAAGAAAACAGGACCAATTGTAGTCCATAGCCCTGGATGTTTGCCTGCTCCAACAACACAAGTCATCATGGAGAAATCCTTGGCAGAGTTAAATAAAGCTGGCTCCCGCTCAACGTCATCGCTGCCACCTGAACCAGTGGACATCATTCGCAGCAAATCATGTTTCCGCAGAGTCAGGCTGAATGTTGGGGGTCTTCCACATGAAGTCCTGTGGCGAACGTTAGATAGGCTACCACGAACACGTTTGGGAAAGTTAAGAGATTGCAACACCCATGAATCTCTGATGGAAGTGTGTGATGACTACAACCTTGAGGACAATGAGTACTTTTTTGACCGACATCCAGGGGCATTCACGTCAATTCTGAACTTCTACCGCACGGGCAAGCTGCACATGATGGAAGAAATGTGCGCCCTGTCATTCAGTCAAGAGCTCGACTACTGGGGCATTGACGAGATCTACCTGGAGTCGTGTTGCCAGGCGAGGTACCACCAGAAAAAGGAGCAAATGAATGAGGAGCTCAAAAGAGAGGCAGACAATTTAAAAGACAGAGAGGGAGAAGAATTTGACAACACTTGCTGTGCTGAGAAACGAAAGAAACTTTGGGACCTCTTGGAAAAGCCCAGCTCGTCTGTTGCAGCAAAGGTAATTGTCATTGGAGGTTAGGTGAAAGAGATGCGTGTGTGATTGGTTGGAGCAATCCTCAGCTAGTGTGATGATGATTTTTACAGGCTTGCAAACAGTAACACGAAGACGCCCACTCAGACATATGTAAACACATTCAAAGTTTACATTTTGTTAGTAGCATGGCTCTATGGATGGCAGTGTGGGTCTCTCTTTCTGTCTGTTGTTCAGTTGGTCCACCACTCTGGCCAATACATAAATATCTCAACAATTATTGGATGGATTGCCATGAATTTTTCATTGTGCCAAGATGTGGTGATCCCCTGACATTCCAATTAGCACCAACTTGGTGCTGACATCTGCGATTTGGAGTGAGATATCTTGAAACCCGTTGGATGGATTGCCATAAAAATTGTACAAAACCTTCATAGTCTCTTTAGGACAAATTGTAATCACACTGATACCTCACCGTTTCCTCTAGCGCCACCTTCAGGCAAAAAATTGAATTTGTCCAACACACAAGTGTATGACCAAATTCCTGCAAACATAATGAGTTCCCACCTGCCTCAGCTGTGCTTCGTATTTAGTGCTTAGTACCAAATGTTAACATGTTAACATGCAAGATGGTGTGTATAGAAAAAACATTAAACTTACATCAGAATGTTAGTACTTTATTTGTGAGCATGTTAGCATGCTGATATTGGCATTTAGCTCAACATCTGTGGTTGTCCTATTTTAGTTTTCAGACCTTAATATGGCTAACATAAAGATGCCTGTGTACAAGTATTCTGTGTGAGTAACATGGGCAAATGAATGTAGGTAATTTACTTTTCTTCGACAGGAAAACAAAAGTTTCGCATCAATGACAACTACTCACACTTTTTAAAGGACCGTTATAGTTTCACAAAATGTGTTAACGAGGACACAACTGTGTGTTGATGTCTTTTTTGTTTTTTCTTGGATGTGCGTGCTATTATTTGCCATTATTGTTGTTTAAGGACCAGAAAAAGTCTTCAGCAGACAGATGGATTTAGTAAGAGCAAAAACAGCTAATGCATGCATTGCAATTAACCATCTTTAAAACATGACTCAAGGTTCATTATCTGTCTCCTCTGTTCCAGTCTTCAAACTTCTTGCAAAAGTCCAATGCTGTATCATTAGCTCCCTTTAGAAAATATGCCTTGTTCTCCACTGCAGAACCATTATACAAACAAAAACACCTTCAAGCATTTGATGTTCAAATACGCACGCATACATGCATGCTTACACTTTGTCAGACTGGTCATGCACCTTTAAATCACTTCAATATCTCTTGGGTGCCCTCTTTTACAGCATTAAATGCATATACACATCTCTGAAATAGTACCTGAATTCTGTCAGTTGTTTGTTTGTGACAAACCCACCCTGAATTCATCCTGAGACAACTGAATTTGAGATCTTCTGCAGGAGGCTGAGATTTTGAATTAAGATTTTGTGCACATAAAGAAAATATCAGAAATAATTCAGGATTGTTTGAATCATTTAGATAAACCAGTGTTTTTGATCAATAGAAGATGCCTGTGACATGTCATTACTGTACATATTTTAATGAAAAAGTAGAACAAGAGAGACAAACCCAGAGAGGGTTAGTTAGTACATGTGGAGTCAATTATTAGTAAGAAAGCAGTCAGGCCATACTGCTCAAGCAATTTATTAGCGAACTTAGTAAAAAGAAAGGGGAGAGCACAGCAGCTGCTAGGATTTAAAGCAGTTGTGTGTTAAAAAAATGATGCACTCTTTGGCTGAATGAGTGTTTTGTTTGTAACAGCAAAGAGTGGGATGCCCCTGGTCATAATTAAATGTTCAGGTCCTCACTCTGCTGCACATTATTTCCTGATTTGAAGGCCACATTTGGTGACTTCTATCAACTGTGCTCACCTTTAGTCGGTGCACAAAGACCGAGTTGGCCCTCAGCAGGCCTTTCAGAGAGCCACACCTGCAACCGCAACCTGGGAGACCACAGCAGTGTTAAACATGAGCAGCCTTTGATCACTCTCTTCTTGGCTGAATCGGAGGGATCAAAGGGGAAGCTGTCTTTTTCCAACGCTGTTTTAAAAGCGGCACCATGCCTTTTTTGGCTTGAAGCAATCAGGAATGGGAAATGGAAATGAAACTATTAGCAGTTTGGCTGATGCTGTTACGGTGAAGATTAGTGAGAACTGTCAGCGCTGCTCCACAAACAGACTGAGTGCTGTGAGTCTGTCAGTGAAATGTCTTCTTCATAGGAATCAAAGAGATGTAAAATCAATGTTTATTGCATTAGAGCTAAGAAAGTGCTGTAGCCTACAAAACGGAGATGACCACTCTGAGTCAACTATACGTTGCTGTGTCCATTATCACACCCTGATATCTGCAATTTATCAAAATATCACTGAAGAACAGTTTTGACGTGCTTAACAAGATGGGTGCTCCTCACTTTGAATAATGACACAGCAAAGTGCTTATGCATATTGTTTCCTGCGAATTTGTACTTCTTAATAGCCACTCATTGATGGGTGCCAGCAGCTTACAATCAAATGTTCATCATCTCTTCCTTTGGCATCAGTATAAGCCGATAGCAAAAGATGGAGTGCAGAGCAACCTCGACACAGTAAGAAGCAGAGTTTATCAGTTCCTAATTAGCTTAAAAGGGCAACGTGAAACCACAGACCAAACTACTAATAGCACTTTTGGGGGTCGATGTATTATGCTAGTCATTTTTAAATAGGCTGGAACAAACTGTGGGCTTGTTGAGTGGTCCATCCTTGACCACAGACTCTCCTAGTGTTAGCTCATCAGCTGTGCTCTCCTATCCTGGTTCAGAGATGGAAATGTATGTGTAACAGCCCATAAACAGATGGTGAACGGTAGAGACAAGTACAAAACAAATGGTTACCAAGCAACAAAAGTACACTTTTGTCATCACTGAAGGAGTGGGTACTGAACATTAGCAGGTTTGTTTGTGTTCCTGTGTGTGTGTGTGTGTGTGCGTGCGGGTGCATGTGCATAAAATTGCACTTCTGCTTAGTTCCTGTGCCTGTACAGAGCAGCACAAGAAAGTGAGTAGCTGCAGTATTTGCCAGGATTTTCAGGGAAGCCATTGTTGCTGCCTGTGTTCCTTCTGCCCTGTCGTCCTTCCTGTCTCTCTATCCTCTCACTGGCTCATATCTTTGCTTCCTTCCTTCTCTTCTTCAGGCTCCTCTGCTATACCTCCGACTAAATGTCAGGGAAATGTCACATTAATTATTCTCCAGGAGACTTTGGGCCCAATTTGAAGCTTCCCTCTCTCTGTTTACGTTCTTTGTCAGCCACAGCATTGTCTGTCTCTTTCTGTCTCAAATCAGATTTGAGTCACCATAAAATAGGATTGTGTCTGACCGCTGGCAAAGCAGTGCCTAATCGTCGGATTGCTGCCAATAAAAGGCTTTCCACCTGCAGCAGCATTTATGTAACATCATATTAGATTTGACTGGTTTCTGTCATTAGTAATACCTACTATTAGAACTAGATTAGGAGCATCAGAATATAACTTAATAGGCAAATAATCCTTCTTTAAACTCACACATATAGACAAAGCATTAATTGAAAAAGAAGTGATATAAATATAAATGTCTGGAGTGATTATTAGGCTACTACAGTATAAGATTTACCATTTTGAGTACTTGTGTACTTTGAGTACTGAGCATTTCAAGAGCATTAGTCAAAATATTTGTCTTTCCCAGACATCCATCAATGAAGGACTCCAATACACCTAACCTGACTGTAAATAATCACATTGAGACAGAATTCATGAACATTTTTAATATTCTGCTTGATGGTTAATAGACAAATAGAATCTAGTATCAACACTGGTTTGGCTTCAACCAAAGCCAAGCATGAATGTTGCTGTCATTCTTGTCCTCCATGCATCTGAAAATGGATTATGGCCACTTCCTTTTCTGTCATTGGGCATTGTGTTTCACATGGCAGGCAACAAATTCCAATTATGCTCCTCTCATGTCACACTGAAGATGACATAAAAAACACGGTTTGGCTATAGTCCTACTCATAAATCATTCTGCAGCAGAACCCAAAACATGACTGGAATCTATCACTATCTCTGACAGCTGGAAAGTCAAAGCCAATCAAACGGATGTTGATGTATAGGAAGTAATATAGGAACAAGACTAGAATGCTGTGTCTCAGTCGGGGCTCCATCATTCAGAGTCTGCTTTTCTAGACTGATTATCTCCCGACAGACCAGTGATGTGTCCCATATTAAAGGGCCCCAGTGTCTGTAGCTTTCCTTTCCACAAATTTGCCCAAATCCTATAAACTGTTGTGTAAGTCTGTAGAGTCTGTTGAATCTGAAGCATCTTAGCAGTCTTCATCAACCTTTCTTAAATCTCTGGAAGGTAAGAAAGAGGCACGGGTTCTGCCTGTACTTGGTATCCTTATGAAGGTCCAGCCCTGAATTGTTTTAAATAGCTTTGAGACAGGTTTTACAGAAGATGAATCTTGTCAAGGTCAATGCCAATGATCTGCTTTTCACAGGGAGTCATAGTTTTAGATTTCAGTGATGCTTTTAGCACAGTTCATCCAACTCATCTGCCACATCATCTAAAATCTTGAGCAGGTCTTAAAGGTAAAGTTCAGTTTTAAACTTATTAGGTCTCTATGACAGAACCTTCTCTGTTGTAAGTGCAAATTCCTGTTGCTATAAGTTGTAAGTTTGTGGTTCTCCGAAAGGGTCCATTTTTGGCACACTCTTGTTTTCAATTTACATGCTTCCTCTCAGTCAGGTGATACAAAACCATGGTATTTCATTGTTGTGCAGGTGATGCACAGTTATGTACTGTATGTTACAGTACTATACAGCGGTCCAAGCAGTGTAACTAATTCTTCACACCATCCTTAATGACATCAAATGTTAGTTGTCCATCCATTCATCCATTATCTGTACCACCTATCTGTACAGGATCGCAGTATAGGTTGTTTGTCCCTGTGCGTGTCTTTGAACTGTGGCAGGAAGCCGGAGTACCTGGAGGGAACCCACACAGACACGGGGAGAACATGCAAACTCCACACAGAAAGGCCCCAGGAACCGATAACCTTCTTGCTGTGAGGTGACAGTGTCAACCACTGCACCACTATGCTGCCCAATGTTAGTTGTCCCAAAACTTTATGAAAACTTGGTGACAAATAATTTTAACCTCCTCCTACACTACTCCAATGACGATATAAGTTTTTCATCCCTTCCCTCAGATACATCCCATAGGAGTGTACTGGCCCTTTGTCGTCATGGTAACAAGAATAAACATGCAGTTAAGGTGCTGTAATGGTCACAGCTTGGTTAGATTCAGCAAGTGGTTGTGGTTTAGTTTAATAAGGTCTTTCTTAAGGTTAGAGTACAGTCATTGTCATGGTTACAGTAATAAATAGTAACAAACTACACGTCCATTGACACAATAAAAATGTGCTTCTATTGTGTCCTTGATGTTTAAGCTGCAGTCACGGCCCAAGTGGAAAACAAAAGCTTACAGAACAGTATCAGTCAAAAACAAATATTCCTTAAGTATAAAAAAAGAATACAATCCCTCTAAAATAAAATGAAACAAAAATACAAATAACTTAAGAATTCCACAATATATTTTGCATATGGCATAAATAGCATACTGTATACAAAATATATATGACATATCATACACAATCTACACAAAACCACACAAAACATTATCTTGGATGGAATCTGTATGAACGAGGCCATGATTATGTAAGACAAAAACACAAACACTGCAAATTCATATTCAGAGAATAAAGTATATTTCTAATCACTAAACAAAGCCCACCAAAGAGTGGTTGCAGAGCACACTGATGAATAATTTAACCCCTTTGTCAAATTTGTTGTTATCATCCAACATTTAAGTTGGTGGGGATGGTGCTTGGGTAACGTTGCTGAGGTTGCTGCTACTTGGTCATGTGTTGTATGTGTCTGTCAAGTATCTACAGGATGCACCTTTTTGTATACCTGTCAGTCTTTCAGTCCTATATGTTACAAAGAACACAGAGAAAGAGAGCAGTAACATGGTGATAATCAAGTATCCCCTGTAACTCTTGCAGGAAGCTGCAGAGTGACCATGCGATACTGACGCCACACATTTGTGCTTGATAGGGGATTAAGGGGAAATAACATATCAGGGTTTCTCAGGTTGTTTGTTCATGTTGTCTGCGTTTGTGTGGTGCAGAGATATGAGCTGGGATCACGTGCACTCAGCAACTGAGTGCCTAAGTGATTGCTTTCATGCCGGTTGCTCTCTCTGCCTGTCACACTGTCTGCTTGTCAACAGCTGTGCCTCTGAGTGGTTGTGTCTCTTCTAACTTGTCCTGAAGTCAGATTCAAACGCAGCTATACAAACTCGACTACAACCTCTGAAGGTTAAAGTTGAATTCAACTCAACATCTCAAACATTCTTTAGTCCGTATGTCTGAGATTTATTTATAGATTTATGGACAAGGAAAGGCTATGAGAATTGATTAACAGCTCTGACCTATGACTAATTTTCACTATCAAGAGAGCAAGCAAATGTACACACCTATATTTGCATAGTATGCAGTTTCTAATCTTTGGAGTTTATAATGGATTCTCATGTTATATGTTTAAATTCAACTCCCTGTCTCCACTTCCTCTTTCTATAACAGCCCTCTTACACTCGCCCACGCCCACAAACACATACACACACACACACACACAAAATCAAATAGCCTAATCAGACAGACTGAACGCCTCAGGAAATTAAGGCTGACATTCAGAGTAAAAAGTTCTTTCAATAAATGTATTTAAAGATGTAACATACTGTACATCACTATGATTTGGGTCAAAATGTATTAATGACAGACTGTGATGGTAAAATAACAGAGCCTGAAAACAAAAAACAAAAAAGCTTGAAGGAAGACCACATTTTTGGACTTTGGATTGATCTATAACACTGTTTTGTTTCTCCCCCAATGTGTCCAATAAAGTTTTGAGCCAGAAAGGGAGCTAACTTTTGACCAGATGGATGGCAGCACACTGAGGATTTGTGTAACTGCTGAGCAATTATGATCATGATCTTATAATGCAGAGATGGCTCCCTTCCTTATTCTGCGTCCTCATTGCCAAATTCATTTGCATATCACAGCCAAGCAGTTTGGAGTACCAAAAAAAAAATCTGATTAGGCCTCCAGAGACTGTCTCTCCTCGCATATGGTGAAGACTGAATCGACTTTGTGGGAGAAGAAGTTAAAAAAATGTATTTTTGACTGACACCCTAGTTACTTTGGTTTAACTGACACAAACATATTTGTTAGATTCAAGTTAGAGCTTCATCCAAGGAACTTAAACCTGCATTCATTAATTTAATAAGCCGATTGAGAACAACAAGACAGACTGTAAACATAAGATCAAATTTACAAAGCTGATATGGTGAACATGTTAGCAAAGAATTGCAGTCTTTATACATTCAGCAGAGCAATTAGCATTCAGTTGAAGTCATACCTCCACCACACCTGGTGATATGACAGATTTAAGTCCAATAGTCACACCCTTGTAGCTCTGGTTTAGTCTTCATCAACGCCTGAAGAAAATAGCTGGATCTTAACTGGCTGAAAGCTCCACTGTTATTCCCTGCTAGCCTCAGCCTGTTGTCTGCTGGAAAGGTCATCTTCAGTGTGTATATAAGAACCTTTCCACTTAAAACAGCTGCTGGCTGTATCCAGAAACAGTGCTGATGAGAGCAGTGGGAACCAAATCAATAAAGTTGTTGGATATAAAACAGAAATAATTAGTTGAAACACGTTAAAATGCTCCTTAGAGTTGAGCGGAACTACAAAGTTGAGTGTCAATTCATTCTTCAAGTGATCCATTTTTAATATTAAAGTATTGATTATTGCAGCTTTACACGTGCATTAATCCAGATATTGCTGAAAGTATCAGCAGTGCGCACTGGTTAATTGTTTTGTCTTCAAAGCCTGGTTTTGGTGTGATAGGAAGAATCACAGATGAAATCATGACTTCACATTTTCTATGTTCTTTTCCCCTTTTAGAACAAATGCAGTCATTTTAAACAAGAACCGCTAAGAGACATGCAGATGTCCACTAAGGCCTGATAATCCCCTGACTTAGCTGTTACTGTCACAGTCAACAGTCTGCTGGCTAGATTATACAATATAAGCAGAAGTTTGGCCTGATGGTAACAGTGTGGGAAAGTTGATGGGCTTCTCAGTACATGAATATGTATGACACGCATTTAGCTTTGGTCAAGAGGCACACTCATTGCAATACTTTGTGAATTTAATGCTGATTCAGTCACACATATTGTTTTTATTGGTACGTATTTGTATAATTGGTTATGTTGGACAGAGGTTTTGTGAAAGAGTTTCAGGACTATTCAGCAGCGGCTTTAACATTGAGCTGCATATTCTAGTGCTTGTTCATCATTAACGTGGAGAAGCCTGATTCTCTAGTGGTTGAATTGTGCTTGTGAGCATTTTACAAGTCATGTCATGCATTTTGTAGTGGATAGTTCAAGATTTGTAGCGTCATCTCATCTTTTCAGGCTGGCAGTGGGGCACAGCCTTGGCATGTTTCACTGCTATAGAACAGGTTTGGTAAAGACAGTTTGTTTGTTTTGCCCTATTTACTAGTGAAGAATTTATTTCAGTGTTGTTCAATGTTCTCATTGTTTGGTGACTAAAATTCATAAGTGTGTTATAATTAAATAACTGTTGTCACCGGAGCTTTGATCCTGAATTTCATGCAGTGAAGTGATCGCTCAGATCTGTTTAAATGAAAGGTTTAACAATAATAAAAGTGCATTTCAAAATCATTTTGCCACTGATGAACAGAACACAGTGTCGTTCCATAGAAACAGCTTGTGAAGTGGATGGTGAGACATGGGAGGTGGTCAAGAATCGTGCATTGCCTCTGCAAAGATAGACAGCTCCTTTGTTCATTCAATTTGGAGCTGTTGGAGCTGTTACGTGAGCACTGAGTGAAAGACAGTAAGACATCACTGTCCCCAGGAGGAGGGAAGCCTGAGGAGCAAAGACTGTGAGGGAGAAAAAAGAAACCGAGATAGATCAAGAGATCTGAAGAGTTGGAGTATGTAAACATGAAAGAGAAAATTACTGTGAGACATGGAGGCTGAATCTGAGCCAGAGAAACAGAAAATGAAGAAGCAGGTTTATGACTAAGGGAAAAATAGAAACTAGCAGATGATGATAGCTGAATATTCGCTCTTTTTATAGCCTGTGGGAGGAACTTCAAAAACTAGGTTGTCAGTGTATGACGTTGAAGTCTTGCTCAAATTTCCATATCTTATAGGTATCCGAATCAATATGCGTCATAGCGTTGGGTCTATAAGGCCTATACAATTTTTAAAAATATTTCCACTTATCTAAATTTCATACATGAGATTAAAGTTTTTCTGTATCATTATTATTATTATGACAAGCATGTTTAAAGTACATGTTTTAATTTAGTAATGAAATTGTCCAGAAGTCTGAATGTAAGCACATTCAAGGTACTAAAATGTCTCAGTGCCAGGAAGATTAAATGTAAGTTAAAGTTTGAGAAACTGAAAAATGCACAAATTGGATATGTTTCTAGAGATAAACAGGGTTTAAATGTTGATAGACATGACCACGTTGATCACTTGACTAACTCATACAACTCCTAACAAGTTAGAATCAGTTGAACCTGAATAACCTAAAAACTTTTGGGAAAAACCTCTGAATCACTTCCACGGGGAGTACTAGTCATTTGATTTTGTTATTGCCTTCAGACAAGATTAAATTCTAAAGAATGAAGCTCATATGTGAGACAATCATCCACATTCCCAGAGGCTAAAAGAACAAAAGCATCTAGTTGGTATTTTGTTTATGCTTTGAGAGTACAAAACAAAAGTGCAGCATTGAAAACATGAAAATTAACTCTCATTATGAGTTTAACTCTCATTATCTATATAGACACGTTTTGGAGAAAGCCATTCTGGGACACAGTTGCCCTGTAGAGAAAATACATGTATAGTTAAAGTAATTGTAAAATATTCAGCATTTTGAAAAAGAAAAGACTACTAAAGTAATCTGAACATGGACAAGCAGGTTTATATAATACCTTTTAATGTCTCAGCTCAATTTACTGCACTGCAAAATGCATCATAAGAAAAAAACAACAGTTACCAACCTGTGTTCTTCCCTCTGTGTAAAAAGAGGACTTTGGCAGCATAGTGGTTAGTTTCTATTTTATAGAAGACATAATAGTTTTAGTCTTACAGTTGGAGTGACACAAAGGTCATACTGTCCAGTGAAATACAGTCTCACTCACAGGCTCCCAACTATGCTGTCTAAGTCTGTGAGTGATTAATATTGAAACTCTGAGTCAGTTTTCCCAAAGCAGCATTAAGCCTGAAGGAAAGTGCTCATCAACAGCTGTCACAACTGCTGAATCACACATGAATACATGACGCGGTATGCCGTAAAACAATGACGCCCTCTTAGCAACACCGAAGGATTTGAAGACTGAGCAACAACCTTCCTTTCTCTGGCAGTCAGCAGGGGACCTAAGAAAACCATCCAAACTGAAACAGCTTGTGAGTTATGTTGATTTTGAAACTCTGGAAAGTAAGCCCAGCAGCAATAGCAGTTTTTCTATTTCTCAAGGATTGTGATGTAAATTGTAAATTTGTGCAATGCTAAAAGGCACAAGCTACGGTTGTTTCCTGTTTTAGATTGGAGCCCACTAGCAAAAGAACGATAATTTTAATGAATGAGAGGCAGCTTTTATTAACAGCGTTATCATGGGCGTGAACCGTGAGGGTTAAAGTATGAGGATTTAATCCAAAACAACAGGACATCTGACAACATCAAAAAGCTAAAGTCTTGCACAATTTTCTTGTAAAAGTATTCAAATCTAAGATTGCAGTTCACCTTGATCGCCACTGCAGTCTATAGAAATATATGCCATGTGTGAGTATGAGTCTTTGGTGGTTCAGATTAGATCCCCAGATTTCTCCACTGCACATTATGTACTCGATTAGAAGATAACCACTTCGGTTAGTCAGTGCATGTGGAATGGATTCATTTCATGTGAATACAGAGCATGTTCTCTTACCTCCTTTTGCCACAAGCTTACACCAAGCTGACTGCAACAGAAGCTGGTGAGTCTCAATAACAGTGGTTCAAGTTTTGTACAGGTAAATACCGTAAATTCAGACAGATGCCAAAAAAAGACTTTGAACATGTCACACTTATTAAACATGTCTTCAGTTTAACATGTTGGTGGTTAGCATCCTCATATACATCCTCAACATTAGCTGGAGTCAGAATCTGTACAGCATTATGACAACGTATCAGAGTAAATTCAGCGTTCTGGTGTTTGATAGTGTGTAATTAAATTGCCTAGAACTATAAAGAAATGTCATTTCTGACGCTGATCCATGTTTCATAGGATGTCACAGTCCAGAATACAGAACGTTCTTCCTGTGTTTAAATTCCTGCTCCCGCCCGACAATCTGACCAATAAGCAGCATGAATGTTTTCACCTTGTTTGTAGTGATGCAGTTTGGTTCACTTGAATTTTTCTCTATGTGAAAGCCAACTGAACCAAGAGGAAAATGCTATAAGTTTACAAACTCATGAACCGAATCAGACGAGAGCAAACTTTAGGTGTGAAAACACCCGTGGAATCAGACTCACAGGTGGAGATGGGTTGTGCAAAATGTGATATGTGCAGCAGCAGTAACAAGTGTGTCAATCACTGTTGCAGCAGAGCAGAACAGTGGACAGGGTATTGTGAGCTAAGATGTACAGAGGGTGCACTGGATACACTGCATGTTTCTTCAGGTAGACTTTGCCATGCACCTAAGTGCAAGAACACGACTCAAACTGTGAATTAGCTCACAGGCTTTGCTTCATTAGAAATATTCTCATTGTATTTTGTCTTACGGTATTACTGCCAACCAGTATGGGCATAAAAGCTGAGCTCTAATGTTAACATTTTGTATGCGCTACGCAGTAATTCATGGGATATAACAGGTATATGTGAGTTTTATTAACTATTTATTTACTTCCTTTCTTTACTGTTTCTTACACACACAACACAGCAGAGTGGCCCGAAGGCATCAGTTGGCTATGGCCCTACAGAGAGGTCATGTCACCATTACTGTGATATGCAACTCCCTGCACACCGCAACCAGTCCTCAACACGCAGCCTATATGTGTGCACAGAACAACACAGTCTATAAATCAGAACTCACAGGTCCGAAAGCTGCTCCACTTGATGTAGCTATTGCAGCTTTCCTCATTGGTGGATTTCACTCCGCTGTGCAGGTTGTGTGGAAAGGTGAATGAATGACATTGTGGAAAGTGTGAAGGCCAGAGGCAGAAATAGAATCCACTAAGGTGAAGGAGAAGCATCCATCAAGCCAACGGCTGATTGTGAGAGTAGGTAGACGGCACTTGACTGCTGGAGCGAGACGCCTTTCACCTTGATGAGCACTTTCTGGGACTATTTTCAAGTTTCAGCACACCCAAATGCAGGCACACACGTACTCTCTCTCTCTCTCAAACACACACACCACATCATCACACTTGTAGTATTTTTTCATATTACCTGAGCTGTGTCCCAATTCAGGGGGCACCTCTTTCAGAGGCTGCGTTTGAAGACCCATTGCGTCAAAGCAGCAGAACTAGGATGCCCCATTTGGAAGACTCCTTCAAATGCAGCTGAGAGACCTTCTCTCCTGGGCAATGAAGACTCCAACAGGTGGATTCTTCGTGGCCAAACCTATTCCAAGATTCATTTTGTGTCGGTAATGATAATAATGTCGGCAAACAATGCAGACAGAGAGCCTGAGGATTATACTTTTAAGTGTAACCATTGGGTTTCAGCTCAGTTTAACAGCTAACAGTTAAGAACTGTTAAAAAACCAAAGGTTACGTGTTGTCAAGGTTGCTACATGACAGGAGTGGTGTTTCGTGACACAATGTCATGGGCAGGCACAGCTGGTGATGCAAAGCGGAAATACCTTGGCCAGACCGTCTCATTTCGGTTTGGCCTTCGGTCTACGACGGCTTCGTATACCGCGTGCTTAGAAGGATGCAGCCCCTGAATTGGGACACAGCTATTGTCTTATTTCTTTATTGTTATCAAGTATCACTAATGCATCTTTCAAACTGAACTCCCCCAAATCCCTCCACATGCTAAAGCAGTGTGCAAGTGGCTGTAATAAGTGATGACATGTACTGTAAAGACTTGTGGAAGGTGTCTTTTTTTTTTTGACCATTTCAAAGGCAAAAATACAAGGATAACAGATTTACCAGTGTGTTTGACTGCTGCAACATAAGCTGCAAACATTAGTATGTCTAGCTAACTAGCTTAGTGTCATTTCCAAGGACTGCACATTGCATTATTTTGTAGGGATAAAGTTTATGTTTAAATTTTTTTTTTTTTTTAAAAAAGCCCATACACTGCCCACTTCCCCGCTGTCAGTTTAAAACTTTTTTTTTTTTTCCTGTGTAACTTTAAAAGTGAAAATATATGGTGTAAAATTATGAACAATTATCTGTCTTGCTTGTCCAATGTGAGCTAAGCAGCCAAATCTTTCTACAGTAATCATAAACTGGTGAGGACGCTGAGTGGTTGTGGAGTGACATGAGGGTACGACATGCAGCTATAGCCACAGTACTTTAGGACAATATCATGTACAAACCCATCAAGTGAAACTCATGAAGCTAGCGTTAGCTTAAGATAACTAGCTAGCCAGCTACACCTGATAAAAAATTTCTCAAAGGGATTAACAGCACTGACACTGAATGGCCACAGCACTGAGCTCTCACAAACTGTGAAATATGATTCTTGCTGTGTGAATAGAATATGTGATATTCACATCTTTCAGTCTAGATTGTCGAAGTCTTGTCTTTCTTTTTCTGTATTTGAGTATTTTTGTGCTCTCTCCATTTCTCTCTTTATTTCCCTTTCACTGCCATTGCTAAAATGTTTGAAAGTTCACTGTCACTATTGCCATGGCAACTGTCATTTCAGTGATGCTGAGACTTGCAGCTGCCTTCTATTCAGGCATCATTGTTGACTGACTGACTGACTGTGTGTGTGTGTGTGTGTGTGTGTGTGTGTGTGTGTGTGTGTGTGTGTGTACCAAAACTATTTTAAGTCCTTTTGAAAAAAATGAAGACTATTTTTTTTTCTTTTTTCATAATATAAGTGAAAAACTGAAGGCTTTGAACCTACAACTCCTTGTGCGTTCATGCACTGCCAAGAAGTGGGCAAGTGTGTCCCATGTTGGAAAAATACCAACACACAGCACACTTAACCTGCACTTGATGCACACTTTACCTAATACTGCTTCAAAGGGGTATTCAGAGCTATGTGTATCCCACAATTCACGATGATCTACTGTGCCACATCACTTCAGTTTTAACTGGGTTTCATACTGACAATAATCAATAGATGAAGGTTGGATTTATTACATGTTGGATTCAGCATGATTATTATTTATTCATGTCCAAACACTACAAAGTTATGGCAGAACTTATACACATAAGCTTGTAAGTTTTGAAAGAATCAGAAATAGAATGGTCTAGACCTGCTGTATTTGAAAAGTGCCTTGAGATAACTTCGGTTGTGATTTGGCACTATATAAATAAAAATTGACTTGACTTGATTTGATTTGACTTGATGTAGCAAACTGTTAATGATCCAGACATGATGATTGCAATGGCTATCTGACACAGTGAAAATAAATATTAGATATATCCTTTTTATGAAAGACTTAAAAATACTTAAAATGCTTTTAAATTTATCAGACAGAAACCGTTCAAAATAATAGGCTACACTCTTCTATGTACCTAAAGTACATACATACTTTTAGGTAACATCATTTGAGTTCTTTATCAATTGCATTCGTCCACTGTATAACTGTACACTTGATCCAACTTACTTGTTCATCTGAACTCGACTGCACCATCAACTACAATATTTGTATTTGTCAAAATTTCCTTAAACTGTGTCCCAGTGAGTGCTTGCAGTCTTCAGCACTGGGGCAATTACTTGGAAAACTCCTACCAAGCAATTTATTAGGGAGACCGTCCTAATACTGGGAAGGGCCTCCCTCTTGCTCTCATAAAAGCTTCAATTCGTCATGGCATGGATTCCTTGTTGGAAACATGCCTTTGAGATTCCTCCCTGGTCCATGATGCCATGAGTGTATCACATCATTTCTACAGGTTTGTCAGCTGCACATTCATGCTGCCAAACTCCCGCTCTACCACATTCCTACCACACGCAGCCCTTCATTGTGTGTACGTGCCGCCCACTTCCGATGCAGGCGGGCCAAATTGAGTTAGTCCATAATTTACATTATGGACAGGGCTTATGCATCTAATCATCTAGTCTACTACGTCCTTATAATGATGATATAATGATATAATTGAATTATCGTTTGTGTATTCAATCTTGGCTCAAAATATTTGTAATTAAGTGGAAGCAAGTGGAAAGGGGTGTAATACATCGAAAAACTGGTTTGGGGAGAAGTGTGTAATACACAAATAACCTAATGTGCGTGCATGTGTATTTGTGTGTGTGTGTGTGTGTGTGTGTGTAGAGGAGTTATGTGCATGTCTTTCCGTCTCCATCTGTCTTTGCGTTTTAAATCAATGCTTCTCTCATGTTTACATTTTCCTTCTGTGCAGCTGCCTGCAGAGTTTACCATGACGTTCTCTGCTTTCTGAAATAAATAAACTCTCACGCGTTGTGTTCACTGTGTGAACTCCATCATACATTCATCATTACACAATATAGAAGAAATATCCCTGAACAATGTGACAGACTTGCCTCTTTATATTTTGGCAACATTTGACTGCTCACTCTGTCGGGGGACTTCAAAAAGATTAGGTTTTTAGGCATTTGATGACCAGTAAAACCAAATTAAGCTCTATTAGCACTCTGTGATATTTCCTCAATGCAGAAATGCGTCTTCATAACACTGACTAAGGTCGTCTTTCATCTCTCTCCAATCCTTCTAAATGCTCTGTACTCCAAGTTAAAATTCCTGATGAAAACAGCCTCCTTTGGTGTGCTAGACCAGACCCTATACTGTTTCTATTTATATAGACACCATAGACCAGCCAGAGTTTAAATATAGATGCTGAGTCTGGATTCTCTGAAATGCATGAATAATTGAGAGGGAGAGGAGATGAGGTGGGATTCATTCAAGAGATGGATGGTCCAGGCATAGATTTCCTACCTACATTAGTGGTTTACTGAATGGGGTTGTGCTGCACTTTGTGCATGCAAGCACTACAAGAGTTAAAGAAAAGTTTGATGAAGGCCCCCAAAAATGGCTCGTTTCAGACTTTTCTATGACCTCAAATTACAGTGTTTTAAGGTGGTTAGATTAGGGAATAAATAAAAATTATTTACATATGGAGGGATGCACATAGTATTAAATGTTGGCAATCACTTGAATACTCATATCTATATCCAATCTTATGAAAATTGAGTTAAAAATAGAATATTACAAATGTGTGTAATATACTCATAGCTGAAGCAAGGTTAAAGGGCCTATAAACTTAATTCAATTTAATATACTTAGCAGTCTGAAAGACATAAATCTATTATGCTAGTGTGATTTTGAGAAGGTCTTTTGCAATTCATGCGCAGATTATTTAAGAAAATGACTCTTAACCAACATGTAATATTTATAGAGACTGAGCCTCCTTCAGAAGGAGCCTGAAAAAGACACATACAAGGTTTGAAGTGTGGTAGCCTTACTGTTAGAGAAGCAAGGTCACGATCATAGGTCAGTGGTTTGAATCTACAAGCCAAAACTGGCTGTAGCTCCCTCGAAGAGTCACAAGGCACAACTTGTTCATTTTGGCAAGATGTGGGAGGTTAAGGTAAACAAGGATCTGCTGTTCAAAGTTAGGGGCAGAAGTGATGTAGGGTGGGGAGACTACAGCTGAGCCGCTGCAAATGTGCGTGTGTGTGTTTCAAGCTATCATGCTGGGGGAAATGTGGAAGACACAGTCTCCTCCCGTCTCCATGGAAACCCCATCCTTTCACAGGCAGAGAGGCAGAGCCCTTGCACATTCAGAATCAGGGGTGTGAATTATTCCACATTATTTAACGCTCACAATATTACTCGCATACAATCAGCCACTCTCATTAACATCTTGATGAAGATGAAGATCAATAGTGTGGTTATGTGATGCCTATTTATCCAAGTGATATGACAGCAAAAGTGTGGCATGCAGTGCAAACATCTGCACCTGAATATGGTGTCTGGCATTAATTTAAGAAACTGAGCCAAAGACCAATATTAACCAACTGAACTGATCACCTATTAAGCACTTAAAGAAGGTATCACAGTGACTGAAATGCAAACAGTCTGACACAAATAAGAGAAAAACCTAGAGACAGAGCAAAGACTAGAACAGTACAGATGGTTCAAAGCTGGGTAAGCTTCGAATAAGGTACAAATCAGGGATAGGAGGAAGGAGAGAGGAGGGGGTGGGAGAGACAGAGAGAAGGAGACTGTCAGACTTGCTTTTCACAAGCAGGTCCACGTAGCCACCTCCTGTCGAGCTTCAAGGGGGTTGTCATGGTGACAGTGGCTGGCAGTCGAGGCTGGTAGAGTGTTGCATAGTATCCCCGTGGTCTCGGATGTGGCTCAAGGGATGATGGGAAAGCAAGTCAACTAGTCAGGGGTCTTAGTGTTAGTGATCAAGAAAGAGACCTGGATTTACTCACCTGAAAGCGGACACACTTTTGCCAAAACCTTATCAGCCCATGCCTATTAAAGTGTTAAGTAGAAGTTTAAGTGTATTTTCTATCATTATTAGGTAGGTCTAATGGGTGAGAGCTTGGAGAGTTAACAGACAATGGTGTGAGGACTCACAGGAACAGGCGCTTCCACTGCACAGCAGTATGTCTGTTGCTCCTGTTGCTGCTAATGAGAAAGGTGGCGAGCGGTGCACTGGGAATCTGGGAGTTCCTGAGCTGTCACTTGGGATGCTACCAGACTTAATACAGTGTGAGAACACTAACCTGAACTACACCTAACCATGGGAGACTGAACCAACTAAACAACTAAATCAAGTGCACCTTGGTCCAAGCCAATTATCCCATCATCAAGATCAGTGGCGTGCGGTGACTTTTACAGATAGGCAAGCAGAACTCAACAGCCAACTCTCTCCCTCCCTCTCTCTCTCTCTCTCTCTCTCTCTCTGGCCTGCTACGCGCACAACCTACGTACTGAGCTATTCCTGAAAGGAGCTGTACTTAAGTTTCCACACACGTCTGCGCATGCGTATAATCATTGCAGTATCATTACTGATCTCAGAACGGTAGAGGCTGAGTCAAGGACAGCTTGACAAACACAGCTTGGCTATAGCTAGTCACCCGTCAATGATGCCAGGATTATCCTCAATACGTATGTGCAAACCTCCAAATTAAGCTGCCGTCCTCTGCTTTACAAGCCCCAGCCGCTGACAACGAAAATGACAGAAATGATAGGATAGCTACAACAGCTGGAAGTCAAGCTGGCTTGCAGGGACGATAGCCTGCTGCCACCACAAGTGGGCAGTAAATTGGATGACGATCCTTGATGGGACAGAAAGCTGTTCTGAGATCAGATGTAAGGAGAGATATTGCTTTGACTATTTGTTTCTGTGTGGCCAGCAGCTTGTAGTAGCTAACACTACCTAATGCAAACTCAGATAGATATTGTAGTATAAATGAAAACGCTAAGTCAGTTTATTTAATTTATGACTCTTGTCTACTAAGGGGAGGAAGGTTGCACAGGATGATAATAAAAATACATCATAAAATATGTATTTAAAGGGAAAAATCCATTAACTTTAACATTTTGGTGCAGTTCTGCTTAAACTGCACCAAAAGGAAAAGTTCCAGAATTGTTTTTAAGTGTAGGATTGTTGAGCCTTTCTGGTGACAATTAGCGAGGGTAGCGTTTAATCGTTTAGTCAACTAATCACGCACCCTATTGCCCAGCACCACCTAGCAGCTGCAAAGCTTGATATTTCCCCTAATCAATTGGTATAGCTACTAAAATCCAATATTGCTGCTTCAAAATGGTTCAACAGGATTCAAAGGTTTTAGGAACTGTACTTTATATTCGTTATAAGCTGATGTTTCAGTGACCACTAATTTCCTTTTGATCCGAGTTTACATTCACGTCAACAATTTAATGGTCAACTTCTGATTTATAAATATTACCCATTTTTTTAAAGTCTGTGTAAACAAAGCAAAGTTCAAGGTTCCATCCTTGTTGGACAAACGCTGGGTAGACAGATGAATGGGCCTGACCCTGACAAAACCAATGTAGCACAAAGAAAATTAATCACACCTGCTGGGACACAGCCAACGTAAAACCAGGCCATCGTAACTAAATAAGAGCTGGTGACAGAGCAAACAGCGAGTACAACTACAGTCAGATGCCCAGGAATAATTATAAATCAGTTTTCCCCTCTCTAAGTCCCAAGTGTGGGTGCCTCTGGAGAGCAGAATTTGTTTTGGTGTGCATATAGTGTTCCAGCCAACGGTCTCTGTGTAATGTGTGTCATGTCTGAGGGCTTATCCTCTCTTCCATATCTGAAATGAAGTCTCCTCCATATATAACTCTTAGGAGAATGTTACAGTATGTGTATGTCTTTGGGTGTTTTTTTTTTCTTTGAGGGTGTTCTTCACACCAATTCTTGTCCCAGATATCTTTTCAAACAGCCTAATGAGGGCTGGTGTCACCTTGTCCTGTAGAAGATGGGGGAGTGGACTATTGTGTCTGCTGAGCCACACGACAGTATGCCCTGAGGGACACAATCCAGTGTGATCTGGCTTTATTTAGAGTAAAAGTGTGATTTCCTGTCAATCTGGTCTCTCTCTCTCTCTCTCTCTCTCTCTCTCTCTGTCTATCTATCTCTATCTTTTGCACATATATTGTCTTTTCCTTTCCTCTAGATATAAATAACTCCTTCCCTTCATCTTTTCTTCCCTTTAGTAGGCCACCAACGGGCATTTGCACGTTCGGTGTCCATATATTCTAGCTACAATAATCAAGTATTCATCACACAGAACTTGCCAAACATACAAGGACATGATCTTGTGTGTGGTCATTAATACTGTTTTGTTAAGTGTGCTTCTGGCTCCACGGAGAGTCTATAAATAGTCTGTAATTCTGTTGATGCCATTACAGTCATGTGTGGAGGTCCATTCAACCTTTTCCTTGACATGTTTTTGTTTGCAGCCTCCTTTATGTGCACTGAAAGGTTTATCTTGGCTTTACAGTGCAATGGTCTGATGAAATTAGCACCCCGTGACATTAAACAATCCAGAAAAAAAAAAGAGGTAAAGACAAGCGAGGCAATGTGAGAGAGTGCACAGTGTGTAGAGGCAGGGGCAACAGGGACATAGGCCGGTGGGAAATGTGCAGGGATTCCTAGTGGAACTTGACCTCATAACCATGATGTTACACAGCAGCACCAGTGTGCCTTCATTAGCGACCTTTTTATAGCATCTCAATCCTATTACCTCTGCCCTTTTTTTGTCCTGCTCTTCCATAGATACGAGCTCTGCTGGCTTTAACTTTGGGATTTGTTAGCGGCATCTTTTTCCGACTCATTACAATTCTGTAGTGTCTGGTACCCAAGGAGTGAACTTTAATAGGTTGTTTTTACAAATACAATGTGTTCTTTATTTTGTTCAAATCATTTTTTTTCTTTTAACGCCGTCATTTTCCAGTCTTGACAGCGCAGCAACCTCTCTCCCTCTGCAGTTTTGTGCTGCCCTCGTCAGCTCCACCCTCACTCTCTGGTCCCAGCACCTCTCTGCTCTTCAAGTGTTTGATTCAAATAGATTTCCTCCAGGGCTGGAGGAGAGGAGCACTGAGGGAAGAAAATAAACAGATAGGGTCATTATTCATGTCTGCCATGATGCTATGGCAACAGTGTCCTCCTGCTCTGATTGGTCGTAGATAAGGTTGCCTCTTTAGCCATCACTTTTACTCTAGGGAGTAGACTCGAAACGTATTAGGCCATTGTCAAGGCCCATGCTGTCAATCACCTCCTAACAACTGTTGCTATTGCCTTATTTCTGCTTGTGTGCCTTCATTTCCTCTGGACAGTTTATAGGGAAACCCTGCATCGTGTGCTCTGCTCTGTTTGTTTACACAAATTACTATTGTGTGTTTACCCAGTAGATCCAGTTCATTGATGAGGCTTTGGTCAAGCTTATCAAGAGTAGGTAGTATGAAATTATTATTTTGCTTTATAATTCAAATGAAATCACATTGAAATAGTTAATTTAATCTTTCTCAGTGTCACGGGTGTCCTATAAATGTGTACAGTGTACACAATATTGTGGTTTAAAGCTTAGCTGCATTCATTTTTAGAGGAAAGTATTTTAACTATTCTGTGATTTATTTCATCATATAACATCCTAACCTTATTTGTGTGGGTTTTTGCCAAAACAGGCTCTGTGTTCCAGCTACAGCCTCCTACTCATCCTCTAAGTTGTGCTGTTTGGTCCTGTGTCAGGATGTTTTGGAGTCATTCAGGGTGACTATAACAAGTGCAAACTAATAGTTCATGAGGTACTTCTGTCCTTGGTCCACTAAAGGAGCAGATTCTCCCCTGTTATGATTCCTTAACTTAGTTGACCAAGATACATTTAGCCAAAATGATGAAGTTGCCTAGTCAGTAATCAGAATAATATGTAATGTTTTAGCATGCAAAATCTGTGTATAAGGATTAAAATGATTGTAAAACAATATCAGAGCATATGTATGTCTCTGCTAAATATACACGATACACACGGCTGGATTATGCAGCCTCTATGACTCACCATCACTCAGGCCAGGCAGCAGCCGTTCCATTGTCCCTCAGCACTAAGATCAGGACAGAGCTACTGGATGTTTGACAAAAGTTTATTTTATAACATTTCGAATAAAATAGTTATCAGTGGATTGAAAACATGGAAGGCCAGTGTCTCATGGATATTTTTATATACAGAATAAACCAATAAAAATAATACCACACAGATTTTGAGTTTGCATATTTTCATACAAAGCCAATAAATCTCCTAATGTCTTCAGAATCAAACTTTTAATCGTCATGGGCCAAATTATATGAAAGAAAATAATTCTAAAAAGACTTTCTCATTTATGATTATTCAATTACCCACAGAGTTCTCATTTTCATAAACTTTTTTTGTGGTTTCTTCAGTAGTTCTGAAGGTTAGTTCCAGTGTAAACTGTTTCAGTCAGGGTCTTATCGTGTATGTGGATCATGTAGATTAACTATAAAATAGTTGTTGTTTTTATGTAATTTTATTTTTTCGGAATTAAAATTCTCTTCACTGTCCTTGGGATTAAAGCTGTAATCTCGGTGGCTGATGTCCAAACTTGGGCAAATAAAACAAAAATAATTTAATGTTTATGTACCTCTAAGTGAGGAGAAAATATGCTCCTGTGTAATTTTATGTGATTTTGGTCTGTGATGTGACATCAGTGAACTTGTGGATTTAAATAGTCTCAACTTGAAGAGCACGCAGCCATAGTGCTATCAGTTCTTCATCATAAAATACACCCTATAAACATGAAATAATTCTGGTTATTGTTACAAGTTCTTTCATCTGAGGTGTAGATGACTGATGGGATAATACACACTGGAGAGCAGTGCAACATTTCCTCAGGTATCTCTTATTGTGGTAGAAAGGAGAAGTCATTTATCCACATCAGACAAGCTCAAAAATATACTTCAAAGCAATTGCAGTGATTTTTTTGTTTACACTATGTATACTGGTTGAGAGGGGAGCTGTCATAAAATGCTAAAAGAGGTGTAGTCTACCACCACGTACTTGCTTGTTGGCATGACTTGTGGAGTGTAGGTGGAATAGTGTGTGTGTGTGTCTGTGTGTGTGTGTGTGTGTGTGTGTGTGTGTGTGTGTGTGTGTGTGTGTGTGTGTGTCTGTGTGCGCACGCGTGCGTGTGTGTCAGGGTGCTGTTTTCTGACAGACATGCCAGTTCTCTGTACTGTGTAATGTGAAGACATCATCTAGTGCAGTGGATTCTGGGGACATTCTGCTCCTACAACATGTGACTGTTTCATGTTCATCTTTATGTCATATGCTGTCACAACAAGGGGTAGCAAGTGAGAGGCAGTGACAGCCCCCCTCTCTCTCAGTCTAGAGAAACCATAAGAGGATGGAACCTGTGTGAAATAGTATGAAGATAATATTTGGTGACCCCAGTTCTATGATCAGCGCCCTTTTCACCCTGATGTTTTTAGCTAACATTGACCATGTCCCCAAAAGGCACGCAGCTGGCCACCATCATCACTAGTCATTAATATATAGTTAAATATCGGTTGTGACGTGACCAAAATTCAAGGACAATGTCTGATGCCAATGTCAATTTGACATAGAATTCTGATGACAGAAATGGTTAATATTTTGTTGGTTTTAAGGTGTGACGTTAAGCAACCAAAATCCAACGTATTCCAAAAGTCTCATGCCAACACCATCTTGACATATAAAATACCAACACTTGTCATGAGCAAAACCCAACAGCTCTTGAAGGCAACAATCTCAATTAGCCAACGGATTTTCGACCCAATTTTCATTTCCAACCAAAATGTAACATTTGTCCAACATTAGAGTCATTGGAGTCCAGTATCTTTCTGAAATTACATTGACATTCAGTGCCTGCTGGGTCACTAATTGGTAGATACTGAGCACGGTCAGCACTGTGTGAAAACAGAGGGTTTGTCTGATTTTCTGAGATAATGAGACAAGATAATCTCAATGCAAAGAGAGGAGTTGAAGAGGCCAATCAAGGGCTCTGTCTGTGATCATAGAACTTTTCATTTACCATCTAGGTACTATTTGACTATACTATTTCATGTGTTTTTGATTGATTTTTTTAAGTTAGTTGCTTATTCTATATCTGAGAAGTTTTACATACATTTTGTCATGCATTCTGCTTACAGATTGGTCCCTGGACTCTGGTCCAGACTGAAATATCTCAACAACCATTGGATAGATTGCCATGAAATTTTGTACAGATATACATGGTGCCCAAAAGATAAATACTCATGACTTCGGTGGTCCCTGTACTTTTCCTTTAGTGCCATTGTGAGGACTCCTTTTTGTTCATTACTAATTACCAAATGTTAACATGCTAACATAGTAAACATTATACCCTCTGATAACCAGCGTGTAAGCATTGTCATGGTGAGCATAATAAGGATAATGACAATAGATGTGAAAATGTTATGTCAGTGTCAATGTATTTTTAAAAACCTCCATCCACCTAAAAACAAGAGTTTTTCTTTATTTGTTAAATATTTGACAATTTGAAACATTGGAGACGCTAATCACCACATACGATACACTGTATTCTCTACACTTTTGCTTTTGTTTATTGATTGCTAAACATTATTTTCACTCAAGCACACTCACTCATGTGGATAAGCCCAATAAATGAGTCATGAATAAATAAGTGGTCCAAGTCAATCCAATCCATTAGCTCTCAGCCAATCATATATTTAGTCAGGCATTTATTGAAGGTTTGTTTAGACTGTAAGGTTATTGGAATTCACTTACTGTCTGCAATTTCATGCTGTAATCAAAAACCTTAATAAATACACTGAATTTGCATTTATCTTATTTTGTATAGGTTGTAATCAGAATAGGAAATTTATGCTTGAGTGCATATCTAATATCTGATATTGAAACTGATATACTGTGTGTCATTCACTGATCCTACAATCTTAAGTCATATTACCTAAATTTGTCTTTCAGGTCCTGGCCATCATCTCCATCCTCTTCATCGTGCTATCCACCATCGCCTTGTCTCTGAACACCCTTCCAGAGTTGCAAGACACAGATGAGTTTGGCCAGTCCACAGATAATCCACAACTGGCCCACGTGGAAGCTGTGTGTATTGCCTGGTTTACCATGGAGTACTTGCTTCGCTTCCTCTCCTCCCCCAACAAGTGGAAGTTCTTTAAGGGTCCTCTAAACGTCATTGACCTGTTGGCCATCCTGCCATACTATGTCACCATCTTTCTGACAGAATCCAACAAGAGTGTGCTGCAATTTCAGAATGTCCGCCGCGTGGTTCAGATTTTTCGAATCATGCGCATCCTGCGTATTTTGAAGCTGGCACGTCACTCCACAGGACTTCAGTCTCTGGGCTTCACCCTGAGGAGGAGCTACAATGAGTTGGGCCTGCTCATCCTTTTCCTGGCCATGGGCATAATGATCTTCTCCAGTCTGGTGTTTTTCGCTGAGAAGGATGAGGAGGATACAAAGTTTAAAAGCATTCCAGCTTCTTTCTGGTGGGCTACTATTACTATGACCACAGTAGGCTATGGAGATATCTACCCAAAAACCCTACTGGGAAAGATTGTGGGTGGGTTATGCTGCATAGCTGGAGTACTCGTGATTGCCCTGCCTATTCCTATTATCGTAAATAACTTCTCTGAATTCTATAAGGAGCAGAAAAGGCAGGAAAAAGCACTTAAACGAAGAGAGGCCCTTGAGAGGGCAAAGAGAAATGGTAGCATTGTCTCAATGAACTTGAAAGAGGCATTTGCGCGTAGTGCAGAACTGATGGATGTGGTGGTAGAGAAGAGTGAGAGGCCTCATGACAACCACCTCTCTCCAAGTCGTTGGAAGTGGACCCCCAAGAGGGCTGTATCAGAGACAAGCTCAAATCGTTCGTTCAACGCACAGGAGTTAGGTTCTCCCAATAAGACCCGGGCTACCAGTCCCCAAAGGTTAAATGTTCAGAAGCTAGAGGAGATGTACAACCAGATGGCAAAGACACAGTCACAACCCAACCTCAATGCTAAAGACAGAGGCTCCAGAGTCAGCAAACAGAGAGATGAGATAGAGCTTGGGGCCATCCAAGATCACAGGCCACCAGTCCTAGGAACCAGAGAGGGTGTGGGAGACATGAAAAGCTTGTCCAGCATTGACAGCTACATCAGTTGTGCTACAGACTTCCAGGAGAATCCACGTTTCCCCCATAGTCCAGCAACGGACCTTGGTCTTCAGGAAGGCAACCGGTTCTCGCATGGTCCAGCTACAGCTTTGTCCCAGCATGCCAGTACAAAAACAGACCAGCAAACCACTGGGGAGCGTGAGCCCATGCTGACTCCCATATCTGTCACAAAGCCTTCACGCTCAGAGAATCCCAGGAAATTCTTCTTTTCTGGCAACTCCTCAAAAAGCCTAATCCCGAAAGGAGGCTGCCACAGCGACGGAGAGTCAGGCCCATCCCCGCTCTCAGACAACTCAGTCCTGTCAGACCACTCTCTGTTGAGTCCTGAGGTGTCGATCTATACCACTGCCAGCAGCAGGACACCACCAAAGTCCCCTGATAGCACTGCCCTGGCCCCAACTCTTTTCACCTTCCATGACTCCTCCATCAGCAAATACATTGATGCTGATACAGATGATGATGAGCACCTTCGCGACATCTCTGACGCAAGTCCCTCAGAGTGTCTGTTGGCAGGATCAAGCCCAAAGCGCAACATCAACATCAATTACCAGAGGGGCACCAACCATTTAGAAGCAGCCCAGAAAATGCTGGGCCAGAATTGTCTGTTCCCCCTTGAAGGGATTCGTGGGGTCACTCATGAGAATCATGTAGGACATGAGATGGCACGTAGACCAAAGGTTGACAGGGGGCGTCAAAATACTTTGGATAAAAACCTCTGAGGTACAAGTGGAGCAGAAACAAACAGGAAACTGGGACCAGAGTGTTTGTGATAAAGACACCAGACTAAAAACACTCCATAAGCCAGAGACAAAGGGAGAGACAGGAGTCTCACAGAAACATTTCACAAATTACCTGAGCATGCCACTGGGCAGTAAGCCCTGTGGCATAATAAGGTGAACATGTGTGGTAAATACTCTGGGAGAAAAACATTTCTAAATTGGAGAATGTCACTGCCCCTCCTTCAGCTCATTCCTATTAGCGGTATTCCACACCCACAAAACAAAGGAACACTCCCTGGTAGCCAATAGGTCTGTTCAGAGATCCCCATGGAAGCAGGTTCGTCAGAGAAATCCAGTTTTGTGGTTGAATCTGGTGTAACCCAACTGAATGATGTGGTTTCGCAGCAGGGGGTTATCTTTATATTCTCTAGTAAAAAAATCCCAGCTGCCCACTGTCTCATTACAGAGTCCCAGTTCATTTTGTAGTCTTGGAGATACAGGAGAGGACCTAGAAGCCTATAAGCTACTTATTTGTGCCCTCCATTCCTAAACCTGGCCTTAGTCATTTACATTTGTTAAGGTGTGTATGTCTGTGCGTGAGTGTGTGTGCGTGTGTGCGTGTGTGTGTGTTGTGTGTGTGAATGGTGTGAATGCTGATGGGTGATATAATTACAATTAATGTACACACACTCTTGAGATTGTCTTACTTGATTTATTTTTATATAGCTAAGAGAAAGTTCCTTATAGAAATATGTGATTTGCTAGTCTCCTGTGTCATAATCATATGTGAAGAGTAATCCTGTATAAGGTTCAATGTCTTGGCACAGAGGCTGCAGTTATCAGAGGCTTCAGCCCTACACCCATTACAATGAGCGCTCCTTGAACAGTATTTTGCTATCCCCTATGTTATCATATCTTTCAAATCTATATCAGTGAATATTGTCTCAGCACCTCAGCATCATTTTCAAGGATGGTATTGGTGTACCAAGATGGGCTAACATAAGAGCCAGACATAATAATCTTGATTGCTGCATAAAGCACACATTTATGAAGCATGCATGAGCCCAACCGGCCAACACACAAAATCATAATGAGTTGCTTGTTCTTTATATCGAAAGAAATAGTTAAATATGAGAAAATCCTCAAATTTTTAAAAATGTTTATAGCTTACTGCATTGAAGTTTAGATTCCAGTAATAGATGTTCAGCATGCATTGGCCTTCCTTTGACCAACATGAAAGCAGCCAAAGAGATCACACAGTTTCAGATAATGGAAGATACTATATGTGTACAAGATACTGGAAGCATGGGAGTTATCCACCTCTACTTTGTTCCTTAAATTGTCAAAATAAACTCTAATAGCACTGAATATACACAACCAGGTTAACTTTACTGTAAATCAGTTGTAATACCAGAAATGATGAAACTCATGCATGAGCACACACTCACACCCACAAAAGATACGTCCAGTTATGGAAGACAATCTTCAGGACAAACTTAGTTTCCATGGTGACAGCAGCTGTCCTCAAAAGCTGACAGAAGCTCACCAACGGTTTGCTAATTGGGGCGAAATAGTCTGATTGCATGTAACGTATTTTCACACATATAACAACGGACAGACACACACACACACACACACACACACACACAGAGGCATGCATCCATAACGTGACAGGTATGCACAGTAGTTACATGTTAACAGAGCCACTACTACTCACTGTGCACATTCATGAGTGCTGTGTAAGGGCACAATTATGTTGTGAGGACCTTGTACATTGTTATGTTTGTCTTAAATCTTTGTTACTTCCCATAATTAATTATAATTCCACACGATATAAATTATGTAAATGAGGTTTGGTTTCTTGACTATTAGGGACCCACAATGCATTCTCTTTTATCTGTTTATATGGCCACATAGCAGAGAGAAACAGTCTTATAGTGTCACTTACCACTAAAAAACAACAGACAAATTCATTACACTGGTATTAGCAGAACGACCATGCTCTTCACACAGTATAAAGGAGTATAAAGGAGTGCAGAAGAGCATAAATGATTTCAACAGAAACAAAGAAATGCATTTTGCAGCAAGTCAGAACAGTAAAAAGTAAAATTATGAACACATGAAAAGTGTTGATAGTGTCCTGAGGATTTTAATTAAATCATACACATCATTTGCCTTTACATCCATTAAGAACATGTTAACATGAGCAACGTTACAAATACAGTTCCTCTCCCAACCCCTTCTGAATTTTTGTAACCCTTCACTGCCAACTAAACAAGTTCTCAAATGAAACTGAGCAAACTGAAAGCTTTCTTAGTCACTTCTTGACACAAATACAACAGTAAAGGATGCCATCAAAGAAGTAGTTGCACTTTTACAAATGTAGGTGTTGAGTGAAATTTGTTTGGAAAGTCAACAGAAGGTGGTTGACATACATTTTTTAGTGTTGTGGTTAAGAGTCGTATCACAAACCCTGATTTCATTTCCTGTTTTAATCACAGAGTTGAACCATTTCATATTGCTCTCCCATGGTGAGAGGAGCTGAGGTGTGAAAGGAATAGCAATGACTGTGAGAGGCAGATGGAACCGTGAGTGTGTGTGTGTGTGTGTGTGTAGGACTGCTGTAAAGCCAGGGCATTAGAGCAGTGTGGCTTCCACATAATGGAAAAGAATAAAGTGTTTCTGATATGAATGTATGCATGTTGGGGGGAATCCTGCTTTTGTTTTTGCTATATTTCATCTATAGTTCTGACTGTAACAGCCACCAGTAACAGACTTTAATACCAATACAGCTCTAATCATATAAGAAATTAAGATTACTTTAACACATTCAATTTTTGAAGTGTTATTTACAGCTGAGAGGGGAGGAATGGGAGGAGCATTGTTATCTAGCAACAAAACACATTTGCAATTAATTACGCAAGGTTGGATGGTTTGAGTTAGCGACAAATTAATTTTATGCAGCATCATAGTGTGAGCTCTTTTTTGCATTCAAGTGAAAGTACTAATTATTGCCCTCTGTTGCAAATAAACCAAAGTATCCGTTAACATCAGAAGCAAAGTTCAGGAAAAGAAAATCATCCTAAAAAGGATTTTAAAACATAAACTTAGGCATCGTCTGTAAAGAAGTGTTCCATGGTGTTATATGGTTTCTAAAATGGGAAAATATGTTAATGCAAAACAACTGACTGCAGATATTTAACAATTTCTTGATTATCTCTAGTGATTTTTTTTTATAAATCTCCCCCAAAACACTTGTTATGAACGGCTGCTCCTTTATATTCATACTGTCCCAAATACAAATGTATAATTCTTGGTATTTTACTGTGAGGTTGGAGTGGCATGGGTTCAATTCAATTTTTTAAAAAACACACAAGCTTGGTCCATTACATTTTAATTTGTTTGTTAAGATGACATCAGTCTCAAGAAGAGAAACATGTGATTCATGTGTTAGTTTCTGATTAAGTCTTTTATTGCATATTTATCTGTACCTCATGAAAAGTCAAGGCCAATGTGTGCCAAACATTTCAGCATCTTTTACCCTGTTACATTTGTAGTGATTTCAAACTGTTTTATTGAGTTGTCCTTCTGAGTGCATAACATCATTTAAAACTCTAATATAAAGGGCATTCAGATCACACAACACCCTGCTGAAGCATTGTGTGAGCTTCTGTCCCATCATTTTAGGTTTACAATATATTACGGTAGTCAGGGACCATTTTTCACTGGAATATTTCTCAACAATGATGACAATCAATAGTTCACTAATAGGCAGCAAGCACTACTGTAGGGAACTAAGATTTATTATGGGCACATATTACACAAATGTGAAACCATGTGCATACACACACAAGTACTGAAATCCTGACAATAGTACTGACACTCTTAGGCTTACAGACAAGGTAGTGCAAAGAAACACCAAGCATGATGTTGTGATTTGATACCTAGACTGTGATACTGTGACATGTTACCACCATAATACAAAAAGAAATATTATTTATTTTTACAAGTCATTCTTGTTTTAATTTTATTGGGCACTTTACACCCATCCATTTCCAAGGGAACCATTCAAATTTACAAACTCTAATAGTTTAAAAGAGCTTTTAATTTCCCTGAGATCCCTGTGGAGAAATTCTGATATGAAACAAGGACTAAACCATCATGCTTTACGAAGAGAACATAATCAGGTGACTTGTTTTAATTTCCACTTTATTTTTATTGATACAAATTAAGATGAAGAGCACAGATTCTCATAGTTTTCCATGACAAGACTCTCAACTGTACAGTCAATGCATTTAGCTGAAATCTAAAATAGAATTTGGTTGCTGAACCTGCTGATAAATTTAATTGTAAAGAGGTTTAAGTCTTTTTCATTTTTAGTTATAACCATATAGGACCCTTTCAGGGACATGTGGTAGTTTCAAAAACCCAGTGAGAACCACTGCTTTAGCAAGTAGCCCAATTCCACACACTCTGAATCTAACACTGTATTACAGGGTTGGGGTCGATTCAAGATGCCTTGATAAAGTAAAACACACATCACACATGACATTATAAAATGAACCAGTATTAGACCGTGAGAGAAATTAAACCTAGTACAAATTAAAAACATACACTATATTTTTTCTACGTTTTAAGCTCTCAGTGGAATTGACCCCAACCTTGCCTAAGCCATCAGTCTTTGTAAAGTACACTGTTTCCAGGGAATTGAAAAAAGATATTTGAACGACCTTAGCCAGCTCTTATACAATGTTGTTTGTAGGTCCCGAGGCTGTCTGTTTTGTAAAAAAAAAAACAAAAAAACATTTTTACCTGTTGACTTTCTATGCTGTTGTTTCTGTATAAATGTTCTATCGTTCAGTGCATGTTGTAACTTTGGCGTTGTGACTGGTTGTGATTCACACAGAGCCAGTACTTGTCATGTAAAAACAGAAAGTTTCTCAATGTCCCAAGATATTTCTATTTCTTAAGAAAAGCAACATTTCCCTTTGATGACTCAAAATGAAATAAATCAGATCACTTTACATTTTGATTAGGAATTGCTGACGTTCATTTTTCAAGTTTTGGAATTGCAAACCAAAGTAGACAGGAACATGTATTATTAAAGCTTGTTTTGTGGAGAAGGCTGTAGAGGATTTATTGTATTCTGACTGATAAATCGGAATATTTTACATTAACAGGCAGTTGTAATTATCTGGAGTCACAGATTACATATGGTCATTGTAACTAAAAAGGCAAAACTGTCCACTGACCAGCACTCTTGTCTAGAATAGATTTACAGACCAGTGTTCGTCTTATACGGGTAGATTGTTCTTGGTAAATATGTACAGCAGGGAGACTAACAGAAGGAAGGAGGAGGTCAGATGAAGAGGAAGCTGTGGACTGTTGGGCAGGAGCAGGCCTCCAGCCTCCCAACACGTCTCCACACACCCCTGCATCGAGGGTTTCCCACTGCCTGCCACTGGAGAGACTGTCTTCTGCAGGATGGAGGGAGGGGGGGAATGTTGGTTAGTGCTCGCAAGATTTCTCTTTAAATCAAAGTGATAAACAATGTTGCCATCTAGTGGTACTTCTCGCTGTTACACTGATTATCACATCTGTGAAATTGGGTGCAGACCAGCGGTCTGTGATGAAATCAAACAAATCCTGTAAATGTGACATGTTACAACTGACCTAGATTCTCCATACACCACTGCACCTCTCAGAATACAGACATATATTATGTGTCCAGCTTTTAGCAGATGCCAGGGCCAAGGTCTAACCGGTCAGGTACATCATTTATTTTTCAATAATTAATACAGTACAACCATTTAGTGAGCTACAACCATGTTTTTTCTCCCAAAAATTAAATGACAGAAAATAATATTTGTGTTGTCTTGTGGCTTTGTAGGATTTAGGATTATCCCAACATCCTAATATGAATTAATTATTATAATTAAGTATATGCTTAAAAGAATAGTGGAATTTATCCTCACATCGAACTCAACAACTAAATGTTGAACTATTTCTTTTACGCAGTTAAACAAAGTTGCTCCTCAGCAGGTAACAGAGATGGAACCATTTAATTAGTCCCTTCACACCTTTGTTGACTTTTCACTAATTATTTCTCACATGTTTAAGTACTGTGCCATGACCAAAAAAGGGCATCTTTCCTGTCCTAAGTAACATGTTGACAGGAATATAGGGTTCAGAAGCAGATTATGTTATTATTGATCATTATACCTGCTGAAGGATAAGAGTGCCGTGTGTAACATATGAGTATTACCAGATGTAATTACTTTTTTAATTTACTGTTGTGATATATACTGTTAGCTGGTAATTACCGAATACTTATTGTAACTGTGCCATGGCTTGAGACAGAAAAGTCACCTTCATTTTATTAGCGTAGTGAAGTTATTTTCTTTCTTCACATATAAGGAAAATGAACTTCAAGCTAATTTCATGGCTGAATAAACTCTTAGCTGGGCTTAAAAACAAACACTTATCTATCTATTATGGTCATTAGCATTTCCTGAACAACACAAGCTTAAATTTGTGGGACCGATTAAACTTGAATCATAGTGAAATAAAACAAGCAGTGAGTTCTGCTGTGACAATGTTATAATGCAAGGAGACTTCTTTTGATCTTACATTGTTCAGAACCACAGTCTCCAGTCTCTTTCCCTTCTCACCTGTCCTCGACGTTTTCCTCTCCGTCTCCGGCACAGTGTTGCTGTCCAGGCGCAAGTGCAGGCGGCTGGCACTCGACACACACATGGTGCCCCTCCCTCAGGTACTGCATCCACTGGGTGTGTGGGCCTGCACTCTGCTGGCACCCTTTTGTCAGAGAGGTCAACTGAAACTGGACGCAATACCTATTTTACACACACAAACACACATGCACACAATCACATACAGAAAACAACTGAATATATAGTGACGATATCAAAAACAAAAAGAGGGTAATTTCACATTTTTCTGGATGGTCTGGATGTGTTACCCTGTAATGTCGCCACTGTCAGGGATGTCTCTTTTCTTCCTAGCGTTGCCATAGCCACCTGTGGTTATGAGAGCTGGGACTGCAGAGGGAGCATCCATAATAAGACCATTATATGTGACCATATGTTGCAATATGGGTCTCATACATTTAACATGAAATGAGCATGTATCGGGAAAATGTTCATGAGAATAGGATTCTCTGACTCTCTGGTGTATCACATTTGAATGAATGGTCTTCATTTAGCATCTTGTTTGATTTATTTTACGATTTTAAAAGAGAAAAAAGTGACATGACATTAAGGGACAGACACAGCTTCAGTCTAAGGCTTCATCTGATATGTCTACAGGTGATTTCTTTTAGATAGGTTTAACCTGTGGGGGCAGCGTCTATAAATGATACTGCATAGACTGCTATAACCAAAAACCTGTATAAATCTGTATAAATCCTTGTGAAAGTTTTTCAAACACTCCTTATTCCAAGGTATTTACTATAATGACCCATATTTATTAAATGATAAACAACTGCACATGTAGGATTATCACAATTTTTATATTCACTAAGTGTAAATTTCTACTATCCAACACTGTTTAACAACAAGGCAGTAATGAAAATCTGAATGAAAATTGTGGAAGAATCAAGCTTTTTTCTCACCAAGTGAGTTGTGACAGTGCCCTTGCTTCGACCAGTACTCTGCACAGCCAGCGTGCTCCTCCAGATGGGGACAGGGTTTCCCTGCATTGAGCGGCTCCTGCAAGACGACCCTGCTCCGCCTGCGAACTGTGGCCCTGCATGGCTCAGCACAGCCTGACCACTGCGTCCACTCACTCACCACACAGGACGCCGCTGAGGGAAAGACCAAAACAGCTGAGGAAGGGTCACATAGGTTTCTCTGGGTTTGTCTGGATTTAATTATTTACAGCTATCAGTTATTTAATGCCACAAAGTCTTCCATATATAGGGGAGACTGGGCAGTTGCAACGAAGGACGGTTGCAACTAATCTTATTCCTCCAATCAGAAATATGCTAGAGTGATGACCCTCATCTAAACACATGCTCAGTTAGACCCTCCACCTACACAGAAGACACATTCAGCATCTGCTGCAGCATTTACTGAAAAAAACTTGTTTTAGAGGTATGAGAGTAATTAGTTTAAAGAGCTGTATTTCTGTCATAATGCCCTGACCTTTGAATTATTGTGTTGCTCCTTATAAGGCACTCTTGTGCTTTACAGGGTAGCATCATGTGTTACATATAAAAGCTGTTACATATAAAAGGACTCTTGGCCAACACTTCCAAGGCACAAGAGCCTTATAGGGTGCAGACTGTTGCAGCAAGTTATTGTAACTGTCCCCAGCTAAGCAGCCACATCAAAGCAAAGCAAACAACAATCTGTTGTTTGTCTGAGTAACTGAGAGAAATGCAAAAAGTACTGCAACCACCCCCAGTCTCCCCGAAAAGTGCGGCTTCTAATACAAAAATGTACTATATCCAACAGAATTTGAGGTGACCCTTTTATTTGTTCATGTTCCCAATGCATTTCTTCGATAAAGACGAACAGCTCAGTCTCTTTTCTGATATCATCACATACCTACCCGGACAGGCTGTCTCATAGTCATGGCAGCAGTCCATGGTGGAGACGCAGGCTTGGTCGCAGTAGCAGGTGCCATGTGACCGGTCCGATCTCCAACCTTCACTGATGCATGACGGGTCGCGGCCAGAGCAACAGAGGCCCGCTTCCAGACAGCCCGACTGGCACGGACCGACGAGGAATAGGCACAGTCCGAGACAACCGATCAAAGCGACGGAGCTGCTCCTCCACACTGTCATCACGCCCGAGCGCACGGCCGACAAGTGATGCACCTCAGCGAGTTGCAGCCGCGACGGCGCAGGAAGTTATTTCCCTGCAGAGCGGTCCCGCTGAAGACCTGAAAAGTGTTATGATGAACTTCTACCATCTGTGGTCAGTTAGGTCAGCGGCTCAAACACCGGCCGGTGGGTTGGAAGTTATTCACGTGTCAACCCTGCATCTCTTAAAGGCGCAGTTCACCACTGTAGATGAAGTTCAGTGCTAGACTGGAACAAAACTAAATTCAGTGTGACTGTGTAAGGCCACATATTAGGCAATTATTAGATCTGACCTAAGAGAGGAAATTAACATTAAAGTCATTCCTGACGTTGAGTGTTTCCACAGAATTTTCAAGTGAATCACTTCAACAAACGCTTTGCGGATCTTGCTCACTCATCATGAGAGAAAGCCAGTCAGAAAATCTCCTGCCACTGTTTTTTTTTTTTTTCTTCTGCTATAGTCTGTTCTGCCTTTCATTATACTGAGCCTGCCCTGCAGTGTCTCTAGAATCATTGCCTGGTAGTGCAGCCACAATACTATGTGAAGAGAGGAAATGTGAAATGAAACAATGAAGAGAACACACCTATGTAGTGGCACTGAGTAGCCGAAACAATAAACAGTAAGACACAGACCCACACTGAGCTGCATTGTCAGGCCATCTCATTTAGGACACTTTCAGCAAAAATCCTCATGACAGTGTGTAGGAAAGAAGGTTTATGTGTCTACTGCGCCACAGCAAACAGTTAGAAAATGAAAATGAGTGGTGTGTTTGCTCAGATTCTCTCCTTCACACAGTCCCTCTTTATCCGTTAGCGAAGCAGCCAACCTCCCTGACCCATGTGTGCCTCAACATGTGAAAAGGGTGGATTAATGAAACTCCTATGGCTGAGGTTATTCATGCATAAAGAACAACAGTGTGGACAGTGAAGGCCTCCACTCAAACTCAGATTCCCAGTAGCCTGTTACTGTGTGTGTGTGTGTGTGTAGAGAGGGAGCAGATAGTGACAAAAGGGACGGGGGACGGGAGGAGCTGAAAGACCAAGCACAAGTCTAAGAATTGTGTTCTGTGTAAGAGAGAAATATACGTCCAGACTTAGCAAAAACCATCAAGGTAACAGTGGTGGATCATTCTCCCTTTGTGTGGCCCTATCCTGTGGCCCCCTTGTGTATCTGCGGAGCTGTAAAGCTGGCAGAGACCAGGACCTCACCCATTTACTGCTCCAGTAAACAGACAGTCAGAACAAACTGGATACAGCCGCAGTACGGACACCAGTCACACCCTCTCTTCAGTTCTTATAATACACGTCTCATGCCATCAAATCCTCTCATCAAGAAACGTGAGGATTTTTTCTTTTCAAAATAATTATTTCTAAAGCAGTTCTCACAACCCAATTACAGCTGTCACAGTCAAGAAGGGAGAGTGAGACTGTCCAACCCTGTAATTTAAACTGTCAGACTCAGTTTCACATGCTGTACATTTTTTTTTAAACTGTATTTGTTAAGACATATTTTTCAAGATTTGCATTAGTGAGATTGTGCCTACTAATTAATTTCCATGTTGCAATTGCTTTGCTTTTATTTCACTAAGGTATGAAAATAAACTGAAATAATTATTGTTATATACTGTTTCTATAATGTAAAAAAAAATACTAGAGGTAGGAAAAAGTTATGAATTGCTTTGAAAATGTTGCACAGTGAGTTTAAATAAACAGAATTTGAGATTTTGTTATCAACGGGTGAAACCATGCTAATTCACCAGCATGGTCCGATAACTGTGGCTCACATATGCACCCTGGGAACAAACAACGCTGGCTGTGTTCACCAAGAAAACAAGAACGTGATACACAACAAGCAGCCTTCTTGGGTCTTAATTAACAATGCACAGATTTACAGTTCATATACATAATCTCCTTAAGTTCTCATTCAATATGATTCTCACTGCAAGAGGGAGGCCGTATGGGACCGAACCTTATCCTTGAATGGTGTCGCTTCGCTGAACACCAAATCTAATTTAACTTTACTTCACTGCATCAGTTTAACTACAACTAACCACTATGCTGTCCTTTCATTCAAGCTGTCTGATAGTTTTTCAGCTTCAGCTTTTCAACCCCAACTCTCAATTCTCACTCTGCTGACTCAATGTTACTCAAAAACTATGAAAGGGGCTTGGCACAGATACAGCCGAGGTTGAGGTTCATGTAGTGTTCTTGCTTCACATCAATTATGAGAATTATTAGAATTATGAAACCTAATTAAGATATTTTACATCATTTGAACTAGTTTATATGAGAGTTACACGTGTACAGTAAGTCAAAGCTGTGAACTTTGAAAGGTGTCCCACAAAGACCTTCAAACTTCAAGAATGGGTCATAATGCCGTCTGGCTCGTTAGTTTCCTTACTAATGGTGAAAACTCATACATTCCCAGCTTATAACAAAAGTGGTTTTATTAGGAGCTTAGGTATTTCTAATCCGGGAGGAGAGTGTTTAAATAAACCAAGGATGCAGGCTGAGGGTCACAGAGGGAGGGAAACACCAGCTTGGCTGTCTGCATCCTTTGCACTCACACTATCCAACACTTAGTCTGGCACATAGACCTTCACAGGTAACAGGTGTGAAGTCTGATCCATTTTAGGCTACACAGAGATTTGTTCTTGCACTCAAGACCATCAGCACCAAATTAAGTCAAAATGATTTTTCTGATGGACCTCCAGATGATGCTGCTGGATGTGATTTACTTCATCCTGCGCAATTCCATGCGGATCATCATGCGCCCACGCACCAAGCCCATTGACGGTGAGCTGGTGCTGATCACCGGAGCAGGAGGTGGCCTGGGTCGTCTCTTTGCTCAGGAATTCACTAAGCACGGAGCAGATGTGGTGCTATGGGACATCAACAGCGGTTCCAATGAGCAGACAGCCAAGCTGGTGTGTGAGATGGGGGGTAAGGCGTACACCTACACGGTGGATGTGACCAACCGGGAGGACGTGTATCACAATGCAGAGCTTGTCAGAAAGGACCTGGGCCGAGACGTCACAATACTGGTGAACAACGCTGGAGTGGTGGCAGGGGAGCGCATGTTAGACTGTCCTGATGAACTGATGGAGAGGACAATGAAAGTCAACTGTCACGCCCTCTTCTGGGTGAGAACTGGTAACTCAATATGGCTTTGGTATATGGATGGAGTAAAAGACAGAGAGGAACAGAGAGAACTGATTTGAACTGACTTCACACAAATGATTATGTTTTTTTGCCCAGGTGTTAAGATCTCCATCTCTGAGACTCAGTATTTTCATTTGGACTGTTTTCTATCAAAGAAATAGTCCCAATCAAAAGTGCTGGCAGGTGGCTGTGCATTATATACAGTATCTGGTAGAATATATCTGTTAAAGTGATGTTGCTCTGGAATTTTTCTCAGTGCAATTGTCAAAACTGCAAGAACTACAAATATTCACTTTTGTTGTGCTGGTGCAGAGACAGGAACATTTTTTTTCTTGTAATTTTGGTGAGTTTATTTTGTGAATGAGGTTATTGAGAACAATAATTGCTTCTCTAATTTTTATAAAGGTCTACATTACAGATCAGTAGCCTCTAATGTGATGACAGTCAAATATTAAGAATAAGTACTTGTCAATGGAGCGACTGTATTGAAATAAGTTTGTGCGATTATTATTAAAAACCAATTGTAACCATGTTTTGTGGGACACAGACAATGAGTCAGCACTGACTGAAATTTGGAAAGCTGGATTTAACCTTCGAATTGCAAAATTGTAAAAGTTAAGATGCTTTACATCATCAGCTAAACAGTGCAGGTTATTGTGCGTAGTGTGACACATGACATGTAAAATGTATTGCATTAATAGCTTTATCCTATTCACACTATGGACTGTAGGATTCCCACATAAATCCTCTTAATGTGAAGCTGCTCGTGCAGCATAAGCTTCCCTCACATTGAGCAATATTTAAGTCCCCACAAGTCATATGAACACTGCCCAGTATGTTGCCTCGTAACTTACTGCAAAATAACAATGTGTTTGTGTGTGTGTGTGTGTGTGTGTTAGACAGTGAAGGCCTTCCTCCCCCAGATGAAGGCCCAGAATCATGGACACATCGTGACCATTGCCAGCGTCCTCGGTCTCTTCAGCACGGCCTGCGTCGAGGTGAACCAGGGAGGGACAAAACATCACTGCATCACTAAGATATGACAGCTTCACTGTAACACTCTTTAACACGCCTCTCTAAACAAGTTTACAATTCATGTAAAAAATTCAAATGCCTGTCATGCAAACAGCAATCTGACCTGGTTTTGGAAATCAGAAAATGATGGCTCCTAAATATTTCCTTTTTTTAAAAAAGACATTATAAACAAGCTCTGATGTGCGTTTTGTTATTTTGATTTGGGACAGGATTACTGTGCCAGCAAGTTCGCTGCAGTGGGCTTCCACGAGTCACTGGCCCATGAGCTTCTGGCTGAGGAGGTTGAAGGAGTGAAGACTACTCTTGTGTGCCCCTACATTGTGGACACAGGCATGTTTGAAGGCTGCAAGATTCGGTATGTCAACAAAATAACCACATACAGTCATTCTCATTTATTTCAATCACTGTCAATAGAGACTTAAACCCAAACTTGGAAGGATTAGGATTTAGGATTAAGTATATTATCAGCATATATTAAGTAGCATCTGTTTGTCAGCTTGAATATACTCTAATCACCAACACAATTTGCTAAAATAATGCAAGTGGCATGGTAAAGTCATTGCAATTGTGAAAACATATTTAACTGAAAAAAAGCCAATATCTGTGGACTCTATTATAGGAGGATTTCTATTAATCCTCAATAAATTACTCCTTATTTCTATTCTATTTCTATTCTGCTGATATTTTAAGCTAAATTGATCATCTACAACTATACTTGCCCCCAACTAAAGAATCTGTGCAGTATTTTTATTATACATGTGTTAAATGGAGAGGGAATCCATTGTACTGGTAAACTACGGTATGTTTAGGTAACCTACGCGTTCACTGTCTGATATCCCACTCATGAATGTTCTTTGGTGCCACTGTTAGGGAGGAAGTAGAACTGCTCCTACCCCCTCTGGAGCCCCAGTACTGTGTTGAGCAGGCCATGAACGCCATCCTGATAGACCAACCACTGGTGTGCATCCCTCGAATCACCTACCTGCCTTTCCTCTCCAGAGCGTAAGTAATGTTATTGAACGTAACTTAATGTCTGCATTTCACTGCTAAGCAACTCAATTTCAGCATTTTAAGTTTAATTTCATGTTTTTTTTCCAGATTGTTGCCATGGGAATCCAATGTGGTTGCATATCGTTTCATGGGGTCCGACAAGTGCATGTACCCCTTCATTGATACAATGAGGAAACAAGTGTCTAATGCCGCCATTACGGTTGCATAGTCAAACCTAAGTACATTAATGACAACTGTGGGAGTTAAAACCTTAAAATTTAAATTTAACATTTAATTAAAAAGGGTTTATGTATTAAAAAAAATAATTAAAAAAAAATCCTCCTGCTTGTGTGAATTGCAGCAGGCCGAACTACTCAGCTACAGCCAGGATTCAGTCACAACATGGCGATAGTCAGAATTACTACCAAATGGAAGGGACTTTAGATTTTAAAACTGATCATTCAGAAGTCTGTACTAGATGACGACTCAGCCAAGTGGTCATCAGCACACCAAAAAAAAAAAATAATAAAAATTCAAGAGTGTCAAAATGAAGTTTAAAGTCCCTTCAAAACATTTTCACCATAAACCCGTGAAATGACAGGACAGTGATTAAATCCCGGACTGATCAAAATGGGAATGGGCGTGTCTTTAATATCTGTAGCTAAATAATGTAACTGAATATTGTGCTGTATTATGTTTACATAAAATAAAATGATTAAAAGGTACTGCTCTAAACACACTGTTCTGATCAGAGCAAGTGATGTTTGTTTCACCATGTAACTGCAAAAGAGCAAGAAAGAAGTAGTCTTGTTGAAAAAAGGTTGCCTATTGAAAACTGGCAGTGAATTGGGAGAAATTCTGGGCAAACTGCACTTATGGATTATGTCTACGACAGTGCACACATATGTTTACAAGGCTTCGGACAACTGCTCAGAAGTGTGGTTAATCGTAAAAGACAGCAGTGATACAGTTAAACGTAGTCGCTGCCCAAAAATATTCTCATGCAAGGGAGGAGGTATGAATAATGGAACATTTCCCGCAGCATAATGTGTTGAAAATGTTTCCTGTCATAATGTCCCAGAATTAGTTTGTTTGGGTACTCAAATTAAAATGAGAGCAGTAAACTTTTGCACAAGATTTAAATTATTTGCACTTCTGCTGATTTTACCTTTGTATCAAAAGAAAATCACTGAATACTTCCTTATTATATAACAAATCTTAAAAGCAGCTAAATTAAAATAAAGGTGCTTTTTTTTAAAAAAAATTTTTGATTCCTTTTCATACACAAACATTATGAGAATCAGAGCCAGGATCATCATCAACACTGATCAAATGTAAATGGTACCAAAGCCTGCAATATTTCACCAATATCTAATTTTTTTCAAGTGTCAATATGTTTCACAGTGTGGCAAAATAAAATGTAAAATAATCAAATTGACTCTTAATCCAAGCAATAGTGTTCCACTGGTTTACTACATTTTACCAATGTGTAGGACAGATCTTTATAGTGAAGCCATACAGCCATTCACTGTATTTAAAGTATGCAATTAGCTCTCTGTAGTTTTGATTGAGTGGTGGAGTCCACCATTCCTGGATTCAAGTTGCCTACCTAAGCACGAGGGACACATGCATGCACATAATCCAGTGTTATTGTTTCCCAGTATCACTGACTGAACTCTTTATTACAAAAAAACCCACTCACTGTGTAGCACTGTAACCAAATACCAAATACACAAGTTGTTCCACTGTTGTATTTTCTCACAAAGCCGCAACTCAAGGAGTGTTATTGTTATTGCTATTATTACTATTATATTATCAACCCTGCGCTCAAACAGAGCAGGGGACGGCCTCGGTGAAGGATATTACTTAAGGTAACACAATGTAATCTAATCCATAAAGTCAAGTTGGATCACAGGTTAAAGGTTTCAGAGGCTTATCAGATGTCACAACACTGCTAAATGCTTTGTAATACTCACCAATAAGACTTTAAAACTATGCAAAGTCATCATGGCTGCATTTATCTTTCATTGTGAGGTCAACAGTAGAAATATGGCATTTGTGCTTGCATGTATTGTATTGGCCAATGCAGTGAACTTGACGGATGATGTCACGCTGTGCTGTAGCACAGGTTAAGGCTGGTTTAGCTTTTTTTGACAGATGACCTGGCGTTGTTTTGATGGGGTCGCTGCGTTGACGGACTGACTCCATTCATATGAATGACAAGTCTACATTTTTTCAAGTAGGGCTACTGCTGGTCTGAACACAGCCTTAAACTGCCCGACTGAGGCTTAAAAGGATTACAACTTTAATAGCTTCTCATGTATGGAATCATAATTTGGATTAAGAAAATTTTTAAATATTGACACAGTTCAACTATATCATTATGTGATACCACACATAAATTATAATATTGAATAATCACCCAGCTCTAGATAATCTATATATTCCACTATTGGTAGATAAAGAAAAAGACAAGATAACAGAAGTCTTTGTTTTGTGCACGTAAGCACTTAAGTTTAATTACCATGGGGAGCAGAGAGAGAAGGGGGACTGACATGGGGAGGGAACAGGAGTATCAACAGGGAAACATCCCTGCCACACACAGCAGAGACAACATCACATTACATAACACGCTACATTTATTCACAAATTCTTCCCAGCCCTACATGGTAATGTCGATAACACTTCACTTGTGGTTGTTGATATAAAGCACTCTAGGAAAATCAGAGGTTCGCCAGCTGCACCCTAGGCAAAGATGAGGTCCAAACCTTAACAAGAGCTCGATTAATGAACAATCTCAGCAGGGGATAAAACTTAAAACACGTAAAAACAAGAGTTAGCAGGTCTCACAGAGAGGAAACAAGTTCTAGGCAAAAACAAAAGAGTTCACAGTTATTCACTTCATTTTTCCCCACCAAGTAAACTCCCAACTCATTGACTAGGATGCAGCTACTTTTTCTACAAAGCAACAAAATAAATAATGTGTACAATTAAACAACATCAAGGAGAAGAAACTATTTTTTTCCTATCAGTCTTGTTTAACTGTGAACATTTCGGAACAATGAATATGAACAGTGACTGTTTAGAGCCTACGGAGCCCAAAGCTTCCTGTAGCCTTCTAAAACTGACAGAGAACACAGTGTCTGAGTTTTCTCTAGTGCTTTTACAGACAACCAAACCTGATCATCTAAACAGTGCCATCCAGGGTCTGTGCCAATGTGCTTGAGTTAGCCTGTTTAATGTGCAAGTCACCTTCCATTTCCTGCTTGCCACACCTGTGGAAAATAAGTCAGTTTTACTGTCACTGTCAATTTTTTAAATCAGCACCAAAATATTCCTATGCAGAGTAAAATTATCTCTGCCCCCTGTTAATCTCTCAGTGGAAAATCTTTGACTAAAAAGAGTAACCCAACAATTTAACATTTTGCTTCTTTAACGTTGTCGGACTCACGATGGATGCAATCAAAAGGATCAAAATCGATAGAGCAAAAACAGGGATATTGTCTCTTTTATTCCATGTATTCCTCTTCATTTTCAAAACCTGGCACCTGCATTACCCACAATGCAATTCGACCTTTGGCAGTTTGGTTGGAAATTCAAATGCGTTATGCTAGTGGTGTCTAATGTAGCCTCAAGTTGTTAGCCTGAAGTGGAGATGAGGAGTGGGCACAGAGCTCTGGTAAGTTCACTTCTTTCCTTCATCACTTGAAGCAATTTATCAGGCTTTGCATAGCTGGGGAGCCACACATTTTTTTCACATATGCAGTAGTACTTCAAAGTCCTTTAAAACAGGCTTTGGTGTGTAAAACTGCTGAATTTACTTCAAGTGGTCAAGCACAAACACAAAAGTACAGGTATTTAAAAAAGTGAAAGTAACTGGAAAAAACATTTGATTAAGTTATGATAGGTTTGATGCATCCCTTACAAACAGATCAATAAGTCTTTCAGAATTAGACAATTTATTCTAATTAAGATGTACTTTTATTCTGACAAAGCTTTTATCACAAATATTAGTGTAATAAAGGGCTTGTTGTAAACATATCTAAGTGGGGAGAAGGTTTGTGTCAGAGCTTACCCAGAGACTGGTCCATTTCCTGTCCTTTCATTTGACTGCTGGTCCAACTCTGAGAGCAGTTTCAGTATATTCAGCGCAGCCTGTGGAGGTGAAGAACCATTTAAGTTACTGTAGGGATCCATTTTGTGATGCAACTGCTGCTCACTTGAGTAGTAACCAGTAAAGTGAGAAGTACAATGTTTTGGTAGCAGATACTCTCTACCCACTTGGTAGCAGTGGGTGCACAGAAAGCAGTCAATCTGGACAACTCTGACCTTGGGAACAACTGGGTCAAAGATGTGGTATCGCACATTAGCCGACTATTAACAGTGAGTGTACTCACTTTGGTCATATTCACATGGCTTCAAGCACCTGCCTAAGATTGATTACAAAGTAATTTCATAGAACTAGATTTAGTTTACATCCCCGTTTATCCAGAATCATATAAGATATTTACCATTTGTGTGAAATTTTGTGAATTCTGGAGTTATGGCTAGACGTGTGTTTGTCCAGTCACAGTGACCTTGACCTTTGACCACCAAAATCTAATCAGTGCATCCTTGAGTCCAAGTGAACATTGGTGCCAAAATTGAACAAATTCCCTTGAGGAATTCCTGATATATAGTGTTCAGATGACCAAAATCACGTTTTGTGAGGTCACTGTGACCTTGACCAATAACCACTAAAATCTAATCTGTTCATGAATGTTTATACCAAATTAGAAGAAATTCCTTCAAGGCATTCCTGAGATATCACATTCACAAGGCCTAAATCATGTTTTGTGAGGTCACTGTGACTTTGACCTTTGACCACCAAAATCAGTTCTTCCTGGACTCCAAGTAAATGTTTGTGCCAAATTTGAGGAAATTCCCTCACAGCGTTACTGAGCTACTGCGTTCACGAGTATAGGACAGACAGGGGGATGGACAACCCGAAAAACAATTAGAGTTTGAAAGACTCACCATATCATGACAGGATTCTACATCTTTCCCAATCCCATGACTGATGAGGGGTGGCTGGGAGGAGCAGTTAATAAGTGACACAAACTCATTCTTATTGTTTTTGGGAAAATCTTTGTATTCCACCTGCAAGCAAATTAAATATTTCAGTGATATATTTTTTTTGTCTAAATCAAATGACATACATAAATCAAAGCAGAGCACGCTGTTGGTTACCTGCAGGCCTTGCACGGATGCAAGATAGCCGAGCTGTTCTGAAGGCCTGGTGAGGGGTCCATGCGGAAGTTGGTTCAGGTTATTTTTGTTCTTTAGGATAGTCTCAGCAGTTGGGGATGTCCCTGCATAAAGCAGCTCATTGGCAATCATGGCAGTGATTGTGGCTTTGCCTGGGTTGGGTACAGCTCGACTGTAGTCCTTGGCCTGGGATCCTTGGCATGCCCCGACTGCTTGAGCCACTTCAGGCACCATGGGCAGGATACCGGCAGGCAGCTGCTGGTGACTCAGGTAAGGCAGCCGGAAGTCCTCCTCCTTAGAACCTTCAAAGGAAAAGCACAATTGTAAAAAAAATAAACAAAATAATAATACAGTTATTGAAAACAACACCAAAGATATTGAGTCTGGTACAAAATGAACCTAAAAAAAACCAAAAACAAATAACTCACCCAATGCCACCTCATCTACAGAGCCAGGTTCAAAGAAGGTCACTTTGCGCCCATCACCAGGTTTTTTCACTGGGGTCTACATATTACAAAAACAATACACGTAAATGAAGGTTTAACACAGGACACATTATGTCTGCCATGTTTACGAGACTTGCTTGATAAAGGTCTAGCAGTACCTTTTCATCAGTTTTGAGTGCCGGTTTAGGGGGCTGAGGCTGAGGCACTTTATATCCTAAGAGCTCCAGCATTTTCTCTGCTGCGTTCCTCTTGGCCACTTTCTTGCTAGGTCCCATTCCCTCTGCAGACTGGCCACACACGGTCACCTGGACCAGACAACAAGCAGCATACACAGATAAATGACGTTGCGTAGGTCATTCTACTGACATGCCTCAGTTGCTGTCGACTCACCTGCATGACAAACTCTCTGCGCCGTGGTAGACCTCTCTCTGTCACCATGCTGTACTCTGGCTCCTTCTCCTTCTTGGCCTGCTGGATCTGAGCCAGGCGGCTGATAGGATTCATACCCTGACCGTACTCTGGGCTGGTCTGCAGCTTTTAGTGCGACAGGTTAATCATAATTAGATGAGCATTAGTATTGAGGTATTTACTGATTATCCTCATTCCACCCCACTGGTTGCATTACCTTGATGATGGACTTGGTTTTCTTTTTGATCCGTGGCAGCGTCTTTTCCACACTGGGTATGTGGGGTAGCATCTTCAACTCCCTCAACACCGCTGCAGCTGCCAGCTTCTTAGCAATCTTTTTACTCTTTCCCTCGCCCTCGCCAGTGAATTCCCCAACTGTGACACGTACAACAAAACTCTTCATGTGTGGAGGGCCTTCTTCCTTCAAAACCTGGAAAAAGGTTTGTCAAATTAGGATGTAGCTGGGCACTGATGTTCTATAAATGAACTGGATGAGAAACTCAGGTAAGTCATACATGTGGTCTACATATAGTCTTGACAGTCTGTTCTTCATACCATTTAATTTGAAATATAATAATAGATACTACACTGAAGTGCCAGTTGAGCAGGTTTACATCAATACAGAAAGATATGTGTGTGAGATATGGCCTTTTTAACACATAATGCCAAATTGCAGGGGTTCAAAAGTAATTTGACACCTGGCAACTAAATGTTTCTTGAACACCTGTTTCGCTTCAGTCTTAGTTCATGCACAAAAAAACTGACATGTGGCTGTGCTGAAGCACAGATCCTTGAAAGACAAAAAATGTGTAATACTGAATACTGTTTTACTGAAATTATGTCTTCCTATTAACTTTTGTAAAAAGAAATGCAGGACTCACCTCAAAGTTGACAGGTAAGTTGCGTTTAAGTGCAATTTCAAATACTTGACTGATTTCTGATTTGTTGAGGTTCTCCTCCTCCGGCTCTCCGTTCATCTGTCAAGAGTAGGATGCATATTAAAGAAAGAAAAGCAGTGTCTGAATAAAGTTGCACAAAAGCTTTCTAGCATTATTTCATGCTAAGTGTGCATTTCTTTTCTCACCACTGGCAACTGTTGTAATATTGGCTCCTTCTGTAGCACTTTCAGGGCCTTGGCAGCAGCGTCATGTTTGGCTAACTGCCGCGTGCGTCCTTTCCCAATAAACTGTTGGCCTCCGATGGAAAGCTCCATGTGGTATAACATTGGTCCCACTGGAGGAAATGGGTAGTAGTACCTGGATGGAAACAGGAAAGTCATTTTTTTCATCTCAAAAACAGACTTCATCAAATCATTCAAAAATTAGGACAAATGATTGAATTTCCTAATTTAATTTAAGAATAAAGGAAACTCACTGTTGCATAGAGCGCTGGTAAGGCCCTGGAGCCCGGATGTTGTAATTGAAGTTTGGTGGTCTCATCCCCGGGTATGGGTCGATGGGTTTATACATAGGCTTTTTACCAAGCTTCATACATAGTGCATTCAACTCCATGGTATGTGCCATGCCGTCTGCTATAAAATCAACAGAAACAAAACCAACAAACCATAAAAATTCATATGAGCAAACCCTTTTCTGCAAAGCATTACATAAAGCATAATAAAGAGACAGAGACAGTGGGAACAGCCCACCTGGGTTCTTGCCTGTGTTGCGGGGCGTCCTCACGGTGGGCTTGGGAAGTGTTGTTTCAGCGAGGGCAGAGGCAGCAGCGGAATGCTGGGCTTTCTTGATGCTGGTCCCCTCTGCCTCCCAGTGCTGATCTCCCAGTGTCAGCCTCACTGAGAAAATCTGACAAAGGCGGGAGACAAAGAAAAACCAATAGATTCTCAGTCACTAGCATGAGCTAATGAAAAATGAAGATGACAGAATGACTGGAATCACGTTGTATGTTACTTTGCAAAAGTTATTCTCAGCATACCTTGGAGTGAGCTGGTCCTTGCTCGCAAAGGAGCTTATACTCAGGTTGGATCTTGTTGAAACGGGCTAACTCATTCACCAAACACATGGGGGTCTTCTCTTTAGGGTTTGCCATGTTAGATACTATAACACAAAAAAACCCAAAATAGTCACAACTAAGCACATGGGCGTGATTGTGAGCACTAACGCAAAAGGTGTTAGCCTTCGTCTAAAGTCTGAGGGCAGAAACACAAACAGTCTGCAAGGACAGATGCAAGGACTTGATGAGCGTCTGAAAAAAGGAATATAAAATCAAAAATATTTTAAATATCTGGGATATGCAGAGAGTTCTCCATGGCAGAATGTGGACTGTGTTTGAAATACAAAGCATCTAACCAATACACACCGTGTGTCTTTATGAGGATTTATGGTAAATTAAAAAAGAAGGAAAAAACCTCATGTGTGTAGTATTTCCACCACCAATGTTCACAAAAGATAGCACCTTACTGTTCATCCAAACAATAAATTTAATGTAAAAAATAGAAATAATGTTTTTGAATAAACAAACCTGTGGTGGTACTGTAGGGAGTGGCTGAGCCCGCGGGGAGAGCGGAGCTCCTGATGGGCTGGCTGGCGCTCTCCGAGGGTAAAGTGCCTGAGGCACAGGGGATGCTGTAGCCCGGCTGTGGCTGCCCCAGCTGTAGTGAGGCAGGAGCAGCAGGCATGGGGCTAGCTGGACACTGAAACTGGAGCTGCGACATCCTCGTTGGTCTAGCTCAGTAGGCTGTGGTCAAGATAAGAATTTTCTGCAGCAATGGTGAATGCCAAAGTGGGAGGAACTGTTGATTGAGGAGGTCTGAATGTAAACTCTGCCTGGAAAGAGAGGATTTAAGATAAAAAGCTATGGTATACCTATTTCTACATATGGAGGTAAACTGCCATACTTTCTGAAGCCCAAGGTAAACCACAGGAAAAACAAAGAGTACGCCTTGGACAGGCATGACAAACACAGACAACCACTTTCACATCTATGGATAATTTAGTTTCCAGTTTACTCAACCTGAATGTGTTTGGATTGTGGGAAGAAACTGAAGCAGCGATGGAGAGAATGTGAAAAATCTACACAGATTGGCCCCTTCTGCCTGGATCAGGTCTGAAACCAGCGCTTTGTTGCTGTGAAGCAAAACTGCTCCCCACTGAGCCAATTGTGCTTTTGCAAGCTCAATTTTAACTTTCAACCTCGATATTGATACACTTTGCATTTTGAGTCATTGTAATTATTAAACTGAAATAAAATGTACATTTACTCATTTGGCAGACGCTTTTATCCAAAGTAAAAATATAAAATATGACATCTGACAAGTGCTATGAATACTCTGCTTTACAGGATGAGATTTAACATACAATAAACAACATGATTTTTATAGATTGCACAAGGCAGTCCAGAAAAAAACCCCAAAAAAACAGGCTATATGTAAAGCAGTTTTCTTACTATTTGACAAAAGGTAACACGATGGGAATAATAAACCTTAAAATCTATGTTTCAGTGCATCTCTCAATTTCTTCTTTGCATTGGTCACAATTACAGAACCGTCCTGTCCAAGCCTTCGTGCAAAATCTGCACATGACAACATATTATGAATGAATGAAATATTCCAACTGAGGCAAAGGTGGTCAAATTCATAATGAAGTCGTGAGTTTTCTATGAATTTTACACATAATTTAGCACTGGAAAGCCCTTGAGAACAATATGATAAATCTGGTGAACTGCTCTTTGCAAATGTTTATACGCTTGGCATTAACGAAATATGTGAAGGTCTCAAAATGCTGCATATTTTCTGTCGGTAAAAAAAAAAAAAATGCACATCATATTGATTTGCGCAGTATCCCAAAGGAGTTTACACAGCATGTCAACATAAAAAGGGGCAACTTTATCAGTCAGAGCCAGCTAGGACAACCAAACAATGCAACCAGATGTGTCACGAACAATGCTGCATGTGATTTGTTGACAGAGCTGCACAGACATAAGCTGAAACAGTAAAACACCACCCCCACTGCTAGTTTGGCTTAAATGGTTTCCTCGCAAACATCTTCTTCTGGTTTGTTAGTAAATATCCTAAAAACCTAAAGATTATTTTGCAGGGTTGTAGTTATGTCGATCACAAACTGGGTGTCGTGGGGCCCAAGGAGCCTTTGCCAACTGTGATTCAACAATTAAAACTCACATGCACCGGTATTAAAATGTGCATATGGCATTAAATGTTCGCTGAACAAAATGAACTAACTTGTTAAAGAAATTAACTTAAATATCAGCTAGTTTTATAACAAGTGTAACCGGCAAGCTAGCTAGCTCACAAATACGAAGCTTAGACCGCTTGCAGATATTCAAACGAGAATATCTCTCACTTCATTTGACTTTTATTCCTAATGATTTCACCATCTGAGTGAAGGGTTTATATAACAGACTGTCCTACCAATATGGCATGAACTGCCTTTTAATGAAAGCAGGCCGCCGGGTCACTGTACAGGCTTTTCCCTGAGGACCACGTAGGCTAACTGGCTACAGTGGCAGGGCTGGATAGAAATGAGACATCCTCTGCAAAATGAACCCTTACACTTACAAACCACTGTAACAGTGGTGTCTCCAGGAAGATGAGCTCTCAACATATGAGCAGCAGTACCTGACACCAGTTCATAAACTGAATCAAGTATGCGTCTCATTAATTCCCATGAGTCTGGACACAGCCGGTGAAACTGCTAGCTAGCTTACCCTCGACCCCCCCCAAGAAGTCACAGCACAGAATAAACCTCACCTCGTCGTTCCCTTTGTTCAGTTTTTAGTTACTCCATAGGACACGTTGATTTACTAACGTATGCTTTCGTTAATGGCAGGTTTCAAGGGTCAGGCTATGTTATTTTTATATCAAAATGCGGGCGGTGAGGAGGTGGACATTGGGAAGACACGGCAAACACTAAAGAGAATGGCCCTGTCTTGATTCTCTCTTCAGGAAGTGACATCCACAGAGAGGAAGTACTTTCAAAATAAAGTAGGACTGTATGAAGGGGTACCTCATTTCTTGTAAGTGCAACTGAGCAAGCACAACCGCAAATAGATTTAAATAATTTTAAACTAAAACACACGGTATAAATAGAGTATTCAGAATTTTATTTTGGAAATATCAATAAGCCAAGAAATGGTGGTTTTACAGCACAATTAATCCAAATGGTGTAAAAAAAAAAAAAAATCAAAATGCACACACAAATAACTATTAAGCTCATTATGTTAGCTAATAAATATAAAATTGATCATGATTCACTATAAAATATTGCTTCTATAGCTATAATCCTTCCTAAACTCTGTAGCTTGAGGATAAGAGCAGTGAGACAGCTGGTTATAGTGGTTTGAGTGTCCTAAGGGGTTACAGGTTGTATGCCTGACAGATGTTTAGAGAGTCTCTCAGCATCAAGTCACGCAGGCGCCACAGTGCATCTGCCATGGTGGTGTGGGCTCCTTTGCTCTTTAGCCAGTGAGCTGGCAGTCTGCTCTCCTGCTCTTTGGTCAGGTGAGCATCTCGCCTTTGAGCTGTTATGGAAACACAGGGTTCATGATTAAAGTAAATTTCTAAACAGGCATTTAATGGTTACTTTAGTGAGCAAAATTGTTTTCTTTTTCTTTCTTTTTTTAAAAGAAATGCAAAAACAAGAAGAGGAATTAAGCTGACCAACGTAGGAATCAAAATTTATGCCGAATTAAAAAAATAAAATAAATTAAAGCAGTACTTTCCTGATATATATTTATATCTAAAACAAAACTGTCAACAACAACAAAGCTGCTCTTATAAGTATGAATTTAGTATTTTAACAACAAATACATTAAAGTTTATTAATGGAGAGAAAATAATGTGTAAATACAGTTTCTGTTCTGTCAATTGTGATCACAAGAACACTTGTGCACAGACATACACAATGACAGACATGCAAATACAGGGCAGTAAGTAAAAACAAAAAAAAAAAAGACCACTTAAGGTACACCACCTTTAAGTGTTTGGTCCCACTTGCTGACAGTGGTAGACTCTGAATTCAAGCCTTCAATGTACTTCAGGTAGGCCTCTGAGTGGAGCACCCTCTGTGTCTTTGGTGGTGGAGCCACAAACATGGGAGTGGTGGGCTGCAGGTGTGAGGGCTGGCCTAACTGGCCCTGTCCTGGATATGGAGGGGGAGCATGTTGTCCTGGGCTGAACATCCCAGGCTAAAATCAAACAATGACAATATACTTTTTAGCACATGGACAATACATGGAATATTGATTTATACAAGTATGTGAACTCAACTTAAACCCAAGTATTTTCTGGATGGGGCCTCACCTGTTGCATAAAGTTTCCTGGTGCAGGACTTCCTGCCATGCCATTCATACCAGTGCCCATCATACCTGTTAAATGACAATATTTAGTTTCTGTGGTAAATTCAAGCTAGTTTCCTTTGTGTTAAGATCTACAAAAATGTTTCTCAATGACTTATGGAAATATTTTTTTAAATATCAGCTGAATGTTAGTTTGAACATCAGTTGAATGTTAGTGGTTTGGTATCAGTTTTCACATGCATTATGTGAATGGCTATATGGATCCTGTATATGTTAGGTGTGGGATGTGAGCAGACTTTGAAAGAAGTTGTTGTAGACCAGAGAGCTTTGACTGCTTGGTGAGCGGATCAGGCTGTGCCTGCGTCTGTGGACCAGGTAAACCCCTCCAGCAGGAGAGACACGACTGGATGTGACTGAGCAGGTGTGGCTAGGACAGTGGTCCTTACCCTGATGAGGCATGCCAGGGTACCCAGGTATACCTTGCTGTAGATGGTGAGGCAGGTGGGGCCCCCCTGCAGGGTGAGGTGGCATTGGGGCCACACTCAACAAGCCCTCATGGGGGCCCTGCATGGGCATGTAAGGTGGGCCGTAAGCTCCCATCATGCCTTGGGGAAGAAGGCGAGGAGAGGACAACAACATATCCATGCATAAGTGACATGCAGCTGATTCTAAAATAACATGCACTACTACAGCACACACTGACCTCTTTCACGCATGCACCTCAAGCCATAAATGCTCCAGCAATTTTCTGTCTGGCTTGTTTTTACATGTTTGCTCATGAGTAGTTAGATGTCTCAAAATATTTTACTACAACTCTAGTGGAAAGTATCCCAGTGTAAAGCTTTCAAAATAATAATGTAGTAATAACTATATACATAATTTAGATAACTGTGATGTAATTTAAATCATATGATTTAAATTTTAAAAATTTAGATTGGCTTTCTGTTCTATACTTTTTCAAACTCTTTCGTTGTCCTGCTGTGCTGACATAAAAAGAAAAAAAAAAAAACACGCATACAGTATGCAATACAATAAGTGACATAAACCATAAACGCGGCATCAAGTGACGTTAAAGGTTCGATGTGTGAAAGAGGCAGGCAATACAAATGGCTCTGACAATGTTAGCAGGCAAAACAAGCACGAAAGTGAAATGAATTTCTAAAAAAGTTATTCATGGTTAAATATAATCATGCAGTCACTGTCATGCAATTTCTGATATGAAGCTTGTGATAATAGAACTATAAACATAAAAAAACATGAAACAGCAGCAAAAGAAGAAAAAAATGTTTCTTTACGTTTGTGGTTTTAAGGACAAATAAGTTTGAAAGTTAGAAAATTAGAGGATTACAGTCTTTAACAGTCCAGCCTCATTTCCCTGCTGCGTTGTAGTCAAACACTCGTGCTGTCTCTGAGAGGGGTTACCTGACACAGGTGTCATGGTCTGGTTTATCATTCCCATAGTGCTAGGCGAAGGCACCACTCCCATCAGTGCCCCTACGGGGGTACCTGCTCTAGGGGACGCTTGCTTCTGGGGTGGCCTGTCACGCTCTTGTTGCTCCACTATTTTGGCTGCACGTTCTGCAAAATACGAAAATATGAAGTCTTGACATCAGCTCAAGTCAAAAGGACTTTCACACCCATGTGGCGCCTCTTCTCACCTTCATACTCGGCTTTCTTGGAAGCTTCCAGGTTCCTCCACTCGGTGCCCACAAGTCGGCTCAACTCCCCAAAGGAGAAGTCTGGGTGTCGAGCTTTGATGACTGCTCGCATTTCACTGCTGAACAATATATAGCCACTCATGTTGATCTTTCTCTTGGCCCCTTCCTTCTTTGATAAGCCCTTCACTTTAGGAGTGGACTTCATGAAAATAAAACAAAAATACAAGTTAGAAAAACAAACAAGTTGTGTATTTGTGTTGATATTAGTTGCAGTGGTTTGAGGCCACTGGACAGCAGATTTGAGCTTGTTTGGTGAAGGTCTTTGGAGGTGTTGGGGTACCTGAGAAGGTGTGTATGGCATGGTATCCATATCGCTTGTAAGTGGTATTTGCATTTGAGGCAGAGAAGGTGTTTCTGGGGCCTCCTCCTCGTCATCCATGTCCTCCATATCATCATCTGCATCCTCCATGTCTGCCAGTTTAACCTCAAGCTCATCTATCTTCTTGTCCAAAAAGGGTGAGGCTTCCTTCTGTGGCACTATCAGTTTCCTATGGAAGATTCCAGAGAGATTCCAAGGGAAAATAGAAATTCAGACTGAGCAAGAAATGTCAAAACTTTAAATCTGAATAAGCTGCTTCCCTGACTAACTTGAAATAGTAGATCTCATCCTCCACTGCTTTGGCAGAGTATGAAAAGCGCTTTAGCCCCTTGAACTTTTTCATCTGCTTCTCAGTTTCAATGTAGCGGCTCTCGCACAGCAGGATGTCCTCTTCTGAAACCTCAGTAGGTCTGCATGACAGGAAGTCCTTAAAGGAGGAAACCATACATTTGCCTGGAGAGCAGAGAGGAAGGACAGAACTGTTGATGAATGTCAAAATTCAAATTAGCAGTGCGAGGGCACAAAATCTCATGTGTAAAAACAGAAATGTAAAATGTAAAAATGTTTATTAGTCCTCTAGTGTAGAGTTGTGTTAGCGTAATCACAACGGTTTTACACTAGTACTAAATAGTTGTGACAAATCATGTTTGCGGGTATACACCTTAAACTTCAATTTGGAAAACAGCCTTCCAGTGTCAAACTCTGAACATGCATCAGTCGGCACAGTGAAAGTCAAATATCTAATGGAAGTAACAATGACCAAAACTCATTTTAGTGTGGAAGGGGGACTTCAATGGTTAAATATGAGAGTGATCTCCATATTCCTCTCTAGCTCTGCCAGAAAGGAACTATGTTTATTTAAGTGCAGTACATGAAAGATGTACTGGCTAACTGTGAGGCGTGAAAACAAGTTCTGAGAAGCAGTACCTATGACACAGGTCATGGGCAAGGTCTCCTCCAGATGGCTCAGAAACACCTCTCTCTTGTAGAACATCTTTGTGGGCTCGTGCTCCGTTTCCTCAGGATGAATGAAGATGGGTCCAAAGAAGAAAGTAGTTCCATTCTGCACCCACAGCTTCTCAATCCTGCAGCCACATTACCAATAGTTAATAACACAATGATAATTACATAGAATCAATGTCACATTAAACCACATTTCAGTAAGAGGCCTTCTTGCATGAGGGAGAAAAATATACTTCCACCTACCTGGCAACCCGGGACTTTGACAGACCATGTGACTGGATGTAAACACAGTCCCCCACTTTAAACCACATGTTATTGTAGCGCAACTGTTCAAAGTGCTGACAGCCAGGTTCGGCCCCACTCATCTCCGTAGGGACATCCTCTCTCTCCTAAATGAATAAACAATCACACACAGAGGACCCAGGTGTTTGTTTATATTGTGACAAACAAACTTTTGTACTTGAAATTACCTTCTCCCATGCCACCAGGGTCCTTGTTGAGACATGCATACAACCAGTCTACCCCCTCCTTTTGCTTGGCAACAATACACTGTAGATTCTATTTTAATTTGAATTTTACCTGGACTCCAGCCTTATCCTTTACTCTGAATTTAACTAGAGGGCTAGTGTTCTGATTCTTCTGGCCTTTTGGGATTAAGCCAAAGGTAGCTCAGTACTAAAGCGTAGTATCACCCCCATTATCTGTGCCTATAATTTGTCTTTGTTGTCTCCTTTTATTTGCTGCAACAATGACCCAGTTTCCATAGAAGTCAAATTAACAGGCTCTCCCAGGATTATGAGCAGCTCAGAGAGACTATCAGGCATTATTTAGAACAAGTTCCTCTTGTCAAACACATAAAGTAATGCATCATAATTTGAACATGGTGTGTATTGCCAAGTTCAAACCCCAGAAGATACAGTGTCACATTACCTTGTCCACAAAACTGCCACTTTCTGCATATGAAATTGTCAGCTTGTCTTGGTCAGGCTTGGCAAACATGGAGGCTACACGGACAACAGGCAGAGGCACCTCCCTTGACATGAATTTCACAGAGCTCTCGGGCATGGCCCATATCTTGATCTTCTTGAAGGACTTATTCCTGGCAGCGTAACGGGATTCACAGACATACACGTCCTCAGCTCTGTAGCCCTCAGGTTGCATTTTGAAATAATCCTACAGGCACCAGAAAAAAAAAAGTTATGATTGATTTAGGACGCTTGTGTCAAATCAAATTCTTACCTTTGAGCCCTACCTTAGAGTCTTACCTTCACAAACATGACCATACATTTCCCCAGTACTTTACTGATGGACACTTTGTTGTAGTAGTCGCTCTTGAAGACCTCTTTTTCCAGAAACTTGCGTGTTGCCAGATGGAAGGTTTCACTGGGCCTGTAGAACCAGCAACCATAGAGCCACTTCTCACCTTCAAACACAAGCAAATATTCAGTACAAGACCATAAAAATCTGACATTTTCAAATGTCTCAATATTTATCAAGTAAAAAAAAAAAAAACTTTTTTAGAGTAATTCTGTAAACTGATTTTGATTGCAGTGTGTCATAAAAAGGTATATTTTCTGTTAATAACATACAATAACAAAGTTGTCAAAGAAGTGATGAGCGTGTTACCTGCTTCATCCTCCCACAGACGTTCGATACAGACAATGTGTGGCTTCAGTTTTGGCTCAGACGGCTCCACATAGACGAAGTCTCCCACGTGGTAGGTGCTGTTTTCAAAGCTGCAGTTCTGACTGTACACACGCTCCGTCTCTGACTCCGACTGCCACGCTTCTCCCGGCAGGTGCTCCGCTTTCTTGCCGTCTTTGGGTGAGAAAACAAGTAATGATTTCAAATTAATACCACAACATTTTGACTTAATTCTTCAAACCTGTGTATTATGCCAACAGATCACATACCTTTATTTTCCTCCTCCTCTTCTTCTTTCTTTTGCTTGTCCTCCTCAATCTCTTTGGGAATTTTTTCCCTCTTTTCCTGCTCCACGTCGCTGTGCAGGTGTTTTAACGTGTAGTTGAGCGCAGTGGACAGTAGAATCTCTCCATTCTTGCATAGTTCATCCCTGATCTTAATGAAAAACTGCTGCAGCTCTACTGCATCCTCAAAAATCTCTGAGTCGGTCCTGTAAATGTAAAACAGGCATTAAAAATACATTAAAAATATATTTTTCTTCTGTGACAACTACATGATAACATGTAAATGTTTTAAGGATAAAAACTTTTTGTGATTCTCAGATAACAAAACAGAGCCAATAATTTTACTGATAAAGCCTCAGACTACTTTGCATATAAACCATGCACGCAGTCTTTTCCAAATAACTTTGTATACCTGTGTAGCCTCCGTGCCTTCTCCAGCATTTCAAACATGTGTTCCTGGAAAACATCCAGTCTCCTGTAGCGGCCTCGGTCCACATGCATCCTAATGACATCAAAGTTAAGAGGTGGCTTCTCAGGAGCAGCTGGATCCACAGCAGGAATCTCGGCCAGGGAGTCACTGTAGCATCGACCCTCTTCATCCTGGTGGCCCAGCACGGACACAAACAGGTTTCTGATCAGCTCTCGCACCAGAGGTCCTACAGCAGGAGGCCCAGAGTCCTCGCCTCCCTCCTGCTGCTTTCGTGTCTCCAGCAGTACCCGGTGCAACACTAGAGCATCCCGATAAATCAGAGACTCGGGCTCATTGTAAATGCAGGCATTGTTGAACATGAGAGCAAAGTCTTCCACCAGGGCTTCAACGTCTTGGTAACGACCAGCCGTCATGTGGCTTCGCAAGCGCTCCATATCAATGGGCCTCTTGATGGTAGCGTAGTAGTCAGGCAACTCGGCACGAGATGGCAGACGGAGGAAGATTGTGCTTAGACGCCGTCCTCGACGATCAGTGAAGTTTCGCACAGCATCGTAGAGCTCATTCAACCTCTGCTGGAGAGGGGTGAGGTATTTGGACTTCTTTGGAGAAACACCACTCTTTCCTAGATAAGAAAAAAATACACTTAAACTAAAAACCTAAAAAGTTTTACAGAATTGTATAACCAAAACTTTAGCTGAAAACTACTGTTACCAATAGCAACATGAAAGCACATAATATAGCACAGACCTCTACGAAGACCTAATAATCGCTAAACTAGCCTTTGTTTCCACCGTTGCCCTATGCATGACTGAAAGTGAAAGTTTAAACTTATCGTGGCGTAAAAGAGAAAAGGGTCAAAGGTAATGTGTTTGCAAGTGCAAATTAATTTCATAAATCTGCTGTAGTATGAAAGAATAATAAGCAAACAAAAGTTTACTGTGAGGGATTACATCTCACTGATTTGTTTTAAGCCTCTGTTAGTTCACTTTATACCATAACAAAATTATTGTGTTACATTTTAGAAAACTGTCAGTAGTAATGTACAATGTACCCAGTTTTTAGTAAATGAGCTTTAAAAAACACTCGATATGATCAAACGTACTTAGTTTCAGTTTGGGAGATCCCACGTCATCCTCTTCAGGTGGAGGTCCTAACTCCTTACGCTTGTCCTTCAATATCTTCTCCAGAATATCGGCATCATTATACACCTGTATGAAATTTGGGTGTCAGAGGAAAATTAGTTGAGTATGCTACGCGTGGAGTAATAGCAAAAATGACAGTTGTATATTTTATCCTAAGCAGATTCACACTGTCTACCTGAGATCCCTCCTCATTGTAATGTCTGGCGTTACGGAACATCAACTTCATCTCATCCATCAGAGCTTCCTCTGTGGCATAGCGCTCGTTGCGGATGTTGTGCTCAATGGTCTTCAGGTCCATTGGTTCGAGGATGACATTATAGTAGTCAGGGTAGTCCTTTTTGGATGGTTTAACCATAAAAAGGTCACAGAGACGTCGATTGGTGCCTGCCTCCCTGGCCTCTGTCACCGCAGCGTATAGGGCTTTCATTCGGTTCTTTTTGACGTTTTTCTTGTGGCTAAAAAAAAAGAATTCAAATGTATAAGAAGAATAAGCATGGATGGCAAAACAGAGCTAGTGAATGCAAGACCATAAAAAAACAACTCTTGAAGATTGATATATTTATTGTGTTGTTAGTAAGCAATAGATCATTTTTAGTAAAAATTAAAAACTGTTCTACCTTTTCCTCTTGATGCTCCCAGCATCAGATGACAGAATGCTGTCTCCGTCCTCATCATCTCTCCTTAGAAGGTCCCTCTTTTTTGCCTGTACAGACAAGGTATAAGACAGATGGATGCGGGATCTCAGCAGATGCTTTCTCATACCTGCAGGATCAAATTATGTCTTTTTCTTGGCCTAACTGTGGAACGAAAAAATCTTCAAGCACAACCTGACAGAATAATTCAGAAGTCATTACCTGCATTATCTGCTGCAGCCTGAAGGCCCGTTTATAAATGCTTGAGTTAGGCATGTTGTAGCGCTTCGCATTCTCAAACATCAGATTGAGGTCAGCATCCATCTGCTCCACACTTTCATAGTCCCCATTCTTCATCTTTGCCCTAAAAAAGAAATGAAAAGTTTGAAATGCTTGAACTTATTGTGGCACTAGTCAATCTTTAAATGTGACCTCATATCACAACAGCAGATGTGGTTAACATTTTAACAGTTTTTTTTTTTTACTACCCACCATTTTGCCTTTTGACACAGTTCTGACTAAACATATTGAATGACTGTTGCTTACCTGATCTGCTGCAGAGCGATGGGTTGTTTTATCTGCTGATAATAATCAGGATATTCCCTGCGTGAGGGCAGCTGCTGGAAAGGCTCAGAGAAGACCTGGCCCTGGTTATTCCTGGCGCCCCTCACAGCTTCATACAGCTGGAAGATTGGGTTGTTCATCTCCATACTAGAACTCTGACTCTCAGCCTCTGACTCTCCCTCATCATAGCACACAGAGCCTGCAAACATTTACAAGGTAAATTGGATTGGCAAGCTGTTAAACAAACACAAAGTAACTTTCTCTGCTGCCCAAAGCATAGATACTTACCAGAGAGAACGGGGTCATCCTCACTCTCTGAACCATATTGAAGAGCGACGTTAACACCAGAAAGCCGATCCCCCTGGCCAGACCTGCGATTTCTGAATAGGAACAGTGAATGTAGATCTTGAAAGAATCTATTCTTGTGTCACAGAATAATCTACTCTTATTTGAGATAAAAAAAAACAACTGTACATTAAAACAATTAATGTTTAATACCTGATGCGAAGACTAGATTTTGTGGGTTCGGCATGTTCAAGATCGGTCTTCCGCTGAATGAAGACTTTCTTTATGGTGTTAGCATCCTACACAGTAAGAGAAAAATTGTTAATATTTGTTAACAACTCTTTATTTTTTATAAGATTTAACAACTAAAAAAATGTTTACCTTAAAAACCTGAGATCCTGGTTCATTGTATGTTTTGGCATTTTTGGTCATCAGGTCAATGTCCTTGGCCATAGCATTGACACCTTTATAGTATCCAATCTATGCGAATAAAATCAGTTAGTGCTTGTTAAAATTAAAAAAATTATGAAGTTCTGAAATCAGTGAATTTAGTCATCAAGTCCGGGTCAGTTGACTACCTGTATTCTTTGAGCGATCGTTCTCAAATCTATTGGCTCCTTTATAATGGCATAGTAGTCTGGATAATGCTAGAAAAGAAAGACAAATTCAGAGTGATGAAACAAAGAACATGACTGCTGACTAGTTCAATGATGCCAATGAAAAATAATGTGGCTCTACACTACTGAAATGACCTAGATTAGAGTTAAAATCTAAATGGATGACTTTGGCAGAGTGGGGCTTTCTTAATGAGTCATATATTGTATGTTGTTGCCAGAGGGCTGTAAGTGTCAAAAAGGTGTAACAATTTCAGGGGCATCATTAGAGGTCCAAAGACTCTTCAAAGACATACCACTTTGGAAGGCAGTTTCTGGAACAGTTCACTGACCAGACGCCCTGAGGGATCAGTGTGGGACACTATAGCCTCCAAGAGTTGCTCCAACACCTCCTTCAAACTGCCAGTTGAGGTCTAAAAGATAAATATGCAAAACTTAGGTCTCCTGCATGATGTCAGTCCGTGTTGTTCAATTCAATAAAATTAAAAAAATTCCACAAAATGCACATTGAAAGCATATTAATCTACAATAACATTGAAAATACATGTTTCATTGATTAAAGAGACACTGACCTTATTCTATGTTTCACAGGTGAAGCAAATAAGTGATAATAATAAGGTCAGAAAAGGCAACCTAAAAATACATTTAATTACTGGTAATATTATTAGTCACCTCATCCTCAGCTGACATTCCTGGATTATCCATCATATCATCACCATCTTCATCATCCTCATCTCCATCTCCAGGCTGCACAAACTCATTCCTTGTTTGCAAATACACCTCCCACAGCTTGCATGCAGCTTGATACTCCTCACTGTCACTCTGTGTGTTGTTGATCATGAAAAGAGACATAGAATCAATTAAGACTGTCAGTTGGAAAACCCAATTTTCTTACACAGCACTGAATATGACTAATTCATTGGCATTTTCCATTTCCTTAATAAAACCTTAATAAAATCACTATTATTAGTTATTATTTATTTATTAATAGTAGTATCAGAAAAACTGTACTGGCACCTACTAAAATGAACAATAGTCACATTGCACTGTTTTAAGTTTTCCAAAACAAATACTGTGAGCTTAACAAAAGATATTTAAATAGTCATTTGAAAAAAAAGGTTTACAGTAGAAGTACTCTTTCTTATACCTTGTAGAATGATTTTGCATTGTTGAACATGAGCTGGAAATCTGCAGTAAGCTGCTCCACATCATTATAATCTTCTGATTTCAGTTTATACTGAATTTTTGTCATATCAATTGGCTGAGTCACCACGTCATAATAATCAGGCTGATTCCTGAAAAAGCACAAGAGAGAACACACATGATCACATTCTCCTACATTATTTACTATATCTAGCACAATACCTACCCCACCCACCAGTCAGACTATCACATTTTTATATGAAATGCAGTAACTCATATAGCGGTGAGTATTCACGTTAACTACAATGTTTATCCTAACCAGGTGTTCATGCTACAATACCTTCTCTTTGGTACCCTTTGAAAAACATCACAAAGTTGCCTCCCCTGATCATCCTTGTAGTCCCTGACGGCGTTGAACAACTCATGGCATACAGCTATCTGGGAGGGCATGAGATTGATTAGAGATCACAGCTACCTGTTGTAATGTTTACAAATGCGCACACGGGGAGAAAGAGGGGACCCCACGTCATTTAAAGGGCGATAATACGAAATTAAATCATACAATACATGGAAGTGCAATTACCATATCTACAGGAGGAACATTGGAGATTCTTCTCCTTTTCCTGCCACTTCCAGGAGTAGAGGAGGTGGTATCATCGAGGTCCCCCCCTCCGCTGATACTGCTGGAGGGAGAAGTGGCTCTTCTCCTCTTGGAGCTCGCTGACATCGCTCAACAAGAAGCTAGCCCAATAGCTACAAAACAACACAAAGAAGTTAATCTCACTATGGATTTTGATCCGATCTAGGCGTGATTAACTTCAAATTTAAAGAGAACATCCCAATCCCTCTTCTCGTCCATAACAAGAGTAAAGGAGTGAGCTTAAGCGTTAGCATCGCCTGAATGTATGAAACAAAGCAAACAGACGAGCGGCTGTTAGCATGTTAGCCTAGCTGCTTTGTCGCTTTCCTATCAAAACAGCCAAGCTAAATATCATAAAGTTATCAAAACAAAACACATGCGATCTAAGATGAATTAAAAAAGGAACTGACTTAAAAAAAAAAAACTATTTCGTACCCAAAACGCAGCAAAGTTTGCCGTTGTTCCCTGAGCAAAAATGTGTAACGGCTACTTGGCTAGCTACTGTTGTTTGAAAACTCCTGCCCGGAAATGAAGCAAAGCGCCAGATGAGACAGTGCTGCCCCTGGAGTTTAGGAGAGGTGATGCACCTTCCTGCCACAGACGCAACATAGAGATATGTATTTTTAATTGTAATACTAAGATTAGTGAGCCTGCATGAGTATTTTGGCCCTGAATCATTCAGTGCTTTATAAACCAACAAAGAATAAAATGATTTCTTTCTCAAACTGGAAGCCAGGAACAACAAAACAAGAATAATAATAACTTTTATCTATTCAGCATTGAAAATAAAAAAAGCTTTGTGCACAGCATGAACTGTGAAGTTAGTGGTTGCTGGCAGCTGCAAGAAGAACATGTAGTCAAAAATAAAGGTGTTTGTGGTTCATGATGAGTCTGACAAAGTGAAGAGCAAAACACATTTTAGTCATCAGTGTTTAAATAAATGATTCGTGGTCATATATTTACAGACTTAAGACTGGACAATTATTAAGAAATATACATTTACATAATAAATATATAGTTAAGAAAGATGAGAAAAGATGTCGAATGAAATAATAAGAAAAAAAGTCTAAGTTTAAAACCTATTAAATAACCTTTCAAAGTTGCTTCTATTCAGCAGATGAATTAGTTCCAGTGTCATAAAAACATGCTTCCATTAGCACAGTCAAACAACAAAATCATCTGAGTATACACCACTTTTTGTTGTCTCCTTAAAACTTACAGCATATAACTGTATATGGCAGCAGCCCACACTTGAACAAAGTTTTTCATATCAACAACCCCAACAGCTGTGCATGAATTCAAGTGACTACATCTGCCATATGAACAAAGAGTGGCATGGCTCTCTATTTAACGACACCTTGCTATGCACACTACATACTTCATATGAACAATATAGCCACCATCACACAGGTTGGTGTTCAGTTATTGTTATTATAAGACTCACAGTCCACATACTTTGTTCGTGTGCTCCTTGTTCGTGCTGTGTGATAAATTATTCACGGTCCCACGTTATTCCTGTTTAGAAAAGCCCCTTAAAATTGTCTGCATACCCCACATGCTACAGTAAGAGCATTAACACCCCCCCCCCCCCCCACACACACACACACACACACACACACACTGCAAGAAGATTTCCTCAAAAATAACAAATAACAAGCAGATGTAAAAGCTCGACTATCGCAGGGTGCATCGCGGATCGAGAGAGGGACAGGGAGTGATTTCATGCTGCACTACGTCCACAGACGTCTGGTTTTCTTGACGTCAGGAGAAGTGTGAGCGGACTCAGCGCTGCGCCCAAGCACAACAACCACATCGCTCCCAGAGGGAAGGGGAACACATCACAGCTACAGATCGCCATTCAGGTATGTTTTTCCTCCCGGTTATATTTTCACTCATATGCGCTGTCAACCGTGTGTTTTTTATTTATTTGTTTTTTTTCTTTAAGCAACATAACTTAAAGCGCTCTCGGTGCGCTTCCATGTCGCATGGCTGCAGCCTCCTGATCTAACCTAAAGATGCTGCCTTCATTTGACTGCCGTACCCTTGAGCGCTGCAGTACAGGCTACAGTGCGCGCACCCACACCGCCTTTTTCTTTACTGTAGCTTACATGCATGATCACTAGGAAAAAAACAAAAAATTAAAAAAATTCAGCACTGCAGACATATTGCACCGGCATAACCTTTTATTTTCCATTTATTCTCCCGCTTGTCATTGACGCCCTGCAGCCTTAGTGCAGAGCAGGTTAGCAAATGTGTCTCAGTGGATTACAGTTTCCATTGGACCTGAGCTCTTTTTGTATTTGTTGATTGTTCTTCTTTCTTCAGAGCGAAACGACGGTTTAAAGCTTCAGATGTTAAATATAGCACAGGTTTCCCCCCCCCCCAGCTGGTATCCGCCGCTACTGACCATGCGTTTGTTTTTGCGACGGCAGGGCTACATGGTCTCTTTCTTGCGACTGTCTCTGCTGCACTGTTTGCCCTACTTTCCTGTTATTTGTTGCTATATTCATTGTTGCAAGGCCAGTTGTCAACGAAGAAGAAAGTATATCGCTGCCCTGTGTTGTGGCTTTTTTTTTGGTTGTGGTGGGTGGGGGTAGTAGTCATATCTTTTTATCAGTCTGCAAGTTTATTTTTGTCTTCTGTTTCTTATTAATGTTTCTGTTTTATGTGCCAGTCTGTTCTTAACATTCTCCACATTTTGCTCAGCCTTATAAAAGTGTTTTCTCTAATTAAATTTATCCCATCTGATAAATTAAATGGCTCAAAAAAAAAGCTACAGCTTCAATGTTGGCTTCTAAGTGGTCTTAAAAACACAAGCTTGTGATGCAACAACCAGAGCACTTCATCAGGAAAATCAATGGTTTATTTAATGACTGCAGGTTTTAAGCAACAGTCACATCAGTCAGCCAAACTATAATGGATCTATTGACCTGATGCAGAGGCAGAATATTTCTTGCTGTCTAAATGCAGTTAATTAAGCATGTTAAACAGAGTGAATTGTGGTGTAATATTTCAGGTCATAAGTCAAGCTTTAATCTATCACCTCCCCACTATGTGCTGGAATGGTGTTTGTAATAGGGACAATGCCAGAAAGTGGTTAAAAGTTTATATAAAAACAATATAGACGTTGGAAAACACGTATTTTGTGCACATGTGGTGATTAAAACTTAACTGTGGATGCTCCGAGTCTGTCCAAAGTTTTTTATTCTGTTCCTCTTTGCCCGTAGCTGTAGTGTGGCGAATCCGATCAGCGTTGTAGGATGCCTCTTGGAGAGGATGGAAATGGATGGAAAAAGAAGACATCAGACATCAAAGAACATTATGACTTCAAAGAAGTGCTGGGAACGTGAGTTGTATACTGTAAATTTAGTGCTGTTATCGAGGCTGCGTTACCAACTGGGCAAAGTGGGCTACTGCACTAGTGGCCTCCAGACCCTCAGGGGCCTGTGGTCACTCCAGTTTTACTGTGTGTCAGCTGGTACATCGAATACTTGGGACATTGTTTCAGGAAAGATGTCATTGTCTTGAATTTTTCCAATCATATTAGTGCCATTAATATTCATTGGACTGGTTCCATTTTGCTCCTCGTGTTGGGGTGGCTGCAAAAGTTTCACCTCAAAGCCTTTGATTATGATTGAAAACTACGTACATAACTAGACAAACACTATCAATATAACATTGTTTTTGTGTGGTTTGAACGGACCCTCTGTCTTAGAGGATGCCCTTTGTGAAATCTGTTCTTATCATCAGAGATTTTGTTGTTCTTACAGGGATTACACAATGTTTTAATCAAATTACCACAAAAATAATTGATAAACAACAAGCATGGGACCAGGTAGAGTTCCCATACACTGACACATGCATGCACTGTAATGGATGGGTACATGGCAGTACCCACAGTACACAATTTACATAGCGCTGCAGAAACCAAGGGGTCAAAAGGCTCCCATCACTCAATTTTTCCCCATCTGTCCATGCTGCCAGGGCTGCAGAATTTAAGTCTGGACTCTGGAGTCTGTCTCACTCTTGATTGACATTTTGGAAGTGCCCTTCACTAATGTCTATTTTGACTCAGACTTGTCTTGTTCTTGGCCACTGTTGGATGCTGACTCAACTATTTCCTACTCCTCTAAAAGAATTCAAAATAGCAGTTCTTTTCCTCCTCTCTCTTGCCACCACGACTTTCCTCTAAGAGGTACAAAAGCATTTTAAAGGGATTGCAGCTAAGCTTTATGGGTTGACTGCTAAAAGTCAATGCAAAGTAAGTAGCAGTATATATAAAAACAAAGGCATTAAAAAACTTAAGTGAATCTTGTTTCAGATGTGGCTTGGATCTCTCAATCTCTCTAAAGAAACATCGTATCTGTGACCATGATTGCATATGTGTTTGCACATGAAAATGTACACATGCAGGTATGTGGGGTCAGTTGCATGGAGTTGTGTTTGTTATTAAACAACACCACTGGTCAGTATAGTTTTGTTCTTCCTTGGATATTACATCGGTGTAGGTGAGGATGAGTGGCTTCAGTGTCTTTAAAAACTAAAGTGAACTGATGTGATCACAATAAAATGACTTGAACGGCTAATGGCAGATTCACACACGGGGTCTATTTGAGCCATTTCACACATCTTACTATATGTTTTATCCATTTTGAAAATAATATAATCACTGATCTAAATCAGTCCTCCCAGTATCAGCAATGTGGATAGTTGGAGTGGTCGTACTGGTATCACAGAGGTGATGATATTTAGGCAGACTGACCTGCATTTTGTGCTCTTTTTAGTGCACCAACCTTTTTTCGCTTTTCTATCAAAGCTGTGAAAGCACATACGTCACCCTGCCACTTTCCCTAGAACTATTTGACTAAATTCAGTGGCTCTTTTCTTACCACAGTACACAACCTGGTTAGAATTGTTCTTTGGAACACGACCCCTCTCTGTCTCTTTATCCTCCCCGAATGTGGGAAGCCGCTACACCTTTATTTTTGACTGTGAGATGATTGACTAGAAAACTTTTGTCTAAAGATGACACAAACCTGTTACTGCAACAGCTGGCTGCAATTTGCCTGAAAAACCCAGGCTCAATCCACCCACATGAAACCAGGTGGCAACTTATATTTCCTGTGGCCCTGATTACATTTTATTATTGCTAGGCAGTCTGGAATCCAAAATAGATTACATTTACATTTAAATTTTGATTTAATATGCCTCTTATAATGAATTGCAAAAATAATCTTCAACCAGCTAGAGGACAGTTGCAGACGGTAATGGTGAGGGCTGGACTCACACAGACCTGTGACTGCAAGCTCCAGGGGGGACAGGATTTAGCCCAGATGGTCGAGGGGCATATCTCCACCCCCCCAAAACCAAGTACAAGTGACCTAGCACATGTCCACCTGTGATGACACGAGTGTGCCATATGGAGTGTGGTTGTTTTCTTTCTTCTTGGAATCACACCTGCTTCCCCAGAGAGGCTGCACAGAATCAGATATTAATGACTGCGCAACTCTGGTCCACATCCAAAAAAAGTGAACTATCTGTGGGTAGATGATGAGGCTGTCTGGGTATGTTCAGTCCTGCGTTAGGACGCCAAATAAGACTCCATCAGTCTGTCTCAGAGCTGTGCATGCTGTGTGCAATGCACTTTGACTAACAGATTGTATATTTGAGAATTCATGACTGCTGTTAAACGCTGATAACTTCTGTTATGATTCCACCGAGACTTCACCGGAACTTAAAACAGTGACTGTAATTTAGAAGGATGATATTAAGGATTATATAACAAGGATTGAAAGAGTCAATAGCCCAGGATAGTATGTCCTCATTTCAGAAAAAAAAGAGAGAAAAAGCTGTAGTAATATTCTTTCCCTCCTGTCACTATAGCTGGACCTGGCAGAGGGCAGAATTAATGTGTTGACGGAAAGCTCCTTATGCTCGGAGAGAAGATTACAGTGGAGCTTTATCCAGGAATTCAGTGCGTGAAGTTAATTGATTTATGTTGAAATATTATATTCAGATCTGGCTAATCCTCACAGTTCTACCTCTGTTTGGAGTCCACTTCAGGACAAGCTGTCCTTAAGGCAGGGTTAGCAAATAAAAAAATAAAAAAATCCCCCTGTCTCTTCGGTCTCATGACTGTCACTCTTTGATCACACTTGTTTTGACTTTTCTTTGTCATTCTAATTAACACTGTTAGGCTTAAACAAGTTGTATAGCCAGGATGAAATGAATAAGACAGGTAAACAGCACAGTATACAGCTCTGATATTACTCTTCTCAGCCTTGTTGGAGTTGTGACGTTATGTCTCAGTGCCACAGATTTCAAAAGTGAAACTTTTAAAGGAGAAATAAAAGGCATATTATATGAATAAATGTGTTTCTTTTAATAATAATGAATAATGTTGAATTGAGCTTATAAAGGAATGGTTTGACATTTTAAGAAAAATTCTTCCCAATGTGCTTTCTTGTCAAAAGCCACATGATGCACTATCATAGTTGTACTGGAAATTTACTGCTTGGTACCAGTTAGCTTAGCTCAGAATACTGTAAAAACTGGAAACAAACAGAAACAGATTCAGAATCTGTCTCTGTCCAAAGGTAATAAAATCCACCAATCAGCATCTCTGAAGCTCATCTGTTAACACTTTATATCCTGTAGTTATGTGTGACTGATAATTTAAGTATTAACTATTTCATTTAAGGTCTTGTCATCACCATGAGTTGATCCAGCAGTAATACAGCACGTAACCTGTCGTAAAACACAATGTGGAGTTTTTACGTTTTTTTTTTTTCAGATAAAATAAACAAGATATAATACATCAACTTTATACATAATGGTAAGAAGTTACTACTTTCCATGTGGAGTGTTCATTGTTACTATGGAACCATACCGCTTTTTTTTTTTTTTTTTTTCTGGCTCATTCAGATTTTCTAAAATGCGATCTGGAGGCCGTCCCTATAAACATGAATGCCGCTGAATGAATGACTGAGGGATGAAGTTACACCGCTGGTCGGTCGGTCGAGTATTGGAGTTTTCTCATTGGCTGATTCAAAATGAATTGGTACAAACATTTTCTATTACCTCATCAGGGGAGTTTACAGGTACTTTACCAACTTAGTGCCTTGGTTGCTGGATTTACCGATTTTTAAGACACCTTCAGCAACTTCTTTACAAAAAAACACCTAGTGACAAATGTAGCGACTTTTTAGACAAATCGTAGCTGTTTTCTGTAGCAGAGAGTCACCAGTAATGCCCAGTAAGTGTGAGGTCAGGTTTTCCCTCTGCAGGCACACATCTCTATGCCTCTCATTCAATTGACCGCACAGCAGCTGAGATAGATGTGGGTGACATTCTAACTTTCTATCTGAGTGATCATTTTACAAGTAAATATAGCCAAAATCACAGCACAGTCTTTGTCTTTAACTTGTAGATATGATGATTCGGCTGTATTAAAATACTCTATATATTAGCACAGGGATGAGGAGAGAAGCAAACAGATGATGGGCTGAAACCTGCTGACACTTGATAGAATGCAAATGCTGCACAATTACATCATGAATTCATGTATTATGTCATCTAGTGACATTTAGCGACTTCTTGAGCAGGCTTTAGCTACTTTCTGTTGAAATAAGTTGTTAACAGTGGTTCCACAACAGAATTCAACTACATCCTCTAGTTTACACATGGACCATACATGATCCAGCCATATACTAGGTTTTGACCTCGTGTTTTTAAAGATAGGATAGGAGTAGAGAGAGATGTGTTATTGCTGCTGTCAGTGTAATTACTCGCGGTAGCTTCTGTGTCAACTCTGTCTTTATGTTGACAATTTCATTAAATGTGCCTTGAAATTACTTTGAGATGATAACTTGTGTCCAAGGTTTGGTGTTTTCCTGTACTTAGAGGGTTAGTTAGGAGTAGTGATATTGATGCATAGACATCAGTTCAGTTTATGAGTCCTGTGGACAGAGATATCCTGGTGAGCTGGCAGCTTCTTTGACAGAAATGAAGAGCATGGGGCCAGTTAACAAAACAATTTCAGACCGCTACACAGCAGTAAATATTTAAACCATCCACAGCAGAGTACTTCTTAAGTGTATTGCTGATGCTCAATTCTCCTTTCAGATCTCTCTTTCACTGCACTGTTGAGTTTTACTTAGGATGAAAGTAACGTGAACACACAAAATAATGAGCCCAAAGCAACAAAACCTGCAAAGAGCTGCAGAATCTGGTGTTGATTCTCAGCAGGAGAAGCAGTACTAGCAACCCTTTTTATGTTCCTAGTGCTATTTGATTCAGTGTTAAATTGCATGTTCTTTTAACTGAGGGTATTTAAACAGTAGATACTTGACACATGAGTGATTGTTGAATGTTGTACCCAGAAACAGAATATAACTAAACTGAACCTTTTAAAGGGGAAAAGCCAGTTTAAAGAACTACTTGGGTCCAAGTGTATCATGTGTAGGAGCATAAACATTGTGACTGTGTAGTCCTAAACACTGTTGGAAAGCACTTGTGCTGGTTGGTCTGTTTATAGAGTAAAGCAGTGGAGTTAAGAGGTTTGACCTACACGTGACTTTAGTAGAGTAGATGGAGGACATACATTTGTACTATTGTTAGTGAATGGTCCAGACCAGAGCTATATTTATATATAAATGAAAGATGTTAATTTTCATAATACCAGAATGGACCTGGAGATTGGTTGGAATGGGATTATACTTCATGTCCACACATGTACCACTCTTTTCTGTCCAACTCAAACACACACACACACACACACACACACACACACACACACACACACACACACTCCACACTCCACACTCCAACCAGCACACACACAAAATGGATTAGGCTAAAAAGAGAAAGCTTTTTTTGGGACTTGGAGGCATGTTGGGCTTGAAGGGAGCACTTGCATCAGGTGAGATCGATACACTGATGGATGGGCCTAGCTGTCTGCAACAGGTCCAAGGGGCCTGACTCTGCCTGATTGATAGTGCATCTCTCTAATGCAAAAAAATAACATTATGAATTGCGGCAACCATCCATCATTGTGAGGGAGATGCAGTGGGCTTTAATTGCATCACACTCTTGATTGCGTGTAAAGCCGTTTGCACCAGCTGTTCATAAGTTCAGACTTAGCCTAGTTATAATGTCAGCAACATTGTCTCCTACAATAATAGTCTAATACAGAAACAGTTCACAGTGACACAACGTGTTTACCAAAACCACAATCTTTCCCTCACCTCAGCCAAAGTCCTTTTGTTGCCTAAGCCCATAAACACAGATGGGACTGTGGAAACAAACCCTTGTCTCTGGTGCGACAGTCTTGCACTTTGTACACCCACCCTCCACCCCGACCACCTTCTGTGACTCTGTTGCTGTTAATAAATGTAGCATTTTATTCATTAAAAAAAATTGCCTCCGAGCATAACATAACCACAACTAGTCAGTGATTACAGTGCCAGTGTTTAGTTGTATATAAACATAATATCTTAGGAAACAAGGCTGAATGTAAGTGTTTATCACATGGAGATTTACGAATCACTAAATTAAAATGGGTTTTACAACAAAAAATTATTTCTCATAGAGAGTTGTTACTGAATATTTACCCCCACTACCTGTAACTGACAAAACTAAGAAATTGCTATAGCTTGTTAATATATGACCATCTTAGAATGAAGACGATAATATGTGTTGAAAATATTACTTCTTGGCCAGTCCCGGGAAGGTGGGATTTTTAGGACACACCTAGACTGATAAGAGGCCTGGATCAGGTCCTACTCAGTCTCTCCCTTTGTTTGAGGCAGCACGTTGATCCGCCTGCAATATCGCCTTAGGTTATATTTCCTGAAGTAGGCTGCAGTTCCTTGATTAGAATTATTAGAGTACCCCTGGTAACTGATTATTGCTTTTATTTGCCTTTAAGCCATTCAATCATCTTTAACAGTCAACTACCAAGGTGAAATCCTTGAGAAAAGAGAATAAACTGTTGAAAGTTTGCCAATGCAGAAGCTCTTTGGATCCCCAGCACCCACAAAGTCAAGTTTCTACAATATGGACACATCCTACTCCACACTTGGTAAAATGCTGTTTAATAATGATGTAAATTTAAAATAGCATTTCACTGAAATAACACAACATACCTCCAATTACAAAGCCTTATGCTAATAACATTTTGCTAAATTACATAATAATGTGAGCTAGGTTCTATCTATCTATCTATCTATCTTGTGACAGAGGATGTGCTGTGGCACATAGCCTGTTCATGTGCACAAAAACAGCCGAGCTGACAGATGCGTCAGATATGAGTCTTGAGACCAAATGACTCATGTGAAACTTATTTATTTAAATTTGTTAGCAGCAAGTTAACATGTGTGCCAGGATTATTTACTGGCGTAAAATAGATAAAATTATGTGTAAATAAATTTCAGTAGCTTTTTGCTGATTGCTTGTGGAAAAAAGGTGACTGGGTGTTTTCATCTGAGGCTGAAGAAACTGCTGTCTCTAAGGCCGGACAGTGACATTAACCTATTTTACTTATGTCTGATGCATAGATGTACACATTAGTGCTAAACAAAATATAATTATTTCAGGTTAACAGCTACAGTAGCTTCCTCTCTTGCACCATCCTGTGTTCCTCTCCCAAACCCCGCTGAGAGCCAACCCCTACTACGTCTCCAAGGAGAAATGAGCAACTGGATGGTTAATTACAATGTGTCTCACGGCAACAGTAGAAAAGTGTGTGTGCATGCATGTGTGAGTGTGCGTGTGTGTGTGTGTGTGTATGTATGAGTGTACGTCTTCTAGCTCTTTCATTTGCTTTCAGTCATTCTGTCACTCAAACATACTGGGTGAAATGATGCAGACACATAGTTCGAAATACCTTTTCAACCATCAGTCCAGCTCACGTGCAGTCACACAATCATTACTAACAAACTATGTTTCATTTCTGAGGATTTCTTTTTTTCTTTCAGAAGTAGGATTACAGTAATAAGAGTCTGAATAACAGACTCTAACAGATCTATCACTCTGGATCTGGTCACATACAGTATAAACTGTTGATAATATTTACTGTCGTATTAGCATGCCATGAATTGCTCTAAATGAAATGGCATGTATTATACTATATTGTACATTGTTATACAATATTGTACAGTAATCGCCATCCTCTGGGGACAATGAATATTTGTACAGAATTTCATAGCAATCCATCCAATAGTTGTTGACACATGTAAGTCTGGACCACAGTGCCATAGGCATGGCTTGAAAACAATAGATAGCTGGATTTTGAGGATTTCATCGTTCTGATTGCACCATATTTCAGAGACAGTCTGGGCTCAAGTGAGCCAGATACAATTTTTCTCGCTCTAAATTGGTTCATTTCTAAGGCTAACAAACAAAGCTTCTTGTTCATCTAAGACATATCTGTTGGTAATCTAATCTTACAATCACAGAAATGCTATTTTCAGTGAGGAAGTATTTCCCACATTTTAATGACATATTCATACATCAGTCTTCATCTGTAGCTGTCTCAGTCCTAGTCTCAGCCCACTGACTCTCCTATTTCAAACAGCCAATTAGACTAAATAGATTGTTACTGACCGATAATAGAAGTTTAGCACTCTTGACCCTCTGGTGAAACCCTGCCTGTAAAAGCTGCCAACATAAACACATTAAAATGCTTTTATGGGTTGAATGGAATTGGAGCTTTATGTGATTTTGCTTTGAGATTATTTTAGGGACTCTGTAAAAAAAAAAAAAAAAAAAAAAGAAACAAGATACATGTGTGAGAATCGTTTCTGCTCTTGTGCATCAGCTTCACTATGCAAACATTTCTGCTGCGCTGGTTCGTTGAGCACAAGATGGCCATGGTTCAAAGCCATCTCAACGATTTACCACAGATTCACACTGAGCGTTTATTATGACATGGTGATGGAAAAAAATTCCCGTTGGGAGGAGGTTTACTGAGAGCACAATAACTCTCAGCATTATACTTGCGTGTTAATACCCATTAAAAACAGAATAAACATTAAGTGAGAGATGTTTGCCTTCTTATCTCAGGGTTGCTATTGGCAACAGCACTGTGAAGTCTTCATCCTTTTATTCAAGGTTGCAGACTTGAGTGTTAAATTAAGATGGTCCACAGTGTGATAGTTGAAAAGAAGACAAAATATTTGCTACTTCATCGTCCATTGTGTATTGCATGACAGTGCTGTTTCACACACATGTAAAGGATCCCTGTGGCTGCTGACAATGTTCGTGCGTTCAGGCCTCCTCCTGAGCTTCCTCCCACGCTCCTGTGGGGGGACTGTGTAAATACACACTATTCTCGCTCTCATCATCACCAGACCATAATCCATAATGCAGTCTAGTCTCCCTCAGAAACAGCCACACTACATTTACTGCATCCATTATTGAATGGATTAAAAATAGTTTCCTTTTTTTTTTTTTTTTTTTTTCAAAGCAACTGCTATTTCTATAAATGTCTGCTTTGTGACTGTTGCTTCACCTCCCGGGCCTTTCTCAGTTCCCTAAACCTCTCAGTAATGCCACCATTTTGAATTATTCATCTAAACACTACACACACGCATCTATGCCCCACAAACACACACCCAGATGGTTGATTGCAATGTATTAGGAGATCTTTTTTAAAAGTACCAGTGTTCGGGTTAGGGTTCGTTGAGAATCAATTTTATTGAGGCCACAAAAATATATAAAAACTCAATTTAAATAAGGCTATTGTGAAAATCAGCCAAAGAAGACACACCTTTGCACTAAAATGATATCAAGAAGGATTTATCCTCTTTTGTGTAACACTCTTAAGCCACCATGGCCTGCAGCCATTTCCTTAAGCTTTCTGATCTTGTCCATTCCACCCCACACTCCCACACATTTCTCATTCTTTCTCTAATGTGTGCATGTGTGCATTTCTGTGTGTGTGTGTGTGTGTGTCTTTCCACTGCCTGTCTTTTAGGGGAGCTTTCTCTGAGGTGGTTCTAGCCGAGGAGAAGAGGACCCAGAGGCTGGTGGCTATCAAGTGCATCCCTAAGAAAGCGTTGGAAGGCAAAGAGAACAACATCGAAAATGAGATCGCAGTACTACACAGGTGATGCCACCAAAGTTCCTCGTGAAGCCTCAGCTGTCACTTAGGTCCAGCGGGAGGAATTAGTCAGTGCCGCCTCTTACAACACTGCATGTAGAGTTGCAGAACATACATGCTAGGGGTCAATTGTATGGGTGACTAAATACATGGTGTCAGTAGAAACAGTAGGATTGTGCACCGGAAATGTCAGGAGTAAAGAAGATAGACCTATTTTTAGTGTCCCTGTTGCCAGGGCAACAGCACACAGAGGCGGAGATGGTGTGGAGTTCCCCGCAGCAGTGCATTGAAGAAAGAGAAAGAGACATGGAGGGTGGAGAAGTGGTGAGGGGGGTTGGGTATGATAGACGGAGAAAGATGTGGGAAGAATGGGAGGAATGGAGTTTGGCCAAACGCTCAAAGTCACCTTTAAGCAGATGAGAGAGTCGTGAGAGCAAGAGACATCGAGAAAGTTGAAAAATCACCTGAGAAAAACAGAGAGGGATTCTCTTATTCTAATAAAAGTCACATTAGCCCCGTTCAGCTGCTGCTGTGTTAAAGCGATGGTGAGTTCATATGCTCTCAGCTCCACTCGAGAGCCAAGAGAGATGCTTGACTGTCTGTTGGCTGGTTTGTAACAATAAATGATCCAAATCTAGTTTTTGTGTGCAAGAATAGCATTTTTTCATAGTCATTCTGTCAAGCCGTAGCTATATTATCCAAAGCTGTTCTTTGTCTGTGCTTCCAGCTGCAGACAGTCACTGTCATTCTCACAGAGAGGTAGTTATCCATATGAAGCTTTGATGTATTTATTCATACAAATTTTGTCGTTTTTGTATTTTTGGGGGAACAGGTTGAACTGAAGGGCTTTCCAAAAAAAAAAAAAAAAAAAAAAAAGGGAGAGAGAGAAAGACAGAACAGACGCTTTAAATCTGAATTATGCAGCAAGAATGCCATCTGGTGACCATTTGACAGTAAGCATTAGAGAAATGTGGCACATTTTACAGTAACAGATTTTGACTGATGATTTTTGTCCATGTATTTTCCTCAGAATCAAGCACCCCAACATTGTTACGCTGGAGGACATCTTTGAAAGTACATCTCATCTATACCTTGTCATGCAGCTGTGAGTTCTCCCCCTTCCTCTTTAGAAAATGAATTGGCATCAATTTATCAAGCAAAACTGCCACAGTATTTGCTGTTTTTCTCTGTTTACATCATTATTTGTTGAATATCTTTGGGTTTTGTACTGCTGGTCAGAAAAAAAGACATTTAAAAATGTTGCCATGGAATCTGAGAATTTGAGATGGCCATTTTCCACTTTTTTTTATTTATTTACCAGTAATTCGAGTCTCTTGAATTGAAAATAAAGATCTGTGGGTTTAAAAGGTATTTGGCTGCAAACATGAATGTGAAATTGATTAACTGAAGAAAAAAATGTTGATTAACTAGATAATAGATACAATCTTTCTTGCACTAAAGGTAAGGGACTTTTTACGTTTTTTCCCTTTCATCTGCCAGGGTATCTGGAGGTGAGCTGTTCGACAGGATTGTGGAGAAAGGTTTCTACACAGAGAGAGATGCCAGCCAGCTCATCCACCAGATTTTAGATGCAGTCAAATATCTCCACGACATGGGGATCGTCCACAGAGACTTGAAGGTATCGTACTTCAGGAAAGACAGAAATGTAACAGCTCAATCTGTCTTGGAGTTTGACCTTTCTCCCCCCTCCATTTTCACACCCTCCTCTTTGATCATCTTGCCTTTGTGCTTGCAGCCAGAGAATTTGCTGTATTACAGCATGGATGAAGACTCCAAGATTATGATCAGTGACTTTGGACTGTCAAAGATTGAGGGAGCAGGCAGTGTCATGTCCACAGCCTGCGGTACTCCTGGATATGTGGGTAAGGCATTTTTTTTCTCTGGTCGGTCAGGCTCTCCTCACCTCCCCCCTCTCTTTGATGTGAGCTCGGCACTTGCCGTTTCAGCTGATACCCCCTCTTTATTCACTGCGTTGTGAGAGGCTCTTTCATCCACGACTGAGTCAATTGCAAGTGTTTCAGAAGTGCTCTCTACCTGTTTAACATGACCTACCAGATCGCATGGTATTACTGAAAGGTCAAGATTACTTGAATTCACCCTCGCTGCTGCTGCTGCTGCTGCTGCTGCTGCTGCTGCTCATGTATTTTGCACTCTGTGAATATGTGCTGCGTGTGTTTCACAGCTCCTGAGGTGCTCGCTCAGAAGCCATACAGCAAAGCAGTGGATTGCTGGTCCATAGGAGTTATTTCTTATATTCTGTAAGCCTGAACTCATTCATTCCTGAGAAGTATGAAAAGTGAGATTTTTATAGTTTTGACTGTGCTCCAATATCTCTCCCTCAGGTTATGTGGATATCCCCCGTTTTACGATGAAAATGATGCCAAGTTATTTGAGCAGATTCTGAAAGCAGAGTATGAATTTGACTCTCCGTACTGGGACGACATCTCAGATTCAGGTATTATCAGTTACTTCAAATATCACATGGAAATCAAACACTGAAAACTAAGAAGTCCGATTGTACTATTGATTTTTTTGTTTACAGCCAAAGACTTCATCTGTCACCTGATGGAGAAAGACCCTTTGAAGAGATATACATGTGAGCAGGCCCTCCAGCATCCATGGTAAGAAAGTCACGAAATGTGCAGCGCTGAAACTGTTTGTTAATTACTTGATTGAAAGAACTGACAACCATTTGAGTTTTAATTGAACTGAAACTATTCACCAGCAATTTTGACAAGAGATTAATCTACAAAGACATTTGTCAAGTAAAAGTGCCAAAGATTTTCTAGCTTCATGTGAAGATTTGCTGCTATTTTATATCATTGTAAATTGATTTTTTTTCTTTGTGATGTGGACCAGGATGTCACCTTGGGCTCTAGAAAATTACAATGGAAAAGGCTAAAAACAAACCAACAAAAAAAAAAACTAAAACATTATTTTGAAGAAATAATTGACAGTAGAGGTGCAGCAAAAAAATCTGTTTATTATTTCCTTGATTAAATTATTAATCTTTCCGCCTATAAAAAGTTACCCAACCAACAATGCAAAACTCAAACATATTTTGTTTATAATCACACACATATGACAAAGAAAAGTATCAAATAATCACATTTGAGAAGCTGGAACTAATGTTTTTGCATTTTTGCTTGAAAAATTAACAACAATTACTTAACTGTCTTTTGAAAATAGTTGATGATTAATGATCAGTACAACAATACTGTAAATTCTCTAATATTTGGTGACTTTGCAGGATCTGTGGAGACACAGCTCTGGACAAGAATATCCATGAATCTGTCAGTGCTCAAATCAAGAAGAACTTTGCCAAAAGTAAATGGAAGGTCAGTACTTTGGCTGAAACACAGCACAACCTGCTGAAAGAGCAGTATTAAGATTGGCACGATTTAGAGCACATTTTCTACACCTTTGCTGTTTCCCTCTCTCAGTGGCTGTCAGATGCAGAAGGTTCTTTTTTTCCTTCGTCTCTGTCTGTGTCCATGTAGCAAGCATTTAATGCCACAGCGGTGGTGCGCCACATGAGGAAGTTGCAGCTGGGCACTAGCCTCGAGGGACCCAGCCAGATAACTCCCACCAGTCCCTGCCATGGACATCTGCTCCCAGAGGAAGAGGAGGAGGAGGAGGAGGATGATTTGGGGAATGGGGAGGAGGAGAGCCGTAAGTTTACACTTCACAGTGAATGAGCAAATACTCGCTTAGAATCAATTTCAGACGAGTTGCTCAACTCAATAGCAAAGATCGTCCCACAATAGCATGTGGTTAAAGATTTAATGATTTAACGAAAGCAATGGATATTGAGGATGGATGCATGGATGGATGGATGGATGGATGGATGGATGGATGGATGGATGGATGGATGGATGTGATAGGCTACATTCCCATCACTTGTCTTATCATATGGAGACCGTTTGGTCCAGCCAGCTCCAGCCTCCTCTTCCAGCTGACTTTGGGCAATGTTTATCAGAGCCACAAATTTGTTGTAGCTACACAACCATTATCACTGTGTGTGGACAACAATAGATTTACCTCCTAACTCTGGCTCCAATATATAAAGTCGACAACATTGTAAAATGTCTTGTTAAATGACATCCTCCTATAGCCTGTTGTATTATCAACCACTGCACTTATTTTTCTTTGATACGCTAAGAAGACAATATGCTAGGAATAGTTAACTGTCTGGTTTGCTGACTGGTAGTCCGGGAAGTAGATCCCTATGCAGTTAGAAACATGATCTGATCCAGGGGGCTGTTTACTTTTGGTCTTGAAGATGAGACAAAGATGAGATGAGATGAATCCTGAAAAATTTACATTTATGTGAAAAGCTTTCAGAGACTCCCACTATATGCCCAATATATGTTGTTTTTGGCTCTACAAAGAGATGGTGATTGAAAAGATATTTAGACCCAAGTCCTTATTTGAGAATAATCAGAATTTCCCTTTAAATGTTTTGCTCTAATATCCAGTGTCCCACTATGAGGACGGCCGTCGTGGAAGCAATGAGGGCAGCACAGATCGGGACAGCCTGAGGAGCTGCACCTACTGCTGCAGGCCAGCCAGTCGCGTCTGAGCACAACCTCCCGTTGTCATGGTGACATTGTGTCCCTGGAGCGCCCAGAGCCCACCCGCCCAGTCTGGCCAGGAATGCAGAGTAGTTATCAGGCAGTGTCCACCAGAGTACATCCACAGCGAGCAGGTCACTGTTGTGGTGTGGAGAAACATACTGTCCAAGTCTTTGTCCAAAACCACATCATAACTCAAAGATACACAAGTTTTAACGTTGTTGCAGAACAGTATGCAAGGCAGCACCAAATGGACAGAGAGTTTATGATTTAAAAAAAAAAGGGTCTGTCTGCATGATTATCCTGAAATAAACCCCCCTAGCAGCCCTAACATGTAGTTGTCCTTTGTGCAGCTGTAGCAGACAGTGGTCACTTGGCAGCGTGAACATCACGACAAGTCCTTCTGGATGTTACCTTCAGGAAGGATCAAAGCCTCTGGAGTCTTAATCAAAGACGAGACAGTGGCCTAAAGGCAGTTTCCTCCATTATTTTTGTTCTCACATTATCTGTCACATCTACCTCTAATCACAATTACTTGTGTGTCTTCATCCATCTGGCCCACACACTCATACATTACTGGCAGCTTTCTCTAAAAATCTGGCCAGACAGGGCACAAAGAAGAGGGGAACACATTTTAAAGGGAAGCAGTGCTGAAACCTAATCCTGCATGTCTTTATACTCTTAACCCATCAATGTGACTCAGTCCAGTCACTGACCAAGTAGCTGTTTAGTTGAATAGAATTAATCTCAAGGCATCTACCGATCCCACTAGCCCATTTGTTCTGTTTGATCGCTCTTGTCTTTTCTTCTCATTGTCATTATTAAGTGTTTCTGTATGTACTCTTTTTGTTTAAAGCCTTTCTGGAAAGGAGATACTTGAAAGTGGAGGGTACTTCTGGGGGTTATGGACTCTATATTCTGGCTCAGACTGGGTTTGTGAAGAGTGGTTCTGACCTGGAGTGTCTGCATGCTTCTGTCGGAGAAAACATAGAAATGTATGAATATCAAAAGGAGACTTTTTTTTGTTTTGTTTTGTTTTATGGCTGTTCTGTTACCAGAGGCTCAAACTGAGATCCCTGTAAGTTTGTCAAACGCATGAATTAGACATTCCTCCCAAGATGAGGAGAGTTATTTTGAAGAGAATCCACAATGCATGGGAAGAAAACGATCAAATTCATGTCACGCTCATCCTCCCTGTTCTGTTTCTGACAAACCGCCAGCTGTCGGTCTCTCGGCCTGGCTCAGGCCTGTCTCACACTGAGTAAGAGGGATCTCAGTCTGGGCACTCCGCCTGCTCTGTGCTGTGCACCTCTAGTGGAAGAAGTTTTGGTCTACTGTTTGCATGACCTGGTTAAATATGTTTACATGAATGATGATCAATTAATATAAAACACACATGATTATTATTACTCTGTTGTATTGAAAAATGATGTAATACTGTAATTTTGAGCTATATAATGTGAAGTGAGTAACACCAGAAGTAATGTTGTTGACAAAGTACAACACAGCACAGTGGACATATCATTTGCATTGACTCTGATGGTCAAGTCTCTACTTGAGTGACATTTCTCCTGTACTACGTTTATTTACATCTCAGATAATTCTTTCTTTCTGCTTTTTTTCTGTTGCTCATGTAGAATCTTTCCTACTACTTATCCATGTCTGATACCAAGACACAAGTAGAAAGAAAAACATATCCCAATTTTAAACAGGTGCCAGGCACAGTACAAAACATGAAAAAAAATCATCGTGCTGGAAACATCACCTCTCTGCCAGTGTGCAAGCTCTACATTTGTCCTACTGAGTAAAAGGACTACAGTACTAAAGCCATACAGGGAAGTGGGGATGTTTTACTATAGACTATATAGTCAATATGTCATCTTCTTTTAAATGTATGACTCAGATGATGGATTCTGCAAGAAATTTAACACAGAAAAGACTGATGAGACAACTAGTAGCTAAAAGTACTTTAATCCTGATAATATTCATACCATACCATTATTAATTTAAGGTATGTCATGACATAATACTGTATTATTACTTAGCTATAGAGAACCACTCCGTTTTGTTGAATTTGATAAAATTTTGTTGCCCACATTAAGCCAATTTCCTCAATCTGTCATTGATACATACAGGTCCATAGTACAGTAACAGAGGGCAATCACTCTGGATTTACATGACTGTAATTGTGGAAAATATGCAAACTGTGTGTGAAGGGCTTCATGTTAACTGTTAGCTAGCCAATGTTGATGACTTTGATAACCTGGCTATTATTTGTTTGGTAATGACCTTTTGTTTAACCTTTCTTGGGATTTGTTTCCACATGGCTGTTTTCTTTGTTTTTGTTTTTTTTTGTTTTTTGTTTTTTTTAAAAAAAAGCTTATTTTACCCATTACAAACACATCTAAATGCATAAAGAAACACGTGTATATTATATATATAAATATAAGTATATATTGTATATCCTTTTTTGTAAAAGCTGTTTTGAGCTACAAATGTATGGATGCAATGCATCATGGGTTATTGAACAGGATGTAAGAAAATACAATGATTTGTACCCACAGAGATATGATTGCAGGAAATGAAATAAAACTTCCTTGTCTATGCATTGTGTGTTCTGTCATTACACAATCCCTTTGTTGTTAGATGTAAATTACACAGAAAACTCTGATTAAACTGTGGTTTTTACAGAATCAATTCAAGTATATAAACTACAAATGACCTGAAAAACGCAATGCGTACAAAAATTTGTATTTATCACTTGTTTTATGACTGATTTTGAGTTATTTTAACTATTTCTTTTATTGTCATGTTGAGTGAGCAATGTGCAAAACCCAGGTTCTTGTAGATCTAGCGGACACAGTGAGCACACGGAATGTAAAAATGACCACAGTTAGTGATCACTGTAATGAAATGCATTAAACCAGCTGTTCATATGTTCCCTGTAGATTATTCCATGTTTAAACTTTTAAAAGATAAATATCAGCTTAATGTTTCTGATACATATAGTACACTTTTAGACTGACATCATCATTTCATAAAAAGAGTCTTTTTCTCATTTAAAAACTGTCATTAATCAAATGAATGTTAACAGGAACCTTTTTTATGCTTTTAGTGGTTGAGACTCTTCTGTTTATTGTAATTCTGCTTTGAATAGACATAGACTTATTTTAATGAGAGATCATTGAAACCTATCAAATTAATATTTAATATAATATTTGTTAAATGTATATTTAATGTCTCTCAATCAACAGTAATTCTCAGTGGTGACATCAGTTACCTTCCCTCACATATTGTGTCTTGATATGTTCAGACAGATAGAGCTAAACTGATTGTCTGACCAGTGTATTGATGATACTTGTTTATTGATGACTCCATTTCCAAAAGTGACATGTGCAAGGGAAAACTAAATATACCCAAAAAACTAGTTGCAGAATTGTGCAGAAAATATTGTGATTCTTCATAATGAGAACATTCAAACATAAAAAAGTAAAAAGTAAAAATAATAATAATCATAAATGTCACACTTCTTTTTCTTTTGCATCCAGAACTGCTGTCCTCCTGAGTCTCTCTTTCACTCGCAGGAACTCTGGCTCCTCTCGCTGCTGCCCTTTCTCCTCTCTCTCCAGCTGTGGAGAAATGAAAAAAAGACAAAGTCTTGAAGCTCTTGCACAGTCAACAAGCAGCACCATTACAGAGTACGAAAAAGCCAATAAAAAGCCAATAAAAACAGTGGGGCAAAATAATCAAGTACATAAGCTGTAGTCAAGTAATTTGAGATACTTGTACTTCACTTGAGTATTTCCATTGCAGGTCACGTTATGCTTCTACTCCAAGTTCAAGGGCACAATAAATATCACACTTTATACCCCCACTACATTTGCTATAGTTACTGGATACTTTACAAATTTTTATTTTATATACAAAACAAAAAATGAGAGTATAGAATATGTTGCATTATTTACCTCAACAAGCTGCAACAAGAATATCAGTATGTTCTCCCTCTCCCTCTGCCTATAGATGAATGGCTGCGACATCCATACAATCCAAAGTTCTTAAAAACTGTAAATGGTCTGACAAAGAGCTTCTAATATGCATAAATTGTGATTATCTTTATGTAAAGCTCATATCACTAGAAGTTGTACTAACCCAGAGAAGGCACTGATACATGCATAATGTCTAGTATGGATTTGGTGCAGGAACCAAGACTGGACCTAAACTATCAGAAACAATGTCTGCACTGCCCTCTCCTGGCCGACTACAGAAAAACTTGATAATCAATCTGTGTGTAAATTTTAAACATTTTTATCAGATACAATAACGTATGTTCACAGAATAGACATTTCATTAAATGTCAGCTATATTCACACAGACGAATATTTGTTATGATACGTTCACATACTTTTTCTAGCCTGTGATGTCTTTTCAGCAGCTCTTGATGAAGGGGTGATCTGTTCTTCTTTGCCTCCTCATGATCCCTGCTCGCCTTCTTCTTTTGGTCCCATTTCCTCTTTTCTAGAACTCGCTGGAGTTCGCTTTTTCCTTCTTGAGACACCCTCCTGACAGAAACACAGAGGGACTTAACAACTTATATCAACAATGAAACCGAATGATGAGCGTGTCTGTCCAACCTATTGTGGGTCATCCGCAGTTCTTTGTGGAGCTCCTGGTGGCTCTTGGAGGCAGTTAAAGGACTGAGAGGTTTTCTGGGTCTGATGAGGTTAACACTCTCCTCCTCACTCTGGAGTTTGGGTGGAAAGACCTGAAGCTTTGAGCATCGGTCTTCCTGTTCGTTTTGGTGTGCCTGCATCACTGAGCCTGAGGGGAAAAACCATACCAACATGAATTATTTTTTATCACTCTACCAAGTTGATTTTTGGATGTAACCTCTTGCCATATTCATCATACTTACAAATAAAAAAACTCAATCTTATTGTAGACTATGTTTTATATATGCAATATATGCACTGATAGTTAAGAATGAGCTCCCTGCTTAAATGATAACTTTATTTATACAGCACTTTTCAAAAACAGTCACAAAGTGAAAAAAGTAATTCAGAACTGAAGGGATAAAATGAAATTCTTACTTTAACTTAACAATAATAATAATATCTATCTATCTATATACACACACACGCATATATATATACATATATACATATATACATAGATATATATTGTGATGACCCTGTCTCTTTTAGCTGCTGAGCTGGCTGTTTTTTCTCTGTTTGTGTTTTGTGTTGCAGGTGCCCAGTAGGTGTGGCCAGGTGATCGAATATTGGGAACACCTGGGCCCGGTGTACTCAGAAGCAAAAATACTCTGTGACCTGTGCCATGGGGGGAGAGCAAGGGGAAACGCTGCTCCACACACCTTGCTCGTGTTCTGGGGTTTTCTTTTTCATCTTTTGCCATCCAGCACCTCACATCTTATCGCTTCACTCATGCAAACACTCCTACACTATTGATTTTCTGATCCTCATATCCCATAACCTTTTTGATATTCTTGTTCACTTTTTTTGATGAAGTTAATTGTATGGTGCAACTTTTTGTGTCACCTCCCATTGTTGTCATGGGTTTTGAGCCAGCCGTGATAATATGTACTCACTCAGGAAGTAAGAGTCAGACAAGCTGTCCTCCTACTTTCTAACGACACTACCTAATATTATTGTAGAGACCACTGACGGTGTTTGGATGGCATCTTTTCACACAGACACATTGCAGCCTTGTATGAGGCCGGTATGACCACAGAGCCACCATGATACCATGATAATAGATATAAAACTGATCTCTAGGCTCTCAAATTCACAACCCGTTGCTATGTACTGTACACTGGCTGTCCCGCACTCTGTGTACCTACAGCATGTTCATCTGTAGAGGCTCGTTCAGGTATTTCTATTTAAACTTTGGACTGGAGGCACAAAGCCTGAGCCTGCATTTTACCAAAAGACTTTTGAAAAAACATATTTCACAGACTCGAAGGCTAAACTGTCACCAGACATATGGTTTATTAAAACTCCACAGTTTATCAACAAATTCTGGCTCGCCCTTATTTACTCTTTTATAATAGAGTCAATAAAAATGTCTGTGCAGCAAATACTACCTGCACGTTATGATTCTCCCACATCTCTGCTGCCTGTTTGTTCACTGAGTCACCTTGTGCTGCCTTTTTATGATAATGATAAGGATGAACTTAGTGGATACCACAGTGGCTCAGTGGTTAGTATTGGGCTGCCTCACAGCATGAGGCTCACAGGAGGTTTAAACAGCAGAGGACAGTTGTCATGTCAGATGTCAGCTCTATTACAGTACTCAATATAATGTGTGTGTGAGAGAGCCCATACTGCTGAACTGAAAATAGTAAAGGTGAAAACAAGATGAGTTAGCAATCAGCAACACCATAATAGATGTTTCTAGATTTCTCACCTGGCCTGTTCAGGTGTGTCTCACTTCTACCTGGAGAATATTGCAGGTCTCTCTATCAATGACAAGTCAAACAGAACATAATTCAAGTCAGAGTTACATTCAGTTTATCCCTAAGACATGGTGCTCCTTCCAAAATGCTAGTGTGTACGCATTTTATTTTAATATATTTTTTAACACAGGATAGCTCTCCAAATAAATAGAAATCTCCCTGTCAGGTCAACAATGCAGTTTCATGCAGTGCGGGCAGCACAAAGCTGTATTATGATGCTGACGGACAAATGAAGTGTCAGGTCCTGTTCCACATGTCCAGTGAAGCGAGGGCCTTCACTGGTGAGATGGAGGGCTGCCACCTCATTAATGATAGGCTCAAACAAAACGCACTTTGATTCCCACTGAGTTCCTCATTTGCTTGAGTTTTTGATTCCCACTGAGTTCCTCATTTGCTTGAGCTTGAGCAGAATTAATAGTTGTCGAGACAAGAATTATTCCACTGATTAAATACTTCATGAATATGCAGGAAAATACAGCGTGGTACAACAGAAAGTTTGCTTGCAGCGTTATCTACTCAATAATGTTAAATGTTTGTTCTCGCCATTAGTTCCATTTCAGCAGTAAAATGTCAAAAAAATAAAAAAACATTGAGACATTGTTAAATATTTTCAAAACTAGCATATGATATAGTAAAGAAAAACAGGATCACAGTGAACAGTTACACTGAGGAAAAATGCAAACTGCATGAGGCATTTTAAATGACAACTCTGCTGCCAGCTGCTGTTTGGTTGATGAGGGGAGAGTCCTGCTGTTTGGCTAAATCTCGCACTGTGGATATTGTGCAGAGAAGAATTAATAGGACATGACGGGATAAACAGTCTCCAAGGCCCACTCTTCACTGTTGGCAAGGCTTTTTTTTTTGTTTTTGAGATGGATAAAGCCCTGCATTTGGTTCAAGAATTCACTGTCCTTGTGAAGAAATAATGCTAAGAGGAAAACCTGCGACAGGAAAACTGTTAAAAAGCATCAGTATGCCTTTTAATGGTAACTATTGTCTTATCTTCCTCAAGCACACAATACATCAAGAAAGTGGTGTGTATTTTCCTCACAGATGCATCTGCTGGTTTTGCTTTTAATGAGACATGAGAGATGAGAAACGTATGCTATGCCTCACAGAAGAAAATGAAGAGGAAAATCCAATCTCTTACCTTCTTTCCATAGGTGACTCCCATGTCCTCAGTGTGAGTCAGAGCTCTGCGCGGACACCTCCTGGCCTCAGAGAGGACAGAGTTTCAACAATTACTCAGAGTCACTTGAGGTTACTCTGTTCTCCAGCAGTGATGAGTACCAGAGAGAGGAATGTGTGCTGTGCTTTGGACCAGTGATGATGCTCCCAGGGAAGCAGCAATCGAGTGGAAGACCAACCCTGGAGAACAGGCCAAGTGTTGGAGGAATATTCAGTTCAGTGGTGGAAAGCACCAAAGGGCATTTACTCAAGTACTGTACTAAAGTAGAATAATAAGGTACTTATGCCTTATTTGAGTATATCTAATGTTATTTTACTTTATACTTCCAGTTTTCTACATTTCATAGGGAAATATTGTAGTTTTTATTCCATAACAGTTTTTACAGCTACAGGAAGGAGTACATTTTTAAGATTAAAAAACATAAGCATACAAAATACTCTGTGTTCTTAACCATGGGTTAGTGATCCCTTAAGTCCAGTTGGTGTCCCCAGCCAAATTTCAGATATCATTGACTTGTTAGCAGTTCAACCAAAGAGACAGTACCTTTCTTAACTTTTCACATGGTTGAAGACCCAGAGAGATCAAATCATCTCATCAAAATAAGCAAAGAGAAAAAAAAGTAACATGCTGCTCACACAATGCTGCATCAGTGCTAAAATCTATAATATACACCATATTATGTTAATACACGTTATATAACAGATGTTAATATGACAGTTACTAGGGACATTTTACTGCCCAATGTATACTTTTACTTTTGTTACTTCAAGTATATTACTTAAGTAGGATTTTGAATTCAGGAGTTTTAATTTTAATAAAGTACGTTTACATTAATATACTGGCACTTTTACTTAAGTAAGGATTGTGACTACAACTGAAATGGAAAAGTGTACAGCAAATATGAAAATGAATAAAGAAAAAGAGATGCACCTGGTCCTCAGATCCTCCACTTACCAGAAATTGGAACAAATATTTTTCATTTATCCCTGAGCACATTTAAGTCCACCAGTAAAAGATACTTGCACAGTATTCACTCACCTCTGTCACTGTTTCAAATGTTATTCTTTATTTGAAGATTCATTTTGCATTTTTTTTTTATCACTATGGACAGCAACAGTCAAGTCAAGTCAATCTAACTTATTTAGCACAATATCACCAGTAACTAAGATACCCGTTTTAGTGTTTACATCTTCACAATTTTGACAATCTTACACAACAGACAGTAGAAGCAGCAAGAAAATGACATTTTACAATGACAGAATGGCAATAGTAGGTAAATGAAGCAGATGTACTGATATTAACATTGAGTTAGGTTTTAAGTTTGAGAACTTTGGCATCATTTTTACAAGGAAGTGGGGCTTAATAGGCCATTACAAACTGTAACTTAGTCAATGTCACATTGTGCAGTTCATCACAACAGTTTTAAGCTGTAAATTGTTCCACGTTGGTTTTTGGGAAACAGCCGCCCACCCCCACCGTATTTGGCCATCCGTCATAAATGTTGGTGTTCTCATGATTAACAGCATGCTGTCAGGTGAACAGGGAAGAAGACATTTAGTTTTCCATCAATTACCATGTGTTTTCACTTCTGGCATATTTTAAAATAGACAGTCTTTTGTGACACAAATAGAACAAAAGAACAAAAACTGCAGTGAACAGGATCACTAACCTTCTCAAACAGGCTTTTGCGCTCTGCCCCTGCTCTTCCTGCAAACACCCAGCTGTCTCGTTGTTTTACAGACCTGATGAAAGTGCTTCCCATTCCAACAAATATCTCCCTGATATCATTTGTCATTCTGCCATAAAACAAATAGAACGGGTCACACTGTGTGATATTAAATCGTTTTAGCAGTTAGATCACTGAGATTTGGACTTACTTTGCTGTCACATCATCAAATGAGGCCACCAAAACAATCATGCCAGGTTTAATCTCCTTCAGGTATGCCAGTATGTCTTCTGGGTCTTTTGTTAGAGTAATTTAAAAAAAAAAAATAGAAAAATACATAAATAAAAATCAGCATCATTTGAAGGCTTCAATAAACTTTGAAACAGGATTAAAAGATTAAAAAAAAAAAATCCTTACTTCCATCTCTCATATTGAGATTGCCCAATTTTTCCACAGTTCCATTTTCACCTGAGTTGGAAAAAAACATATTATTAAAAATCACAAGGTCTGTGTTATAGCTGTTCCAGAGCTTTTGATCATATCACATGAGCTTCATGATTAGATGAAGTTGGTCCAATTGTTGTGGAATCTTAGATGGTAATTTTCTTTTTAAATGAGCATTTTAGCATTTTCCTCCATCTTATATAAACACTTTACTTTTTAACAAACAAAATCTGCTGCTGAAGAACATGTAACGTGATTAAACTTTGAGACTGAACTTTGGAGTTAAAAATTAACTGTTTTAATCTAAAAAAAATTGTATTACCACTAACCAGTACTTTATAAGATCTGGTTTTCAGTGTATTGTGAAGGTATCAGAGTATTTTACTCACCATTTAGTACCACAATGTTCAGTCCTTGTCCCACGTTATTCAATGCGTGACTCATAATGCTATTGAGATATCAGTAAAATTTAGTTTCCCTCCAGAGCCTTTATCTTATTTTTTGGTTAACTCAGGTACTAATACAATAACACGTACATTTTACCATCAAAACAGATCCTTGGCCCTACAACATTAGCTGCTCCACTCCTGATGTGTATAGCAAAATGGTCAGGTGGACAGACAGAGACGCCGCACTTTGGCTCATGTGGTTTTGCAGCTGAACATGCAGATAAGAGAGACAGAAAAATATTTCTGTTCTTGAAGGAGGGTGGCCATAAATACAGCAGATGTAAAAGCTATGCAATTTTACAAAGATTCATGCTACCATAATTGAATTGAAAATAATCACATTTAAAAATTGAATGAAAGGAGGTAGCTCAAGATTCAAGATCTAATCAGAAAAAAAAAAGGATCTCACCAAGAATATATGTGGTTTTCCCCTCTACATCAAATAAATTGATGGAGATTATCCATGTTATTAGGAGGACAGCACATACAGCAGGTAGAAGGTACAAAAAGGCTGTCGACCACAACGAGTAGATTGATTAAGATTTGTAAACACACAACCAAAACTTCTTGTTTTTAGATATATAGTAAAATCTCACCTTGATATCTCATATCTATCAAAACTGAGACCTTCCTTCTGATCCTAAAAGGAAGAGCTGTGAAATTCACTTGAAAGTAAGTTGAAGTAAACAAGAAATGTTACACATAAGCTACTGTACAGCAGACTGTCCACTCCTCCTTGTGCTATGTCAATAAAAAAGACGTGGTATTTGACAGTCACACACCCACTGTGAACTAGATGATCGTGTTTCTCTTGTTTGCAATGTCAATGGGCAGGTATCCAGCACGAACAGATAGCATCTGCAGTGAAAAAAGAGGCTCATAAACAGCACATTGTATTTAGCTGGTGTGTAGACGAGGACAGGAAACCCGGAGAAGAATGAGGAGTAAAAAGGCCACCAACCTCACATTTCAAATTGCAAATGAAAACAAAAAGCTTTAAAGAATCATTAGGTCATGATTTTTCTGTGTGTATATAATTCTTAATTGTCTGAGGCTAAATGTTTCAGACTAAATGAGGATTTTACCTAAAACCTCACTGAAAACAAATAAACAGAATGAAAAGAGATACAAACATACGATCTGATGAGAAAATAAAACCCCAACAGAATCAGATGAGAAACCAATTTATCAAACAAAATGTTCCCCTCATTTTAGCTATTACAAGAAAGATGTCATAAATAGACAGAAAATGGGTTTTGGTGTTTTGATCAAGACATAAGACATTTAAATCTATATTTCTGATGGTTAGGCTATTTACATGCTAAGACCCTATTTGCACAGGAATTAGTGATTACTGATGTTTAAATGGGGAAAGGCATGGTAATCCCTTAAAGCAGAGGTCAAACCTCGCGTCAGCAAGCATCCGCCCTGCTGATCCTTGAGCAGTGGCTGAGCCCACACTTTAACCTGCCTGAAGAGCTCCGATCAAAAACAACATTTTGTAGGCAGTAATGAACTTATTATTATCCCTATTCTTATTCTTATTATTTTTATTAGCTTATGGAGTTATGGTGGCCAAATCCAGCCGTAAATCGGTCATGGTCATATAATTTAACAGGTGATAAGGGATGAGGACAAATTAAAGGAAAAACCAGCACAGAATTTGTTGGTAAGGTGTTGGGCCTCCACAAGCCTCCAGTATAGCTTGACATTAGATTCTCCATGTCTCTGAACTCCACATCTGTTAAAAATGTGCCATGGGTGTGAAATCTGAGGACTGTTTTATCAAAAAAAAAATACAAAAAAAAAATAAATCAATAAATAGCATGCATATAATATGCATCAGCGGATCAGTGGGGAAGCAATTTTTTGCCTTGTTGGAGGTGAGATGACCTGAACGTCTCCCAAAATTTTGATCACTAGCTACATGTTCTTTAGTGTAATACAACAGCCCTGTAATAAATCATGAAGGTTATAATATTAAGCTTTTGTTGAATCTGTTTTAGAAAGATGCTGGTGAAGGCATTATGTTCATTAAGAGGCTGCAGTTTGTGGTGCTGTTTCACTGTATTATATCAGTGTGTTTCCATTATTTTGTCCTCCACATTTATATCAATGCTGGTAGACTAAATAACAGAAACATGCCTGTGCAGAGCTGAATTGTATTAAGTTTTACCTGGGTGTACCTAAATAACTGGTAAGTTTATTATTAGCGCATATTATGTTCCATGTTTAAACACAAGGCTGTTACATATCAGGGGCTTTACATTATGACAGTCTACGGCTTCAAATTCCTTACATGGTGTAATACCAAAGAGAACCAGCGGAGGGTCTTTGTGCACCATTTACCGATCACGTAGAACATAAAGCATTCATAGATTGAAAGGACTGAATAACAGTGTAAAAATAAATCCATGTTTTGTTCTGTTTTTGCAAACAATATCCCTGTTCAATTTGACAGGAATAACAACACAAACCTGGTTTCAAATGGCATAATTTGCTCTACTTTATTGTAATTATAACAATTACGGATTTTCTTCCTGGTAGAGCTCAGGTTTTCATGAGGGCGGAGACAGAGAGAGTGACTGAAGGACTACCCAAGCACATCAGTGAGTGCACAGGATGAATATATTTAATTACCATCATACATTTTCAAATGAACAATAACACATGAGAGATGACACACACTAGTCATCAGTATCATTCACACCATCAGTAACAGTAAAGAAAACACTTTGATTAGATATTTGCAAAATTTTCAATAATACTTGAACTTCAAGCTGATAACAAGAAGAGACTGATGACCACAAAATTCACTGCACAATTTGTTAATCATAGTCGCAATAATTAAAAGAGAAACCATAGTGGAAATGATTTCTGATGATGAATGATTAATCAGTTTGAGCTGTCACTGGCATCCTGTGACACATAATGACGGCTCCCTAGCAGGTGGAGTTGCTGTTTTGTTTTGTTTTCTTGCTTTGTGGTAAATGTCCCTGTCAAAACATATCATGCAACATCACTCAGCATAGGAGTCCATTAAAGAGTCAGTGGACTCTGAACTCTAAAGCAAAATTTATCTTCAGCGGGTTAATGTGAGCATGAAAAGGGAAACAGATTTCAAAGGGAACAGGCCAGCTGGTAGATAGCTGTGTCTTAGTGTGACTATTTTTAGCTGCAAGTCAGTTAGGGTGTTTGAAACATCTGAAATGTCAAATCTCCATGTGATGCTTTGTGGCAACTGCGTACTTCCTAACTGCTGGATAATGTTATATGCTCACGTGTGTCTGGTGACAGTCTGATCAACAGTGAATAAATGGAAAGGTGTACATAAACAATGCTGCAATAAAAACATTTTGTTACATTTCGATTTATTAGTTTGAGGTATATATAACCACATTTAAGCAAATTCTCACCTTGCTGCCGCCACATTATTACCTGGCGACTTAATTGTTTTGATCTCTACATAAGTTAATGTGTTTTCTGTGCCTAACAATAATAGCAGATTGTTCACAATCTGACACAACATAATTGCATGTCGTGTTATGTAAATGTACAGAATGGAAAAAAGTCAACAATAAAATAAAAGTCTTTTTAAAAGGGTTCTCCTGTGATTTAGTTTTGCACTTTGAGAAGGCCGGGGGACTTTTGAGACGCAGATGACAAAAAAGAAATGGTTCAGATCGATGCAGCAGAGGCAGAGATATGCTGGATCCTGCATTACCCAGAACACCAGTCTCTTTTCATGGGCTGTGTAAGACCTTGATGGTAAGTGTCCCTTTAAAGGAGTGAGTGATAATGCAGATTAAGATCAATATTTCTCATTAAGCACAAAGAGCTAACACTCAAGATAACAAGAATTTAAACCAGACGATCAATGCAAATCCAGAAACATAACACACACTAGAGCTGCAACTAGTTGGATCATTGATTAACTGATTGAAAATGTATCACTAACTATTTTGATATTTGAATAATCATTTAGATTATTGTGCAAGGAAAAAAAAAACCCATTTGTTGATTCCAGCCTCTCATATGTGAGAATGTATGGCTTTTTCTTGTCTTAATGCTGAATGGACCAAATTATTATGATTAATCAAACAAACCCTTCACCACACAATGCATCCACAATGAACTCTTTTTTTTTTCTCCTGTTGATATGAAATTCATTCCAGAAGATCCTGTCACAAGAAAAAGGGAAGTTACAAATGGCATGTGATGCGATGAGGAAGGTTACAGGTGTGTCAACTTGTACTGTGGGGCAGATGACTTGAAAGCTGCAAACAGGTAAGCCATGAAGCACTGACCTCGTCTGACTCCTCTCCCACTGTGCACAGCCCCCTGTCGCCATCCTCATCTGTCACCGCTGAACCCTGATCTTCCATCCGCCTCAGCAGTGAGTATCTGTATGTCGCCTCACTGAAATGAAGTTATGTGACAGACCGGGGTGATGTGTTTTCACTGCACTGAGAATTTTGAATAAATCTCATTAAGGCTCATTAATAAAGTTTGCTTACTTGACTGGGAAGCAGTATTTTCGGATGATCAATACAAGAGCAGCTATCGCCACCACTGAGACGAAGATGACTGATGCAATAATCCCAGGGTGAAGCCTTAACCCAGCCTAAAAAGAGAAATGAATCCAATAAGCGCTAACAGTGGGGTAGTTAAAGAGCCCATAAACCCAACAGCTCAGTTCATGATGTGTTGCTTAGATAAAGAGGAAATATGAGCAGCAGATATGACAGCTGAACAGCGGTGTGTTATGGATCAGAGTGTTGGAGTGGTGTACAACCGAAAAGCTCAACAGCAGGGGTATAAATCTCTTGCTGAGCAGAAGTATTTTTGACAATCAGTGATCACTCACGTTAGAATTGTGATCACTAGTCTATATCTCTAAAGTTAGGGCTATTCATATGATCATAGATAATGTGAGAAGTAGAATGTGAGAACATTAGTCTTTGTAGCGGTAATTCGGATTCACATGGAGCGCGGCCAAAAAGTAACAATCCAACAGGAGCAATTAATCACACAAATAATCACACAGGTGAGCAGGTGTCATGTGTGAAAAACAATGAAACAGTGATGAGCTATGACTATGTAGTCACACAGGTTTTATCACCACACTGCTAACATATTCATATTATTTTGCCTCTGCTTAATCAACGCGCATAGTATTTGGAACATATGAGAGGTTAAGCACAATTCTTTTCCCCCAATATACTATACATTTATTCATTATTTTATTAATTTCTTCTCTTTATATTCCCATACTTTATTTCCATATGTTTTCTTTCACTTATTCCTCTTTATAATTCCACATTCATCTTGTTGTCCTCTCTTTTTTTCTTTATCGCACTCCTTTGACTGCATCATTTCTTGGCCTTCCATATGATACTTTATTTTTTAGATAAATTACACATTACAACAGGTTCTGCGGTTGAAAGGTAAATTTCAGTGTCAGATTAAGTGAAAATGTATTGTTTCCTTCAAATTCTTCAAGCACTCTGCAGAGACATCACAACTTAACTTAGACACATGAACCTGAAGTCAACTACACCTGGAGTATTATTTTGACAGCTCTTCTTTTTGAGAATTGATGTATCATTCCACTTAGTTTTTAGCATTATGACCCTAAAGTGAGGGGAGTTTAGTAAGTTGAAGGACTCCAGCTATATCTGCAAAAAAAAGGAGCATTGTGCAATGAGAGGATGATTGAGCCTGGCAACATCACTTTGTCTGAAGTGAATGTTGTATTGTAAAGTGCCTTAGTCATAAACATCCCACTAAGTGACATCTTCAGAATTAAATAAATAAGAAAGCATTTTTTTTTTTTTTAAATCATTGACCCTCTTAAAAACACGTGTGTCAACAAGTTCAGATTTGTTGTAATAAACAGGCAAGTTTGATAACTTTGTATTTCATTCATTATATCTGCGAACCAATGATAATTACAGCAGGATATCTACGGATCTAACTGCCATATGGCTTTTACGAGTGCATTTACCTGTTTTGATGACATCCTTGTGGTCCTCAGTGCCTGGTTAGCCCGCTCTCATCATGCAGAAAAAGAGATCAGTGCATTCTGCTTAATTAAGATTAAGCCCCAGGTCGGTGGGTCGGTGGGGGGCATTTAAATGAATTAATTCAAATGTTTTCTTTTTGACTCTACCCGCACCGGGCCAAACGCCATAGTTGTTTACTTCCTGGTCTCACCTGTTGCGACTGGCAGTTTCCACGCCCACTTTCAGGACACATCCCGTGGTGTTTAGTGTCGGGGTCACATGATCTTCCAGCGAGAGACGTTCAAAGCAGAGCTCAGGGTTGTGCTTTCTGCTGAGCACATAAACCTCTTTTAACGGCGTGAAAACACAGATGACAACATAGGTTTTATTATTTTAGAAAAGCCCATTTCAATGGATAATCCCCATGGAAAAAGTCCTACAGTAGCCCGTACCCTGCATTTGTACAGTCAGTCATGTATTATAAGATAAAACATTCAGATCCTGCTTAAAATACAGGATTGTGATTCTATGACCACTTTTTGTTGGCATATTAAAATAATTTGTATCCAAATTCTTGATTTCTGTGGCTGAACACTTGTTTTGGTAAGGCATGCATTATACTGTAATTGGAAACACACCTTATAAGACGCAATGTTTGTCAAGCTTGTGTTTGTTGAACACATTTATAAGCTGGCTTGCTCAAATAATGAACACATTTCGTTGACTTGCTGGGCCAACTGAATGGTCGGTCATGGATCCAGCTGAGGTATTCTTTTATTAAAACTACTGGGAATCACAATGTGATAAATGCATGTTGTTATTTTCCCCTTTTGATTGATTTCTGCCTTTCATTGAGAAGCAACAACTCGTCTCAAGCTGCAAATGATGAATCAGTCTTGTATCAGCTGCTCATCAGGTGTTATCAGTGTTTTGGCAAGACTGATGAAAAGACCTGCCAGCCCCATGAGCTCCCCGTCTGTTGTTACTGCTGGCTACATTTACTTTAAAAAAAAACAACAAAAAACATAGCTACAGGTTCATTTGTGAACACAATTATTACAACAAGTGAATTGTAAAAGAGGAATAAACATTTGAAATGCCTTCAAAAAAGTCATGTTCTTTCTTCCCTTTCGCTTTTTGGGCTATTGAACACAGGTGAGTAGAGCTCTGTCCGACTGCTGCACTTAATTAAAACTGAGGTAAACACAGGAAGAAGAAATGAGAACCACTGCCGTTTCAATTTCAATTTAATTAAAACAATATATACACAGGCATCAATGATGAAATTATGATAAAGAACAAAATGGTCTTATAGCGTAATACTTATCCAGAGGAAAACTTAAATGTCAGAAATCGTCTTAATGAAAAGACGGCTCTAGGATGTTCTATCAGAGGGCTTACATATTAACTTGATGGGCAAAACTGAAAAGACTTTTTACCATCAGATGTGCAAGTGAATGTGCAACAACTCCAATTCTTGCAAAAAGCTTTTATCTGATTAATTGAGTCCCACTCCCTTACTCACTAACATGACACTACATATAGTGACTCAAAGCTCCTGTTAGTTCCTCCCAAAAAGCATGAAAAGGTTCTTGTGAATGGGATATTCACTACTGATCAATAAGCTAAGCCTCAAAAAAAATCCTGAAGCCATTTAACCAAAAGTCAATGACATGTGATTTATTAATTCTGATTCTCTTGAGCTTTGAGTCAAGCTAGTTCATAGTACTTCCCCGTCTTTGGATCAAAGTAGCAGTTCAGGCAAGGATCATAGAGCAGATTCAAATACTCGTCCTCTTCCCCCTCTTCATTCAGAGACTCATCCGCCCCTCCTGAAATAATGCCAGAAAGTCACTCAGCAACACCAGGAAGTAAATGTTGAAAACTACATAGCAAGCAGTGTGATAGCATTTCAAATAAATGAAGTTTGTACAGATAAAAAAAATACATACATTAAATTTGTATATTGTATTTTTATGGATAGCAGCAAAACCATGCCAGACATGATAAAGAGCCTTCTCTATCAGCTGATTCTGGAATAAAATGAGGAGCGCGTATAGTAAGGTGACCTTCAGACTGGAGGTGGATTTAGAAGTTTTCTGTCGCTGCCATTTTTTCTCTCATCAATCAAGACCTAGGACACTCAGACCCAGTACCACATTATGGAGCTGTAAAGAGATTCCCTGTAATCCCCACTACTTTAAAGCATGAGAATTTAGTTGTTAAACTGACAGGCAGTTAAATGCTAAAAAGGTTATGGAATGCTCCAAGAGGAACATTTTATCTTATCAGAACTTGGGCGACGATAATGAAAACTAATTATAAGACACATTGTGTAAGAGGTTTTAAAATGATGTTGTAAACTGGAAAGGTTTCATCAATTAACCTTGTCGATGTGTCTAGGGGGTACGGACCTGTAATGAGCCTGTCTCTTTTGACCTATGGAGTTATGTGGAGGACAGAGAGCTCCACTCTCCTGGGTTTTTTACTCTTAATTAGGTGCAGTTTCACACGCTTTCCCATCTCGCTTTGTGCAGTCTTTGGTGGAAACTTAACAGTGTTGTAAGCTCTGACACTACTGAATGTTTCCATTACATGTATGCATTTGTGCAATTAGTGTGGCGTTAAAACACTGGATTGTTTGCCGTCTTCCTGACTTCAAAGGACACAATAGAGTGTCTGGAAGCAAAAGGACTAAAACTAAGGTTACTTTACCTCCGACTTGATTCTCCCTGTTGTTCCATGTGTTCTTTGACCTTCTCCGCGGGCTGGGAGGCATAATAGGAGGGCTGAGCACGTCCATCCACTCCCTAGGGAAAAGACCATACATGCACAAAGTCATGACAACACATGCCATTACACTCGCCATCCTACTTCTGTACCCTGCACATCAAACTGCCGCTATATGACATTTTAACAATGAAGTCCCATCATCGTGTGCTCTCAAAAGCCCATCTAAGCTTCCATTGTCCTTGAGCTGCTTCTCCTGCGCACTTAGCCGCTCAGCCTCACAGTTTTACCTGAAGGATCATTTATTAGATCCAGACTCAAGCTGCGACTTCCAAGTGTCCACATTCTGGCCCTGAGTAGGGGTCTTAACCTTGCCTGTGTCGGTAACAGCAAGACTTCCTTTCTCTCTAAATGAGTTTGTCTTCCCCATCTGAGATGCACACAGGCTCCCACTATACATCACTCATTTTTCAGTAAATGAAGGCACTGCTCTTTTAGGAACGAGCAACACATTAGAGCAACAGAAAAAAAGTGCCACAAGATGAATTATTACTTGAAAGCACTGCAAGATTCATTTGTTAAACAGAACGCATAATCATTTTAGACTATACATCAGCTGCACAATTATCCGTTTACATCTTCTGCCTCTGGACATAACATCTCATAAGAGCACATCATGGCATATTTAATGAGGAACTGAAATGTACAACATTCAGTCAAGAGCAGGCAATTCAAATATTCATCTCTGCATGTCTGTGTTTCCATTAAGAACCGCAATGACTGATAATGTCACTCTCTCTGAAAACAAACCACATTTACTAAATGTTCACTAAGCACATGCACTGTTGACAAAATCTTGCCATGTTAATACTTTCAGCAGGCCACATTCAAAAGATTCACATTCATCATCTCTGATTACCTTTGTAGATTCAATAGAATGTGGCTTTAATGGTTTATCTTTGTTGTCAATTTTACAGTAAATACTATGACAATGTAGGCATATCTGCCTTTAGTGATGTGGTATCTGGAACTAACTGCAGCAGTGAAATAAATATACCAAAGATGGCAATGGCACCTAAAAGTGCTGTGATAGTATATCTGAAAAATCTGAAAAATCTGAAAAATGCTTACAAATACTGTAAATGTTTAAGCACTACAGTTATCAAAAAAAAAAAAAAAAAAAAAACAATGCAAAAATTAACATGGCTTCATTTTTGTGAGATCTTTCCATTCATTTTAGAAATGAATTCCTGTTTCCTAACTGTATACTCCCACAGTGATGTGGCACATTATCTTTGTCGAGGCTCTGATTTTTCATTCTAACAAAGGCATTTACCCCACTTTAACACCCCTTTGACTGCGTGATAGGCAGGAACATCATACAAAAGTTAATGGAAGCAATTTTCAAGGACAAGGGCCTCTGCTGCAGAGCTGTAAATTGGACTTCAAATTGTTAAGGACTTGGTGAGAGTGATTAAATTCTTAGATTTTGAAGTCATTATAACCCAGATATGGAAGAACCTGTGATAAAGGGAATACATTAGTTTGATTTAATTTGAGGAAGTACACTGTTGCTGCTCAGTGGTGAAGTATATTGAAATTAAGCTTTACAAATATCTCTCAGTGACGCACTACCAAGGCAGTTCTGTTTGTCTGACACCCCGGCAGTTGTACTGAAGTTCACAATAGTCTTTATAATAGAACAATTTCTATTGCCACTCAAGGTCTCTCTGACAGCCCGATCCTTGGTTTCATATTTGCTATGCCAGCTAAAGTAAGACACAAGTATCTCACGCAAAGAAACATGTTAAAAATGCTAGAAAAGCCTTGGCAACATTAAGCAATGTAACTGGAGCATTTTAGCTGCTCAGTGGCGAGGAAGCCTTGCAGTGGTGCCAGGATACTCCAAAAGCACCACGATACAACTCACTGTAAGGGTGTCTCTCAGAATGTAATGCCTAAAAGAAAAGAAAGAAAACAACGACAAATCCTGTGCAGCTGCTCTTCGATATGTAAATCAAGCCTTGCTTCGAAGTCTAATTTCAGAAGTACAGCTGCGGATGCCGTAGAGCTGTGTAAGACGTGTTTGAGGTGTCTGTCAATAGCAATATTCATTTGAGTGGACTCTCAATCAAACAGCATAACCTCATTGAATATTTAAAAAGCCCAAAGACACGTTAGCACTGAAATATGTAAGAAAAAAAAAAAAGAAGCAAAAATTGCTCCTGCTGTCCATCAAATGTATTACATTAAACAATGACACACTTTTAAATGACAACACCTCATACGTTTATTTAAAATATTTAAATACATGCAAGTCTACACATGTTCACGCCAGGCTACCTTGCTTTTCATCAATAAGTCAAAAGTGTTAGAGAAGAGGTGGTTGCATAATTTCAGTAGCGGAACTATGATGCAATCCCTTTGTCGTCTTTTGTAACATGCCGCGTGCTTGTGTACACCCACAACGAGATGGAGATATGCAGAGACAGGGCTCTGCATTAGCGGGTGGTGGGGCTGTGTGGGGTCTCCAGAACCCCCGGAGGAGAACTGGATTTATCTGTACACAGCCATGCTTGGGTCTTGATATGGATATGCAATGATTTAAACAGCCTTAGACACTGCCCAGAATTCAGTTAATGTGATTGCACTATATACTCTACCATGCTCCCAATGTTAATCTGTGGTATTGTATAATTAATATTAGCATTGGGGGTATTTCAGCAGAGAGTTTCTTTTACATATTGAATCTGCCTCTAAGAGCTATTTGACATGAGCCTTAACTCTTAATATATTTTCTCTTCAGGAAACATTACAAAAAAAAAAACTGATCTGATTTAAAAGTCAGTGAGGGTTACATTGTGCGTAATTTGATTTCATCTTGCAACTATGAAGCCCATTTAACTTCCATTTAAGAAAAAAATTCCGCTCTCAGATACCACATAACAACAATATGTACTGTTCAACACACATCAAAGTTTATTTTCAAAATTTTCTGATTACGTTATGCCTGCTTTCTCTCATTTCATTTTTTCAACCTCTCATTTAGTGGTTTCCTTGGCTTTCTGCTACATAATACTGTATCTTTTCTTCTCAGCATTGTATATGCCTGAAATTTAATTTGGATACACTTCGCCAAATATGAAAAATAGCAGGTGTAAATTCTTCTGCTTCCTCCAGTTAAATAAGTCCACTCATTGATGAATGAATGGACTTTTTGGGTTAGAACTTTAACTTTCACTCAGGCTTTAACCAATAGGTAGGTAAAACAAGGTGGAACATGTCTTGTAGATGTTTTGTATTGGGAATACTGAGGCTCCTTCTTTGCAGAAATTGACCTTCGCTTCATCAATGATGGATTTCTCCCTGTATGGCTGCTGCAAGTGCTAAACCGTAAGACGTAACCTCGCTTTCTGATGCTTTTTAAAGATGAGAACGAAGGCCTTGATGTCTAACATTAATTATGTAGTGCCAAGGTAAAAAGTGCCAATAAAAAGTTGCCAGTGATGAATCTGACAAGCACAATAATAAGTGAAAAATAATTAGCACTTGTGAAACTAACAACAGCAGTTAAGGGAGAAGAAAATGTGCCTGGCACATTCTCTATTTATTTGTACTCATCTGTGAGTGAGATAAGCCCCCATCTGCATATCTGTCTGACAGTTGACATTTAGTTCTAATACTGTAGTCACTGGTTACCATCTGATCATGAATATCAGGGTGTGTTTTACGTACAAGCCACCAAATACAAATACAGGTTACACAAGTGAATTTTTGTCAGGCATTACATTGCAATTTCAAGCACGTCACATAAAAATGTGTAAAACATTAACATAAAATGCAGTTTTGTTTCTACTCTTGGACTACTCTATGGCTACTTTGTCTGACTTGTAGTGTAGATTTTAATGTGAATTTGCAAAAATGGAGCTTGGTAAAGTGAGTCTGTCACACGAGGTTGCTTACCTGGGGTTTGAGTGTAGGAGGGGGTTTATTTCATTCTGATAGTGGTGACCCTGATTAGCTGGCTGGAGCAGTAATTGATGGAAAAAATAAAAGAATGTGTTAAAATGCCACCAAATATTCATAATTCAAGTACTCACAAAATGTTCCCAAAAATGATTAGTATTATTTAGTCATTGCCATTAAGTTTAGAAGATCACAGTGTGATCTATTAGACATTGAAAGAATAAGATGTACAATCACAACACATCAAGACTAAAATGTCTTTCACCTTCTGAAAAAACTATTTCATTCAGTACTGCCCACTATCACACTACTATTGAAGTTTGATTGCCTGATAAACGATGGTTGTCTCTCACCAGAAATTGTGTATTTTTTTAACTGATAAAGTATCACAGGGCATTTTATCACTGATGTGGACACGGGGCATTTTGTCATTCAGCGTAAAGGCAATTCCTGCATTCCTGCCCTTCCACCACACGTTGCAAGCTGAAGACTGTCACACAGAGACATATGAATTTCAGTTTCTATTTATGGCTATGCTGATGCATAAACAGATCTGCTGCTGGAGAAGTCGACTGTGTCATCATGTCACTACATAATTTTTGTCTTTTTACCAATGATCACTCTGGTATAAATGGAGGGTGAGGAGAAACATGGCTTTTATGGAGAGATCACTGTCCAGAACATCAACTCAGTTGCCCAATATTGCATACCATGTCTTACTGAAATTTACAGATGCACATTAACAAAGGTGCACGATCAAACCTGAGCTAGACAAGGAAAATGATTACAAACAAAAACTTCAGCAAAACCACAAATTATGCTTCACGTGTGTACAGTTTATGGAAATCCATGTGCAGCCTTCTCAGGTTGGGGCAAAGAGTCCCTTTCTATGTTGTGTGCCAAGCTAACTGACAAAAAATTAGGTATTACAGATCTACGCCCTTCTGGCAAACAAAAAGAGAAAAACAAACAAAATAAAAAATGGAGAAAACAGCAAGTCGCAAGGACAAAAAATGATTGGACTTGTGTTATATTTGTGATTGGGGCCATTAAAGAAACAGTTACATTCTTTGTGAGCTGTGAGTAGAGATACTTTCAACTGAGGTATAATTAGAGGTAGAAGATAGGAATGGTTTCACTTACACTCAGCTGTGAGAAACACAAGAGCATTACCATCTCCATCTTGTCAAAGCTAAAAACCATATTATAGCCTCAGGAGGCTTTTTAAGCCTAGGGCCTGTTTAAAGGCTATTACATTGCATGACTTTGATGAAGAAGCAGTTGTGTTGTAGCTGCAGTGCTTGCTTTGCTTAAGTAAATTTTAGCTATCTGTGTGCTGCAGTGTCTTCTTTGGGTAATCCTCTTCTAAAAATAAGTCGGGACCTAAAATTGCACCCTGTGGAATTCTGCAGGTAATGAGCACTGATGATGATGGTGACGACCTGTGGGGTGATGGAGAAAATTATATTTAGGAGATAGTCGCTGAACCATTTCTGTACTATATCTGTTATATTAAACCCAGTGCCTCCAATGGTAATTTAAACATGCATGAACCACACTTTCAAAGGGACCACTTAGGTCTAAAAGAATTAAAAGTACATCAGGTGTTAGCTGTGGTACATCACTTATTTTGAACAGACATCATCGCTTGATCCAGGCAAAATGTGGTGCTGCCTATTGCACCACAATCTGCCTATTGCTGCAGAGTTAGTGTGATGACTTGCCTGAAACACTACCCGCTCTACAGTTTCCTATTAGTTAGCTCAGAGGTCAGGTAATAACCAGGTATGGCTAAGCCTGGGTCCTGAACCCTCCACATTGGGTGAAATGACGCTACAACAATCAGAAAACTCTGATCGACATTGCTTTAGACCCTATTATTTCTGGCGCTTTGCCGGCCCTCTGTTCTGGAAACACAAAATTCAGCAGAAACCTTTGGTTCAAAAGATGTGGTTATAAAATTGCGCTGCGTAGCATTTCTGGACGCCACTCACCTGCTTGGCAAAGATACCAAACGCTGCTGGTGCAATATGATGTCTTTTTAACATCCATCTTCCTGACCTATTTATCACGCAGATACCAGGTAACGGCTGGTGGATCAGCTCCACTCTACTGCCTGTTTTCCTTCTTTTTCTTCTGTGTATGCACTTCCAATTGTTTATGCCCCATTGTGCAACAGCCCTGGCAAAATTACTTTCACAACTCCTCCTCCTAATATTATTTAATCTCCTAACACATCTGATATTATTAATTTTCCCTTGAATTTAAGACATCTTGGACACCAAAATATAAGAAGCTTTCTTCCAAAAATGGACTTTATTCATGTTTAATAAAGTGAAACTGCACCAGACTTTTTAATTCTTACAGAAACCTGGGTTCAGTGCCAGTCTTCAAATGAAGACATAACTGTTGCTGGGTATAAGTCATTTAGATGTGACAAGAAAAATAAAGGAATGATGTTGATTCATGTTTAAGGTTGTTTCACTCTACAATTACTAATTCTTCCTCAGAACATTGACTATGTTGGTCTGAATGTATATGACAGGGTATGTTATTTACCACTCCCTTTGGGAACTTTTGGTCAAAATTTACATCAGTTTGCTCCTGAAGGGTGAGAATCAACGAAAACTATCATCATACTCCATACAAAATAGTTAGAATCAAAACTAGATCAACTAATTGGTTTTCTCCCCTGAACTTGCTCTTTTTGTAATAGAATGATGCTACAGTCTCGTGTGAAAGCTTCTGGCACACACACTGACTAGCAGAATTTTAGACAACAAAGGAACTGTGTCATCATCTTTATATGGAAAACTAAATCTGACACTTATCTATTCTATCAGTCCTTGAATTAACTAAGTAAGTAAAATTGGATTTAGTCACCCATACTGATCTCTTGCCTCTGCCTCTGAACATTATGAAGTCACACTGACCTTTGACCACTTGGATATAAAATGTCATCACTTCATAATTTTATCCTATAAGACATTTGTGTGGACTTGTGTCTTAATTACCGCAATTCTTAAGTTATGTACAAAATCCTTTGACCTTTGACCACCAAAATCTTATAAGTTTACCTTTGAGTCCAAGTAAACATTTGTACCAAGGAAATTCCCTCAAGGTGTTGCTGAGATATCACTTCCAGAATGGGAAATAGGACAACCCAAAAACATAATGCCTCTAGCCACAGCTGCGACACGGTATGATGATATGGTTGAAACTTTTCATCCCATCATTAGAAGTATTTGGTAGCTCATCTTTATGTCAAAATCATCTATCTGACTTCTCCATCTCCATGTTGTCCATGGAACTGACACTAAATCAGCAGAACGCAGACAATGAACCCTTCAAGCCAAGAGCAAATGAGTATCCTATACTGTAAAGATCATGGGTGTTTGCTCTCTTGTTCTGCGTTTCACTCATTGCCATTTGCAGCTGTACCCAGATATTTTGTTCCAAGAGAAAAAAAGTCATAAGTTCTGCCATGAGAGCTCGCAGGGAGAATATGTATCAAATCCAGGATTACATAACAAACCATCTGAAATGTAGTTTCACAGAATCATAAAACATCTACAAGTAGATTCTATTGTGTTCAACCTTGTAACTGAAATATAGCACACAATTGCCTGGGGCTACAGTTACATCTAGGCTGGCTCAGTAGCTGCAGCAGCATGGATGTCAACAGCAGGGACCACTCAAATCACAACATCCAGAGACAAGAAATGGCTAGTCAGTTTCAGTCTCAGCACCAGACAGTAACTGTTCTCTTCCCCGGCCCCATAATTGCCTCTTGTTTTCATCTATGACAGACATTTATTGGGCCATTTTTGCAGTTTTATTTGTCACAATGTCACCATGACTATATTTGTATTTGAAAAAATTTGTTATGGTGGGTATCTTGCTTAAACATCTCTCTATCTCTCTTTCTCTCTTTATTGACAAGTGTTTTCTTAATATGCTGTTGGTGGTGCTGTTGCCATATGAATTTAGAATTGTAAAGCACTGCAGCTGATCCAAGAAACATCACCTCGGGGTTTGATAAAGTCAAATGTAAGTCTCATCCTGTCCCTGTAGAAAACTGAACCTACTCTAAGGTCTAAAGATACACACTTTTATTGGTGACCACATCACTGTGTCCTCAAAAAGGACCCATGAAATGATAATCCCTGTGGTAATACCACTATTCATTGTCTTCTACTTGAATCTCAGTATATTAACGGATACCTGCATGTACAGAAATGGTAAGGCCTATAACTCAGGAATCTTTAATGACTGTTTTCACCAGGGATCCTACAGTGGACCCAGTAGGGCCAAGAAGGGCAGTGTTCTCCCTTCAAAAGTGCAATGTGCTTATGCTAATGGACCATAGATCTAAATGACCTTCAATCGCCAAGAGCAAACTATACCATCTTTGAATTCTAAAAAGACTTCTGGGGATAATTTCAAATGACCTAAATAATTTTTAGTCTCTGGGGGAACTGTGGATATTATGCCAGTGTACTTTTAAAAGCTGTAAGAGGCCAATTAAAGTGTTTCTATCTCCATAATCTTTTGTAATGCAGAAAACACACTGGAGAAAGAGGTGCATTAGCACTTTCTGGTAGCATAAGTTAGAGGCTTGAAATGGAAATTAGCAGGTGAGGTTCAGTGAGGGTCACAGAAATTATTCCAGACGGAGCTAGAAAGAGGAACAACCTACTAATGATTGTAATTTGTAGTTAAGCTGCATGTATGTTGCTTGTTAATGATGCATCAGCAGTGAAAGATCAAATGTAGCAGAGTATGATAGCACAGACCATAGAGAAGTGGGTCCAAGTCGAGGTGTCGTCACTGCTCATACTGATGCTGACATTACACTGGTGGATCTGAGATGCACTCAGGCCTGAGGCGCTACACTCATCTTCCTCCTGCTCCCTTTTTAGGCTTGCCAGCATTCGAAGCTCCTCATCATCATCCCCATGCATCCTTAGACTGCCAAGCAGGTGTAAGTCGTAATGACTGGTATCAACAGGCTCCAGTTTCTTGTCTTCTTCTTCCTTTAAAACAATCATCCATAAAACAACGATTACTTATCTGGAAGCAAACCAAAAGACAATACTTTACACTTAGTTACAGCCACACATATAAACTAAATCCACAAAACTGACTAAATGTTTTGTGCAGCCAACAAACTAGTGTAAGTCTTAGAACAACAGACAGTATTTCCAGACAGAGCTCAAGGTAGTGCTGGACGTAAGCCATTGATTTGACCCTCTGAGGAAATGTCTTTTAACTGTGGATCTATTGGTTTAAGAGAGTGCTATGCTAACTTGATTCGTCTGACAAAGTGCAAGGAAGTCTGGTGTTGCCATGGTGTTAAATCAATGGCAGTCAATAAACCAGGGCTGCAGGGAGGGAAACAAACTCCATGTCATATTTCTCTGACAACCTTTCAGTCAAAGCTTTCACTGCATGCTGTCTGCTAGAGTCGGCACAAATCAGTAGTCAGGAGCTGCACTGATGAAGGATGCTGGGATATGTCTCAGCAGTGAGTTGTGTAAACGCAGAAAGCAACAGCCAAGTGACAGATCTCCCTTCAGGCCCTGTGATCGCTCCAGTTGACTATCCTCTGATCCTGAATCTTTTCAACTGGAGAAGAGGCCTACCTCAATTTGTAACAGACCATAGTCTGATCCCTCTCAGGCAGGCAGTACAAACATTTTCACCAGTTCTCTTCAGCTGTCCAAATCAGCAGTGATCTCACATTTCTATACACATAGAGAAACAGCTAGACAGAATACCATGAGAGCTTTTTAATACAAATTTCACACGAGGCCTTAAGTCTACACATCCCAACTAAATATCAATATAATTTCAACTGTAAACTATGCGCTGAAGACTTTGGGATGCAATGACATTAACTATAATACAGTAGTAAATTTGTAGCTAAAAAAGACCAAAACTCTCTGTAGAGCTGCCAAGGTAATTCTCCTCGATTTTAGGACTACAAGCGACCCCTTTCACCTAACAGTTAGTTGATTAAAATATTATTTTATTAGTAATGTTTATAGTTTTATAGATTGGACTTACAGACAACAGCAATGTGAAGTTCTTGTGACATAAACACCCTGCTTTTGCTCTTTTCCTTAATGCTGCTGCCAGATTTGTATATCAGAAATCATTGTGGATAAAACTGAAAAAAACAGATCGCTATTGCAAATGTAGAAGGTGTTTGTTGGGAGGTCAAGCTTGTTTTCACATCTTGTTAGACTGTTATCACATCTGTGCAATAATGAGAATGTTAGCTTTGTGAGTGTTAACATAATGAGAGGTTTTCCCAATCTGCAATATCTTCAATGACAATGTAATGTGGCATCAAACATGGACATCTCACAGTGAAGACAATTAGGGTTGTTGGCCAATGGACAGCTATTCAGTTAATTATGAGGTAGAAATTCAAAATAACAGTGATTTATATGCTTGTCTCTGTCATAAAAAATAGCACTCTTGATGAGCACTGTTGGTTGTTAAAATTGTAAGCATTACCTTGTGCTGTAGGGATTCAGCCAATTTGACTTCGTGCAGGAATCTCCTAGAAATTGTTACACTGCTGTTCCCATCCACAACCTGGTTCACTACCTCTGATCCACGTGGGCCACACTTGTTTTCCTGTCTGCTCATTGTCACACTGGGTGAGAGGCAGCGTGTGGGGACCATCCCAACTAGTTCAGCTCTTCCGCTGGATGGAAACTGAGTATGAGTATTAGTGGTGGCTGGACTGAACTCTTTTGGTGATGTTTGGTCCATCATATGAGATTTAGGATGGATTTTAACATGTACATTCATCATCCGATCAGGAGTTCTGGGAGTAGCAGGGTTGGGCTCAACACTACTTCTTTGTTGCTGGAACGTGGTGTAGCTCTTATCCTGAAAGACAGACAAGTACTAAGTGAACAACAATTGCTTTTGAATGTTTCTAAAACAAAAAGAAGGGATAAGTAGTGATGACATAAGAATATACTGTATGGGCAATTGTTTCTAGTGTTTCTGTTAGCTGAACAACTTAAATGGTATCCTCTGCCCTTTAGATTGATGTGTGCTTAATCAAACATAATAATGAGATGGCAAACAGTCACTGGGATTGAGTAGGTGTTGGTGGCTCATTTTTAAATTAACCTCACGTTTAAAAAGGCTAATAACGTTCCTTTTGAGTCTGCTAATCTTTCCAACATTCAGATTCAAAGTTAACACTCAGTAATGTAGTTCAAAATTTGGTGCCTACCAATCAGGTTACATAACGCACTGCACGTACAGACACAGTACATGGTTCCTTTCAATATTAAAGGACTACTCCACTGAAAAATGTTGAATATTAAACAGTCACCCCTGTAGGCTTGAAAGATGTGTGGTTCTAAAAAGTTTGCTCTTTTACTGAGGACACCAGCTGGATTCACAACAGCAACAATGGATTCCAATTGTGACCCAGTTTCACTCTGAAGAAAAAAAAAAGTATCAAAACACCCACAGAAACTTAAAAAAAAATACTCCTGCAGCAAAAACCACTTCTGTCGCACAACAAAACATGCAAACCAGTTGACCATCCTTAGAAGCACACACCAATATAAGCAAGTGCAGTGAGTGTAGATGTAAACAGCTAACAAGAAACTGCCTAAGCTGTGTATTAAGCAACTGGAACATATCATGCATACACTATGTGTGGACAGAGCAGAAGTGATAATGCTGAAGAGGTGATGGAAAGTTTACGTGGACATATTGATACTTCTACTCTCACCATGAAACTGGGTCATAGCTGGAATCCTTTGGGACTGTTTGGGAATCAAAACTGCAGTTGTCCACAAAGGAGCAAGCTACAAAGTTTTCAGCTGTAATATTCAAGTGTACGGGTGGGTGAATGTTTTATATTCAAAACATACAGTGCCAAGAAAAAGTAAGTGAACCCTTTGGATTTATCTGAATTTATATATAGATTTACCTGAAAATATGGTCAGATCTGCATTTAAGTTACAATTATGACTTAACACAATCTATTTTAACTAATAACACACAGATTATGGTATTGTTCTTGCCCATACTGAAAACATCACTGAAACATTCAGAGTGTAGGTCAGAAAAAGTATGTGAACCCCTCAGCAAATGACATCAATGAAAGCTGACTGGAGTCAGAAGTTATCAAACCTGGAATCCAGTCAATGAAATGGCCCCTGCTCTAGAAAAACCCAAAAGATTTTGAGTTTGCAATTCACAAGAAGAATCCACTGATGTGAACAAAGAGATCTCAAATGATTTAAGATCAAGAATTTTCGATTAGCATAAAGCTGAAAATGGTTAGAATTAATTTGTAAGAAAATTAGAGTTCATCAGTCCACAGTATTGTCTATAAATAGAGATTATAGTATAGTTCTGTGGCTACTCTGAAGGCACAATGCAGATGCTCGGTAATGTAACAAAGAACCTCAGAGTAACAGCTAAAGGCTTAAAAGGAATTATTGGAACTGCTTAACATCTGTGTTCACAAGTCTACGATGGCAGGAATAAAACATCACTGCAGGCCTGAAGTTTGCCAAAGAGCACCTAGACAATACAAAATGCTACTGGGAAAATGTTTTATGGACTGATGAAACTAAGAATGCATTGTTGAAAAAAACCGGACTGGGACTAGGAAGAAGGCGTAGCACTATGTATGGTGTATAAATTGCACTGCACACCAACATGAAAAGATTATCAGGAAGGTGAAATAGGGTGAAAGGAGCATCTTGATTTGGGGCTGTTTTGCTGCCTCTGGGCCTGGACAGCTCAACATCATAGAGGGGAAAATAAAATTTCCATGTCTATCAAGGTATCTTACAGGATAATGTCAGGGTGGCTGTCCACCCGCTGAAGCTCAGCAGAAGCTGAGGAGGAAAATTACACCTACTACAGAATGACTTCAAACAGTCAAATAATAACAATAATAATGTTTTTAAATGTTTTAAAACAAAAATATCTTAAAAACATTAGGAAGTTTTTTTCCCCTCTCGTATTAATGCCTATCACTGTGATAAGCCAATGATAGGAATGTTTATGTTGTCACCAGCTGGACCACTTTGCCACCGTATGATGTTTCCCCTGCTTTGAGCTCAATCCTGAATGTTACATTGTTATCATTAAAATGAAAAGTGCTCCGAGAACGTATTTTTGAGACGTTCAAATGGGCCATAAGTTAATGCAGTAAACCAGATAATTCCAAAGGGTTCACATACTTTTTCTTGCCACTTTAGGTCTGTGGTGGAATATTTCTTTAATACTGTTTCTCTGCACTATCTAAACAATTATGTTAAAAAGCGGAAATTGAGATAACCAGTATTAATCACTTGATTATATATCTCATCTTGCCAAAGATATATCACATTCAAGTGTATTGTGAAATTGAGATACTGTAATAAGATGCATCTTCCTAGTTTCTAAACTTGTTCTTAATGAAATACATGAGGAGCACAACTGTAGAATACTCACACACAGATTGCCAGCATATCGACATACATTACATTTATAAAATAGACACAGAATCTAACAACTTGAAGCTTTCCTAAGTACTGCAACGCTCTCCATTGCTCTCTATTTCATTCCTTTGCTGGCTCATTTTGAGGTGTTTTCTTCATCTCTGAGCTTTGTTTTGGGTTGAAAGGTTATCATAAGCCCCTTGAGGATTTTATCTCACCTGCTCCATATGTTATTTGTTTTTGCTTTTCTTTCTATGCTTTATCATTTTCATAAGTATCAGTGAATAAACAATGAACTACATTTATTATTTATTATGAAAGGCCTTCTATTGGTGTGGCTGTGAGCATGTGGGTTTGCAGTATGTGTGTATATGTGTGTGAGCTTGCCTGTGTGTAGAGAACATGTTGTTTGAGTGGGATGGATGCAGTTTTCTGTTCCACTGCACAGTTATCATTGCATTAAAATAACAGTATTTCCCTGAATATATGACTAATTTTACCTTGGTCCATTGTATCTCATACATTTCAAAATAATTCATACACTGAAAGTTCATTGCTTTGTTTTGCTTTTAATATTTCTCTATGTTTAAGAACAAACGTAAGCTCAAAAGAATTGCATGAACCTGATGCAATACCTTGAAAGATGATATTGCTCCAAGTTGAGAATTGAGCAACCTGCCATAAATGAATGAAAATCAAAATCAGGCCAACTTTCGTCAGATGCCAACTAACCACAGTCTGGTTTATTACTATAGCCAGGGTGGTAGAATATGGTGGGTTACAAGGCTACAAGGCTTATAGCACTGCAAAGATTAGGTCAAATGCAAAATGTTAAAAAATGTCTTACAACCTGTTTTGTATGTGATCCACTTTATACATAAATCTATTTTATTTTATAAGGAAATCTGGCATCCATAGCCTTTGAAATCCAGCATGTTGCATCTCTCAGTTATTATTCCTGCGGGGGTTCCTGGGGTTCTATGAAGTCGATCAGTCGGTCTGTTTAAACCACTTTGGACTAGTGGTGCTTTTGGACTCTTAGACTTCAAATGCAGTTGCAATGTTTTTTAGTCAGACACAGGCCTATTTTTGGGACGTGTACACAAGCTTTTCTGAGGGATGACATTTAACACCAAAAATCATTTTAATTCCTATTTTCACATATATGCTCTACAGAGCGGTAGAACCTCAACTTTCACTCTTTTTCAATCTGTAATGCTTGGTGGTTTTCTAAATCCAAAATGAGATTTTTCGTTTCTTCCATGTATTACCTGCATGAATAATGCAGGAAAATGTCCTCTACACCCAGCACTTCTGTGCTTAAGGAAGATAACCTGTATATCTTACTGATTTGTCCCTTCAACTTACAATTTGAATATCTGTTGCTTGGGAAATTGAAAGGTATGCAGCCTGTTTGCAAAGATGGATAGTTAGTCTGAATCTGATTATTCCATGACATCATTATACATGCTGCATATAGTCAAATGCTTGAATATATGTAAACATATACCAATGTAATAGAATGATATATAAATAATAAATATAAATACTTAATTTCTTCTTTTGTTTTTGTTATTTCTTTCTTACAGTAATTAAAAAAAACATAATATGCTATACACCTGACTTTTGAAATTGTGTTACAGCAGATTTCCTATTCAGCATTGCGTCAACACAGACATCAAGTGGTCACACAAAACAACATTACAGGTTGCAAGCCATATAAATGGCTTAACATAGGTTCAACATGAGCCACCACAGCTTACTGATGTTTAAATGGTAACTCATCAAATGTGTTACATGAAAATTGAGAAACAAAATGCCCTTATCTGTTAACATATTGAATCTTTGTCATTATATTTGTGTGTATTGGTTGTTAATTGGTATTTTCAGCAGGAACCAAACATCTACATTCCTAAACTGATGAATGCTTCCCTGCCACAAATCCTTTACTGAGGAAACACATCCTTTTAGAACTGTATATTAACAATTATCCTGATGTCAACAAAAATTATGTCCTTTAAATCCCTTCAACGAAATCCTCCCGTACCCCATCCACAGCTGGTTATCAGACTTACTGGTACTGCTCGGTAATGTCAGTGTATTCTGAACACTGAAATGTTATTTAATTCAAACCAGGTATGTGATTCTCCTGATGACAATAGAATGGAGGCTGTGGTTTAAGTGTGGCCAGTGGGACAGCATTAGCAACCTGTTTTAGTGAGGAAGCATAACTCAGCACCAGTGATTAAAACCAGAGTGAATCTTTGAAAGAAAATTTGTGGTTCAATTAGAAAAGCTCATAATTTAAATGAACTTTCACAGCTGATGGCTTTCATTTCTGCCCTATAGGAAGATTTTGTTACAATAACTCCAGCTGTCCTGCAGTACAGTGTGTTTTCAACATATGTGGCAATATGCAGTTTGCAGTTTTGTGCTCCACCACACTTTGCCTTGTTCCATCAGCCATCATAAAAATCTATCACAGAAAAACATTTCACCGTACTCCAGCCTGTTGGAGTGTACTTTATGGTTGAAAAAGTTGTGGTTATCCAATATATGATCTTTTTGGATACCTGAGGGAATAGCCATTGTGTCCTTTCATAAAACTGTGTTTTCTTTGGATATTACAAACAAGTGTGACTCTCTCTCTTTTCCCCTGTGAAGAATAATCATTTTCAAAATGACCATCTCATTGAATGGTTGTAGGTGGGAAGCCAGAAAACATAAAAATGCCCTTCTTTGTGCTATTTGTGTCAAAATACAGTGCATCAAATTACTTACTCTGCTCTCACAGAATGAAATGACACACTACTTTTTCACCCTCTAACCCTAGTTCATACAGAGTGATGGCAGCTGATTTTAATGTGTTAATTTGAAGAGGTGCTCATTTAAACACCCCCCTCAGACACACTTTCAGTGCTATTTCATTGTGAAGTGCTATAATTTAATTTATTGTGCATGCATTTCTATCACCTCGGCTGTTTAATGTAGTTGCTATCAGTTAATTTCCTAAAGCGCCAGTGGACATTCTCCAAAAAGCTACATTAGCGCTTTTTACATATGACGGTAGAAAAAGAAATTAACTAACTATAAGCTATGTAACTACAGGCATAGCAATATTAATGCCAACAGAACAAGTACTCAGTTGAAACAAGTAATAGAAATGCCAATGGTTAACGATTATAGTTTTTCAATCACACAGTTCATTGTTCAGAAGCATTGTCCTATTACTGACAGCAGGGCACAGTAGGTCTTTTTCTTTTAAAAAAAAAAAAAAAGGAGAAAGAAAGAAAACATGCAGCACATTATATTCTACTGGTCAAAGCCCAGAAAAAAGCTTTGTTATGGTGGATGGGTGCTTGTTATTTTTGAAAGTATTTTGATAGACTCATTATTAGGGCAACTTTTGAAATCATCCTTTGTGTGTGTGTGTGTCTGTATGAGCACACGTGAATGTGTTGTGTGATTTCTCCCCACCTTGCCAACAGCAACTACTTGTATTGGTCTCTGCCTCATGTTTGTTTTGGGGAGCAGTCCAGCGCTGATAATAAGCTAATAATATTCTCTTTTTGGCTTGTAAACAATGTAAAATGACAGCCAAGGAAATTGAGAAGGTTATGCACTTTAAAAAGAGGTGAATGTAAATATAAAATTATTCTCCAGACCAGCAAGAAATTCAAAATCTACAGAAAAATGTCAACTCTGGATAGAGCTTTGCAGGTGACAAGGACAATACCTGCAGTTTACAAAGGTCACCATAAAAAGAATCTTTCAAACAAACGTTTTTTTTATACTGTTTTTCTAACCAGATTTCCCTGGTTTACGTTATATACATGCATGCCTGCACATGCACAATGGCAATGGAAAATGGTGAGTCTTGAGAGAGGCAGGCACAAAAGAAGGTACTGCTACTAAAAGCTGACATTCACTGCTATTGTTTTAGAAAGGATTTTCTCTTGCTTGACACCATTATACAAGATCTAACACATTTTCGATGTTTGGTACCTTATCCACATCATGCAGATATAAGTAAAAAAATACACTATAGATGGATTTTGTCTTTAACATGGGGAACACAGCATATATCATTTGAATGCCAAAAAAATTGTATTAAAGCTAAACTAATCAGCAGCGCAACCAAATGAGGCTCTTAAGTCTGAATTATCAAACTTATTATAACGTGTTAAATAAGTAAAAGCAATTAGCATTTCTTTGAAGACAGTCATCTTTGTACTCTTAGTTCAACAGTTTTATTTCCCTGCTCAGCATAAAGAAAAATACTTTTCTTTATTACAAGTCTCAGAACCATTAATAAATGATCTGATGATATACAACCCTACTGACCTGTGAAGTCAAAGTATACTGTGAAATGTGCAATATGAAACACTGCACTCTAAAATACAAATTCTAATTTCTGATTGATCTAAGTCAAGTCATTAAGTGTCAGGTCAACATAAGATGCACTTCAAATGTGTGTGCATTCAAAGTACAGTGTACTTGTGTCTCTCCTCCAGAGCAAACATACCTCATCACTTTCACTGCCGATAAAGTCATCCTCAGGCTGAGCCTCACACCGCCTCCCACTCTTGCTCTGAACCTGGTCATCTCCCATCTCCATCTTCTCCTGGTCACCCTGGCCTTGCCCTCGTTTGGGTGAGTGAGGCTGGGATGAGAAAATGAACACCTCCTCTTGCAGAGTGAGTTGGGGCTCGGACCCCTCATTACTCTCCCAGCTGCTCCAGACCTGCAGGTCAGAAGACAAACCTGGACGGATCGAGCAGGGGAGAGACTCTGCAGGGTTGAGAGCAGCTCTGGAACTTTCCTTTGCGGCACTGACCTCATCTAAAATAAAAGGTTGTAACACAAGACAAAAGCAAGACAGTTTTAACCTAAGCAGGAGTATATTCTCTCTTTGAAAAAGATATGGATGCATATCAGTGTCATAAAATAAAGGAGGGCTATGGATGTACATATTCTATAATACTTGAATAAGTCCCTCAGAATACATGGAGGACTTGGCCACAAATTCAGAGTATGGAATAATTACAGGCGTTTAATTACAGGGAGTAATAAATCCCTTTTTAATGTTTTCATAATGTGGCTGATGTCATTCTAAGTTCATTTGATTATATGCACATAAAAATTCATAACAACAATGTGCAAGATTGTAATGAATTCCACTGCTTGCCAAAACTGAACATTAATTTCTCTTGCGCTGACATTTCTGTAGGTTCAGTTAATAGCCCTGCTAGGCTGATACCTTAATGAGAATATAACAATATAAACAACATAATCACTACTAAGAACACCAGTTTACTGCTAAATTGTCACTCATGAAGTGGCAGCTAAGTCCAAACATGCTTAAAAATATAACTGGCTTAGAGGTCTATTTTCAAGGAAATATTGCTGTCATTTTGGTTTTCTGTTTTGGTTCACAGAAAAAAAATCCATTTTACAGCAGCGTTATCTGACACTAGTATGTTCCCGAATATATATCCAAGGGGGTAAAAGCTTTTTCAAGCTTAAATGAAAGTTACATACATTCAGGTGTGCACGCAAGACAAACTGAATCATTAAAGTCCATGATAGGTCTGAGCTCAAAGAAAGAACCACCTCTATCTGAATGAGTGAGCACATTTGAACCTCTTGACAGTATAATCACTTTCTCTAATTGCCCACTGTGTGGCAAACCCTGGGCCCAGGAGATGTCCCTCTGACTTTTATTTAATGTGCCACATTACCATTAATGAACTAACTACTTTCCGTCTGTGGGCAGGGCGGCAGCAAAGGAGCTTACTGCTGTGGAGAAACATCCATAAATGAGCTTTCCAAGCACATGCACTCATTTTGTGAGCACAATGCGGGTAGGTGTGCGTGTGTGTATGTGTGTGTGTCTGTGGGTGGGGGGAGAGTGTGTGGGTTGGAGTAGGGGGTACTTTAACAAAAATCCTACGAATGGCCTTGACGTGGGTTATGCAAAATGAAAAAAAAAGGGAACAAACACTATGGTGTATGCAGCACAGAATGAGGCTAATTAAAATTCATGCAATATTTTCAAGTGATCTAATTTACGAATTAAGAGTAGGAATAGGTATTTTTCTCAAGTGGTAAGGAGCTACTTGGTAAAATTGTAACATGCAAAGTAGACATGAATATCACTCAACATGGATATTATTCTCTTTTGTCTTGTGCTCCCATCACTTGCTGTCTTTTTACGCTTTCCTAACCATCACTCAGTATACCTGTCCTCCTGCTGCTGCTTCCTGCTGCCTTGAACCCTTGCCATTCACAGCAGATGTGAGCCTCACCTGCTGTTAGGTGCTTTGTCTTTTCTGTTAGGATCACAGGTTGCTGCCTGCCCTCTTGCCTACTGGATGGAGGAGTGCACTTCTCCCTGGTTTTACTCCTCTGTCTGTGGTGACCAGGCACAGCATCTGAATTGGCTGTTAATAAGAACTTAACACCTTAACATAACCAAACCATTATACATTCAGTGTACCTAACATTATATCCTAGCATAGACACAGAGTACAATATGCAGTTTACCTGAAGATGCTAGCCTCTCTTTCCCAGCACTGAAGACCTGTATCTTCCTTGATCCCTGCTTGTCTGCTGGTGGATGGGGCTGTAACCTGCCAGGTGTCCCTACATAGAGGACTTGCAACATTAGAAAAGCTTTATTAAACAAAACAGTCACACAACAATGTTACTAAAGCTTGCCAGAAGCATATCCTTGAACTGATTATGCACCATGAAAATCCCTATTAATGAAGGCATTTCAGTAACTGAGCTTCTTATTCATTCAGTGCAGAGGGAATAGATCCAGCTACATTATGTTCAACTGAATTAAGGAATTTTAATCCTCCATTTTTGCATTCAGTCATGCTCAAATGATGGTGTATGACAAACTGTAAAAGCTGTTATTAATTGGTTGGGAGAACATACTGTAAGAGTTGGTTCGTTTGTTGGTTCTTTTGTAAAGCTTTTACTGATTCACAGTACTTAGAAGAATAATTGTGTGCATTCCTAAGGCCAAGTCTGTTTTTTTACAGTGGGCAGCCACACAGCTATTAGCCTCAACTGCATAGGTGCACATTACATATATACACGTCAGAAAAAAGAAGCTGAGTGATTTTCATCTGTAAAAAATGAATGCTGAAAACATGTATTACTTTTTAATTGATGTCATTGCTGTGATTGAAAATAAAATAAATTTCTTTTAGGATTGTTATTTAGATTTTATTTATGTTGTTATTATATCAGTGTCTATGGTGTGGTATGGTGAAACACTCATAAAAACACATTTTCCATAGTACCATTCAAGTTCAGCAAACATATTTCATGTCATCTGATCAGTTAATGAAATTTTGATCAGTTAATGGAATTTTCTCTTCATACCAACAAGACCAAAGTGAAATAACTGTAGAAACCCATACATACTATACTATATACACATACTACATACATTTGCCTTGTTGGCAAATGACAAAAGTTGCTGCTAAACACTTATGCAAAAAGGTGAGAACAGAAAGAAGGCACTGGTATTTCCAAATAAAAAATTGTAATGTTCAATGTAATATTTTCTATCCACTGGACCCAAGTGTAGCTTTTTTCCAACAACTCATCACCTATATATTTTTCCTGGGTTCGGCTTCTTTTTTTAGTCAGGTTCACATTTTCTGCACTCTATTCCAACCTATCAGTTAGTTAGTACATATACTCAACCACAAACTTACTCTCTTTGTCAAATTGCCTCATATACTGTATGCTTCCCTGCCAGCTCTATTTTTGGATTTATTTGCCTCTACTGATTGCTTACCTATTACTGACACTGTTTTTGAAAAAAAGACCATAGTTGCCCTGCCTCTGCATCCTGCTTCTGGGTCCACATTACAACTTAGATTATGAATAAAACAGTTTCTCTCTTTCTTACTTTCCTTTACCATTAGCTGCTTCCATGGTAGCTGCTTTTCACTGGGGTCCAGGATGAGTAGCAGATACCATATTCGTCCAGATAAACAGAAGATGACTTGCACAGCAAACCCATGCACCACCAAATAACAATTTGGACCCAGATATTTACAGTAAATTCTATAAAATACACTGTTAATATCTAGCTTTGGTAAATTTTCTGATACAGCCATTTATCAGTGAATTCAAACTCCTATGAGTAGAAAATAAACAAAAGAGTGATAAAAAGTGATGGGAGGGCGATCAGGGCATGTTTAGGTGGAGAAAGAATGTAGAAAAGATAAAACAACACTGTGAAGTCTTTATCAAATTTACCCCCATGAACAGTGAGGGAAGGTTCTCCATGTGATAAATTCTCACTAAGTTTGGCAATGCTCTGACTTTCTGCGGAAACTTTTTGGTTCCTTCTACTGAAGGGGGATCCCTGGAGGAAACAGCAAAAGAAGACAAGCAAATTCAAAGACAACATATTCTACTTTGTGCTTACAGTGATTTATGACATGATGGTCCAAATCAATTAGCGAGATATATGTTACTGTGGAATTCATGCAATTACCGTATTTGAGATAAAGGGTACATTTCTATGCTGTCCGTCTGAGGCAGCACTGCTTTTTCTTGTGGTTTGAGGAGGTAGTCCTGAAGCCCTGGAGCCTGAGGCTGTCTGTAAAACACCCTGGGGCCTGGTTTGTTGGTAACTGGTTGATCTGGCAGTGCCGGACTGATCAGGAACTGCAAGGAAATTCCCATTAATTATTGACTCTTATTGATCTCTGTTATTTGGATAAGATTTTCTTTGACTATGACTATGCTTGATTTAAGGTCCAATATCACAAATCCTTGAACTTCAACTGTATGGAAAGAAGAGGTGGAAATTTTAAGCAATTTCCTTAATTGTTAGTCCTACTAGTTAGTCATACTAATGATCAACTACTCACTGTAACTTCCAGAGGTTAGGCTTTAGATTTACAGAATCCACACAATTCACTTAGATGAAAAATGCAAGCATGAAGCCAGTTCAGTGTGAAGGGCTCAGACGAGCATTTTTAAGATCACTGACAAGCTGCCTTCATACTAGCCACAAAGCCCTTTCAAAGTCTTTTTTTTTTTTTACTCTGAACAGAATACTTAAAAAATGTGGCTTTTTACATTATGCACTGCAGTATGTTTTTGAGTTGTGATACACTATATTGGCAACATAACCAGTCTACACAACTATAAATCTTTGTTTATCTCAAGCACAAGCACAAGAGTCAAGTCCATGTCTCGATTCAGTGTTAATGTTTTACATGTTTCTGTAAGTTGCAGCAGACAGTACTACCCTGAGTTAGTTGTTATTGTTTAAAACATGCAGTTCACGCACAAAGAAAACAAATGGTTGCATATAAATTAGACTGTGCTGCAGAGCTGATTGAATTGATGTTTTTCTTTAATCTGTCAATGTATTTATATATCATCATGTGAAAATAATGGGCTGCAGTGGGAGTCGTGACACAGCTATGACCTGACCCTGCTTTATTTGTGCCAGGGCTCATTAGGACAACCCCACTGGTGCTAACAGCAAAACACACTTTCTGTCTGATCCTCCTCAGAGCAGAGAGCACACAATTCCAGTCCACAAAACACACAAAACCAACAAACAAAAAGCAAATTGAACAAAGAATGATAATACAAAACTGAAAAAATATTTTGAGCAGAGATTTTGATCTGTGAAAATGTATTGACCTTGAGAATAACAGAATGTCTTTGGTGTATTGAGGTATGTTTGTTGTTGCATGACAAAAACTACCGTAACTTACTTTTAACAGTTTCTGACAGATTGGGTAGTGAAGCAACAATACCCACTGCGCAACTTTCGTCACAGTTAAACTGGATGCCTACTTTAATAGCAATCGTTTTAATTATGATTAGGAATGTTATGCTAATAATGCAGATGCTAATTATGAAAAGATATTTTTGCTTGTGGTTACTGCTCTCTTCTATGGGCATTGCCGGTTGACTCAACATGACTTAGACAGCTGTCAGAACAAATAAATAAGCACTGATAAAAAGGCCACAGAGGCGGCGGAACTGGATTACTGGTGCATATCTTTTTATATGAGGAAATAATTGCAGCTCTCTAAGTACAGGTGAGGCGCAAATGAACAGAAAAATGAAGACTGCAAGAATTTCATACGGGGAAAACAAATCGATTATCATCAGAATCTCTTAAGAGAAAACAATTCTACGTACAGCCATATCTGCACAATGATGTCTTTCTGTATCCTTCTATGTACTGCATCATGGCTGAATTGAGGCTGATACTTGTACTGTAAATGTATAAATTCCTGCCTTCAGAATTCCTGTAAAAAACGTACTCCCAGAAGAACACATTCTATGAATAAATGTATATCTATATGTACACTATTCCAAAACCATGCATTATTATGGTGCAATGACAGCCTCTACTCTACTGGGAATGCTTTCCATGAGATTCTGGATTTAAGGAAAGGAAAAGGGCAAAGGGATTTGCTCCCATTCAGCCACTGGAGCATTAGTGAGCTGATGTTGAGGCCTGGCTGGATTTCAGTTCCTCCTGAATGTGTTTTTTTGGGGTTAAGGTCAGGGCTCTGTGCAGGCTGTTTCTTTACAGACCTTGCTTTGTGCATTGGGGCTTTGTCATTTTAAAACAGGAAAGGGCCTTGCCCAAACAGTTACCACAGAACTGAAGCACACTATTGTCTAAAATATCAGTGTACATAGAAATAAGATTTCCCTCAAGTGAAATGAGGGACCTAGCACAAACCATGAAAAACAGTTCCCTACCAAAAGAGCACAAGTGTGTGTAACCTGGGGTCCACTTTAGGCCATATAATGTAAGTTGTTTGCTTTGTTACCTAAAGTAAAATGTTCCTGTGTAACCTGAAATGCATTGCACCTGCTGTTTTTTCATTTGTTTATTGATCAATTCAGAATCATTTGATTTTACTTTACCTACCACAGTCAGAGTTTAGAAGGCCAGTCCTCATCTCTGCCTTCTGCACATTCTCCATGTTCAACATCTGAGTTACATGGTTTACATCTGGTGGGAACTGGCAGCTGCGGGGGATCAAATCTGTGAGACCAGCTCCACTGAGAAACATATCTAGATTAAAATGAGCACAATCTCAGATTAATCATAATGATAGAATTAACCAAAAAACAGATTATCATGTCATGAAATCACATAACAATGGTAACACTTTGATCGGCTAACAAATACAAAAAGAGAACTGCCTTTACTGACAGGTAGAGTAGGTGTGCACAGAGTAACAAGCACTGCATGCGGCTGTTGGCACTGCTGAGGTCAATCAGAGTTAAATCAGAGTCAAACTAGAATAACTGCCTCATGGTTGTGTGCCTCTAACAAACCAGCCAAGTTGCAGGAAATATGGACACAATCTCCACTGCTTGAGTTACAGCATTGAATAATGGGCAGAGGTGGGTTTTGCAGAACATTATGATGTCACAGTGAAGTTGACCTCTGCCCACTTGGATAAAAATGAATTTGTGAGTTATGGAAAAAAACCTGCCTTGTGAGGTCATAGTGACCTCGACCTTCGACCACCAAATTCTAATTGGTTCATCCTTGAGTCCAAGTGAACGCTTGTCTCAGATATGATGAAATTCCCTCTGGACAGTCCTCATTTATCGCATTCACAAGAGGTCACCTTGACCTTGAGGTTTGACCTTTTCCCACCGAAATATATTCAGTTCATCTTTGAGTCCTAGTGAATGTTTGTGCCAATCTGAAGAAATTCCCTCCAGCCAGTCTTAAGATATCACATTCAAGAGGCCAAAACTGTGTCACAATGACCCTGCCCTTTGACCACCAAAATCTCATCAGTTCATCCTTGAGTCCAAGTTAATGCTTGCTCCAAATTTGAAGAAATTCCCTCAAGGCATTACTGACATATCGTGTTCACAGGAACGGGACAGACAGAAGGACAGAAGGACAACCTGAAAACATAATGTCCTGGCTGTCGCTGGCGTGGAGACATAAAAACACCACTGAGCTCTCAGCCAACTGTCTGTCTCTCTCCACACACTATTTCATATAAACTCACAAATCTATTCAAAGTAAAGACCATTGGCTTGCCTCAATGACAACTGCTTAGCTATATACCTTCAATTATAATTATAATAATACTGATGGAGGTGACTTTACGAGAAGCAGATAAAACTGTTTGAATGAATCATTTAGGTGTGACCAAGTACATTACCATCATCCGACATTCTTGTAGGCTCTGTTTTCATGGTGAAGATTCTGCGGACTTTGCAGGTAGCAAACAAAGTGATGCCATCCAGTGTTAAAAATCCTTTGAACAGTTCAGCAGTGAAGGATACAAGGTCGAGGCACAAAGTAGACCACTAAGACATTAGAAACAATATGATTTTGTAGTTAAAAGGATCATAAGAAAAATCTAAAAATTCTAAAAGAAGGATAAGTTAGATACTCACAATATTTCGTTTTAATCCAACAAATGGTATCTTTGCATGTAAAAGTGTGGCGGACAACTCTTTATGCACTGTTGATAAGTGAAGTCTTCTTTTCAGGTGCTCTGAATCGGTTATCCTGTGAATAACAAACAACAGACCAGAACATGACACATACACAATGGTGATGCAAAGAATTCCTGACCAGAGAAAGGCACAAGCTAAGGTAACCTCTTAAAGGTGTTTTCACCTTGATCTAGTGCTGTGGAATCTGCTGTCATGAGAACATCTAATGGAAGAAGAACAATGGCAATGTTATCATTTTCTACAATGATAACAGTAAGCAAGAAATTATTTCAACTTTTGATAGTATGTCTGTCTTTGGTTTTATATATGGCCACCACAACTTAACAAAAAAACAGCAGCACCTGTGTTGTATACCACAACATGCACTTGCATTAATTTCAATTTTACCATGAAGTTAACTCACAAAATGAGAGTTTTAAGCACAATAAACACTTGCTGAATTGATTGATTGTGTTAACTGTGTTCTGTATTTTGCTTTACATCAAAATATTACATTTTCTCTGGAACACTCCTGTGATAAAGTTCGAACTTACCCCATTAAAGATCTTCTAAGGCTTTACTTCATCAGCCACAAAGTTTAAGATTGAGAGTGCACACTCCCACAAAAATGTTGCTCAAGGTTAGCTGACATGTATAAGGATTACAAAAGTGTGTGTTTTTAAAAAAAAAAAAAAAACTGACAGCACTTACACCAGCTCAACAGAAAAATCTTTGCACTGAGGAATATTCACTTGAAGGACCAAGAATCTTTGCAGAAGCCCAACTAAGAAGAAACAGTAGGAAAAGAAGTGAATTACTTTTAACAAGTGGAAATAAGCAAAACAAACTTATTAAATGAGTGCTAGTATGGTAGTGACTTACGAGACATTTTCCCACTCTCTGGCATTTGCATCTTGACTGTCGGGCTGCTTCCCTCCAGGCAGTAAACAAATCCTTTGACTTCTTTATTGTACTCCTGGGGGAAGAAATAATACAGAGGAGGCCTTGCTAGGTCTACGTCCTTGCTGAGTGTGACCACTATTGTGTGCCTGCGATGTGACTGCTCTAATTGACTGCTAATGCTTGTTTTTATGAGAGCACATATGAAAAATTAAAGATGGGAAGTCTGTGTAAAGAACAAGCTTTCTTTCTCCCTTCTCTAACAGTGCAATTCAGTGATAACATAAGATTGCATTTTCTCTGAGTTTGCAATGACAGGCTCATGAGACACTATATTCCAAAATTACAGGTGGGAATATAAAATGTGATGTACTGGAGCTTTCCATGATGGCTGTACAATGTAAAGATACAGACCTGCTTTTCTTTAGCATTCAACCTGGTGTTCAGCTTTTAACGCACTGATTCATTCTCTGGTATTCATTAGGTGCATGATATTTGGACTTTATAAGATAACATTTGTTGCTGTCTATCTAAGCCCTGTGGGTGTTAGCTTCACTTACAAGAAATGTAGGCTAGTTAAATTTGATTATGTGCTTAACAAAAAAAAATAATAATCACACTTAATCACAATGAGAATGAGCTAATTAGCAGCTCTGAAAACTAACCTTATATATGGCCGACGGCCCACCGCAGAGTTTCCATTTTGCTACAGGGTCTTTTCCCTGTCCGCTGAAGATCTCTACCACAGCTCCACCCTGCAAGAAACAGACCTGGTTGTCATCCTGAGCCTGTAGCTAATGTTAAGTCTAAATATTATTTACAAACAGCGTGGCTTTTACAGAATAGATCATCTACCTGGATTGAAATACACTCACCTGATAATTATTCCTGAACATTTTACGTAACGCCACATGAAAATTAAGGGGTGGAAACAGGTGTGTGTATATACCCACATTAAAAACGGTGGCTGTTAATTATCCCACTGAAGAAGCAACGCATTTTATAATTTACAGCCTATGCTTAAAAGTAAGTCAGTAAGATGGAGGCTAAGACACAGGTTAGCTGGTTAGCTAACGCAGGGTTTGTCTCCATGGTTACGCGACGCTACCTCTGCTGCCCAGCAACCGATGACCAAACCCTAAACGTAAGCTGAGGTGCTTTGTCCTCCATTAATTACTGAAACATAGCAAGTAGCATGGGGCTATCACAAATTTGTCTGTTATTCGAGATTCAAAGATGCACAATTCAAAGGTTTTATTGTCATATCACAGAACATTAGTCTATGCAATTAAAATTATTTTTTTTAGTTTCTTTGCAAAGCCCTTATATTACAAGAGGACAATAAAAAATAGACAATAAATAAAATAACAGTACCTGGAAAGGCTGAATAGGTTTAAAAAGCTGTTAAATATGAATATTAAATGAAGTTGTACGGGTTGCACAAGTAAATATGTGTATGGTGCAAATCTGCCGTGTCTTCTACATTGCAGCATGCAGAGTTAGGTGTTAGTGGCACAGTCAGTATTGTTTTGTGCAATACAATATACTGTATATACACACATATACATACACTGGGGTCCAAAAGTCTAAAACTAAAGTGGTCTCACACTTTTAGACCCCACTATATGAATTGTGCTAATTCTTTGAGTTGTGGTGTCTGAAATTCCCTTAATTGAACACAGTTCTGAAATTCGGTTTCCCTGAATCATAATGTAAAGTTGATGAAGCCCATTGTCAAGAAATGTTAATTGCATCATAAATTTAATAATTAATGATATGCATAAATACAGACTAAATATATAATATAACCATGAAATTCAGCATCTTATGAGATGGGTTTTTTTTTGTTTTGTTTTGTTTTTCTGTTTTTTTTTTTCACAACAACAGAGTGTATTTCAGGTCATTTTTATTTCATTCCAGCAGTTTTGATTTTAATATTTTCCAAAGTCTTCTGTTATTTCACAGTTCAATTTTTTCCAATAGCCATTTTATTGCATATTGCCAGTTTTCGCCACCAACTCTTTATTTGTCAGTCAAAACAAAGAGAGAAGAGAATCACAGAAAGGATTGGCTGTTGCTTTGGTCTAAACAAGCAGACAGGGCAGTAGTCCTAAATTGCCATAAACAGTCCCAAATTTTGACAGCAAATGTCTTCTTTCTCATTTTTAGTCCACTGATAAGAAAGCCAAAACAGATGATAAATACATACTAAACTAGAAGGGCTCTCAGAGAGCGCAGACCTCTGCCAAGGCCAATGTCGGACAACATACACCAGGCTTCAGATAAAAAAAAATAAATCAAATTCATAGTAAATGATGTGGATCTGCTCCAAGATTTTATGGGTTTTTTCCTTGCCCATACCCCATCCCCTACCAAGCTCAGTGAAAATCAGTTCAGTTCTTTTTGTGCAGTTGTGCTGACAAATAAACAGAGGTGAAATCACAGCCTCCTCTGTGGCGGTAACAATAACCATAGATTTTGTGGAGCATGGGATAGGATGTTTTTAATATTACCAAGAAGAATTTATATACCTAAATATGTTGCTTAACAGAGCAGTTAAAAATAGAACTGTATTAAAGTTGTATCTTCTCTTGAAATGCAAAATCCATTATTGTGTCATTGTCACTTGCTTTTTTTACCCTGGCAGCAGGGCTATTATGAGATCAAAAAGATGTCTTTTTAATTAACTACTGAGGGAGACTACATCCGGAAGTACAACTGTATGGCTTACTACTTATTAACATTTTTGCGAGTATCTGTCTTCAAACACAAGGTGGTCTCAGTTATTTATGGATATAGGACAAAAGAGACCACACAAAAAAAAAAGAAATCTGTCCAGTTACACCTGTGACTACAGTGAGTTTTATTGTTCTTGAGCAAATTGAAATCAATGTCCCTGTTTTCATTGTCATGTATTTTAGTGCTCAGGTTGTAGTGATACCAAAAACGGTCCTATGATGCAATAGCAAACACTGAGCATTTCTGTCCTTAAAACATTCTTATGATGAAAAGTGAGAATGCAGTGTAGAAATGGGAATGCAACATATAGTAGTTAGGATGCCAAATCTCCCCACAGTGACATTCTTGCATGAGCTAGTCATCCTGTTTAAACTCCTGCTGGTTGTGTTATATGACAGAGCTTTAGGACACATACAGTAGACATGGAAATACATGCAAGTAAAGCTGGATTACCGAGCAGGCAAAGTGGGTATCTGCTCTGGGGGTCTAGATGTACAGGGGCCCCTCAAGCCTGATGGCGTCTGAATCAGCTGTTTCTGTGTAATGCTTTTTGATGTGTGCAAAAGAGTCCTACTTTGTAGGCTCTGTGTCAAAATCCAATTTCAAAACCTTATATATCTTATTATCCACATTCAAATGTTTACAAATGACTAGACCTATAATATATGTATATATTTGAATTATGTACTTACATAATCCCAAATGTTTCTAGCAATTCCCCAACCAGAGAAATAGTGATTTTAATCATGGTAATGCTCTGTTTCAGTAAGTCACCTGTCAATGATGTCATACCAGCTGTGCGCATGCATCAGCATCTGGTTCCCCTGAATGTTTTTCAATAAAAAAAAAGCATTGTGGTTGCTTGCCAGAAGCTCAAAATGGACTTTTATCCTGTTTTAAGCTACATTTTAAGATACACATTTTACTCCTTAGTTGTTTTAAACTGTACATTTTAAAAGGATTTTAGTTATCTGACATCTGGATCTTAAGTTATCAGAGAAAACAGCCAGGCATGGATGTCCATGCATCAACTCTGAGCTGCCCTGTGTCCATCAAAGAGCCTTAGCGGATCATTGATTTTTTTGTTATGGAGAGGAGGACACCTCTGCAGCTGCCAGTAAAAACCAGTAAAGACTGACAGAGAGAAGGAGAAAGACATGCAGTAAAATTCCAGGACTTGCCTGCTTGGTGGATTAGTGGCTAAGTGATGTGCCCATAGAAACATCCTGAACATTTTTTCATAAATCATAGACAAAGTAAGGTAAGGAGTCTCAGTTTCCAGCCATACAAAGACATTGTGTCCACTAAGAGGCGTCAGAAAATGATTGATTTTTAGAGTGACACTGTTTGATTCTGTGTTTCTACTGGTTTTAATCCCCTGATCAGCTTGATATGGAGGGGAGGACACCTCTTCGGATAATTTGGCTGCTCGTAAAAACCTCCCGAATGTCTGTTACAGAAATTAGCAGTTAGTTAGATTAGCAGTCTAAGATCCCAACTCTTCCCCAATGCCCTGTGTTCACTGTATAGCGTTAGCAAAACACAGACTTTAAACGTGACACTGCTTTCAGTTCTTTTTAACGGTTATAATCAGTGGGTCTGTTTATTTTGGAGAGGAGAGCTCTATAGATAATTCAGCTCCATGTAAATACCTCCTGAATGACTGACACTTAAGAAATCCAAACCGGGATAGGCTTATGGCAATGGTGATAAAGACAACAACTCCCATGATCCCATGCTATTTCATGACGTCACCCAACGCCGTCTTTTGTTATTTTATAGATTGAGAGACCCCTAGTGGCAGAAGTTACATACTTTACGTTTAAGTGGTGCATACTCCTACATGTTATGGAAATTGTCATAAAGGAAGTTAAACACGGAAAAAACAGAGTTAGGTGATAAACAAGTGCAGAAAGAAAAGATAGGTCACTACCTCTCTTTGCATATGATGAAGTTGCCATTTAGTGTAATGCTGTGAAAAGCATACTTAAATATGCATCAAATTGGAGGGTTAAATTCACAGTGCATTAGACAGAAGCAAATTTTTACCCTTGGGCCACCAAACATTAATTTGGACATCCATATAAGATACTGCCCAAAGCTTACTGCAAATGGATTTCTTATATGATATCACCATTATGAGATGGTGTCAAGTGTACTGAATTGAATTTATCCTGTACATTGGATAGTGTGTGTTTGAGTTCTTTTGTGCTTCTCCTCTCCTTCTCCTTTAGAGGACATTTATTGTGGTCTAAGGACCAAAATGTTCACTTTGTTAACAGAGCTATGGTGTTGATAACTTGCTCCAAGTGTGATACTGGTAACTAGGGAGCTATGTTAATATTACAAATTTTACTTCTGAACAAGTTCACATGTGATTCACTCTTATCTGTAATGAAGTTCTTCAGTGAAATACTACTAGTAGTAACAAATTACTATAGTGGCGTCGCCCCTGGATTTACAATCACTGTAAAGAGTGTCCCCTGTGTATTACTGCTTTATTATGACACTGAATGTTGAATTGTGTAAGATAGAACTTGCATCAATAGAGCATGGCATATTTGAAAGGTTCATAATTGACTTTTTTCTCTACAGGAATAGGTTGACACTGATTGGGACAGACAGCATCATTAAAATAAAGCCTGGCATGCAGTGAACACTGACAAAGCCAGTATGGAGAAATCAGGTAATACAGCAGCACTTGTTAGCACACTTAATTATGACTAATTATTCACTCATTATTTTGAAAAGCATCTATTCATTTGCATCAGTCAAAACATAAATTAGTGCAGACAATGTTAGTTTTGATATACTACAGAGAGATAGTGACAGATGATGTTTGGTTTTTTTTCCCATTGTTTTAATAACCACAATCACAATCAGCTAATATTCCCAAAATATTAGTTTTATTGTGAATCCTTACCTTACATATGATCAGCATTGCATTTACAGAGTATTTCATTTCAGTTTGTTTTCTGGTGAGTGGAGGCTTAAGTGTCTGCTGTAACTTACAGATGAGTTGCCTGACAAAAATGCATCTCAGAGTATATCATCCACACAGCAGCTGACTTCTACCGTAAACGTATTTGTATCGATTCAGTGTTTTTCTTCCCAGTGTTCATCATCATTATTCCATAAAGCATGAGCCTCTTTCAGAGTAAAAGTGTAATAATTCACTATGAGACAGTGTAGAAAACAGTTTCCCCAAAGGCCAAATATATATCAACAAAGCTGCTCAAATAAAAAGGTAAGTTTCCCTTTATGCAAGTGATTTTCAGAAGTATGTGCTGAATTAATAAATGAAAAAAATAAATTACCATGGAAAGACATTTATTGTTCATAGGTGCATTAGTAACTCACTGACGGGCAGGCATTTTAATAGCTAAATGAGAGATTCAATACTGTTATAGCAAGAGATATAGTGGAATATAATGTTTATCTGTTTTCGTTACTTTTTTCATATTCAATTTTACCGATTTAAGAAGGTTAATGCAAAATAGATACTTGAGAAAAAGGGTCTTAAACATTAGAGCGACAAAATCACTATTGCAAACATTGCTCTAAATAGGATCATATTAGGTGTTATCATCATTCGTCAGCCCCCTATGGACGTATTGTATGTCTTTCAAATCCCTGTTGATTTCTTTCAACCAGTTATTGTGTTGATGTAAATTGTCTCTATTTGATATTATTTCATGATTTTCTTTCATCATTGTCATTTTTGTCTGATGCCAAGTAAGGCAAAGATAATTTTGTTTCTTTTGTGCATCGGTAGTTGTCACGAGTTTCTTTTAAAACAAAAGTGCTGGTCATGTGACTTCATATTGCCAAAACTGTAATTTTTATTTGCATTCAACAACTTGATATGAACTATCTTTGGAGTTGTGCTTGTAACTAGGATTAAGACAACTCTGAGTTTTTGTGTCTTCTTGAAGGTTCTACCTAATGTGCCATGAACATTAAAAGAAACTCATCATGAGTTATATGCTTGTTTCACTCTCACATAAGTGACCCACTTAAATAAAATTAAAAACAGGAACATGTACCATTCCAGTCACCTTAACAGTATCTTGACTCTCTTAATGTGTAACCTTGAGTAGGCAACTTGTATTTATAGAGACTTGCCATAAGTCATAAATTCACAAAGACAAACTAATCAAAGTAAGACGTCCATAATCAGGGTCATCTACCAGCCTCCATCTTCTCACTTGCTGTTCTTGCTGGTGGTAAATGGGACAAATTCTCTGTTATGACCTCTTTTTTGTATTCCACAAAGCCATGATTTTAATCTTAGATAGAAATTAATTGGGAAAATCACAAAGCTTCTAATGCATTGTGTCTGCTCATATTACCCAACAAGTCCTTTCCCTCATATCTGAAAAGGTTCCAAATCCACCACCAGTCCGTTGCCTTATTATGATCCTCCGTCTTTACTAATTCTTACCAGAAAAATGTCTGTAGCATGCACTGCACAGCATTCAGTGAAAACAAACTGTGAATGTCTGGCCATTTACAAGTGAATTGGAGGCTTAAGTGAGGGGGCTCAGCCTCTGCCCTAATAAACTGCATCACCTTGAAGGCCAGTTCTTCATTTATATCTGGAGACATACAGTATCCAGGTCACTGTGTTCTTTGTTATAGCCTATTCTTGATCAGATTGTCACTTGATTTATTACCTCAGAAAACGTTTTGCTAATGAGTTTATGGCCTCAATCACTAGGTTCAAGTCTTCTTCAGTACAACATGATCATTTTTAAGAATTTTAAAAACTATTAAATCAATTTTTAAATTGATACTGACAACTGGCATAGAGTACAAAGCAGGTCAGATTCAAAAATCCAAGATGGCGAAAAAGTAAAACAAAAGCAGAAAAAATGCTTTTTTGTCTCTGTAGTTAATTCCCCCCTTTGTGGTAACTGTATGGGGATGAAGTCACTTCAGGCTTAAAGTTGTGCATAGTTGAGTGTCAAGTGGGTGAACACATACAGTATTTAGTGTCAGGGAGAGGGAGTCAGGTTGGGCGGCACCACTGCAACTGGAGTCTGCTCACTTGCAAAACAATTTTTGCAGCCTGCATGCTTGTAAGACTTGGAACAGTTTTTTTGTAATATTTTGAAACCTTTCTTTGGGCACAAGTCAAAAGAAAAATCTGAGCTCTAAAAAGTTGATCCTGTACTAATGGGGGCTAGCGTCTCGTCCAAGCTGTGCAAGCTCAAATACAGCACTTCCTGTGTGACCCTGTACCCCGATTTCCTTATGGATGAAAGTGGAAATTAAATTATTAGGGTTTTGCAAAGGTTTTGTAAAGCTTTTTATGTAAGCATTATTATATGAAAGAATGTAGGCATTCTTCACAGAATCATGACTGAATCCCATTTAGCTGCTTCAGTTTCAGGGTCTTGATATTGTGCATGCTGGCCATTGTCATGGTTTACTGGGACTCTTGAATAGAACAGAGCCAGTGTTAATGTTATTAGCAAAGCCTGTGCTTTTCCCACCATGGCACATTAAAATGTTTGCTGTAGAAAAGGCCTATTATCATTTACTCACTGAAGCTGACAAGTAACAGATGAGGTTTAACTACCTAAGCTTATTCATTTTCAACTAAAAATGTATTTTAACTCATGAAATGCACAGTCACAGCTGCACTTTGGCCTTGGTAGCACTATTTTAGCTGTGTTTTGGTCTGTAGTGGACTTCTTCCTCACGCAACGCTTACAAATTATACATCATTTGAAAGCTCCATGGATCCTAATTCTGTGGAATTGTGTTTGTAGGATCCCCATATCAGTGCAACAGCTGTTGACACAGCATTGATTCAGACTTGTTGCTATGGTTTCAAACTGTTTTCCACAAAAAAGGTATTACTACAGGCCTTATATTCCCTTTTTATCCCAAGAACAAAAAACCCAAAGACACCATGTTTGTGTCTTTGTAACTTTAGTATTTCTAATACTCATTCTGAGTTACTGTTTAAAGGAAACCATGGTTATGACTAGGATTGCAAAGAACAGTTTTTTATACATGATTTTCAGGCATGTGCACAAAAATTGGGGTGTCTGGTAAAAGGTTAAAGTAATTTCAGAAAAAAAATCAACTACTTTAAATGCTATTCAAAATCGAGTCCATGTGTAGAAATGTCAGTCTACATTTTGTCTCTAGAGTTCAAATTAAATGTCAAAGTCTTCATATAATATAATAGAATAACTTGTCAAAAATGCATTGATAATGTATGAATGTATAATCAGTTCATATTACCATTAGGGTACTAAAATATCTTGCTACTATTTGTAGTTTATAGACTTAACACTTAAATGCATACATTAATAAAAACAAGTTTTTTATATTAAGACGTTGTTGTAGATAGCCTTGGTTTCAAATACACTCTCAGTTCAAAACAAAGAGATTAAACTACATCTATTAATGCAGTTTTCCTTCATACTACGGTGTTTTGGTGTAGAATTTGTGACCCCTAAACTGCTTTGAACAGAAGTGACTATGCTTCTGCTGATGTACTGAAATCTTAGTAATTGAAACTCTTAAATAATTTGATTAAAAAACGAAATGCCATATCTTGCTTCCCTATGTAACACAAGCTATTAAATGACACATCATTATGCAGGCTTCAACTAGTAATTCAGTTTTTTCCCGAAAATTCATTCCAATGGTTTTTATATTGTCTTCTATCATTTTATAGCTATTTTGGATTACAACCTACTACCATCCAATCAATTATCATCCTACAAGAGAAAACCTGAGCTAGAAAGTGAGCTGGAAGCGGATAATGAGCAGGGACTGTCATTCAGAAAAAATTTGCCCGAGGCATATAAACCAAAGTCGGTAAAGTCTCTGTCATGAGGGAGAGTGTTGATTAACTTGTCGAAGTGTGCTGTTTCCAAATTACATTTCATTGCTCTGAAAGTGCGGGTCACCTCTATGACAGGTGATAATTCGCATGCATGGTTGTGGACAGACAGGCTGCCTTCAGTATTCAGTAGGGTGTCAAGTTAGAGGTTTGCTGCTCTGGTTGCAGGGAAGCAGCTAAATGGACAGAGAAAGCAGTAAAACAGTATAAGCTTTAACAAACTGCTGTTCTGTGTGTTTCATCTTTAAACACAACTGTGTCCTGGGTTAAAGCTTTAGAGCAGCAGAGATTGGTGACTGTGTCTGTGAAATGCAGACACTAAGCTGGTGATCTTTGAATTGGCTGGGACCACAAGACACATGATGAAAATATATTGCCTTTCTGATCTTTGTGAAGATAACTCGAGAGCTCTGCAGCAGGTTGCAGTAGCTTAGCTACTAAAGGAAATGATGAAAAATGGACTATGGATCAATGTTCAACCACCCATCCCCCTATTCTAATATTATTTTCTACCTAGGAAGATGAAAACATACAGCATAACTCACACAGTCACCGTGCATGCACAAGACCCTCACTTCCTATACAGGGCCAGACCTACAGTCTGTTGTAATGTGACTTTAAATTTGCAATTTTAAACTCTTTAAAACTCCAGATCATATGTTAGGGATGAGCAGAGCACTACTAAAGTATCAGTACTTCTGATTCTTTGACTCTGGGAACTAGGTTTACTCTTACCCTCTCCCTCTGTGCCTTAAACAAAACCAAAACAAGAGTAGAAAGCTGTATATAATAATTAAATTTATTAAATGTTACTGAGCAAATTAATGCGTTTTAACTACAGGGAAATAAACATCACTGAGCTTTTCTATTTTTTCTATTCTATTTTCTATTTTTTTACAGATGCAAAATTCATAGGAAATATTGGTATCTGTATAAAACCACATATCACACGGTGTCTGAAAACAAAAATAGTATAACTTGTAGTTGTGTAAGGGCGGAAAGCGTTTTTGTTTTTAATGTGATAAAAGTCGGTGATGATCTATGGTTTTTAAGCTGTGGTTTCCAACATTTTACACCAACAAATACATGCACTTAGAGTGCAGTTCCTGTTGGCACTGCTCGCTGGAAAACACATTACCCACAAACCAGTCAAAGTGGGGAACATACAGAGTCTGCTTCCTTGGACTGAAAACGATGTAGCCTGTCTCATATAATTTAGATTTCCAATAAAGTGGATTTTGCAAGAGAATTTTCATGGCAGCAGTAATTACTGCAAAACCTCAGTCCACATGACAGGAGCTGGCAACACCAAAACTTGTGCTTTGGCAAAGCTAATAGCTCATTCTCACCAGGTTCTGTTAATGTTTTGGCAAGGCAGAGGAATGGCAAGACAGATAAATGGAAGATTTACAGGCCTCATTAATTCCCACTCTAATGACCATTAGTGGGGGTTTTTTTGCAGGAAATACTTCAGTCTGAGAATGTGAAAGAGCTATTCAAATTCAGTGGAGGTAGTCGTACATTTAATCAAATATTACATATTCATCAACTGGTTAATCGATTCTTCCACTGATGGATTGTTTACTTATTGTTGTTTACCTGTCTGTCAGGTTGTGATGAACACTATACAGTAATAATGAAACATGTTTATAAACTGTTCAGCAGGCAAACAGACTATTTGAGCTGCTCAGTTCAGGAATATGATTAAAATCCTGACCATCTCTTTATTATTGATGACACCTTTCAATGTGTTTGCATGGTGCAATATGAGATGTTATCCTTCAGTAAGTTGGAAGTAATAGGATTTAAAGTCCATTATGATATTTTCATGGTACATGACAACCCAACTTAGTGGAATACTCTTATAATGGTCATTAAAAATAGTCTGGCTCCTTCTCAGTGTATGTTTGTTGTGTTCCTGTGTCCTCTGTGACATTTTTTTTTTTTCAATACCTATAAAGCCAGCTTCCAAAGCCAAATGCACATCAGGCTGATGTGACTGACAAGAAGTGGAAGTCTCAAGATTCATCACAATAATGCAACATCATGCCCAAACACTGTCGTCTATGCACACAGGGTGCTTTGAAAACGGAAATGATAAGCCATTCATCTTACTGATGTTACTGTTATTTTGTTAATTGTATGAATCGAAGACACAGTCCATCTCAAACCGCAACTGTGCGGAGGCTTTGTGCTGATTTAATGAGAGGTATGCCGCTGTTGGGCAGTCAAAACAACTGGGACGCAGTAGAGAGAAGACCAATTTTTCTAACCGGCTCAGTTCTTTTCATGTTGTTGGACAGCTGTGAATGGATTCAAGATTGGTTCGTTTGACCCCCCCTCCCCCCTTTGCAAAAGTTATAGTTTTGTAGCTGAACATGTTTGTGTGTGTGTGTGTGAGAGAGAGAGAGAGAGAGAGAGAGAGAGAGAGAGAGAGTTGGAAAGAGAAAGACAGACAGAATTGGCTATTTTCTGTCGTAGTTGGCTTAGCTTCATTGAGAGCTCGGTGGTGGTTTTGTTTAACCCTGATATGGCTCAGCGGTGCCGACAGCTGCACATTACTGGCTACCCAGCGCACACCTACACTACCTGCCAGAAAAGACTGCCCTGTCATTTTGTTATTTTCATCTGATCCCAGTTTTACCTTTGCCCTGTCATTTTTGTTTTTGATCTATATATAGTTTCAGATTTCATCTCTTGTTTTTATTTAGACATGTTTCTCAGTGGAGCTGGTATCATGGAATCGTGGACTTGATCCCTCACAGATGCCAGTTTGTGGGTGTGTTTCAGTTTATAGCTGTGGAGGTGGGCTTGGCACGATGTGGTTGTTAGTAGCTTCCTGCAGGTGGACATTATGAACAGCAAAACAAAAATCATACATTTGCATTACAAGCAATTTGGTATATGGGTTGCTTTGTTGTTAATAATCCCCATTGTGTTTGACATGGTGCCATAAACATATAATAATCATATAGGGATTGTATTATTTTATAATCTAACATAAGGGAGGCATTAACCATGAATCACTGCAGTAAAGCAATCAAACCCTTTTCAGGGGGAATGCCTCTCTAAAATCGAACTGCAGTTACACATAATAATACTGGTGCTGTTATCTGAATCTCAAGTCACTGAAGACTTATGTGGATCCAGAGTACACTCATCCTGGTTAGTAGCACTTTCACTGCATGGACGAAATGAGACGTGTGTTTCGGGGAATATTTCATGCCGAACGTGTCCCGGTAGTTAAGGTGCAGCAGCTTTGATCAGCTTGAATTCAACCATTCACTCTAACACTCTAACAAGTTTTCATGATGGAAAAAAGAGATTTTGAAATAACCATAACATCTCAAAGCATTTGTGCAACATAATCTGCTTCTCTGCTGTCCACTCCTTTGCTGAATATGTTGCAAACATTTGCAGTTTCTCTTAAATATGTCTAATTACACGGATCCCAGTTTGCCCATTTATGAGAACAAAGGAGGACTGAAGACAAGATGCCATTAGGTGTGATTGCACATATACGCCCTGAGCAATGACTTATGAATAGCACTTTCATTTTAAGAGTATAACCCTTAAAAAAGTCAATGGCAATCAGCTGCAATCCACTTAAAAGATAAGAGATTTATTTAAAGACCAGGGGAGAGCGACTCAGAGCCAGTCTGCATTAACATTTCAACAATTTATCACACATTATCTGTGTAGGGCAAATACAACCACTGAAAACAACAGGCCATGAAAATATTGATGAAGAACTAAATAATAACTAATAGTTAGAGGAAGGAAAACCAGGACTCTTTTGCCTGCAATATGATTGAATGATTGCCGTCCAATGGAGTATGGTTATATAACCTTTATTTTATCGGGTAGTCTCTTTGAGATCGAGATCCCTTTGTCAAGGAAGACATGAGAACAGGAAACATTAATAATCAGAGAACCATCCAGTCTAAGTCGGTTTCACTTGTGTAATGAGGAACTGCCAAAATCCGCCACGCAAGCTTGTTTTAACCCCTTCATGATCACGATCTTCATGATCTGTGTCACTGAATGCAAATGGCATGTTAATCAAAACCTGACACACGGCTCGTTCTCATTAGTGCCAGCAACAAAAATAGTTTGACTTGGCTCACGTTATTCTGTAATCCCTATTGGTCATTTTAATTTAATTTGATCCTGAGTATGAGGCATTTGCTGAAGCAAGCTATATCTTGAGCACATGCCTGCACATAATAATGTCCCGTCCACAGGGGGAATTTATTCACCTTTTATGCTTGCATTGCCACAAGCTAAGATTGTCTAATGCAATATAGTTATTCCTAAGTGGTTTAAAGTTTTGAAGAGAGGAATAATCTGTGACACACAAGACAGTGAGGTGTATGTTTAAGGGTTTAAACACAAGATATGAGAACAAAGAAGCAGTAAACACGATTTGCTGAAAATTCAGAATAAACATATTATTGCTGCGCAGTTTGGACTGAGAGTCAAGGTTATGAAGCAAAAGTTGGTAATATTTATGCATGGTTACACAGCTTGGTTGGTTGGTGACATTGTTCCCAGTAAATAAATAAGAACAATAATTAAAGCTGCCTCAAACAAATTTTCATAACCAGAGGAGAGAGAGACTCACAGCAAGAAACCTTGATACTCTATCAGTGTTTTCTGAGCAATATTTTGTAAACTGACCTTGGAAATGGCAGTTTGAAAAAATATTACCACAAGCTACACTTTCATCCACATTTTGAGCTCTTCATTAGTGGGTGAGGTTTTTCCAGTAGTTATAAAGATGGTTAAGATGTTATCATGTGATCTAAGTATGTTTTTAAATCTTTAAAAAAAAAATACCATACCACCCTCAGCTCCTTGTAATGTAATCAATACTTGTTAATTGATGACTGTTTAATTTTATTGTCTTTATTCCCTGGTTTGACAGCAGTTGTGGACAGTGGTTGGCTGTTTCTTTGCAGGCATGAACATTTTCAAATGCAGAATCCAGACCCAGGCGACTTCTTTGATGTGTGGTTGCCGGATCATTAATCGACTAGTTAGAGTGAAAAACAGTGCAGCCTGCAGATGTCTGTGGAGACTTGAACAATGCAAAAAAAAAAGTATTACAGGAGAAACCTGTCCACTTGGCTGGAATGAAAGTTGAAGCTTCAATGTTAAAACTACAAGCAACAAATTCTAAGTGAAAGAGGATATTTATATGCAGTGTGCGTTTTAGCCAGGTCTCAATACAAAACAAACCGGGCGTAGTGAACAAGATTTAGTACAGGACACACTGGCTCCATTGTTGGCATTTTGTAGAGCTCAGCACTTGGCGCTTGTGTAACATTAAAGGGCATGTTGGCATCACTTTATTAACACGGTCTGCTCCCTGCCTCAAATACACGCACACAGTGAAATACAGACCTTTTTTCCATTCATTGGGTTGTTGTATTGAATCGAAGAGTGTAATGTTCAGCAGGTTTCACTTCTTGGGCCGAATTTCTCTGGCTGCTTTCAGCACAACAAACTTTTTCATTGGGTTGCATCTTAGGTTGAATGTTGGTGGGCTGCTTTGCAGTATTTTCAGTTTGGTTTGTTTCTCACTCTAACATACAGTTGGTGGATGCCTCTGCTATCTTTGTTGCCGTAGCATGTTGCTATAACAACCTCAGCCTCTTTGATTGATGTCCTGAGGTCAACTCGTTTACATTATTAATATGGTTTTCATTTTATTTTATATATATTCTTGAACTGAACCAACTTATCATTTTTTTTAAATTCTCAGTTACATAAACATACAGTATATCACTTTATATGAATTTGCAGCTGACTATACGCAGGAACAAGTAAGAACTAGCATGCTTGAGTAATGCAAATACTGACCTTGTAAGATAGAAAATCAGGAAATTACTTACTTAGATCTCACTATGACAGACGAATGAAAATCAATATTGAATTTAATGAATACATCACAGGAAGAGCTTCCTAAGTGTTGAGTCACGGCACCTTTGACCACAGACAGCAGCCCTCCTTTCATCATTAACCTTTACCTCACTTTCAAATTACTGTATAATAGAGTAAGGTAATCTTTGGCTCTGCTTAGAGGAGACCTTATGCACTGCATTTAGTTCATGCCTTTCTACAGTCTTCTTAAGATAAAAAAAAAAAGTTATTTCTAATACATAGAAAGATAAGACCCTACGGAAACTTTCATTTTCTGCTGTGTGGCATTTTGAACTTAAGACAGAATCTCTACTTCATTATCTGTGAGTCTAGAGACTATTATTCCCTGCGTAGTGTCAATGGCCCTTTTCTTTGTGTTTCTTATGTTCATTTCCGAGCTTCTAACTCTTCATCAGGCAAGGTGTTAAAGCATGACTGCAATAATTAAATAACTTGTGCCCTGAATAAATGTGAACTGTAATAAAAAGTGATTCATTCGCTGTCATTTATTATCAGTGAGGAAGTGAGGGGGAGACTCCCTCCTTCAGCTCTCCAGGTTTAAGACCACATGGTTGACAATTCTCCAGCCCCTGCAGCCATAACTGTATTCTCAGATCTGCCTCAAAGTGACTCATCAACCCGCAGGCCCTCCACCGCTCCTCTTCCTAAAGCATGTCTGTCTGTGCCAAACTCTCTTCTGGGGATGGAGATTTCTTCTGAGCCCCAGAGCATCCCAGTTATTTTACTCCAAGGATGTTTTCTTTAAGGGAAGGTGAGGTCATCACTTCGCCTGCGGTGGGCACACAATACACCTTGTGCTCATACACCATTTTAAGTGATCCCATGGGCCATATAGTTTGCCCCATAGAAACCACAAAAGCATAGTGCAGTCAGGTGTTTTAAGTACAGGAAAAAATCTGGAGCAGGACAGAAAATGTTTGGTTGTTAACAGAAAGTGTGAGGGTAGGGGTGGAGATGCTTGCTTGTCCTTGGGTTCATTTTCTTCTTATGTTCATGTCGTCTCTTTTGTTGCTTAATCAGACAGTTGAGCTCTGTAATAAACTATTTCCAGTGTTTTTTATTTTTTTGATAGAGGTGTTCACTGACTGATGTTTGATCACATCCAATACCCCCCTTTGTTAAAGTTATCCTCAGTACATTTTGTTTGTGTGCACCCGATAAAAGAATAACAAATAAGATGTGGTGCTTTAAAGAGGTAATCTTCCTCAGCTGTAGGGACAAGGGAGTTTAATGGTTGACTCATCATCTCCTTTTACAGGGATTGAATAACAGCAGGACTCTTACTGAATACAGTCATAGGTATTCTGTCTCTAGCCATAGTGAATCGATACACCAAAAAAATCCAAAATGCTGATGGTGAGGCGATAGAAATTCAATCAATGAAATAAGTTTGAAATGTATTAATTAACACTTTTTAACAATTAATCTATTATCAGTACAAAAACAGCAGTTACAGAGCAAGGCTAGTAGTTTCCCCCTGCTATATGAGATATGAGAGTGGTATAATTTTTCCAGGCCAACTCTGAAGTGAAGAAAAAAAAAAACTTTTCTTTTGTTCAGTCATATCTGAATAAAATGTCATCAAAAGTCATCTGCTCTGTGATTACCAGTGATTTAGTGGCATTTAAACCAGGTCAGAAATTCTGTTAATTCCACTAATTACTGAGTAATTCTCAGTTGGGCTTTTGGATAAATGCTAGTGTAGCATACTACAAACAAGCTACTATACTAACATCTGAAGGCTTAGCTTATTACCACTAACAAGCACGTTCGTAGAAAAATGCTGGCATGCTTCAGTACAGTGCAATGAACAGCAGCCAAACGGGCAAGAGTCATAATTACTAAAGCCAACAGAGGGCTTCATTACTTCCACATAAACAAATGTTTCTGGGCATTTTCTGAAACAACTGATTTGTTTTTCTTTAGGAGGACAGTGTCAGCAGAGCCGCCTGCATGGATATAGACTTTTAGTCTTTATAATCTATATGTGCAATCAGATCTACAACAAAATGATAGATAGTAATATCAAAAACATTTAAAATTGTCAAAGAATTACTTAGATTTTCACAGTTTCACTGATATCTGTATTTGTAAATCAACAAACATTCATTAAAACCATGAAACTGTATTTTGAAATCATTTGAATGTCTTTTTGGATTTATTGCAAACCAAGAGACAAACATAAGCAAACCAAACCAAAAAAAAAAAAAAAAACCGTCTGAGGTCAGATTAAAGGGTGCAATCATCTAAGTTGTTTTCATGGTGACACTGTGCAAGCAAAGAATCACACAAATTCAAAGAAATGAATGAAAACCAGTGATGTGGTCGAGTGAATTACGCATTGAGAGTGATGACTTCTGCTAGTGAAAAATAATGGTTAATAACAGACTTGTTTATGGAAAAAAAGGACACTCTTCTCAACAAGATATTGGAATAACAGGAGTGGACAGGCTTTTAAAAAGTCCTTATCTTAAACTTATTGAACCGTGTTTCGCTGCACAGCTGAAACTGCTTCCTCCAACTTTAAAACTATAAATTCAAACAGCAATTTACGCCACTGTTGGCAGGGATCTTTCTGTGAGTAGTGTTTATAGGAAAGCGCGTTTTAATACACATTCTTTGGGCTTGATTCTTCTTGCCTGCCAATGCCATTTGTGCTGGATTGGTGGATGACATGTGTCTCCGCTGAAAACCGCTGAAGAGACCTTGATAGCACTCTCCATATGTTCAGCTAAATGAGTTCAAGCATCGTGCAGCCACTTGAGTGACGAAAGACCCCGTCTCTGATGAATGTTCTTAATGCCTCATTACAACAAAAACACAGGCAGCGCTCTCAGTGCTCGTGATCCTGTGTTGAGAGTTAGAGATTAACTTTTCCAGGAGATAATGTGGAATAGAGGTTGAGACTTAGCATGAAAAATATTTTTACATACATTATATGCCTGTTGTGTTATATTCCCATTTGTCATCTGACAGAAGTTTATAGATGAGAAAAAACAGAGACAGATCAATCATTTTGAAATTTCATGCTGACATATGCTGTGGAATACAATACAATTTGTTCTATTTTTTTTCTCGATGCAACTTTTATAACTGATACTTGTGAGGAATCTGTGCCAACGTCTGTTTGTTTGAATAATGAACATGACCTGATAAGGGTGAAAAAGACGCTATGCTAACTTTAATTTATGAAGCTTCACCCTGGAGGTAAGAGAATATAATATCTCTCATATGATTTACTGAGAAACACACTGGCAACACCCTGGCTAAAACCATATATTTCTATATTCTATAGCTGGCACTGCTGGAGTGTGATAAAATGTAATAATTTATGTGCATAAAATCAGATTTTTCACATCTATGTTGTTTGAAAGCTCTTCAGATGAAATGTGTTGTTATGAGTCTGTCTTTACTGAAGTTGTTGAAGGACAAAAAGTGACACCTGCTCACAATCATTCGCAGCATTAAAATGAAACAACTAAAAAAAAACAACACTGGGAGCTCAAAAGCCAGCATTTCACTCGATGATCTGTGTTGAGCTTGGTTATGTGTGTGGACCCAGCCTCACATTATGGATGCTATGTGTACGCTCTGTTTACTCAGCTGTTAATTCATGTACTTAAAGCTGTGCAATCAGCTCATCCGAATCACGAATCACTCCCCAGTCACACATGATGCCTTAAACAACACCCTACTGCCACATAACCCCAATAAAAAACATACTGGGGAGTCATCCAACCAGTGACCAACTCCCCCACTGCCTCACAGAGCAGAGAGGAAAAATCTGACACCACCATGTGCAACCCTAAGCCGAACCTCCCTCAAGTAAAAGTAATATAATGCCAGACACCGGCAGATGCTCCTCCTGCAACAAAGCCACCAGGGCGATCCAAATAACCGGTGAATGAGAATTGCAGGATTTAGTAATGGAGGGTATCGCCCACCTGATGGTCCTAGATGGTGTGTCTAACCAGTCCCATAGTATCATAGCATTTCGCATCAAATTGTTATAATACAGCGCTTGAAATTGCAGCAGCTCCCCCAGAACACAAGCACAAGCTCTTTGAGCACAAGTACAATGCAACAACATTAGCTACCAGTGCAGTCCTATCATTCTCAGCCCTGGGATCAGCTTCAATTATGCCAGAACCAATTTTGTTTATGTTCAGGCAACTGACGGTGCCAGACAATTTCAGTACAGGGCACCAGTATGGGTATGGTGAAGAAAAGCTGTTTTCTGGCTGCTCACTTGCTGAATGTTGCATGCCTGGCCCAAACTTCTCTCTCTCTCTCTTCCCTATCTATCTATCTATCTGCAGTAAACACATTGCTGTTCTTCAACCATTTCAGTCGATAAAGGTGTTAGTGAGCCTTGGTGGCTCCTCTCTTGTCAAGCAGCATCACCTCATCATCCCCTACCTGTTGTGCAAGTGTTGTTGCTTTTCCTGTGCACAGTACAGAATAAATGGTTATTTCTCCTTATGTATGAGCATCTGCTCTCAGGTCAAAGATGTAATGAATTTCAGCAGTAGATGGCACAATGGCACTTTCACAGTGGCCAGTTGTTTTTGACAGATTAAATTTACTTGAAGTAATTAGAACTGACATTTGTGAGGAATGCTCATATCTGCAACATACATTATTTTCTTCAAGATGATGCTATTTCTAGATAAAAGGTAGTTTGAGTGCAGCCAGACTATGTGTTTGATAAAGCTTGCACTTATCAGTTTCATTATGTTGTGCATTTAACTGATATTGCTTTCAAAATAGGCAACTTCCTAGAGCTGAAGTTATTCCCAAGTCACAGTCCTTGATGTTCAAATCAAATTACTGTAAACAAAAACAGAATATCATATTTTAAGTCTGCAGTGATGCAAGTCCTCGAAATATGTTACTGATAATTCATTAAAACCAACTTGCAACAACAGAGTGTTTAGCTCTATTTTTATGTATTTCTTTAAAAACACTTCAGAAATCTGTAAAAATTTAAGTTCTTTCATGGAAATAGGTGGTAATTTGGCTACTGTCAGCATTAATCTGCATCCTTATCTGTGTCAGAAACCTGGCTACCAATATGTCAAAAGTCAGAACAAATTGGCATGCATGGCACATGACAGACCACAAGGATCTTCTGTCACATATAGTTTTCCTCTTGACTAAAAGACATTAGCATGACTTATCTATACCCAAATCTTAACAGGATTTAACAGAATAATATTAATGTGTTCACAGGTGTTAAGACATCAAACAAATCTTATGGTGATACTTGACTTCCAGGTTACCCATAGAAAATTAAAAAAAAAAAAAATTATATAGTTCAAATATTTTTTTGCCGTTGTTGCCAGATTAATTTCTACATCACTTTCAAAGTTACAAAATGATTGTTCTTTTTTAACATTTTAAGATGGCATTGTTTCATTTAAAGTGCTCAAACCAAATCCCTCTTCCTCGTCAAGTATGTTTAAATGGCAGTGGCCAAGGACCGAAAGAATCAATCAGAGAAGATGGTCTTTTTCTCCCTTTCTCTTCATTTTGCTGTAAGGACCCTCTACACGTTCCCCCTGGACCATGCCTGTCTAAATGTAGACCCTCTCACTTGATTAAATGTGTCAGGTAGTAGTTGGCCTTCACATCACTTCAGTGATGCCAGCTGCCTGGGGGCTTCCGATGGGTATAGTTTCCTGACAGCTTCTGGATTTGATCTGTAATGACTATTTTTTACAGACATGAGCACAACATTAGTAGTTATAGCTTATGATTAAAGACCATGTTCCATTAGCAGGTCCAGGTGTATTATTCGGTGTGTAGATGGGTAATCCAGCTAGAGCTCCAGAGTGGGGTTTTCTAGCCCTTTTCACGACCTGGAATGCCACCTGAGGCCAGGATCTCCTGTATCCTGAGAGTTATGCTAACAATAGATGTTAAACCCTAATAATTGTATATAAAAAACTAAATGGTCTTGGGCCTAATACAGCTCTGGTTTACTTGCACATTACGAGGCATCCAGACCTTCAGGTTATCTGGGACAGGTCTACTCAGAGTTCCCAGGATTAAAACCAAACATGGTGAAGCAGATTTTAGTTTCTATGCTCCCCATCTGGAGAACAAGCTTCCTGAATACCTGAGGTCTGCTAAAACTGTCAGTTCATTTAAATAAGGACAACCCAATAAATTACATATGTTACATCCTTTTAATCTTTAACTATTTATTTGCTCATGTTTGCTTTTGTTTTTTTTTTTTTTGTTTTTTTTGTTGTTTTTTGCCTTTTAAATGCAATTTTAATGTCTTCTCAATGCCTTATTCAAAACGCTTTTAATTAATTTATTCCTCTGTAGCAGCTCAAATTGCCTTGCTTTTATTATCTTTTAAATGCAATTTTAATGTCTTTGTAATGTCTTATTTTAGATGTATTTCCATTCCTCTGTAAAGCACTCTGAATTGCCTTATGTCTGAATGGTGCTATATAAATAAACCTGCATGGCTATTGGCCGAATCCACACTTCACATTTACTCCAACTGTCAATGTTCAGTTCCAGTGCAGGAGAAGAAGAGTGATCTTCATGGAGCAATGCAGAAAGTAAGTGGGTGGTGTCAGTGTGGATGGGTGTGTAGGCAATCTGACATGACAGCCGACATGAGGGGAGAATGACTGACCACCACTCAGTGTTGCTAGGGCAGGAGGATGTAGAGCTGGTAGTCAGCTAACCAGCCATGAGAAGCTGCTGTTGGACTCTTGTGTCTGTGTCAATGTACAAAATAGACCTCGGAGTCTTCCCTATTACATCAACAGTGCAGGAGGATTCGGCTCAACCGAACTTTAAGATCCAGGCACCTCAACTTTTATGCACAATATAAGCTTTGTTGGAAAAGTCACCTGTGTCAACATCATATGCACAAAAAAAAAATCTATGTTATAATGTGTGCAGTGGAGCGGGAAGCGCTTATCCAGAAAATACTTCATTTAGAGGTAAAACAGAAGGTGAGCACACATTAAATGTCAGAAATAATCCCTCATTGCTCAGGAAATATTTGTCCACACACAACCATGGCAAGTACAGGAGCTCAAAGTTGAGCCTGGAGATCAGTATGTAAACTATGCAGATGTTTACATCAGTGTGGGTAATGATTTTATTGCTTGCCTTCAGTTCTTAATATCCTTCAGTATTAGTTAAATGAATCTGGTGCTTTGTTCAGTACCTACGTGATCATCTGACTCTGGCACCTTTTTAGTTGTATCTTTCAAGAAATCAGCAGTTAACTTGCTCAGAAAATAAGATTTTTTTTAGCCAGACGTACCCTTGCTGTGACATCTTCTTGTATGAACAGTTTTTGTACAGTGATAAAATGTCACTTAGCTGTCCTCTCAGCCTCCGGTTTCACCCAAAGTTGTACACAGACTCAGCAACCCGGAGAAGCGAGAGTTTTAATTAACATGAAGGTGCTTGAAAGCTTTGATGTTGAAGATGATCAGAAAATTGCAATTTCCGAAGCTAAACATGCTCCACTGGTTTTACCCTTCTCATAAATAGATGCATCTCACGTTTCTCGTCACAGCCAGCAAAGATATTGATGCCTGTGTTCAATTTCTTAGTCGACCCAGTGGTATATCTCCAAAGGACTGGTTGTCTTTTTATTGGACCACAAGAGTATTGTTTGTGATTATTAAATGCATTCGTTTCTTCAGCTGAAACAAAGGCTGATTAGTGTATTTTCATATCTGTGGTCACTGTCCCTAGGTGGAATCAGTCGATGTCAGCTGTCACAAGCTGATTTAATTTCCATAGGCTTGTTCAAAGGGACTCTGGGAAATGGCTGCGCCTAGCTCGCTCCCTCTCTCTTCATTAAACTCCCAGTGCACATTCCCTTCATTTCTACAGACAATCCATCTGCCGTTCTAAACCCTGTTTTGTCAAGAGTTGTTAGCTGCTTGGCCCCAGGGATGAGCACCTCAGGCTATTATTAATCTTGTTTGTTTCGTGTTTTTCTGTCTCTGTGCGGTAGCGGCATTGAATGCCCGGTGGACTTTCTCTTCCACAGACATAATCAATGATGTAAGTAAGTGCAGATTATCATTGAGACTTGTGAAGGAGGACCGCCTCTGAGGTCTACAAGTGTCACATGGTGAATGATTACATATTTGCACAGAAGCTGTTTCACTCTTATGGCTTTAAATTTCGACTAAATTAAGTAAAAATACCTGAGCCAGGATTAGAGAAAAGAGAGACATTTGAAGATAAATTCTGGCAGCACAGCTATAGACTTTTGCGCTGTGTGTCAAGAGTGAGGGACTTAATTCATTGTCATGTAAATAACAAAAAATACTCTGCTTCGTGAATTTAATACCAGGGGAATACTCCTGCAAATGGAAGTTGTAGCTATTAATTTAACACCTTCAGCAAGTGTGATTTCCAGTAAAGGTATGCTGACCAGTTGTTAATGCCAAGAAGCCAATGGTGGGAAGAGCTGACAGAGTCAGATCCCTGATAATCACGATATTGTCAGCGAAGGACAGAGCCCGAGGAGAAGGACACTGCTGTTTCTGACTCCAGCATCTTTAATCTGGCCTAAGGCACTGAGAATTTCTGAGCACTTGTAATCAATACATTTACACCCATGTTTCTCATGTAAGTGAGATCTGAGCTGGAATCAATTCTACTTTGGTGACTCTGATGCCTTGCTGACCTCATCTTTTTTCTATCACATTAGCATCGAACAAATGAGCTATGTCCCCTTGTGCTGCTTTACAGTCCCACAGACAACTGTGAAGAAAATGGGTAGAAATTGCACCGTGGATGTTTCTTCTTTCAATTTAACTGCAGTGGAGTTCCCTGATCTCATAAATCTGTTGTCTCTATAAAATTGAGTTTCTGCAAGAACAATGCACTGAATAATAAAAAATAAAATAGTTTAAGAATTAAGTTTGTGGGAAGATAAATCATGGCACTTTTTTTTACTGAAGCAATTTGGAGGAACAAAAAAGCACACTTTTGAAAGTTCTACTAAAATTGTAATTTGTAGACCACAGATAGATAATAATTGAGTCTACCCTCATTTATATTAATGATGATACGTTAAATATTAGGAAAACCTCTCAGTACAATGCAATACACTTCGACAGCAACACAAAACGCAGCTGCCAAAATAATCATTAAGTTAAGTCAACACGAAATATAACAGCTATATAAATATTAAGTTAAAAAGGAAGCAAAAGCTAAATTTACAGTAATGATAGCAGTAATAGTTGTTGTCACACAGGTACTAATGTCTTATTTGTTAGTTATCATTGCTTAGTTGACAGTTCGATACGTTCTCGAAAGCTGATTCAAATCAATATTATTAGCCCGAAACAGTACATTCCCCCTGTGATATGATGTAAGGTCAACGGTTGCACTGTTCATTTGCAAACTCTGCAGTAACACTACTGCAAACATTTGCTACTACTACTACTACTGCTGCTTCTGCTCAGATTACATTTTACTAGATGTAACATTTAATAGAGGGTTTTAATAGGGAGTCACCGCTGGGTAGACTTTGTACGCCTGCATGAGAGGGGCAAGGGCAGAGCTCAGATCATTACATATAGATTTATCAGACTAAATTAAGGCTCAAGTATTTTGCTAGATCTTTGGTTTAGAGCTTGTTATTAATCCATTATATTTCAGAGTGGGACTCGATACTCTTATGATAAATTCATTTGTGTGCAGACTTATTGGAGAGTTTTAAGCATGAATACCTCATTATTTAGGTTTGCTCGTGACCCTGGTGTGATTGCTCAAAGAACAATTCCCAGCCACATGCACCAGAAAGTGGTTAAAAGTGGAATCTGAAAAAACGTTGTCTCCTAAAGGGCCACATTATTGTGTCCGTCAGATGAGGAGAGCAGAACAGTACGTGTATGTGAGAATCTTCATTACTGAAATTTTCAGCATAGTATACTTCAATGGCATTTACACTGACTCATAAACACTGTGAATGGTTAAGCCACTTGGTCCTTTAGATATTTAATCATGTGCATACCTGCCTCTTAGCCATTTCAAAGCCAAGGTTAAAATCAAAGTGTTGTTTTCTTCCATGAGAAATGAGCTTTAAAAAAAAAACTAGAAAAGATAAACTGAATTACTTTATCTAATTAATGAATTCATGTAACTGCAAATGTAAATGTATTGTCATTACTTGCTTATTATTTTGCCATTTTATTATAAAATATTTCTCTTCATGCAGTGTATTGGACCTCAATTTGGCACATCAACTATTATTATCCTCTAGATATTACTACAGTCATAGATTCTTACATCAAAGACCTTGCTTGGGGTTCAGTGAATAGAAATATTTTTTGCATTTTGTCATGCAGAGTTTGTGTTCAGAGGTGCAAAGTATCTTGATGCACACAGCATGTGATGAGGCACATCTGTAAACCATGTACCTGTGTATATAACCTGAGGCGAGGTTTTAATGAGTATTTACAAAAAAAAGAAAGCATTGCATATCAAATGGGTAGATAATATCCCTCAAGGAATGAATTAATTGTTTAAAAGTATTTGACGGTTGAAGATCAAAATCAGCAGTACGGAAAAACACACAAGTTATTTTTAAGGACCTTGTTACACCGTCAAATTAATAGTGTATATATTAAATGGTATAAAAGTCAATCATCGCATTTTACTGTGTATAGCAATCTAATGGCCATGGGGCTTTTCCCAATGACACTTCAGACTTTTCTACGCATACAAAAAACAAAAAAAAAAGAAACACTCTAAAAAATGTATCATTAAATAGGATAGCTCAATATAATGAGCTTCAAATAACAACAAAATGTTCAAATCATTTGTGCCAAATCATTTTGAAAGAACGTCAGCCAATGGGGAAATGGGTTGACCAGTGGTATAACTTGATCATGTAACTTTATCACTCAGTCAGTCAGTCAGTCACAGGCATTTGTTTATAGGGCTGGCCCCACTGTTTCAGTCTAGCCAAAAAATCTTTGTTGCATAGAAATATGCACATAGTTACAGCCTCCAAAGGCTTTACATTAAAAACAAGGCAAATCAAGGAAAAGATGGGACACATAGAGGAACAATAAACAAACAATAAACAAACATGAATTAATTACGTTGATAGTGATCCCTTTGTGACCAGCGCTAATTTAAATTAAATCAAGTTGAGTGGCAAAACTGTCAACCCATTAACATCTACAATGATCCTCTGCATGGAAACACAGACCTAGGCCAGAAAAAAATCTTAATTAGTGCTGTATTTTTCTATGTAAGCAAAATGCATTTGAAAATGAGTCTGAATAATCCTGTGAAGTGCAACATTCTGTCCATAGTAGTCTTGTTTCTGAAAGATGATATCTTACCAAAAGGCTGACAAGAATAACTGCTCTCTGTTGTCTGTCATCATCGTCGTCATCATCAACCTTTATTTATTTTCTCGGCAATACATTGAGAGGTGACCCTCATTTTCAATGATGCCGAGATTACAAAAACAGAAAGAAAACAAAGCAGACAATCAGAATACAGATCAGTTCCTAATGAAAACAATTACATTCAAAAACATTACCATTTAAAAGATTTAAAAGAATATTTATTTTATTTTATTTTCAGAGAATTTATATTTAATGTTGAATACCCTAATGCAACTTTATAAAGCTTCATGATTTATTCTGTTTGTATTTTTTATTGGACTATGATTCATTATAGAGTAACACTCATCATCTTCTTGAGGTTTTCTATCATTTAATTTGTTGTGGAGCATGTGTTCCACTGACAGAGGGCAAAAGGACACACACTATCCAATTATCCAATGAGGTGTCAACAGTGGTTAGTGAGACAGAGGTTATTATATGGATAACTCTGGCAAGAAATAATTTTTTTGTGTGTGAGCTGTTTAAACTGTTGTGTAAGTTGCAAGCTGCAGCTTGGGTTGATGAGTCAGCCTGTTGATCCCCCAACAGCGTATTCAGCAGCAGTGGACTGTTGGGTTTGGGCCTTAACCTTTCATTCAGTGAAGTACTTAGCTATTATTTTTGATAAAGTGAACACAAACAAATAGGTGATCTTGAAACTGACAATAAGCCACTTTCACTTTTTTATGTGCAAACTCGCTTAGAAACATTCTCCAGCTGCAATGCTGTTTCCAATAGCTAGCCTAGAAAAACCACAAGTATACAAAGGCTTTGCTTAGAATTGGTTCAATAAGATTTATAGGGGCAGAACCATAAATAGCAGCCAATCGGAGATCTCTCCGGGAAGCCATAGATTGGCCTTGACATTAGTGACAGTGGTTTGGTGGAGTGGTGATGCTGTGAAGCAGCACAGACTAGCAGAGAGAGGCAACTGGATGATAGGAACCCAAATAAACAACAAGGTGGAGATCCAGAGTGTTTCCAAAGTAGAATGATAATTGTCTGCCTGCTTGAACACTACAAAGTCTGCAAGATTCATTTAAGATAAAAAAACCAAAGCAAGTATACGATGACATACCTTATAATGTAACATCTTGGTGTGGACAGGTTAGTTGTAAAGACAAAAACAGTCAGTAAAATCACTGGGAAACCACAGAATCTGGTGGGAATTTGTTCACTATAAGAACTGAAAACAAAGCCCAGACTATTTGAGAGGACCACTCTCACCTCCTGTGCCTCGTTTGAATTCCTGCTCTCAGGGATGCCTTTGGCAAAAGAGAATATTTACAAAAAGTCATATCTTCCCACTGCAAAATGTTAGACTTACTATGATTATTAGTACTGTTCTTCTTGACTGCCTCCGAACTTTGCTCATGTTTTTCTTTCTAAGATGCTCATATGCAATGCTCAGGCTGCATGTAGAGCAGTTGATCATTTGCTGTGGTTTGGAAGAAACATTTTTTACATTACAAGTTCAGATTGTGATTAAGCTAAAATGATTCATCAATCCACAGACAATTAATCAGTAACTGCTTTTATAATTAATTCACCCTTTCAGTCATTTTTCAGGCAAAAATGCCAAACATGCTAGCTCCTGCCTCTCAAAGAGGAAGATTTGCTGCTTTTTCTTTGTCAGATATGATAGGAAATTGTAAATCTTTCATGTTTTTTTCCTCCACATAATAATAAAATGTTAGTGCTGTTTAGATCGCCTATTTCACTCTCAGTGATTCATTATACATGCAACGAGACATGTGATTACCATTTTGAGTATCAGCCCTCCCTTAACCCTCCACCCACATCCCCACACACCCACATGTACAGTTTCACACATTCACACACACACACACACACACACACACAGACAGACATGCATATTGAAGGTCAGTTTTAAAGGACAGGTTTGCAGTTTTAATTTTTAAAACAGAAGAGAGCAAAGCCTCACAGTGTTTCACCACCCAGATCATATTTCTGACTCAGTCTTCAACATCAAACAGAAGCATCGCTGGCACCTGTCTGGGGTCAAATGTCACGGTAATGGGCATGTAGCCAGTGTGTCTTCCCATCTTAGTGTTGCCGAAAATAATTGAGACTAAGACTTCTGCTTAGAGTGATGGTGCTGAAAGCAGTAGCATCTAATCTCTGAGATGAAGCTGTATTTACTATTATTTATTTATCTATTTTCTTTACTGAGAGCAGTGGACTTTAAAAAGCCATCTGTCAACTTACCTGTCAGCATCTGTTACTGTGCCTGTTCAGCAATTATTATTATTATGGCATTATTTCCATCAAACTAAAGAGAAAAAACACTTTAAAGGAGGAATTTTATGACATGATATGACAGGGAGATCAAGAGAGACACGCTGGCTGCCATTCTTTAAATGTGTCATCTTTTTCTTTTTTGTCTGTGTGTGTGTGTGTGTGTGTGTGTGTGTGTGTGTGCCTTTACATCAAAGGAAATGCTCAATTTTTCTTGGACTAAGCTGGACTCTGTGACCAGCTTCTCTCTCATGTCGCAATCATGTGTTGTTTTTCAGAAAGCAGCTGCGGCAAGGAGAAAGTACTTTTAAGAGCTACATAATGCTGCTTTTCTCCTGCTGCCCACCCTCTCTACCGTACCTTCCACTTGCGTCCCCTCCTTCCTCCACTTGCGTATCTGCAGAGGAAATAACTCAGATGGAAGAAGGGACCTGTCAGCTGACTTGCTCATCATTCATCACAGTCTGTTTGTGGCCACTGTACGCACTGGGTGAGTCAGCAACAACCTGCGTATCAGACTGTGAGACAGCATCAGGACTCTGAGGATGACTGAGAGGGCATTTGTGGTCCTCAGGAAAGTGGACAGCTGTGCTGCTTTTGGCATGCTGTCAGACATCCTGCTTGCTTGTCTGCCTGCCTGCCTGCCACCTCTGACCCGGCCTGGCGTGGCTTGAATGCTAATGGGAGCGGTGTAAGAGCATTGTCATTGGAGTATGCTCTGAAATGTCATTAGCAACGAGGCCAACCTATGCTAATCGCTAACATCTTGAAAAGGCTGCTTCTGACATTGGTGCAGGGCCTGAATGAGCTGTGGTGGCTCGTGATCGTTATCTGCTCACAGTGGAGACGCGCCATCCCCGCCACTGTGCTGCTGCACCTGTGAATGCACCGTGACAAAAAGCCCAATCTCGCATCCTGCTAAGAGGATTGATAATGCAGCCAAGGGTAAAAAAAAAAAAAAACATTGGTGGCAAGTTGGTATTTTCTCATTGAATGGTCATACAGAGTATCAGGCAAAGCTGTTTATGTGATGATTTGGTGAATAAGCCATTTGTCATAGAAAATCCTGCTGATCCAGGCTGGCTTATTCACTAAAGAGTTATATAACTTCTATAAACCCTTCCTGTATCTCACATAGAATTATGTTTGAAAATGAGTGTTACATTTTTATTCAACACCAGACACCTGTGCTACAAACCGAATAAGTTCCTGATGTTATGCATAGTCTCTTCATTTCTCTCTCACACAGACATACACATGCATATTGAGTAAATGTTTACCAATTAGCATTTCAAAACAGAAGAGAATATATTAGATGCTTATCATGTGTGCCTCCTAATGGATTGTCATTCAGCTTATTCTTTGCCCAACAAACAGTGTACACACTGGTGTGGAGCTGCACAGCACACAGTCTTTGTGTTTAAATACCTTGCTCAAGGGCACAATGGCAAAATGTTTCCATCTATGTAATAAAGAAGTAGGGGGGTCAAATAACATCTAAACCGCAGTACAGCAAAAACTCATTTCTAATGATTTTATATCATTTTTTTTGCTTACTCACGATGCACAGCTAGATACATTGAGCTGAGTTTCGATGCCAAAACCAAACACTACTTTTTAAAATACCATAGGTAATCTGTGCTTTTAGACAGCAAGCACTTAACTGCTGCATCTGCCACCTGAAGATGCCGGTGCACCTTATTTTTCATTTTCTATTTGAAACAATTTGAAGCTATTTTACATTAAAAAAAAGGGGGAAAATAAACATCTGCAAGCACATGAGCCAATGCATGATCTGCTGTCATTTTGGCCTTATCATCCTTTGTTTCATTCAGATCCAGATGTGATTTATATTCCTCAGGCAAAACCCCTCAGGTTTTTTCCGTTATAATAAACAGTAGTTGTTCTATATTTTAAGTGGGAGGCTTCAGGGTGCCATTCCTGCAGCTACATCTGATCCTACAACAACCTGCACCAAATGCTACAGGTTGATGCCATCCACCTACTCTGTGGACTGTGTGAGTTGTGGCTCAAAACGGAAGAAATGGTTTGTGATTTGAAACTAATGTGGAGCAACCATTTGCTTTATTGTGAGGAAGGAATACAAACATGCTTTTCTACAAAACCCTAATTTTAGTTGAACAAAAGAAGACAAATGTCTCATATTGTGAATGTCGTCTGAAAATTTTCAAACTTTTCTTATATAAAGTGCAGCCTAAAATGGGCAAAATTACAATTTGAACGTTCAAAAATTGTCAGAGTCTAAGGAAGCATTTAGCACCAACTCTTGGTGCTAGACATCTTTTCAGTGCTAATGCAGCTGAGCCTCTCTATTCGTATTGGATTATTTCACACCTCACAATGGAACTCAAATGCCAACATTCAGCGCCAAGGTAAGAAAGAAGTGTGCCCCAAGCAAGACGGAAAGTAAGCTTCCATAGATCGAGGTAGTGGAGATGGGCATGTAGCTTGTCTGATTCTAATGCAGGAGAGTTCGCGTCCTGTCGAAAAGACCTTCACTTTATACTCGCCTTTTTATTCGCAGTAACAACTTTAACTATCCAACTGTTTTAGTTGCATGTAAGTCAACCATACATCAACCATATTTTATTTGCCATTACCATGACTTTTCCCTAACCTGAAACATGCCATAGTTCCTACGCACAGATAATGTAGAAAGTGAGAATTTTAAACACATTGACATTGGATGTAAAAACATGAAAGTAATCCTGGGTTTTTTGTTTGTTTTTGTTTTGTTTAGTTTTTTAGTCAAATATTGACTGTCTTCTTTGGTAATAGAGTTTGCTGCGTCCTTCTGTACAACTTTGAAAAAAGTTTAAAAAGTAAACAATTAGGACACTCAGTGCAGGAAACGTGTTTATATTCTTCATTATGCCAATGACAAGCAGTACCTGCTGCAGCGCAGGTGTAGGAAAGAGCACATAATATATTTAAGCAACTCACTGGTGAAGGTCAAAGTCATTACTGTAGCTAACAATTAATGCTAAGGTGAAGAAGAGGATACTGGCAGGCTCTTATCTTATTGTATGCATATCAATCAGATAGTGATGTGAGGCCTGTGGTGCCCTTTCACTCAAGCAGAACATTGCTTGCAGTGTGAAATTATTTCTCATACTGGTTGTTTTAAAGCTCATATAAATGGAGCGATTGGCTCTTTAATTGAGCGACACATTGCTTGCCATTTTCGTTCTGATCATGGTCTAAAAACAGTGACCTCAAACACACAGTCAAATGCAGCACCTTGAAATGTCTACATGGCAGTCACTATCATTTTCCGAGCTTATTAAATTCATCTAACCTCAACACCTCATCTTGTTGCCACAATAGGAAGGACACAACTGAATAATTATTTTTAATCAAACATGTAGAATGTCAACCAGTGAAAAGACAAAAAAAAAGGGAAACATTATACTACCACAAATATACAGTAAAATAAGCTTTCTTACTTGCTGTGTGTAGACAGCTACGATTATCAACATCCACATTTACATTGATGGCCCATTATACTGCAATTACTGCTGCAGCATCATACCATAACTTAAAGTAATGATCTAAATCTGGCCAGCTGCACTTACAGCTCCTCCTCTATGACTCATTGTATTCGTGACCAGATTTTAATGTTCAACCCAGCTGATAAATATGACATGTTTATATGAAACGGGCTTAAAACAGGTTCCTCCGGTTCTCTGCTTCCTCACTTGTCGTTGGTATAATCGCGCTTGCATATGACACGGCACACTCGGAGAAAAACAATCTCCATCTGCTGCGGTAGCAAACGAATACAAGCTGTTTTCAGCTCAACACATCTAACTCTAACACCTGTTACTGGTAGACAGACTTAGGCTCCTCTTGGCAGCTTTCACAATATTAGAAATTAGCTTCCTGCTTCCCCCACTAAATATAATGGGCTTTATCAAGTTTACCAAGGAAAACTGTTCCACTCCTTCATGCTACTGTGATTCGAAGTGATTGTGACCTTTACAGAGAATAGCATTGAGATTTTCTTGGTGACAAACTTTCTCCCATTTCCTCATGTTGTGTTCTCATAGACACAGTGTATGTAGGGTTATACTATAGTAAAGCACAGTGAGCAGGCCGGGAGGAATTTATGGCTCCATATGAGGACATTTTGGCATTATTACCATGTGTGAAGGCTATTTAGAGCACCCAAATACTTTTACCTCTGATGACACCACAGGCATTATCTTATCATTAAGTGTTGTCTACACATTGATCAGCTTTACCTTTCTATGGAAAACAGCCATCGCATGGCAACTGCACTTTATGTTCTTTCTGCCTACTACATCACATTAGTGCCTACTGTCGTTTCAAATCAACCACATCCCTTCATCAAATCTCACTGAGGCTGTTTTCATACCTGTAGTTTAAAAGGAAAACATGAGCAAGCCAGTTTGTTTCACCCTTGAATAGCATTTCCCTTTCCTTTCAAATGGTTTTTCCCTGCACCATTTCCCTCTCTGGCTGGGCTTTGGGGCTCAGCCAGGTTATGGTCAAGCATTGTAAAGTGTAATGTTTTTTGACTAGAGAAAAGGTGGGTTGAGGTTAAGCATCACAGAATATGGGTATGTTTGGTTCGGGTTAAGGTAAGGGGAATCACAAATCAATGTGGAAACAGATTTTGACATAAGGCACAAGACAAGTTGTCAAGTATCTGGTAGCTGAGTCGGCAGAAGAGACGTAACATGAATGCTTATTAACACCACTGTAAATGCAAAGGCCTATGGATTAGATGTTGTTATGCAGATCACATGTTAATACCAGGTGTACATGGGGCTTTGATGTCTCAGTGGCTTCCTCTATCCCACTGTAGCTTTTGTTTTTCTGGTAACATTTGAGACAATACTTACTGTAAACAGTATCTAGTAATGTAGAAGTAACTGAATTTTAACATGGTTGATTTTCCACTCCTTCTTTGATTTTTTTTTTTGCAAAATAGCCAAAAAGACTTCAAGACAATATCAATAGATACTCCAAGAGGTGACCAGCCACTGAATTTTTTCTCAGTCTATTGTTCACATCAACATTTTCAACCCAACTGACCCTTCGGACAATTGATCAATACATGTTATTTTGTTGTTTGGCCTGTAAAGATACCAGGTATCTGTGGTTTTCTATTTGATGTAATGGTGCAGCCATGGACAGTATTTGTAGTTCCAACATTTCTTTAAATATCAGTGTGCTGAGGAACAAGCAGTTACTGTAGGCTACTATCTTTTTTTACTCTGAACCTTCTTGAGAAGAAATTAAGAAGGAGAGGAAGTCGTTTTGGATTTTTGAGTTGCTGTATTGCCTATAGATTTGCAGTCTGAAATAGTTAAAGTTCAATTTTTTTTAATTAAATTTAAAAAAAGAAGTACAATCTAACCAGATCTTTGCATTTCCAACACCTTCTGTATGCTTTCAAGATGCCTGTAAAAAATGTAGATTGCTATGAAATTCATGTTGATTCAAGATTCAACACGTAGATAATGGATTCATGGATTCTACATTGTGCATCTTTATGCTCTGTAAATCATTCCTTTGTCCAGATAAGGCAAATATAACTGATTTCACATTTCACTGTTGCAGGATTTTTTTTTGTCATGCCTCCTATCAAAAGCTGACAGTGAATTATAGCATTTTAACTAATTATAATGAAACTATTAACAAAAAGAACGAAGTTGAATTGGACTGAAAACATAATAGACATGATAGACATGATTGAGACCATGATCCACATGTTTATTTCCATTAGTGTTTCTTATTTCTTTCTGCTGTGCTAACAAAAACTGCAATTTAAAATTTGGCCAAACCTAGCTTTACCCACAAAAGACACAAGGCTCTCCTGCTACACTAGGACCTAAACCAAGCGCAAAGTAGGCTTCTTTATATACATATATCTATGATACATACTAATTGCCATCACCTCTGTCACAAAATTGCCTTTTAAATGGATCAGATTCATAGATCTTTGTGACAGGAGACACTTTGACCTGTCAAAGCAGGTAAATCACAGGTAAAACTACTAATAGCAACAATGTTCTGTTATTTTATCAATTGCCATGCAATGCAACAATAAAGTTACACCTGTGTTTCACAACTTAAAACTGTCAGCTGTGGAAAAACGTCCGTTTAACTTGGGTTTCACTCAGCATCCCTTTCCTGCAGTGCAATGGACAATAAGGCATGTAGAGGACAGCAGGACAGCAGGGTCTTCAGTAGACAGTGAGATGGTGTGCTAGACTGCAGATAAAGACTGCCAGGCCTGTAGCAATGCCTCAATAAGTAACTGATTAGATTACAGAGAAAATGTGTCCTTTGCTCAAGGCTGCAGAGACAACATTCAGAAATGTAGATGACGCTGACAGACCTAATTAAGCAGTGGGTGTTGTGTGATGGTAAATGAACTGGCCGAAGGGTTCAAATATAAAAAGCTGCTGTTGTGTTGCTGTTTCCCTCATGTTATTACATTTGAAGCACAGAGAACAAACCAACAAATCAAAGTGTTTTTTTGAACCCAAGCACAGAAATGGACTGCCCAGTGTATCTGGAAGGGGAGAATACAGGACCTCAGCAGGGGACTTTGGTACCCTCTACTTGTCACAGAAATTTTTTTTAGGTGATTTGTGTTCTGTCTTTTTGGCTAACTTGGTGCCAATTAGTGGATTCCCTTTTCAGTCAGATGATGGCTCCAAGTAACGTTAAAGAAAAAATACATTTATTTTCGCCATTTAGAAAAAGGACGTTGTGTCACAGAAACTTTCAAATAAAAACAAATATTGTAACATTTATATATATTTCTTCAATAATGACTTTGCTGTAACTTGTTTAATCAACACCAGAAATTACAAACTTATACAACCTGGATGCAGTTGTTTTACCTGAGATCATTACTAAACAGCACTGAAAGATATAGAATAAACTATGCAGTAATGACAAAGAGGTATGGTGGACAATAAGAGGCAAAAAGAGCCTCCTCAGAGGATTTTAAATATAAAGAGCTTTATTACAACTATCGTGGCTCTGCCCAAAGTTAACAAGATCCACTACCAGCATATCTAAAGCTCATAAGGAACTCATAATGTTGTTTGTTTAATCGTCACAAAAAACCAAAGTGGTAAAATTGAATCAGCATATTTCTCAAAATATTAAACTATTCTTTAATAACAAGCAAATAAATGACTGGACAAATGAACCCAAACAGCCATCATATATATGTTATGTCATATATCAGCTATATACAGTAATTACAGCTTTCACTTAAATCTTTCAGTCATTGGTAAAAATAAAGTTCGACTTAGAAAATATTGGCAAACTACCAACAAACATAACATTTGAGAGTTCAGTGATTATGTCTCTTAAGTCTCTTGTTTTGTTTCTGTTGTGGTTTTATATCTTTACCTTCAGCAAAGTGATTCGGCATTTAAGCTCCAGCACCTGTTCTCCTAAGTGATTGACATGATTATACAGCAGTAGATCTAAACTCAGGTTACATTGTTTTAGAAAAATTATTTTTTGCGCGTGAATCTTAGTGATGATGTTGATTAAGTTTGACAAAAACAATAACTGTGGAGCATCTGTCTGAGCATGGGAGTTCATGTGTAACTAAAAACTTGTCTGTCTCTTTTTTCACATGATTGAGTAAAGACAAGTTAAATGCTTACAATGCTTATGCTTATTTTGGGGTTGATCCACATGTCAGGTATTGCGAAACTGCTGTGAAATGGTCCAGGTTTCATTTTTATTTGTCAGAACACCATGCAGAAGACAGTTTTGAGTTTGATAATGGGTACATCTTCTTGCTTTCTAACACCTTTTGGGCTGATTCAGGTATTTGCTATATTTAGTCGATGGACACAATCCGCCAAACCTTAACCTTGTCTCTGTTGTTGCCTTAAACAACAGACTCATTAATGTTTAATAATCATGCTTAATTTTCCAGAGAGACGCTTATCTTTTTAAAAGTCAATAGAATAAGTTTCTTCGGCGAAACCTTTTATCATCAGGCCAATTCCTCGGCTTTGATGTGAGATAAAGCAATTGAGAATCACATTAATACCAAAACATGGCCGGGAAGATTTATCTCAACCAGCTAATGAGCCTGGGAATGTTTCCAGTGTGCATAATGAAATGCAGAAGAAAATACAATACATTATTAGCATACAACAAATAAATACTAAAGCAGATCTGCCGCTGCAGGTACAAAGGAGCAGGTAGACTGTGACAGAACTGGAAAGATTACAGAGGATTTACCTGGGCACATATGCACTAAAGATATTTCTCATCAATATTTATCACCATTTTCTTATTTAAAAAAAGATTAAGAAAACACCTTATACAGGAAGAGTATCTTGGCATTCACTGTAGCAGGTACTGGGTTTTTTTCAGATTCACAGGAATGAGAAAACAATGAGTCAATATACTTTATGTTTAAGGCTAAAAGGAAAAATATAGTTTATTACAACTTTGGTCTTATCTTCATCACTCTGGATGTCATTTACATTGGTTATAATGAAGTAATTGAAAATATCTGGGTATGTGCGGTCCCATATGTGACTTGGCCACACAGGCTTCTCAGCACAAACCTTATGGGCAAAATACAATTATTATTCTATTGCCTGTTTTCTGGCAGCAGTTAGTGATCGTACCGGTGTTTCAACACCATTCACATCCAAAACTGTGTCTAAATGTTCAGACACCGAACTACAAATATGGCTCAACTGTTCTCTTCTTCACGGTGCAAGCTGCACACTATGTCCCTAATTTCTAACTGCTTGCTTATGTACAACATACATTTCCCCCAGTATCAGACAGTGTTAAAAGTTGTGTCATTAAGAAGTCAGCCTGTGATAGACACAACAGATAGGTTGGGTTTTCATAACCAATAATATATCATTTCTGGTATCTGGATGTTGTGGATGTTATTGTGCCTGGCAAATATGTTTCTGTACTGTAATAAAATCTAAGTGTTAAAAAAAAGAAGCACTTTGGTTCTAAAAATGATTTCCACAGGATCATGCCTGATGAAAGAACTCGAACAACCTTGCTTATTAATCATTGCTGCAATTAGTGCTTCGCACGTCACACACATTGGTGTAGTGCTGTCACAGCATAGGCTTTAATGTAGGCTGTCAGATCACAGCTAACTGCCCGTTAAAGTGAGAAAACACTCCCAAGATATAGCAATAATTAGATTAGTAGCCAGCTAAATTAGAGAGAAAATGTGTCATTCAGCCAAGAATCAAAAAGATGCAGTGAAAACATTCAGAGTTGCAGATGATAGTGACGGAGTTAATTAAGCTGTGGGTGTTGTGCGGTGCTAAATGAGCTGGCTAAAGGGTCTAAATGTAAGGCTGCTGTTATGTTACTGTCATCTTTGCACAGTTACGCTCCTCCTGCTATATGCTCTGTCGGTTTGTGATTATCTGAAGCAGAGGATTACAAATTAAAGTGTTTGTGTCTGTTGTTTGAGCCAACATGCTACAGGATACACGTTTATCTAAAATGGGAGCAGGAGCAGGAGCAGAAGCAAGGTTGAATCCTTTGTTAATTTTTCTGTTTCTCTTGTTGATTAAAAAATTGGATGTGTGATTAATCGAAAGTATTACCCCAGTGATTTATATCTCCTTGTTCCTCTCCCTCCACGTTATTGATGCACAATTTGTATATGAAACAAGAACAAGATTAATGACCCTTGACGGTAAAATATTAAATGATCCAAATGCTAATACACTGTATGGCTGTGGCCGCTTTTTGTAATTCAGTTCAAGGGCTGAAATTAGACTTGTAAAACTTCACCCACACAGGGAAATTACATCGAGATGTAGCCTTGCTGTTAGTGGCAAATGACATAGAAATGAAACATGCGCCGAAAAGAAGGGACCATCAATCTAATGGGATCCTCCTGCAAATTTTCTGCATTTCAGTGCAGCCATCTCTCACTGGGGGATAGTCAACAGTGGAATAGCTTTCAGACACTTCAACGCACACGCAGGAGGATTGCAGCGCTCTAGATCCCACATAACAAGCATTACTGCATGTAGAACTGTACAATGAATGTCATTTTTAATTTTCTATAGAAAGAATAACAGCTTGGAATAGAGTGGTGGAATCCAGTAAAAACCAAATCAGCTTCATTAGACACGGTAATAGCCTCACTTAGTGATCACAGGCACATTGACTGTGGCAAGCATAAGCCCTGCTCATTAAGAAGATTTGAGCCTGTCTGCGATCGACACATGCCTGCATGAAATTAATGGCGCATTATAATCTATTTTTACAAAATTTCTGTATGACATAGTAATTATCTTGTATTCTCAACCTTAACATAGCCATGCGTCGTGATGGTGGAGCAGATCTACTTCATTTGGATTTTTTTGTGAAAGGACAGGAACCAGTGGCGTCATCATAAGTAACCTGAAATGTGACTTCTTGATGTTGTTTTTGTTTTTTTTTTTGTTTTTTTTTCAACAGTGCAAAAATGGAGATTCGTGAAACACATGAAACTTCCCATGTGTGTACTCATTTGTGCTGGAAAAGATAGAAAGTGGAGGGTTGGATGACAAAATTGGAGGAGGGAATGTGATTACCGAGACACTGGCAGCATCAGTTGTCACTTCTGCAGTGCTTCAAAATACAACCAATCCTTTTCCAAACTCCCACCTTCCTACAACTAGTACCAGTTGGAAAGAGAATGGGTTGGAGCCGCTTACACATTATGACTGATAGTAATATATGAAGGTACCGTTTGACCTTCTTACCACTTCAATAGATTCGGCTCGGTGCAGTCATGTCACGTCACGAAAGATGAAAGTCCAATAACCTTTGCATCATTCTTGCTTTCAGCTACGGAGAGACATCCTGGGAATGAGATATCTGGGGAAAAGTGTAGGTTGATGAGGGAAAAAAAAAATCCCCCACTACTTGTACAAGAGAAACAGCTGTAGATTGGGTGAAGACACTTTGGCTTCGGGGCTGTAGACCTGTACAGGCTGGATCTGGATCTGCATCTGTACTTCCATCTACTGAGGGTATTTTTCTAAACACAGCCCCCTGTTAATTATCACTACTTGTGGGGTGTTTGGTTAAGTAGTAGGCTCATGTTATTAGGCTCACGTTCACACTTTCCTACTTTGTTTTTGGCGTAACAATTAACTCACAGACCCTGGTGTATTACTTTAAGTCCTCATTAGTAGCATTATTGATGGGTCCACTTAGTTAAGCTGCTGTTACACTGAGAGAGAGCCTTCGCAAAGAAAACTTAAGCAGACTACCAACAGAAGTATTTCCTTTTTTTTAACCAACCACAACATAACAAAACTTGAACAAAAAAAGTCTTAAATGAACATTGAATTGGCTGGACTCAACCACAGACAGCCAATCCTCACTTTCTTAATTTTAGTCATCATTATTTTATTTCACATAAACATATGTTCATTTTATATCAGAGAGAAACCATAACCTAGATCCTAATACAGAGTGTCAATCTGGTAACATTAGTGGGCCGTTGTTTTCTGTTTTCTGTCATCTGTTTTCCTATTAAGCTAACAGCTCTAGTTTTTCACTGTTAGCTATTAAGGATTGCTACTTTAACATGAAATAATTTATTTTTCAGATTTTTAAATCTGTATGATTTATGAATTTGTACATATGAAAAGGTTGATCAACTTAAAAAAAAAGAAAGAATAATCTCTCCAATGTTTTATATTTTTCAACTTTCTGTCACTTTCTGCCTTCGGCTTTGAACTCACTGCAGACAGATGACCACCACTGTCATCACCCACAGTTTGGAGTTAATTTAACACTGCTGAATGGAAAAAACAGTGTTGAAGACATTTCTGCTCACGATTCAGATCTAACGAGAAGATATGTGGAAGGAGAACAGAAATTACTTTAAATACAATCAGCTGTCTCCATCTGTTGCAGTTAGGACGATTCCTTTTCATTGCATATCTGCTATACAGATGCAGCTTTCTATGGATTTGATGATAGTTTTTCTCATTTCCCCAATCAAAATATTGTGTCAGCTAAGATTTCATTAGACATTTGCTCTAATTACATTATGTCAATGTATATTTCCTCCATGAATTATGTATATGTACAGTCAAATTAGTTTTTATTGCTGTGATTCAGGATCAATTATGACATCTTTCTACATATGGGGAGAAACAGATTTCTTGATTTTTTTTTCTGCATGTCATCCAAATTCTGCTGTATCACCCACAGTGCTGCAAAGGTTGATTTAGACTAGTAAAAGCTTCCCTTTTTTTAAATAAGTGAAAATCTCGGTAGAGGAATCAGTCAAATTGTTGTCAGTGCATTTAAAACAATGTCAGTATCTTGAAACAAGGATAGAAAAATTACAATAAATTCAATTAAACAAATGAAAGTGAATTGAAAACAAGTGAACTTTAAAATCTCAGCACTAGATATTACAGCAAATATAACTTATATCATATTATATGTTATATCCCCTCACTGCTACACTGTAAACTTTTGCAGACATTTTGCAGCTTTTCTAATTACACAACACTTTTCAAGCAAGCCATTAAATGAAAAAGGCAAAATAGGAAAAACAAATGAGACAATAACTGTTACAGATTGTTGAATTTTCAGACACTTTGCAACTCCCATATTAGTATGCGGTGCTAATTGTTGTTACATATGGGGTATGAGGACGTAACGAGTCACGAGGGATCACATACATAATTCATTATTTTACCTATAAATTTAGATCACCAAGAGAGAACAAATACCTTTATGGACATGGCAGAACAGCTTTTGCATTAATATACATTGTGTAGAAGTATATATACATATAAAAGTTTGTGTGCATGTGTGTGTGTGTGTGTGTGTGTGTGTGTATGTTCCAATTGTTCCTTCAGCCCCTGGTAGTTTTCGATTTTCTTGTGCTCCTTCTTTCGGGTGTTACTGTCAGCTGGGATTGCCACATCTATCACAACTGCCCTCTTCTGCTCCTTGTCAGCCACTACGATGTCTGGTTGGGTAGTCAGCAGCTGCTTGTCAGTCTGGAACTTGAAGTCCCACAGGATCTTAGCAGGATCTGTTGTTCTCAACCATTTCGTTGGTGTGTCCCATCAGGACCCAGGGACTTTTAATTCATACCCAACACAGATGTTCCTGTACACTATCCCAGCCACCTGGTTATGTCTCTCAGTGTACGCTGCCCCAGCGAGCATCTTACACCCTGCTACTATGTGCTGGACTGTCTCTTGGGCATGTTTGCCCAGCCTGTACCCTGGGCCTAGATTCCATGGATCTGTGGATCTCGTGCTTAGGGATTATATAGGGATCTAGTGCTTAGTTCTTGTGCTGCTCAGATCAGAGGTTCTCTGCTGTCCTTTAGGTGGCCTTTCCTAACCATTGGTAGGATTTCTTGACACCAGCCTTCCTCTGTCTGCCAATAGCACATCCCAAGAAGGGGCTTGGTCGTCTATGATATTTTCTCCTCCTCTTCGTCACCCCTCTGTCTTCTGCTGCCTGAGGCACTGTCTTAGCAGCTCATCCCAGGGGGGCATCTTCCTGATGTATTCATGGAAGCTCTGACACTCACTAATCCTCACCCTGTCTCTTTTCTTTGCTTGTAGAGTCTCAGAGTGATGGACTTTGGGTGGAATCTTCCAGGCACTGTAGTTTTACATGTAGTTTTTATATGTAGTTTTTATATGTAGTTTTTATATGTAGTTATATATATATACGTTATATATGTATGAAGACATGCACACGGGCACACACACACACACACACATACAGTGGTGTCCATAAGTCTGGCACCGCTTCTCGGGAGTATTAAGATCTCTTACTGAAGCTGAAGCACCAGCACCACAGCATAAAATACCCCATTATGAGTAAAAGTATTTAATATCACACAATATCACAACAGTACAGAAGTATTTGTAACAAAATGTACTTAAAGCATCAAAAGTGAAAATACTATTGTGCAAAATAGCACAATTGACAGTACTGTATTATTATATGTATTATCAGACAATCATTACTGATACTTTAACTTTGTTTGACATTATATTTTGTAAGCTCAGTAAATAAAATATACGAGTAGTGAGAAATGGAAATACCCTGTAAATTACAATTATTCCACCGATGAACTGAAATTGGTAACAGTTTCTTTATTTTTTATTATGCATTCATAAACATCATAGCACACTTAAGTGATATGACTGTGATTCCTTAACAAGATGTTCTCATACTCTCTTAGAGTACAGACTCATGACTGATGTATAAACAGATGATGAATGATTGACATTGATACTAGAATACATTTTTATTAATGTTTTATCAATGTCTATATAAATTCTTAATATTTACCTAAATATGAATTATTATTTAATGACATTTCTTAAATTAATCATTTAACTTTTAACATTTAAAAATATGGTTATTTTGATTCATTTATGTTTCATAGTTAATAAATGTTTTGTAACACACTGTACAGATTTGTGTGTAACCATTTTACATGGAATATCTTCCCAGTGTGTTACCAATCACTGTTTATTATAGATAAAGTTATAACTGTTCACTGCTTACATCTACATAATGGTATGTTACAAACAATGTATTAAGTGTCCATATACTGCTTAGAAATGCTAAATAGCAGATGTCAAAGTCAAGTGTTGGAGTGGAGGGAATGTTGTCTGCAGCATCACCTGAAATACACAGTCCCTGCCATCTGCATCAGATCCCTTTGTTCATTTATCAATATCACTTGCCATTTTTGCTTTCAAGGGCACATAAACGAGAGGTTGGGCACAGACATTGAACCTAATTATGCTGATGGTTGTGGAACTCTAAAAGCCGTGGGTCATTAGCTCTCATAAAGGTCTACATGCTGTCCCCTGAGTAACGTTCTACTGAGGACAGGGAGACGCATCTGATGCATTCTTATTATTGACTCCACAGTGTTTGCGGAGGGAGGCAGGTCGATAAAACAAAGGCTTGGAGAGCATCAGGAGTCTATTGTTTTTTCAACTGTCAGGTCTGCCATCACACATTTATATTGAATCTATGATCTGTATGCAGGCCAGTATCATATATCTGCAGAGTAAGGCACTATTATTGCTGCAGCAGTATACAGTGGAAATGCGATGCATGATTTCTGCTATGAAAGGAGCAAGGAAATGATCAAATGTGTTTGCCTGTCCTCCTTTTCACGCATATATTTCTACTTCAGCTGGGGAGTTTTCTTGAGAGCTAAGTTTAAAAGTGCAAGACACCTGGACAACATTATTTAGAAAACCATGCTTCATTTTTTTGCTATTGAAAAACTGCAGCACTTTAGTGTTCTTCCTTTGATTTAAAATTCTTGTGCATGTTGTGATATGGCAGTTCTCCCACGGGACATGCATCTATCTCCTCCACACAATAAAGCTTGATTTATTTTCAGTCTACTCTGCACATTCAATAATGTAGTTTAACCTGATTCGAGGTAGAATCCTGGCATCCAGGTAGGGAAGGCTTCCATTTGTCTACTCTTGGATTTGGATCCATCTTTTTCCCTGGGACCTAAAACAAAGCATGTGCTGGATGTGAGCCACTACACAGAAGAGTAGCTCAGAAAATGATCTTCCTCCTGCATCAATCCAGCAATGATTCAGGTGGGAAGACTGAATGGAGCTCGTCTGCAAAGCTCTCATTGCAAAACTATCAAATTAAGGTGTCTGGATAGATGCTGTAGGAATGACATGGGAAGGGAAACAGCTCATGGATTAAAAAAAAATATGAATACATATGCATATTTCAAATATAATACATAAAAGGAAAGTTAAGCAACCGCTGCATAGAGAGCATACATAAAGCCTTTAATTAATTTTCACTATTACAACCAGAGCAAGAAAAAGACATTTTGAGGCACATAAAGATGACTTCTGAGGCTGCACTGATGGTAAAATTGATTTCTGTCCTTCCATCTCCACATGATATCACTTCTCCAATGTACAGAAACACCACAATATGCAGTAATCTCACACTTGACTGCCTAGTTTTATTGTGTTATCTTTCGCCTTTGTACAGTCAAATACCAGCCGAACGCCTGAATGCATGAGTCTGAGCGACATATTGTGTTGAGAGCACATATAGATTTCTTCACTGGAGTCCACGCGTTAGGGAGAATTAGTTAGAAAACAAAACAATGTCAAGAAGACTTACAAACCAAGGTACGGACACAAGTGTCAGTTTAACATAAACTGTGTTTATTGACAGGTCAAAGAGACATTATAAAATATTTATATGGAATTCAACTGAGATTTGTTTCTTATACATGTACATCTTTACATATACCAGTTTTATAAAGCATCACTTGCCCAGCAATCGAGGCAAATAACATGGCATGTACTGCAAAATAACACTGAAACAGGGAAAATAAAGCCAATATAAACATGACACTCTACTGTACATGTAACTGTCAGTTGAATGTTCAAATGAAAGTAGACACAGACAGTATAAAGGAAATACACTTTATGTTTGTTTAGAACAACAGCTAGGGGAGCGATAGATTGTTCCATTATGAGAGTAAAGAAAACTAATTCATACTAATACAGTGCTGTAAGCAGTTTGACCTTGCTTCTGGGTTGTTTGTAGAGCTAAGCACTGCCAAGCACAGCTATTGCCTGGAAACAATTTTTCTTATAACTTTTCTTTTAAGTTGATTTGGTCAATAAAAACATAGACATATAAGAGTTCCATGTTCCACATGGTCATAGTTTCTAGCAAGTATATTTTTCGATATTTCCTTTTTCTTTTTTTTTTGTAACTGTGCATGACAAGAATAGACAACAATGACACGTTTCCCAATAGCAATCCTTTTTTTCATCTGCATAACTTCAATTTTCATAATTGCTTTGCTCAAATGGAACTCCAGGCACCTGCCCAGCAGCACTATTTGGCTGCTATTGCTTTGCGCTCTCCCTTATGCTGCATTCAGAATCTGGCTAGTGATTTTTCACACTTGGATCTGTGATTAAAAAAAAAAAAAAATCTAGCAAGCAAGTAAAATATTCATCCTTCAGTTTCACATAAATTACATCTAATTATCAGTTGTGCATACAGTTGTATACTTTTACAGATATTATTAATTGTATAGCACTTTCATCTGTGACTATGTAATGTAATTGACTTCAAATCCTCCTGGGTGAGTTCGCTGTTGCTGTGTCTTTGTGTAAAAACAGCAATCTGAGAGACTCACATAAATTATATCTAATTATCAGATGTAATTTTTATATATAAAAAAAAAATCTCCCTCTCACCCTCCCTGGGGTGGTGTGTGTGTCTTCCTCAAGCTCTGCTCCTCTACCAGAGGCCTGGGAGTTTGGGGGTTCTGCACAGAATCTTAGATGATCCTAGGTTTGTAATCTCCTGGACAGAGACCTCAGATGTTGTACCTGGAATCTGCCGGAGCCAATTTCCCAGTCTGGGGGTCAGAGCCCCCGCATGTAGGCTCTGTCACTGGGGTTGCTTGTATAGTAGCATTTCAACAGTTCCATATTCTCTGTTATAGTCCATGAATATCTAGCCCAGGTCCACACCAGGTGTTGGGGATATGTATGTGTATATATATATATATATATATATAGTGATGCTTATATATGTGATATATTTGTGTGTGTGTGTGTGTGTGTGTGTGTGTGTTCTCTAGGTACATACCCCCTCCTACAAATTTATGTCCTTCATCTGGTGTTGATCAGGTAAATTTTTAGTTTTTCAATTTCAGTTTCTCATAAATAGATTTGCATCAAATAGCTTGGAATAAGAAATCCTCACAATCTTAAAAGAAGGAATAATATTTAGCATTGTGCTTCTCTAACGTTGGACTCATGATGGACAGTTTAACAAAAGCAGCAGAACCAGCAGCAGAGATGTTGTCTGTTTTTATTCCACACATTCTCTCTCCGCGTCAGAACTTGGCACCTACATTATCCAGAATGCAGTTCATCTGCAGACAGTTTGGTCAGAGATTCAGGTTTGTCACTTCTTTTTTCATTCTCAGACTTGTGGTCCTCCACCCCAACTGATGCTGATTCAAGTGACTTCACTTGAGGCAGTTTGTCAGATTTCTCACAGCTTCCTCTGGAGCCACAAAAGGCATTCTACCCCCTACCCCCCACCCCACCCCTGAAACCTGCAAACAGACTTTGATGTGTGAGTTCCTCTTTAAATGTTTTGGTATACCATGCTTTTATGATCTGGATGACACCAAATCTCAAGTTAGGCAAGCCACTGGTAACACATCACACCCTGAGGAGACAGACAACATGTACCTGAACCAAAAATGATTTACACTTCACTTGTCAGGTATGTTCAAGAAAATTAAAATTTAAAAAATCAATGGCATTACTTGATTTGTTTACTACTAACGCATATTATGTGAAGTATTTGCATGAATCTTAGTTCTGTATTGATTTGAAAGACCAATTATGTCTAGGTTGAACATCATTAATTGGTCCAAAAGTGAATACCACAAAGCCAACAGGGATGACCCATAATATCAAACTGTGGAACAAATTCAGGAGGAGTGAAAGTGTGTCAGGTCAAGTTTCCAGACCTCTTCAGTCCTCTGGAGTTAATGGAGGCCCACTGAACGTAAAAGCACCTGATTGAAAATGTTAGATTTAATTTGAATGAGCAGGAAAAGTGCAGCAAAAAGGGTAGAGAGATCGAATATGTATCAGTGCTACCCCTACTTGAAAGGTTAAAAATTTGTCCTTGTTTATTCTTTATAATGAAATTCTGCATCAGGCCGACACTATTTCCCCTCAGCAGGTTTAATTAGTCTTGGAATAAATTGTCTGTAAGTTCACTGATGGGATCATACACCATGTTTGAATTTGGTGTTTTATATTGGTGATTATGCAGGTGTGTGGACACTAATTTAAAGTTGTGGTAAGAAGAACCTGGGATACCTGATGTTTGTGGGAGGCTGTGGATGAACTAATGAACACGATGTCAAGTTTAACAAGAAAGCTCTGAGGATCTTCATGCTTAATGCGTGCAGTTGTTAACTAACATGAAAGACAGAATGAGGCACAACCATGAGCTTAAACACTACTAAGGGATATCATGATTCAAATCATATGGTGTACACAGTGCTGAGGAAGCCACTTTGAAAGCATAGATTTGCAAGCTAACAACTACTTTACCCTGTTGAGAAAGCTAGTTTAGTTCAATAAAGCTACTTAGAATTTTATTTAGTTTAGTATTTTTATTTAGTTTAGTATTTCAAACTACTTTGTAAAAAATGATGAAATTGTGATAAGAAATTCTAACAAAATATAGTAAACATATGGTGTGTACTTGGTCACAGGTCAAAACATGAACCAAAAAACTAAAACGCCCCACTATTCATGGAAAGGTCCAAAGCATGTCCACTTTGGCTTTGTATACAATAACTGCTTCAGTTTGGCCACGATGATTCTTCCTCAGGTTGAGATTCAGGAGGTTTATCCATGATGACGTTGTAGCTGTGAGACCACTGAGCAGCGCCTGCCTTTTGTTTTTGTACACGCTCTACACAAAGGTCAAGTGTGTGGTGCGGACCTGCCTGACAAATGCATTGCCTGGGTATATCTTCACAGTAGTCAGGATGAGGGAAAGAGGGGGCAGGGCTGGTCAAAGGAGGTTCAGTTACAGTAGAGAGCTAAAGGTAAAATCAAAGAAAAATGGCCCCAAACAGTTTGTAGTTTCAGTAACTACCAACACAAAATGGCAAAGAGTATTTTAATTATTTGAATTACTGTACACATGTGGATATAGTTGAACTACCAGCAAGCTACTGCAAAATGTAGTTAAACTACTGGTTTAATTAGATGTATTTTACTACTCCCCAACACTGGATGTACAAAAGAGAGGATGCGTCTCTCTGCTGCAGTGCTGACAGGCTGATTTCCTTTATCAGGACGCATTATTCTGACAGCTTATTTTGTTCAGCGCTGTGTGGCCATGTGTCCAAACATCTGCCAGCTTTAGCAATCTCTCTGTGCCTAAAAAGACGCTAGCTAGTGCCAGGAAGGAGATAAATGCAGCAACTTCTAAATTATTGACAAAAGTCAGAGGTATCTTAATTTTAATGACTTTAGACGTAAGGGGATTTTGAGGGTTGTCAGTGCTCTTTTCAATCAGAGCAAGGATGTAAAAGCATATTCTCATTTAACAATGAGCCAACTTCTAATCTATTTTAGAATCAGTGGAGATCCCACTGCAAAAACAACAGACTTTATCATGAAACACAAACTTGAATTGATGACCAAGATGCAGCAGCCAGAAGATATTACTTTTTTGGCCATTTTTTGGAAACAGCCAAGGTGATAAATTGAAACATATGCACAATAACAAAATGTTTCCTGTTTTAAACCATAACTGTATGATTTTCCTCTGTACCTTAGTACCTACATGACGTAACCATTTTGGATCCATCCTAGCTCGCATATGAATGAATTCAAATGAAGATGATCTATGTTCTGTTATTCCCTCTCTCAGTTTCACTCCAGCAGTTTTGCATCATTTGATAAATGGTGATAACTGCCATGGTTCTCGCATTTCGTCTAGTGTTTCCTCCAATTCTGTGTTTTCATTTATCACTGACTCTCATGTCATTTCAGACCCAGCCACTCCTCTCTGCTTGGTTTCCGGCCTGCTAGCTCCTCTGCCCCTGCACACTCCTGTTCCCATTTAAATATAATCATCCACTCTGTATAGATAACTCCCTCACCAGTTGTCAGATTGTCTTTGTGCTCATTGACGACCTCTCCTTACCTTTGTTTGTATACCTGCCTGATTCCTCTTCTCGACTGTCCGTCTGTTCACCTGCTTGCTTTCCTACCTGGTTTATTTTGAAGATTCCAGTAAAGACTCGTTAGCCGCGATCATTGCCTCTGTTGTGCTTTTGGGAGTGTCTCGGAACGAGATAATAACTTTCAACAATCCTCTGCGACTTGCAAATTAGCTCACATTGTTGGAAGTGGAATGAAAATTGATCCCAGAGCTTTGCTGATCCTGGTAGAAATTATCTGTATCAGGAAAAAAAAAAAAAAAAAAAAAAAACATTCATGTTTTACTTCACAAATGGAGACTTGTCACTGAATATTCTGGGACACCTATTTAAATTCCATGTTGGAAGAAGACAGCAGTTGCCATGTGAAGAAAAGTGGTTGCTATGTGTTGAGAGCAGATACTGACAAAGGATCTAAATTGGTGTCTCACGGCCTGATATTATAAATAAGTCACAATGGAAAAGTAAGCTCACGTTTTTCTTGTGTTTAACCTGTTTTTACACTGTAGACACAGTGGGTGTTTTGTTTAGAACGTGGTTACCAGTGACGACAGCAACACGAATGCTGAGTACAAGGCCTTGATACACTGACATCAAGTAAATTATTGGGGCTTCAATATACCATATTAAATATGTTGACACACTGCCTTTATAACTGGATTTCTTGGCTATTAAAGCATCCATCGGAGTTCTTTGCTGGGATTCATTGCCCTTCCGTGACAAATGAATCTATTATATTCTTCTGGAGCTTCACGGATGGTCCTAGGTGGTTTGAACAACTGCAGTGATTAATGGCAACATGAATTTTGCAGACACCCTCTACTGGCTTCAAATAGTAACTACTACAGGCTCGAATTATTCAAGTCACAACTCTTCCTCTCTCTCTTTGCCCCAGCCGCTCTTACTTGTGCTCACATTTCCTTTATCTAATACTGACCACCCAAATCTAAAACTTTCCATGTTTCTCTCATTATCTGCACGTTACAGAAAATTATTCTCCATCCTCTGAAATGAGGTCAGCTGCGCCAGCATGTTACATCACAGCAAAGCCTCTCTGCATTTGAGGGTGCTGTATTACTTTGATGAATGAAGTAATTTGCACATATGAACCAGCTGTATGATCTAATTATGATTTAAAAAGTAACTGTAGAAAGGGGAAACTGAGTGGTCCAGTTAGAAACAGATAATAAATAGAATATTCTCCATAATCAATACATAGGATTGTAGCACCACATCAGGAATTTTATCTGCCTATATTTTCTGCTGTCAGAATTATCTTGGTTTGAGAATTATTACTATCGACAGCCTTCTGTACTCTGGGGTAACTTTGTTTTGATGCACAACTTTTAAAATAAAATTCAAACCCTAAATCCTCAATGGGAATCCTGAGCACATTCAACGTGCAAGAATTGCTCAAAACCTACAAAACTGACTTACTGATTGCGTTCACAGCTTTCTATAAGCATAAATCATGAATGCAATCCTGTTTGGTATCTGTCTTCTCACGGCACTTGGATGCATCATACGGAGAGACTTTTCAAATCTTTCCATGCATTTTGACTCAGCATAATATGACTTTGACAAAAAATAAAATCAGACGTGATGTTCTTTGTAGTGGATTAAGTTGTCTGTCATGCCATACAGAGATTAAGTGGAACCAGTGACTGCCAAGAAAGCAGCAAAAACATGTCTTAAAATGTTTGGCAGTAATGTAAAATAAATGCATTTCCAGCAAATAAAAACATGCAAAAGACAGGTATGGTCTTTTAATCTTTGAATCAACTGACAGAAGTTGCCATAACTTTGAGTTTTTCTTAGCCACACTGCCTTTTCTGATTCTCAGCCCTTTTATCAGCTCTGAAAACTGGCTTCAAAAACAACTCAGTCTCAAAAGGAAGAACATTACTTTTTATAATGTAGCGCCAATGCAAATATAACACAACCTACATTTTTCATATGAGTTCATTTGGCAGTTGTTCACCATTAATCAAGATGGTAAGACACTGGACTGGGAGATTCCAGTTTGTAGCATTAATTGCAATCCTGGAGCACATCCCACTTCTCTGACATTTTAGTTTTATAGCATAAAAGAAACCAAAAACTGTTATTAGCTTCCTGGAGGCTTACTTTTGAGCCCCTCTTTGCAGTTTTAGAGTGCTACCCTTTTTAAGGTTGTCCTGCTGTGGCAGACAGACGCTCGTGACACCCTCCTAAAGCATTAATGCAGAGTAGATTCAGAGTAGAAACATGACACATTGATGTGAAGAACTAGAGGACAGACCAACAAAAGATAAAACTATTTGGGTAGAGTAATAATGGTAAAAATAGCTTTTGATTCAATAATGTAGGAGATTGAGAATCAAATAAATTATATATGGTCATAGCCTGAATTGCATTACATAATTGATGCACACAGTCGTACATTATGTACCAACTGTCAACATGTGAAATGTGTTTGAAAAAATAATACAAGTGTGATCTTCAAACCACTTAAGGGCAAAGAGGAAGAAGATGCCCGTGGGGCAATGCCGGTGTCATGGCCGGACTTGCGTGAATCATATATATAACTCACTTTTTATTTTATTTTTTTTAAAATCTGAAACACAATTTCACTGTCAAAGAAAGTGTTTAGGTTGCCTCTCAGCTCCCAAAGGCTGAAAAAGATTAGAATGTCAAATGTCAAAGCACACATTACAAATGCCTCATGAAACTACTAGAAACTGCAAAGAAATACTTTGAGAGGGGAGGGTAGTTTTGGTCTATTTGCTGCTTTCACGACAGACAAAATAATGCTCATGACTCATTTTACCTTTGCTAGCTGTGGCTGCTTTTGTGTGTTTGTAACTAAAGAGAAAACAGCGGCTCTGCGTGAAAAGCCAAGACTTTAACCATGAGGCGTGTCGCCTAAATACCATGAACTTTTTACATTATCATTATTTATAATGTATTGTCTATTCCCTTTTCAGGCGGCATGGCGGTGCAGTTAGCATTGTCACCTCACAGCAAGACGGTTCTTGGTTTGAACCATGTTCGTTGTGGATGTGTATTCCGTGTGTGCATGTTGTCCTTGTGCCTGTGTGGGTGTCCTCCATGTTCTCTGGCTTCCTCCCACAATCCAAACACACACACACATTAGGTTAATTGCTGACTCTAAATTGCCCATAGGTGTGAATGACTGAGTGTGAATGGTCGTTTGTCTCTAAATGTCAGCCCCGTGATAGACTGGTGAACTGTCCAGGGTGTACCCCACCCTCACCCATTGTGAACTTGGATTGGCTGCACCCCCCCTGCGACCCCAGTATGGACGAGCGGTATGGCAAATGAATGAATGAACGTTCCCTTTTCTGACACGTCTTAGAAAATCACAGTGCAGTGCATGCAGGGAGGCTAATAAATGTTACAGTTCAGGAGAAAATTGAGTTTCAACAGGGGCTCACAAAATTAGTGTACAAGTACAAACACTCATCTGATGAAGAACTCCTTGGCTGCATCTTGTTTTTAATAATCCTAAGTTAAGATTTATCATGAAGAACATGTCACCCATCTGTTTTGTTTTATTGTTATTAGCATACTATTCATTGAACATACAAATAAGAAAAAAACACTGCAACTTATCTTTTTTCTTAAAGCTATAAGCCTGGATCATGTCATGGTTGATTTCAAAACAGCTTTAAGGCAGTGTTTTTAAAAGGAAAACAAACACACCACAGCTTTGGCTTTGTGGAGCCTTGTGGCTTATTGCTTAAATTATGACAACAAATTTTCCCTTGGCCATTTAATTTGAGACTTTCTGTTAATTAAGTTTGCACTGATTACTGTTTGTGCCCTATTATTTTTTCAACTTGGAGTTTGTATATTCTTCGACATGAAAAGTGATTTGCTGAAACAGCAGTGAGAAAGGACACTGCAGGACTATTTTCCTAATGAATCGATTAATTGTTTGGTCTTTAAAATGCCAGAGAGCAGTGACAATGTCCTTCCAGAACCCAAGGTGATGTCTTTGAATTCACATTTTGTCCGAACAATGGTCTGAAACCTAAAAATATTCATTTCCTCCGAGTTGGGAAGCTGGACCAGTAACTGTTTTTGCATTTTTACTTGAGTGATTACTGTCTAATTGATTAATTGATAGTCAGAATGATTGCTGATTGAGTTTGTGATGACTGATTAATTGATTAACTGTGTCATCTGTAGGTGATGTTCAACTGAGCAGATTCTACTCTGATAAGTGAAATATCGTGAGTGGAGCTTGAATTAAGATTGTTATGCCAAAACTTATTTTTACATTTTATGATACTGATACATGTATAAGTTGTATATTGATGTAGATTAGAAATAGTTGCAACTGACTTTATTTAAAGTCATTTATATTATTTTGTGATATTTCACTAGCCTGGGGAGATTTACCTGTACTCATATGGGTCAGTATGACAGGGGGTATAACACAACATTTTTGGAGTCTGCTGAATTAATTAAAGCTTGACTCTGCTGCATCACCTGACAGAACAAGACAGACAGCAAAACAGAAAAGTGCTGAAAAACTTTTGTTCAGGTTAATTGCATTTGATCAGTAAGGATACAGTCAGGTCTGGAATAATTATCAACCACGGAGGTGTTCTGCTGTGTGTACAGAGGTAGTGCAGCCTGGAGGATCGTGCAAGGATGCCCACGAGGCCGTGTGAGCTTTGAAAAGGTAGGCATTTTGGAGGGGAAGCAGATGGCTCACATTAAAAGCAAAGGGCCCTTGTGACTGTCCTCAATGGCCCTGCAGAGAACTGGGTAATTAAATGAGAAATTTAATCAGATTCCTCAAATTAAATGTCCAGCTGGATAGTTCTGCAAGAACACCACTGACTACACATTTACCGGAGGGAGTGTCACCGGTGGATGCATAATTCTCCAATCAGTACACACTCACACATGGTGATATTCCAGGTGATGATTACTGCTAAAGTATTCCATTCACAGTTCTGCCAGCAGGAGGCAAAGGGACATCGCTGTGTGGCCACAGGAGGGTCATTTTAATAATGGGGCCTGGGAGGAAGCAACTAAACAGTGAGATGACAGGATGGGGGCTGGAATCAATGGACTTAGCAGGGACACTATTTCACATTTCCTCTTTTAGAAACAAGGCTTCAATCCCCTGTAGATTCTGGCCTCAGCCAGATAATATTCCTAACAGTATTTCATCATGTTTGATGCAACATGTTTGATGCAACATTTAAAAGAGGAGCCGCACGATCCAGCCTGGACCTGACAATCTGACATGAGCCACCGATTTCAGGAGTCTTCCTCATCACAGCGGCGGTAAACAGAAAACTAGAAACCAGCCTCCGGGTCCGTTCCGAGCCATTCTGCATTCAGCAGAAAAACCAAGACCCGCCCCCCCCTCTCTCTCTCTTCCCTCCGCTGCCCCCGCCCCGTACAGACTCCCTCCCTCCCGCTCACACGCAGCCTGTCCGGTAGGATGGGACCAGCAGCCAGATATCCATGCATGCCTGACCGCTAGTCTACTTCCTGGATGGAAGAATGGGACGTTTCCAGCACCACTTTTCTTCGCGCTGTGCTTTGCCCCTCGTCACGCTGACGCCGCGGATAATCACTTAATAATGATCACGTGTAATCAATATTATTCGACCACTTGTTTTGTTTTTTGTTTTGGTTTTTTTTTCTTCTTCCGCTCGTAGTTAAAGGCAGCGATTGATCGCCGACTGACCCCCCTCTCACACTCCGGGAATGTCGCTATCTGGAAGCCCGCTACAGGCGCGGTGGAGTCCGACAGCAGATTTTGAACTGTCCCTGCACAGCAGCCGTGGTGTGCGCAGCGTTTTGTTCCTCGAAGCTAAAAACAGCCCCCGCTCGGACCGGAGGCGAACAAATTAGTCTTTACACAGCAGCGGCTCTGTAGTCTCACCGCCGACCATTACTTTGATGCTCTGCCTTCGTGGCTGCCGTGCCAACTTCGTTTCAGCTTTGACCGTGTGTATGTGATTTTCTTTCCCCCCTTTTTTTTTTTTTTTTTTTTTTTTTTTCTTTTTTTGGTGTGTGGTTGCTGTTTCTTTTTAAAAAAAAGAAGAGAAAAGACTGAAAAACTTTGTCGCCCGTTGCCTTCTTGTTGCTCTCGATGAGCAGACTAACATGCGGAGGATACGGGAACCGAGTTACTGGTGGATTTTATCCCTGATGATTTTAACCTTGCCCAAACACAAAGACTGTCATCCCGGTAAGTACTTGCAACACGGCTTGGCTCATCGTGTATTTAGCACAACTAAAAGCGATGACCCGGTCGTTTCTGAAGGAGGGTAAAAGCGGGTTTTGTTTCTCGGGGGTAACGTTTAGCCCGGGTCCAACTAACGGTTACAGGGCCGAGCTAAGTTTAACGTCCGGCGGTTAACGGCGACCCTGCAGGTTATTGATTAGGCAGCTGGTGTATGGCGTAAAAAAACTGCCCCCCTGGATTAAACATTAGGCTGAAAAAATATATATATTGTCCTGGGATTTGGTCCGACTGCTGCTGCTGCTGTTTGACCCTGCCGTTTTACAACATAAGCTACAACCCTGGCTCCTCATTCAACATGGTGCACAATCGGAGGATTTCATCAATCCGTGGAAACGTGCTGTGACATTCCTGTGCTCTGAGACTACAGCCTACTTTATAGTATTTCACTTTATCTCCTGTGAAATTACCACTAACCACCACCCCCTCCATCCCGCCATCTGTTTGGTATGCAGTTTTGTTAATGCTGGTGATAAGGTGTCCCAAGTTTTGACAGGCTGGTTATAGTTGAGGTGTTGATCTGTGCGGAGGTTTACTCTGTGTCTGCTGTCATGTGCGTAGGAAGGATCGGGGATGAAGGCGATAGTTAGCGCTGTTGGCCCGTAGATGGATGTGCATGTATGAGGGGCGATTAATGCCACTGGAGTGGAGATGTAGTCCTGGAATCACTGGATTATTGTTGATGCACCGAAAATCTATTGCCGATCAGATTCTGTGCCGCCAGAGATTAAACCGTGGAGAAAAGAGGCTCTGTTGGATAGGGTTCAACCACTGCTTATTTTCATTATCGGTTAATGTGCAGACTGTCTGAATTAAAGGTTTAATCTTGCAGTTTGTAAAATGTCAAGAACAGTAAAAAAAAAAAAAAAAAAGAAAAATCCTCATCATCACATTTTTCCATTTTTTTTAAACCTGAAGGTATTTAGTTTTGCGATGATGAAAATGAAGGAAAGCAATACATTCTCACACTGCAGATGCTGCAGCCACCAGGTTGAATCCTTTGCATTATCAGTCAAACCTGTTGATTATTTTCTTAATTAATTGTGTGGCCTTTAAAATACTAGTCCAGCCAGAGCACATCGTGATATCTTCAATTTGCTTATTTTGTCTGACCAACAGTCCAGATTTTGAAGGTAGATTACTATCATTACAAGACCAAGAAAAACAGCAAATCCTCCCAGCTGAGAGGCTGTAACCAGAGAATTTTTGGCAGTTTTGCTTAAAACATAACTTGTTTATTAACGTTGTAGCTAATGAACTTTCTGCTGATGGACTAATTGATTGATCAAGCGTTTGTTGCAGCTTCACTATTGGACACCAAAGCCATCAAGATTTGTTTTTTATAGTTGTTACTGCCACTACTTTTAATAACATATAAAAATACAGAAAATAACAATGGTAAAGACTTGTGCCATGAAAATATAGCAGATGTTTCAGTCAGGTCACAGAATGGTGCAACACTGGTTTTGTCTTAAACTCCTTTCCCCCCCTTTGATTAGTGTCTCTTGAAGGCCTTCTCTCTGTTTTGAGGTGAGGCTTGATTTTGGCTAATATTAATGTAAGTCTGTGGTTAGGCACCACACAGATGACTGGTTGAAATTGGATCATTTTACAATTCGACAGGTTGGTATCAGGTAGGAAATTAGATTCAGTTAGAGGCAGAACATAAATCAATGGGGGGAAAAACACTTTGATGCAACATCTGTACAGCTTTTAAAGGGCAAAAAAGTGACTAAAAGCAGAATAAGTGGTATATGGTAGCTCGTATGAGGTCTAATGGCAACAACGAACAATGAAAGACAAACACCCTTTACCAAGAACTCAGAAGAACATAGGCGCTAGAGTTAAATAGTAAATGGCACAATGCAAGTTCATTCAGAAATAAGTGATCTCGACTGTGACTGTATTGTCTTGATACATTGTCACATAATGTTCAGAAACAGCCAGCCCTGATCAGTAATCCTGCACCTATCTTAAGATATGTTCTTTTATATGGGCTCAGATGTTATGTGTGGTATGCTGTTTGGTGTCCTCTAAAAATCATGAAAGTCACGATTACAATTTTTTCAATAGCTATCTCGTATTATTGTTATGACATAGCAAAGGACACCTACCAGATTTTTATGGTAGATATTGATATTTGAGATAATGGTACATCTGGAAACTGTATTTTAACTCTTAACATTTTTTGACACTTTGTCTCTTGTTGTTTGGTCAGTAATATGTCAAGAAATTGGAAATGAAATGTCCATTCCAATATGTTTTGTCTGAGAAACAGTCCAAAACCCAAAAATATTGAGTTAACTATCGCAGAGGACTCTAGAAACCACAAGATATTCACATTGGAGAAGCTGAGACATATTTTCATGACACAAAAGGATTAATCAGTTACCAAAATTGGTGGTGATTATTTTTCTGTCCCCTCACAAATCAATTAATCAATTAGCTCTGCTGTGTGATGGCAACACAATTAACTGCATTACTACAAACACATTTAACATTTCTGTTCTGCAAAATCCTTGTCATGTATCATTGGACATAAACACTGAGATCAATATATCTGCAATTAGCTAATATCAGTCTATGATTTTAGCCCACTGGTTTATCACCCAGGCTGTATTATGGTACTGTTAGAAGCATTTAAAACAACTAACTAGCAGTGACAGCTACACTGCATAGTATGTTATGATCCTTATAAGTAAAAATCTTAGAAAGGTTATTATGCACTGCAGTAAACATGTGGCAACTGGAGAGAGCGTAGGTGTGTCCATCTTAAATATGTTTGACAAATTCACTACTTTGTGGCACCAATCATCCCCCATAGTGAAGTACCAGTGATGTAACACTGGAGAATGGTTTCTCTCTGAGTCACCCCCCCCTCCCTTGCCCCAAAATCCCCCAGTTCCATGCTTCCACGTCCTCAGTTTGCAGCTTTATTGACTAGTAGCATTACAAGCCCCTAACAAAACCGAGTTTTCTTATATGGCATGTCACACACGACCTCTGACACATGGCAGAAGGGCAATACAGGCAGACTGGCAGACCAGCTAGTAGTTGGTGGAGCATGAATCCAATTTAACTACTTGTACACTGCTCATGTAACTATGTTCATCTACTGGTAGAGGCCCTATGACCTAAATCTTTGCAATATTAATTTGGAGTTTGTATCATTGACAGTACTGATAAACTGGTGTATGAAAATAAAATTTAAATCAATGCATATGGAATTGAAAAGTGTAGCTGCTTATAAAATTGCCTTAATTTCATGCTATCTTAGAGAGTGTTATCGCAAGTATATCTTTAGAGGCAATCGACAGTAATACAAAACAAACAGCCCTATTTTGAAAAACTTGCATGTTTTTTTTCCTCTCTCACACCCCAGGATCTTTTCCCTGAAAATGCCATTCTCTACAATATTATGGTGATTAAAAAAAGTGTACGCCCAAACATCAGGAGTTGTGGTGTTCCTGAATACTGTAGCGCAGACACATGTATACAGCCATGTGTGATCGTGCGGTTGAAAATATGCAGCTCTTGTCATCATCAGAAACATAGCTTGCCTCTAATTATAGAAATGCTCCCGATTTAATTGCATAAGTAATGAGGGAATTATTGCAAGTTTATGTGAATATGGCTTGATTTAAAAAAAGCGAAAGGCGTGACGCCTCGTGATACAGCTGTGGAATAATTGGGAGTACAGACAGTAGGATGTGAACAGGATTTTGGAAATTTAAGTAATAAAAAGAAAAACTTTTTGTATTTTTATATTTTAGGGATACTAAAAAAAACAGCATCATTGTCCACTGCAAACAGGATCATGTCATTAATGCTATTGATGAGTTCCTGATGTACCGTTGTGCCAGCAGGATGCCAGCTGTCTGGACATCACTGAAGCTGGCAACAGCATCATTATCATCAAGGTCCTCTCCATCTTCCCTGGATAATTGGTTCAGTATTTACAGTACTGACACTTGATGTTCACACTAACTTTACCCTGGTTTTAAAATAGCATCAGTAACATATGCTCAGTCTCGATCATAGATGAGCTCAGTGCACTGTTATCTGTTGTCTCTCCACCAGCTGCCTGTGCCACCCACTAAATGGTCCGATGGGGAAACACTGCAGCTGCAATCACTTTTCACTCATGTGGAGATAATTCACTGTTTATCCGTTTGCAAGTGATGCTCATACTTTGCTCATTGCTCTCAAATTCAGTGGCCAACTTATTTGTCTAATGAAAATGGATAGACTTCAAAGCAATAATGAAATTTTGCTATTGGACTATAATAGTTTAAACTATGATGGTGCCAACTAGGGATGTCACAATACCAGAAATTTGGTCGTCGGTAACAATAACAACAAAATTCCGGGATTCTCGATACCAACTTTGATACCACAGCAAAAATATGTAAACAACAGAGGCTGCTGCACACAATGTGTGAGCACACACACACACACACACACACCTTCATATAGTCAGTGTCCAAGCTTAAATTGACTAGGTGACACACATGATGACACACGAGTAGTCTAAACAGGATAACATTAGCCCACGTGAATGTTGTGTGTGGAGCATTGCTACAACAGATGTCAGCTGTAGCAGTTAATTAACATTACACAACATGAACATTTTGACGACAGGTTGTCTATATAAAGTTAGCAACTACTAAGCCCACTCACCCTGAACTTTGCTTAAAGATCTGGATGCTTGTCGTTGAGCTTAGATTAGTTTGAGGTGTTTCCTCCTTTCACCTGAAATGCTCTGTGGCATCATTTGCAAACTGGCTTTTGGTAGTTTATGGCTCGTCCTTGATGATCCGTGTCAAGTGCAAAATATCTTCATACACTCTCCGTGTTTGTTTTTTTTTTTCCCACAAGTTGCGTTGGATATGTTGCTGCACCCACACATGCTGCTGCCATTTCATGTGTTGTTATTGTTTACTGTGCCTGCCTTCTTCTTCGCTTAGAGTTCGTCAAACTAGAACGCCTGCAGGGTTCTCATACTGCCCTCGTCAGTCCAAGAAGAATCACACCACAAGTACATACCACACTTACGCTACCTTCGGTTCCTACAGTACTGTAGATCAATAAGTACCCTCACATTTTCAGAATTTCGGCATTGACTTTGATCCTGAACTATCAGTTTTTGTGACATCCTTAGTGCCAACTTGAGATATACAGTAGTCTGGCTCCGCAGAACAGTTGTGTATTGTTTATATTGTGTTATGGTGATTAAGCAGTGAACACTGTTGTGGATTGGGAAAAGCAACGTTGTCTTCAAGCTGAAGTGCTGTGGGGGAAAACTGCTTCATTTGCCTGAAAATAGCTTGTGAAATGAGCCACCTCCTATTATCCCACAGTTTCCTCCATAAATTGTATTTTTTAAATAACCTAAATTTAAATTTTTGCTTATGCTACAACTTTGTTTTGTTTTGCTTTTTAATCAGGTAACTGATAAATGCAAAATATTTAAAGTAATAAACAGCTTTTTTTTTTTTAGCAGAGAAGACAGTATAGAAAATTACACTTGAGGAGTCATTTAAGGTTTCATTCTGTATAGGAAATTATTTCTGTGTAAGGATGAATGATTTCTTGTAGAAGAGTGTGATTTCTTTTTTTTCTTTCTGATGGAAAATGCAGTTTGAAAAATTGCTCACAAATTCCCTTGTGTAGTCAGGGCAAGTGTAAGTAAACATTTGCCACCTTGTGTTACTTTTCGAATTTACGATTCATTCAATCACATAAAAATTTAATGTCAGATTTTTGTCCATGAGGCTATTCATTTGAAAATGTTAGTTCATGTTTTTCAAGCTTTTTTTAGTAAGGAATACTTGTTATGTGATTTCCATTCTAGGTGTAATATTGCTGTATGCCCTGACACCAAAGAGTCATCGAGAGCACTAACAAATTAAATTAGTGCTACTGTATGAGTAATAATGGAAATAATGAAAGTGAAATATGTTGCTGTATAAGAAATCAGTTCATCTTTATGAGTAATATGACAAAGTGCAGGTCATAGGTTGTGAGTCAAACTCAACAAACAAACAAGATATCTATAGTTTCAACCAACAATTATCCCACCATTAACAATAAATTAAAGTGTATTTCGGCCGTTAATGGCTCCCATGCTTTAATATCCCCATCACAGTATTTACTCAAGCCACATTCAGAAATCAAAATGATTTCTTTATGCAAAAACTCATAATATAATTTTTATCCATTAGACTGAACCATTTTTCCAGTGTGAACATAATACATACTCAAAAGTTCATAAGCACTAGTGCATAGTATGCATCTATGCATTTACAACCTCTAGAGCAGTTGTTCCCAATCTTTTCCAACTCTTGGCCCATTTGAAAATCTCAAATGTTGGCAGCCCACACCCAACACTACAGAGGTCAAGTAACACGTTGTCAGAGCACTTTTTATTTTAATGATAACAATGGAACATTCAGGATTGAACTGAGTGCTGGCGAAGCTATTGTTGTTCTTTTTTATTTTAGGGGGGAGAGATCAGTGGTCGTTTCACCATCTGTCTCTTGACTCTTCCTTTTAATTCTCTTGCTAACCAGCTATCCAGTTTGATCCTCTAGTTTTTTGCCACAGATGTAATCTTTTAGCACACATTCAGACTGAGATAGCAAACAAGAATACAATGTGTTATGGCGGCACAGTGGTCCAGCCGACGACAAGATAAAAGTTTCTGTCATTGGCTTATCACAGTGATAGGCATTAATGCGACCAAAAAAAGGATGAAAGGAGTTTTTAAACATTTCTAATGTTTTTCAAGAACATACTCTAGCGGTTCAATAAATGTGTCCTGGCCCACAGGTTGGGAAGCACTGCTCTAGAGGCTGCACTGCTCCATAGAGGTGCCCTTTGGAGTTCTCCATTCAATTATGTATTACCAAAATGGTTTGTGTGTATTGTTGTCTATCAAACGTGTTGAATGCATTGCCGTCACAAAACTTTTCCCAAGCAGATTGAAAAAATATTTTAAATCCTAACTTTAATGCATTAATGTTCATTAGCTAGCTATCTTCTTCTTCTTCCCTGCTTTTGTGGTCCCTTTGCTGAATAGCACAAAACCAGTGGCAGGATGTGTATTGTGTCGCCCACCTGCTGGCATGTGTTCATGTGTGTCCTTGTTCAACACAAATAAAAGGGATTGCACAACCTACCGCAGGGTACCTTTGACGCCAGCTGGATCAAAGTAGCGAAGATTGGACAAAGCATGATCATGAGATCATGAGAGGAGTGACAAACGCATCAAGAGAAGTGTAAACATTTCTTCCATCCATACCCCGTTTCTCTCTGCTATCACAGTTAAATGACATACAAATCAATCATTATTATTTTGTGCATTGTGTTATATCTGTAATCATCAGCCTCACAGTGTGGGCTTAAGATGACCCCATGTCCACTTGATATAGCTGCCTTGACTTCCAGTTGTGCCCACATCTCTGTCACGATTTAAATAACGTTTGAGAGGCAGAGCGTCTTCAAGCAGTCTCTTCTTCAGTAACCACCATTTACAGTATTGTTGCTTTGCTGACATGTTTACTATACAAGCTTACTGAATACATGTTTGCAGCTCATTTATGGCTACAGTAGTAACAGGCATTTTGTGTCTGTATATCCTGAATAATGTATATCAGTGTATATCCTGAGTAGTGTATATAGAAGGAAAACAAAACAGGTCTTCTCCTGCTTTGCAATTATAGGCACAAACACCATAAACTGTATTAATTTTAAATAAAAAAATTATTCATATTCACAAGTGAATTTCACGCTTCAGAGACTTGAGCAGCTCTGGCAGTAAATTATACTGAAGTGCAACATAACAATGCTTTATTTTATATGATAATTACAGTAGTTTGACATTAATTGTGATTAAAGAGTTTATTTGTTTAACTTATGTTAATCAAGGCAATTGGTCATCACTTCATTACTTGGTGTGTATGGTTGAGTTCACCTCGTGTTTCAGCCAAGATAACTCGAAGCTGGTCACAGCACCATTTTAATCATTTAGAATGACTCACAGCCACTTCACTCCGAATCATTTCATCCGTCCTAGCAACATCCAACTGAGAACACACACACGCAAACTGGATTTGACCAGGCTGGTTTGAAACAAGGGAGGAAACATGCTGCTGGGGAAACTAGTGTACTTATTTCCTGTGCTTCATGACAATAGTGATTAATGTCCAGGCAATAAGGCACTGTCACTGAAGGACATACACTGCTGCACTCAAGGACTTGGCCATATCAATAAATGTCCTGTGCCCTTCAGTCGCCACGTCCTCTTTGCCCTTAAACAATCTTGCCGCGACGTGATACTGTGTCAGCTTTACTTACAGCTGAACTGTCAGTCACTGCTGCCCTGTGAGAGCGGAGACAATAGAACCTTCAGGCTCCTTCTTCCTGCATTGTGTTATTGTGGGTCAGCAGAGCATGTGTTTGCTTTGTGCTCATTGTTTTTTTTTTTCTTTGTCTTTTTTTTTTTCCTGTGGGCTACATTCAAGATTGTCTCTTTCTGACTTGAGGAAAAACAAATTCAAAAGTAGGCTATCCCGTCCACAAGGCTCATTTTCCTTGTCTTGAATTATGGTGACAATCGCTGAAGATATAGCATTATGCTGTGCATGTTTAATCAAGCTCAAGGTGCCCTGCAGAATGCAAAATAAGCTCGTTGAATGGGAGTCAAATTATGTTTGATGAATTGATTTTTAAACTTTGCATAAATTATATCTTTGTTTTCTTGAGCAGCTGTAGAAAGTGGGAAATATACCTTTGGGGTTACCTTTATTGCAAAATGCAGTCACTATTTATAAGTTAAAATGTAGTCATTAGTCAGCTGTTGAAACTCTGCAGTGATAACTGTGTAACTGTGTAGAATAGATGTCACTGTCGGGACAGACGTGGGCTTTGTTTCAATGGAACAGTAACAGAATGCTTTAAAATGAAACTGAAACAATACCATGTAAACCCGACAGCTCTTAGATCTTTGGCATTAGCTGTTTAGCACATTTTGAAAAAGAACACCCCAGGGTATTGGTTTTATGTAACTTGAAGGTTTACTGTGTCTAACATTTTCAGTGGGCTGCTTATATATGTACTGATTTAAAAAAATGTGTAAAAGATTTATTTTGACATTATTTGCTATGGTTTTTATGTACCTTTTTTGTTAAGTGTCAGTCTTACGGATATTTAATTATTGAGGTCAACATCAATATTAACCCTGATAACAATACACCAGCCAATAGTTGTTGCATAAACAGACATTTTTAATTACAATCCATTAAATATGGTTATTTAGGAACAATGAACTTGACTGAATAATACATGAAAACATTATCTCTGGTTTTCCCGTACTTGACTTTTGTTATGTATTGGCCGTCATATTGGCCAGTATGATACTGAATATCTCTGTTAAGATGATATCGGCTGGGTTATTTATCAGTTCTGCTCTTAACATATCAATTGGTATTAAGATTAATATATACAGAAATATAGTTGTAATAGTAATTTTTCACGGTTCTATAGAAAATGATGATGAGCGTTTTTCCAATTCTTGAATTCACGAGATGAAATGTTTGTAAAGAGGAGTTTGATTTGAAGAGTCATCTTAAGAAAATGAGATGCTACAATTAGCTATAGTTAGCTGTAGTTAACTCACTTGTCAGATGGGACTGTTGAAGCAGCTGACAATAATTGCACCTCAATGCTGTAAAACCAACCTCTACATTTTTGAGAGTTTTGCTTGTAGGAAATCTGAAAAGGTCCCTTTGCAAAGGGGGAAACAGATTTCACTACCCAATAGCCTAAATGCTATCCAAAAGATTTTCTACAATGTTGCCATCTTTCCAAATAGGTATAAGACTTAGTGATGATGCCACTCACCAAAATTAGAAAGAGATACAGCAGTGAGTAAGTCAGATGAAGGCTAAAAAAATCAATATGAAGAAAAATGCGGGTACTTGGAATGTAAATGCATTCTCTGTCAAGTAAGTATTATAATTAGGTTGCTATAACATTGCATCATAGCTTGATTATATACTGTTAATTTTGCACCATACACTAAATGAATAGTACACGAAGAATAGTACTGTGTAACATATTGAGGGTCATTCATTACATGAGTGGTAGATACAGAAAGAGAGTTGTAATCAAATATAGTTTGGTCAGGTATAAGTTTAACACTGAGTCAATACCCACTTTTCCACTCCAGTGCTAAACCCATTTCATTAATTCCTTGAGTGTGTTTTTTTTCCCCTCCCCTCACTAAGTTAACACTGACAGATCAGTCCCCAGGTTCTTTCCTTTAGATTTAGAATGAGATTGATGTTCTGTTTGTTTCTCTCAAACACTTGGACTGTCTCTCTGGGAGCTTTCTTTATTTCTAGAGAAATCTCTCAAACAATGGCAGGGGTTCATTAGTATTAAACCAAACCAACCCTAAACAGACAGCTAAGCATTTAAGATGGTGGTACGCCTTTGCCAGGTGCTTAATTTATTAAGATCTTTTGGACGTTGTGCGTTTGGCAAAGTAAATTTTGTGAATAAATGTGTGACATTGTAAACATGACAAAGGCAGCTAGTGTGAAAATTTGTGTTGGTTAATTTCAGAGATTTCCAAGGGAGAAGATGTGCTGAGTTAGAGTTTTTTGGAGGCAGAACAGGAGTTTAGAGACTACCCTATCGATCCTGTTGACATGCTCCCCTTTGGGGAATGCAAATGCTTCTGTTCTTCAAGACAAACATTCAAACCCTCCTGGTAATGGAACCCTAATTAACTAGGGATTTGAATACCATGGCCTTTTCCTTTGACATTTTCATATTTCACAAAGATATTGTTTCACGCTTCCTCAACAAAGACAACTCAAGTATTTATTAGATGGTGAAAAGAATTTATATGACGACATGGCCAACAGCTGAATAAGTTGAACGTTTAAAAAAAATGAAAATAAAAAAAACACTTTCCAGTTGATCCCCGGGTAATTTTAGATGCGCTGTCATACAAATTCCTGCGTGTCTGCTTATCTGTCAAACTGTGGTGTGAGCTGAAGGTGTGACAGCTGCTGCATGTTGTTGTCACAGCTAATCTAAACCTCACAACACAAGTGTTTACCGCTGCAGAGAGGAGACCTATCCCCAGGTAACCACTAATCACTGAGGGATTTCAGAGATCATCTGTTCCCACACTTTACAGTCAGCGTGAGGCAGGTGGGAGCTAGCAACCGCTCTGCCTCAATAGCCTCACGGTTCTCAAGACAATCATCTGTGTTGTTGTAATGTTTAGAATTAAATGCTTTGAGTAGGCTTTATGGCACCAGTGACATTACTGAGTGCCATCTTGATGAAATGGAAGTTGTTGCTTGGAGATAAAGAGGGGGTAATTTTGTATTCAAGCCTATGAATATTATAATTCCTGTCTCAATGGATAGATGAAAGTATTTTTATTCAGTAAAGAGGATTCGGAGGGTAGCAAGGAGGACAATTAGCTTAACCTGGACAGGACTCACCATGTTGCTGTGACCCATTGTTTCCATGTAAGAAAATGACATTATAACTGATTTGTGTAAAAAAAGCAACAATTAGTTGATTCATTGATCAATTGATGACAGAAAATTAATTGACTAAATCAACCATTTCAGCTTTTTGTCATATGCATCAGTAAAATATGCATCTTTAGGTTTTGGACTGTTAATTAGTCAATACAAGACATTCAAAGACATTACTTTGACATGTTAAAATTGTAACATATTTTTCACTTTTCAGATATTTTATAGACAAAACGATTGATATTAATCAAGAAAATAATAATTAAAGGTAAAGAAACTCAGAAATATACAATAAGCCTTGTTGTATTTGGTCCTATTTTAAAGGTCAGTATTCCAAGGCTTATTACAATGTGTCTGTCATTTGAAAAAAAATATAGCAGACTCGTCTTTAACCCATTAAGACCTAAGGCACCCTCTAAAAAAGCGTTCTAAAACCTATGCAGTGTATTGCCTTTATCCTAATGTTCATCAACATTTTTTTTTAAAAAGTCAATAAATCTTAAAAAAAAGTTGAACTGAACTGAGAATGTTGACAAATGCGCATGTCTTTCCAGCCACCCTGTAAAGCTCCAGAGGCAAAGCCAATGATTCACAAGAAAAGTCAAAGGTTTAAACTCTCAAAGGATTTTTATTTCATGTTTCTATCTGCTTCAGAGGCTGACTAATAGATGTTATAGTGACAACGTTGCATCAGGTGAATCTTTACCTCTAGCTAGCAGTGATACTGGCTGACCGGTCCTCCTCCTCCCCCTCCACCTCTGGCATGACCCACCCTGACCCACAGACTAGCTGGTTAGCAGCGTAGTAGGTTGAAGTCAGTGTCTGAATCTTGTAAGTCGCCGTTTTTGTTGTTTTCATCCAGGTAACCGCTGTAAGTTGTTTCAGTATCACTCCCTTCGCTCAGGTCGACAGCAGTTGTCCAAACCGCAACTGTAAAAACTTTTTTGCGAGATGATAATGACCGAGATGTAGTCAGGCCTACATGATCTTAAGTATAATAGGTTGAGAAGGTAGGTAGCTGGGTTTCCTCTTTCATGGCCCAAAGCAGAACTAATGTAGATGGGTAGGTGGCACATTACAGCAGATGGAAAAAAAAGATATATTCCTTACTGTTGCTACTAATAATGACAAACATGTAGGCTTTAGAAAATTTGAATATACTGTCAATTAAAATCAATTATTGTAGAATGTAGCAACTTATTGACAACTTATAGAAGTGACTGATATTTGGGCAGGCAGTTGTTGTAAGTGTCCCTCTGATCTTTTGTTGCCTGAACCTCTGTTGCTAATCTTTTTTTCATGCCCAAGGTAAAAAGTTGTGTTTTTCTAAAATAAAGAAGACAGCTCTAGAATCATAAAGGCAGCTGAGTATGATGTGAATAAAATTTATATTAAGGCTGCAGTATAGGGGGGTGGGGGGTATGATGGGAGCAGTAGAGTGGAGTTATTTTTTGATTTGGAGTCTCATGCTAGTGCTTGCTTGATCTCAGAAACTTGCATAATGTAGCTTTAAAGTTTAAAAATGGCCTTGCATTGAATCATAGGCTGTATATTTCTGAGGAATGTTTTTCATAGGGAATGTTTAAACCTGTACTTAGAGCTGCAGCAATTTGTCAATAAATCTATTAGTTGACTGACAGAAAATTAATTGGCAGATAATTTGATAATCAATTAATCGTTTTTCCTTTTTGAAGCACAAATACCAAACATTCACTGGTTAAAGCTTTTCACATGTGATGAGTTTGTGCCTTTCTTGATCATGTCTGATTGCAAACTCAGTATTTCTGGCTTTAATTTGAATCATCTTTGGCTTTAGGAAATTATCATGGGCACCTTTTACTGTTTTTATGACATTTTATTAAAATATGATGACATTTTATTAGAAGGCTTAATTGATCAGAGTATTAAAAATGACTCATGAATAATCTGAGAATATTTGTCATTTTTGCTTGATTTTATAGCATCAGATTAATTTTCTGTTAATCCCTTGTTTCAGCACTAGTTTACTGTTTGCTGTAATCTTGCCGGTCAGTGGAAGTTCACACAAAGACTTAAGAACCTGAGAGGAGCTGAGAAGGAACATGCAGGTACCAAATATTATGGTTATCTGTGATAGCCTGACAAACAGACTGTTAGAGTAGCAAACACACTCCATAACATCAACCATTTAAAAGTACACACCAGAACACACACCAGAAGTGAAGCTATGTTTTGAGACCCTTTTTCATGTGTTTTTTTTTTTTTTCAATCAAGTACAAATCCAGTCTTGTATTTTCTTTGTTTACTCTCGCTCATGTGTGCATTAGATCTCATGTTAGCCTTGGATTTGTTTTGATGCAAATTTGACTACATTTAAGGTGATGAAATTGGTGCCAAGGTGGCTTCAGTAAGCTTGATGTGCAATTATATTGTTGTCTTTTGATAGTACAATGTTTATCGGGATGGGATACACTTTCATATCCAAACAGACAACCACCAGGCTGCCATGTATGAAGGCAAGGCCAAACAAGAGTGCTAATGCGGAGGAGCCATCATCAGAGCAGATGTCCTCATTTGTCATGAGTTGTATGTTGGCATTGATGATGGGTACTTTAATAGTCTTGTAATCCCATTTGGCTAATTAGCAGCCATCTTTTCATGACATGCCACTCGATTTCTTCCGTCACAATACCTCTAAAGTTAACTATCAGGAGCATTTTCCTATTGTTTGGACTGCAGCTATGAAACTGTACATAATTTTAAATATGTCATTTCTTATTTCCCTTCTCAATTACTTCAGATATTATTTGTTAAGCGCATTGGGTCTTAAACTCTCAACCTTGACTAAATTTACCACTGCCGGTAATTATAGATGTGTTTTCTTTACTTGTCTTAAAAATTGTCATGATTTATGTCATAGTAAAATAAACCATTTTGAACAGGTGGAAACAAATCCTGTCATATTAGTTGCAAAATAAGGAACAGTGGGGATGAGGGTAACAACAGGCGACGGAGAACAGCTTGATGTGAGAAAGACATGATTCCAAATCATTTTCTTAGATGTGTAATTAGGTTTTAGCGTGTTAATTCTGGGCAGTGTAATGATATTAAAAACCAAATAGCAGGTAATGAATACATCATGAATACTGGGAATACATACAGCTTCAGTGAGCATGACTTCTGCAGGAAAAATATCAACTTACTATGCAAAAGAAATTTAATTTAAATTTCCATTATAAAGTAAAAATTTGGAAAAACTGTCAAAGGGAAATATGGACCCAAAGTCCTGTAAATACACTGCTAATATCCAGTTCATACTGTATAAGTTGTATGAAAAGGTGTCAGTTTTTCAATCATATAATTTAAAACTCAGATGATGATGATAACATTTTGCTATTTTTGCACTGATAATTCAGTGTAAAATGTACGTTGGACCACTCTGGTCCAGTCGGCCTGTGTCGTACACCTGCCATTACGTTTTGGTCCAAGTCAAGTTCTTTGGAAATAATGAAATACGTACTGTAAATACTACATACAAGTGAGACTACTAAAGAGTCTTTTACAGAGATATTGAGTGCATTGCTCTTCATGGTTTTTATTTATCACTTCTAAATTCAGCCTTCAAGTATTGATTAGAGTCCAACATCAAAGAGCAGTTAAAGAGGAAAGGAGGAGGTCTCACTGCTTGTATGGCCCCGGGCAGGCATGAAGAGCCTGTTTGAAAGTGATGCATGGAAGTGATGCATGCAAAGTCCTGGCGCAGTGGTATTATTTATGGCTAACACTGAGTCATTTGGCCAACAAGCTGCAGGTTAGGTATTTTTCCTCAGTACCAGAGTGTCGTTTTCTACTAAAGCCCATTTGATTCCACATATTTCTATTTTATTTTATTTTATTTTATTTTTGAATTTCAGCTGTATTATAACAGTATTTTACAACTTGAAACCCAAATCACTGCCATACAGAGACATAAATTTTCAGCCTGGCTGTCCACATCATTAGCCTGGCGATATAAGTGTCACGGTCTGCCCGTTGACTCAGATGGACCCATTTACATTTCCAGTAATCAGCCATCACCATTCATGAACACCAGTAATGTGTGAGGAGTGTAATGTATCCACCAGAGGCAGCTGAATTTATTTCAGAATCAATAGCTAGACAATTCATGCGGGGCTGCACACTGTGTCCTTAGGTATGACCTCAGACGTTCTTGGCACTTAAGTGACCCAGTTGCCACATTGAAAATTGAAAGCCTCACTTTACACAGTAAAGTCCTAACACTATCAGAGCTGTTATGTATGGTCATGCCACTGTGTGTGGAGACATGTTTGAGGACTGTTTATTGTAGCCCGTGAAGGGAACAAGCTATAGCTGGTCTATTAAAGAGGTCACCAGCTCTGAATTTGTTTAATCTTGTTAATGGTGTTCATCAGAGCCCCTGATGCACTCAATCAGTGAGTGCTGCAGCTATTTAATGCACTTCATTCACTGTACTAGAGCGTTGCTCTAGTAGCACATTTAACAGCAGATTGACACAATTCAGATTTACTGTATAATTTCACCATTTTTGAGGAGTAGCCATGTAGTGTAGTTTCAGCCTTTAAGTGAGGGGAGTGTTTTAAGCATCGACTTCTCCACAGGAAGTCTTGTAGTTTTAATTCATAAAAGAGTTTTGGTCAGACAACAGAACAATAGCTCATAGTTCTTTAGCAGCTTATTATGAATAGAGAATAAATGCCAGGATGTGTGTCTTTTTTTTCTTTTGTTTCTTTCTTTTTTTTTCGATTGAAGGAAGACTTAATACACTGGAGACTTTATCTAGACCTTTTCACCCACATGCTCTATCAAAGTCTGACGTTTGATGTCCTGTGTTTCTCACTTATTCCTTGTGGTAAAAGGCTGAAGAGCACATGACATGTTGCACTGCTCCAGCCTCATAACCTTTGCCTTCAGTAAAATTATAGTATAAGTATAGTATGAATCGTCACATATGCCTTTTTTTTTTTTAAGAGGAGAAAAACTGCAGAGAAGGCAGGCGTCTCAACTGAGAGTGGATTGAGAACGGTGACACATTTGGATTTAATTATAATGAGATGGTCTTATCCACTTTTCACCAGATAAGTTTAGAGAATAGACTGCAGAGCAAGTGTGGCATAATGAGAAAGTGGAGTATGCCTCCTTTGCCCTTCCTGCTATTCTGCTTGCTTTGTTGTTCAAGTTCCCTAATGAAACACAAACAAAAATGTTTTCTATTTGGGAGGAGGTCCAAGGCTGTAATGCACACAATGCCTACAAGTGCGTGTGTGTGTGTGTGTGTGTGTGTTTGACTCTGTTTTTGGATGTAATTAAAAGTTAGTCTTGAGTTTCTGTCACTTCCCTATTTCTACTTGTCTCTATATCTCACTATGAAGTTGTATTTTAGGCTATCAGCACCCTGCATGACATTGACAAAAACATCTCGCCTCAACTCTGAATGTGCAGTAGCACTTCCTGTCAATTAACATGATGAACAAAAAGCCAGACAGGTCTTGACATGCACACAGACATGCTCATATGTGCAAAAGGAAAAAAAAAAAGGATTAAGACCAGGTGTCAAGGGATATTTTTAAATGAGTTCTCTGAATTTTTATTTTAGCTTTATTTTTTTTATTGAGTCAGTCAAAGAACAATTTTAACCCTAGACTAATGGGCTTAATTTTACTGTAATATGGCTACATTTCTCTGGCCCAAGGGTGCTGATGTCCTCTTTGCTGAAACTGCTTGTTTGCTTTTAGCTGTGTCGGCCTAAATATCTGCATTGGGATTTGAGTTGTTGTTTTATTATTTCTGAGCTTGATGTTTTAGCCCCAAGGCTTGGCTCCCTCTGTGCCGTATCTCTGGCTGATCTTGGCAGTTCTCATGTTCCCGAGGTCCTTGGTGTGACTCGAACACTTCCGGGGAAAATTGAGCCGCATCGCCCACTTCCCGAGAAATGAGAAACACATGCACTCTCAAGATCAAGCTCCACTTACTCCTTCTCTGTGCTCCTCTTTTTCACAGAGAGAGACCCCCCAGCCTTGTTTTATCGCTATTACTTGTACTGGTAACCATGAAGAGCTTGACAGACTGTGGAGAGACTGAGCTGTTTCAGCACATGTTTGTCATAAATATATGTTAGTGATTCCTCAAACCAGAAAGCTAAGTAGATGTCCTCGCATTTGACGGTTTGCTCTATGCATTGCAGATGAGATCAGGCAGACAGCAGCTGTCTCCCTCAGAATGCACATTTGTTTCTCGTATACATAGCAATTTTGCATCAAGAGTCTGCCCTTCATTCATTCACGAGGCCTGTGAAAACAGCTCGCTTCTGCTTCATACGAATTCAGACGGAATAATATAAAAGTTGTTTAGACTGTAGTTTGTCTAATTAGTACATTTAACGATATGCCTTCACTCTCTCCCTAATTAAAAAACTAGCTGAGAAAATGGGGATGGGTGAAGTACATGAGCGGTGCTTCCCTCTCCCTCAGCAACCACCGTGGAAGTGTCCGCGTGTATGCAACTGTATGAGTGTAAAGCGGGACAATGCTGGAAGAGGCTGTGAAGAACACAGCAACACTGACGGACTTGTTGGAAAATTATCCACTTCTATTCGATCATGTTATTTGGTCTGTGGCCTTCATTAGGCTTATGAAGGTGATGTGCTGAAACATATTCATTGAATAAAGTGCATGCTCTTCTGGGAAGTTCGTGTTGCAGAGTTGTTTTTCACGTTCAGTGTTTTGGAGCGGCTGACTGGTGAAGTGCCGTCTAGTGCTGAAAGAGTGTGAGTGAGCTAAGTTGACTGTCCCTTGTTAATTACATCTAAAGAAACTGAACTTTTCTCAGTGATAGTGGAAACATAAAGTTACACCAGTGCTGTGTGCCTACATGGGATTTCAGCTGTTCCACTGCCACGTGTTATTCCCAGATTAAGGTTGAAAAGGTTATGATGGTTTGTCTAGACCACAGCAAAAATACTATGGTTATCCTACTGCCTTTCTAGGATAAATGTTGATATTTTAGATTTTTCTTGTGGTAAAAACCCCATGAAACTAACAATGAATTGATTTTATTAATAATAAATATTGTCTTGAGTTGCCCAAGCTGGAAATAGTGAAGTCCCCAGTGCCATAGAGCTCAATATTGGTCCAAAAAACGATTAAAAACGCATCACTGAGCCACACTGTTGTTCCTTTGTGACATCTTCATTACCATGAACATGGGCACTGTAGTTTATTTTGAGTCACTCCCACAGACGCCGCCCTGCTTTAGTAATTAGGAAATTATTCAGCTCCTCCTAAAAATCAAAGTATAACATATTAGTGACCCCTGTGCAAACATTTCTATCTTCAGTAGGATTGAAAGATGAACTAAAACATTGTTGGTTTTTGCATGCATGTATTTTCTTTAAAATTGCTACAGTACATAAATATTTCTATTTATTTGTATAATTTCTTTCATTTTTGGCACGGTGTAAGTCACCGGTCTGACACAGACATAATAAGAAATCTACCATCCCTAGCAAGTGTACTTAAACAACAGCATGCAGTGTATAATGTAGATGTCTATTTTACTTGTCGATAGTAGAATTCGCCTCTTCAAAAACACCAGCACTCTTTGTTTACATGAATTACATAGACACTGTGGCTCAGGATGTATTTGATAGCTTAATCCACCCCCTAATAGTCCTCTTTGTGAAATGGACGAGCCGCCCGGACCGTACTTCACATACCTGATGCTAACATTGGTGATGAGATTGATATTTTAACTCTGTCCCCCAATGACTAATGCAAGTTAAACGCTCCTGGTGGTTGTTAGGCTGCTGTTTTTCAAGGGCTCTCATGGGTTCTTGCCTTGTTGTTGAGTGTGATATTATGGAACAAATAGCAGGGCTTAATGGTAGTGTAGATGATTTAACTGCCCTCAGGGCAATGAAAAAGGGAAAATGATTTTGTACAAGGTGTTGTTCTGTAGGTGTTTTGAAGCCTTTTGTTTTCTCTGAGCTTTCTAAAAACAAATACTCAGATGTGAAGTTTCACAAAGCCTAAATGTAAAAAATGTCTTTCAGGCCAAACTCTTTGTATGTAGCATTTCATTGAAACTACTGTTATAACATACCACAAAATTGCCATTCACTTGTGTTTTCTGGATTTCAGATTTATGTGTGATGTTTGAGTATAGCGTGGCTCTCCTCAGTCTCCTTCAGGCCCAGCACCGACTGTGTTGTCTGCTCTGCTCTATCAGAGATGCTGTGGCTTTAATCCTTTTGCCCACAGGGGACGGCTGACATGGATGAGTGTAAACTGTTGACATGGTGCCGTCTCCTATGCTCTCTGATCAAAGACGATGCAGCCCCCCCTCGTTTCACAACCTGCCTTCAAATATGCTCCGAGTCTCTGCCACCGAGACTCCCTCCCTCTCTGTTTCACACTTCATGTTAACCTGTGTTTCCCCATAGTGAATTGATTCATCTGATGGAAACAAAGCAGCCATATATGACTGTACCCGTGCAGCCCCTGTGACCTCCCTCCGAGCGATGAATTTGATTTGGAAAACAGTGCGAAGACCATTTTTAGAGACAGTAATACGTTGACTTTGAGTGCAAGGAAAGTGTAGTGCTCAGTTTAATTAATCCCTGGTAATGATGCAACTATTAGTAAGAGCTGAGCTTGTCTTAAGTGGCTGGAGATGTGTGTGAGTGTGTGTGTATTTGTATTTGATGTGTGGCGATGCTGATCAAGCCAAATACAACTCGCCGTCTAATGGTGGTTTAGCTTTAGGAGTCCAGGGAGTAGAGCTAATGTTCTAATGTTCCCTTTAACCTCATGAGACAAATAACAAATGTAATATACAGTAGTTGTCATGGTTACAGTGGTCGTGCCGCATATGCTTTTACAACAATGGAAATCCTGTCGCATGTGTATTGAGATTTTAAAACTGAGGGTCTTGTGGGAAAAATCCTTAAAAAAAGTGAATTCCTACAAAGTGTATACATTCTGCTTGAACACACTTGAATAGTCACACATATATATCACACTTCAGTAGTCTGTTCTGGTACTGGTGCTACTGGATTTTTGTGGAAGGTCAGCTGTTGTGGCAAGCTGCATGTTTGTAAAGGAAACGGAGCGAAGAGATTTAAAATGGCGAAATTTGCAACCCAAAAACAGCTGATACAACATGGATTATCTAAATGGATTTTTTTTTTAAATGGTTTTAGCGCATGAAACAGTGATTTCTGCTTCCATTTTGGTTCTGGCAAACTGTCATCTCTGGTTTTGTTTTAGTTTTTCCTCCCGTTCCAATTTTACACAGCAACAATCTGCTTGCCCAATTGTTTGCATCCCTCTAGCAACAGGGAACCAATATTAGCCAATACATCTCCAGGTTTTGAATGCCACAGTGGGTTTCGACAGCTTAAAGCAACACAGAACACTTCTGTTTTGCTTGTTCACCTGATTGACAATGGCTTCAGTTAGACAGTTTCCTCTCCACTGGCATGGGTGCATCATTTGTGGAGCATATTCTCTGTAATGACTTTGATTGCTGTAAGCCCCGGTCTGCAAGCTCTCGGGAGTTGGGTATGCTTAAGGACAATTTGTGCTGCCAGCATTCGCTGTAATTTTGGTGACAATATTTGATTTCTTTTGGGGAAATTTTCTCTAAGACGTTAAAGAGACATTTGTATTTGAATACATGGGACTGATTGTCTACACTCCTGCTAACATAGGCTGTTTGCATTTTACTAGATCAAGTTTCCACAAAGGAGCACAGCAGGGAAGTTGTTATGGTATTATTTCATCCATACATATATTACAAACTTATTGATCATCCAGTCCATTTACAGTTTCTTTCCCAGAAAAGCTGCAGCTGCAAAGGATTTGATTGATTTGAGCTAAAGGAGAACAGGAAGCATCATAGTGGCTGCAGGAGAAGCTCCTCTTGTTTTCTGCAGATCCTATTATTAATACCCATTAAGGCTTTGTGCCAAATGACTGCACCTGGACATTTTTTTGTTTTCACTGGTTCAAACTGTGGGGCTAAGAAGTCCAGGAAACCATCCTTTGTCACAGAAGCTAGGTGGGAAGAGGGACCTGAAGATCCTTGGTAAAAGTTGTCCTTGTTAAAGTAGTCTCTGTCACCTCTGAGGGTCATAGTCCTGGCTACAGCAGCTGCAATTTGGGAGAAGATTTGAGGCACTTTGTCTGAATGTGACCATTATTTAAAGTGTAGAGGCACTTAAACTGTAATTTTGAGCATGTGTTTTTTTTAAATTACATTTATGTAAGTGTTGTATTTATAGCCCATTAGGAAAACAGAGCAGTGATCTAAGACAATTCTAAAGAAAATAAATACAAAAAAAACTGGATTTTGTTACATGATGTCAAGTTAAAATTTTCAATGACAATTTTCAATTCAGTGCCAATTTCTTAAAATTATTCTTATAAAATTGCACAACAGCATAGTGAAGAGCTTATAGCTAACACCTTTCCCACTATTTCTGAGGAAGGTCTAATATGATAGCATGAGGTGACAAGACAACATTAGTAGCAGCATTTTTCCAAAGTCGATATCTATATAGCACAATTTTCAAAATTACATATAAAATGAGTGGACTGATGTTCAGTGCAGTGATCTCTGCTTCACTATTATGCATTACATCAAGCAAAACTCTTTTTTGATTAGTTTATGTTAAACCCTTTCTTAAAATGATTAATTTTGCAATTTGATAACATTATGCTCACACTATCATAATATGACTCTGCTGAAGTTCATAAAAGGTAAAAAAAAAGAAGATAGGGCATGAATCCCACTCATTACACACCCATCCATCACGTCGACATTCACAGCCTCACATTTTTTAAGATGTGTTGAGGGAACACTTGTTTCTGCATTGGGCTTCGTATTCGCTAGATAAAATTTGAAGAGTTGAATTTTTTAAATTATTTTTTTTTAAGTCTTTCACCTTTGACATCAGCCTCATCCATCTCCTCATACATTTTTAATAGATCGCTGAATAAGTGGTCATAGTATTTAATTTTTTTTTTTTTATATGAAACTTTTCTTCCCCTGTGAATTTTCTGACCTTTCTCACTCTTTTTCTCTCTGCCTCCCGCAGTTGCATCGGGTGACCAGCTTAACTACGGTGGAGACGGGCATCATGGGAGCACAGGCGTAATGAGGGAGACGAGGGCAGCTGATGACCCTTACTGGTCCTATTCAGGTGAGCTCTCATTTGTGTGCTGACCAAAGCCCTCAGTAGGAAAGGGAAATGCATTTATTTGACTTTCTCACCTCTCCTCTACCTTGACGATGATTTTCCCTTTTTGCTTTTTTCTATCATTTTGCAAGTAACCCCTGCTCCCTCCTCACTGCTGTAGTCTTAATGGTTGAATTAGGCATTTAGTATTCATCTAATAGTATACCTGTGTTGTATGTTTTCATTGCTCTTAATGACTGTAATTATACTAATGCACTGGAGAGAGGAAAAAAAGAAACCCACTGGCATAGAACAATGAGAGCTGATGTTCAGATTATGTTGTAACCAACTGTGATTAACCACAAATAATGAGCTGACTTGAGTAAAATGTATGTAAATGTATTTCCTATCAGTTTTGGGCCAGGGTTACAAATTGTGAAATACATAAGGATCTATTTTTGTGTACGCAGACAGAAAGTATTCACAACCCTTCACTTTTTCCAGAAACGAGAATTGTAGAAATTTCTTTCAAATTTATTAAAAAGGAAAAACACAAAATATCACATTCAAGTATTAAGACCCTTTTGCTATGATACTTAATAATCAGCCCAGGTATCTCCCATTTCCCTTGATCGTCTTCGAGATGTGGAATCCACCTGTGCTAAATTCAACTGATTTAACATGATTTGAGAAGACACACACCTCACCGTATAAGGTGTCACAGGTGACAGTCAAAGTCATTATAGGGCACTGAGTGAAGAGTGATGAAGGAAAAAAATAATTTAGATGATTTTAGCACAAGACTTCAACATTACAGAGAGAAAGAAGTGAAAAGGGGGGAATACTCTCTGAGTGTACTGCATGTAATTTGATAAAACCCTACTTCTTTAAAAAAGTCTAACACGTTATAAAAGAAGGTTATGACTTGAAGTATGTCACATTTAATTGAGCGTTTGGTGCAGTAGGCAGGAGTCTTCATCAGACCTACTTTCATTTATCCTGAAGTTTCATATCAGAAGCACAGTAGGCCTCACTGTATGCGTGCTTGTTTTAATTCCTGCCTCCATTAGTGATAGTACGCATGCTTTTACGCAAGTGCTTCTGGGAATTTAGGCTTACCTACTCTAATTTACCATCTACCTTAACAAATTGGAAAGATGGACGGATATGGGAGCTGAGAGTCAGATGTATGCTCTAATGGATGATTAATTATGTGCACTTTTATGCTTGAAAGTATTCTCAGAGCGCTATGTGTTTGTATATGAGTGGTAAAGTTGGGGCGTGTTTTTTCAAGCGAAAGTGGCAATTGATGTGTAAACTCTGTTCACTGAAAGCAGGAGCTGAGTTATAAGCTTCAGAAGGTTGTTTTCAAAGTTTTCAAAAAACAAATTTAGCAAAACACAGACATAAACATAAATTCTGCTAAAAAGGCATGTCACAGTACGCATATAAAGACATATATTTTCTATGTACAGCGACATAGAAACATAACATAACATTTTAACTGTCTAGCCACCAACTACTATCATGTTATTTTTTATGTAACTTTTTGCAGTTATGAATACTCAGTAGACATGCAGAAATTCCCAGATTTCTTCATCACCAAAACTAAAAACTCCCTTAATTATCTCTGATAGAGTGGCTCATAAGTAGTACTTTACAGGACCATAAGTATAAGTGTTTGAGTACCTGCTGAGTGTTTGATAGAAAGTACTAATTTTTTTCTGTCAACCTTATTTTTTTTTTTATTTAAACAAACGTGTTTTTCAACACTCATGGGGTAAACTAGTTCTGTATCCACCTGCCCAATATGTCTAGATACTGTAAAGGTTGCTCATAAAAATCAATGAGTAAACGTTCTTGTATAAGAGTATGATATTTCTAAATGTGTTTAGGCAGGTGTAATCAGACCAAGTTGTGTTTTTTTTTTTCTTGGAACAGTTCTGATAAGCACATATGTTCTTTCAGAGTACTGCTTCGCATTCAGCTATACACACTCACACCCTAGTGCAAACATAGCCCTCCGTTGGCCATTGAGCAGATCCGGTGGGAAATAGGGGTTATGTGCTTTGATCGAGGGCACCTCACCAGAAGAGCTCAGGAAGGGAGGGAGCAGAAGTAAAATTATATTTACAGGTTCCAAGGTCCAGAAACACCACCCGGCAAATAACTAACTCAGTCCCTCAGCTGTTGGAGTGCATCACAGCCCTGAAAATTATTTTTACTGCTGGAATATTTTGTCTTTGGCACTGCTGTTGTGAGCCCAGAATCCCGTGGTTTCAGGCAAGAAAATGGTGCAAATAACAGAAAAAAATGAACTGTGCTTACTTTGGACTCAAGTTTGTTTGGTATTCCTGTCACTCCTCATAGTGGTTTTCGTCTCCCCCAGTTGTCAAGCAGAGGCACTGAAAGTCTGCTTGGACTATCCAAGCAAGATTGCTTTTTCACTATCTACTAGGTGTGTTGAGCCCATTACGGGAATCCTAATCATTCCAAACATGGTCCTGTTTTTCGGGAAAGCTCCAAGAACAGAAAAACTTAATATATAGTTAACATAAATCATCTTTTTGCTTATTTGATATTCCTAAATATGCAACTTATCTGATATTCAGATAAATTTTTTCAGCTCGTAGCTGTTTGTTAGTTTAAGTAAAATGGAAGGAGGCCAAGTAAGCCTGTGAGCCAGAGCGTTTAAAAATATTCACAATATCTCACCTTCTCTCGTGATCAATTAAGGTTGTGACCGATGGCTTCAATGATAGCGTCATGGCATTTACTGCATTTTCCTATTTTTTATTGAAAGTATATTATTTATTAATGTTAGTGGTGGTGGTTTTTAATGCATTAGAGGTGGCAAACCTCCGCCCTTGAACACTGCAGGAAACCGTTATATTCATTATGCTTCTGTACATCTTCACTGGGCAATTGTACTCTGCATTGTAAATGTCATTATGTGCAGATCTTTAATTTTAGTCTGTGTTTGCTTATTCAAATGACCATTTCCATCGTATTCTTAGTAGAGGAAGAAGAACCTCCATTTCAGACTCCAGCAGGACCTGATCTTGTCTGAATATTCAGTTCAAGTTCTTTCTCACTCTCTAATTAAGACAGCAGGCTGGAGTCAGACTTGGCACATTTCTTTGGTCGAATACGTTTTAGGGCCATATGTTTTTTACTTGACAGACTGTTATGTATGTCTTTGTAAACAGTCTGAGCTGCGGGCTGTTTTAATACTTGTATTGTGTAACTGTTCTGGGAAAATATTTGGCTTTGTGTTAATGTTCTGTGTTTGTGTGCAGAGTAGCATGCGTGCTTAGGAAGAGATAGGCTGGTAATTGGGTGAAAATAGGATCTCTCAATGTTATAACATGTTTATATAGGCAGGGTGGACAAAAAAAATGAACCATTCTGTTAGGGAACTGGCTGACATGGGTTGATTTTGGACATTCATTTCAAGCCGTGCAGAGCACTAATTCCTACCAGTGAAGGCAGCTGGCTGATTGTACTGAGAAAAAGGGACGCATTGAGGGAACACAAAAATGTCCATTGCTTTGGAAAGGTAATTAGCGGCTAAGGCTGCGAATGGGGGACAGACAAACGTGCCTTAGCAGCTAAATGGTTATTAAGGGCATTTGCTCTGTGCAAGTGAGTGTAAAAGAAATGCACACAGTAGGGTTAGCCTGAAGCTGGAAGGTACTGGTGCAAGACAGACTTCAGCTCTAGTTGCGTCACACTCAGAGATTACATTACATATTGTAAAGAGGACCTCATCACCCGCTGTTTCACCCAGACTTTCCACACCCTTCACTGTATATCCTACAGTCTAGACACCTCTGGGGGAGAGCTGTTGAAGACGAGAGTGCAACAAATAGAAACTGGAGCAAATTGAGCGACAGTGTAGAAATAAAAGATTTAGCTCAGATTAGATTTTTCAGTTGTAAAGGTTAAATGTACGGTATTGAAATAACCCTGGGAAAATAAACAATTTCCACATAATTGTTGAGTTTATATGACGCTTCAGCCTTTTGGTAATATATGACATAATGGGTTTTCATTACCTAATTACATTAATGTTGGCACTATCAAATATTTATATATATTTATTTATAATATTATATTTTTCATGATAAGAAACATGCTGTCGTATTTTAACTTCGGTCCACTACACCGACAATGAGGCACACAGTGCAATGAGAGCTCTTATCAGTCCATGACATGTCACTTCCCTGTGTGCGTTGGTTATGAACCTTGATGTAAGTAGCCTCGAAAGCTACGCCCTGAATTTTGATTAAAAGTTATTTAAGGCACGCTGAGCACATGTATGTGTGTGTATGTGTGAGCGTGTGTGTGCGTGTGTGCTCGTGTGCATGCGTGGCATTTTTCATAAGAGGGATGATATCATACTCACCATAAGACTCCCACAGGAACAGGGCTATGCATCATTTTCCCCCTTTTTATATCTCTGCAGGTTTGCACACCGTCCCTGTTAGTTTCTCTGGCTTCCTTTATCAGTACTTTTATGGTTTGGGCCAATATAGTCAGTAGTTTGCTTTTGATTGCACTCTTGTTGATTTATTGTTCTAGTTTAATTACAGCACAACAGTTGGAGTACCTTAATGTGCATTTGCAGAAGCATTATGCTTGATCCTCTGTATCAGTGTGTAGCATGAAAAAGAAGAAAAAAGAAAAACAAAGAAAAAAAAATATCAGCATTAGATGCGGAAAGATATAGATTAATGCCGCGTCGAGATTTTCATTTTTGCTGCATTATGAGATTTTGGCAAGTCCCCAACTGTTACTCCAGACTGATATGAAGCCACTTAATAATAAGATGCATGTTCACTGTAAGAACCCGGGATTTTGGTTAGAAATATAAAAATGCGGCGAGGAGCACATGCTAGTGTAGCCCAAAATCCTCCAGATGATATGGTGGTCTACCTCCACAAATGAATAATATAGCCATGAAAGCACTGAATTGTATAACATTTATAGCTTAGTCCTAGCTCAGTGCTTCATATGGGTAGAGCCTCTGTCTGTTTTTCTTCCAGCAGTCATGGATGTTTAAAAGGAAGCCACCCTGACGAGCAGTTGTAGCCGCTGAAAGAGGCTGTGATTGTCTGATACGTGTGGATTATATTTCCCCGCAGCCTGACTATTTTATTCCACTTCACTGAGGTTGCCGGTGATCATTAGCAATCTTTCCACTCATGTCTCACATAATGAAGTGAATGAAGTCACTTTCAATCAATTGCTATGTTGATCCAACTTAATTAGTACTTCAGAGGATACAAAACAAGATTAGGTAACTCACTGTTCTTGATTGCCAGGGCTGTTTGTTTTGGCTTTGAATTAACCCTCAATTCTGCTGTGGCTACATGTATACCTTCACCATGTCAGATCTGTCACATTTTTCCCTTAACTTTTTGGTAAATATGTGTGGCTAAAAAGTATGCTGATTAGCTATTTTCAGCTTTTAAGGTAAACTTAAATGACTCTGCAGGACTACAAACGATCTCATAGATATAGATCTTTGTAAGGACACAGTCTGAGCACATATCAGAATTTCAGAGCTTTTGGGTCGATTTCAAATTGTGACTATGCCTCTCACATTGGTTAGCTGGGTTTGACATGTTAAACCCTATGATTCGTATAACCTTAAATTAGCTAGGTGCTTATGAAGGCAGTGCACTTTGTCTCTTGTGGCTTGACACCCCCTTACAAAGACTGGAGGGAAAAGAGCAATGCCATGTTGTCATGGTGCCCAATAGAAGGAGCTCTGCCTCCTGGAGGTAATGAATCGAGAGGAGGATTGCTCCCGGTAGACCTCCATGTATGAGAAGCACTTGACTTTAAAGCGAAGCTCCCTGACTACACAGCTGTACACGGGGTAAGGATGGAGGGTGAAGTAGGAACCATCACATACAGGGACTCAGTGCTCAGGAAAGAAGACAAAAAAATACACTGATAAGAAAAGATATAGGTAATTTTTACAAGAGCTCCAGAGGTGTCACAATGCTGTCATTAATGGAATCTGATTCGTTGTAAATAATGGTGTTTTGCTCCTGATTGTTTTGAGAAAATCGAATAATGGACATTAGAACCATTGTGGGAATTGTTTTGTGTCACGAATTATAATACATCATTTTTGTTTTCCCAATTAACACTGCAAAGCAGCTGTTAAATCAGATTTCTGCCAGAATGTAATACTTAGAATGACACCTGAAAGTCACAGTTGAATTTAATTTCCAATTACCATGCAATCCAGCGACATTACCATCAGTTAAACAATGTGTTGCGTGATATTCCAAACAAAGTGACCCGAAGCAATATCAATCTCATACGGGGGTGTACTAATTATCACAATATTTTTGCATCACCCAGGCAAAAACATACATTAGTTGGTCCTTAGGCAAGCATATGCTTTAAACAGTCAGTGCTTTAAACAGAATCTTCATATTAGTTCGTGGAGGACACTGCTGTAGCTCTTGTATCTGTCATCGGATCGCTATGCACACCTCCCACTAGTCTATTCAAATCAAACCTTTCACTGATTCTCGCTTCACTAACTGCTGTGCCCCCATTTGCTGCTTGGTAAAGCTGTGCCTCTGACTCTCCAACCTCCACCCACTAAATACTATCTAGTTAAGCCTGTAAAGTATTATGTGTTCGTGCTCCGTTCTGTTACTTAGATTGTGCATATCCCCAAAGGGGATGTAGATTGCATTGTTTCTCATGTGTCATTCCCAGTGACACCAGTAGTAAATTCACATCAAACAAATGTATTTTTCTTTTTAGCGACTACAAAATGGTGTGGTGCTGCCAAATCATTTGGAAGCCCATTAAGTACAGCTATTTTACTAAATGCTATAATATATTCAAACCAGTTAGAGCTACTCCTCTCAGGACAGGGTATGACACGCATCAAAACACCTGCATCCATTGTTTTCCATGTAAGCCTACACAATGGCGGCATCTTGACAAATGTCTTTGCCAGTTGACATGTGTCAGCTGTTCAGAGAAGAAGACGTTTTATCACTTTCTGTCGCTGAATTCACACATGAGGCACTTGAACATGCTACCGGCATCTGTTGATTAGGGATGGGTTTCGGTAAGATTTGAACGGTAATGGATCCAGTACTTTAACGGTACTCTTATCTGTACTTTTTGTTATTTTGTAAGAGAAAAAAAAAACATTGCTGCATTTTCTCCTGTGAGCTCATTTAACATTCCTGAGTAGCAAACATCAACAGCATTGTTTTGAACAGATCACCGTGACAGATTTTGCAATGATTGAAATGTAAAACAACAGACTTAACCACAATTTTGAATGTTTAGTTGTCTCCACCATTGTCACTGAGAACAGGGTCACTGTGTGTGTGTGTGTGTGTGTGTGTGTGTGCGTGTGCTGCACAATGCTCCAGTGTATGAGACAGAGCTGCCACTCACGCACTCAGGGGTCAAAGAGGGAGGTCTCTCTCCTGCGCTGGGAATAGCAAAAATGCATCATAGACGAATGTCTACATCAGAAACGGAGCTGGTGAGATGAAATGTGCGAGAGAACTTTTGTGTTCTCTTACTTAGCAATAACGATTAGAAACTCTATTTACATAAGAAAAGATAGCAGAACCAATAACGTCAGGGCTTATTGATACTACAGTCTTTATAAATGTAGCCCCAGGGGTCGTTTAATTCTGGGTGTCAGTGCTCATCCCTACTGTTGATGCAGTACTACACGACACTACCGGTGTGCATGTGTTTCATCTATTTGCTGCTTTTCCTTTTATTTTGACTATATAAACAGTGTTCGGCTACAGTTGTGACTTGTGTTGCAGCCTTAAGACCTTTTGAACTTTGTTGCGCTCGTTGTGTAACGTTCCTCTACTGCCTCCTGTAGCCACAGTGCTTTCTGGACTTGATTAATCTCCTGTTCCTGGGAGAACAGAGAGAGATTCATCTGTCTTACACCCTGCATTTATAGTCCCAGCCATTCTCTGTGATGATGGAAGTTTAACACAACATCATCTATATTCCTCCAGTCTTGCTGATGTGTTGTATCAACCTATAGTTGTACCTGCACTCATTTTCTGAGAAAATGAGGGGTGCAGGAACACTAATTATTAAAAATGAATTTTCCTGGGGCCCAAGCTGACTCATTATTCATCTTAGTTATTGCTAGCACTTTGGATCAGCCTTCGTGTGCCAGAATTGGTCCATTTGTCTCTGTCAGGGGTGGGCCCTTGACAGATGTGCCAATATGGCTGCCGAAGTTCTGTGCTGGGGGAGAGGCATCTTAATTCTCCATGATGTATCACGCTGGCAGCAACCAATTTAGCAGAATTGAGCTCCAAATCATCTTACTTCCCACTGCCTCCCACAATCTGTTTCCTTTCTCTAGATGAGGTAAATATATTAAGGATAGAAATAAATTAGGGATTCCCGTGCCCTGAGCTAATACAATATCAGATAGGTTTTGTTGAGTTCAGTGTTTGTAATGTCACATTGGCATGTACAGGGAACAGTATCCTGGGCAGGTGCCAGCAGGATACATAAAGTCAGGCCCCAATGCACAGCAACTATGATAAATACAGCCAAATTTTCTGGTTTCCCTGTTTAGGGCAGATTGATGTGCTGGTCCGACATGTTTGCTATGTAAACCTAATTAATTAAATTCCGGGTGTCACATGGTGTTGGTGTGCCTTGTGGCAGCATATTAGGCCTGGTTGGTGGCTCTTGTCCAACGTAATGGATGTGGTCATGCTCAGCCTGCTGGGACTGCAATATTGAGGAAGTATGCGATTGCCAGCCCACAGGTTTCCTCTCTAATGTGGTTATGCTGATGAGCTGGAATGAGCTAGCTAGCAGCTCAGCAAATTTTTAAACTCATAATCATGATGACTTACTTTGTAATGAGTACATGCACCCCCAGAGGTGAGGAGGTAACTGTAGGGGGCAAGGCCGTGTTAGTGGCATAATAGCACAACGCTGGAAGATGTGCAGCGCTTCACTTGAATTATAGAAAAATGTTTGATTAATTAGATGTTCAAATGCTGTGAGATATGTTAGCATAAAATCATACTTAGACCACTGAGTAGTAACTGTATAGAAGCAATTGATGGTATTCAGTACTGCATCACTTCTATAGGACTGGCATTCCAGGTTTGTTAGATCGTTTATCCTGTACTTCTATCTGTAGTTTACCCAATTGCACTGCTAACTATTGATTTCTGTCTGGATTCTAAATTATAAGGACACTTACTGTGTAAACATGTGGCCATTGTCCCTGCTTCACTTGCAGAACAACTGCAACGTAGAAGAATAATGACTGCTGAGGGAGTGAGCTGAGCTTAGAGAGGGCAATAGCTCAGAGTGGTTCAGGCCTTTTTTGTTGTACGGTGTTATTTTGAGAGCTAATGGTGCCTGTGGAGTGGGCGATGTGATTTAGTTAAAAACAAAAAGAGAGACTTTTCTCTGTAACCCAAACATGTGGAATAGATTTTTACTCATAAATTGAATAATATTGGGTTGATAATATGGTTTATTAGTCACAGTTATTGTTGTCTAGTTTAAAGTTTAAAAGTCTGTATTCAGCCCATATGTTTCCACCACATTCTTTCAAAGACATTTATGTTTATTTAGGGTGATCCAGCTCTATATTCTCACTGTAGCAAGTAGTGGGAATATCACTCAGGCCTGTCATCCATTGTCTTGTAAAGTCTCATGACTCATTTAAGTGGGAACTCGTATACCTGCAAGGGGTAATAAATAATGTAGATGTATTATGAAATTATTGGGGTAGAAGCTGTTTCTTGCATTTTAAAATGTTTGATAGGCTAAATCTTCTGCACAGTATGCAAACATCCTCATTGATTTTCAGATATTATTTTGTTTTTTTTATACTAAAGCCTGAAAATTATGCTTTTCATTCAGCAGCAGTAGGCAGCAGAGGGAAACTTTGAAGCCAGGCGGTAAAAGACCACTTTGTCAATCATCTGTGTGTGCACACCCCAGCTTTCACAGTTTCAGCCATTGGCTGCTTTGGTAATGTCACTAAGCCTATATTTTTTCTGATTTTACTATGTGTGTCTGTAGGTGTAGTGAATATGACACAAAGGGAGTTGAGAATTTGGATTTATTATATTTCAGAGAATCTTTCATATGCGTTTTTATGTCTGTACCTAGTAGAGACCTACCTAGAGCAGCTTTAATTATTAAATGGATTTAACCACTCTTCACCAGCGTTCACCTCTCCTCTGGAATAAATTTTCTTTTCCTCTGTGTGAGCTCCCTCCTCCCCTCTATTCTTTAATTTCCCTCCTCATCTATCTTTCCTAATGCTGGCCACATCTCAATTCTGAGCGGTGGTTCGCATGTGGATGCTATGGGGGTAGTGAGGAGGGTGGGACACCCACTGGATTAAGGCTGGATTTAAAATGGCTGCTCGCTGTTCTTAGCTCAGCGTTCATCTGAGGATATGGTCATGTGCTATCTTGTGATTTGTGACCTAATTAGCGGTTTCGGGGTACCCAAAGCTAAAAAACCTGCGCCATTTCTTTCTCGATTGCCTTCGGTTTTCACTTCCTCCACTCCCTTCCCTCTCTGTGTCTACTGACTGACACATGTACCCACATATGCACACTCTCCCACTCTTAAGATGTAAAAATACAACTAAAGGATGACTGTGAAATCATGTGAACAAGCAGCAGACATAAGGGTTTAGCTGCAGATAGAGGCTTCTCTGTACAGACTATTTTTCATCATCTGGTGGAGTAAATAGGTACATGTCCATTTAGTTCAGGTCAAAGTGCACAGGTGCAAATCGGGAAGGTAATTTAGCTGTTCAATGTTTACCTCCGCCAAGAAGGTTGCATTAAGATGACCCCTGTTTCAGCCTGTTACCAACATATTGCACACTAATGGCTACATTGGCTTGGACTTTGCTGTGTTTAGATGTGAACTCTCTGGAGAGAGTTCACAGAACAAAGAAGAAGGCACTTATTAAATGCGGTCGCCTTGTGACCTTTCCTGTACAATCACCATCATCACACAACCATTTTACTGTATTAATCGCCCAGGACACTGTCGATTACAGTTTGGCCACCTCTGGGAAAATTATATATTCTGTTGATTTTTTAAGTGACAATAGGTAAATACAACCTCTTAAGTCATTAGAAAATATAAGATTTCAAAATGTTAAAGCTTTTTATGTCTATGCACTGGTGAACTCCGCACTCTGTGGCTGGGGGCATTATGTGTTCGGGTTGTCTGTCCGTCCATCCTATTCTTGATATCTCAGAAATGCCTTTCTTCAAATTTCTTCAAATTTGGCACAAATGTTCACTTGGACTCAAGGATTAATTGATTTGATTTGGGTGGTCAAAGGTCAAGGTCACTGTGACCCCTCCTGAATGTGATATATCAGGAACGCCCAGAGAGAATTTCATCATAGCTAGCACAAACATTCACTTTGATCCAAGAATGAATTCCATTTTGTTTGAATTTGTTGGTCAAAGATCAAAGGTCAAGGTCACTGTGACCTCACAAAACACTCACAAATTTTCACTTGGATTCAAAGAAGAACTTATTACAGTCTGGTGGTCAAAAGTAAAAGGTCAACTAATACCACCAGCTATATCAAAAAACACATGGTGAAGCTTTTGAACGGCCCTCACAGTCCCTGACTTGAACATCACTGAAAACTGTGGAGAGATCTTCAATAGGCTGTGTGTGAAAGGCTCAGAACATGAAGTGATCTTCAAGAAAGAGTGGGTAAAAAATTCTTACATCAAGAATAGACTTTACCAAAGAGGGGGTCATTAAGCAGGGACTATTTTATTAAGTACGTGAATGAAAAAGTAACAGTACAATAAAATCCACTCGGGAAAACATTAGGATTAGATTAGGACTAGATAATTATCTTTTTATTCTGTTAATTGGTTTCATGTTTTTGTTTTGCTTTACTACTTATACTACTAATAATAATACTAGTGCAACTACTTCTTGTAGTATTTCTAGGAAAATTCATCCTAACATATCGCTGTTGGCTCCCTGTCACTGAATTTGTTATTTTATCTTTCTTCGTGTTAGTGAATCTCCTAGTGTGTGTGTGTGTGTGTGTGTGTGTGTGTGTGTGTGTGTGTGTGTGTGTGTGTGTGCGCGCGTGTGTGTGTGTGTGTGTGCGTGTGCGTGTGTGTGTGTGTGTGTGTGCGTGTGTGTGTGTTCTTGCACATTTGAGTGTTTGAGTGTTTCTTAAGCCGTTGGGAGATAATTACAAGGTCAGGACAGTGCATGGATCTCTGTATCAGTCCCAGACAGCTTGTGTACATGTTATTTGCAGAACTGATATCTGCTTTGTGAGGAAAGATGAAAATCAGATGTGCACATTGTCCAAAGTTTCATTCACAGCCTGTATCTGATATTGAAAACTATGAGTAATATTAGAGAAAAGGTTTGTCCCCCGCACACATTGTAAGGGAGATATGTTCTCTACAGTATATCTATAACTGCCTTGTCCCACTTTAGACATTTTGGCAGAGATAAGCTTTTATATTTTAGGCAATTTGTGGAGGATTATTGTGACATTTGCAGGTTTTCACAGTATTACATTGGCACAGTAGAACCAAACACTTAAAATAGCTGTTCTTGTAAAAGAACATGTACAAGCTGGCAAAATAAAATTCCAGATAACATGTCATCTGAGGGTTCACTGTGTGGGTGGAGATCTTTCTCCTCCACCTGCTGACTGTGGATAATGGTCTGCTTAGTGGTGACCTCATGCTGTGGGGTTATCCTGACGCCATGACAGGCAGGTAAGTGAGAGGCTTCTGTGTGTCTCACAACCTCTGTCCCCTGGGAGATAGCAGCTTGCCTGTCTCCGTACGCCTGCCCTGGTTTATCGTTCTGCCGTGACCCACAGTCAACTCATCCTCCTGCCGTTGTGCTCCTCAGTCCTGGGGACGAGGGCCCTTTGGCAGGCAACTACCACTGCTCCTTCTGCCCTTCCATTTCTGATGGCCAGCTGCTTAAAGCAAGAATGATGACACAATTGGTTTCTGTAATCTGTGGGATGCGTTTGGCATTTTTAGCCATGCTAGCTTCATGGCTCTAGGGATAGCAACGTCAGTCTGTGTCTTATTCCCCCACTGTGGCCCAGACTGAAATATCTCTGGATTGCCATTAAATTTTAACTTGATGTTTCATCTAGTGCCATCATCAGATCATCAGATCTGATTTTTGATTTTTTTTTACTTTGGTTTTTGACTGAATACCTGGAAAACTAATGACATTCCCAACAGAATCATCTGTGTTTTGTGGTTAGAGGTAAATGTTAGCATACTAATATGCTAAAATAACTAGATGAGCATTGGAAACGTTGTACCAGCTTAACATCAGCATTTTGCCATGCTGACATTACCATTTAGCTTGAATTACCACTGTGCCTGAGTGCAGTTTCACAGAGCTGCTACTGTGGCTGTAGATTCTTAGTCGTCTTACAATATGCAGCAGTCCTGTCACAACTGACATAAATAGAAGAGAAGACCGTGGAGTTAGACGTCACACATACAGTGTCACAAAGTGGGAACTTGATTTTCACCAGTTGAGGAACAATCTCAACTCAGTAAATCAAAATTAGCCATATTGACATGTTACTGTATTGACGGTGATTGTTGTTTTTCAATCTACCTTAACCTTAATGTGTACTTAAAACTGACATGGAGGACTGTGTTGCCTCTTATACCAAAGTGATTTAGACGGACCAGCCAGCGTTGTCATCATTACAGTTTTGCACTCACACTCGTGGATGGAGACAGTGGTCACAGTTTACCTTCTCTAATAGTCAGGTGCTGAAGTCATAGCTTAGTGGAAGTTCCTGGAGCCAAAGTAGAGATGATTAAACTAATGGATGAAGTGGCATAAATGTAATCTTAAGGTATGATAGTTCACGAAGAGGTGAAGGCTTAGAGTTAGATAAGGTACTGTCTGAATAGAAGCGTATCAATAGGAATAGATAGATGGAGATGTTTTTGTGGTGTGTGTGTGTGGTGCACAGCATAATTACACAAGGCCATATTTGGTTCAATTTTAAGAAATAGGGGATTCATAACATAGCTGTTGGCTATGAGACCAATATTAGCATTGAGACATATTATGAGGAAGTAACACATTGTGGTGAATTTATTTCAGCCTCAGTCTGTCATTTATATTTTAAAGGCCCTCTGACTTAAATGACTACTGAAATACTCACTAATTATCCCTTAATATAAATTTGACTGTGACTTGAATACAGTCGCTATTTTCTGATATTAAAACGTCCATCACATGCAGCTGCAGGACATTTATGAGTGCTGAGGTTAGCCCCGTGTTTCCAACAGTTAGCTGATATGAAACAGTTGCCCTTGGACAAAGCGGAGTAATGTAGCGGCACTAATCAGTGTTTCACTTTGCGGCTCTACAGAGGGGATCTGTGTTCTGCTCGAAAGAGTGCTCACCTCTATCTCCTGTTTACAATTAGCAAGAGGTTTCCTTTCACTGATGCAGTGTTGGATTGGTGTCAGTGTGCACTGATACACAGAGAGGGTAAAACCCATAGAGAAAACATTACCTAAGTCTTTCCTGCTGGGAAAAAAAACGGCTTTTAAATGTGTGAAAAAGCAACTATGAACTTTTATTTTTATTTCCCGGCTCTACCCTCTCTCCTCAGACTTGGTCATTAGCCAGACAAACATACGGTTTGAAATCTTAAGCGAAATGATTTAAATTAGCTGGAAGTGTCTTATAAGACATCTTCTACATCAAATATAGTCCTTTTGAGTTTCAGGGACCAAACTCATTTGAGCTGGATCTAAATAAAAATATTTCTGTAGAGGAGACTGTTTGCTTGACAAACTAAAGTTTGCCCAAGAGTTACAGAAACAAGCATTACTGGGGAAAGTACAAGTCACGAACAAAGAACATGGTTGCAGGATGCACTAGAATTTGCATTTGAAACGTAAGGGGTTCTCTCTCTAGATTGTCATGAATTATGTTTTACCTTTTCAATCAGGGTTAAATGTCTTTAGGAATGTGGCAGTTTTTCTGATTGATGTGTTTATGAGAGATGTTTTCTTTTGATCTGGCTTCTGTTTTGATTATTTTTTGAATAAAAGCAATAAACACATGATTACACAACATTTGATACAGTGAGGTATAGCCTGAGAGCACAATTTCAATATTAATATAAGTTCCATACAAACCGAAACTTTGACATAATTGGATTCCATTATATTACAGCATCATAGCGATGTTGTTGCACTTGAATTGCATAAGTAGATGTTTAAATATACCCTTGGAGCTAGAAATGTAATTGCCCCTTTCAGTGTAGCTCTCCACAAGGGATGCAACATTTATGTATTTTGTTTTTGTCCCAAATGCAATTACTGGTCAGCTATTTACTACTAGATTTTGATAATTTGATTACATGAATGAATCTTTGTTTTATGTTCCCAGAGAATGTAGTGCTTGTTTGTGTGAAGCTTATCTCTTGACACGGTGAATGCACAAATATAATGAATAAATTTGTCTCCTTAAAACACTGCAACTTTTTTGACAAACATTCAAATTGTGGAGTATTCTCAATTCAAACCCTCATCAGATTTAATCCACAACTAAGGGCTCTGATGAACCAAGCTGGCTTCAAAGAACTAGCAAAGGCCGACTGATCAGTTTGTCACCTCTCATCTTGCGTTGAACAAGTTGCTCTTATATAAACACACACACACACTCACACACACACACACACAAAATACTTTTCTTGATTAAAGATTTATTTACACTGTTGACACTGGCTGTTTTTGTTTCTGCATTTAAACAGAATTTAAATCACAAGTTACATAGACAACTATTCAACTAAATTAAATATTGTCAGCACTCAAAATTGCATCATGTGACTCAACAAGTCACCAAACAAAATACAGAAGATTAAACTAATGCAGTAATTGTACACTGCTTTGCTAGTGGACGTAATGTTGAAGGGACAAAACATGTGGGACACTTAATGCTTACCCGATTCCTGTGTCAACAAGAACGGCTGTGGCTTCCAAATGCTCACTATGAAGCAAAAGAATTGTGTTGCTCCCATATGCTGACAACAGCTTTTGGTTTTACTGGTTTTAATGTAAGAAAATGAGCTGAGAAAATCAGACATGGGAAAATTGACATTGTCAGGGGTGATGAATTTTTGCAAAAGACTACAGCAGACAGAAGGGAATGGTAAAACAGCAAGCAGCTGCAGTAAACTGGTGAGGTTCACTGGTTAGTATCAGAACTGGACTCAAGCCAACAGTGAACACATACAATTTACAGCTAGGAGATGAAAATGTAAAGGTGTTTGCTGCAATTATGTAGTAGTTTATAAAAAAAATGTTTTGACTTTTTAAATAAAGGGTATGAAAGCTGAAATTCTCAGTCAGAAAAACTCACCCCTTAAGTATTTCTATTGTTTTTGCTCTCCTCATAGTGATGTACAAGCAGGCTGGGTGCTCAGGGAGAATGTGTCCCATCCTTTTTTGAATTTAAGCTTTTTGCTTCCTTAACCTTCACCTAGTGTTAGAATATTTTAAACTGAGTTCAGCAGAGATAAGAGACACTTAGTAGCTGTTTCAGCTTCACAAATCATATGATGTTAAAAGTGTAGTTGATAAGATAAACATGTTTACCCAGGGCTGTAGACTCTGATCACTCAGGTCACATATGTCTCTCAGCTTTGAAAAATTGCTACCAGAGTTAAGCTAATTATTTTGTGGATATGGGCACGGACGCATACTACAGTCTACAGCTGTTTGATCTGACATAGCGAGCTGCTCGCCTGCTGCTGCTTCTCCAATCACCTGCATCGCCCGTCACAGAACAGCAGCTGTGCTTAAAGGCATATCGGATGGACAGGGACACATAGAGAGTGATGGCCTGCAAACAGCACCCATCTCCTCTTTCTCCAGCATGCTACATAAGTTAGTTGTGTAAGACCCACTGTATTCAATTATAGTGTTGTGCAACTCAGAATGAGTCTAACAGGGCATGATGGTATGTTATTGACTTATTCTGGCTATGTTGGGGAATGTCTTTATATACATAATGCAGGGTCATGTGAGGTTTGGGCATCAAATACATATGTTGTAGTTACAATGATTAAGTTAAATGGTTTAGCAAAAACTACAAATAACACAAACTAATTTAGTAATATACATGAATGAGAATTAATGTACCATTTTTAGACTACTGTCAGATTTATTGCATGCTGACCACCCATAGATCCCTTCAGAATTGAAGCTTCTGAAACATTTGTTGGCATGTTGGCCTCCTGCCATATTGAAGGGGAAGTCGGTAAAGTTTTTGAATTGTAGAGGAAGCTCTTCCTCATGGGACAGAATGTATTTCTGTCCCTCTTTTTCTTTACACAAGTCCTGCAGATTATTTTTACAGACTAGGGGATGTTGTACTTATGCAGTGGCCAACACCCAAGAACAGGAAGCCACAGTTTCTATGAAAGTCCACGAGATGGAAGCAGATAGCGCCAAGGGAAAACAATATTTTGGCTGGAGCTCATTCTGGTGGCCAATTAGACCCCAATGCCTGTATGATTTACCACTTCCTCTACCTGCTTTTATGTGTTTGGGGCTGCTGTGTGGAACACAATGACCCCTGATTAAAGATTGAGCTCAGGCTCTGAGACGCTTGTGGCGCCATTCTTATCAGATGCCTACTTTTCAGAACTCAGCACCTGAAATCAATGGTTGTATTGTCTGCTAGACTTAACACACTCGGAGACAGTGAGCTTATTTGGACTTAATTTTAAATATCAGTTTTGTACAATTAAATCCATTACCAATAATTCTGGTGCTACTTTTATTTTTGAATGCAATTTTCTCAAAGGTCTCACATTGGGACCCAATCAACTACACAGTGTTTGATCTTTGCTGTGCTTGATTCATGAATGTTTAAAGTGTCAAAGAACTATCGGTTGCTACTATTCTATTGTAAAAGGCAGTCATTACAGCAAATTACGATTTACAGTACATCAATAATCAACTTAGAAAATGTACAGTGTATTTAAGAATTTGAAGTCAGTGGCTAAATATTATGGGTCCTTTGTCTTTACTTACTGAGACACATTGTACTGTATACGCGAAGAGACAGATGGATTGTTTGTCTTAACCCCACCCTCTCTTGCAGACATGGGTGGAAGTAAAGCCCAGATCTTGAATGGCCGGGTGAAGTGAGGGGTATGAGGTCACTCTGTTAATTGCATAATGAAACATGTCTGGGTTAAGATAACGCCTCAAAGGAAGTGTTATGTAACCTAAAATCGGAACAACTTAAATTTGATAAAGATGTGCAGTGCGGTCTTTCATTTCAAAGTTTTCCAATGTTTTGGCTGTGTGTTAAAGCACACTGAGCCGAAACTTAACAATTACGATCAACTTTGAGTGCTGACTTTTCTGCTTTAAGGATGTTTGGGAATGTTCATGTTGGGTGTGCAGTGTAGGACTCAGCACCTCCTGCTGTGAATAATCCATCAAGTTAAGGACAGTGGAGTATAACAGTGGTCTTATATGAACAGGATGACAAACTAGGAGGTTTTTATGGGCAAACAGTGGAGTGCTCTGGACTGGCGAAATCATCCAAATGAGCATGCAATTCACTTGCTGATGACCAAACTCGAGGCAGAAAGCCACTGAAACCAGGAAGAAGTGAAGATGGCTGTTGTACAGCTCTGGCAGAGCATTGCCAGGGAGGACACAAAGTGTCTGCTCATTGTCTAGGGGTAACAGATTTCAGGCAGACGGATTTGCAAAGACATATGAAAAATGATGCCTTATTTTCAGTTTAACATGACCACTTACTTTCTGTTACTTTTGAATTCAAGGGGTTGTGTTCTAATATGGTAATTTTCCCTGATGGGATTATAACACCCTCAAACTTTAACCTCATGGTCATTGTTTCATTTCAAGGCCATTATGCTGGGGCAGATGAGATGTTTACTTAGTTAATGTAACTTAGTAAATGAAAATTTCCCTTTTAGCTTCTTCATGGTTACTGGAACTATTCTAATATGCAAAAAAGATGCTGTTTGGTTTAATTATTCAAATAGTGAGAATTATGTACCAAATCAGCACATTCTCCCATTTTCTCATGTTTCTGCTATATTTGAAGGACCATTACAAACATGTTGCAATTTTGTTGTTTCTTCAGGGAAACCTGTGTAATTTCCCTGACCCATACATCTCTGCTTGCTCTGCAGACTAAATTTCCAGATTAGATTATTTAACTTTAATCACACATCAAACTCTTAGTCTAACATAACAGTAAGATAGTGGTTCCCTACAAAAGAGCAGAATACAAAATATTTATCCTGCTGGGTTGTATCTTACTTTGTGTCATCATTTGTCCTCTTGTAGTCATGGAGACATCTATGGACATCTATTTTTTGTGATGTCCTAGTAAACACGATAGTTTACAATAAGGTCCAACATTGTTGTCAACATGGTAACTTTGTGGTTAGACTTGGTGACCAAACAAGCATGTTCCCTTACATAGGCCGGAGCATCACTGTAGCACCACAATATTTCATTTATGGTATGTCTTGACACATTTTACCTTTATCAAAAAAAATGCAGCTCTGGCAGTTTTGATATTGCACTTATTAATTTCTCCCCTTCTCTGGAGATAAGACATTTAACATCCACTTATTTCTGGTCAAAATTACCTTTGTATTTCAAGTTAGTAATGCAGACTATCTTTAGAAATACTGTATATGCACATGAACCAATTTTGCATAACCAGAATATTTTAAGAAAATGTCTAAGCAAAACTTACATTGCAGTTAAATAATACAAAGACAAAATGTACCCTGGAAACAATTATTGGCACCCTCTTGAGGAATTTAAATTAGTTACTAAAACAAAATAAAATACAGACAAGATTCACTTCTACCTGAATTAACCATTTAATAATGGTTTCACTGTCTAACAATGGGCTGTTTCCAGTTTCTTTTTCACAATTGCAGACAAGACAGTTGTCTGAGGGCATCAGAACCTTGACAGTTCTAAAGGCCACAAGGTAACCTCCAAAGATCTTTTACTCCCTCTTTCAACAGTTCCTTATGTTATCAAGAAGTTTCACAGTCATACAACTGTTAAGACGCTTCCAGGATGTAGCACTAAGAAACTTAATGTAAGAAGTCTGCAAAGGTTGATGCAGATTGTGGAAACAAACACCACAAAAGACATCTAAAGAGCTTCAGGCAGAAATGGAGTAATCTGAAGTGGTGATTTCAATCCGCACCATATACCACATACTGAACCAGGTTAGGGCCCATGGGTTAAGGCCAAGGAGGACACCACTATTGAAAGAAAAGGCACAAAAAGACAAGAGTAATGTTTGCAAAAACTTTAATAGATAAGCATGAGAGGTTCTGGGATAATTTTCAATGGACAGATGAAACCAAAGTAGAGCTCTTTGGAAAGGCAGTGCATCAGTTTGTTTACAGGCGATTACATGAATAACACAAGGAAAAATACTCTCTACCTACATGAAAACATGGCGGATGAGGCATTGAATGTATCTAGGTAATGATGAAATCAGATGATTACAGAGGCATTTTAGAGCAAAATGTGTTACCCAGTTTCAGAAAACTAGGTTTGAGGTGAAGGTCTTGGCCCTTTCAGCGAGACAACAACCCAAAGCTCACATCTAGCAGCACAAAAGAATAGTTGAAAAGGAAAAGATGAACTGTTTTAAACTGGCCAGAAATGAGTCCTGGACTGAATCTCTTCAGATCATCTGGCTACAGTCCTGCTAACTGGTCATCAGATTGCCCTCAAATGCTTGACAGAAAATGGCATATTGGTCTGCTGTATTGCCTCTGAGAGGACCGACCTGTCTGATTCTTTTTGGTTAAGTCATGGGAGCTTGTAGCAATTTCATAAAATCAGACTGTTTTGAAGAAAGCAAAGCTTTTGAGAATAGTCTAGTTAAATCCGAAGCACTCCATGTCTAATGTAGTGGCAGAAAGCTTGTTTGTGCTTGAAGATTGTTACTGTACAAGAAATTACTTTGGCCTACAACCTCCATGGCAAGCAGACAGCAGCAGATTACAGCTTTCAGCAGAGACATGGTGGTGACTTGGGCTGTAGCTGTAGGAAGTGATAGATGAATGCAGATCTTCCAGGCTAATAAAGCAGATTAATATCAAAGTGAAGTACCACTTCGGACCATCCCAATAAGCAGACAGAGGCATAGAAATCTGGCTCATGATTTAAACTGAAAGGACAGAATAAGTTAACAAAACTTGTGTCTTATCATATCATTCATCACCCAAATCTAAAGTAACTGGCTCCCTGTTATATAAAAACCAATTTGAACTTATGTAACCTGGGTCAGTCAGTGACCGGCAGAATCAGCAAAAAGGAGTGTAACCTCAAAATGACTCTCGTGGAGTTTCATTTTGATGGTTGAGATAGGAGAGGATTATTGATGATCAATTGGCTCTGATGATTCATTGGATCTTGTCCGCTTTTTGTGTCACTTGGGCTTTGGCATAGCACTTGGGGTGAAAGTAGTCATCTTATCTGAACCCCCTGCCAGCTATCTTCCAGAACAGCAAGACCTTTGATCACCTGTCACAGCTGCTGTCGGCAGTAACTTCAAGGAAGCTTATAGTGCAGTTCTAGATTGGATGGAATGATGATAAGTTACAACTATAGGGCAGGTTTTTATTATATTTGTCAAATATGATAGTCCTGCCATAGGTCTACAAACAAGGGAGGTATATTTGACAGATAAAAAGGAAAATACTTATAGTCCATAAAGAAATTAATGTGTATTTTATCAACTTTCTCACTAATTCCACTGTTGTTCACACACTATTTAGATCTGCTAGTTACTTTAGCTTAACAATTAGCAATGACTTCTCCTGCTCTCTTTTTCTGTGTGTCTTGGTTGAACAAATGAACTTCAGCATAGATGACTGTGCTTTTATTACACTGACCTATCTCACTGACCAGAGCTACTGGTCAGCGAGATAGGCTTTAGAGTGCTGCAGGAATTAGTCCTGAAACCTGGAAATTAGTTACCATTTTAGCACTTTTGGTTCCCTCATTCCAAAGTCTATTGGTTTTTTGAATAGGTTTTTGGTTAGATGACTGAAATAAGGTCTAGATAATAAATGCTCAAGACATTTTGACATTTTATTCTACAATAAAAAATACATCAGTACATACTCCAGTCATGATTTATTTAAGCTTAAACGACTCTTCAAAAAAAAAAAAAGCTGGTTGCTAAAAGGTGGCTAAATAAGACTACAGAGGTTGTTGGGCACATTAAATATCACACTAAACATGAAAACTGATCTATTCCCCAGTCTGTTTTTACAGCTTTGTTGTGTTTATTTCCTTACGCTTTTGCAAACTATTACTAACTTTGAATGAGGAAAGGCTTTTGCAGAAAAGGGCACTAAATCAAACAAGTTGGAAGAAGTGGTGGCGTTGAAGCCATGCGACTGTGGTGTAATTAGTTTATAGCATTAACTTTTTTCTTGTAGTGATTGTATTCAGAGCTTATTTTCTGCAGTAATCCAAAAGTATATAATGCAGTCCACCAGAGACAAAAATCCCATTGGCTTCTTGTCGAGGGAACCAGGGTGATGCTAACTTAATTTTTATTGTCATGCCACTGGCTTATAATAGGCTTATAATAGTGTGGAGGAATACAAATGCACCAGTTTTGTCTGTGCTCCTGCCTCTGCCTCTTTGTTCACCACAGACCTGACAAGGTCAAATAAATGCGCCTTTTAATTTGTGGAAGTGTAACTGAAGATTCACTCATGCCTCTATGTCCCACGCAGTGACTCAGGGTGCCTCTTTTCATTCTTGCATACTTCACTGATACATCGAGTACCTGTTGCTTTAGATCTCCGCTGACAAATGGATGTTAGACAATGTTGAAAAAACCGCTTTTAAAAGCATGCAACCATTCTCCACAATTATTTTCTAGTTTTATAATTTCGAGGTTAAAATCATTCACTGTTCTTCATTGCATATTCCCTCACTTGTCTTTGAAGCCTACTGACGCCCACTGAGGGCATTATGGTTTTTACCTTCATGGTTCACTAATAATTGAGTCGTCTTATGCAGACAGGCCAGTGAAGGAATCTGACAAGAAACTCATTTGAAAGTACAGTTCCCTGTGAATGCAGAATCACACATACGGGAGATGGAAGGATAATTGTTGCAAGTGATGATTCACTTTCATAAATATTCTTCCATTTTCGTGAATGTTTCCACTTTTCCCTTGGTAAGATCTTTGTGGGCATGGTACAACTTTTAATAGTGTTTTACTTGTTGAAAAGTACAGTAATGACAGTGAAAAAGACCTTGTCTCTGGTCGAACTGTTGTTTAGTCACATATTTCACTTTGAGGTAACATTTTGTAGTTTTGGTTGCATGAACTCATTTAAACTGGAGAACAGGCAGTCACCAAAATTGGCTGCCCCAATTTCGCCATGATGATTTTCCTCAATTTGATTGTAGTTGAATGCAGTCTGATGCAGTATCAAATATATTCAGACACATTTACAAGAGAGATAGTAGATTTTTCCACTGTTCTTATTCTTTTCAAGAGGCCATTTCTTGCCGATTACACAGCAAGAAAGTTGTTTATGACACCCAGGATATCACTTTGCAGATACATGAAGAAAAGACATGTTTCATTTAGCCCCACTCAAGTTCTTTGGGAAACCATGAAATTTTGAAGCTATGGTCAAGTGATCGAATTCATAGACCATAAACATCCCTTTTCTGCTGTTCGTAATACCTGATGCAGTGAGATTGGTGTCGTTATTGTTAAACGCTTACAATCAGCGTCACTCAGTTGACTGAATCTGCTCTCCTCTTCTTCAGTTGACTCAGCTGTGCTCTGAGCTCTCTCCATTTTCTTCATCGCAGCCCAGCCATCAGGTCACAGAGCTGCCATGAAGTATATAAGAAGTACGACACGGAGACAGTGGAATGAAGTGATGCTGGAGGAAGGGACAGAGTCTGTCAGTCTGTTTTGTGTAAATGAGCTCTGGTGCTGCGGTTTCTTATAGATAGGACTGTAATATGCTTATGCATTGACAGACTAGTGCCATGGACTTGCATGGCTAAGAGTTCATTTAGAATATGAATCATAATGAATGAATGAATCATAGTAAAGGCTACAATGTGCAAAATGCATAATGAACTAGTCCATACTGTTTTAAAAATCTGTATCTAGATTATCTTTGCAATAGAAATGGTGGGAAAGTGTGTTGTTTATTCATATCTCGCTTATCTGAGAAGAAAAGGCCAAAATAATGCTGTGCTAGTAGCATGACTCCACCACCACAACTGGAAGTTGAATAACCATGAAATGATGTGCTAATTATCAAATGTTAGCACACTAAACTAAGATGGTGAACACGGTAAACATTATACCTCCCAAACATAAGCATGAAAACTTTGTCATTTGGAGCTGTCAGCATGCTAATGATAATATATAACTCGAAGCACCGTGTTTAAATAAAACTGCCCACATGCCTGAAGACTAAAAGTCTCCCCCTTTGTCATCTTTTGGTTTAGTTGAACCTGGCAGAATTGTTTTATATAATATATTATTCAAATCCATCGTTTAACAGGGTCGACACACTTATACTGCACATGATTTTTTAAATGCACTATACACTCTCCAAGCAGGTTGAGTTACTGTCTGCTTCAATTGCAATGTATGTGTAATTTTTTTAATGTCAATTTTTTCGAGAAATTTAAATAAACATGTTTTTACAAATGTATTCTGAAAATGTCCAGCAGCACTTTAACAGATACTGCCGGTAGAGTGGGTTTTTATCTTAACAAAAGTGAGAACATTGTCGTATCAAATGATTGCTGAAATTTTGCCATGTTTTGTTGTCAGTGCTACTCATACATATGGACTGATCAGCGCAGATTTTTGCAAGTGCACTTGTGCCAATCCTGGGAGGTCTGCCAGGCAGCATACGGCGTGGATGCTTTCTCTCAGAGGGACAAAACGGAAATGACAAGGCAATCGCCATTCCGTCAGCGTTGCCATGGTAGCACAGGCACAGCTGTTTATCCCAAGGTTAATGGGATGACACCTGGAACTGAAAGTACCATATTGAGAGAAACATGTGCCTGTTTTACTTAAAACAAGTAGGTAACAGAGAGTGGTGTCATATCACACAGACGGGAGCCCAGAGCAGGTCGGACTAACAAACTGAATGGACATTATAAACATCACTCATTCCACTTCTAGCACAGATAATAAGGAACGAATGATTGAATTTCTCAAAATCCTAATGCAGATGTGATGTTTTTGTGTCATCAGACTCTGCTGCCATCGTCCAAAACATGTTAAAGGGTTTGGTAACACTGAAATGTGAGGTCGTTTTTTTCATTCAAAATATTATCTGTCAAATCATACATTTGAAGTTGTAAAATATATTAAAAATGCGGGAATTGATAAAAGCAGTCTATGGGAACTATGGATGTTATAAAGGCAGGGGATAAATGTAGTCGCATGTATGTTTTAGCATCAAATCTGCTTAAATCCATTTCAGTTTGTATGTTTTGTTGTGATAGCTTATGGCTGTATGCCTGTGTTGCTGCTGCCACATTTCTGAAATGCTCTGAAATGACCTGCTGCCTATAGGATTAATATTAATGTGTAAACAAACTGTATACATACATGCAAATGCAACATTGTGTAAATCCTTTCAAGGACACCAGACTACACAAATGAGCCACTTTTCAATTATCTCTTGCAATTAGATGCTGTTGCCTCTACTGTAAACAGCTGACAAGACGACTCAGTCTGTAATGTTTATTTGGCACTTATTTCCATCAGAGTCCTATCATTTTTCCATCTGGTTCCCTCATGATTGATTGAATTTATTCCACACTGGGTTTTGTGCAGAGGTTACAGAAAATAACACAAACAAGCTACAGCAACAGTACATAATGCCATCCACTGAAAAAACACAACAAGCTAATGCCTAAAAAATAATCACACCTCGCTTTCACAGTCTCCACAAATATAGAACATTACAAGCTCTACAAAGGTAGGATTTGTTGCAGCACTGTTGCATTGTGTTTTCTTACACCTATCAATTGTTGGTGATATCGTATCTAACCTGTGTGTGTGTCTTTGTTGAAAGTACGGATGATGCAAACAGATATAATCAGCTCATCTTATTATCTTTAGGATTAAACAAATGTAAAAAAAAAAACAAAAAAACAATCATCCTACCTTCCTCTTCAGTATTATGATTCTGGTTTGTTATTCATCATTGATAATATGCTTTGTGTTTTATGCTGACATTTCTTTAATCATACTGTACCAGACAATCACATCTGCAAGCTGCTGTGTACAATTACAGTTTGCTACCACTGGGCATTTTGTTTGGAACAGCTGTTCATCAGGTACAATGGCAATAGTTATAGTTACTGTGGAACTGGAGAGAGTTTGTCTTTTATTTTTCCAACCTAGAACTGGTCTTGAAATTCAAACAAGCATATTTTGTAATCATAACTACAGGCAGCTACTGTACGAGCCTGATTATCAGACCAAATTGCCATTTTGATTCACTCCACTCACTCCTTTTGAATCACCGCACAAATCACAGATGTGAGTGGTATTTCAGAGATCTTGAACCACGCTAAGTAACTGCCATGGAGGAGATGAATTTTCCACGCAATGCCGTTTACAGATAAATTCTGATAAGTGTTGTGATAGTCCTGGAAGGCGAGCTCCTACATCAGTGTACCTCATCAAACTTTGTCCATCATATAAAACTATCAGTATGCTGCATGAATGACTTGATGGCTCCTATAAAGAGTTTCACTAGAGTAAGTGTGTCATGCAAGCCAGTGTGTGAGCTCTTCTCTTAGAGCCATATGCTGAATGTAGCCGCAAATGTGGCAAGTAATGCTTTAGAAAACTCATACGTATTTTAGATTTGTTCACCTCAACCCTATAGAGCTGCAGGGCTGCAGTGTGGAAGGCGTAACCACTAGGATTCTGATGGATGGCAATGAGACAGATTAATCGACTGCTGTGCAACCCTCACTTATCTGATTTTAGCGCTGCTCCTCCCTTTCTGTTCTTTAAAGGCAGAATTATCTCTGTAGCAGTAAATGAGATGTAATGTGTGTTGGAATGGAAAATTAGCAAAAGATTACACTTTTTTGTTACACTTCAAATAAAAGTGACCTGTGAAACACTTGATTCCGAAGCGATAAAAAGAAGTGATAAAATAACATTTGTTTATTTGATGATATTTATGCCATAGCTGTGTGTTTGCAGGGCCAACTAATGATAAATGTAGGGAAGTTTCTTTTGAAGCCTCATTTTGTGTTCTGAGTGAACATTTAATCTGTCTCCACACAGATGACCCGTGGAATTTGTTGTTCTGAGATTTGTCAGTCAAGTTTTATGAAACCCTATATATCTCAGTAACATCTGAGAAGGTTTTTGTAGTTTGCCACAATTCACTCAAGAGGAGAGAGAAGAAAATAGGGGTTGAAATTGCCCACTGGAGATCCAGGATAGTTCTCAGTGTTTTATACAGTTGGTAGCCCACATAGCACTCTTTGTTGGTAAGGGAAATGGCAAATGTTTGAAGCAACTGGAGGCACTGTGCTTCATACAGCTCTGCCAAAGAGAATATATATTTTCTGCAAACCCAAATGGGATGGAAGTAAGTCAAAACCAATTGTGCAACTGCCTCAAGTGTGTACTACTTTATCAACAACATTTCCCAAACTCTATAAATGTACAGCTAACCCTAGAGAGTTTTAGTATGTGCTTCAGTGTCTTAGAAACATTGAGAGACATTCACTGAAAGTTAATATAATTCTGTGGATATTACACATTACATGTCGCACAACTATGATTAATACATATTGTATCCCGAACAATACTATGTTTTTTGTTTTTTTAGACCAATACTAATATTGATATTTGGGATTACAAACAATCTGATAATAATATATATTTGCAATAAGCTAATATTGGAGACTATATTGCTCTTTGACCTGAGACTTAAGAAAGCAACATTTATTTTATTGTAATTCCTTTGATTAACAAAATAGTACCAGAAATAATGAACAGATATCCATATTCAGTAAGATATGGCATAAAAAGTGAGAGGAAAAAAGCGAAACAGGTCAGTTTTGTTGTGACTAAATGGCAAAGAATGATGAGTTGGTATTAAATGTTCCCCATTCAACAGAACTAAGCAACATGGTAATCCCTGCCATCCCCTTTCTGACTGCCTGGTTTGAGATTTAGCCAAGGCTAATACCTCCCTCTCTTCAGCTTGTTAGATCTCTGACTTTCTTCTTAAGCCCTCCCATGTTGATTGGGTTGTTGATTCTCAGTGAGGTTGGCCTTAGTTGCAGGGAGTTTATATGACAAGGAATGGCTGATTGCTGTGTTGGTATCAAAATATTGCTTCATAGAGCTATAACAGTATTGTTTAATGGAGCTGATTTGGTTTTAAGACAACTTCAGACATCTTCCATGGTGAGGGTAGAGTTATGGCTAACTTGTCAGCAATCACGTATCAAATGGAAAGGAAGACAATAGATAGATTTTTTTTTTGTCTACATAAAGACTTAACAGATATTTTGTACACAAAGAAATTCAATTTGAATATGGTAAACATTCACTCTGTTTTATATAAATCCTTTGTGCAAGCCGCTGTCTCTTGCCTTATAGTATTAGTATTGCATTCATAATTGACTTTTTTCCAGGGTATGGAATATTAGAGTTGTACTGGTAGAGACATATTGGTAAGTCTAAAGTCATGACTGACAAAATTAATCCTACTTTCTAATGCTGTCATTAGTTAGAAACACAGCTCAAATCCATTCCAATATTTCCCTGCAATCCAGACCGTGTAAATCCATAATCTTGCAGGTGGTATTTAGAAGACAATTGATGTTAATTTAAGTCACTGGACAAAACCGAGGCATTTCATAGTGAACGCTTTTCCTAACCTAGTGGCATATTCAATGGAGAGATGGATGAAACGATTCCTGATTATGTTACTGCACACCCCACAGTGCATGTTTATGGTTGTTCACTGGTTGATGTGGTAAAACACTGGATATTTCAAAGTAATCCTAAATCATGCTGTGTTTTTGAGGGACTCACACACAGTGTCTTTGGCTGCAAGGTGTTTATACATAGCAAGACATAAAGCCACCCTTGATCCAGGGTGTTTTTGTAAAGAGGAGTTCTCATATCATTTCATGAGCCAGTAGCAAAGTTGCCCTATATCTGTAGGGAATGGGATCATGAATATTGTGTTAACCCAGAAAAGTTAAAATCCATGCATGCTTCCTTGTTCCCCTGATCCCTCAGCTTTTGTTGTTGCACTGGCCCATTGTACCCGCAAAGAGATCAAGGGGACCCCTGTCGGTTGTGGATTATTCCTTTGTAGAAGTGCCACTGTAGGGAATAGAGGATTAAAAGAGCAGACAGTGGATGGGGATTCTACAGGAAGTTCGTTTGCAGCACACACTGCACATGAATTGTTTAAAGTGGAGTATTTTCTATTGAATAGCCTTTTTGGTTTAATGTTTTTTTTGTTTTTTAAACACATCACAGCCATTAATTCTTTACACATTCTCAATGCAGTGTCAGTAGGAATATGTAGCAATATGCCTCATTTGGATATATGGACAATTAACACTGGAATTGCCTGTGGCCAGATGATGAATTTTCATTGTTTACATGTTTTCCCAGCGGTTGTGGTGGGGATGGGGGCAATGCAGCTATATGAATATGAAAGAATCATTGTCATCTCCATTTCCATTAATGGCATATTGAAACCTTGCTGTTGCCATAGCAGTAATATTGTCTCAGTGTTTTTTGTGTTTTAGAGTATCTTTAGACTAATGTGATTTCTGAGGACCAGGCTAAATTTTTTTATACGTTCTTGTGTCTTCTGTTCCTACAGGCAGCCATGGACCTCGAGGTTGGGCAGCCTCATATCCAGAATGTGCTGCGAAGAACCAATCACCTGTGGACATTGCAGATGAACAAGCTCTGGTTTCAGAGGAGTACCAAGAGCTGGTGCTTGACAAGTTCAACACTGAGTCCTCCAACCAGACCACCATGAAAAACACTGGAAAGACAGGTCTGCATCATAGAATTTGTATTGTTCAGTCAATCAAACTTTATTTGTGTTGCAGCTTTCATACAGTTTAATGCAGTTCAAAACACTTTAGATATGACTAATAAGCTGATAATACAATAACACAGTACAAATGTCAAGATGAGATTTATTGGCTCTGTAGACCCCACTAAATTTCCAATAATAACACAATGACAACAAAGTCCCTAATTCTGATTAGTTTGTAGGGTAATGATTTCAATAATTGTTAGTTTCAAATGATAAGAGGATGTGTAGGGTGCAATATGACATTATAATTCCAGGTATTTATTTCACAAGATTAATTAAAATCATGTGGTGATTTTATCTATAAACAGATAATAACTGAATGTCCAGAAAGTTTAGCATTCCACAATATACAGTGCTTTTGGAAAGTGCTCAGACCCCTTTTTGTGTATATATGACTAATATATATATGGCAAATTTCAAAACCAAGCTTGAACATTTCTGTGACGCATATAACAACCACACATAACAGTATCAGCCATGATTCTTGTAAATTTGTCTGTTTTAGTAATTCCTTTATTATTTGCCTTCATTGTGCGGAGCGCCCATCTCTCACCATCCTCTTTGTACACAGCCTGCATGCCTTGTTTACAGAAACATTTTGAGGCTTATTTGATTAACTGCTACTTCAAACTATTGCCACAATTACTTTTTTCCAATCAGCAAATCCATGGACCATTGGTGTGAAAACCCTGACCTTAATTGATCTCCTCTGCTTTTGGTGCTGTTTCTCTCAGAGACTAGTGTCATATTTTGCGTATGATCATAATGAGAGTTGTTAGCCTCCATGACAACCAAGGCCACTGGGACAGCCGAGCAATGCTTCAGGCTGCTTATTTACAAAGATGGAAATAACACGGCTGGCTGTAATTTTGGGCACATAAAGTACAGAGGGAATTTTAGATTGGTGAGCACTGTGAAAATCAGGAAAATGGAACCGCATTACCACAAAATATTATTATGCAAAGGCTATTTAGAAGAGGTCAACTTAATATTTAACAAATTCACCTCACAGTATTGGACAATTGATTTGATATCAGTTACCAAGATAAATTGTACTTTTGAATATAATATATGTTTTTAAATATTTAATAACTTTAAATATGATTTAAAGATGGTAAATGATTGATCATTAATTGGTTTGCTGATGCTCTATACTATACCCCAGAAGCCAAAGTTAAGAACAAGGTAAAAAGCAGAAACCTCCCTCAGTCTTTATTTTTAATGTTGGATTCGATTCATGTTCCACTTGAGTATGGGTGAATGAGTCTGAGACAGAGTAAGTTTCTGATCCTTACAGGAATTCATCCTTCATGTTTTTGGAAATCATGCTTTCAGGGTCTCTCAGTCCTTTCTTTCCATTGACTGCTACAAAAAGAGCGATGTTGGACTCTCAAATGTTTAGTTTCTGAGGTATAATAATCAGTCAGAATGGCACCAGAATACTATCATTTTACATGTATATACAATACACGTATTGCTCGTACCAATGATATCAAAGGCAATTAAAATGTGATTCTTACAGATAAAACACTACTCATGCAGGGTGTTATAAGAGGAGTGATTACTATGGCTCTCATGAATGTAGGAAAGGTGTAGGAAAAAGGAAAATAAAATCTCTAGGGTCTATAGAAAGAACATGAACCACAAGAAAATGACAAAATAGTGAGGTTGACCATGTGGCTGCGTTCACTGAAAAGCATCATTATGTCCCTTGTTGTCTTTTTTGATGCTGCCACTAAGGGGAGCAGAAGTGGAAATGTTTGAATCTTGCATAAAGGGGTTTTAACCTCATACTATGTAAAAATCAATGTTTTAATTAAGAACTGAGTGAACAGATCTTAAAAGTTCAGTGCGATTGATTTCACAAAGTTCCCCTGTGCCTTGACCCGCTTTGAGATGGAGCTGATTGGCCGCCATTCAAGCCGCATTCCTCAACAAAACATTTCTCAGTAAAATTTCAAACAACTCTCAACCAAATTCATGAGGAATCGGAGGACCCCAGAGACATTTGCATTGATCAAGGATTTACTTTCGCACATACTCCTCTTCTTTCACAGGCTGTGATTCAAGGTCTTTTTGGCTAAGCTTCTAATTCCTGCTCTGCTGTTCGAGGGTTCAAACACACCCAGGGCCGCATTCCTAATGAAACTCCCAGGGCCAGCCAGCACCCCCTATCCTTGACTTTCCTTGTGCTGCACATAGGATTACACCACTTCAACAACAGCAATAGCAGGGATTTATTACCATCACTGTAAATGTTTTACGTGTCTGCAAATGAGCTGCACAATTATCATCATTTGAAGGGGAGTTCTTTCCTGTGCAGACTGGTGTTCACTTTGACCTGATGCTTTCAATCTTGGAAATCTCCTGCATCTAAGAGCTTTTCCTTCATGCTGTGGGCCATCAGTTTAAGCAGCACTGGCACGTTAATACTGCTGGCAGATTCTTCCTTGCCTCACGACAGGGGCTCAGCTCATCCCTCATCATATGAGGTTCTCTTCTCGTCACATCTCCTTGTCTCTTCTCTCCTTTTTCTCTGGATCTCGCTGTCTTTTCTTCATGGTTCTTCCTGCCATCTATCAAATGGGGATCTGTTTCTGTTGCCTTGATTCCATTCATTCTCTCCACACAGCTTGTTCATCATGTCATCTGTGTTTACTGACAGTCTGTGTTTGCTTGTACATGCTCATCCTCTGGGTTTGCTTTGTGATATGATTAAAAATGGGCTGTCCTTCTCCAGAGAGGCTGACTAAATCTCTCTGTAACGAGGGAGGATCAGCCGACAGAGCACCGGGTCTAATCTGGCTAATGATGTCAAATGTAGACATGGTTAAAGGGTTACAGATACATTAACATGTAACCTTGGCCAGGACAACAGAAGGAAGATAATCTTCCTTGTCATGATAGTGTTTCAGATGCCACGGAAAAATAACACAGCTCAGACTCACCCTCACATGACACAGCTCAGTACATTTACAAATGTTTCTTTCCAGAGAAGGAGACAGACTTAACTTTTAAGGTGAATCCAAATTGCTGATGGCAAATGAAAACCTCATGACAGCAGAAATGTCTTCAGGAAAGAATTACATGGGCTGCTATGAATTTTGAAAAGCGTATGACCGTTAAAAACCATCCCAGAGGCCATTGCAGAGTTTCAGAAGTGCATGGTGGGAAATTTTGGAGAAGCTTTTTTTTTTTTTTTGACAGATATTATGCAAAGCTATAGTGTTTGATGTGGTCAGTGTTGTTTAAGCATACATCAATATCTTGCAAAAGTAGTAATTTTTTAGGTCAACTGATGGTTCAGGTCTGCAGAGTTTAATTTTGCAAAAACATCTCTCATACAGTGGAGACCTATTGACGTACTGCTTCACTTCCTGAATCTCAGGCTTCTGATGGGCAGTTTAGAGAATATTAGAGAAACAAGTTTAGACTGAATACTCCTGGGAGCCCTACTACAATGCATTTGGAAAGTATTCAGACCACTAAAATGATCAATACTTTCTGAACGCACTGTACATCCTACGGTCAGTGAATAACCAAATAGAAATATCAAGCTCATAGGGAAACTGACAGAATAAGGAAAATCATTTTGTCATTCTTAATATTTAGGTTTTATTTTAGTTTTGAGTACGTTTTGGTAATCAGTAGACAGAAGAGGCGCTCACAGAAATAAAATAAACAAATTTCCACAGCAAATTTATAATGATAGAAACCTGAGGCTATATAAGCAAGTGATTTTCAGAAGACAGATGTAATTTTAAAGTTTTTGAAGTTGTGCAAAATATTTGCATCACAGCCTATGAAGGTCCTGCATAAATAAATAACAGTGACACTGCATAAAAAAGCCATAAAAATGCCTAATGCCTAAATGTAATCTTTTTTCACACCAAAATGTTGCTTAGAAACTTGCAATGCAGAAACCAGTAATAATATGGCATGAGAAAAAATGTTACAATGCCTGCTTTCACAGACGGAAGCTATGGCATTACAGCCTTTCAAAAAGCTTCCAGGTGGAAGATCACAAATCAGGTGAATGCCATTATGTATTCCTAGTGAACCATGCAACAAGTTAAAAAGAGAATGGCTTTGTCTGAAGCTGTTCACTATGTAGGTTCCCACAGTCAACTGATGGAACGTGAAGGCCACAGGAGGAGGCCGGCAGGCGCTCTCTCTGAAGGGCACATCAGTGGCTACCACTGACTTTGTATCCAGCAATGAAATGCATTCCTGCATAGAATGTCTTAAAGATGCAAACCATTTCAGACTTTCGCCACATAGCAAAATACCCTTTAGCAACGCTCACTTCCCACAAAGTCCAGATCATTTGAGATTTTACAGCTTTACAGCTTCTTGGCCCTTCTTAAATCACCGCTAATGAAAGGATAAAAGCACATTGATCAGTTTTGCTGTGTAATAATTTCCGTATAAAATAAAGACAAAAGCATCTTAATTGAAATCCAATTTTGTCAACCAAATAAAAGGAAATGTGGAGTTTCACAATTCACACATGCAATAAATATTAAAACAAGTCAGGGATACTGTGTCATGTTCCTCAAGAGTGTATTTAAGTTTTCAGCTTAGACTGACAACTATCACAGGGAGACATTGAGTTATTAATAGATTAGAAGTGTCTGAAGCAGGTAGAAATGGTGTTGTGTCATTCTTTTGTACACTATATTCAGATTATGTTTAATATTTTTAAAGATAACAAAATGCATAATCTCTGGAGAATTTAAATGTATTATTTTGCAATAATTGAGCTGTTATTACAAGAAACAGATGAGAATTTAGATAATGAGAATCAAGTTCTGATCTTGAGATAGTAGGCGTGAAAGAAAAAGATCAGCCGCCGCAGCTCTGAGCTTCTGTACAATCTAATCTACATTTTGCTGCAGTATACTTAATTTTCCCTCTTTGTTTGATTGCATCCTTTTTTAATTCTTTACTTTTTTTCTTTTTTTTTTTTTTTCATCTTCAGTTGCTGTTCTCCTTAAGGATGACTACTTTGTGAGAGGTGCTGGACTGCCAGGGCGCTTTAAGGCTGAGAAGATGGAGTTTCACTGGGGCCAGAGTAATGGATCAGCGGGCTCAGAACACAGCATAAGTGGCAGAAGGTTCCCTGTAGAGGTAAAACATCCTGTCGCTACACTACATTTTGACAAATGTGCAATATGTGGCCTCGGGGGGTTAGCTGAATGTATAAGAATCAGCAAGTCACTGCAGTGTTTCAGTAGATGAGTTTTTATAGAGACCAACAAATTGTTCAACTCTTCTTAAGCCAATATATATTTTATTATAAGAAATTATATATGATATGAATTAGATATAATGAAGACCTTGAACAGCAAAATGAAAGGTAAGTCACATTTTTGTTTGTAGATTTGACTGAAATTCAGCCGTGCTTTAAATATGCAGTAGGTATTTTAGTCTTCACAAGTTCAATAGTGTCACAGAGTTGGTGAAGAATTGAGGCAGTGCATTGATGCTTCTAAAATCCAGTTTCAACTCCTCCAGGAAGCTCTAGTGGGTTGAGGGCTGAAGCTTTTTCAGACCATCAGAGAAAACAAAATCTAGTTTGGTCAATAGCTATTTTTAGGTAAACTGCAGCTTTCAAAGGATGCTGAATGATGATGCTTGGAGAGTACAAATTTCTAGAATAGAAAGCCTGTGTTACAAAGTGGGGGTGTGGAGTCTGACAGAGGTGGAATTTAACAAAAAAACAAAACAAAAAAAAAAAACCTTCAAGTTGTATTATGGGAAGTGTAGGAGTCAGTGTTTAAACGCTATCTTGTGAGTTCCTTTATGAAACTTTAAACTATGAGAGGGGAACACAAAATTAGCAGCGCACCCCTTTAAACCAGTAAGACTGGAGATTTTTAAGAACAGTAACATGTTGAAAATGACTGCAAGTTATCAGTTAATTAACATTCAAAACTTTAATAAATGATTTGTGTTTTACATACTTGGCACTTTAATATTCAGGTATTAATCAAAATAGAATAAAAACACAATATAGTAGCAGGGAAATCACATCAATGAAAGTCAAGCAAAAATGTGTGGGGAAAAGAAAGTTTTGTTGTAGAGTTGAAATGAATTGAGAAGTGAAACAGAAGTTGGTACTTTTCTTGCTCATGCAGAAGGTCACAACTGATTTATCACTGCCATTAGTGCCACAAGACAAAGAACGGGCATAAAAAACAAAAGGAGAACAGACTGCAAGTAATAAAGGGAAAGCAGAAAAAAATTAACAGACATCACCAACTCTTGTAGCAGTGATATAAAGGGTATTAAGTCTGAAACCTTTTGGTATTATTTATTCTGGCTCGTGGATTAAAGCAGAAATCCCGCTCTTTTTATGTGGTGCGGAGAATAAGTTATTAGTGCCTTTCAAATTTTATCATTTACAATGCCATTACCGTTCACTATCTAAAATGAATTTGCAAATGTGTCATGGTTTTATATTTTTAGGGGGTGAATAAAATGTTTTTTTACCCCCTCTATTGTTAAATAATTAGTGGAAATATAACAGTGTGTGAAAACAAAAAATAGCTGTCAGTGTGTCTCTGTCCTATCTCCAAACACGCAGCTCGAGTCCTCCTTGTTTGTTTCTTGGCCATATTCTTTGGAGCCCTCTCTGCAGGCACAGCTTTTGATGCTGAATGGCTGAGTAATTAGATTTATTTTTTGCCACATCATTTTGTGTTCAGCGTAGTGTTAAAGGGCACCAGATTATATACAGCCATTACAAAGCTGCTGTGCATATGGCTGCTTTGATGGTGTGCTTCTAAATAAGATGATGGAATTCACTTTAATGACCAATTGCAGCAGCTGTTAAAAAAAAAAAAGCTGAGCAAGAACAAGAAAAGTATGCCCTCCAGATGCATAATTTGTGTGAGATATGGCTTAGCATGCCTCTGTGTATAGATGAAGGTTTTTATTTTGACCTCCGTGTCAAATAACATGGATTCTAAAGCTAATGATTTGGTAAAAAAAATGTATGTCTGCACATTTTCTGTTATTACAAATGGTTTGATGCTGGTCTTAAGCATATAATACATACGTAAACCTTGCTCATACCTGCTGGAAAAAAGAAAAAAGGCTCAGCCCAAGCTGTGGCCTCTTTACTGTATCCTGTACATTATGCACAAGGCAACCCTATCCAGGCATGCAAATTAAGAGGGCTAAATAACAATCATTACTCATCAATTAGAGCATTTGTGCTTATGCACGGCTAAGAGCCCACGACAGCAGTCATAAATAAAATGCTGCCATTTGGATGCAAATGACGTCTGGTATTTTCTTCATGTCACAAACAGGCAGGACTGGACTGACTTGACATACAGAGCGATGGGGACTGAGGTTTCATAAATGACACCATGGAGAAGTGTTCAAGAGAAAAGAATTCTACTATCAATAATTCAGCCTACATGTATCAAATATGATGTGTTATTTCACACTGTAGATCAGAAGGTGAAAGAGTCAAATCAAATGGAGAGCAGTTGAAGGGTAATATAGGAATATAGGAATTAGCCTTTGGCCATTTAGCCGTTCCATCCTGTAAGATGTGGTGTGTTCATTTTTCATATTTATGCCTTGACTATATTTGATATGTTTGAGATTGTATGACATCTGGCACCGTGTGCAGCAAAACTCAACATTTTTCTAAATGTTTGTGTTCCATACACCAAGTGATCTTTTATAGCAGAGGTTGGCTTCTGCATTGTTGTGTAAATGTTTTGTTCTACGAGAGCTGAGCAGCATGACCTTGGAGGTTGAGCTCCAGGGCTTATTTGTCTCTTCTAAACAGAGACTGTTTTCCAATCTGTTGTCTAATTATCTCTCCACTCCAAATGAGTCACAGTCAACCCAGAGTTGCATATACCACACAGCATAAGGCATTTACTCCTACAATAGGGAAAAAAAAAAAAAAAAAAATCCTCCAAAGCGTTTATCCCACCTGCCCAGAAGCTTGAAAACACACAAATATAGTTCACACATGGGTAGAGGGAGTGGAAAGACAAATTCAGCGAGCTGTATTATAGAACTGCTCTGTCTCTGTGACATGGTCATGTAAAAAACACAACTGATGGCCGGCTCAGCCTGTGGCTTCTGAGCTTGACATTAATCTAACCATGGTCTTTTTCATGGGAGTGAAGTGGGGAAATCGATAGATGGACCACCTGTTCGCTCAAACAGCACAATGAAAAATGAAAAATGAAACAGTGGATTTTTTTCTGCCTCAAGCTACCATAGGGAAATCTTTTCAAATAATTTATTAGGGTGTCACCAAGGTTAGATTAATTATACATGGATTACAAATCATACCTTGGAAGGGTACGCGTTTGCACACAGTACTGTGGATGTATGAAGTGTTAGAGTGGGTGTACAGTACAGTACATTTCAGAAAGAGAACACCTCCAATAGCACTGAAAGCATCTCTGCAACAGAAAGTTAAGAACATATACAGAAAGAGTCAAGACAAATGGGGTTGGATACGGCATTTCTGAGATCCCATTGCACTGCAACAACAAAATCCATGGAGACAGACAAACCACAAGCGACTGAAGAAAACATATTCACCAATTAGACAACACACAAGCAGCATTTGGACAAAAAAAACACAGCTAAGTGTTTGAAAATTGAAAAACACAGTCAGCAATTTAGCAAATCATATGAAGCATAACTATATGTGCTGTTAATACAAAGAAATACAGCCACACATAGTAAATAAAAGCAAAAACAGAAAGTATATGAGATTAAGGACAACTACATAGAAAAAACACAACTCAACAGGGAAAACACAACAAAATCCCTAAAACGTGATGGAACTAAAAACTGTTGAACATCCCAGAATGAGTGAGTTGTTGCTGTGGTTGGTGGAGCATGGAATTACTGAAGTCAACACCCTGTCAGCGGTGTTGGAAAATGAGCGAACAATGAATTGGGTGGCTGGTAAGGCTATTTACAATAGTATCTGAATCCTGCAATCAGAAATGGTGAAAAAATGTTTTATTTTTTATTTATTTATTTAGTATTTTCATTTTCTTGTGTTTTGTCTGAAACCTTGCGGCGTGTTGAGCTCCCAGGGCAACTATAGATTTAGAGTGTCTAATTCACAACAGTCTTCATAGCAACAGTGACACATGAACAACATAGTGGCCAGGTTTTTATGAGGAGCTATATGACAGGCTTTTTATATTGATATTAAAAAACGCCTGTCATGTTAACTGTATCACCGGAACCAGTGTTAATATACAGTGGGGTCCAAACGTCTGAGACCACTTTCCCATGTATTTACCAGGTATTTGTGAGGTTCCATTCAGGTGTTGAGTGGTATTACGTCATATTACCAGTATTAGGTCAAAATGAAAATTGGCAAAGCAAATTCAGATCTTTGTGCATTCCTTTTTACAGCAACACCCACTGTAAAAATTTTCTTACACTTAATTCTTCTTGAAAATGAGCGCTCTAGCACTTTGTAGGTGCTCAAGTGAAAAAATAAGGTGGATAGTTATGTGTTATTGGAGTGAGATAATCATACTGTGTTAAAAAGGACACATTTACCTGTTAACAACAAAATGCTGTGGTAGCACAGTTGTTGTAAAGAATAAAGGAAAGGAAAGAAGAATATATTCGTGCTGCTGTGACAAATTTAAGATCTCTCTGCACACAAACTTATTTCTTGTCATTTTCTTGTCTGGCCAATATCTTGCTGTCTTGGGAAATCATGCCAAACATGACTTTGTTTTTTCACCTGTTTGTGCTTAAGTGGAACTTGGGAATGCAGAGCAGTTTTCAGCACTTGTGTTTGCACTCACTTTGTGCTGGAAAACTGAAAAAAAAATGAGGGCTATAAACTGAATCTCGACAAAAGAGTAGCTCCGGAGATATGGACAGCATGGGCTGTCTGCTCTGCACAGAAAAAGTGGAGGTAGATTATAAAACTCAAATCATGTTTTGTCTTCTTTTAGTTTCCACCTGTTTCCTCTGAGTGATCTCAGCGAGTAAATGAAACCTAAGGGGTTCCCTTGCAAGCTGTCACTGGTTATTGGCACTCAACATTTTCAGATTGGTCTTTGCATATTTACATACAGCAGTATTGTTCATTGTACTGATAAAAGCAAACGTGTATGACTGTGTCTGGATCTCTGAAGATATCTTAAAGATTTGTCCTTCTTAAAATCAACAACTTAAAGCAATATCTGTGGATGAAGTTTACTCCAACGAGGAGTTTCATGTCACATCTCAAAAACATACAGTGAAATGAAGCGTTCAGTCGAGTGATCCAAATCACTTTTGGCAACGTTTATTTTTATTGGCTGCTATGACTGTGTTTGATAATTGATAATTTGTTTGATAATCACGTTTTCCAAAGAGCGGTGTTAACTAGAGTGGGTCACATGAGCCAATCTCAGTGAGTAAATGAAGCCTAAGGGGGCCGGCTTAATTGGGTAATGTAGTTAATAACATCTGAAGGGTGATGAATGGCCAGTGCTCTTTCTTGCTGAATTCTCAGACAACAAATTAGCTCCATTAAAGGCTGCAGTTAAAGGAACTCTGTAGGAAACTGATTAACTTAAATGATCTGGACTGAGTCATTTTGTACCTGGTTTAGCCCTGTGGTACACATTAATGGATTTATTCTTATTTATACGCTTATTTACTTTGACTTTTTGCATCGGTTGTCAACACAGCCAATTGTGGCTGGGGGTTTCTCATAACTTTCCTTTGAAAAAGAAAAAAAAAGGCAAACATAGCTTTTAATTAAATCAGCATCTAGGACCTTTTTTTATTGCCAATTAACTTGGTTCAGTGACATGAAAGCATTTTCTGATTTAAAGAGGCTCGAGACAGTGAGATGATGGACAGCTCCAATTGCTACTTTTAGAGTCATTTACTGATTTTGATCGGCACTATAATGCGTTTGCTTTGAAAGGAAAGGAATGCACTTTTTTTTTATTATAGAAAACCATAGCCATGGCAGGTATGTGATGTATTCTGTGTATGATGGCTTTTGGATTATACCCACACATCCTAAGCTTTGTTGTGAAATCAGAAGCAATGTTGTGGGTGATTCAAGGTAATTGGGAGCAATAATTAAAAGTGCACCATTCTCTTAGATCTCACCACAGGAAAAGAGCGCATTCCTCCAGTTCTTCCTCTTTGCTCGGAACTGTCTCTGCGAGGGCAGTCGACCTGAGGAATGGGCGACTGTATTTCTCTAGCATCCTCCAGGAGTGGCAGCACACAAAAAGGAATGACACAGATTATGGGAGATTTATGAGAGTGATAAATACACCCTCTTTTATGCCCCTCAAAACAGCTTTTCATCAGCTCCTCAGCAGTGTGTCCAAGTGATTGATGACAGCACTGTTCGTTCTCCTTGTCCACTCCTCAAGCTGTTTATGCTCTGTTTCCCATCACAGATGCAGATCTACCTTTACAATTCAGATGACTTTGACAGCCTCAGCGCTGCCATAAGGGAAAGACGCATCATTGCCGCCATGGCCGTCTTCTTTGAGGTAAAGTATCACCAAGATTCAAGGTCAAGACAAATATAAGAGGAAAACCAAGATTACATGAAAACACCAATAGAGCGTAGACTTTTTAATTATGCTAGTAGCATGGCTGTAGGGATGGCAAGGTCTGTGTGTTGGTCAGTCCACCTGGACTTTAGTCCAGACTCAATGCATCACCAACTATCGCATGGATTGCCGTAAAATCCCAGTACACACTTTTTTGTCCATCTCAGATTGAATTGTAATCACTTTGATGAGGCCCTGACTTTTCATGCAACGACATCATCAGGTGAAAGACTTTTTCAGAAGACTGCTCTTTAGGAAAAGCTCTTTGTAAATACTACTCTGTTTAGAGTAGTATTATCCAGATAGAAAATAACTGTATGAACATTAATAGCCAGCTGTTAGAAATAGCTTACAAAACCCGGGAGATAAGTGAATTAATGTATATAGAGTGGATTGAAAGAAACTGGCAAAAATGAGATTAAGTATACTAAGATAATAACAATGAGAAAAAGGATGTTGTAGTACAGCCAGGCAATTATGACTTTAGGGGAATAGTTGGAATTGTGTTTGTCCAATTATGAAATAGATAAATATCTGAATATGTTTTTGAGGTCAGGAAATGATAAATATTTATTAGAAATGATCTTTGGCACCTGTGTTGTGATAGGAAATTTTCTCTTCACCTGGTTGCTGATTATTTCTCTTGTTCTGTGGTGCACTGCAGATTGCTTACTGAGATACTACAAATTGCCCCCTGAAGGTCTGCGCACATAAGCTTTTAATGGACAAGAATGGTCCTAATTTCTGTTAACTGTAAAAACACATCAGAGATTTATGAAGCGTGAAAAGGCATACACCTGCAGCACTGACACCTTCAGGGTCCCTCTCCATGTTAGACTCTTTTTTCTCTTTTCTATTAGCACTGTCTTTGCAACTGATGGCAGGTGATCAATGCTTGCTAACATTCAGCTTAATAGTATATAGGCAAGGGTCAGCTCTCAGGCAAAGTGAGGCTGGAATGGGGACACAGGTGTTTGTAATGTAGGTCTACTCTCAGACAGTGATGAACCGTGTGTGTGCGAGGACCTAAATGCCTCCGCTGGGTCCTGACAGCCCTATTGCTTACTGCAATTAGTACCACCATACACAATCCGCTGAATAGCAGTTTACAGTGCGAGGGATTTTAAGTGGACACACACATACACACACCCTGGCTCAGATTTACCATTTCTAATCAATGAGAAGAGTTCTTCTTATGCTCCCCAAAGACCTATTAATGGCCTCTAAGGTGTGCATATTATCCACATTCAGCATTCAGTTCCACACAATTATTCTCCTCTGACTGACCTGAATTAATGATGAGCAAGGTAAGATTAGTCCCCGCATCCCAACACTGTTTTGTCCAGTCTTGTCTCTTAAGTAGGACATTGGGAATATTGTAGAATGTTGGGCTGAATATTTTCCAGTCTTCAGTCACTGCAAGGAATTAACAGTAGGCCTAACAGATAAGTAAGGAGTCAACCCTGTTAGTTGCCTGGAGAGATTATAGTTTGCAGCCAGAAGGCTTCATATCTCGTGGAGTCGCGGAGGTCACACTGGTTAGCAACAGCCTTTGAAGTCATCTGGGTGTGTTCAATGTCTCATAGAAATCAAAGCAGCAAGCACACAATAAAAGTTAACGGCTTGAAGGCAGAGCAGTGATCAAATGAATAGTTTTATTAATGATGTTTTGTTGGTACATGGATACTGTACTTAAACAGTCTAAATATTGTCTCGCACAACACCACAAACAACAGCTTCAAAAATGACCAGAGGTCTGAATCAACTCTACGGCATAGTCAACCTACAAAATCTTACCGAAATTTTAATATCATGAACTTCTCAATAGTGACAGATGGCATTTGATGCTGCTAGATTAGATTGTATTGTAGAGATGTTGCCCTTACTCTGTCCTACCCTGTATTTTGTTCATATTGATCATCTTCAGTCATTATGTTAGGTTATTATTCTAGTTTTGTAATCCCTTTTGTAATCTGCTCTCTGTGGGCATTTTCTGCAGATGGGGCAAAAAGACAATCCAGCGGTCGACCCCATCATCCAGGGACTGAAAGGAGTAGTGCATCATGGTAAGTAATGGGAAAGGAAGCCCCTTATAAACTCTGAACCATATAAAACAATCTTATAGTATTTATGTGGTGAGTGCATTTACATATAATGTCCATGAATGTTTGTTTATGGACAAAATCTTCTTTATCTGCACTGCCTGTATATTTTATTTCTTTTCCATAGTTAATTTTTTATCTGTCATACTTAAATCTCCTCCACATGAAACATTTGCTGTGGGGATTAAGTTCATGTGAAAAAGAAATAATCCCATACAAAATCACTCTGACATTGCTGTTGTTGATATTTTGGTTGATCCAGGAGGTAAATTCCTTGTGACAGTGCAGACGTGGTGCTCCTCCCTGCCTCCATACAGCTAAATGATGCTGTTCTATTCAACTGCTTAAACACTGTTTTTTTTTTTTTTGTTGTTTTTTCTATCTCAAATTAGTCTAAACACAAGATATGAGCAGTGTTTAACTTCAAAAGGAGGCGAAATTTGCAAGATACCGCCTCTCCCTCGCTGGAATAGCTCCACAGTAGGAGACCACCAAGGAGCTTCATTCACAGAGACAGAACTATTAATTACATCTGAGCCTCAATTAGATAACACTCTTTTAGTCTGACTCAGATGTACATGTATACACTCTCATGGCCTGCAGCTCCTGCAAAGGCTCATATTCACATTTAAACTATTAACGTCTTGTGGTGAATGTCATGGCGCTATTCCTCATGGCGTATTGTCTTAAATTACTGCTGCTGTGCTGGCTTCACTGCATGCATGACTTATGCAGACCGTAAGCAGATGTTTTAGCATGACTGTGTAATCCTTTACTACAGCTTGGGACACAGCAGCTCTGTTAACACGGACACGTATGGCTTGTTTTACAACCTGCCGCTGACGGTCCTTATGTGAGCATAATCAAACACTGACAAGAACATGTAAATGGATGAGGATATATAGAAGCTTGGTGTCACCGTTCTCAGAAAAGGTACTCAAGAGCACGACTAAGGAGGCGGATATAAAGAGTCAATACTTGGAAAAAAACAAAACAAGGATACAAGAATCCAAGTAGGCAAACAGAGTACAAAGGGGTGGGCTGAGGTAAAATCCAAAAAACACAGACAAGGTCAAAAAAAAAACATGACCACTATCAAAACAGCCAAGGAAAGAACAGAGCCCTGGAAAGGCACATGGCACAAAGACAAGCTGGCACAGTGTGAGTGCAAACAGACCAGTACATATAACAGGCAGCTAATGAGGGAATGGGCAACACGTGAGAAGATGAGTGGGGAGGAGGAGCGGGTCATGGGATTCCACTTGCAGGAAAGGCAGGTAGGCAGGTGGCGGTGGCAGGGTCTGACAAGACAGCAGAATTAGAACATGTATGCACAAACATCTGGACTGAATGAAACTCAAAACCATGACACAGGCAGTAATTGGTCTGTACCCATGCTGGTTTTACAAGACAAGTGCTGGGCTTCACTGAGTCATCTTTAATTGTAATTCACTCTCTGTACTTTCTGGAGATGGACATTTTAATGTTTTGCAATCTGTACTGATGAGGTTATGACGTTGTTGAGCACTGGAAAAAAAAAAATCCTTTTGCAACTTGGTAAATGAACAGGAAAAGACAAGCACAAAGGGAGAAAAGCTCACTCAGAGCTCACTAGAGGTTATTTTAAAGAAGCGAGTGAATTCGCCTTTGAATCAGAATATGGGTCACTTTGTTCAGTGAAATTTCTAGACTTCAAATTTCAGTGGAGTAATTGCAATAACGAAAATAACCCATTTTCTGATTGGTCTTTTATCAGCTGGGGGCCATTTCACCTGTGGTTTTCATTTCACAGAGGTATTTAAACTCCACTTTTTTTTGTTATATAACCTTGATAAAGGCAGATTGCCAAACACATTGGTTACGCCAGTTTATTTCATGACTCTCTATCAGTCTCCGAAAGTGGCTGAACTCTGCTGGGCAGCTCCACAGATGTTTGTGCTAACACCACAGTATCTCTCATCTCCCAGCTGAAAGAGAGCTCAGTGTGGGTGTGGTGGGTTTTGGACTGTCTTCCTGCTGGCTGCTAAATGCTCCTCGCCTCCTCCCCCGTTTGGGTGGTTGGTTTTCCACTAGCTCGTTATCCCACAGTCATCCATCCATCAGCATCTTGGCGGCCCATGAGCGATAGGGCACGTACACTGCCTGAAGACGGGGAGAAGAAAGGCTGTGAATACTGAATCTGACTCTGAGTACAGATGAGGCATGGGAGCGAGCCCTCCAGTGCCTCCGTAGCGCAATTGAATGCAAACCAGACCCTAAAACCTCTGTTTCTTTTTGGATAAGGTCATGAGCTGTGAGAGATTGGATTTGACATAAATTCAGCTTTATTTGGGTTTTTCATGTCATATTTCAAGGAGAAAAACAAGCCCACTCGCATAACCCACATGGCGTATTCGCAGAAGATAAAGGGATCTTCCTCTGCATCACAAACTGCTGCTTGTTGTTATTTTATTTTACACGGATCTGTCTTAATCTGTCTTAATTTTGAATCTGTCTTAATCCCCGTGGCCCATGCCATGGTTGTTACACGGAGCCGAGCACACTACCACCCAGCCAAAGATCAGCTGTCAGAGCAGGCCATTTTATCAGTCCCCTCCTTTTGCACCTCTCTCTCAGCCCATCTGAGTATAGAGATCTGGCCAGAGTGATAACAAGTGGTGACGATTTTAACTGCTTCCACCATTTCACTAGAGGAGGCTTCAGGAAAGCAGTAAAAATGCCACAGGGAGATTGAAATGAAACGACCTTGTAAATGTTGGTGTAAATGTAACTGACGATATGCAGGGTTTTTAGCAGAGCAATGAAGAGTGCAAGATTTGGTATTTCTGTAGCTGCACAGGACACTGTTCTTTTCATCCCTGCTTATTGACAAGTTTTGATCCCATGCTCTACACAGAAAAGGAGACCAACCTCAGGTCTTTCATCCTGAGGGATCTGCTGCCATCATCAGTGGACAGTTATTACCGATACACTGGTTCTCTGACCACGCCACCCTGCAGCAAGGTAGTGGAGTGGATCATCTTCTCCAGGCCGGTGTATCTGTCCCACTCTCAGGTGCGTTCGGTCCACACACATATACACACCATGGCTACATTCCGCATGCACAGTCAGATCCCATTCGCACACAGCCAGTGGATCACTTGCTGCCCCACAGTTTCGACGCACAAGCAATTTTTCCCCTCATCTACCTCTCCTCTTTCTCACTCCTCCTCAACTACTTTGCATATGAAGCCATAACTGGCTATATAGAGGATGATTAAGTGGGATGGGGGAACCAATTACTAGTATTTGAATCATAGTAAGTGTGAGATAGCCCATATACATATATCATACTGTTGGTGTGAGACAGTGACTATAGGCTCTTAAAAAGAATACTGCTCCACATGGATTTAAATGTTGATTAATTAGAATTACTGCTGTAACAGTTTAAAGTATGTTTAAGGAAAACGTAGCATTTTACAGCAGCCACCTATGTGCTGTACAGCAGCTTACCTCCTACTGGTTTAGCAATTGTGATTTTGAGAGATAATGTATGCCAAATCATGCCCCACGCTTTTTGCTGATCCCATACACAGCATTTTTTATATATACAATTCTTGGGTTACCCAGCTGCATATCCTCTAGAGCGTTCTGTGCTGTAGAAATTTGCAGGGCTCAGTGGAATTTCTATCAGCATGCAGGAGGACAAATCTTTTGTTCCAAAATGACTTGTGCTGCAAGAATATTGACCACCGCTACAATGTTTGTGACGCTCACAGATAGTCTTTATTAACCTGTAATTCATTTCTCCAAACACACATAGGACACATTGATTCCCCAGTATCTGTAATGTGTAGTCATTACAGCACGCGGCAGGAGATCATTCATGGCAATCAATGGCCACAAATTTTGCCCCATTGAGAAGTTACAGCTTGGTAGGTAGCCAGGATGATGATTGAGGTCCACGCCTGCTGGTGCCTTTGGTGTGAATGTCTCTTGCAAATACTGTGCTCCAGTTGTGAACAGTCAGCTGCTGGCAAATGATTACAAATGCAGTTCTGCCTGATATATTATATTCAGCACACACATATTCAAACACACACACGCATAGTAACAAAGCGCTTAAATTTGCTTCAAATAGCTATTCTCTGCTTCTCTTCATCTAGCTGGAGGCCTTTTACTCCATCTTTACAACAGAGCAACAGGACCATGTCAAGTCTGTAGAGTATCTGAGGAACAACTTCAGACCCCTGCAGGACCTGGACAATAGGAAAGTCTTTAAATCAGCAGTGAAAGATGCATGGCAGAAAGATTTGACTGAGATCCAGCGAAGCCCTCACAGCACTGAGGCTTCAAGAGGTGAGTGACATTTTATACATTCTATGCATTGTACTATGCATTGTACACTGTATTTTTCCTGTGGTTTGCACTGTACCATGAGTGGTAATGCCTAATGTTAGGTTATGAGTATGGGTAGATAGCAGGACATGCTAGTGATTGCAGCTTATGTGAGAGCAAATAAATGTTTTGTTTTTTTTTTAATTTGAAAAGACTTAAAAACAAGACATCACTCTCCAAATTCTTCAAATTCTGGGTATTGTTCGGGTATTGTTTGTTGGGCCTCCTGTGCTGAGCTATGACTGGACAGTCATTGTCCAGGGGGAGGGGTTTAGCAAATGGTCATTAGAGTTCTACATTGTCCTCCTTGCAAAGGTGACCAAATATTTGTAAATGGTGTCCTTCATACTAATGTAGAAAGAATGTGTCAGAAATACCATGTTCATAAATGATCTGTCTTTGTATGTAAATGGGAGTAGTAATGTAAGTCCTACTTACACGGGACTATTACTATCTGCGCCTCTCCTCTGTTTGGTTGCAGACATTGTTTGTTTGTGATCACGAGATGTAAATTAAAGAGATGACCATGTTTTATCTTTCATACCATTTTTTTATAAAGCCTCTCATTTTCCAGCTCTATTTAATTTCTGGTCAAAAATTGAGTGGCTGCAGTGAAAATTCTTACTGAGATCTTTTGATAGTATTTTGGGCCCAAATTTAAGGAAACTCATCTTGCTGCACAGCATGCAGACCCATTCAAGCTCAAATCAGCAGGTCGCTAAATATAATAGGACCGGATCCTTTTGGTAGAGAACACATTATTATGTGATTAAACTCACTAGAATAATAGGTAATAATTTAAATTTCTTGAGATTTTGGGTAAAGTTGGTCCTGTGAGAAGAGTGCACATCATCCTCTCATTATAACTCATTCTTACGTCAAAGGACATATTAATGACAAGCACAGATGTCATGCAGGGCTTGATTAGAGCATTTTTGTTTGTCTTTTTCTCTTATGTGTGCATCTCGCAGCACTTGCTTTAACAGAACAGTACTAGAACTATGGGGACTAATGAGAAAGGCTGCTGCTCCTTAAAGTGGTATTGTTGGTTTCTAGTGGGGAGAATTGATTGGGAATGCCTGTGATGAAGTTGGAGCACTCTAACGGAGCCGATCAGCAATCATCATTAATATGTGGCACAGCTAAAATAGACTCATACAAATTAAGTTGTGAAATTGCTTTTGTTGCATTATGTCAGTAGGCAGAATGAATGTGGACCAGTATCTCTCAATTTTTTTATTTATTTTTTGTTCCGCTTCCCCTCCTTCTTGCTCATTTACTCTTTGTGTCTCTTGCATTTCTATTTCTCTGTGTTACAATGTAAGAATTCATAGTTTATGGGAGGTGCTGGGAGTAAACAGTGTCAGTCTTATCTTCAAGGGTGGCATCTGTCAAGATTGTGTGTGTGTGTGTGTGTGTGTGTGTGTGTGTGTGTGTGTGTGTGTGTGTGTGTGTGTATAAGAGAGAGACAGAGACAGAAAGAGAGAAAGGGGGATATTTATCTGCGCACAGTAAATGATGGCTTTGCTTGTAAATGTTGTGAGAGTCAGGGCCACACCTTGACTGAATGTTCCATCACTGTGGCTTTTATAGCCAAGAGGGTTGTTTGGCCATTAAAGATGCATTGCTAACCTTTTCTGATGCAGAGTACAGGTTGCAGATTTGTTTTTTGTGGTGCAGATTCATTGTTTGCCCAGTGATAATGCCAAGATATAAGGAACATTATTTACATTTACATTTGTGTTTTCTCTAATACTGTACATTTGTACTACATGTGCAAATACAAGCACTATCATCCTGTGCATAAAAGCCTTTTCCTCACATGGAGACTGGATTTAGTGTATCACTGTTAAGAATTCGTTTATTGTTGGTGTTACTTTTATTTTCATTATCATTTACTCTAGTTATTTTCTTAATTAGCTGATGAATCATTTTGTCCATAAAACAACAGAAAATAATGAAAGATTTCCATCACAATTTCCCCCGTTGATGCCTTGTTTTGTTCGACTTACATTACAAAACCAAAATATATTGATACAATGATAGAAAAGAGAGAAAAGCAGCAAATCTTGACATTGGAGAAATTGAATTTTTGCTTGAAAAATGACTGAAACAGCAGCCAGTTATCTAAGTACTACCCAGCTGATTTTCTCTCAGTCAAAAAATCTAACATAGTGATTTTGTTAGTTTGTATTAAGACTCTGGTGGTAGCTGTAGCAAGATTTGCACATTATCAGAAAATAAGTACTGCATTTGACGTGTTGGGTATTAGCCCCCAGATGACATACAGTGCATTCAGAAAGTATTCAGACCCCTTCACCTTTTTATAGGCTGTTATTTTACTGCCTGATGCTCAAATTGTTAAAATTTTTCCCCTCATTAATTTACGCTCAATACCACACAGTGATGAAAAAAACTGAACTTGTGAAAGATACTGAATTTATTTAAAAGGAGAAACTGAAATATAACATTCACATAAGTATTCAGGTCCTTTACACAGTACTTAGCTGAAGCATCTTTTGCAGTAATAATGTCCTCATGTCTTCATGGGTATGACGTCACAAGCTTTGCACATCTGGATTTGGGGATTTTCTGCCATTCTTCTCTGCAGATCCTCTTAAGATTTGTCAGGTTGGAGAGGCACCATCAGTAGACGGACATTTTCAGGTGTCTCCACAGATGTTTAATTGGGTTCAAATCAGGGCTCTGACTGAGCCACTCAAGGACATTTACAGAGTTCTCCCTAAGCCATTTCTGTGTTGTCTTGGCTGTGTGCTCAGGGTCATTGTCCTATTGGAAGGTGAACCTTCGGCTCAGGCTGAAGTCCTGAGTGCTCTGGATCAAGTTTTCATTCAGGATATCTCTCTGCTTTGCTCAACCCGTCTCCCTGTCTCTGCCACTGAAAAACACTACTCATGAAGCTTTCATATGTCTTTCAGTGAGGAGACGCTTCTTTCTGACCACTCTGCCATTAAGGCCAGATCAGTGGATCAGTTCTCGGTCACCTCTCTTACGAAGACCCTTCTCCTCTGGTTGCTGTTTTTGTAGCCTTACCCATACCTGTGCCTCAACACAATCCTGTCTCTGAGCTCTGACGCAGCTCCTTCGACCTCATGCTTTGGTTTTTGCTCTGATATGCTTTGTCAGCTGTGAGACCTTATACAGACAAGTGTGTGCCTTTCCAAATCATGTCCAATTAATTGAATTGATCACAGAGTTCGAGAATTAGAGGCACCTGAGTGCCATAGCAAAGGATTTTAATTCTTATGTAAATGTGACATGTTATTTTTCTCCTTTATAAGAAAAATGTCTAAAATTCTGTTTCTGCTTTGTCCTTATGGGCTATTGAGTGTAGATTAATGAGGGAAAAAAATGAATTTAAATGATTTTAGCATAAAGCTGCAACATAATTACATGAGGGAAAAAAAGTGAATACTTTCAGCACGGTAACTTCACATTCCTGCAAAGCTCAGTAATGCTGATTATTTGTGTTAAAATCGACTGTATTTCCTCCTTTGTGTTTTCAGTGAAATTCTTGTTTTTACCATACTTCTTTAAAATTGTACAGCCTTGAGAGGTGAAAAGCAGTGGAATTGCTGTTTGTTGACTGGAGTCAATTCATCCCCTTCATGGTAGAAGCTGCCAGGAGAAAGATTCATGCTCTGCTCTGAGTGGTACTGCAGGCTAAGGCGAAAACAACTATGAGGCTTATTATGGGAGTTCATAATCTATGTATTCACAGAAAAATAATGGGATTTTTTTTTCTAGAGAGTCACTAGCAGGTTGTGTAATTGTGTTACTGATGAAATATTATGTACTATTCACAATTTGATTCATACTGTGCCACAGCTGAAGTTTATGTTTTCAGTTGAACCTGAGATGATGTGACAAAATCCCATTTACATGCACATTTTCAACAAAGGTGATACATTTTTCTGCCAATCTGCCATTATGTTAAAAAGGTTTTCAGAAAATGAACAACGGCCTTAGATCAGTGGAGTTTCTAATTAACACAGAGAGGCCATGTTCGCTCATCACTAGACCAAATGTAAGAAAAGTTGCCCCATTTATTGGGACCTAATTTTACATTTTCATCATAAATACAAATAAGAATCCCAAAAGAATTGCATTGTACAAGTTATTTATCTCACAAGTCTTCACCTGCTGTTGATTTTCATGTTACCAATACTCCAGTGTTGATGGTGAAAAGGATAATGACTGTCATGACAGTAATGATACACCCTGTAAAATCACGACAATGTCTTCAGCTGTTATTAAATGACTGTTGTTGAGTCACTAAAGTTGACAACGAACATCTGATGGGTTATAATGTATTTCACACCTGTCATACCTCATCAACACCCTAAGATTTTCTTGCTATTGCATTTCCCCCCCTGCGTCCCTCTGACTGATTTCCTTCCACCCTGTCTCTCTGTCACATATGATGCGTAATTTGCACCATAGCTTCACTGTGCAAATGGAGAAAACTGTGGTGACAATTTCAATTTGGCAGAAACCCTGTGAGTACATAGTCAGCTGACACTAGATCCTGATTGCTGTTGCCCCAATGTGCTGAGAAGCATGTCCAGATTGTCCCTTACTCATACTGACATATCCCTCTGTAAATATCCATGCTGCAGCCTACACTGCCACCTTGAGGCTGACTTACTTAGGTTTTTGTTCGTCCTCCTCCTGCATACTGTTTACCGTTACATAGACAAGATCTTACAAATAAGGCATGGACAGGAAGTTGGAGTGCCACATGTTCATCACTACACCTGGCTGTGTGGTATTCCACCTAGAATCTTTTGCAGTGTTGTAGCATGAGAAAGACAAGTGTCTAGACAGTCTGCCTTGACACTTGAGGCTGGGCCTAACCCCAGTCAAGCCTCCAGGAGTGTTTTCTTTATTGAGTTACTGTATTATCTCAACCTTTGAGCTGATTCTCAAATTGAAATGGCTTTGATTCATGTCAGCAGCAGACAGTAATAATAGGTTTGTTGAAAGGCAACCTGAATTCTGCCCACTCACATCAATAGACTCAAATTCATGTGGTCAGGCAGTCCTCCCAACCACAGCCATTCATTCTGACCCAACTGCATTCATACAGTGAAAAACGAAACACTGTTCATTTTTCTTTTCATACTACTCGTTTCTCATACTCTCCTCTTCTCTCTGTGCGTTCAGTGTGCAGCAGTGCCCCAGTGGGCATGAAGATCCACCCGCTGAACCAGACGGCATTGATGGTGAGCTGGGAACGCCCTCTGACCATCTACCACCCACCAATCACCAGTTACATGGTCTCCTACAGCTGGGTGAAGCGTGATGTTCCAGATGAAAATACCTTCACTAAGACTGGGGACCAGAGCATGGTGAGTATTATCATCAGCTGCTCATACGAGATCAAGGCAGATTTCCAGGACTGTCTAGATTTCTTTCTTTTTCAAAATGTCTTTCTTTTCTTTAGATGGATGTGGTTTGAACAGGTCTGATTGGTTTGCAGAGCCTCAGGTGTATCTGGCAGGATCAGAGGGTGGCTGGATCAGTGACAGTGTGTATAGGAGGTGACAGGTTGTGATGGACTTGTGGCTCTTGGTTGATATGAGGGCCCGGACACTCCCCTGTCACTTACCTGTCTAAGAATAGACACACAGGCCTGTCACACACACTAAGGCCCCTGATGTATGTGCAATGTGTGATGAATACACCTGTGGCCTTTTGTCATTCTTAGCATTTTCTGTCATCTGTTTATTTAGCATTTAAATGAATGCTGAAAAAAGAATCATTCTCTGAAGTAGGTCTGTGTGTTCTAGGGTCAAAGAACAAAAGCTTGTTAAAACAAAAGCAGTATAAACAAAATAACATATGCTCTTTTTATTTTAGCTGCATGAAAACCAATAATCGTTTGATAAATTCCAGCCTGGTTTCAGGCGGTGGAGACAGCTCTTTGAACACAAACTGTCTTCTAGCAACAAATGCAAGCAACTGTGAAAGTGTATTTCTTTAGATCTCTGCGCAGTTTCCAACACCATTAATATATAACTCTGTTCATCTGCCTTAAACATTAAGTTATCATTCCAGTTCTTACTGTATCTCTCCAACAGAACATTCACTGTCTCTGCAGAAATATGTCTTCCTGCTGCAGGAGTTTACACCAATAAGGCTGTTCTTTTTCCACACTATATATTCTTCTCCCTGGTCACATATTCTTACAGTCGTGGGAATCCAATACCCAGCTGTGTGACTGTTTTAAAGCCCACTGACCCCCTGCTGTCTTGACAGTGCATGACTGCCTCTTCAGACATACACAGTGCTGAAGCAAAACACTGGCACACCAGTTCAGAGTCCTGGGATCAGTTCCCTTGCAGGAGCTCATTGTCATGGGTGGGAAGCCGGTGACGAATATTGCATTAATGTTGCTCTAGTGACTTCTGCCAGTTGAAACTTGCAAACACATTTGCTAATAACCAATTAATGAACATTAACTCAGAAGTTAGTTACTGAAGCTTTGAGACTCCGGGCGTTCCTTGATTACAGTTTATCTATGGACGTGCAGGTTGCGATGCATATGCAATCAGGCTTCCTACACTTAAGACCTGCCTCGTGAATTAAACTAATGCAGTCCTTAGCTTAAAATAAATTAACATTTGTTTCTTCTCCTTTATATTGCTGTAGTTCATTTAACTCCTGCACTCCCCAGAAGTCCATGCCTGACCTGCTACTTGTGCAGAAAGCTGCCACAAAAATTATCTCTGATGTTAAACTTGGAAGCTATTTCAGTCCCCGTGTGCTGGTCACTTTGTGTTTTTAGTTTCCTTCCACTACATTTGCTGAAATTTTTACTCCCCATTGGCCATACTGAACCCCGAGGTCCTCTGGCAGAGCTGACATATCACTGCAGCCGAGTCTTCATTTTCTTTATTCTGTGGTCTGTGGTGTGAGACAGAAGAGGACAAAATAGTCTCTATTAGTCTCAATACTTGAGAGTCTCAGTACTGTTGAATAACTTGCTTCAGAAGCATAGGCATCAAATAAGAAGTAGAGTCCTTTGTTAAAATCTATATTTGACATTTGAACATTGAATGACAAGTGGGACTTGTTGGCTTTGTGAGGCTTTGTTTAACATAGGATTTACTGTTTTTAGAGAATGAATTAATTTAATTATTTAAATAAATTTTAAATTCATTTAATTAAATTTATTTTTGCTATCAGTTAATATCTTTGTGTTTCTTAAAGGGTTTTGTACGGTTATGTGATTATTATTATTACTATAAATGTATTTCCTGGCTGACTGAAAGAATGATTAATGTGCTCATGAGATGCTCTGTCTATGTAGTTTTCCACTGTAAATAGAGTCGATCAGTCTCTTTCCTTGACAGTATTCTCTCCACCTCTCTCTATCTGCTGTCACTCTTTCTTATTTTGTCCACTTCATTTCCATTTCAATTTTCAGTTTGTATCTCTGGACACCTTTATCTGAATTTATTTTTAGAGAAATACTAGCTCTGCAACACCAGAGGCAATCACCCATCCATTCTGAAGACCAATTTTAATATAAGTAACGCCATCTGCAAACTGCACAACACAATTAAATTAGGCAGGAAATTAGGTTTTTAAACTGCATCGAACTTGTGGGTGAAAGCTACTGTTGACAGAACAGGAGCCTACCATTGTATATTTTCATTTTAGGCAAAATGAATTAACATCATCCACACTTATAATGTATTTTCACATCAAATTCAAACATTATTTATGATATTTTTGCAAATGTATGTGGGTCTTTTCTCTTGCAGAAAGCAGTCATCACTAATGTGTCCCCTGACGTCCTGTACCTGTTCAGAGTGCAGGCAGTCTGTCAGCATGACCTGCGCAGTGATTTCAGCCAAACACTGCTGTTCAGAGGTAGCTGGTAGTCGATATGTATTTTGAAATAATTTATACAAATCAAACACATGAAATGAATTTTTGAAATGCTTCCTCCTTTTTTTTTCAGCTAATACAACAAGAATATTTGAAGGGTCTCGTATTGTGAAGACTGGGATGGTGAGTTGACCAGGAGATGGCAGTGCAAATTTTATTTTGTCATATTTGTGACAGTCATGCGGTACCGTTGGGTAACCACTTTTTCTCTGCCTGTCTCCCTCAGCCGACGATTTCTCCAGCATCCTCAGCAGACATGGCTCCAATAAGCTCTGGTTCCTCCACTTGGACGTCATCTGGCATCCACTTCTCCATTGTGTCCATGGCAACGGGGATGGGCCCCTCCTCTAGTGGCAGCCAGGCCACAGTGGCATCAGTAGTGACAAGCTCCCTGCTGGCAGGTTTGGGCGTTGGCGGAGGGGTCATCTCTTCCTTGCCCAGTTCTGTCTGGCCCACACATGCTCCACAAGCCACTCACAACCCCACCCGTCCATCCGCTGTGCCTGAAAAGTCCAGCACTGAGCAGGCAGCGCCCCAGGGCTCAGAGACAGAGTCCCTGTCTGAGGAGAACCAGCCTGCACGTGAAGATGGAGAGGAGGAAGAGGAGGGGGAGAGAGAAGGAGAACAGGAGGAGGGAGAGGAACACAAGAAGAGAAAGAACAAGACACCTGATAATGAGGAAAAACAAGGGAACAACACTGTGGCCAAAGAGCCTTTAGTCCCCACCCCCGCATCCACAGCCAAAGAGAAAGGAGAAGGGAAGCCTACAGTCAAAGGCACCACAACACCTGCAAGCACTGGTGATGAGCAGTTGGTCAACGTAGAGAAGAATCCCACAGATGTAAATGCAGTCTCCACTCAGGAGCCCGGTAATGACAGTGCAGAGATGCAGATTCCCCACAGCTCAACACTCTCTCCAGATAAAGAAAGAAATAAGAAGAAAGGATGGCCTTTCTCTGTCCACACTGGTGAGCAGTCCTCTTTCTTTCACGCAGAAGAGACTCATTTTCTTTCAGTTTACATCCCTTCCAAACAGAAAAATCCTTTTTTAACCCTCCATAAGCCTTGTTCCCTCGTTATCAGATATCATACAAGCCAAGACTTCTCTCCAAAGCAGAATTCAGCACACACTACCAACAGTTATGGAGCCCAATTTAACATAACAAATAAATTGATTTAAGACAGTAAGTACACTGGTTATCATCTCAGTCAAAGACAAAGCTCCAGGCTTTTGTGTCAGTACAACACAGAGGCCTGAAGGCAGAAATGAGCTGTCTGCCAGAGGGATTCTGCCTCGAGGAATTCCTTTAAGCATATTTCAAAAGAGTTTGCTTCAAGGGAGAGTGTTTTTTCAAGATACTTTTTTGCCAGATTTTTTTTACCGTCCCTATCGTCATAATGTTAGAAATAGCACAAGTATCATGAACATTGATTGAAAACTATAACCGGGCAGTCAGTGTTTTGCTATTGCAAAATAAAGTAAAGGAACTACATTTAGTGATGCTCATCTGAATCTGATGGGCCCTGACCAAAGCTGGTTTGCTTTCATTGCCATTATGTTTTCTTATCATCAGTCTCAAGTGACGTACATATGAAAGGCTTAATGTGTGTGTTTTATGCCTGTAGGTTTATTGTTCTCTAAAGCTTTATTTTAAACTAAGCTAACTATAGAGCTCAAGCTCAGATTGAACTACTGTGGGCTGTTTAATTTTTGGATCCAGCAGTTTGTTATTAGTGGTAAAGATTATAATTCCTGTTAAGACTTTGGCGACTCCCTGTGGCATTATCAAAACGGACATGGTATCAGACACCAATACATGCCAATACACTCTTCCATTCCCGCCAATAAAAACTTTTGGTGTCAGAAGAGATAATGTGATAAAAATCCTTTGCATATGCGATTTAAGGTTGGCAAATTAGTTGGTGTTTACTCAGTAGAATATTTTTAGTAATATATGCATTGTGTTATGTTTCAGACGGGACCACTTTGTCCAATGTTACCCGAAATCCTCCTCCGGGGATGGGAAGGATGGTGTGGATTGTCCCCTTAGTGGTGGTGTCTGCTCTCACTCTGCTTTGCCTCATAATGCTGCTGATTGTGATGGTCTACTGGAGGTAAGCAAGAAGTTCAATATATCTAACATGATTCCAGAGTGGACAAAAAAAAAAAAAAATTGTAGAGCTGTAAAATGTCATTATATCAAGTGCTGTTTAATACAGAAATACCTCATCTTGATAAGGGTATCACTGATGATGAATAAATGAGCTGCTCCTCACCCGCACTGACCTCATCCATACATCTTGTCACACCCGCATTTTAGGTTAATTGACACAATCACATGCATGTCTGGATTTTCCAGTCTGCCTACTCGACACTCAGACCTGTCTGGTTTGGCTGTGTCTGTTTTAAGAACATGCCTCCATTTGTGTGCATTACTCTGGTAGTAAGCCCACTTTCCTGCCTGCACGTTGTACATCAGACCCATCACCCATCCGAGTGAGGAGCTGGCGACCTGAAGGCTCTGCAGCACCAGCAGGGGTCCCAGCTGTGTCTTCATCTGCTGGGCTAATTTCCAGCCACGCTATTGGAGCTCCAGTAATTACACTAGCCAGGCCACTTGCACATGTGGGGTAGTTAATGAGTTACAAACAGCACTGTGGACCATTTCCTCAGCTGGTCCCAGCCATATTTGCTGTCTGCAAAGGTTCTGCTCCTAGTTGGGTAGGATTTTGTTTGTTTATGGTCTGAGGATTATTTTTATTCTCTGGGTTAATACTTGGCATGTTTTGATGCATTTTATAAATTCTTTATCAGGATACTTTTTTGAAATGTGAGTTGACTTCAGCCAACAACACCTTACTGTGGCATTGTGTGGTGTCAGATAGTGTAAGACCATGATATAAATAAAAGCCTGGTTATCATCTCCATAGAGGTGTAAAAACACAGACAGCTGAAAACGAGATGATTGTAGCAGTTTCAGTCGATGGAAGAATTACTGAGAGTTGTGGTATTTGAGTAGAGGAGCAGGAGCAGCTTTGAGATTAGAAATGGCCATCCCAGCTGTTGTTGTGACAACTCAGACAGTTCACAGACAATCTCTGCTTCCCCTGGGGAAAAGACCATGATGGAAGATGAAATCAACCCATTCACACTGTTCATGCTCTTCGTAGTCTCTCTTGGTGACAGTGCAGCTATTAAAGCGAGTGAATGTCTCTGCTCACAGATGTTTTGGTCATTAACAATTTAATATCATGATCCATTTGATTTATAAATATATATTTAAAAATATGTAATCAATGGACCAGCTACTGAAGTTTAATATGCTTGTCTTATTTTTAGCTTTTTCATTTATGCTTGTTTGGATAATCTTGGGTTATGAGTCTCTCTACAGTGGAATTAATTGCTGCAGTTACAGAACACATCTGGAAGCCTCTGAGGCCCGAGGTGTATATGAAAACTCACAGATGTTGAACTGAGAACAAATCCTATCCTGTGTTAGTGACTCTGAGGTGCCGGTGTTAAATGGGATGCCTAACTCCAGTTTCTTTACACCTGACATTCATTCAGAAAGCTTTATTTCATCCCATTCCCCCAAAGCAAACTATTCTTCTGAGACTCTGGGAGAGAGTCAGTGAGAAGGTGTCGACAATGCCGGTTCGTTACCTGCACCGCATCTGCACCCACGGGGAGCCATTAGATTGGGAGGGTGTGACGCAAGCCTGGGGGGAGCTCTCCTCCCCCGTTTGTTTTCCACCCTCCCCTTTCCCTCTTTCTCCCTCCATCTCTTTTTCTGTATCTTTTAAATGCAGTGCAGCCTTTTTATTTTGTTCCATCTGTCTTAAAGAATGACTAGCATCTGCTCCCTCCTCTGCATCAAGTACAGGTAGGATTAAACCTGGGAAATGCTGGCACTGGGATGAAATATGGGTCTTTTATATGCATTCCTTTATATACATTTTGTTTATGTGTGTGTGATGAGGAGAAGGTGGAGGCTTGAGAGGATGTGCAAGGAATACCTTTTAAGATGTTTTTCAAGGGCTTGGTAAAAATTAGGGAATATGTGCGGGTCACTTATTGTTAGATTTAATGATTTAATGTTAGATTTAGTGTTAATGTAGATTTTTAGTCTGTGAGTTTTTGGACTTTGAACTGTGTAAAATGTTGGAGGAATTGTCCAACAGTGAGTGCATTGGCAATAACCTATGAAGAGGTGCTGGATTTCAAAACTTTCATTTGATCAAGATAAAGATCAAGTTTTTACATGAACATTAACTTTTAGAGTGGCAGCCGATGGTAACAGTTAGGAGTATTTTCTCAAGAAAAACGCACCTTTAAGTTGATTTTGTTGTCCTCAAACTGTAGCAGGATATTTTAAAAGTGGTGTGTGTTGTCCCGGAGAGGGAACCTTTGGGGACGGAATGTGTTTAGATTAGTTGTCTTCACTTTGAGTAAAGAGCTAAATTTGGTGCTGCGTTGTGTGTGTCGCTGAGAGTTGTTTACCTGTTCCCTGTAGTCAACTCAGACTGTGTTTCCAGGAGCCACTCTATCTTTGTGCGATCAGCTGTGTCCCAACTACTCTGGGGTTTTCATTAGCAGTTTTCTGCCGTTCTTGTGTCATTCTATTCAACATTTAGATGCTGATGTTCACAGACCGGATCTGAGAACAATGGGATAATGACTCCCTAATTCACTTTAGAGTGGCATTATCTATGCTGATAGTGTGTGGTTTCACTGTGCTGCATCCCGCTGAGCAGCTCTCTCTGTGTCCCTGTAGGAGATTTTTCCAGACAGCTCACTTCTATGTGGAGGAGAGCAGCTCTCCACGGGTTGTGGCCAATGAGAATATTCCAGTCATCCCTATACCAGGTGAGCCATGTTTTATTCATTATATTAGAATATTCATACATGTAGCGATCAAATCCAAATCCATAATTTTGTGTCAAGGTATACTTAACATTCACTGTTTGTTACAGTTGTTAAATCAATGATTCCCATCCAGGGATATTTGTGTGATATAGTGTGGTGCTTGTGTGCTGCTTGTGTACCCCAGGTATTACTTCTGCAGTTGCTTTGGGGTATGTGATAACATTGTGGGTTAGCTCTACAAATTTGAAAAAAAGAAAATATATGTATACTGAATATGTACTCATATTAAATCAACTATAACACCAGAACACTGTGTTTAACTAGCTTCAACTTTAAGCTAACTATTTAAACTGTTTATTTCACCATTTATGTTGTAGATGTTCTAGTCCTACAGTACACCCCAGAAGAAAATGAAATCTGTTCTGTTAAATATATCATTAAAATTCAATTTACGTTGTATTATTTATCATAATAAAGACTGAAACTGAAAAGAATCAGCAAAATGACAAAGGAATCTTAATTTACTTTAAGTGATTAATGTCTACTGATACAGTGCACATCCGCAAGTCACCATTAACTGTTTTCAAATGGTTTTCTCTATTACCTTGATGGCTGTTTTCGCTCAGTTTCTGTTCATTTACATGTGAAATGACTCCGTAGCAGCTCTGTGGGAGTTGTGTGACTGGCTTTTCTTTGCCTTTAATGTCCCAGGCAGCAGTGCAGTGGCAGATAGTCGATATCGGACTTTACTTTCACAGTCGCTTAAAGCTCAGGGACATTTCAAGACTGTGATATTGTAGTTAAAGAGCACAGTTGACGCCAGTATTGACTCTGCATTCATTCGGCTTTTATTGCTTTGGCTTTTCATTCGTTCTCCCTTTATTTCTTCTTCCTCTTTTCTTTCTTTTTTTTTCTTCTCCTTTCTTAGAAACAATGACACTTTTCTCACATCACACATATTCTGAATGACTGACCATGTAATTGATTGAAATGTTTGAAATTAAAACATGCAAGTCACTGCTTTATGAATCAAACACAAAAAATGACCAAATTTGAACACTGTTAAAGGTATTGCATGAAGTGTTGTGGGACATTCAAGCACTTGTGTGAAAATACCTCTGTACAGTTTTATTTCTTGTTAAGAAAAATTGTGCCTAATCAGCCTCGGTTCATTCTACTTCTAGCTCCTAAAGCCACATTTCACCCAGAACAATTCTGATGAAGTGATTAGACTGTAGTGATAAGTCTCTTGACACTAACACAGGGGAGGAGACATTTTGATAAATGAACAGATTAACAAACCAGAATTCACCTTTACGCTGTAACCACTGAAGCAAGTAAGAGCCCTAAAGGCCCCAGCTGCAAGGGTGTATTAGTTAAGGCAGTGGCCAGCATCAGCAGTGATGACAGCTGGGTCCCCTGCACTATTGTCCCTGTGAGATGGTGACCAGCCTCATCAAAGATCCCTCGTGTGTGATTTGGGGCTGATTTGGCTCAGATGAGACAGATGCTCCCACCTATGAATACTCAAAATACTAATGTTAAGTGTTTGTGACAGAGGATGGTGTGCAATATAAAACAATTTTTTTCTTTTCTTTTCTTTTCTTTTCTTTTCTTTTCTTTTCTTTTCTTTTCTTTTCTTTTCTTTTCTTTTCTTTTCTTTTGTAAGACTGTGGGTTACACCCTCAGGGTCAGCAAGCCTCACATCAGATTTATAGCCTGGTTCCATTAAAATTTATTGATGACATTAGTTTCCTTGTGTGTGTTGCCAACATACTCTACTATCAGCTCACACACATACTGTGCATTCTGTACACATAGTGGTTTATAACTGACGCCTGATAATGCAGGATATCAACCTCAAACACAGTAACTGGACTTTTGCTATCTGTTCTCTTTCTCCTGCAGATGACATGGAGGCCATCCCTGTTAAGCATTTTGTTAAACACGTCATGGAGCTCTATAAGAACACCCTACAAGGTTTTGCTGAGGAATTTGAGGTATGCTTTCAACATCATTTTGATGATTAGTTTTGGAGCATTTGCTACAGTATTTAACTCAGGCTGCAGAATAAATAAAAGCAAGTTTGCTTTAGTAATTTCTTCACATTTGTGCTTTTTAGTAATGTGTCAGCAACTATTGGATGGATTGCCATAAAAATTAAATTTGTCCAGGGCTTTGGTTTATGACCAAATATCTGCTTTTCTGCTGGCATTTGTATCAGCCTCCACTGTACTTCAAGTTTACTGCTATCGAGCACTAATTAACACTAAGAAGGTTAACATGGCAGACATTGGTATCTGCCTAGCATCGGCGTTTCAGCGTCATCATTGTGATTGTGTTAGCATGCTGACATTTGTTTGTGGCTCAAAGTAAAGCTGGGACTAAAAGCAGCCTCACAGAGCTGCTAGCATAGCTGTAGACTTTCTTTTCTGGATTAAAGTAAGTTATGACAGACTTCTCGGCACAGCCCATTCTGTGCAAATGTTGCCTGCAAACGAGCCTGCGTCTGAACATTGGTTAGAAATTATTTTCTGCCTGTGTTTGTGTGCAGTGTTGCTAATTTTGAACAGATGGTTGAGAGAAAGATGGAGAGAAAGATCAAGCGAGACGAGGGTAATTAGAGAAGGTCTGCCGGCTGGTTGACTGGATGGGAACACACTTACTGTGTAGCCAGGTTAAGGAACGGGGCAAAAGCATCACTCCTTAAAGGATTCCTTTTAATTGGGGTCATTTGATGTGAAACTTGTGTGCATAATTTTTCATGTGAAATGATTGTAGTATTTTTGGGGCTGGTGGGTGCACTGTGGTGTAGTGAATAAGAAGAGAAGAAGTTCGTCATACTGGAGCCTTGAGTTCAAACCCCAGTGGCAGTAAACATCTGTTCTGCTAAAGCACCCTTGATTGAGACACTGAATCCCTGTCAGACTTTGAGTTTTACAGTTCATCCTGGGGGAGGGGGGGGGGGGGGTTTCCCTTTCAAGATCAATAGTATCAGAAATTGATGAAATCTGAGAAGTTTTACTTTGATTAAAAAAAAAAAAAAAAAACCCACAGTTTCTATGAAAACACTGTTACAGATTAAGTAATTATAATTTACTTACAGGTGGAAATTCCATTCCATCAGTAGTTCAATTCCATCTTTTATCCTCATTTAATTAAATCTATCTGCCTGTTTCTCTCTCTCTCTCTCTCTCTCTCTCTCTCTCTCTCTCTCTCTCTCTCTCTCTCTCTCTCTCTCTCTCTCTCTCTCTCTCTCTCTCTCTCTCTCTCTCTCTCTCTCTCTCTCTCCAGGAGGTCCAACGCTCGACAGCAGACCTGAAAATCACCGCAGAACATTCCAATCATCCTGACAACAAGCACAAAAACAGATACATCAACATTGTGGCCTGTGAGTCAGCTGTAAAATCTGATTATGATGTCTACTGCTGTGGAATCCAATGATGTTTTAATAACACGTTTTCATCCTTTTTTAATAATTCACCAAAATATGTCAATGCTTTCCCTAGATGACCACAGCAGGGTGAAATTACGAGCCCTGGCGGGAAAAGATGCCAAACATTCAGATTACATCAACGCCAACTATGTGGATGTGAGTTTGACCAACCACTTGACATTGACTAGTTTTCTTCCCGAGGATCGTATATTGGGTTTCTCTTTTTGTGTTTGGAAGGTTGTGAAATCCCCTTGCTTGGTGCTGTCCTGAATGAAATAAGAGTGTGTTGTGAAAATAATTATTCATGGTACTAAATCCATGCTGACTGCTTTATTTAAAATATCAATTGAGATATCATCTATCCATCCATTTTCCATACTGCTTATCCGTACGTGGTCGGGGGGGGCTGGAACCAGTCCCAGCTGACTTCGGGCGAAGGTGGGATACACCCTGGACAGGTCGAATTGAAATAGAAAAATATATTGATTAATGTATAAGTATTTACAATTTCTGTCAGAAGAAGGAGAGGATTTCATGACCTATTAATGTCTTGTGTCAGTAAACCAGTCATACAAGCTCTATAAGGGGTTGTGGGTAATTGCTACAACATTGATTGCATCTTACTGGTAACAATATTCTACCACTCTCCTGTTTCAGGGCTATAACCGTCCCAGAGCTTACATAGCTGCTCAGGGTCCTCTCAAGTCTACGTTTGAGGATTTTTGGAGGATGGTGTGGGAGCAGAACACTGGAATCATCATCATGATCACAAACCTGGTGGAGAAAGGGAGGGTAGGTTCACCTCTATTAATTCACCAACTGAAAATAGAAAACAGAGATGACTGTATAGCTGTGTTTCAGACATGTTAAAATTTCATTCATTGTTTGTGTTGTTTCCTTCAGAGGAAATGTGACCAGTACTGGCCGACAGAGAACAGTGAGCAGTATGGAAACATTGTGGTGACGCTGAAAAGCACCAAAGTGCACGCCTGCTACACACTGCGGCGTTTTCTTATAAGGAACACTAAAGTTAAAAAGGTAACTAGAAGTCAGACAGACTTTGTTCTCACTGGTGAATCTTCTTCAGATCTGTTTTGTTTAATGAGTTTTTGCTTTTTGAACCTGAATCAGGTTGCACTTGCTTTTCTTAAATCAGTTACTAAGTTTGTGTGTTAAGTCCTTCCCCGAGTTCTTAGTACCTGCTCTTTAGTTTCATACTAGTGATTAACTAAATCAGGTTGCACCATTAAAACTCATCTGATTTTAAACATCAAAGTCTGGGGAGTTTCACAGAATGTGAAAAAAAGTTGTGTAAAGTCTTTTGTGGCTCCAGAGGGAGCTGTGTGAAGTCAGATAAATGTCCTCAAGTGATGTCACTTGAGTCAGCATCAGTTGGGTCTGAAGACCACCAATTAAAAATTAAAAAAAAGCCTTGGCGTGTGAAGTTATGAAGGAGAGTTTACCAGACCTCCGAAGTCTGCTTCTCAGCTCTGCTTGATGCTAGAGACTCCAGGCTACCTCAGGTGCTGAGTGTGAAAGAGCCGATTACACTTACCTCATGTTCATGTTTTACAATTTGATGTATATTGGGTTATGTTGTAAATTATTTATATTCCATAATTCCTCTCAGACTCTTGAACCTTAATTGGTCATATTAACATGTTGACTTTATAGGTTATTTCAGTCGACAACACAACAATTACACTTGGCAGCTGAACAAATAATCTCCACATAAGAACTAGTTTGTGTGGTGAAACTCATTTTAGTTTAGTGACGCGTAAATCTTCACATAGTAAACACTTAGTTGCAATGGCGTGGATGATTGGATTCTATGTACAATAAATGAAGGGTCTGTATTGTGTTCTCACCACGGTGCTCTTATGTTTCAGGGCCAGAAGGGGAATCCTAAAGGGAAGCTAAATGAACGTATTGTGGTCCAGTATCACTACACTCAGTGGCCTGACATGGGAGTGCCAGAGTACACCCTCCCTGTGCTCACCTTCATCAACCGCTCATCAGCGGCTCGCACTGCAGACATGGGCCCTGTCCTGGTGCACTGCAGGTACAGTTCATTATTCCCGAGCTCCTGAGCTAAACGAGTGTTACTTATGAGCGTCACACTCTCCTCTTTGCTGACCTGGTTAACAGCTCCCTCTATGGGCCTGTCATTATGCTCATGTTGCTTTTTGCTCTCCTCTCTTCAGTGCAGGGGTTGGGCGCACAGGAACGTACATAGTCATCGACAGCATGCTGCAACAGATCAAGGACAAAAGCACAGTCAGTGTCCTGGATTTTCTCAAACATATCCGCACACAACGCAACTACCTAGTCCAAACTGAGGTAAGAAGCCTTAAATCATCAGCGCGGAAACTGTATTCCTTTCATACAGTAAAAAAGGTCATCTAGGATTAAAGATGGATAGAGAGTTATAAAAGCTGCCCAATTTGGCTCAAGTAAAGGTCACGCTTGATGCAATATCATTGCAACACAGTGCAAACTGTTATATACTCACCACAATACAAATGAATGTATAACACTAGAATAGTTCCACACTGACTGTCTTCAGGCCACAGTTTTGTACAGTGAGATCCAAAAGTCTGAGAATTGGAAGGTGGTCTCATATTATAAAATAATGATATCATGGTCCTCCTTACCTTATGTGTGTTAAATTACCCCTACCTTCACACAGGTTTATCCACAGTCAGTTTCTGTAGGTGTGAAACCATGTTTTTGGGCACTGTTTAGATTGTCCTCTATCCAATGTCAAGTAGTCTCCTAACTTAATATTTCTTATGCAATTGGTTGTTTAATTCACTTATTTCATGAATAAATTGTGTAAAACTGATGTGAAGTATTTTAATTGCCCTGGGTTTTTTCCTATAAATGTTTTTTTTTTTTTCAATTTCTTTCTCTAGGCATTTTTCCTTTTCTTTGTCCCTCTAACTGAGACGTAGACATTTAAATGAGACATGGAATTAAACATGAATAACTACTGACAAAAAATGTAGTATAATAATTGTGAAATAATCTAATAAAGTTGGATAATTATCATAAAACGTCATATAATTTTATCAGGAGTGTTTTGTAGGCAGGGACACAAAGTAACTCAAAGAAATTCCAAATGCACAACCTTTACTTGTAACAAAGTATTTCTACACTGTGATATAAAAAATATCTGTGTACTTCTCTTGCCATTGACTCCAGGTTATTTTTATGTCAACAGCCTTTTCCCAATGATCATTTTATTTCATAATCAGAAACAGACAGGCTGACTGTGATTGGCTGTTACTTCCATCTGAAGAAGTTAATAGTCAGTCATGTAATTGGCTCTGCCATGTTACTGCTAGAATTAAATAAAAACGAACAACCTAAAAATGTTTCATGGTGATATTACATGTATTTATTTGTATGATTATTTATTTCATAATCTCTTATTATTCTACATACTGTAATTTTGAGCACTTTGGGTCTCTAAATCCTTTGTCTCCCTTTAGGAGCAGTATGTTTTCATCCACGATGCTCTGATGGAGGCCATCCTGAGCAGAGAGACAGAGGTGCCTGCCTGGCAGCTCCACAGTTATGTCAACAGCATCCTCATGCCCAACTCGACAGGCCGCACACGGCTGGAGAAACAGTTCAGGGTGAGCAAAGCTTCTGGGCATCTGACTGGTCTGGTTAGACAAGCTGTCACCGTCTGCAGTGGCAACACTAGCTGAAATTGAGGCGGTCTTTGGATCAGAAGCTTGTTAGCAGAGTGCACGGAGGCTTTCTATTTCCTGACGGGAATAGACTGAGAGCGTCTCTGATGTTGGCTATAATAAAGTTGTGTCTGTCACCCCTGCTGCCTTATGCAAAGCTTGATGAATGTTTCATCAAGCTCCTGCTATTTCAACTTCAGCAGAGACAAACTTAATTGCTCCCACATAATGTCAATTCCTCCTGAGCTTCACAGACTCTTTGTTAATGTGAAAGACTTGCTATTAATCTACAGTGTTAAACAACATTATATCTTATTTTCATGTCTGATTTTAATTTCCAGTGACTCTCCAAATTCAGATTTTCTTCTGGTCTTTGCTTTCTTTCTCACTAGCTGCTGACTCAGTGCAACACGCGCTTTGTGGAGTGCTTCAGTGCTCACAAAGACTGCAACAAGGAGAAGAACCGCAATTCCTCAGTGGTTCCCTGTGAGTATCTTATCTGTTTTACCACAGCATGCTTGCAACTGGGCTGTGGTTTTGGACAAGCAAGGTCATATCAAACATGTACAGCTGCCGCAATCTGCATTCAGGGGTGTCACGAGGGTTGGTTAGAGTGGGTTTGCATAATAATTAGTAGGGGCAGCTGTCTTGAAAAGATTCATAAAGCAATGATGCGTTCAATTTTAATGGGTAAAAATACATTAAAAGCATTTGTTAGAAATAAAATCTATCAAGTGCTGATTACTTTTCCCTTGTTTTTGAAATGAAAGACAATTAGGATCAGAATCAGGACATTTTCTGAGGTAATTTTCCACATTTTCCAGTCAGTAAATTATTAACGACAGTTCATATTCCAAAATTAGAATCTATTTCCATAATCCTATAAGTTAATCTTTATATGCATTCTCGGCTCCCTGACAGGGGAAACAGAGATACTTGTTGCTATAGCAACAGAGAGGGCTGGTAATGAATGTGTGCATTATCAGCCATTGCAATATTATAGAGCCCTGGTTCGTGATTTAAAGTGTGTTTTTCCATCTCTCTGCCTCTCTACAGCGGAGCGAGCAAGGGTCGGACTCACCACTCTGCCTGGAATGAAAGGAACAGATTACATTAATGCGTCCTACATAATGGTACAGTGTCCAGCCTCTTTATTCTCGCTCAATGTGTGTTTCTTGGAGAACTGTGTTGACAATTCGTACAGTTCTTTATTATAGTTTATTGAAAAATAAGTGGTTGTCTGTTAGTTTTCACAATCGTCCATCTGTAAAAGTGGTCTCAGCTTCACAAAGACTAACAGCTCATCTCTGTCACCTCAGGGTTACTACAGGAGTAACGAGTTCATCATTACCCAGCATCCCTTGCCCCACACCACCACAGACTTCTGGAGGATGATTTGGGACCATAATGCTCAAATTATTGTCATGTTGCCTGATAACCAGGGCCTGGTACGCAACAATGAATCATAAAAAAAATTATATATATATATGTATGTATATATATATATATATATAATTAGTATATTTTATATAATATATTATATAATATATATATTTTTTTTTGTTTGTTTGTTTGTTTTTTTGTTTTGTTTTGTTTTATTTATCCTAAAGTTTTGCTCTGTCAAACACTGGCATTCGTACACAAAAAAGAATATTTACAGTAAAATGAAGCATCAGTGAAAAGGTTTAATAAAAAAGCCACCTGTGTTGCTGTTTCTCTGCAGGCTGAGGATGAATTTGTTTACTGGCCGAGTCGGGAAGAGGCCATGAACTGCATCGCCTTCACTGTCACACTCATCAGTAAGGACAGACTGTGCCTCTCCAACGAGGAACAGATCATCATCCACGACTTTATCTTAGAGGCCACACAGGTACCTGCTCCCCTGCATCGTTACATGCGCCATATTTAATGTTTTTATCATTGTGACATGAAGACTCTCAGCCATTACATTATTTACATCATGTCACGTGTGTACACTTCTCCCCTGTGTGTGACAGGATGACTACGTTCTCGAGGTGAGACATTTTCAGTGCCCTAAATGGCCGAACCCTGACGCCCCTCTCAGCAGCACCTTCGAGCTCATCAGTGTCATCAAGGAGGAGGCCATGACCCGAGATGGTCCCACCATTGTGCACGATGAGTATGTGGAGTTTACTGCTATGTTTTCATCTGTCAGCTAAGGAAGTCTTCTTTCAAGGACAAACACAAAATATTTTTCCTGGAACTTCAAGTTCCAGGAAAAATTTTAATAGCATAAAGAGATCTGTTGTCATCATGGTTCAGTTCATTCTCCTGAGATCCAGTCACATTTGATTGACACTTGATTTTTATCACACTCTGTTGGTCTTGCTTTTTGTTTTATGTGCTGTATCTGTATTCTGCATCTGGATCTGAATTTTAGGGGTTCAGATGTGGTAAAAGAATCATGTTGTTTAATTGCTTTTGAGTTGTCTTTGATGAACTGGATGTAATGCTTGCATTAGCATGATGGTAAATAAGGTTCTCAGTGTTGATTGTTTTCCATGGCTTAAGTTTTGAGTCATTGCGTCCTTTGGTATATGCCAGCACTGTAAATCTACTGACGGCTACCAGGATAAACACCACCACTCTAAATTCTCTTAGTAACCAGGCAACCGTAACAGCTTCCACAGTGGTTGCCAGCTGATGTCTTTCCTACAGACCTCTGTGCCTATAGCACCACAGCTCCTTTTAGTGAAAACATAAGTGACTTGAATAGTCTTCATTACTGAATCCACCATTTTTCTTCTCTCAACCCGATGAAAGACATCCACCCACCCTGAGTCCGGTTCTGTCAAAGGTTTCTTCCTGTTAAAGAGAGTTTTTCCTCTCCTCTTTTATCAAGTGCTTGCTCATGGTGGAAACTGTTGGGTTTCTCTCTATAATACTGTAAGGTCTTGCTCTGCAAGGTGCCATGAGATAATGATTGTTATCTCATGGACAGTCAAAGCTCTGATCTGAAGGTTTCACAGACTTAATAACAAGCCACTCTGTCTCCCCACCAATTTATACCATTTATGTTACTGCTAACATGATGCAATTATGCAACATGTTAGCCTAACATAAATGGAAACAACATTTTATCCATTCATTGACTGCAGTGTATTGTATTTTGGCAGTTACAGTTTGATTACAGAGGAATGTACTTTGGTTAATAACTTAACAACCTGCAATAAGTTTAGGTGATGATGAGATCTGAGCACTAAAACCCACAAGAAAACAGCCCTACACATTATCATTTGAAGTGATGGAGTTAAACCACGGATTTAGGTGGTGTGATATTGATATTGTTTAATCACACATGAACATGACTGTTGTTTGAGACAGAAATGTGTCCTACAGAGCTATTTTGTGTATTTCCACTCAGGTGTGGAGCAGTTTCAGCAGGGATGCTCTGCGCCCTCACCACACTGTCCCAGCAGCTGGAGAATGAGGGCGTTGTCGACATCTATCAGGTGGCAAAGATGATCAATCTCATGAGGCCGGGAGTCTTCACTGATATAGTAAGTTTATGTAAAAGATAGGAGGGAGGGATTTGGGATGAACATTTTAGTAACTGTCAATATTTAAAGCTGTGTTAATCCAATAATTTTATATGATTAACGGATCAAATGACTGCCTATAATGCTAAAGAGGTTGCTCATGGTGGTGGACACACAGATAGTTATTAACTCACTTCTACAGTTCGCTTTAGCTCTATTGAATTTTATAGCTACTTTCAGCTGATTGTTTTGGTTTTCAGGCTAACAACAGTTTTCAACATGTTTGCAGCTGCAGCAGGTAGCTCTTCAGCAAAAAAGCTCATATCACATTTATAAAGTAATATTTTTTCAGCCATATTTGCAGCTTGTTTTGCTGCCCCCAAAAAAGCAATTAATACAGCTTTAACCATTGAGCAACATTTAAAGCTGCATTACATCTTTTTTTTCCCCACTAAGGGGCATCAAAAGAACATTACTAATATTACTTCTGAGCCACATTATCATCAACATGAGCATTCACTTGGAGTCGTTTCTCTACTCATACGAGAAACTGAAGTCCAATTTTCACTCTCCATTTCGCTCTGTTTTGGTGTCCACTAAAGCAGAGAACAATCTGTGTGGCAACAGCCACTATTTGTCTGTCATTTGGTGTTTGACAGGTGGTGTGCAGTGGGTTTCAAAAAGCTTTTTTTGCTGCAAATGTTTGTCTAAGAAGATTGATGAGACTGATTCAAGATGAACCATAAAGTAAATATGTTGCTGTTAGGCCAAAACAACGAGTTTAAAATGGCAAAAAAGAAGATAGAAATAAGAGGGTTGGGTGTTTTGTTGGGTGACCCCTTTCATCATCGGATTCTGTGTTAATGTCAAAAAGATCTGTAGTGTTAACTTGTTGTGTGTGTGTGTTTATGTGCACAGGAGCAGTACCAGTACCTTTACAAAGCCATGCTCAGCCTGGTTGGTAACAGAGAGTGTGGCCTGAGCCCCATGCACATGGACACTAACGGAGTGGTGGTGATTGCAGACGAGTCGGACCCTGCAGAGAGCTTGGAGTCGCTCGTCTGAGGACATTCTTACGGGCACTTAATTTGTAAAAATATGAGAACTTTTCTGAGGCCTTTTTTGCCAGACTATTGATTAAATGAATAACCTTATTACTTTTTATACTGATAAATGTTTTTTGATATTTATGTTTTTGCCCTTTATTTCTTGTCTTAAATGTTATCCTGCTGAGCATTTGCACCTGTTTAAGTTGACATGAGGAAAAAGCAGCTCTGTCCAGTTTGCACTATACTATCAGTGTTACTGCCTAAATCCAGCGAGTTAAATCCTGGCTACACGACAAAACTGGGATCTTTGGACCGCAATGAGACGAACCTGAAGCATGAAGACCAGGATGGGAAAAGGCGATCCACCTACAAGAATGTCTCAAAAAATAAACATCGCATCACACCGAAGCCCAGCATGCATTATGTCACTTTGTCACCTCGATCAAACTAACTGTTTTCAGGCTTTGCTCCACATGCGTGAAGCTCTTTATCACACGTGAAGAGACTCTTACCTGCCTAATATTCATATATTGTCCAAATATCTCACTGTTGTCTTGTATAATGTACTTATGGCTTATTTTGTGTGTTACAACATCTAATGTGAACATTTATTGCTTTTTACAGGGATTTATATTGTCATATTGTTTTGTAAAATATATATATATCTATATATATTATATCCTTAATAGCTAGCCAATGTTTTTTTTTTTTGTTGTTTTTGTTTTTTTATTTGTCCACTGGCCTTGGTGTAGATTCATATTTTTGGAGGATCTGTAGCTTATCATGAATGGCTTACACAGCTCCATGTTTTATTTTTCCGCTTTTCTAACCTCAGCTATCAAAGCTCAACAGTTGTAACACATGTAATACGTATCTGTATTGACACAATGCAGTGCCTACAAAAAGAATTCACTACACACAAAGTTTTTCATGTTTTGAAACATTGAATCACGGTGGATAAGATTTGGGTTCATTTTAGATGATGATTCAACAGGAAAAAAAAGTCAAAGCGAAAACAAATGTCCACAAATAGATTGAAAATTACTTACAAGTACAACATTGATTTGTGCAAGTGTTCACCACCTACAAGACGATAATTAGTCTAGGAACCTTTGGCAGAAATTACTACATTTATTATAACTGTCGATCGGTGTGTATCAGCTTTGTACACTTGGATACTGCATTTCTCTCTCATTCTTCTGTCAAACTGTGACTGCAGCAGCAGTGTTCAAATCCTGCCATTAATTCTGGACTAGATTGAGGTCTGGGAATTTATTTTGTCACCCAGGACATTCAAATGTTGTTTTAAAAAAAATGCTACTGCATAGCTTTGGCTTCATATTTGTCTTGAAGGAAAATAAAACTTGCAGTTCTACCAGAGATTGCTGCAGGATTTTTTGATATATATATTTTACTGCATTCTTTTTACTCTCTACCTTCACAAGCCTTCCGGAACCTGCTGCAGAGAAGCATCCTCATCAGGTTGCATGGTTTTGATGATGTGTTTCCTCTCATGTTTAGTCCATCAGAACATAAAACCTCCCACTTTGTTGCAGTTTTCCCACGTGCTTTTTTCAGTAGTGACTTCTCATATGACACTTTTTCATGAACAAGCAGTAGTGTCTCCTGCTGTGTCTCAGCCTTGAAAAGCTGCAATTCCTTCACCAAGTCCTCTGCCCTCTTATTGGCCTCACTAGTGCTCTATTTCTCCTTCTTTTGAGGATGGTCTACTCTAGGTAGATATAGAGCTGTGCCACACTCTTTTTGTTGTTATTATGGTATTAGGGATATTCAGTGCCTTGGAAATAATCTTAATTCCTCTCTTTATTGGTACTTTTCAGTAAACTTGCCTCTGAATTGATGGAATATTTATGTCTTCATAATGTGGGTTTGCCAGAAAATTAACTATAATAGCTTTTGTTGTTTTATCTCTACTTAGGTCATTCCTATAGAAATTTGTTTTGACTTTGACAGTAGTCTTTTTCTTTGGATTAGTGCAAAAACAAATTAAAATTGCATCCACTGTGATTCAACATTGCTAACATGAAAAAGTCAAAATAGTAGAGACTACTTTTTATAGGCAGTGTAGTTTCTTTTTTCCGTGGCTTGATGCTTTATTTGTAACCAAAGATGTGGTTCCAGTTTGCAACATGTAAGTGGTTTTGTCCTGAAATCTATTTAATCAACTAGAATTTAAAATCAAAATTGTTGAATCTTGCAGTACAGATTTCCAGTGTCAAAGGTGTGAATTTAACCACATTTAAGCATGTTTCTGTTCTAGCCTCAGGAACTCACCATATAGATAATCAGAGTACACAATGCTTTCCTCACACTAGACAAAATGTTTAAAATTCAGATTGTAAAATGGATTTTATTTGGGCTGATATTCTGTCTCTGCACTATTTTGTGGCTATTAATTATAAGCCCTTTTCAACCCTGAGCACCCCTCTGTCCTGATTGAATTGTGCGTATCTTCATAGCGTGTATTCTATGATGATTTTTTCCCCCAGATAATTCCCTGCTGAAGGGGAGTTTACTAAATCCACTGAAAACTCCAACATTTGGAGAAATATTCCAGATTGCTTAACATTTAGCTCTGCAACAGAAGTTTTCTTGGCAAATGTTGTTGTTTTTTTTTTCGTGTTGCTTCAAAAACAAATGACCTTAACCTTTGTGACCATAGACGTTTGTATTTTCATACAAAGATTTGAATTGTGTAGTGACCCTGTGACAGATTGTACTTTATTCAAATATCCACTGCCCAAGTCCCCAACATCCACCATCATACCTGCCCCTTTGAGAGGTCCATGCTGGTGTTTAGGTCCAGGGATGCAGGATTAGGATGTTATCCTCAGTGGATTTCAGCCAGGGTGGTGGTAGAGTTTGATTTGTAACTTAAATAAATGATAAAATGGTTTTGTCCTTCATGTATATGATAGTATCATAGCAATATATTCCTATGATACTGTTATATAACATATTATAGTGTCATAGTGTTATTTAATAGGTAAAGTGTATTGCTCTACATTAAATAAAGTCTGGGTTTGGGTGCACAGCATCCTTGTATTACATGCAACCATGGATGGATGAGTTTTTTGTTTGTTTTTTTTTTTGTTGTTGTTTAAAGCAAATTAGTGACCACTTTGTCCTGTCGCCCCCTGCTGCCAGTCTGTCAGCAAACCACAGTGGTGGAGGGAATATTCAGATCTTTAACTACAGTAAAAAATAGCACAGTGAAAACACGCAATTACAAAATAAAGTCCTGTATAGAAGAATCAGCAACAAAATTCACTTTAAGTATCAAAAGTGAAAGGACTAACTATGCAGAATGGCTCATGTTGGATGATTAATCCTGATTCATTAAAATGAAAGTAGCATTGAATTATTATTTTTTTTTATAGCCTATATTTGTTTACATTTTTTGATCATTGGCACCTTTAAAAGTATGCTAAATTATCTCTTAGCTGTCCCTCTTTGCAATGTGTCTGTGGATGTACAAACGAATATCAGTGGATAATTTCAATACTGAAGAAAACTTTAAAGTGTGATAATTCCCAGGCAAGTTCTGGAGTTTTAAGCAGCACCATTTTCTCTGATTTAAGTGGATTATTGAACGTTTATTTGCTATGGCATGAAATGGGTTATGACTCCGAGAGGAAGTACATGATGTACCTTAAGTTGCCTACAATACCTGAGTAAATGTACTTAAGTTACTTTCCACCAATGCCAAACAGAGACTTTATGCACAGTTCAATGTGAACAAGACAGGAGGATGCACATGTACAATAATTTTTATTTAGAGGCCACAGCTCTTGCATATTACAACTGTTGGCTTTCATAAGGCAAAAGCAAGAATGAATCCACCAGCTAATTCACACAGAAAACAGAAAGCGTTGGGGAGGGTGGGAACCCACAGGCATGCAGCAATGGCTCAGAATGCAATGTACAGCATTTTATATTTATATATATATTTATATAATATATACAAAACAACAGTGAGACCCAAACAAATGCCAGACATCTCATTCTACACAATTACAGAACAAAGACAGACCAACTTTTTTTTCAATAAAAAAAATTATTTTTGCTCTTTTCTCTGTAAAAGTGCAACTCAATTAAAATAGAACCTGTTTCAAGGCCTTTTAATGTTGAAATAAAAATAGAATCTCCCAAGTTATCAAAATGGAGCTATGAGAATATTGCATCTCTAGAATACCCACTTGTTGAAGTTCAAGATTCCTGTTGAACCATGTCTAATTAGTAATTGAGATGAGATCACATAGCATTGACACATGATAAAAATGCAGGTCTAGACTTACTGTTGATGTTAATAACAGTGAGTAGACGACAGTTTATCTGTAACAGCCGTAAACAAATACAGAGGTTTATTTTCAGTTTGAAGCAGTTGGCATTCACTTAGAAACAGACAAGACAAAGAAAAGGGTCCACACACTCATCATCACGACAATGTACCATTAATGAATGTAGAATACGACAAAGAAGCGCCATATAGGTTTGCATTGGACAGGGACACACCTATTAATCTCACTCAACATTGTCAAACAAATGGTTCTCCATATTGCTTAGTAACACATAGAAATGAATTTAGAAATAAATGAAACAAAGATAGGTGCTATCTTTATCATGACACAGCTAAACTGCCAATCATGGTTATTTTTTAACTTTTTTATTTTGATTTTCCTCAGTATAAGTACTATTTTTATAGTTAATAGTTCCTTCATAGGCATTTCGAGCTGACGAAGAGGTCCTAGAGTGGCTATCTGAGTTGGTACATGCATCGGTAACCAGGCTAAAGTCAAAAGTGTTAAAGGGGGGTCAGAGTGAGGAGGTTCAGGGAGGGAGGGGCTGGAGTGTCAGTGCACGGGCTCTAGTCGTCCTCTTCATCCTCCTCATCGCTGTCCTTCATGGAGATGCCCTGCATTCCCCCTTCCCTCACCGAAGCAGTGGCCTCCTCCACGGTCAGCCTGTTGCGCACCGTCTCGTACATCTTACTGTTCAGGGTGGAGTCGAGGACGCCCTGCAGGCGGAAGTCCCGGTACTTTTTCTTCAGGAGGACAAGAGGACAGAGATGCATTAGCGTGGACACATTGACCTCTGTGTATTTTATCAAGCTGCCAGGTGTTTGTTTGCCCTCTTACCTTTGTAATCCTGATGAGGATCTTGAGCTGGTAGACGTGGAGCTGCTGATCCATGCGTTCGGTGAGCCAGGTCCCCAGCAGGTTCATGGTGGCAGTGTACCATTGCTGAAACACATAAACACAACACTCTCCAGCAAAACACACACTCACACACATACTCAAGACATCATAACATAGAACTAACCTTTAAGACACACATGAAGCACTGAAAAACTAAACACACAGCATATGACAATAACATTAACATTCAAGCACCCCTGTGTGTGTATTTCAGCATCACTTCAATAAAGCCTCCAAGATGGTTTCTCCATTCATTTCACCCGTGTGTACAGTTGGTGAGGATTAATGTTGAGTGTCTATTGCACCTCACAAGATGGACATTCTTGCATTTCATGAGTCCTAATCAGAAATCAATGCAAGTTAACAGGCTGTATGTAAGAATGAAGTCACGTTCAAAATAAATAAATCTTAACAGCTACAAAAGAATCACAAGCTACAGTATAGTGTGATTGTTTCAACTGTTTCTGTTTTTTAAAATCATGCACCTTTTATGAAACAATAATGTAACTTTCACTACTCAGATCATCATCTGTTTCCATCTGGTTTAAAGCCCCTGAGAACATGACATTTTAAAGATCTTTTGGTACCATTAAATAAAAAAGACTAATAAGTCACATTCAAAGTTGATGTTTAGAGGAACTTTCCTTCTCGAGTATAAGTCATTCAGAGTTTACCAGTCAAAAGCTGAGCTAAACTACTTCAGCAGGACTGTGTGGGTATGGTTTGAATAGATTTCACTGACTGTGGCTAAATGCTGATTGGTTCACTGAGCCGAGTGACATCAACTTCTTCAAAATGAGTCCAGTCCACTTAAACCCAGAGAGAGGAGCACAGAGTCTGTCTTTTATCACATGTAGCCAACTGCCTCATATAAAGTAGGCTACATGTGATCATCTTATGAACTGTGATGCCTTGTTACAGATTAAATTATCCAACTGCCATTACATGTTTATTAATTAGTCATAACCACCCAGTAATATAAAATATATAATAATATAACACAGGCCATTCCAGATAGTGAATACTTTTGTTACTTTACCAGCATTCTGCTGATAATACTTCCTTGTAGGACCTTGTAATAAGTATATTTGGAGCAGGTACTGATACCTTTTCCTCCTCTGTAAACAAGCAAACTCTCAGCAAGAAAGACAATAAGTGTAGTTCCCAAAATGTTGAACTACTCTTTTAATGTAGGACTGCATCACTGATTGTAAGAAGCTGATTGTGGAAACAGGTTTTCAGGGCCTTTAAATTGATCAAACAGAGACTCACCTACTGATAATCTTGTAATACCTACTCCCTCAGATATTTGTGAATTTAACATAAAACTTAAATCACTATTGATAACATAATGACAAATCTCATCTAATTAAATTACATCTACAACCTACTAAACTGAACCCTGAAGCTGTTCACTTTGGGCCTTATAGTTATTTTCTGTAAACGTTGCCGACACACACACACACAAACACAGACACACGACGAGTTTGACAACCACACACAAACTGCATTCATGGCAGTCTGAAGAGCTGAAAAGAGGCATTTTAGAGTAATTTACTCAGAGCACTGACACTACAGCTACTTGACAGAAATAATAAAACAGAGGGAAGTCATAAAGTGTTGACAGATTTATCTTTTTTGAACTGTAATTACCCTTTGAAATACTAAAGAAAATTCAAGTCAATATTTTGTAAAAGCTGCATGGCCCATCAATCACTGAAGGCAATTACTTTGCCTTTGTTTTTAATTTATTCAAGTAGAAAACCCAAGCTGCATTTAAAATACCCTACTCTGGTTGGAGAGTAAACTACCATGGGGAATTGAAATTATAGTTTTGACACAAGTCCATTAGCAAAAGAAAAATAGAATGAGAGTGAGTAAATGGTTAGCAGGCAGGGAGCAGCAGTGTTATTTTCTTGTACCTTTTCCCTACTTAGATTTGGGCGGTAATTTCCCAGACTGTGTTATGTTTAAAGTTACAAGAAAACAGCACCAAAGTCTAGTAGAAACAGTTGTCATACCTCAAATATCAAGAAAAGAAGCCAACTTTAACCATGTGAGTAGGCAGGAACGCAAGAGTGTTTATAAGGCCCGAATTACAAGCGTGAGGATTTCATCTGTTTGGTTGCTGAGGTTTAGTTTTTAGTTTATTTAGATCACAATTAATTGAATGGTGGAAAGGTTTAAGAGTTGAGGCCGGATATGCAGATGCCTGTCCACTTCACAGTCGAGTTGAGCGTGCAGTGCATGCAGACCTCGTGGGTGGGTGGCAGAGTACGTGCTAAGGAAGACTGCTCTATGTGCAAATGAGGCAGAACTCTGAGGAGGAGGGTCATGCTAGAAGATGTACACAGGAAGATTATTTGACTCTAAAATCATGCCAACCAACATAATGTGATAAAACAACGCAACGCAACACTAGAGATAAGTGCCACTTTTTGAAGAGAGGAGGCAGCAGAAATGGTGTTAATCAGAAAAGAGGAGATAAAAAGGATTGAAATCAATTAGTGGAAGAAAGAGAGATAAAGTAGAGCCTATGCAACATCTAGAAACATTTTTCACATGCATGCAAATGGGCGGATGGATGGATGGAAATGCGTTAAAACGAAAGAAAAGAACATTGACATCCTTGAACTAAACTGAAACTAAAACTGAAACAGTAACAGCTGGAGGAATCTTTAATTTAACATGACAGTGCTGAGTAGGATTTCGGTGCAACTTTGGGGCCAAACAGAGGACACAGAGGGGAGGAAAAAGTCCACACTTGAAAAACTGACAACACAGAAGGAGACAGGGGAGCCAGTGTGGACCTCAAAGACAAAAGCAGACCCACTTCACAACAGCATCACTCCTCACTCCCAACCCACAAAACAAAGAAGAAAAAAAAATTATATTAATCTGGCTCAAGACTCCCGCTTCTACAGCCAAAACAAAAATGGAAAACCAAAGGGAGATTTCTGAGTGTCTCTCAGACATAAAAACTGCACATCACTGCCTCACAGAATCTGTCGAGCACACAAAGCCGTCACACACCTGTAGAGACACAGGTCCATACAAATAGTTTCTGAATGACATGAAGCACACATCACAGCATTATGTGTCGTTCAAATCACACATGGCGGACACATTACTGTCAATGTATCCCGTTAGGATTATGATTTTTTAAGACAGTGCTCTCTTCACCCTCTAACACACTGGTTCCCAACCTGTTTGGCTCGTGACCTTTAATAGCCAAGTCCGTGGTGATCCGAATCCACAGGCTGCCTGTTTGTGAACTGTGAGCAGTTTAACCAGAGTGATGTTTCTCTCTGACTGCTTCATTTTCACAAGTTTAATTGAGTCCTGCAGGCTGTTGCACCAGCTATGTTTAGGTTCACATGAAGCTTAGTTCGGATGGAGTTACAATAGTCCTTCAAATGTAGAGGAGAGGAAGGAATGAAAGAAGAGCTAGAGGATTTCTTTTTATATTGCTTTGACACACTACATCCCTTTACAATTATGATGACACGCACATGCTGGCACAGTATTGTGCTGTGCAGCGACAGCTACTTGGAGCAGACAAGAAAAGAAGCCTATAGCTGCATTCATCTGAGACGGAGGTTGCTGGGGTTACGGTTTGAGGAAGGGTTATTTATTTATTTTTTGTCAAAGACAGTTGCAAATGTGCAAACGGGTATTAACTTTGGCAGAATGTTTAACGGCAACCTTACAGGCACGCAGCTGTGCACCAGTGTCGTTAGACACTGACATTTGATTGAATGTAGGTTGTGACGTCTGGTGACCAGAATTCAATGTCAGGACAAAGTCTAAAGCCAACATTAATTTGACATAGAGTATTGACGACAGCTGACTTGAAGTTGTGTTGTTTAGTAACCAAAATCTAATAACTTCCAAATGTCACATGCCGATGCCATCTTGACATATAAAATACAGACGTTCTAGTCACGAGCAAGACCCGTCGTCTGCTAAATGTCACAATGTCAATCAGCCACTGATGTGTTTTGACATCATCCTGTTTTTCCATTTCCAACCAAAATTTAACATCTGTCACACGTTAGAGCCGTTGGAGTCCAACATCTCTCTGATGTTAAATTGATGTCCAGCGTCTGATGGAAGAGACTTTTGTTGCTGTAGTTAATATTAAAGAGCATATTGATGTGTACAGCCATCTTTATCTTCCAGAAAAAATAACAAACATTTTACGGTTCCAGCTTCTCAAATCTTTTTCTTTGTCTGACCACACACATTACTTTCTCCTTTTCAATTAAACACTCTACTATTTAGTAATGGCTTTCTGCCCCGTTTAATCTGAAAGATGCACTAGGCTTGAGGTAGGCAGATACAAAGGCCCTCCTAAAGAGCAACGTTTCTGTGTTTTATGTGATCTTGGGGTCGTTGAGGATGAACTTCATTTTGAATTCCATTGCCCTCTGAACTCTGATTTACGGAAATATTTGTTTGACAAGATTCAATCGAAGAACCCTGATCTGTTTGTGGTTGTCTGATGCTGATGTGCTGAGTCGGCTTTTTAATTGGAGACTTTTGTTTTGGCAAGATTCATCGGAGAAGCCTGGCTGATGAGACAGAGGATGCTCTATCCAACATAATTGATGGATTTGAACCTTGTAATAATTTTGGAAGTGTATGTGACGATTTGTCATGTTGCCATCAACTTAATGGTTAAGTGTCTTGTAAGCCAAAACGGACACTCTAATAAACAATATTCATTCATTCAGCCTAAAACTGGTGCAATAAGCTGCTGTAGAGGTATTTCACACGAGAAATAAACATTGTTTTGCGTAGCAGACATATTCTGCCCTATTCTGTAAGTCATCTCGCAACATCTCAGATTTATCCTGTGACCCCTTAGCAGGGTCTTGACCCCCAGGTTGGGAACCACTGCTCTAACAGACCAAGGGTATGTGACATGCCAGCCTCTGAGTTTGACATCATTGTGTCTCCCTGGCCCATCCAGCAGTGCATCTTACACCCAGCATTTTCAGCTCACATAGAAAAACTGCATGGGTGCTCCCCTGTGGACTGGACCAAGAGGGCTGAGTGTCATTTCTTCAGCAGGCTGACATGCTTTATCTGGAAAGTATCTGGTTGCAGTGGTTCACTATAAGCTAGTGCGCTGACAGATGATCACTATGGATAGTTCTGTTCTTTCCAGAGAGCACTGCTTCAGATAATCCTTTTTGAGGATGCTTTTATGGACTCTTTGTAAATAAAAGTTTCCTTTTTTTTTAACACACAAAGGCCCAAAAGCACTGTGGCAATGCACACCAGAATGCAGAGGGCAGCAGCTAAGGTTCAGAGAGAAGAGAGACAGGAAGAAACAGAAAAGTCAAAAGGAGTAGAGGATCAGAAAAGCCTCTTCTGCCAGGCTGAAATACATTTCCTGGTCTCAAAATGGGACTTATCCCTCCCTGCCCTGTTGTTTTGCCACATTTTGGAAGGCCCCTCCCTTCTTGTGAGGAGGAGACGGCATCTTACTTACATCAAATAACCTTTCTATATACACCTCCTCATTGACCTTATCACGAAGCATATCCTGAGAGTGGCGCACAAAGGTCACATAGCCATCGGCCACGTCCATGCCAGGTTTCTGGAAGACGGAAATAGAACAGGGTCAGCGATCAGGAAAGGAATGATCAAACACCGGCTGTATCACAAATTACTATGATCAAAGAAGGCAGAAAAGAAACACAGAGAGGTTGATTAAAATTCATAGGATTTTGTTCAGCAGTATTAACTATTAAACACACAAGCTCATAAGCAAACAAAGGGGTAGGATCTTATTAAACTTACAGGTACATCCACATATTTTGAGGCAGCTTTCACCTGAAATCAGAACATAATTGTCAAACAAAGGCAAATAGTTTATATGAGAACATTTCAGTTACTATTTATATTATTAGGCCTGCGTGTCTTTTAAAAAGTTTTGATATTAATCCCGATATAATGCCTGGGATTTTTGATACCTTGTTAAAGCTAAATAAAATAAAGAAATAAGATAAATAAAGTACAATCTGAAACTGACAAAATGAAGACAGAATCTGTCTAATCAAAGAAGTAAAGAACAGTATGAGTATGAACCTGAGGTATAATTTACCTAAAGTTACTCTATTGGCACATTTTGGTAGATATCCAAAAAGTATAGATAATCAGCCCTGAGTATTACTGAATGATTCTGAAGAATCATCTGGTTCAAGGACAATGAGGCACTGAGGGATTGAAGAACATGAAACTTCATCTCACCGTGAAGGAGAGGAATGAGGAGAAGAGGGTGCCTTCATCGTATCTGGAAATCTTAGCCAACACACCCTCAAGAATGGCAACAAACTGAGAAACAAAGGAAAGTTGTAAAGTCATAACTTGTAATAGATTAAAGCTCTGTTTTTTTCCATTTATTCTGATCTTTTACCAAAATTATAAAGTGCTACCACAGCTGATGTACAGGCGTACCTTCGCAACCAGAAGCTGGATCATGTCCTTCACACTTTCCTCAATGAGTTCGTCTATTTGGGAGTGGAACTGTTTCTGCAAAAAAAAAAAAAAAAAAAAAGGGGGGTTTCAGCATTTTCAACAAAAGCATTCATGCTGGTGGATATAAACCAAATAGATATAAATTTTTAACATGCAGTCACTTTTACCTCTTGGCCCATCTCCATAGCGCACAATTTAGCTGATTGGTCCTTGGCATCTACCATCACATTGAACATGGTGCATAATGTTGGAGAAATGCGAAAATCTGTGGACTTGCTGCTCTTTGTCAGCTTGGACTCAAATGCCATCCTGGTGCTGCAATGCAAGTGTAAAATTTTTACACATCATCATATAAAAATGCAGTTAATGCAGTGTCTATTCTCAACATTTGGTGCCTCAAAGTATTTCTGTCAGTTGTTCTTCCTCTCGTGCACAGAGTCATACAAACACACCGCTTGACGCAGTTCTCAATCATGTTGCTCGACATGAGCTTGATGCGACTCTCGAGGTGCTTGGCAAACTCCTCCTCGGGCCAGTGCAGGTCCCTGATGAAAGTCTGGAGGGCATCCAGCTTCCAGAAGAGATCCTCCGACGTCCCAGAGCCGTTACTGCCATTGACCCAAAAACACACACACGCATACAGGTCAGAAGACAAAGCTCACGCCCCTGGAGAGAGGGAGTCAATAGGTGGAAAGGGGAGGGGAAAGGGGGGTTGTTGTGGCAGGTGCAGAGGAGGATGCTGTTCCTCTACACCTAAACACTGTTCAGTTTCACTCCAACCATATACTGACAGATCTGTTCAAATGTTTGCTCAGGTGTTTCTGGACAGTCAGTGTATGGGGGAAAAGGAGCGGGCAGGGTTTACTGTAACAAATCAATAACCATGCTGCAGAGTATGATTATTGACTGGGATGTGAAGTGGCCACATGCAGGTAAAGTCACTGCAGATACAGGAGCTAATCAACACTGTGTCAAGACAAAGGAGGAGGGAATGGAGAAGTGAGGGAGGGCATGTAAAAATGGTGTTTAATGGTCCAAGTCTGTTTCCGCAAAAATAAAGATCTCCAAATTGATTTCTCTCATCACAGGCCCTCTCTCAACATCCATGTCCCCAGGCTGGTGGGGCCCCTGGAAGAATTACCAAACAAACCATGCAGACCTTTGTGGGCATCCTGAGTAGAGCTGACTGGGAGAGTGCCACAGGAAAGATGTGGAATTGGGAGGGAGGGTGATAAGACGGAGTGGCACAGGTCTGAACGCCTGCAGCCAAGCATATCCATATTATCATCTCCAATCCAGCCCACTCTCTACTCTCCCAGTCAGGCTACTAGCAGGTGGTCAAGGTCAGGAATGAACCTACAGCCATGTACGATCTACAGTATGCTAAAAATCACTAAAGCAATTGTCTGTGGACGACAACTCAGAGGAGATACATCTTTTGTCGAACGAAGATCTTGACTTGCAAATGTTTTCAAATGGGGAAATACTTTTTTTTTTCCTCTCTGCACAGTAAATCCCCAAATAGCCTCAGAGAAATATATTTATTTTTTAGTTTTGGCCTGTATCTCCACACCTCGGCTCAACAACATGCATGTTGAGACAAATGAGAGTGTTTCAGCCTCTCATTTAAGAAAGCAGAACCCCATCTACTCTAACACCTCTCAGAGCGCCCTTGGCATGAACATGAACAGTATTCACTCTCAAGAAAAATGATGAGAAAAATCATAGTTTTACTTTCTCAATTTGGGACATTTTGTTTCTAGTTAGATCCACACAACACATTTTTTCCGTATATTGAAGATTTTTAAAGCAGTCTTTATCTGAGGGCATCTTCATACCAAGGCAGTCTCTGCTTGCTTAATGATTTCTAAAGTAAACTAGTTGAATACACACTCAGAGTCATATATAGCAGCCATCCATGACGGGGTAGAAAAGCTAGGCATTTGTGGAAGGTTAACTGATAGTCCTGCTACTGGCACTGGCAGATTTGGTACTTTGGGAATTTGGAGGTTCACATTTGGTAGATTCACATTGGGCAGATTACTTGTTAAACTCCTGCAGAAAAGACAGACAAAAAGAAAAAAAGAATCCATAACAGTGGTGTGGGAGCTGCAGAAAGCCATGTAACACTCATCATAAAAGTAACACAAAATCTGAAATTAGGTGAAGACAGGAACATACAGTAGCACACATATACAAGACCAACAGTAATTGTCAAAGACGCACATTATATGAGAAGACCTACAGAGTGAAAGAGGGCTGGACTCATGAACACATATACTGTATTAAATGCAGTGACAGGGAGAAGCAACTTAATACTGAAAAACACAAATAAATATCTTTTACCTTGATAAATCTTACATATAATCTTCATAATAAAAAATGCAAAAGCAAAAGTGTGGAAGCCACAACAAATAAATAACAGAACAGTAACATAACAGACTGGAGGCCTTTGGATTCTGTGGCAACATGTCAAAGCACACATTATGAAAGTTAGTTCACAAAACAAAACAACAGAAATAATATTGGAAATATTAGGCGTTGCCCTGATCCCAATGTGTCGGAGAGAGAGTCGCAAAACACATACATTAGTCAAAGACTATTTTCAGAGTAAATAACCTATTTCTTTCACATAAAAAATAGGTTATTCAGCCCACGCTTTGATCATTCTTTAAAAGTGAACCTACAGGAAGCCTGGGTGAACATTATAGCTGCTCTCACAGATTTCTCAGCCTCCACGTAGTCAGTCTGTCATCTGCATATAAAAGCCTTGCATCTCTCCAACCATCCAACAGCGTAGCTATAAAGACAGAGGCTCCTTACTTTACAGGCTCCCAGGACTCTCGATCAAAGCCCTTGTGAATTGACTGTGCGATGGAGGACTCCATCAGATCCACATATCTAACCACCAGAGGAGCATACAGATCCTGAAGGTGTTTGTGGAACTTTCCATTGCACAGATGATCTGTGCAAAAAAAGGAAGTGATAGAAAAATATTAATGCCTTCCTTTACACATTGAGATACATGAAAAAGCTATAATATAAATGCGGGACAAGCACAGAGGCTTACAGTCTGTCCGGAGGAAGTCGTTGAGCAGCTGGAAGAGAGGGAAGCTGTCCCAGCTCTCAGGGGACTGGATCTCCAGAGCAGCATCCATGTCGATGGCATAGAGGGCCAGGAAGTTTTCTGCATGCTCCACCATGAGGTCAGTCCACCATGCAAATGCCTAGAGACACAGCAGGAGGGAATGGAAGCAGGTGAACAAGGTCTCCTGTTAAAGACATAAGGCGACACAAGGAGGAAGGAAGTAGGAACTAATACACACAACTGGAGCTCATTGGTCCTAGAAAGGAAATACCACTGAATTCATGTGTGCTTTATATATATTAGGGGAATAGTTCAATATGTTGGGAAATTTGGTAGCTTACCCAGAGTTACATGGGAGGATTGATACCATTCTCATGTCTGTCTGTTACATTTGAAGCTAGAACCAGCAGCCAGTTAGCTTAGCTTAGCATAAAGACTGGAGTCAGGGAAACAGCTGCTCTGGCTCTGTCTAAAAAAAATAAAAATAAATCCTACCAGCACCTATAAAGCTCACCTACTGATACACCATATCTTTTTTTTATTCTCTACACAAACCAACAGGCTTCGGTTTTACAGCTGATTATGTGCCATTATTATTATTTCTTGGCCAGTTACAGTGACTGTCGCCATGAGTAGTCTAATACATACATACATACAACTGTACATAACACTAAACAAATAAGATACTAAGTACTGTGTTGATTAATGAGCTTAAGAGGTGCTGGAAGGTGGATTTCCTTGAACAGTGCCAGGCTAGCTGTTTCCCCACTTCCAGTCTTTATGCTAAGCGAAGCTAACTGACTGCTGGCTCAAGTTTCGCATTTTTCAGACAGATACGGGAGTGATATTGATCTTTTCATCTAACTCTCTGCAAGAAAGTGAATAAGTCAATTTCCCAAATGCCAAACTACACCTTTAAGTATGCATTAGATGTTCTTTGTTGTCTAGTGTTAGGAAATATTTATTCATGTTCATTAATAATTGTGTCTGTGACTGTTACATGCTTTATACGGACTCTGAAATTCTTGGGTAATTCCTTCCAAACATAATTTCACAGAAAGAAAAGGACACACCATCAAACCTGTCTGCATGACTTGTGCATGTTTGTGTGTGTGTGTGTGTGTGTGTGTGTTTTCCGCCATGTACTTTGAGGCTGTGTCCACAGCTTTCATTGATTAGGGCTTAAAGGCAGGATTAATTATAAATCCAGTTTATAGGCAGCAAAAGAATCACACAGCAGGGGTTGCATGTTCGTGCCTTGTTATATATTCATGACAGTATCTATCGATTTAAGGGAAAGGTGCTTTTCTCATGCAAATGTGGAGCTCCCTCCATGCTTTTCTCTCAAGCTAAGAGACGAGGGGGTCCACCATTCACATCACTAACAAACCCATAGCCCACTAGATGTGAATGTGACTCATGCACATCTTCAACTAGGCACACCAAGGACTGCAGCACACAGCATTTCTTGTGTTGGAGTGCGTCTTCTCCAATTAGTTAAGTAAGTCTCTGAGATTCAGCAGGCCGTTTTCTCGCACCGTCAGGACTTCCTCGCCCCTTTGACAGCAAAAGTACAGTTGTTGCTTTGCTGGCAGTCTTGGCTTGGCTTATTTGCTTATCATTCAGACTAACAAGTTGCCAAGTCCAATAAAAGCTTAATCTTTCCAAATTATGCTGCATGCTTTCTTTTACAGTTTTTGTCTTTTTATCTTCCCATCTGGCTTAACCACCACAACGGCAGTCGAAACCTTACTTACCTGTCTACTTACCTGCCCACTCCCAACATTTAAAAAGCTCGATAGTTTTAGTGTTGACAAACAGGCAGCAAACAAACATCTTCTCCATCACATTCAAGGAGAGGAGAGACACTCTTAATACAGACAGGGAAGGTTAAGGGAGGGGACCGTATAAGTTTCTGACAGGTGAGGGAGGGGAAAAAGCTCAAAGGTCGCCAAGCGGACAGGCCTCCAACCTTTGATAGAGATAAAGGGAGAGCTCTATGGCAGACCCAGCGTTCAGCCAGACAGACTTAAAGTGCTATATCAATGCAACTGTGTCAAGGGACAGATCCTGAGGGAGTGTACTGATGCTGAGGGGGGAGGAGGGGGGGATGGGGTGAGGAGACGGGGCATCATCTATTGGACATGCACGGAGCATTATGGGAGTTTCTCATTCAACTTGACTACATACCTCTTTTCCCTGCTTGGACAGTCACCAATCATATGACAGTGAGAACACAAGAAGATGTGCAGAACAGTAATGTATTTTTAAGGCATGTTTTTATAGGGTTTTCTAAACTAAGAATAGACAGCAGAGAGGGATGGAAGAGGAGAAGCCGGGGGAAGTAATGCTTGAACAAGTGCGGACTGTGAAATTAATTGTTGGATGGAGGGGGAAACAAATGTTTATGGTGGATCAAACTTCAAAGGTTCACATGGAGCATACTTTGGGAAATTTACTGGTTCAGCATGCTTGGAGAGAAAGGAAACCTCCTTATGGCCCGATGAACATGCTTTATGACCACAATTATGTTGCGCAAGCTACAGTGCCTTTTAATTTTTAAACAAGTTTGCTCTCACTTCTATGCCTACAAACCCACCCACTGCTACAGCATCTATAAGTTCATTCTGCCTAGAAAGGTGCCTCTTGCCATAGTGGCGCACATGCCAAACAGGAGGGTCGTGATGGGGGCTGAAGAGGAAAAAGAAATAAAAATACTGTACCGATTGATCTCCAGAACTTGTGACTGCCGCCTGTCAAGCATATTCAGAAAGATACAATAAATCTGCTTTATCTGCATATTCTAAGATCACACTGGATCACCTTCAGATCTACACAACTACACATGCTCATCATGTTTTCCATCAGCTCAGTGTTTATAGTAGCAAATAGCCGTGAGGACGGTATTTTCCGTGGTGGAAAGTAACTAATTACATTTACTGAAGTACTGTACTTAAGTACAATCATGAGGTTCATGTACTTTACTTGGGTATTTCTATCTTATGCTACTTTATGCTTCTACTCCACTACATTTCAGAGGGAAATATTGTACTTTTAACTAAACTAGACTGATTTGACAGCTTTAGTTGCTAGTTACTTTTCAGATGAAGATTTTACATTAATAAATATGAAAAACTTACAACATACAATGCATTTTCTCATCTTTTTTAGCTTATAAACCACGACAGCCCTTGAGAAATTTCAAGTCTAGACTTCTCAGATGGTTTTATTTAAATAACTGTGGAATGCTCAAAGAAGTACAAAAGGTTTATTGATAAGTGTGGAAGCCATGAGAGGCAAGGGAAATCTTTTTCCAGGCATATTTTTTCATTTGTAAAACAGGTGAATTTCTTTTTTTAATTTTCTCATGACATGGGAGAAGTGTGCTGTCAAGGCTTTGTGGAGGAAAGATAAGAAATAAATAAAATAAATAAAAAACTATATATTACTATAATATAACAGGATTCCTCTGCCAGTCGCACTTTATGCCCTGCTTTTTATATCATCTCACCTGACTTCCGAAAGTGTTTCTGGCAGAAAGCCGTCACCAATTAAAATACATTTCTAGCCAAAAGAAGGAACAGAACTGTGATGTTACATAACTTGCAAACAAGCAACATATGTACCTTGTGTATAGAGTGCATAAAGATCACCTATAGAAAATATAAATGCTTTGAAGTCTGGGGTAGTGGTGCACATCAGCCTCCTGTGGCTGAAATAAGAATTACAAAAAAATGGTACTTGCAAAAAAAAATAAAAAATTGGTTGTTTTCACAGATGGAAAAAAAAAACTTGGAAAAATGTTCCTGGCAAAAAAGATTTGCCACTTGCCACAAATTTGTTTAGCAGAACTTTGCTTTTTCTTCTTTACCACCCCATTAATCATCTTTTTTTCTCTTTCATCTCAATCATCACTGATGCATCAGTATTTATAGTCTAATATATTATTTTCTGTGTGTTGAAGTGAATCTTTACATTTGACATTTTAAAGTATATTTAACTGCTAATAGTTTTGTATTTCTACTTTACTGGGACTGCAAATCCAGACTTTGAAGTAAAAGATCTGAGTACTTCTCCCACCTCATTTCTATCTTGTCTTGTAGCAAAAGGGAAACTTAATACAACACTATGAGCACGCAGAAGCCACAAGCAACGTGCACTGGGCCTGTATTTCTAATTTGCATCCTGTTTACCTTCCTGCCTTCTGTTTATACTGGACTTCCTTGAAATACATATTAATATTACCATTTTCAGCAGTGTGTTGAACATTGCAACACTGAGCTATGAACTGTGATCAGAGGAAAGAACTGCACACATTATATCATTTTTTGTCTAATTTACAGCCTCTGCTCAAACATAGCACTCTGATTCCATGTAGCCATGGTCTGTCGAACACCAATTAGAGCTTTCCTAAATTAAATTCATCTGTGAAAGGGTTTTTTTTTAGTTACCAATAGATGAAAGCAGCTTTATTTATAGAGGACTGATAATAAGACTAACTCCCTGCTGAGGGGCGGAGTGAGATAAGAGTGAGAGCATAGAGGGAAAGTGTTTTGAGGAGGAGAGGAGGAGAGGGTTCTCACTCACCTCCGCATGGTGTTCCTGGTTCTGCTGGAGGACCTCTATGACTAACTCCGCCAGGCGAATTGTTTCCTCCAGCTTTTTGGCAGGCGTGACTAAGCGGCCTACGTTCTCTGAGACAAAAGGATGAGGGTGAGGGATGAGTGGTTAGTCAAGCACAGAGAAGGATTCCAGGGGGATTTTTATGACTATTCAGAAGCTTTTTCCTGTCTATATTTTTGACCGTTTGATAAAAGTATAAACACAGCACTTACACTGTGATGTTTACATACCATACCCCCTAAACAAGTGAAGCGTGTTCTCATTTATATGCATTTTAGGCTGCACGACATAAAGCAACAGGAGTGATGTGTTTGTAGGATAATCAGATTTGTGTTGGAAGAGTATCAGGCACAAGAATAGTGGCGTTGAGATGGAAGTGCAATGTGGCATCAAAAACATGCATTTTTTGAAGCGGTACTGAATAAGCCATCTGTATAAGGAGCTGTCGCATGGCATAAAATGGTCAAAAAAACCTCACAGATCACACACTGTAAACATCATTCATTACTTCTGTTCAAATCAATTTCAAGATTTTCAGTCCATATCCAATTATGTCTAATAGCGTATTACTGACACAAGTCTAGTTTTTTTTTTCTTTACTACTTGTGCTGCTATAGAGTGGAATTGATAAAGCGTAACAATAATTTCATCAATAGGTGCAGATATTTTTTTATAAAAACAAACAAAACAAATCTACTAAAATGACATTTATAGTCATTTCTACGGGTAATTTCAATACTTTTAAAGACAATTTGTAGGGATATCATAGACATTTTTGATTTAGGATGAATTTCATCTTATTATATGATCTTTTGACAATACTACGCAAAATGACAAGATTTTCACTCAATTCAGCAAAATGCAAAAGGTGTTTGGTTAACAACATACTTAAAAATGTTATTGCCTCAAGAAGTTTTCATAAATTAGTTACTGATTTCTTAATCAGTTACTGATTAATTACCTTAGATGAGTTTTAATGAATACTTTTACAGTGTGATCCTGTTGTATCTGCCATCAACTGAGGTTTTGTGCACTAAAAGCTGCTTCTGACTCCTTCACTTATCAGTCGCTGTTGAATTTGGGCTATAATTTGCAAAAGCTCCAAATCACTTGCTTGTACCTTTGCTGACAGAATGATCTGATAAGACAGTTACATGTCATGAAATGGGAATATTTCAAGCAGCACGACCAAGTGGAATGATATGTGTATAATTTGAACATGGAAGTGAATGGCTACACAAATCTGAAATCAAAAGCACATAAATACATAACTCTACATAAAACATTAGTGATCTAACTAAAGACTGGAGTTCTGACTGGGATTTCATTGTTTTCACTATTATTTTACTATATAGTAAATAGTAAAATGAATTCATGGATGTATTTTTGGATCCTCGCTGTGTAACAGATTAAAGAAACCCTGATCTGCTACTTCAGGTTACGCCTTCAATTCCCATGTAGTTTAAGTTTATCATCAGGAGAAATCTGAGATATCTAAAGAGCTGGTAATATTTCAGCCTTTGTCTTCAGGGACATTTATCGCCCCTAATGGATGGATCACATGGATTTGTATTACATGACCTATATGTCCTGTGGTCATACTGTCCTGTAAGGGAGAGCTCTCTGAAAGCAAGTATCAGGGTTTGGTCTAGTACGGGCAGCGCAGCACGTCTTTGTGGTTCAAGAGAACCATTCAGGCATTACAATCAGAAAGTGTATGCCATATATATATATACTGGCTGGTAAATTGACACCAATATCCAATGTGTCTGACTACTGTGGAATATTAAAAGGCCAGTTCACCGAAATTACAAGAAACAACGCAAAGAAGCTGAACAAATTCTTAACATTTCCCTGGTGATATTTAGTCATGCAGATAGTTTCGGTTTGTCTGCATTGTTTCAGGTAGAGACAAAAGCGTCAGAGGCAGATATCTGCAACCAGCTGCGAATAGTTTGGCTGGATGAAGAGGTCTGCAAGTGCCATGCCAGGTTTTATGATTTGCTGTCACCTGATATAAACAGTTTTACATGGGCCTGTGTGCTGGCTTTTAGTTTATATTTTTATAAAGTTTTATTAGTTTTTTTTCATTTTATTATGTTTTATGTATTTTATGTGTAAGTTTACTTGTTTGATGTGTGCTCTCTGTTTTTCTATTAATTTCATCTCAGGGATAAAAAGTTACATTTTAGATGAAGTGGAAGTTAAAATAAAACCATAAGTATCTGCATGAGTGAATACCACAACAGTAGAATTTGTTTGTTTGTTTTATATGGAACTGACCATTTAAGTATCCAAAATGACTAGCAAATTCGATTTACATGTGCAATGATATAAGGGAATATATGACATTAAGAAAATGCATGTACGTATATACTTATCGAAAACACGATATTTAGCTGAAATGTTTGTGTTGCATTTGGTGATGAGGTTCACATTAATATGTTGCTTATGTCACTCTTTTTTCTTTTTTACTTCAACATTTATAACAATATAAAACTTATTGTTAGAGATTGTATTACTCTATAATTTTTCATGCACAAATGTTGATTTGTTATGTATTTGATATATTTTTCAGCCACAAAAAAACAACCTAACTAACCACATAATTGTTCTGTGAACAGAATATTGGATTCAATCTGAACTGAACGAAAATTAAATTTCCAAAATAAACTCAACAGTCTTGAACCACATCTGGAATGATATGAAGTAATACAATCTCCACTTCATTTACTTTAGATGCTTAAAACATGGCAAGACATTTGAGAACTTGAATGAGTGTGTATACTACCAGTGTGTATAATATACTGTATGGAGGATGTGTTACAGGTTAATTCTGTGCATACATGCATATGTTCTATATCTATAGACAAAATACATGTGTGTCAAGGGGTGAGGGGTTAAGGTTTGTGTGTATGTACATGTATGTGAGCGCTGTGGCTAAACCACAAGCTAAACATGAGTTCACCTGGATCCTTTTGATCCTTTTGACCTTTCTCAACTTCAGCGAGAAAACAAGGAGAGAAAAGATAAAGAGGAGATGTTTAGAATTAGCACGGTTCTAGGGTTATTTTCACGTTAGAGGGGGAAAGCTCAGAGTTGTTATTCATCACCATGTGACCCTTTCAAAGAATCTGCTGGGACATTTTCAGCTCCAGGGAGTGAGGTTTCTAGGCAACAGACAAACGTCACAAACATATAATAAAAACAGAAACACTGACACATTACCCTGTGGAAAACTGGAAATTAAAATAGTGATAAGATGTTTGTTAACAAACAGACAAAAGCTTAGACTATCATAAACAGGTAGGACACACAAACAGCTGCCAGGATCATAGACAGGACACACTGAGTGACTTGGATTGATTTGATTCAAGGAAAAACAAAACACAAACAGGAGCTGTTAAATCCAGACACCCTGTCCTAGCCTGTCCTCCCCATACAATAGCTCTGTCGACAGATGCTCCTTCACTATCTCTGGTGTCACAGTGAAAAATTAAAAAAAAGCCTACCTGCTCGGTACGGCACACCACTGACATATGATCAGACCAAATGACTGGAGGAGATAACAATGTAAGCAATGTAAAAATGCATTCAAGTCAAAGGAATGGGCATCCAACCAAAAGAAAGAAGCTTACAGACCAGACTGCTCATTCATGTCCATCACAAACAGATGGTACTAAAAAAGGACCCCGACTGATTTGGTGTGGTACTGCTCAGATCTCTCGACTGGTGCGCTCCCCACTCACTCTCACAGACAAAAGGCACAGATAAAAACAAGCATGACAGGAGCAACATCTCCGAAGAAAGAGGAGAGGCAGGAGGGGGATGAGGTGAAAGAGAAGAAGGAGGAGGAGGAGAGAGACCGGGGAGAGGATGATGAAGGTACTCACGGATGGTTAAATCCATCACTTGAGACGCCAAGCAGAAGACAGGGTGCTCATACATTTCCCTCTTTTTCCCTATAAAAAAGGATCGGGGCATGCAAGAGGCTGGGGTCAGAGGTGGGAAGGCTAGAGGTCAGAGGCTGATGGGAAGAGGGCTGTCCAGGTGAAAACCATATTCTGATGGGCAGGGGGCCCAGGAGTAAAGTCAAATGTTTGGTTTGTTTTGAAGCAGGCGCCTCACAAGGACAGTGGAAAGTTAATTCACATTGCATGGCAAGATAGTAAGGTTTAAATCCTTAGTATCTTTAGCACCCTGAGGGATTTCTTTCAAAACATAAACAACATCATAGTTCTCTGAAAATGCCAAGTGCATGTCAATGCATTAAATGAATATACTGGAAGAAAACAAACAGCAAGAGAGAATAAGACATTATAAAATGTCTTGTCATTGATGTAATTTTTGATATGTAATCCATGCCAATAAAGAAAAACCATGTTGTTCTGTCTCAAAGCACATGCAGGTGTCTGATGCTGGTTTGTTGGTGTTCAATCCCAGCATTCCGTTGGTTAAAAGCCACTTATCACATAATAAAATAGTCAAATAAAGTGATAATGTGGCAAAGCCAACAACTGTGAGCAAGGAGGAAAAAAAGCAGAGCAGACAGGGAGGGAGGGACAGGGAGCAGAAGATAGTGGTCTTCAGCAAGAACATAAGACAGAGGTGACAGGAGAGCTGCTGGTATTTCAAGGCAGGGGGGTGTTAAGGGGGGCGGGCAGCGTCAGCTGGAGTAATCAGAGAGGTAAAAGCTACAGTAAGATAATAGGAGAGGGGGAGTGTGCGTCGACTGGGAGCTGGGAGTCAGGGCATTCAGTTAAGCTGAACTCACAGTCCAATTATCAAATGTCAGAGGCCAGGATACCGCACAGCTTGAATAGTCAAGGCACAATGAGAGATCAGCACATCAACAGATTTCAGGGCTTTGGATTTGAATGCATTTTTACTCACACACCTCTACACAAAAGCCAACTTGACCTACAGAACAGCACAGAGCTAAAGCAGGCCTGAAACAAAGGAGAGAGTTATTGGACTGAGACAAAAAGTGTCCGACACACTGTCACAGATAATTTGGGATGCCAAAAATCATCTGGTAAACGGACACAAATATACCATATACCAAGAGAAGTCTCCATGTGTAAATAAATAAATACAACCTCATACTGGATTAAGTAAAAGGACATTTGGAAAAAAAAAGAATCAAAAAGTGTGTTTTCCTGTTTTATTTCTCACACAACCACCACTCAAACCATAAAAAATGAATGTATTTCACACACTGATATTTTAATGATCATTATCATTGTTCAGTAGATGTTTTTTTTAATCACTATATCAATAAGACATTCCCTCCAGCATTCATGATGTGATGATGGGTTGTGTGTTTCCAGTTACCTTCAATTTTAGCGTATTCTTTAATCCGCTCGTAGTTGAGCTGGGCAGCCTGCTCCAAACACTTGCGGATAACTCCTTTAACTTCTTCTTGTGGAACTGGGGTCACAATGTCCTTCATCAGGACCTGCAGGGCGCATTAAAGAGGAATTATGTAAGCTAGTTTTATTGCAGTTGTCCTTTCATGGGGTATAGATTTTTTTTTTTTCATTATTTACAAACCCTCTCCAGCAAAGATAAAGTGGCCTTCAGTGCACCCTCTGGACGACCGAAGGGGAAACAATATCTACAAGATAAGATGTAGACAGAAGATGTAATAAGAGTGGAAAAATACCAATAGGCATAATGTTTTGTAACTTCAGGTAATGTGCGGTTGGTGAGTTGGCAGTCACCTGAAATTTACAATCTGGTTTTCCAATATCACGCGCAACCGCTCCTTGATGTCTTCAAAGCGCTCCTTCTCATCCACTTTCACTGTGCTCAGCCCGTCTGGCCTATGAGGATCACACCCACACACTTTAACCCAGCTGAAACCCTGCAGAGGTTCAACTTATGCAACCTCTCATCTGAGTCCAACAGGAGAAACAAAAAGAAAAAAGAAAAACACACTGGCTGACAGCTATCAGCTCCCCTGGAACTGACTGCAAATTGTGTGAGATTTGTTTCTTGAGTTCCATTTGTGTTACACATACAAATAACTTATAATGTCTCACCTTTTTGGCCCTTGAAAGAGCGGTATATTGGAATCCTTTCTCTTTCTAAACTTGAATATGCGTACTCGTTTAGAGGCAGTGCGAGGATCTGGGCTTTGGGAGCTCTTTGGGGACATGAGGGCCTCATAGCCCATCGGCCCCCAGTAATTGCTGCCCTCTCTGACTTTAACGGACGCATGGGAGGATGAATAATATGGACAGTAAGAGACTATGGCAACAAAGGACAGAGAGAAAAGAAAACAAAGAAAAATGGTAGAAAACAAGGAAATATATAGAGATATAGAATTGATTAACAACATTACACAAAAAGCTGCAAAAAAACAAACATAACAATAACAGAAAAACAACAGAACATAAATATGGCTAAATTACAAAGATGGAAGACAAACAGATGTTTGATGTTTACGGAGATCTAGTATGCCCGCCTACTCTGTACAGTATATAGGAGGTTTCAGTTTGCCTAACAGAATTAAATTTGTATTGGTTTCAAAGGAGTTTTTAGTGTCGTGAGATCTTTATCTGCTTTCAGATCTTGTTCAGCAATGTCACTTACAAAGCACAAACATTTTAAAAGAAGGGATTAGCGCACACCTGTTCCCATGGACATGGGAAGCACAAAAAGCGAAGCTGTAGTGGAGAAGAGTGGGGTCAATGATAGCCCCACTTTCTGCTCTTTCCAGCAGATCACGCAGGTAACACAGATGTCTGTGACAACCTCGAACCCCGTTCCTGGCACAGTACTCATCCAAGACAAACACCTGGCCGGGGCTGAACCATCCCTGCACGACACAAGCACAGATGGGGATTGCACTACTGCATATCAGCTAGCAAAAGCAGCCCACCGCAATAGATGTGTTATGTGGCGACACTCACCAAGCAGCAGAAGGTGTCATTGAGCCTGTGATCCAACGTGAGTCGCTGCACCATCTCAAAAAGCGAGGCGTGGTCAAAGCTACAGGGGTTAGCGGAGATAAACTCATCCATGCCATGTTTCTGAGCTCTGTCAGCATCTATCCAGCCAACAGCACAGGGAAAAGCACACGGTTCAGAGGAGAAGACATCAGTGAGGCACAGGCAAACAGCAGGTCTTCATCACAGCACAGAAACACCAGGGATTTTTTTGGCTACTTCTAAGGGCAAATTATAAACACTTACAGCTTACATTGTCAACTTGCATTATGTCAGACAGCGTAAAGAGATTTGATGTATTGGTGCATGAGATTCTCTCGATCTGAAGCTAAGCTCAGAGGGACGGGTGTTTCTACTGTATGTGCATGCATGAATCTTAATATGCAGGGGAAATACATTTTTACATATCCAAAACGTGTTTGAAGAAGTGCTGCTGGATAAAATTAAATGCATTCTGATTAATGTATTCAATAGATTCTGCCATTCGCGATTGTTGAAGGTCACTCAGGTCCTGACAAATATTGAGACGTGTGCTAGAAAAAAGACACAAACATGGCAAACGTGTAATTCATTTGAACACACTGTATAGCTACAGTATCAAATGCTAATTCAAGAAAAAAGCTAAGTTGTAAAAAAGTTATCGACTGGAGGTTTGCACATTTCTCTCCAGCTACAGATCCTGGAAAACCAGGCTCTGCCTTGTTTTTATTGTTTGACTCGCTTCATAACTTTTGCCATTAACCTTCTCTGTATCCAGAGGATGTTCAGATTTTGAAAACACTAAACCTGCTCTGTGAAATTCAATTAAGAAAAAATATTAGTAGCATCAAACTGTATATAAGAAAATGCAATGAAACCTATAATGAAACTAAGTAAATATGGGTGATGGTTGGAGGAATAAACAGTTTTTTTTACTTCCCTAAACATAAATAGATATCGTCTACTAACTAAACTGACCTTAATTTCTCGCTCTGTAAACAATAAAGCTGTCAGAGACGAAATAATGGGGACAAGGATGATTCAAAATAGATAAGAGATGCACGTCATGTCCTCTGTGTGAGTGACAGGTGTCATGTCCATGAGACACTGACATGAGTGATGATGATTTGGGGGTGAGGGTGGGAAGTGGAGGCCTGATCTTGGGTGGGCAGGGCCAGAGTACCAAATAGAACACAACTGACATTTGTCAACCTCCAGGTCAGTGAGAGGGAAGGGGGAGGGGGTACTAAACATTCATAAAAATGTGCTAAAAATGAACCTACAGAGGGTTACACTTAAGGAAATTAGCTTATTTTTACTCCAATCTGAGAAGGAAAACCTGTGAGACAACAAGTAAAATGTGGACGATGGAAACAGAGATTGTTCAAGGAAGAAGGACAAGACATGTATAGTCAGTCATAATGTGAAAGAGTGGGACAGTTAACACATAAAGTCTAGAAACACTGAGCGAAGAAAGTGATTGGCAGTGAGGCCAGTGCCGGATGAGAGACGGTGAGAGACTGGAGGGAAGAGGCTTTGGTGGGTGAGACAACCTTTTAATGGAACAAAGACAGTGGTCAGACAAGTGTTGGAGGAAACCGATGACCACAAGAGGAAGATTCACTCAGGGGCAAGTTACAAAGGAAGTGATGTTGTGGTGGAGGAGTGTCAAGACAGTGAGAAAACATCCAAAGAGTGAACAGAAGGTGCCTGGGGTTGGGCTGTGACACACAGTGAGTGGGCTTTATGTCCTTTGGTTGGATTAAAAGAGGAAATGGAGTTGAAGTCCAGAATACACTCAATACTACATTAACATTATCATAACTTACAATAACGTCTTGATAATTACTTCAACCATGAATAAAAATGACCAAATTACCAAAGTGAATAGGTGAGTACTTTTGCATACATTTATAAATTATCACATGCTGGAGAACATTGTGACTTTCATTGAGCTTTTAAATGTCATGCACATCTGCAGACCCATTTTCAAATTTGCTTTTTTTTTTTTCCTTTTTTGGCATTCCTTTTTTTTTTCTCTACGCATTTGCAAGTTGACAATACTTGAATATGTTGCAGTGTATTCATGATCTCTACAGAGCACACTAACAGGCATACCACTACCGGAGAACTCTAATAGGGTAGCAATACAATTTGGTGCAAGTACATGGGTAAATAGCATGAAGCCGACAGAGGCAAAACTGTATCATTCTCTGGGAGATGGGGGAAATGAATGAAAACTCCTGTATTTGTACAAAAGTATGGACACATGACACAGGTGTTCTCCTATTCAGGCAAACAAAAGGCAATCAAAAGAAATCAAAATGAGATCTCTCCTTTCTGGAGGTGTAACACTGGTCTAGCCTCTATCTACAAGCCCATCTACTGTAGGAGGAAGGAAGGGAGGGGGAGGAGACCGGAGTATTTTATCGTAAGAAGGGGCGGCATTAACTACTCCTTGTCTTTGGCATTCAGAATACTCCGCATACATATTTGCCAACTCTCATTGAGAAAAGTTCAAAGAAAAAGAACTAAAAGCAATTGAGCCCTCTGACGTAAAGCATGATCAACGCTTAGGAAGTGCCCAAACTAATTTCTCTCATGCATCACTGACATATATATATATATATATATTTAAACATACCATCACCAGACTGTCATCATCATTCACACTTCATTCAAATGTCTATTTTTGGCTGAATGTATATAAAAATCTGATTTTTCTAGGTGTCATCTAACTGCTATAAAAGAATCATCTGTTTGTTTTCAGCTCTTGAAATTTACATTATTAATACATTTTAAATCTGTCTCATAACATAAGAAACATTTACTTGCTTTTTTAATAGTAAGTCATATTTTATTATCGCTTTACTCTGAGGGGTCCCATCACCAATGTGAATAAAGAGAGAAGGCAATTATGCAGTAACAACTTTAATATCAACTTTAACCATTACTGAGTCAAATAATATGTTCTTAGAATAAAATACATGCATCCTATACTGGCACGAATGGATGCTTATACTCTGATCCTCAAGTAGAGGTCGTCAAAAACAAAAAAAGTTATCAACTAATATCTAAGACATGAAGCGAGACGTGAAAAAGGAGAAGAGGGAAAGAAGAGAGAAAGAACGTTGCATTTGTCAGATAATCAGCGGGGATTATCTGAGCTGTGCCGGCTACAGGGAAGCACTTACCCTTGAGTCCAGCTAGAAGACAGCAGGGTAAGAAGGGACAAACCAGAATAACATAAAGACTAGCAACAAGGCTGGAGGAGAGCAATCACGAAAGACCCTGACCTAGCAGCTGCATTACTCAAGAAGGGTACAGGCAAAGCATGAAGAAGAAAACACAACTCAAAAACAACAACCTATACCAACATGAGAGTTTGTGGGCGGTGGTGTGTGAGTACATGTGAGGATATGTGAACTTGACAACAGATGCTGAGGCATATTAGAAAGAGAAAGAGGGAGACAGAGACAGAGAGAGAGAGAGAGGAAGAGAGAGAGAGAGAGAGAGACAGCGGGAGGAAGAGAGAATTTACGATCCTCATCACTCCACTGCAGTTTATTTATTCTGGATTCTGGACAAGTACTTAAGGAGTCAAGAGCTACACGTTAAGTACTGTCACTCAGTCTAACTGCAGATCAAACAGAAGGCTCACTTTTAAAAGGGACATTGGCAAACACATACACCTACATGATGAAGTCAACCCCAACACTCACTTTTATGTGTAAAATATGCCGGTGTCTTTTTTAAAAGGAAAGAGACTATGAAGGTCCTGGAAAGGCTGAAATAAATCAAGGGGTGACACTATTGGTGAAAATGGTGGAATTGTTTTCAACAATGAGAAAACTGATCAGGATTTTAGCAATAAATCTTGACATGCTTTAAAGGAGCACTCCACTGATTTTACATGTTTACTTGTGATGGTTAGTACCACTGAAATTTGGTTTCAATCCAATTATATTACAAATTTTTTGTTTTGTTTTCATCCACTGTTTTCATCCACTCTTCTTATGTGAATATTGGAATTTGACACACTGAAATAGACACTTGGGTGTGTTTTTAAGCTACTGCAGAAGAAGAGAGCCCAATGAGATAACATCATTAAAAGAGCACAAGTCAAACTTCAAACTGTTAAAAAAACACCGTGGACATATGACATTTAGTTTGTTTCAAGTACTAATTTGAGCAATGTCTCCTCTTTGTTCCACACAGATCTGATGTTTGCATCTGTCACTATTCTTCATCTCTCCAGTGGAGCAGAAACTTCAGGGGATGTTTAAGTCATATGCCTCATGTACATTATGATTTATTTTATTTATAATTAAATCCTTACTTTTCTTGCTTTTATCACTACCCCAACCTTTCCACGTCATGCAATAAAACTCTTTTTTTTTTTTTTTTCGTGTCGATTGAAAACAGGAGAATGCATACACACCTTCTGAGAGATTAGTTAGGACTCAGACACATTTGTGTCTACTAGACAAAAGACCGACCACTGTTTTTAGATCTTAGCCCATAGTTGGGACTGAAAGTCAAAACATCTCAGCCACTTTAATGATAACTATCTTTTTTTCTCTCACAAGTCCCCCAACTTAATGGAAATTGCTGGAGTACCCCTTTAAGTCACCTTTACAGATTTTGATCAGTATGATATATGTTGTATTTTCTGTACAATCTATTACACAGAAAGTCCAACACAGTAACCTTGTCCACATTCATTAGAATGCTTATCATGTGTGATGTGCACTAAAACCACTTTCTAGTATGAAACTGGTTAACTGGGGAGGAATAAAAAACTATTTCAAACGTGTGCAGATCACTCAGTCAGAACCTTCATAGGACTCTTGTTTTCCATCAGTCCACTGCAGCAGAGTCAGGAGGGCTGTGTATGTTATGGTCCCAGTGCCATTCAAGACCACCAGGGGGTGAAACATGTACGCGTGGTGTGCCACAATGTTTCAGGGAGGGGGTAGGAGGTCTGTGCCACTGTGAGGAGGCTTTGAATGGCAACAGCTGGCATCAGAGGCGTCAACTAACCACAAGAACGATCACATACTGGACAAAGAAACCAATGGAGAAACAACATAGAATTTATGTGGTAGGATTGTGAGTAACTGGTCCAATTCATGTAGTTGATATTGTTCTATTACAATGAAAGGATTAACAGAGAGTGACATAGACTTGGGGATTTTTACAATTATTATTATTACTACTACTATTATTATTATTATTGTAACCCTAGGTGTCATTTTATTAGTGTTTGTATTGAATGCCAATTATTTTTTTCTATCATCCTTCTGAGAAAAAAAATCATTAGAGTTGGAGAAGAAATTATACTGAATCTGTGAAGTAAAAAGATGCACACAAAAAATAAGTTTTGTTCTGAATAGCAGGATCTATTATTGTGGATTGTTAAGCAGTATGTGACATTAAGTTAGAAAGGTCAGTGTTGTTATGAGCAAAAATACACTAGTTTGAACTTTCAGTCTAGACTAAAAGGGAAAATGATAGAAGATAGGCCACAAACCAACTAGAGTATATACAGATTGTGTGAAAAGAAGCATTGCTGGTTGAATTTGTGGTGATACTTACAAAAAATATCGTACTCCCTTCTTTAATGAGGGGGGGACACAGGAGACGGTTACAACAGAAGTTGGTACAGATGCCACACTACTGTAACAGTCTTACCTTCACTTTGCTACCTGACCTGTGGGCTGCTTAGAGGTGCAAGTACAGTGACAGGTTGGTTAAAACTTTAGACATGTCTGGGTTGGCCATCATTGAGTTACAAGGGAACAATCTGAGAAACTGTCTCAGAGCCACGGCTGCTTTCACAGCTGCCCTCTAGCGCTACACCTGGATTAAAACAGGCCTACGGTTAGAACAAGAGCAGCACACCCTGGCACTGTCAGTCTGAATTCAACCCCAGCAGGCTTGAATGTTCATATCTTATGTGTGGTGACCTATTTAGTTTTTATACAAAGCTTGCACACCATATCCTGCTGCTGTATGATAGTCTTTTTCAGGTAGGTTGGTCCGTGTGAACAGACTGATGGAATAGCATGGAATTGCACCTTTAAACACTGTGGGAGTGGTGACAATGAGTGGAAGTCCATCAGATGCTGGAGGGATCTGTGAGAGATCAAGGCATGTGTGTGCGTGCTTGTGTGTTAGTGCTACCAGCACGTTTTGTGACTGCAGTGTGGAGCGCATGGCGTGAGACATTTATGGGTTAGAGCTTTCACTGCTTTGTGGATGGAAACTGCTTTCTGCTTAAGTGACCGCATTGTGTTTCGGGCTACTTACAGAACTGAGAAATGGGAGCATCCATTTGGGCTGAGGCACCCCCTTTGGAGTTAAGTTTCTGGACCTGAGTGGGTGGGACGGGCTTGTGGGACTGGCCAGTGGCGCGATACATGGCCTGGACCCACAGGATGCGGTCCTGCTCATCATCACTGGCAAAGATCACAGTGTCACCTTCCTTCACTGCATTGAAGAAAGCCCGGCCACCATCCAAGCCTGAGACAGAAGGTTGATCAAGTACAAGTGAGTCATTTTTCTTACAATGCAGGAACACGTGTACCTGTAGTTGCGTAGGTGTGCCGGCTCACCTGGCTGGGGGTCACTGTAGTCCACAGTATACCCATCCAGCTGGAGAAGTTCCTGTGGCTCTGACTTTTTCTCTCTGTAGCTACACATGGCGAACGTATACTGACTCACCTAGAGAGCAAAGGATTCCCCGTCACTTCAACCAGCCATAGAAAAAGTTAGGGTATTGAATTCTGTATCATTCTTGCATAATGAAATTCAAAGTCATAGTCAGTGATTTTTGAATACAATAAGAACAGTCTAAATTTGCCCCTGCATATCAGTGAAATATAAACCGACCTTGTGGTCTAATACAGTCCAGTGTAACAATACTAATACTTGCAGTACATACAAGTATCCTTGAGTAGCACTCAAGTTTGTGACTCAGTAGCTTTAATGGGATCTTGAAAGCCAACAGATGGGCTAAAAACCTCAAGAGCAATGACCTCAAATAAGAGGGTCACTACTTCTTCAGTTTGGCTAAACACTGCTTTATTTCCAAGAAAACCAACCTGCACAAGGACAAAGAAACGCTTCTTCCAGCGCTTCCAGACATTCTTCCCAAAAGCCCACAGATACCTGTCAAAACATTGTTCACACACAACGAGACAAAACCCAGGTCACCAGTCATAACAAACACAAATTATGAAATGTATCTGGCATACAGATACATTTAATGTCATTATATTTGACATAAAAAATGTGGCTACAGAAATGAGAAAAAGCTGATTCAAATTCTTTAGGTGAATAATATAAGGGCGTGTATTAATGGAATTTGATTAATGGTGCCTTCAATATTTTGAGTGTTTTTGGCAGCCTCTAATTAAAAAAAATCTGAACTACACACAAAAGTCCACCAGGGGGAGTAGTGCCCTTCACAGTATTTTTCCATGGTACGTGACTGGAAATGAGGCCAAGAAGCTGAGAGGGCTGGAGTTCTATAGGAAAGACATGGAACATGAAAGGCACATGGGAACATCACTACAGGATTTACATGGCAGAGTCTCTCTTACCCGCAGTGTTTCATGTTCTGTGGTTTGTCCATACGTATGGCCAGTTTGATCTTGAGATCTTGGTCGGGGCAAGCCTTGGTCACAGTCATCTTATGGAGCTCTGACTGCTTGGGGCTGTTAGGGGTTGGGTGGAGGACAACCTGCACTCAAATGAAAAGAGACGCCAGAGAGAGTCAGACGCCATAATTAATCGTGCTGATATCCAGGAGGTTAATCTTTGATCTCATCCTGTGCAACACTCAGCAACACCAATCAGTGTGTTTGCAAGTACTGGTGATTATGAGTGTTTGCGATTCATATTTTTTCAAAGTGTAAGAAAAACGTGAGTCAGTGACGAGAAACAGAACAGCGCTTTAGCTCTGCCTCCCCGAAGGGGAGGCCTAATCTCTCTTTGCTGAGTTAAAGAGCTTTGAGGAAGCCTGCTTTCCTGCCAACGCTGCTGCAGTGGGAGATCAAAGAGCCTTGTCACAGCCAAGGTCATTGCCATTACAGAGGCGTCAGCCCAAATGGAAACCAGCAACACCACCTTCCTTAACCAACTATTACAGTAACCTTACACATTTACACCTCAGGAAGGTGCTGGGTGGAGAACTGAGTCAGAGATACTCAATAATTAAATGATCTTCAAAAAACTGGAAATCTGTTGTTAGCAATGTGAAAAGAAGTTTGTTCTGAAACCAGTCTCCTTCTGTATTTATGAGATAAGTGCAGCAGTAGAATTGATTTGCGTTCTGGTCAAAGAAATCAAGCAAAATGTGAAAGTATAAAAATTGAGTTTGCTGGGAGCATACAAATGTATTATTGTTTACTGAAAAACCTAAATTCAGTGGGGCAAGAGCAGAGACTCTATTAATGCAAAATATTTTCTCATTTTGACAACTTGACCTCATGTTTAACTTGGAAAAAATTCAAAAGGTTATTTCTGAGTCACATTTAGGTAATAATACACTAGAGAAGCAGTTTAGCTTATCAAAATCAAATGTCATGCAGTTATAGCTTCAGCTAAACACAAACTTATATTAGATGCACAAACTCTCAACAAAGTGGTCCTGAATCTTAGGACTCACTGTGTACGTACTTCCATTTGTAAGTTAGTGGAGTTTGTGCTAAATACATGTTTGGTGTTCCTTTATGTGACATGTGAGTCCTGATTTTCACAGCTGCGTGTTGGGATCAGATCATTTCTGAGCTGGTAATCATAGTAAATGAAGGGAAGTGTTACCCTTCCCAGTTCTTTGTCCTCCAATGCCAGCACCCCTGTGCTCTCTGTAAACAGTTTCACCTTGACAGCAGGCAGAGGGTGTGTGGTGGTGAAGTCCCCTTGGGTGCCCCAGCTGAAAGACACAACAAAAGACACTCCAGGGGTTAGCTTCCATGACAGCGTGATAGCACGGTGTTCCCACACAGTGACTTCATCTGCAGCAATCACTGCAACACTTTTACTTGTCAGTTAAAAGCTAATGTCTGGAAGAGTAATTTCACCTTCCTCTCAATATTTTCCAACTTAAATCAAATAAAGTAAACAGCATTAATCAAAGAAATAAAATTCCTGTTTTGAGATAATCTAATGCAGCCTTGAAATGGCAGCTGACAGTTTTGGGGCCACAGGGACTGCTGTATACCACAGAGGAGAGACAATACATTGTCTCATTGTGGATACATGGATACACACACACACACACACACACACGCATACAAACAGCAGTATATCTTTTTATCATAGAAGAAAGATGATGGGGCACTGACTAGAAGTCTTTTATAGAAGACAAAATACTGCAGAGTCACACAGATCTACTGCATGTCAAAGTCAGGATAAAACCACAGAAGATAACACACGCACTTTATTCCTCTGCCTAACTGTCACTTGTTCTAAATGCATTTCTGCTATTTATATACCAGACATCCTTAAGGCTTCACGTGGCAAGATTTTTTTAATTTTTTTTTTTATAACAAAACACTCATCTTCTCTGCCAAAATGATTTTGTGGGTCTGCAACAGAGGGGAACACAGAGATGCCACAGACTGGCTAAAATTAACTTCTGCTGTCAAGTGTATTGTATTAATTTATCCCTTAACACAGGCATGTCTCAAAAGCAAGACAATAATTTGTATAGCATCTTTCAAATGCATAAGGTATTTCATTTTATAAAATGCATTAAAACTACATTTGTTTGATTCTGGAGGTTCCAGGCTCAAACAGGTTTCCCAGGTTTCTGTTCAGCACTGTAGCCAGGCTGACATACAGCTACAGCTCTGTTGATCCATCTATACCTTTAGCCCTCAGTTGTAATGACTTTATGAGCTTCTTTACAAATAAAATTGTCTCTGTTAGAGAAAAAATTCACCATCTCCTCCCCACAGCTGGCTCAGATGTACTGTCCAGTTCAGCAGCCTCAGAGTCTGGTTTATATTTTGACAGTTTTTCACCTGTACATCTCTCTGAGCTCGCTTCAACAGTTTCTTCATCTAAACCATCGACTTGTCTTCTTGACCCCGTTCCAAAAAGGCTGTTCAAAGAAGTTTTTCCTTTAATCGACAACTCTATATTAAGTCTGATTAACTTATCTTTATCAACTGGTTATGTACCGCAGGCAGTAATTAAACCTCTACTTAAAAAGCCTACTCTTGATCCAGATGTTTTAGCCAATTATAGACCTATATCCAACCTCCCCTTTATTTCCAAAATCCTTGAGAAGGTCGTTGCAAACCAGTTATGTGATTATTTGCACAGGAATGGTTTGTTTGAAGATTTTCAGTCAGGTTTTAGAGTCCATCATAGAACAGAAACAGCTCTGGTTAAGGTTACCAATGATCTCCTCGTAGCCTCAGACAATGGACTTGTCTCTATACTTGTCCTACTAGATCTTAGTGCTGCATTTGACACCATCGATCATAAGATTCTATTACAGAGACTAGAGCATATGGTCGGCATCAAAGGAACCGCACTAAGCTGGTTTAAGTCATATCTGTCAGATAGACTCCAGTTTGTTCATGTTAATAAGTCAGTCATGGAGTTCCACAAGGTTCTGTGCTAGGACCAATACTTTTCAGTCTATATATGCTTCCTCTAGGAAACATTATTAGGAGGCACCAGATAAATTTCCATTGTTATGCAGATGACACCCAGCTGTACTTATCCATGAAGCCTGGTGAGACTAACCAGGTAGCCAAGCTTCAGGTGTGTCTTAAGGACATAAAAACCTGGATGACCAGTAATTTCTTACTCTTAAATTCAGACAAAACTGAAGTTATTGTAATTGGCCCAAAACACCTCAGAGATACACTATGTGATAATATACTGACTCTGGATGACATCACCTTGGCCTCCAGTGCTACAGTCAGGAACCTTGGTGGCATTTTTGACCAGGACTTGTCCTTTACTTCACATATAAAGCAAGTCTCTAGGACAGTCTTCTTCCACCTGGGCAATATTGCTAAAATCAGACCCATTCTGTGTCTAAAGGATGCTGAAAAGCTAGTTCATGCATTTGTTACTCTTTATTGTCAGGATGTCCCAAAAATTTAGTAAAAAGCCTCCAATTGATCCAAAATGCAGCAGCACGAGTACTGACAGGAACGAGGAAACGAGATCACATCTCTCCTGTGTTAGCTTCTCTGCATTGGCTCCCTGTAAATCCAGGATAGAATTTAAAATCCTCCTCCTCACCTACAAAGCCATTAATGGTCAGGCACCATCGTACCTTGGAGAGCTTATAGTGTCCAATAGGACACTTCGCTCTCTAAATGCAGGTCAACTTGTGGTTCCCAGAGTTTGTAAGAGTAGAATGGGGGGCAGAGCCTTCAGCTATCAGGCTCCTCTCCTGTGGAACCAGCTCCCAGTGTGGATTCAGGAGGCAGACACCCTCTCTACCTTTAAGATCAGGCTTAAAACTGTCCTGTTTAGTAAAGCTTATAGTTAGGGCTGGCTCGGGTATGTCCTGACCCATCCCTTAGTTATGCTGCTATAGAGCTAGACTGCTGGGGGATTCCCATGATTCACTGGGCGCTCTCTCGCTCTCTATCTCTCTCTCTCTCTCTCTCTCGATAACTTTATGCCATTAACTTTGTATTTTTTTTCTCTCCCGTAGTTTGTGCTTCTCCTCTCTCTCCCTCTCTCTGTCCTCATTCTGCAGGTATCTCTGCCTCTTGAGCAGCAGGATCCAGATCCACCACTACTCATCATTACTATTAACCACTGTTATCTGTCATTATTATTGATAACACCATTACCCACACAGCTGTTCCTGGTCTCTCTCTCTCTCTCTTTTCTCCTCTCTCCTCCCCCTCCCGTTTTTGTATCTTCTCCTAAACCCAACCGGTCGAGGCAGGTGGCCGCCCACCCTGAGCCCGGTTCTGTTGGAGGTTTCTTCCTGTTAAAAGGGAGTTTTTCCTCCCCCCTGTCGCCAAGCGCTTGCTCTTTGTGGGAACTGTTGGGGTTTCTCTGTAACAAAGTAAGGTCTTGACCTTACCCTGTAAAGTGCCTTGAGATAATGTATATTATGATTTGGTGCTATACAAATAAAATTGAATTGAATTGAATTGAAACAAACAAACAAAAAAAAAAAAAAAAAAAAAAAAAAAACAGGCTCAAAATAATTTGACCCCAGAACTGTTTGGAAGAACCAGGGCTGAGCAGTCAGGGAAGAAGAGCCTTGATAAGAAAGAGACACATGAGAGCTACTTGGTGTTTGCAAAAAAGCATCTAAAGGACTCTCTAAAGGACTGTGAGAAACAAGAATCTCTGGTCTGATGAAACCAAGATTGAACTGTCTGGTATCAATCCTAAACATTATGTCTGGAGGAAACCAGGCACCTCTCATCCCCTGCCCAAAACCATCTCAACAGTGAAGTGTGGTCATGGTTTCATCGCGCTGCAGGGTGTTTTTCAGAGGCTGGGACAGGGGGACTGTCAGATTTGAGGGAAAGCTGAATGGAGCAAAGCACAGAGAAAACCCGATCCAGATTGCTCAGGACTTCATCCTGAGCCAAGTGTTCACCTTCCAATAGGACAATGACCCTGAGCACACAGGACAACAAGACAACACAAGAAGTGGCTTTGCAACAAGTCTGTAAATGTCCTTGGGTGGCCCAGTGAGAGCCCTGACTTGAACCCAATCGAACATCTGGGGAGACACCTGAAAATGGCCGTCCACTGACCGTGCCTCTCCAACCTGACAGAGCTTGAGAGGATCTGCAGAGTAGAATGGCAGAAAATCCCCAAACCTTGTCACATCATACCCATGAAGACTTGAGGCTATTACTGCTGCCAAGGGTACTTCAATTAAATACTGCGTAAAGGGTCTGAATAATAGTAATAATAAGTAGGACATTTGTGAAACTTTCTAAAATTCAGTTTTCACTTTGTCATGATGGGGTGTTGTATGTAGATTTCCAATGAAAAGATTTTTTTTCGTTTTTATTTTACCATATGGTCAAAGGTAAATGGAATTGCACTTCTATAGCACTTTTCTAGTCAAACTGACCACTCAAAGCGCTTTACAATAGTTGCCACATTCACTCATTCACTCAGACATTCATACATCACACCCACCCACCCAGACACACACACACACACTCATACACTGATGGGTCAGCCATCAGGGGCAAGGTGGGGTTCAGTATCTTGCCCAAGGACACTTTGACACGCAGCCTGGAGCCGGAGATCGACCCCCTGACCTTCTAATGTGTTTAAAAGTTTGAAGGGGTCTGAACATTTTCTGAATGCATTGGATTTATCTTACAGACATAGGAATGATCATCAAACTCCTGGCAAGAAACCAAATGAGCGCATTTCCCAAAATGATTAAAGCCACCAGCAGTGCTGTACGTATGGGCATGTGAGCATCGAGCAAAAATGTAAGTTCATCCATTTAGTGCAAATTACTAATAATGACTAAACCTCATAGACTGGCTACACGTTCACAAGCCCAAAGGACTAAAAGAAGCACAAAAAAAAACACAGGGAGAATGTGGTTCACTGTAATCATGTTACACAACATATAGAGGCTTTTGTTACATCTCTCTGCCATTTACAGCTGCCAATATGTCATGCTGCCATGTGCAGCCTTAGGACTCCAATATAGATGCCTGAATTCTCTCTCTGCAGAGAGGCATGGAGGACATGGTGTCAATTTTCACCCTTGGAAAGCTGTTTTTCTTGTAAGCACTTCTAACATTCATAATTAATTGCAACTTGATGTACATAAAGATTCTGCAGTTCCAACATATACAGAGCAGAGAAGCTGCTGACTGGTGGTGAGGAGCTAGTGGTGAGCTGTGTTGATTTCAGATGGAAGCATTGTTCTGGCATGAAGGTGACCTTGTGTATCAATCTTAGGTCTATTAATGGATGTGACAGTGCTGTGCTCCGGCAGCTCTTTCTCCAAAATATATAAAACCCTCTGTGTGCTCCAATGGGTAAAAAAAAACAACAAAAAAAACAACAACATAAAAAACCAAAAAATCCTACATCAACCTCATAATCAATTCAACGTATAAATATATATAATAGATAGCTGAATGTCAATCTGATCACAGTTACTAAATACAAGTAATTACTGTATGCAAATATGTATCTTGTGTGTTTATGTGTTTTATCTATGTTTTATATCCCACAAACACACACACACACACACACACACACACACACACACACACACACACACACAGCCTTGCCTTGTTCTCCTCTAATCACTTCTCTCATTCATGTCCTTCCATCTCTCTCACACTCTCTTCATAAAATGGCTCTTGAATTAGGGAGATCAGAAGAAGACATCTGGGCCTTAAAATAGCTCAAATTTGCATGAATGTTTCATGGCCATTTTCTCTTGTATCTTGTACTGTTCAACACTGAAAAAAGGTGGATGTGTTTGGTGGAAGATATATTTTCCTTCACTTGGAGACCATCATTGTTATAAATAGAGTTTAAGGAATGTAGGCATAACAAGACATGAGGGTAACAAAGAGTTTTGGGATATATGCAAATTGTTGGGACGAGACATTTTTATAAACCATGCCATTTCATATTAATATACTCTGAATAACACTGAATGTCTACACCTTGATCCGCTGAGTCAAAATCTCCCAGCTGTGAATCATGAGTGACTCAAGCAGCTTTAACAAAGCAGAGACAGTAAGGGGTTTTGTTTTCCCACAGGGTTAGGGATTTAATGTTAAGACTCACCACACCCCAAATTCTCATTAAACTTATATTTCATTAAGTGCAGGTTCAGGAACAGGTATATTTTGTGTGACTACGAGAGCAGAATCTGCTGCTATGGACCAAATAATTGATAGAGTTCAAAGAAGTAAATTGAAGTTTTGCTCAACTGCACAGTCCAATTTCTTTTTAAACACAGTGTCTCACATACAAAGTGCCTTGGAGAGGGAATGACACATCAGAGAACACTAGCAAAAATGCTGGAAATGTCTTTCTACAGCCAAGAACCCACTGAGAAGCAGGAGAACTTGGCAGCGTGGGCTTGCAATAAGTTTCAAGTGTATTTTCTTGCAAGCTAATTTTACTCAGGGCATCTGAGGCAAATCACAGGAGGCACCAAAGATCAATAAAAGAATGGGGCAGAATCTCAGCTGTACTGGCTTAAAATAACAAAGTTAAATTATTGGAAAGATAATTAAAATCATTGAAGTAACATTCTCCCTTTGGATGAAATAAATGATTAAAAGTGGCCTCTGTCTATTGTACTGACTGCCAGTCGTGGAATCACTGACTGTGGACAGAAAAACGTTATGCATTATGTAAAGAAATCTAAAATATATTCTGATCACTGAAATTCAAATATGCCCTGTCTGCACACGGAGAAGGCATCAGCGAAAACATCTGTGCTTGGTACTCTTCTGCATTACAAAAGAATAAAGATACCGAAAATGGATTTTTTCTTCTTACACTAAAAGCAAACCAGTTTGCATTCATATTATATTCATATTTTATACTTTATATCAGATGCTAAGCTGAATGTAGGTGATGGTATTCATGTTTTAAAGGTCTGATTCGGAACATAAAGTCCAAATAACAGGAATGAAGAATGTCAGATGAATGCACATGCATGTGTAATGTGTTCATTTACAGTAAGGGTCACTGGTTTTTGTTTTGTTAGTTTTCCTGTCTGTTTCTGAAAGCTAGGTTAACTTTAAAGCATAGTAGGTTATCAGTTCAGCGAACAAAGCAGTGTGGAAAATGGCTCAGACTCATTTGAAAACATGAAAAACAAATGTGCGTGATTGTGTACACATGGATTCTCAGGCCCTTACGTTGGCTTGGATGCTTCTGCTTGGTCAGTTTGGAGTTTCTCGCCTCCCTCCACCTCCATGGTGCAGTAGACAATCCTGTTCGGAGCCAGAGACTTCAGCCCCTGCACTTCCATAATCACCACCTGGGAAGCAGAGACACCTCAGTGAAGGTTGTAGACGAGGAGTGATTCATCCCTTGAAAGAGGTCATAGAGGAAAAAGTCCACAGCAGATGTGCAGGTGGTAAATCCTTCCTGCTTGATAGAAATTTTAAACACACTATCACAGCCTCAGTCACTAATTTCGCTTGTCGCTGGTGCCCTCATATTACAAAAATGTAAATTTTCTAATAGAACAGCCCCGTGAAAATTGTAGCCATCCCTCCTATAAAACGAAACTCTCTATCATCAAAGCTGTTCGTAGGCATAATCTACCACATCAAATCTTAAATGCAATCTTTAATGACTCAGTGAATACAGTGCTAACACTGCCAGGGGTTGCTGTTATATAGTAACTGTAAATTCTTGGTAGGACAACCAAAGACAGAAATATGTGCTGTCAGGACAATGCATTTGCTTTGAATGAAAACATGCACCAGATCCACTGCCGTCCTCATGGTGCTAATATAATTGGTTTGACTGTCACAGTTAATATATAGTTTATCAGTCCAGCCATGCTACAGTTTCATGCTAAATTGGCACCTGTAAATAAAAACATTATGATAGACAAACATGAAATTTCATGTAAATTAAGTCCTATTGAATGGATGAGTTAAAAGAGATTTAAAACATCCACAATTGTTAGATTTCATTTAACAAACTACTGCATTTATGACATGATCGAAATGACCTTTTAATGAGTTTTTAGTCTCCAAAGGTATAACTATAATTACTACAAAAATCACACATAATAGTGTGTCTCTGAGCATCATCATGATACTAATATTGCTATACAGTTATCCTGAGGGATCAAAAATGCTAAATGACTTATTCTGACTTACAGCTGATTCCAACTATATTCTCTAAAGGTTTCCTGGTCTGTTGCTGAGGGATTTCTGGCAGCTGCTGCAGCCAATCAGTTGGAAACTAAACACACTTGAAAATTAGGTTTCACCAAAACACAGTGGAATTACCTAATATTCTTTGAACATTATGTACTTCCTGACTCTGAAATAGCACCACATCATAAGGAATGAGGTGCGATTGATCCCTGTTCTGTGGTGATAGTTCATCTCAGACAAGCTGATAACAGGATGACTCACGTTCCCTGTTAAACAGCAGGTAAATGGGTTTTTGTGTGTGTGTGTGTGTGTGTGTGTGTGTGTGTGTGTGTCAGTCTGTTCTTCACATAGCGTCTGTTCATCCCCCTGAACAGGTCTGCTATCTGTTTCTATACTTAGTCTGCAGCAGACAAGTAGTCTATGACAGCTCTGATTTATGAGTTTAGATAACACCATAATGTTTGTTCCATTTGGGTAAAGTTAGACATCTTGAGAAATATCTCAGAATGGCTAAAACTTTGTAATGCAATATAGTTACCATACACCCAATTACTGTATACACTCTGGCTTCATGCAGGGTACCTCCAAAGTGAAGGACAGGACCACATCAGACTTGGACAGCGTGTTCTCATCCTCCTGGCCCATGTCGATGATGGAGGTATTGTGTCCACGTTTCAGCTTCTGGAGTTTGAACTCTCCACCCTTCGACACAGGCATGCTCTCCAGATTGGCCATCAGCTGATTCACTGAAGACTTGAGCTCCTCGATGTACATGGCCTCCATCTCTTTAGACACAAATTTGGGGAACTTACCACCCTGTTGACAAAACCAGAAAAGACTCAGCAAAGAACAGCAGCTTGGATGAAAAGGAACAAAATCCCAAAATCAGCAGGAGCATGGGTGTCTCTTTTTCAGATTATGGATACCTAATTCAGTATAAAAGAAACACAACTAATATTATAAAAAATACATATTCTGTGGACTACACTCATGTTTTCTTTTGTGGGTGGCAGCTCACACTATGATGTTACACCATATTAATGACATATTAACTATGTAACAAAGCATATTAAAAACAATCTGAGTCCCCTGCAGAGTCTGACTCACCCTGGCAATCTGGTCTGCCATCTGAAGACGACCATCCAGCTCTCTTCTGATCTGCGCAGCCTGCTCATCCAGGTTGTCCAGCTATTGATAAACAGAGAGAAGGAGGTCAATGAGGTCATGGTACTTTAATAGAGCCAGAGGTCAGTGTCAAAGGTCACCTACAACTCCCAGCTTCATTTATCTGACCATGAAAGATGAGAAATCCTTTACTACAACATATATATTTAATTACATTTCTTGTTTATAACATGTAATGATACATTTTGGGGTTTTGTTAGAATATATTTTTAATATGGCAATGAACATATAAAATAAATATATATCCTGATACATGTGCATGCTAACATAGTGTCCAGCCCCTTGTGACCTGCAGAGAAATGAAGATATATAAAGGATGGACAAGCATTTTCTTACCCTTACTAGGTACCTCAATCATTTTAGAAAGAATAGTTTTATTCCCATTTGCGATAATATATGTTCAGAGACAGCAGAGAGTCTCAGATCACTGCTACAATGGCAAAATGTTAAGTGAGTGATGGATGGGCAACCATAATGGAGATATGCTTTTAAGATAGGGTCCCAGTTTGGTTTGTATTTTAGATGAACACATACATGACAGAAGCAGGTGACATAGAGTACACCCTGATGGTGTTTTCACACTGTTCAGCTGATGAACTGTTGGCGGTGGTAACATTCAAAGAAGCGTAGAAATGTGCCTGCTAAGGCAGTCAAGACTGCAAGCTAGCAAACATGGATGTTAAGGTTTAATAGGAAATGTTTAATGAGGAAAGAAATATATTCAGCATGTTTGTGAAGACGCCAGTATACTTGATCAAAGACACAAACTATATTTTGGTGACAAACACTGAATGTAAACATAACTCCACCAGGCTTTAATGCTAATTGTGAGGTATAGCTGGATTTAAATGAAATACATCTAAATTAATCCAAATGAAGAGACAGCTCCTGCAGGTAGAATCAGATGTTGCTATGCAGTCCAAAAGGTGCTCATGCAGACTGGTGATGATGACGACTGCTACAGCAGCACATAAAAAGGCTAATTAGTGCTCGTGTTAGCTCTAACAGGCTGCAATCATAGCAGCATGGTGTGGCGGCAACATGAAAAGACCAAAATCAAAAGGAAATCCATCACTCCCTCATATGAACTATGCTGCCATCACCATAGAGACCATGAATTGACTACTGTTTGTGGAGATGTCTTTTTGTGTTGAGTCTGAGTTTGCACTTTTTCCTTTTTCTTGTTGATTTTAATCAGCAGAATGAAAATTTTGGCTCTCAGAAAAGGTCAGGCTGAGAGAGAAGCAGTACAAATAAGGATTATATCTGTAAAATAAGACAATGAAATACATGATAAAGAAAAACTTAGACTTGAATGAACTATTCCAAATAGTTTTGCAGTGGACTGTATCACCTCCGGGCGAAAGATGCCTGACATCTGTTAGCCCAGTTTTTGCCCAGGAGTAATGAAAAGCCATGAGAAATTCATGGCTCTTTCACATCAATAATGAATGAGAGTTTTATATTAGCTGACATGAGGAAATAGAAGAGAGGGCTGATGTCTCTTTCTTGCTCTCTACATCGGTATGCTTCTCAGCCTAACATCTAATTCTTGTCAAATGTGATGCTGTAACTCACCAGTAAACACCTTTTCCTGTATGGATCGTTAGACTAATTGAGACGTAGCTGCAGCACAGTTGTACCTAGGGAGTCGCAAACCTTTTAATGTTGTATGAATTTTTGGTGAAAAACATAATCAACCTCACCTCACCCTGGTGTTGTTTTATAGCAAAATCCTTGAGTTTTACACAAATTTTTAAAACTGGGGTAACATATTATTGCTACAGTTTGGAGCACATATGTGACGTTGTAAAAAGGGGCATTTCTAATGAAGCTTAAATTAGCAGCAAGGCATTTTTCCAAAAGCCACCCAGTTTTTATGATTTATGCGTTTTTTTCTGTTTAGATTTTATTACTATCTATGCAGACACAGTGAGGAGCAGACCAATGTGAGTTTCAATACAAGGAAATATATTCCTTTATCGTCTCATCAGTGGTAAATAAAGATTGAATCGTTTATTTCTAGAACCAGAGAGGAAATGTGTGAGGGAAAAGAATGATCTGCACAATGATGAAAACAGTAGTTGTATAGGAATAATGAGAATCATACACATGAGATCATTTTTTATTGTTAAAATCCAGATCTTTTTCTGATATAGATTCTTCCTGCTTTACAACTTTCTGGAATCGATTCTGTTTACTGATGTGCACATTATGAAATGATAGCGACCAGATGGCTTCTTAAATGGTGGACAGTTAGTGTGAACTGTCAAGTCTAGTGTGTAGCCAGTGATGGCCACTGAACAGCCACCCTGCTACATAACCCAGAGTTCCTGTTTAGTAGAGCACATAATCAGACTTTGCCACCAGCTGCAGCAGAATTGCAGCACAGTAGTACTCAGTGCTGTGCTGCCACGCAGTGACACTTTAACAGTGCTGAGCATCCTGTGGTGGGAAGTCTCACAAGCAGGATTTTTTTTTTTCATTAGCATCTCCAAAATCAGAAAACCAGACTCTTCCACAACCATAATTGTGGCTGATACTGCTTGCATTTCTGCCTGAGCTGTGCGTGAACGGCTGCTTTTCCCCTGCTGCAGCCGATCCTGTGCCGTGTGTCAAAACGCTCAGAGCTCTGGGCACTATTGGACTGCGGTGCCAGCAATCCAAAAAGAACTGTCAGCACCATGCCTGGAAATCCAGTAGATTGACCTGTCAGTGTTTGACACTGCACTTCTATGGTCTCATCTATGTACAAAAACTACAATAGACATAAATCCATATGTCCAGGCAAATTCTCAAAACTGCAAAATCCTCAGCACTACTTCAGAACTGCAATCTTATACTGGTCATTGTGTCTATGTGCAGATTGCAGCTCATCTGCAAAATGGCTAACATGAGAGGAGTGACTCTGAAGCATGTAATGTGAAGGGGGATGGGGCCTGTTTCTTCTATTACTCCCAACTCTCCCTTGACTGGAGTGAAAAGCAAAGACAGTCCTGTATGTGGGAGGAAGTAAAGCTGGAGGTCAGCGTATGTGTGAACTAACAGCCACCCCCTACTGAGCCCCTCAGCAGCCCAATCTTAACGGGCCTACCACTTCTGAAAGGTCATTGTTGTCAATGGCCCAGAGGCACGATATAGGTGGACAGGCAATCTCATATGAAATAAGACTGGCTAAAAGGTAAGTTTCTCTCTGCGTTACTGAAACTGACAGGAGCACTGCAGCTGAATAAAGGTGACACTGCCTCAGTGTTAGCCAAGCTGACAGCAGGTTAAAGGTGACGGAGCAGAGGCAGGCTGGTAGTTAACAGCCCAGCTGATGACAGATTCCCAGGTGGATGCTGGGACATTAGCAGCAGACAGCACACCCTGCCAGGGGCGGATTCTTGTAGAGAACAAAGACTGGGCGGGCAGGGCTACATCTGAGCTGGATGGGACCTGGAGGAGTCGAAGCAGCTGGTCTATATTTAGACTTGCTGTTTGTGGCTGTATGTGTGTGTGTATGTGTTAAAAAGTGTGCAGTGTGAGAAAAAGCTTCTCATTTGCAATTAGAAAATTTGCTCACAAGTTTACGTTGCAGAAAAATCTTCACCTCAACTTCTAACAGCTTAATCAACTTACAGTCAAGAGAATTTTTGTCAGACTGGGGTTACAGGTTTGGTTTATGTCGCCTTTTGATCTTGTTTGCTGTGCAAATCTGTTTATTTATACTAGATTACTATGTGTAATGTGAAAGGGTCACAGAGAGAGAGAGAATCATCAAGTTCCCTTTAGCTCAACACAGCATTTCAGTGTCATGGATTTGGTTTTATGGCCACAAAATGTTTTTGTTCACCCTCACTAGCTTCGTTTTCAGACACAGCAGGCAGCTGTTTTCAGCAAAACAGTTAGCAACCAGCATACGAACACAGTGGAGCATTTATCAGCAAAAGAACCAAATATTTCCCCCAGGAGTTGCTATAAATCAAAACGGAGCTAAAAAGAGAGTGAATATTGGATTTACATTTGGCAAGTCACCTAAAGCACAACTACTAATAATAATTAATTTTGCTCTGTGTCTGTATATACGGGCAGTTGTTTGCTAGCGCATTTGCCATGCTAACCTAAAGCCAAAAGCCCAAACTAGTTGCTACAGGATTGAAGAATTATTGTTAAAACAAATTGATTTGTAACATTACTGGGGACAGGTTCAAATAATCAAATAATCCTTCATTGGCGATTTTTCTTAAGAAAATGATTTTATGAAATCACAGGAACTCGAAGGTGTTGTAGTGTAGTTGAACTGACATGACATATCTATCAAGGACAAACCTGGGATTTTTATTTTTTTCCTTATAATAAACATTGTCCAGATACCAAACCTGTATCAAAAGGTGTAGTCAACCTTCACCATGCATTTCAGCACCACTACTTTTTCAGTTTAGAAGTGGCAAGGCAGGCACAGCAGAAGCTTTCATCCTCTCCCAATCCTGTGTGCAGTGAAGAAGCTCCATTACACAATTATATCAGCTACAGGCTAAACCAGGAAGAGCTCAGGCCTCATTTCCCAACTAACAGTTGCTGACAAGACAAATTAAAGAGGAATTGGGGCGGTGTCTATCAGTCCGGCAAGCCCACAGGGCATGATTTATGACTCTAAGGGGGAAAAGTCTCATTCTGATGTGCCTGTGGCTTACTTTGACTTCCAGCATTAGGTAATTTAATCAGCCACTTGAGATTAAGGAATAATTTTATTAGTGAGAATCCATTGGTGTGAATAAATAACCTATCAATGATTCACATCCTCAAACCTGAGAAACTGTAAGTGGTCTTAATATTACTGGAGCTGAAACAATTTGTCGATTAATTACTTAGTTGATAGATGACAATAAATACTTGGTTAATCGGTTACATAATGTTCTCAACAGCAAACCTCAGGAAAAAAATAGATTTCTTATATTTTGACCTGTTCTGATCTGCAATTGAAGATACCAACAATTTGCTGTGTTCACATTCAAGTAACAGAGAGAGAAAGCGGTTGAATGTTTTTTCTTTCCTTCCAATTCTGCTGATATGAATGTGGTGTGAATGCAGTGTTAACGCAATCGTTTAAGTGAGTCCAACATTGCCTATGAAGAAGAGGAGAAAAGGCACTGTGTGCAGTGGGTTTAAAACATAGACTCCTACATAAAAACTATGGATTTTCGCCCCGGCGAAACATTTTATAATTCCAGCTAGATAGACATCTTTGCATAGGGCGTTGTCGTCTGACCAAATCATGGATTAACCAAGAGCTGATGTCAGAAATGGGACTAAGTGTCTCAGAGTTGGCAGAGACCACATGACAGCCAAAAGGAGAGTTAGTATTACATACAATCGTCTTGTTGCCAGAAATACAACTCTAAATAGTTGCAAATGTTGTTCCTTATCTGTAGGATGTGAAAGTAGGTGACAGTTTGCTAATGGCAGTCCAAACAACCTGGTAATATGGTGGTGGCTTTGGAGTTCATCCGCTAGTAGTAGCTAGTTGTAAACTTGAGATTCTGGAAAATGTATCATGAGGAAATGTAGCCCTATGTAATGTCTTTTTAACACATACAAAACATTCTGAAGCACAAACTGTATAAAAGTGAAAGTATAAATGTTATCAATAAAAAAAAAAGAAACCTTTTTTTCCCTGTAAAGCACCAACAAGATAATTATGAGAGAACTGAAATATTGGAGCTCCTGTTTGAGATTCCTCTGTTTGTCTTTCACCACTCACAGAACAATCAGTTTAGAAACTATTGTCATAATAAACACCATAAATCCTTGAACAAAACTGAATGAGAACCTGGTAAATATCGCGCTCTGTTTGATGTGCTCTGATCAGAATGTGCTGTACTTTCAGAGAAATGTGTGCATAGCAAAGGCATTTTGGTCAAAGGATTTGGGAGATACAGAATATCTTTCTTCTTCATGTGCTCATCTACTTTTTCTCTGCAGCTATATGACTGAAACAAAAATATGTCTTATTTTAGGGAATGTTAACATAAGAAATGCAGTGTGCAACACAAAGTTCTATTTATATAGTTAAACCAATTATGATTTTGCAGAGTAGACAACAAAGACATTTTCTTACATTTGTTTAGTCATGCTTGCTGTCACCACACCTACATAACTGTAGCCATCAGGGAGTGGAGCATGCTCAGACTGGTGCAGCTGCTGGCTGTACCAGTCTAATCAGTCTGTTAGTCATTTTCAGAGGCTGCTCTTACTTCAGCACAAGATAGAAATAGACCAATGCTTTGTTTCTACTATTTGGATGTAACTGCAAAAAAAATGGAAATCCCCAACGATAACAGCAAAAAAAAAAAAAAAAAAAGATGGCCTCTGAATCCTAGCCAGTCCATGAAAACCTTTCATCAAATCAGCCCAGAGCTATGCTGGGTTACCATGTCTCCTTTTTAGTGAGGATTTTATGATTTAGTACAGGGCAATATATGGCGACTGGTTGCTTACTGAGAGGATGCTCAAGGTCACCATTAGTATAATCAGATATATTCATTCATTCAAGAACAGCTGGAAAAGCAGCTGGAGAAAAATGGAAACACAAGTTTTAATTCTCTGAGGAAATTTTGATCATTCCATGTAGGTGTAGGAATTATCCATTTAAAACAAATCTGTCCCTTTTTACATCTGTGACCTGGATCCATGTGCCATTTTGCCTTCCTGTAGTTGTCAAAAACCAATATTGAAGCACAGCATGACATTGTATATACACTTTTCTGCTGCAAGTATGCCTTTATAATGGTGTATTGTTCAGTAGCTTTGTACTGCTCAGTGTGGGTTTTGTTCAGGGAAAAGCTATTATGTTCTGCATGCAGATTTCTGACCCTATACTAACAGCTCTGCTGCCAGGACATAAAAAACTAGGTTAAGCATCTTCAAAGGCTTGGGAGGAATAATGCATTCTGGATTTGGAGGCTACTGAGATGTACTGCACCTCAGCATTAGAGGCATCTAACTAATGAGCACTCCACAGAACAGAGCCTTTATTGATCTTTGCCAACTGAGACATTTGAACAATACTGAATAATCTAATTTGTTTAACAGCACCTCATGCCATCTGCACAGATTTATACGTTAGAAACTAATGAAAGAAGGATGACGCCTGTTCCAAAGAAATTCAGCGTTTTAAATTCATTGACTTCTAAGAGGTGTGTCCACTGGACTTAAATGAAATGAAGAGGTACGTTTTTTTATGCATTAAATGATGAGCAAATGTAAATGTGTTGGAGGCTTCCTCCAAAGCCTGCCGTGATATGACTTTTAATCAAGCTCCTGAAGAAAAAATACATTAGTGTTGCTCTCTGCGCTCCCATAGAGAGTGGTAAAGCAGTGAAGATAGCAAGCGAAGGAGATTTATGTCTGACACAAGCACACTGGTGTCTTCTATTATCCACCTTCAATCTCCACACACAATCGAGTATGCCCTTGTATGAGATGTATAGACTATAAGAAATAGCATTCATGACTGAAATGTCGTTGATAGTGTATACTGTTGGAAAATCAATCAATGCCTTGAAAAGTTTGTATGTGTGAAAACAGATGTAAAATGCAAGTATTTTAGTGTAAAAACCTTATGAGATGTATCACCTACATGCTTAAAAAAAAAACTCACCTGACAGGCTTGGTAAAGCAGCTGGTGCTCAAACTTTTTGATGCCGAGGATATTTTGGAACATCTCGTACAGCTGGTCCTTGCTGAGGATCAGCTCAGATGCCGCACTGGCAGTCATGCGTTGCTGTGCCTTGCGTGGATCCTCGTCACCACGATAGATGGTGTCAAACTTGGCCATCCAGGAGCTGAGCACCGTCTCCTTGCTCAAACCGTCAATCTCTGGCAGGCTGCGCACGCGCTTCTCGATGTGCCTCTTGAACACTTCCCTGAAATCATTGGCCGAGAAGCCGCCACTCTGGACCATTTTAGCCACACGGTCACTCTTTAGGAACACCTACATTGTGAGAGACCAGTGTCACTAATTGCAGTTATACAAGAGCTAAAGATGCATAAAAAAGGAGCACTTGATGTTTTAAATGATGAGTAATGATGAGATCAAGACTTCGGAACAGACTCGTATTCATAATACACTGCCACGTCTGTCTTCTTTTGCAAAAGGAGACTTTTAAACTGATTCTGTGTTTGTGATGATACTGAATAGAAAAATAAGAGGCATATACAGTATGTAAGGCTGTGACTCAACACGGCCAAGGCTGCTTTCTGTCTCCTGCTAATGACAGACTGACAGGGACACAGGCAGATGAGCATCGAGTGAGGTAACCATCAGAGCTGACTGTTTTGTCACTCTGACAGTCACATTTTGTTCTTAGCATCCATTATGTCTAAAGAGCAATGACTGCTATACTGAAACATTACAGTACAATGGTACGCTTCCCTGTCAATTGGTGAATGTTTGTTTGCTCAAATGTTTGCAGCTGAAATTAATAATGTTAGTCTGTACACAGAAAGTAAAAAGTACACAGAGCAACCTATGACTATCAACAGTTGCACTTTTGATAATGGCCTACACTGTAATTTAAGTGGATGAGAAAATTAGCATATTATAAAAATTAATTGACAATATATTTTGAGATATAAAGAGAAAGATTTACACACTGCACACAAAGTGCTCATTAACCCAAGGAAAAATGTAAAAACATAGCCTTTTCATACTCCTCTTACATGTTATATTTACATAGTGCAGTTTGTTGAAGTTAAAAAGTGGCAAAGAAAAAAGGTTTTAGTCACTCCACAATCCTCAGTGTCTTACTTAACTCTAGCGAACACACTTCTTAAAACAAGAACTGAGCCATACTGATTTCAAGTGTATCTAATTATATTATCGTTCAGCATATATTCCGGGGTGTTTTAGTATTCTGGTATCATTTGGGGCCTCTTATCCACACAAGTGCAACAATAATTATCATAACAACAATGCATCAATAGACAGTACTTCAAAACATAATTGTTTCAACAGCCACAATCATAGGTCTTGTTAATTAGAACCATAGGTTCATTGCCAGGTGTGAAGCTCACCTTCATTTCACATAGATGACATACAAAAAAGAGATATTATGAATGTGCTCATCTTGGAGATGGAATTTTCTATTGTTTCATTCCATTGCACATTTGTACATTTGTATTTTTACAGTAGAAAGTGACAGGACTCATAAGTAGAGAGAGAATGGGAATCACAGCTATGTCATAGTTACATAAATACGTCTTGCCAAACTGCTCCTCACTTTATAAAGTATGTTTGCCTGGAGACTGGATAGAGATTGGTGATGGTAGGATGAGACTTTTGTTCCACAATCACTTTCAGTCAAGCCTTTTTATGCACTATGTGTGTGAGCATCATACAAGATGCTGATGGTTCCAATCTACACTTGTTTTTCTATCATGGATTTGGCCTTTAACATGTCCCACTACCTACACTGCCTTTTGTACTGCATGCATGGTAATGATGACTTTTTCATCTGCAGATTGAATAGTGAGGTTGGAAAAGATGGCTGTGTCAGCCACATGGTCTGACTCATAATCTGTGCAGTGAAAAGCTTCAGCCACCATTTTACCACTCAGCCGCCTTTGTACGAGCATTTTGACATGGAATAGCAATGGGACTGTCTAGTGCTTTTTCGACTTTTTAGACTGAGAGCTGGTCATTTCCTGTTTTGAATCTGCTAAAAAAAAAGTGATCCAGAAGGTATGATGCATATACAAAAATGTACACTGTGGATAACATCACAAAATTGATATGATTATCATGGTTTAATTTTTAGCTGCATTTTTAAAGAGAGAAACGCCAGAAATGCACACATATGAATGATGTATATGCACAACACATTCAGTGACTGATTTGAAAGCATCAAGTCTCTGGATAACAAAATGGTTCTGACTGTAATTGTGCTGCTATGGTTATGGTGAGTTCATACCTCATAGAAGCTCTGCACAGCGTTGATGAATGCCTCATCAGCCACAATTTGTGTGTCTCCATTTAGGAAGGCCTGGAAACGATCCTTAGTCTGCTGAAGCTGCTGCTTGGATATCTGTGGAAGCAAGTGCAAACAGGGGACACCTCAGTGTTAAGACCAGGATAGGAAAAAGTGTCAAAAGAAGCACGTTGGTTTAAGCAACAGTGATATCCATCCATTTTGAACATCTTATTTTGGGTACAGGGCAAGCAATGCATCCTTTTCCCTCAGAAACTTCCTTCAGCTCCTCCTGGGGAAACACTAAGTACTCTCAGGCCCCTCCAGTGTTTCCAAAGTCTACCTTCTCACCAGCTATTGTGAAGGTACTTAAGTAATCATTATTGTAATCATCCAGATTTGAACTCTTAACTGTTAAACATATTTGATATTATCAGAGCAGCCCCGATGAGTCTGCGAGCAGAACTAAACACTGGAACTGACATAGGTCCCAGAGCAGATTTCTCCTTTGATTGTCGGCAGGGGTGAATAGGGAATAGATTGGCCCAAAAAACCTGTAATCTGAGTCTGACTTTGAAGAGTCATGCTCTGCACACCTCTAGAGGTAGGTGTCCAGGAGGCATTCTTACCAGGTGCCCAAATCACATCAACTGGCTGCACTCAAGAAACTCAAGGAGTTCCATAAGGTCCTCTGAAATCTCTGAGATCATCATGCTATTACATGGAGTGACACATTATCTCAGCTCATCCAAAATCTCATTCTTTGAGTCTACCCAGAGATTGTAACTGTTAAACTGAAAGCTTTGCTTTATGCGTCAGCTCTGTCTTTACAACTTACAGTCTGATACAAAGCCTGCATTACCGGAACCAGTGTCCCCGCCGGTCAATTTTACAATCCTTTTTACCATCACTCATGAATAAATCCCCAAGGTGCCTGAATTCTTCCACTCATATACTTGCCCTCACTAACCTGAACTGAGCAATCCACCACCCCAACCACATCACACTCAGCTTTAAACCACTCCATGGTATCTCAAAGGAGTTTTAAATCGAAAGCAACTGCACTTGGTTATTTGTCTAGGAAGACATTTCAGTCCCAGCCTGGTCAGGTGCGAGAAAGAACTGATGAAGCCTCTTGGATGAGAGGTGAAACGTCTTCCTAGACAAATAACCAAGTCCAGTTGCTTTCGATTTAAAACTCCTTTGAGATACTATGACCTGGACAAATGAGAATATTCACAGGCCCACTCCATGGTACTTTGTAGGTCATGGTCCGATGAGGCCAAAAGGACATCATCATCCACAAATAGTAGAGATGCCACCATAATATCCCTCAACTGGACACTTACCTGGCCTCAGCTCAACTTTAATATCCTGTCCATAAATTTGACAGACAGGAGAGGTGAAAAAGCACACCCTTGTCAGAAACTGAAAGTTATAATGTATATTTTCCACAATGAAATGTCTACAAAGGACTAGACCTATGTTATATGTATTTGTGTGTGTATATGTATATATACACATACAATACATATATGTGTGTGTGTGTGTGCGTATGTCTATATATACATAATGTGGATGTCTTACCATTTCATCTTGGCTTTAAAACAGGGGATGCAAATCTCAGCAGCTCCAACATCAGAGCTGCTAAATAATGCACCTCCCATCTGTATCTAAGCACAGACACTTCAGCATCAAATAGTGTCATCCACATTGTATTTTGGGTTAGTTTTTTTTAGCTTATCATTGTAAATTACATACACATAATATTTCATCTTGGCTAAAAAACAAGAGGATGCAAATCTCGGCAGCTCCAAAATCAGCCCTTCTGAATAATGCACCCCCTATCTGAATTTAAGTACAGACACTTGAGCATGTTCAGATTAAGCGTATTAAGAATACGCTTAAAAGAGTCTTATATCTCTAAACATTCAAAAAATATAGACTTCAGACAACTTGCCTGTAAAAACATCCTGAATGTCTGGTTCTTGAATTATCAAAGAAACAAAGGTAAGGAGTCTCAGTTTCTAGCCATTCCAAGCGCTTGATCCAGTGTTTATATAGTTTTAAATCGCAATTCACAATCACAATTTGGCTGCCGGTAAAAAAAAAACTCCTTAATGTGTGGTTCATAAATTGACGGTTACATTAGCTAGATTAGCAATTTTAATTCCCAACTCCTCCCTGATGTCCTGTGTCTGCCATACAGCGCTGGTTAATCACAGATTTTTAAAGTGACACTGTTTTATTTGATGCTTTTTACTGGTCTTAATCCACTGGTGCATTTGTCATGGAGAGGGGAACACTTTTGCAGATAATTGGCTGCCGGTAAAAAAAAATGCCGGAACGTTTGGTTCATAAATTAGTTATATAATTAGTTAGATTAGCAGTTTTAGCCCCCAACTCTTACCTGATGTCCTGATAATTCGGCTGTAAGTTAAAAAAAAAAAAAAACGACTGACACTGAAGAAATCCAAACTGAGAGAAGACAGCAACTCCCATGATCCCACACTATTTCATGACATTACCCAATTTTATCTTTTGTAATTGTTTTGATTGAGAGACCTCTAGCTGCAGAAGTTACACACTGTGCGTTGAATAACACTAACATAACACTTTGTTTAGAGGAACAAAATATTTCATGAGAGCCATAATGAACACCATAGACATCAAATAAAAAGGTAATAAATCACAAATCTAAAAAGTTGGTCAGAGAAATATCTAAAAAAAAAAACAAAAAACTTGCAGATGAATTTCCATTAAATTTCCACTAAATTTTCATTCATCTCTTCAAGATGAATTCTAATCATTACGTTCTTCTGTTCATCATTCATTCAGCTTTCCATCTTGCAATGAGGTAGGTTTAGTGCTAACTGGCAACTGCTAGCATGCTAAAATGCAAAACAAAGATGGTGAACAATGTGAACATTATACCTGCTACAAATTAACATGTTAGCATGCTAACTGTATGCTTGTTAGCATGATATACTTTGCGTTGCAAATGTATGATGTTTTCTCTGCCTTTGCTCATTTTCGATCCTCACTCAGGTCTACATGTCCTTGGATTGATTTCACACATGGTTACAGAGTCAGTGACCCAAAAGTCAATAGACTGACAATCTCCCTCTGAGAACTGCCTTCAATCTTACAGTTTATGCTGTTGTATATGTCAAACAAGCACAAGGACCTGCTGGTAATGTGTGTGTCTGTGAGCATTCAGCCTCATATTGCAAGTGACAGACTTTGGTGTAGGAGTGTTATGGAAAAGTATCACATATCATGTGCCTGTGAGGCAATCTCAACACCATCGGCATGTCCATCGTATTACCCCAGCAGTGCTCCAGTAATGTTCAGAAAATGAAGGTCATCTAACATCAGATTCCCCTATCAGAGCCATTGTAAAAATGCTCAAGTTTCATCTAATAAGAAATGCTTCACAAAGTTGCGTATAAATACACACATAAAATATACATACACACAGATGAGTTTGACAAAGAGATCACAAATCTGTTACTGTCAATAAAAGTAAAACAAACACAAACTCAAAGAACAAATCATTTGTGGTAGAGTGAATCTCAGCATGACATACCACTCAATGTCCAAACAGAAAAGATCCACTTATGACACATAACAGCATATCAACATCAGAGATCAATACTTGTGCTTCTCCTCCAAGGTTTCAGGTTTATTCATCTTGGCAACAGCAAGACGTGAGATTAAAGAAAGAGTGTGAAACACCCCTGATAGGTTTTAATAGACCGTGGTGTTCGAGAAACATCCTAAGACAAGAAATGTTAATATTAACACCAGTATTCAAATCAGTCTGATCTATGGGGACACTTGGAGGTTCAACATACTCATCTACAGTTACATGTCCATTTCTGAAAGTGATAGGGTGAGGATAAATATACTCAGTTGGCAGATAATTACATAGATATAACTAAAATGAATGCAGTCCACTACAACAGTCCTGCAATAAATCCTGCCATCGTGAAGGTTATATAAGCATTATAACATAACATCATAAGCATTATTTCTGTTATTTAGTAAGGTGGACAAATAGAAATAGAAATACTTATCTGTATAATACAAAACAATTCAAGAGCACCACAAACCACAGCCTCCAAAATTGTCATAAAGTTGAAAAAACAGTTTTAAGACAAAATAATGTAGAATTGTTGCATTAGACTACATTAGTTTTAGATATGTGTACATAATAAATTTGCTTTGGATTGTCTTTTGTCATAATGTACATGATGAGGTAGTTCAAATTTATGTTATTCAAACTACTACATCATGAAGGCCTTTTAGTGTATAATATATTCTGTACAAGATGATAGAGTATATAGTGTAGATACTTAAATTAAATAATGAGACTGTCCTTCCCTTTTCTCTTTCTTATTAAATTCTGAAATAGCAATAATTCTATGTAGCAGTCTTGCATAGAGAAATATTTTCATTAAGAACAAAAAAGTATCAATCTATACTTAGAATGAAATGTAGGCATGTGCTCAGCATCATCAAATAAAAAAGAGGGAAAGAAAAACAACATGAGGAACTAGTAAGAATAGTATATAAAGGTAGAATATAAAGCCTAACATAGTTTCTGTTGAAGGGCTGCTGGGCTTTTGACAACAGACTTGAACTAAGTTGACAAAATGTTTCAGGGCAAAGTAAGCACTCGTGCCTCTAGACCTGAGGTCACACAGACTGTAGGTTTCCTGAATACAACCAAACACAGGTATATGCCGATTGAGTCCAAATCAGAAAATAGTGAAAAATGCCCTTTACAATTTCCTGAAGCCCAAATTGATTTCTTTAAAAACTTGTTTTTCCCAATCAACAATCCAAATATTACTGGATTACTATGACAGAGGAACAGCAAATTCTAGTAACTGAAAATGCTCAAACTTGAAAGTGTGGGTGGAGAGGTGACACTGAAGCCAAACACAAAGCAATAAACCAGGTAAAATGTTTCCACTTCCACCAAATCACAGCTCAACCGTATAAAATATTTATGACTTTCAGCTCTGCATACTTTTTATTTCATTGCTGATTAGAGAACTGTGCTGATTAGTAACCTAGTTGATGGATGTCAGACAAATGCCTCCATTTTCATCAGTTTTGCCAGACTCCCAAGACGTACTTTCCTGCTTTGCTGGTATTGATTCCCTCTCTGTGGCTCTTATCAAGATTGCAGTGTTAGACTTTGATTCATTGGCTTGCAATGAAGGAGGCAGTGACATTAATCACCCTTCACATACCAATAGAGGAGATGTGCATATTGCATGGGCTTGATATACAGTAAATTCATTACAGTTCAAAATGACTATGAATTTGAGTTTACGGTTCGACCATGTTGCTGACAAAATAGTGGAGTTGCTGTGAAATATTTGATGATCAATAATCTTTAATTAAAAACTGGCCTTATAAAAAATATACATATTGTAATTGTTTTGATCCCTTATATTTCATATAATTAGTTAAATTATACATGTATATGTAATACCATTTTAAAAACAGTACATTTTAGAGATAAACAGATATTACAGATATTACAGTAAAAGTCTGTCAGCTTGAACTGTAAGGAATTTCAAAATATAGCTTATGTCCTGCATCTCTGAGCCCATTGAGCCTCTAACACAGGTTCTTAGTAATAACCTCCCTTCAGGCACATATCTTGTAAAAAGTAAGCTGCCCTTAGTGATTCTTCAGTGAACCGAAAAAGATTTCTACATATTGCTCTGTCAATACGTGTTTTGTCTGTTTTCCCGCAATTCTTTTCTGAAGTGCAGGAGAAAGTCTATGCATTTTTTTTTTTTTTTTTTTGAAATATAGTCTGTCATATACAATAGGGCAGATGATACTGGGAAGCTTTTTAATATAAAAACTAAACGAAACACACTGTAAATGAAAACATTAAAAATGAGAAAATTACAAATTTTAAAAGGTCATTGAATTGTTCACAGTTGTCAATCACTGCCTACATTGTGATGGAGGACGGTTACATTAGGGGTACTGTAAAGACTGACCAACTATAGCCAACTACAGCATTTGCTGTATACTGCCATGTGAAAGAAAGATTTAACCAGTAAAACGGCAGATTACATAAAATACACAATGATTATATATAATGACTATTCATATTAATCTCATTCTTATCGCTAGGAAATTTTTAATCAGTGTGGCTTGTGAGGTATACAACATATCAGCTGTCCTTGCAGGGCTGTGATGAGTGCAGTAATTAGTTAATTGAATGCAGTATATACTGAGGCTACTGTATCGTATTCAGCGCAGTGAAACCTCCGCTGTGCTGACTCACACTTTAGCTTCCTCTAGAAGTTACATAACATTGGAAAGGGAAGCTAAATTAAGGTGTTTTCCAAAATTAAATGGCTACAAATTAGATTTAGCAGTTTTTAGCAGTGAGCAGTTGTAAATGACTCATAAAAAGGAGACCAAAATTATACGCTAGTCAAAAGGACTGAGGCAACATCAAAATGTAAAAACTATGATAAAAACATGCAATGTCACATATGAATGGAGAGACTAAACATCAGATGCATTAGATGTACTCTGAGTTTACCTTATGAAGAAGTGAAGGACTCATATCAAATGTACAAAGTTGTAAAAGGATATCATGCAACCTAATGCTCTTATTGTGTTTAAATTAGTTTGTTCAGGAAAGAGCTGTTTCCAGTGCTGATGTTGGTTTTCAGCAAACATGGTATGGTGAAATCCCCTCACTCGACAAAGTACACGTTATTCATGTTGCAGATGACACCACCGGCCCACATCTGAGTAAACAGCAAACAGGAGTATGGGAGCAAGCGCTGCATGACAGCTGCAGAAAATCTACCAGCACCAGACCTCATCAAACACAAAACACCAGCATCATGTAGTGACTGTGGTCACAAAACTAAAGTTATACAAAGACAGATGCACAAGCTATTATCCCCAACCAGACCTGCTCACACACACACACACACACACACACAGCATTGTGTGAGTAAATACCACTTGGCTGGGTTAGTCAACAGCCAGGTGTACACTCTGGGTACGGCAAACAGGGATAAAACAGGAAGCGCTGGCTCTGTATAACCGTTCCACACACTGTTGTCACATTCAGGAGCTGTGGCACTGCTGATATATACAGTAGAACACTGTGTTCACAACCAGCTAAGCCCCTTCTTGTAACAGTCATCCATTATCACACCACCAACTCACTGGCAGCTGCTATACAGCTCAGCTGGTTCCTCATAATGCTCATTCAGTTACTGAGATGAAAATAAGCCCTTAACTTAATATAACATAAATGGTATTGGCAATGAGGGGATAAAATCAATTGGACAATTTGCATAAATTTGGTCCAAAACAATAAAATCAATCCTGTCCATTCCATTGCACACTTGACATTGACATGTTAAGAACCATTCTGTGGTGTTTTTCTGCACCTGATTAAAGTTCATTTGCAAAGATTTTATTTTTATTTCATTCATGTAGTCATAAATGATCTGGTGCTTGTCATAGAGTTTTATAGTCATTTTAATGTATCATTGTGTGGTGTACTGATTTGTATGTATTCTGCTGTTGAATTTTGTGTGTTTGTGTAAAGGCCCATCTACAGAGAGGCATTACAAATTAGCTTAGGTTATAAATACTGTGGTTTGCGGTGGGTCATGCTGTATGGGCAGCTTGTCCATATAAAAATAACAATTAAAGAGATCATTAAATAAATAACTGATAAATAGTTTCAGTTGTTTTTATTAACAAAACTTGGCAACATTAACTGCTTTATTTGCGTCAGTTTCTTAAATGTGAGATTTCAATGCTTTTCTGCATTTTATACAATCTTTTAAATAATATTTTTAGATGTTGGACTCTTAGAGGAGACAAGACAAGATGTAACCTTCAGTTCTCACACCCTGTGATGAGCCTTTTTCTTTTTGATAAATGATAATTTTTTTCAAATGATAAAGCAGTTGAAAAATATTATGAACAGATAATTCATAATGAAAATAACTGTTAGTTACAGCCCTTGTATGAAGCAGTTTAATATAAAATCTTAACCCCAAGCATTCCTCTCAAATCTGAAAGGGTCCTTAGAGCTACTGGGTGTGGCAAAATGACTTTCAGATCAGTTTTTTGCTATGCAAGCCCAACCGATCACTGACTGTTCTTTGTTAAATTGCACTGAAGGTTAAAGCTGTCCAACACTTTTTCCGCTTATTTATTCATTTTGCATTCATGTCATTTTCTGATCGTGTTACGCAGCTTTGGTTCAAAATAAAAAGTACTGCAGTGCTGCAAGGCTACTTCATACTGTGGAGAATATACTGTCAGGCTGACTGTGGGTTGGTGTCTCTGTCCATTGCTGGTGCATTACTCTCATCAAGAGTCTAAGACATAAATCCTCTCCAGCTAACCTCCAATCACAAATCACTTTCTGTCTTTTTCCTTCTTTCACTGACTCAATTGCTCACTCACTTGTTCTGCTTTTAACGGCGCTCTCATCTCAAATATCTATTTATTTGTGCCTGTCTGTTGGTCCTGGTTGATGTTTTAGATAAAGATGTAGTGAAAACAGATCACATAGATGACATTAATCAGACTATTGAAACATGCTCTTTACTTGAGTGTTTAGTAACAATTTGGAAAATATTTCTTAGTGTCTTAGGGAACAAAGTAGACATGAATATTTAAGGGTTGTGTTTGAAAAAAACATGTAGGTGTAACTTACCAATTTAATGTGAAAGCTAAACAGTAAAACATATGAATACAAGTTAATTTACCTTTTTGTTCAGCTTTGTTTTTGCATTCTTATCTCTTTACTATTTATATTGTCCTACTGCATTAGAACTATGCATGGATGATAATGCTCCTTCTATCATTTTACATCAATGATAGTGTTCACAGCAATGATTTTGAGCAAAAAGCCGAAGGTGTCAGACACAGATTTACATTTGGTGTTTGACAGGAGGTGAGTCGTGCTGTGGCTCCATTTAAAGGACGTGGCACAGGAACATGTGACACATGTAACAGTGCAGGAGAGAAACTTCATCATGTCTGCTCCAGGCTGCTGTTTATGATGTTTATGCCTCAGTGAGAGTCATCAGAGAAAGAGAGGTTCAACAGAGGCAAGCAGTAATGATCCGGCTATAGCTCTTACCTCTGTCTCTTTCTTTAATGTGGAAAATCACCACTACTAATCTCTCTCTCTCTCTCAGTCTCTGTTCATTTTTTCTTTTCCTAGGCCAGTAATTTCCCCTTTGCAGCAATCATTCATATGGTTCAAGATACCAGCGCAAACACATTCATGTGCCCTTAACGACCACCAGCAGCTGCCTGCCTTCACTTTCAAGACTTTAAGAATTTACCGAAGTTTTCTTGTACAGTGATTATAACTTCCATACTTTATAATTGAGGCTTAGTTTTCTCTTAATTTTGAGAAAATGTTCCTGTAATTACGAGAAAAAAATATCACAATTACGGTGTAAAAAAAAAAGTACGTAATTAAAACAATTTGAGACGACACTAGCGGATTTAACTTGAATTTGCTTTGGTTTAACTCCATAGTTGGATGCATAGATGTTCTGATGTGTCTGAGTAATTATAATGAACATGTCAACACAGCACAGCCATGTGTAGTCGCTGGTATTGTTCAAGCACAAGCACACAGAGCACACACTGATCTATTTGAGGTTGCTCCTGTTTAAATCATTGCAGTGTTGATATCAACATCTGAATGGAAATAAAGCCCAGCTGTTTTCTTCCAGCACAATTCCAGTGAAATGGTTTTTTGTTACCAGCTGACTTTTGATTAGAGCTGAAACAATGAGTCTAGTAATCAATTAGTCAATTGACTGACATTTAATTGGCAACTATTTTGACATTGATAATTAGGTCATTCTATTCAAGTAAAAATGCCAAAAGCAAATCACTTGTTCTGACTCCTAAAATGTGAATGCCTGATGGTTTTCTGAGCCTTATATGATAGTAAATTGAATATTTTAGTTTTTTGACAGTTCAGAAAAAACTAGCAACTTGACAATGTTGCACCAGGCTGTGTGATTGGGATTTTTCATTAGTTTTGGTATTTTATTGACAAAAATGAGTAATTGACTAAATAAAATTGCTAATGAAAAGAATTGTTAGCTGCAGCCTTAATTTTGATTTTAAAAAGGTTAGTCAGAATCTTATTATAATCACAATAAAAGCACTAATGTATCTGCATTTTCCACTTGCGTTGCCAGCCGTGCCTGCTGATGTCTCATGTCCACTTTAATCAAACCAGCTTTCATTTCCACTTTTTCTGAGTATGACTAATGTGCAGCATTGTGGGCAAGGATTATATCTTAAACAGCAATTAAAAAAAGAAAAATGACAGGAGCACTGCAGATTAATCTGTCTCAATCCATCCATGTATATTATGAAGACACACTAACTGTCTATAACCACACAATTCTGTTTCATGTCCAAGGACTCTGTCCCTCAGGAATTAGGGATCATCTTGTGTTATGCCGCTTTGGACAACAGACAAGATTTCATAGGCTTTGTGAGGACATGTAGGTTCTACTGTAATTAACAAGTACATACTGTTCTGGAGAGAAACAACTCTATATGTGAGATGTTGCTTTCAAGCCACATCACAGATACAACTTTGCCTCTTATGAGGCACAATCCCTTACACAACGCTTCCGTCAAACATAAAATCCTGCACATCCACATACAGAAACTCTGCTGTTACATTTGCATTTCTGTAGCTATGTCTGTGAGTACATGGCTGCCCTGTGTATCATTTATCAAGTCACACTACTGGATTATTCAAACAGGCAAATACGAGTCAATTTGATCCTGAATGTGATTGCTGCTTTCCAAGTACTCAAACCTTTGGGAAAAGACGCTGTTAGTATTCTGACAAATAAGATCTTAGCTTTCCCTCTTGGTTATATGCAGACAGAGGAGATGTTTAATTTGTGAAGCTGTGATATGTAATGCGCTGCTACACAGATTGTGGGTGAGGGGGTATTTCACCTGCTGCTTTTCAGCTGTCATCCCTTTTGAATCTCCTTTCATATCCATACCCTTGATGAACACCTTTATTCTTTAATACACTGCTACTTAATGAGAGAGACAAATATTTTTCAGCACTAGCTTTCAATTGCTGATTGGCATGTTTTATTGTTAACTCCAAGCTTTGACTTTGACACCAACTGCGAAGCTCCTTTTATTGTCAAAGGATGCCTTTTTCCAGGCAGAACGTCATCTAAAGATATTACATAATAATGCAAATGATTTCAGTGTCATGCTTCAGCTCTCCATTTACTGCCGCTCTCTTTTGTCTACACGAAAAGTGTGTTTCATGAACATAATGAACTTGAGCAGTTCAACCTCAGTTATCTCTATCTACATATTCATCGCTCAGATATAGTCTTGCAAAATGACTCCTGATTTCTTTCAAGGAATTGAGGAGAAAGAGGGGACAACACACCCCAGTGACGTAAGAGATAAGAGTCTATACACATTATGATTTTCAAAACTGTTTCTGAAGATACCTACTGCACATACACCAGTTGGAGTGCGTTCCTATTCATTTTTTAATGTTGCTAATGTTACTCATGGCTCTGGCAGTGATGTCAGTTTCACCTCTCTCTCTCTCTCTCTCTCTCTCTCCCCTCAGCTCCTTCCTCTGGTTTCCATCCTCATATCTCAGCATTATCTGTCCATTATCCACCAGCTCAAATGGCACAGTTACCTGAATCATTGTCACATATCATCTTTTCATATTCATCCACAGAACAAATGTATCGACAGTCATCAGCAAAGATTGAATAAATACGTCCATGTGTGACCTTGTGTGCATGACAGCTTTCTCAGCTCTTCCATAGAGCTTTAATGTTTCTTGTTTGTTTTTCTGGTGTCTAAGCACAGGAACAATAAGCCTTCACAGTCTAATTACTAAGTTTTATCCACATATTGTCTCAACATTTTCTATTTTTTACAAACACAAATTGCAAATTAGAGGAGATAACACTCATGCCACCACTCACTATCACTGTCCTTATTGGGCATGGACAGGTCTGCTCCAAATACACCACGTACATACAGTGCATTTGTTTTTGCATTCATTAAAAGGCTATTGTGTCCTTTTTTTAAAGGAAAAGAAAATACAATAAAACTCATGTAAAACCAACCCACAATGGGACACCCAAATTCCCTTGCCAGGCTTAGCTATAAACGCCAAAGAGGTTACTTTCATCCAAGTATGACAACTTTTAATGTGAATTTCAGTCCACTTCACATTCATATCACAAAGCCTGCTGCACAGTTCACAGCTGCTCTCCCTCAGAGTATCAACAGCACAATGTATAGTATTAGAATGCCGAGGCGCTCTATTAAACAAATCTGCTGGCAGATGTGTTGATTGGATCCAATTATCTTTGGGGCATCACACTTTCTTATTGAAAAAAAATCCTCAAACTGAGAAAAGTCTGCAAAGTACAAACACTGTGTTCTATAAAAGGCTTTTGGGTTGGATTTAGATTCTATTTGACTTCATGAGAACTTTAATTTATGTATCAAATATTCATTCAATAAGAATAGTTTTGCTTATTACCTAACAAAACTAAGCAACTTTAAGCTAATTGCTAATGTCAGCATGCTAAACTGTTAAGTGATAACATTAACATATACTGATGTTTAGCAGGTACGTTGTTGCCTTGCTCACTGTTAAAATACGGCTAAAATTCTGACCTGATGATGGTGCTAGAGACCACAACAATTATTTCAATTCATCCTGAGGGAAACATAAATGGATGTAACCAAATTTCATAACAATCCATGCAGAAGTTGCTTTTTCCACAAAACCCCAGATGTGAGGCTGATAGTGGCAGGAAAAGTCAGAGGATCTGCAAAGCTGTTAGGACGCAACAACTGGGACTAAACAGACACTGAGATATTTCACTGGGTGAGTGAAAACTTTGACCTGTTAGTGGCGCTAAATTACAAGTCAAGGAATCATCAAACTCAGCAGGTTTCATCCTCTGGAGACCATGAATGTCTGTGCATGTTTCCATCCATCCATCAAACATTTGTTGCGATGTTTCAGTCTGGACAGAAATGGCAGGCCGACCGACAAACTCAGCAATCAAAGGACAGATATTGCCATCCATAGAAAAATATCGTAAAATGTCTTTCTAAATCTCAAGTTTTATGCCATCTTGCTCTTAGCATCTGGATTATCCTTTATGTTTAATTCCTGTGTGCACACAGTTTAGGGAGGTGACCAAGATTGTAAATGTATCCCAAGACAAGCAAACACATATCACCGGTTAAATATGTACAGACACTCCACCAACATTTTAACAGCCTCCATGCTGCCGCAAGTGAAGACATCAGAAGGAGAAAATATTTCCCTCACCCCTCAAGAGGAAGTGTGCTAGTGTGCTATTCTGTTACCCTTTCACAAGGTTATAGCAATACATTTCAAGAAGCAGCAGTGGTGCTTGCATACTCTGCAGCCTGGTCTGTTTCTCTGTGATAGCCCATCACCGCTGTTTGTGTGCCAGAGCTTCTAATAACGGATTATCATGGAGCTGCTCCACATGTTTTTCTGAGGCCTTTAAGTCTTTTCATTACAGCGATTGCTTCATCATATTTCTGTGACTAATCTATTATAGCCAAAATTGTAATAGGCTACATATTAGATTGCGTAGCCAACGCTATGAGGAATTTCCTAAATAGGTTATTGTTTTTCGACATCTGAGGAGCCCACATACACAGGATGTACACGGCAGAAAAAATATTGGACCAATGTTGAATATTCTCTCTTCACTATTGTATTAAGTGATAAATTGTTCTTCATAACCACATGGGGACGAAATGGAGTTAAATGACAGTGAAATGATGACTACTGCAAAATGTCATGTCACTATATGCGTACATAACTGCCAGAAAATCACTTTACATTTAATTGCTCTCTGTTGTTAAATGTTTCTGTGTAATGCATTGTTGTTTTTTTAGTGTCATCAAAATCAAACCAATTACATGTGGTGAAAATAAACACTTAATTGTTGTCATTTAATGTTGCACAATGTGTATCATTTTTCTGGAGAGATTGGTTTATTCCAAAAAATGCAAATTCGGACCAAATGAAAATCTAGAGGCAGACTGTAGGCAGACAGACACACTTTGATTTTGTGGTCTGACAGCAAGCACTGGATTGTTGGTCCAGATATTCACTCACCCACAGCAGAGGATTGTGGCTGCCTGCACAACCAGATATGAAAGTGCATTACTGAGCAGGCATTAGACTATCAGTAACCCATGCTGAACGGGACTACAAACAAACAAATAAATGGAAACCTTATTTATGCCTCCCACATGCACTTGTGCATGAGTCAGCAGAAAATTCAGACCATATGGCTAAAACTGTGTCCAGAGGAAGACAAACTGTCTGCAGGTTGAAAAAAAAAAAAAAAGCACAACAACAACAGTCACTAGCCAAATTTTGTGTCATTTACAGTGTTTCCTTGCATGAGTGATACATGATCAGCCTTAGATTAGCTGAGCTGGATGAATCTTCCACTGGTCCACAGAACCACACTGGATGCAACTCATGCTTTGTGAGGGGAGCTACAAGAAACCAATACTACTGCCTCACTGAGCCAGGGGATGATCAGTTTTTCCACATTGTGGTGGTAGCCCTACACAAAACATGCCCATCATTGCATATCTCATTTTAATAAATGACAGCCAACTTGTTTGGCAGTCTTGGAGTACAAACACTAGGTGGCCTATTCCTGTTGTGACAGTTAAATGCACATAATAATAAACAATAAACTGGGACTATTGTCCTGGCTTACGATCAATTCAGTGATCCTGTAGTACAGTAGGGCCTGTGCATTGTGACTTTGACAGTAAGGACATCATGACCCAAAACTGGCTTCACCATCAATGGAGCAACACAGCAGCAGTGTGAAACAGGATGTGGGCCTTGTCCCTTACAGTATCTCAAAAGCTGGACCTTCTGTAAATTCTTCCTCTGAAAATTGCGTAAAAAAATAAGATGTGTGGACACAGACAAATGTCCATGCAATTAAAATACTGTAACCCACCTAGAGGAGCCTGGCTCATCTGCTGAGGAGAAAGGCTATTAAGCAACCCTCCTCAAGAGGTCTGTGTCCAAAAGTCACCTTGGGAGGCCAAATTGACGGGATAAGTAATGGCGCAAACGGGTTGGAATTGGGTATCCGCCAAGAAGGCAGGACATAGAGAAACATACAGCCGCATAACAAACGTGAAGCAGGACTTTTTGGGGGGGGATGTGGGCCAACAAGGACAATGACACCGTCCTGATTTAAATCGCCATCCACCATCTCCTGAACGCCCTTTTAGTTAATGGGCTTGCTGGGCTCTGGGATTAATCTCACTTGTGAGCCTGAGTAGTGGAGAAACATGGACTGCACTCAGTCTGCAGCTCTGCAGCAGGCTACCATGTGTCCTTTCACTATCCGGAGCTCAAAGCGCCTTTATGCGCTCCTGTCATGCTCCGAGGATTTCAACATTTTGCGTCAAAAAACAAACAGTGGTTTCACTGGGACTCTGCTGAATCCATGCGCTATCGGATAGGCCTAGTGGCCAAAACCCCTCTGTGTTCTAGCTTTATGTAGGTCATCAAAGAGAACATCTGAGATATGAAACGGGGCATTTCGTCAGCATGTGGTGATTAATTATGCCTTTGCACCGAGGGCCCTTACCTTCTGCTGTCGCCTTGCCATATCTGTGGGCTGTTTTGCATTGAATGGATAAGCGATGCATCGCATCACAAAAACATACAACTGCAGCTTCTTCTTACGGTCCTCTTCCTCCCTCTGCAGCTTCTCCAGATCCTCTTTCTCCTCGCTGGCGGCTGACGGGCTCGGGCTGGTCGGACGGGCACTGCTGCGGCTGCTGCTGGGCGCTAGTCCACCCGAGCTCTCGCTGGTCCTGCTTGGAGAGATGCGGGATCCGGCCTGGGGTGCCATCGCCTCTTTGCTTTCCTCCTCCACTATCCCATCAGATTCCTCCTCGCTGGACGACGGATCTAACATCTTTCTCTGGAGGTGATGCGCCCCTACAGATAACCTAACCTACTGAATTGGTGTTTTTGTTTTTGTTTTTGTCGTCCCCTGATGATGTCTGTGCAGTTGTCGTTGTATCCGTCCCTAGATATAATGTACAAGATGTATGGATATATGAATGTGACAAGACAGGGATAGGCCCTAGTTGTAGCTGCTCGCTGAGAGATGTCAGCAGTGATGCTGGAGGAGGTTTAGTCTGCTTCACACTGTGCTTTCTCCGCCTGCGCCGAGCACTCGTCGATGCTTACGTATTTTCTGTATTTTATTGGCCAGTCACTGCTGCGGATGTGAGTGGGGGGGGCGAGGAGGCGGAGCGGTGGGGATGGGGCAAGGGGAGTGTATTGTACAGATGAGGGGAAGGAGAGCGGCTTGTTTTTTTTTTTTTTTGTTTTTGTTTTTTTTTTTCTCGTTTTGGTGGAAGCGGGCGATGGCCTCTCCCTTGCCTGCCAGGCCGGGACGCAGGCGCTGGGAGCTGGCCGTGGTCCTGAGCACAGGGCAGGAGGAGAGAGCGAAGAATGCGCGTCTCGTCCTTTCCAGTAGCTCATCATATCGTCCTGCAGTGGTAGTACACCTAAGATGGCTGCCACAGGATTTTCTCTGATAATGTCACTGAAATGGGGAGCATTACTCAGTTTATGTGCAGTGCTGGGGACGCAGAGGAGTAGGTGTAAAGATTTCAGAATGGCTGCCCCACGCTGTGCGCTGCTGAAGGGTGGGGTGGCCAGAAACACTCAGCTGCTCGCTCTCAGCCTGTAGGCTCGAGAAATTGATTGTTGCAGCATGTGCTGGTATCCATTGTCAGGGAATTGGATCAGACTGCAGTCACACAAGCTCTTCATCTAACAAATACAGATTTATTACTCAAGCCAAATGATCGGGTGTTCGGCTGAATTTGAGACTGTATCTGGCCAAATGCAAATGTCCAATCTCCAGCGTAAAACAAAAGGCTGTCGTTTGTGCAGTAACCTCTGACTTGACATCCAAATATGGTGTATTACATGTAAGTGTGAAGCCTCCCCGTACAGCCTGCAAATAATGCAAGCACAACAAGTACAAACAGATCACTCTAACATGAAACCTGACATCTGTTTGTGAGAACAACAATATGCAGCATTTTTATTCAACCACCATTATATAATATCAGGTTTCCACAATTCCAAGATTCCTAACATTAAGTACTATAAATGATGTATTTTGCTTTGGTCCGAATAAGATATATAACTCTTGCTAGTCCAAATCACAGGAGGCAGATTAAGACGGCACCATGGCAGAGAAAATGCAGTTTAAATGCAAAAACCTACTTAGATTTTGAGCTGTTATACAAAGACAGCAGATGGTCTTCTCTTGGAAAATGATAGCGGGAAAGTAGACCTGTCACACTTGCAGTATCTCACCCTCTCACCCCTTACCAGGATGACCTTGTTGGGTTACATCTACTGACTTAATTAAAATGACAAGCAAATCACTGTTGGCCTGAATGAATTAAGGTGGCAGAGATACACTGCCACAGACCCTCTCGGATGCAGAAACACGACTTAGGAACACATATGTTATTTTAAGGATACATAAATATGGGTGCATATTTAAAAATCTTACCTCAACTACCAAACAATCCTCTGCTTATCTAACGCTCAGAGTATTGAGACTCCATAGGAGATGATTAGTTAATAATTACACAGTAACTCCCCCTGCTGATGAGGTGAAAAAAGTAAACATAATTTGTGCATCAGGAATTTTTTTTTTTAATTATTCCCCAACCCTTCAGATTTATCTTGAAACTCATGTGGGTGTCTTCTCTGCACCCTCGATTTTGAACCACTTTCCTCTATTGCCTCTTAATCTTCTGACCTGTCTGTAAATATGGATATGGGTGAGATCAATTAATCAATTATTGGCAGTGGTCCATCTCAAAATCCAAACATAATCCACAGCTGGCATTTTCTCTGCAACACAGGATGATGGTGGTATGGATGATTTCCATTTAGCTGCTTCAGTTTGTCATATTTTCTACGTTCAGTTCAGGAGGTAAATTTATAGGGAGCATGCGTAGGGTTTAACCGTCTATCATTTTGTTTAGGTGTTGACCAAGTCTCAGTGTCTGGTGAAAATATAAACAAAGCTACAATGATTAAATCTTTGTAGATGGTGTCTTTTAAAACTTGTACCACTCTGAAAGAAACCAGCTCAGCACTTTTATGTTACTTTCCCTGCAGAACTCATCTTTCCTACTCATATCACCCCTCTGACCCTGCATTGTGCTCACCTCCCCCACCCTCAGACTTCTTGCAGTGGCATCATACCCCTGACGGTCTTTATACGGTGAGCTCAGCCTGCACAGAGGTTGAGCAGGCCTGCACATTTCACCTCTGAGATTAAATTGAATCTGACAGCTGGACTGACTAGCTGCTACTCCAGATGTTCCTTATGTGTCTGACCAGCAAATTCCCTGCAGGTTGCCATGCTTTCAAGGACTCTGCAGCTCTGATTTTGCTCTAGAGGCTCTCCTGTTGCCCTGACTTGGCATTTAGTAGTCCTTCTTTAGTTTTGACTCACAAGGCTTGTGGATTCTCAGCATGAGGTTTGCCTTTTTTTTCCATGTATACCTCAGCTGGTTATGCTCTCAATAGGCCACCTCCAGCTGCGGATGGGTGATGGAGTTAGCAGACTGACACCCCTCAGTTCTCTCTGCACACTCCTGACATCCCTCGGAGAAGTCTTGCACCAACCTCAGCAGCAGAACTCTCTAAACCTTTTAAACATTAATAATTGACTGATGTTCTCTGCTGTGCTCCCCTACTTCAGCTAGAGAGTGTAGACATTAAATGTTGATGTTCTTCAGGGTACAACAACACAAAAGCCAGTGAAGAGAAACGCACAAGTTTTTCCATATGAGAACAGTTGGAATTGTGAGAGAACATCTATTGCTTCATTTTGTGGTAAATTTCCATTGTTACTCTACTGTTCATGAGGTTTAAAAACAATCTGACTGAAATGTCTACTTAGTAGCTGTTCCAGACCCTTTGATCATGTCACACAATTCTCATCGACTTATTTGAAATTTGAAACAAAAAAAAAAAACGCTATCAGTTATTGAAGACGAACATAATGTGAAATGTTTAAAAGCTAAGGTAAAGCCTAATACCCATTTTCCCTTTACATCAGTTTAGGGAAATATCTGAGTCTTTAGCTGCTAAATGCTCCACTGTGTGGTCCACTTTGCTCATGGGAAAGATCTTGTTCTGGGTTTAAAAGTACTTTATTAAGGTGAAGGTTTGGTTTAAGATGGCACTGTCATCATGGTTACAATAATTAACATGTGGTTTAGGTTAGAGAATGGTTAGTGGTCATGCTTTGAAAAGCTAAGGTGACCTGCTGTGGCTGGGAATTATGCTAATCATAGGGATCAAGGTTTTCAAGATCAAGAATGAAATCTCAGCCTCAATGTTCACGCAATTTAGGTGAGGTCATTTAGTCACATGACCAGTTAATGTATAAGCAATTTGCAAACGATATTAACATATCTGTCAAACGAACTGGAAAGATTGAACAAAAATAAGATAAAGAAGTCCCTGTTGAAGCATAGGTTCAACCAGGAGAAAGTAAAGTGACTGCTTGTTGCGCTATTCTGCTATATTAGATATTTGACTACCATCAGCAGAGATTAGATGAATCATTTGAACTTCCCTTGAACCTACCCTAGATATTCATTATTAATTGCAGTCGTGATCTATGGGGACCTGTCTGACTTTATCATCACATCTGGTGCCACTCTGAGTGTCTTTTTAACAGTCTCTTCATTCATTCTGTCTCCAAGTGGTTTTTATATTGAAATGTTTAAACCACACATCACAGGGCAAATTAAAACCATCAAGAATACAAGAGCCATGGTCAAAAGAAAATGTGAAATCATAATAAGAATAACCTCACAAATAAAACCAATATATGGACACTAGAGTTGTGTGTGTGTGTGTGTTTGTGTGTGTGTGAGTGTGTGTGTGTGTGTGTGTGTGTGTGTGTGTGTGTGTGTGTGTGTTCCTGCAGGAGTCTTTTGCACACTGTCATGTCTTTGGAGAGTTGACAAAGACAGCACATGCAAAGCCCATACAGACATACAAAGACTGTGCAGTCCAGCTGAAACATCACAGAATAACTGCACAAAGATATGTTCCTGACAACCCTATACAGAGCATGTTTATTTTATTCAGTATGTGTTCTTAAAGAGTGACAGAGTGTTAGTAAGGAATGCAGGAAATGTTTCAGTAACAGATTTAACTTGTTCACCTCAGTTTGTATCATTCCTGTTTTTTGACATTAGCTTGGTGTTTAGTCACCAGGCATAAGCTCTAAGTTTAAAGAAGTGTTTGTCAGAGGGAAAGTGATGCACACAAGCACACATGCACACACAGACATACACACACAGAGAGGCTCAGAGCTTCTCTGGCGTTAGCTGAGGAGCTCTTTGAAATATTTAAATGCTTGGAGCGTTTTTAATGTGAGATTGATGGAATAGGGTCAGTGTCAGCATTGCTGCTACTATAGTCATCTCAGAGAGGGTTTCACACCCGGCAATACTATAGCCTAAGATGACACTCAACATTTTCCCCAGGAAGGTGTTTACATCCTGAATGACTATACATATATTTGGGCAGTAACAAACAATCTTTGCTAGCAAACAATCTTTGTTACTAGCCAAACAAATATGGGTAGTAATTGGTAGTAATTCCTTTTTAGGAATAAGGAGAATTTAATTTTGAAGAAATTATCAATCTGTATAAACCCTTTAACATAACATAGTCTCCCTTTTTTCCCAACTAGTAAAACCTTGAGGTGGCTTCCCAGCAGGTATCAAGGAACACATTTAGTCTTTTGGTTCATCTGTTCCAGATTTTTCTTGACATCCCTTTACTTACACTATAAAACCTGACCTTTATAGATTATTTCCACAATTTAAGGTTCCTTTTCATAATTTCAGGTTACGCTGGAATGATCTGTCTTTTGAACGTACATACAGTATGTTGTATCCAATCAGCCTCAATTATGATTTCTTGTGCATATTTCAGATTAGTTGTGAGCCAAAGGTGGTTCTCTGTGAGAAAACTATTGGTGGACAGTGCATTTCTTTAGTGTGAGCTGTATGTGTTTTTGCTTAGTGACAGGTGGAGGTCTCCACAGTTGAAAACCACCAGATTTATGCTCCTCTCTTCCTCCCACAGTTTTCAGGGTAGAGAGGGAAGATGATGCCAGAAAAAGAGTCATTAATAATGCAGCGAGAGGCTGGAGCCTCACCACTTTAACATGATGAAAAAACCCTACAGCTGTTGAACGAGCACAGTGTTCTCTTCAGCTGGACTACACGATTCATCCAGTGAGTGGGCACAACAGTCGATCGTTTTCTGTGTATTTAGCTTATTGTACATACGGCAGTACACATCCGTCAATTTTGGAGATTTTGCATAAGGAAGAAAGATCAGACGCAGTGAGAAAGTAAGAAGAGCTTATCATTGCAGCGTCACAGATTCTCTTCTCAATCATCATGGCTAAGCACTGCCCTCTTTTGGCTGAATAATCAAAAGCATTTAAAGTAATGGTTTTGTTGCGTTTGATAAATCAAAGCTACAAACAAAGTGAATGTTTGGCTACATTCCTAATAAGATTAAAGTTTCAACTGGAGGCAGATGAAAAAGCACTACACAGCAAATGTGTGTCTTTTAGATTAAACATCACTGTTTTTTTTTATTTGTTTGGTTTCTTTTTGTTTTTTCATTTTATTTTATGAAAGTGACAAAACAATTATACGCCAAATAATTTATTTTAAGCCACAACAGGAAGTTTAACACAGAAATGAATCCCACTGTGTCAAAGGATGCAGCTATGATGTGTCAGAATATAGTGTCTGTACCGATGTCATTATGAAATTGTTTCTGCTGACAGTAGGATTTGGTCAGTCATGCTCAGCCACAACTGAGTTTATAGAGCCGGCTCTAAGAGTATCGTATTGGTTGAGGTTATGAAACTGGAATCAGGAGTGATCAGTGCATCTCTTATTATCCAGAACAACAAGCACTCTTTTGCTGCAATGTTGCCTAATTTGTGTACTCTGTACCATGTGAGATACTCTAGATAGTAAAGCTCTTTAAACTAGATTATTATCCAGGATCCCTCTATAAGTCATGCAGTGAGTTTTTGGGGGCCCAGTCGTGGCCTGCATTGTCTTGCATAAGTCCACAAGGCTGTGTCTCAAGTCACTGCGCTATAATGCACAGTATTTACAATCTGCCTGTTTTGTTTGAGTATACTCATACTAAAGAGCAGTACTAGACAGGGATTAAGTACATTTATTCAAGTACTGTATTTATGTTTTGAAGTAAGATACTTACACTGTGTTTGAGCAAGCCTATATTAACTTTATACTACTTTATACTTTACTACATTTCTGAGGGAAATTGCCATGCCTGAGGGATATTGTACTTTTTGCTTCACCGTGGTTTAACAGCCGTAGTTACTGGTTACTTTTCAGTGTTATAAAAGATTTTACATACAAAAGATTTATATATGAAATTTTAATCTGAACAACAACTTTTACTGCTAATTGGGTATTGATTTGAATATTTCTCCCACCTTTGCTGAGGAGTGTTGTTTTCATATGGGAGTGCAAAGACTGACAAGTTCTTAACAACATCTTTTACTTGTTGATAAGTACTGATGCAACACTGAAGTAAATCAACAGAATATTCTCTGTTAGTTCAAAGGATTCACCAACAACATACTGTATATTACCTGAGGGGTAAAGCACTGCTTAGTGTTGATATATATACCAAGCCTTCAAAACAACAGCACACAGCATAAACATCAGAGTGGATTTTGGAAAGTTTTGTTCTAAAGCTGTTGTGTTTTATCTATTAGCCTCAATGAAAAGCTGTAATTGGATGGATATTTCAAAACAAACTTTTAGACTGATTATTGGTGCAAATGAAACTAAGGCTATTCTGCTCAAATGAGAGTTACAAACAATTATCCTTGTCTTTGACCAAAGTGGATGGCTGTCATGTCTTCATCTCTTCTCATCTAGACTGCTGCATCAACAACCATTTATTACCTCAGTTTAATGTTCCTGTTGTCAGCTTCTGGCTTGGACAAAATGGGTTTTAAAAGACTAAAAGCCTAAAGACTAAAACCTGCATGAGGGACTAAAGTAATCAGTCACTTCAAAAAAAAAAAAAAAAAAAACTTCTCAGGACAGACTTTAAATGATTTTCAAGACATTGTTTTTCATATTTTTAGTAAATTGGCTGCCACCCTTGTTGTTGTATTACTTTTAAGATGGTCCATTTATTGCTGTATACATCCCAATAATTTATAAAGTGTATTAAGATATTTTTAATAATGTTACATATTTTTTGTCAATACCAAACCTACAGCAGCTTTAAGTTTAAGTCTTTACCATAACCACATGGATTAAAAATGTGTCTAAGGCTCCAACTGCAGACCTTTTTTTAAACTCATGTATTTGTTGGGTAATTAACAACAGAGTATAAAACACTATGACACATAACAATACCTTAACATCCACACAGCAAAGAATAAAGCAGTGGTCGCATGTTTGTACAACCAAAACAAATTCAATAAACCAGTGTTTTATGCACTGGAATTCATTGGATCTGTATCCTTTTCATTTGTACGCTTTTATTACCTCCTCTGAGGAGGTTATATTTTTACCAATGTCTGTTTGTTTGTCTGTTTGTTTGTCTGGTTGTCTGTTTGTCAGCATGATTATGCAAAAAGTACTGAACCATTTTGTACCAAACTGGGGCATGGGCCAGGTAAGAACCCATGAAATTTTGGCGCAGATCCGGTTAAAGGGGTGGGTCCAGGAATATATTTTCAACATTGGTGTGGATCTGGTTGTAAAAAAAAAAAATCAGACATATATATGTGTTTGAGATCTATGACTTCTTTGGCAGACTTATGGGGTCTTCTGAGTGCCATTTAGTTTTATGCTTTTATCCCATTCTAATACATACATTAGATCTTTGCATACTTTACTTAGTCTCTCAAAGAAAAAACATTGACTTAACTTTTAAAAGTGCCCCACAAAAAGTGTTGGTAATATTTTCAATGCAAAGTATCATCATGTGCGGTCCAGTTGTTGATTAAAATTAATGTATTGGATTCATTAAAACTTTCATATAAAAGAAGAAAAGATGATGAAACCAACCAACTATGAAACATTCACCAATGTTATAAGACCAATATCTATCTTTCACGTCTAAACATAGTGTGAGAATAAATTATTGTCCAGATCCACAAAATTAGACCAGCCTGCAATATTGCTTCCTAATTATTATACCTAAAATCCAAGTTGCGGTGCACTTTTTATTTCATTCAGTAATGTGTACAAGAATAAATCTGTAATTGAGATTTTAACCAAAAGAGGTCAGCAGAATCCTTTTTATACCAGTACAAATGGCCTCATCATCAGTAAGTATTCATCAAACCGAATTCATGTGTAATCTACACTCCTGTATTATATTTTATCACCCCGCAGCTGCATATATATTTAAAATCATCAATAATTAAATACATCAATGCTAGTATCACAGCAGAGAATGTTGGTTTGTAGAACCAACTACATGTTACCACACAGATATAAACTGTATTATTGGAAGTCATATGGTATTTATGGCTGGCCCATAGCAAGAATCTTTGGCACCCAGAGGTATCCTGCTTAGCTCTCGAACTACTTTTTTATTTTAACACATATGCAAACAAGACACTTTAGTTACCATGGCAACACAGATATTGGTAAGGAAATGACTTGTTTAGATGTAGGCTATATTCAAGTAAATTAGATTTATTACCTTACATTATCATACACCTACAAAACCATCCATGAGTTCAGGAAAACAGAGAAGCAATTTATTTTTTGCCAAAAAGTTTTCCCACTGACTTTTCTGCATTTTTAACCGACAGCAAACCAGATCAAAGGCAGTCAGTTTGCCATATTTCTGTGATTATGATGACCCCCTAAGTAGCCTTGTGATAAAATATGTAAATGCACAAAATCAGATCAGCCTAAAATGGCACTATATGGTACATGTAACACAAGTTCAAAGGTTTCCGGTATTAACATCAACTTGGAAAGGAAATGATTGATATGCTGAAAATTCAGTCCCAGATATTTCCATTTGTTTCATGTTCCTAATGGAGCTTTATTTAGAAAATTATATTTTAAGAGCAATGTTGGGATGCACTAAGAATAACAATTGTGCAGACACAAAGGGGATGTGCGATTCAGAACAATACAACAATACAATATAAACAATATTCTGTACATTTACTTGATGTAGGTAATTGATGCAGTTTGTTGCGGTGTTTTGCAATAAATGTAGGGTTACAGAAGATCTCAGACTCCTCCCTGGGGAAGATATCTCCTGTCAGCCCTCCCCCCCTGCTGAAAGAGTCATTCTTTTCTCTTTCCTTTCTAAATCAGTGGTATTTCAGCCTGGAAACAAAAGCTGTTGACACTGTGAGGACTTGGACTTGAGCTCTGTGATTTTTAAATGTGTATGGTTATATTTGCTCCGGTAAGTTTTATTTCTCTGGTGTCGTCATTGTTCTTTTCATTTATTCAGTTGTTTTGGGTGGACCCTGCTCAATTTCCCTTTAATGCATGTTGAATAACAATGACAAGTGTGATCTTGACGGTATTTCTAATGAATTTAATCATTTTATGATTTGCTGATTATAGGAGGACTTCATGAAATGTCTGGTTTAGCCATCGTTACAGTCATTGCAACATGTAGCACATGTTCAAAAGTAAAGAAAAGCTATTAATAGTAGTTGACACAGAATAAATCTCTCTAAAATTGATAATCTATAAGTGAGTGATATTCAGATTTATGGTATAGCAGCTATATAGACAAAAAGATTGAGAGACTTCAGAGTTGTTTATTGAATTGCGCTGTACTGCTGTGGCCACCCTCCAGTGCACAGTAAGCAGCTCTGTTAGTTGTCTTCCGACCTTTAAATTATTCAGGTTTTGCTTTCAAACCAGTTATAAATCTTAATAATCTGTCCTGTAATTTATTGATATCTATGCACTATGTAGAATGCCACTTGCAGTACTGACACTGGATCAAGTAAATGAGTGAATTATCAGTTGATGTAGATGGCAATCAGTGACTCATTTTTGTCTTTTTTTTTCATAGATTTTTGCCATCTGTGCTTTTGCAACATGTGGAGGATACAATGGTCATCTCCAGGTTAAAGTGGACTGTGCAGACAGGAAACAGAGTAACCTCAGCATCAACATTGACTTTGGTTATCCGTTCAGGTGAAGTAACTGTTGCTTTCTTTGACATTATGTTAACCTCTTGTTTCAAATGCCTGAACCTTTAAAACAGCAAATCCAGCAAAAAAACTCAACATTATATAAAGGATTTTTACTTTTGACTTTTGATCTTATTAGATAATTAACATTTTTTGAATATAGATAAAGAACAAATGTTAATTATAAAAATAATTCTGTGTTTATGTTATATTTTTAATCTTTGACAGTTTGATTAAAAGAACTTTATATGACTAACAAGGAGTGAAGATTTTATCAGACACCCTAAAAGTACGTTTTCAACCTAGCCAGACATGTCCCTAGTAATCATCTGTCTAAATTTCAGGAAAGTGGTCAGGCAGAAAAAGAAGATTTAAAAATTGCATACTTTTACTTCATCATGTTGTCAGGCTCAGTAGAGAGGAGCTATTCTCTCTTGGAGTTTGCCCGATTTAGGATCAGGAAGCTGGACAGCTGAGTATTAAAATGGCTCAAATTCAGATCCAAGAGTATAAAACGTTTCACTGCATCATTTGATGAAACTGTACCTGAAGTCCTTTCAGTCAAGACTTAAACTCAGGTGGTCTCAGTGATATTACAGCGATTTACCACCACATCTTTCTTTGCAGCATGTACCTGCAACTTGATGTAATTTCTTAGAGGTCAACTGATAAGCTGATGAGAAAATGGTGTCTTGTTTCGTTTTTGCTTCTGAAGACCTGCATGTTCTGCACCATCTCACCATCACCATCTCACCGACTCACACTTACAAACACGACTTTCTGGAGGATGAAAAAACAGTGACTCTATTTGCCAAATAGATTTGATGCTATTTTAAGTGAAGCAATTTTTCTACAGGGCTATGAAAAAAATTATTTCGTTTTAGTATCCACAGCGGAAATACAGAATGCAGTCATCCATAATCTTATTAATTAAATTTTATTTCAGTTGGAAATTTCTCATACAAATACACAAAAATAAAAACGTTGAGCAAAAGAAAAGTGTTTATGAGTTTGACTCAGCAACAGAAAATATAAACATAAATAAACAATGATCAAACTTGTTTTACTCTTATTGTACAAGAATCTTTAAAAATTTCACACATTTGATACCACTTCACTGGATGTGAGGAATGGATTATAAAAGGAAAGGAAATGATTACCATTTCATTTGAATGATTAATGTGCGCTGTGGATGTGGTTGTGGTTGTGAACTAGGTGGTATTGTGATGCAGCAGTGCAACAGTGTGATCGACCACCCCCATGCTCCATGCTTCAGAGTCTCTGAGTGATGGCCAAGTGTCTAATTAACAGTTCAGCTGGCCTGACACCAGTCTTTTGTTTGTTAGTTCAGTGGAAACCTCTCTATAAATGGAATTACAATTGTACCAAACACAATTCAGTGTCTTATGTGTTTCAAGTGCCGCACAGTATGGGTTTAGATTCAGAGATATCAATTAATCCGCAAAGTTTCTGACAAAATGGGGGAATGACTCTTGAATGGGGTATTTTAGCTGTATTTAGATACATGTCTGGCAGTTTTGCTTCATTTATTGCAATGATATAAGAAGCACAATCAAATTTATGCTCAACTTTGGCAAAACAATGTCGATTGTCACGGTCTTATTCAACCAGTCAGTTAAAAGCTGGGTCTCCTAATCGCTGGGGGTGTGGTGAGCAGGAGCAAATACAAGTCTGCCCCCATGTACAGGCTGGGCAAACAGGAGAAAATCAAAACAAGGCTTCCTGCTAAATATACTTATCAAACAGAGGGAATTGGAAATAGAGGCCTGGCTCTAATAAAAGCCTAACTCAAAAAAGGCCTGTTGTCCTCTGCAGCTGAGGTACATAAAGGCCCCAACTGTTATTTGAGGAAATACAGAACTACATATAACATTCAGAAAACTGTTATGATTAGTGACACTGGTGACTCAGCATCCTGTTGCTCGTGCTCTGTTGGCAGGTACGAGCGAGCGTCCTGGGCAATTGTCAACACATGTGATATGTGATATACATGAGACTGAATGTGATTGACTGGCATTGTGTTAATAGATCAGGTATTTAAAGTCATTGTTTTACCTGGTTTGACTATAAAACATATATTAGACTATAGATTATATTTTAATATATAGCATAATACTGCTACCAGCTACAGCGTGAGCAAATCCTCCTTATGTCCCCTGTCTGGATCTGGCTATAACTTTTATAGCATGCCATTCCCAGTCTACTGTTGCTGAAAGCATAAATTGTACATAATAAATAAATGAGTAAAATAGAATTAAAAAAATAAATAAATAAACACTAACGCTGAAACAAAATACATAAAAAATCCCAGCACTATCTGCCTCAGTACTTTATCAATCACAAAACAACAATAAAATGATCATGAAAACCCTGGGAATGATTGTTTTTTTAATGCTCAATGTCTATATGATGAAAGGAGCTCTCTCTACCAAATGGATTTGACCCTGGTCCTCTCATAGTGACAATTCCTCCCTTTGCCACTGTCTGAAAGTGAGTTGAAAACTTTTTTTCCGTCCTGATGCCGTTATACTTCCTTAAAAAAGAGAAGTTGCAGAACTGCTTGTCTTTCTGCACTGGCAGCTTCTTTGTGAGTCTTGTAAGATCTTCCCTTTCTATGCCACATCAAATTCAAAGAAGTTCTTTCTTTTGTATTTCTCTGTTGTTTTTTTGAACCTTCCTTTTTTTAGCCTCTGGCTTGCTTAATGAAAGTGCTCTCAAAGTGCCAGTGAACAATGGGCAGCTAGTGACAAGTAACAAGGGACATGTTTGCTACAGAGTCAGTCACATGTCACTTTACAACCTGTTTTTTTCATTCACTGTAAACCTCCTCTTTCTGTCTTGTAGATTACAGCAAGTGCATTTTAAAGCTCCCTTGTGCGAGGCGAAAAGAGAAGAGATTATTATCCTGGATGGCGACTTCTCTTCAGCTGCTCAGTTTTTCGTGACTGTGGGTGTTTTTGCTTTCCTGTACTCTCTGCTGGCAACTATTGTCTATGTCTTCTACCAGAACAAGTACCTGAAGAACAACAGAGGGCCACTTGTGGTGAGTGAGTTTGTACCTCCTCCTCTTATTTTTTGTCCTTAGTTTTGATAAGGTACAATGACGTGTGAGAATGTTGTTTGTATGACATGAAATACATGGACCTGACTGACTGACTGCTCTATCCTGTGTGTGACTTTCTCCCTTTATCTCTTTTCTATTCTTCTGTCATGAGCAGGATTTTCTTGTTACAGTCATCTTCTCCTTCATGTGGCTGGTCAGCAGTTGTTGCTGGGCCAAAACTCTTACTGATATCAAAACAGCCACAAACCCAACACAGGTGCTTCTGCTCATCTCAGCCTGCAGAGCTCAGGAAAACAAATGTACAGCCACCCAGGAGCCTCTCTGGTCGCGTCTTAATACATCTGTGGTAAGTATTGAGTCAACAAAGGAAACACTGAAACAAAACTGGATAAAGCAAGTCATTTACTCCTGCCCCTCTCCTTTCTTCAGGTTTTTGGTTTTGTTAACGTGGTCCTCTGGGTTGGAAATATTTGGTTTGTCTTCAAAGAGACAGGCTGGTACAAGACAGGTCAGAGATACCCGACCAGGGGTGCTTCTGGAAAACGGTCTAGTGAAATGCGACAGCGGCTCTACAGCGAGAGCAGCTTCGACCAGCCAGAGGAGAGTTTTGGTCCACAATCCTCCAGACAAGACAGTTTGAAACGGTCAAAGGAGGATTTTGGTCAGCAGGTTCACAGGCAAGCTAGCCTCAACCAGTCACATGTAGGCTTTAGCTTACCACAGACATATCTTGGTAAACCTGTAACTCATGACATGGAGAACAAAGTGGCTTCTCAAGGGCCGATGATATTTGTCAATGAGATGTGATTTTGACTTGGTGCCTGATGATGCTCTATGACTACACAATGAACAGAATTAGATATGTGCTGTTGTCATTTCCAACCTGATCATAAGCTGAATATAAAATGAAAAGTATTTGACATATATAGTATTAATCATGTAATCTTTTTTGTTGGTATGTTTTTTGTGTATCAGTGCTAGTCCAACATGGTTTTGCCATTGAGAACATTAATTATTTCAAGGATGAAAATAATGATACATATTATAGATCAGTATTTACCAATATAAGGGAATAAATATAATACTTATACAGGAACAATGTTAAATGTAATGTACAATAGCATTACTTTCCGTTAGTAACACAGAGAATAAATGCAATACACCCTGACAAATAACTACACCTGGACATGATGCTGTAACATGATAAAACAAGACATTATCAGTAGTTGCTGTATGCAACAAAGAAAGAAGTTGTTGTTGTTTGATTAATTTTCTTATCTTAATTTAAATTTTCAGACTTTTCTCAACAGATTTGTAGTGTTCAGTGTTTGCATGATATACAACAAATAACAACACGTGTTCAAAAAGCTTCTTGTGTGACTATTAATTATGCCAGAAGTTATTATGCCAACAGCAGCACAGTTGTTGCAACATGATTAAAAGACAACATATAATATCACAGCAAACTTTAGCTGTGATGGCCTATTACTGCATTACATTTTCCATGTTTAGAGATTGTGTTGAAGTATGCCACAATACAAACTGCTATTAATTACATGTTAAAATTACGTGTACATTTTTTTTTTACCTGTAAATGGATAATTTTTCCTTTTTCCCTTATTTGGTGAAATGTTTTTTTTTTTTTATGAAAAAGCATTACGTATTTTGATCTATAGTCTACTGTATGTTTGATGGGAAAATATGTGCAGTATAAGTGATAAAATATAACTAATCAATGTGCTCTATAAATATTTAATGTTCGATTGTATCTTTTATTCCCTTTGTCATTCCTGATATTATAATCAATATGTCACTCCAGCATCTTTGTTTGTCCTTTCTTTTTAAAATGGATATTGATTTCAAATGGAAACTGGATGCTTTTTCAGTGGAACATTAAATATGTTATTAGTTTTTGTAATTATTTTGTGTGCATATTCTTTTAAATTCATGCATAGTCACATTTTGTTATACTTTTGTCAAAGTGGAAGAATTCTGTGTTCCATACTAAACTAATCTGGATGTAGAATATATCAAAGTGCTTTTGTTGCATATATTCCATCTCCAGTCCTCTGCACTACATTAAAGCTATAATTTCACAAATGAATATAATTTTTAAAAAATGCAGTTCAAAATAAGTCCAGTGATTTCAGATGTTGTTGAATTAATTTCAGGTATGAAATTTAGTTTGTTGTTTTACTTTAAGTGTGTCTCAAGTCTTGCTTGGAAAACTTCTTCAATGATACTGTTTTTAGTAACTGATATCAAAGTGAGCATATGCACTGTGAAGCTGTTGTTACCATGGTTTTTCTTATATGATGAAATCCGTGAGTGTCTAGTCTTTTATATGAGAGAAGAAACAGAGCAGAGAAGACTGAAAGTCAGGAAATACTGAAAAAAAATGTGGAAAGTCTGTATAGGGAATTACTAATGATTATTCACTGTCATGGAGATACCAGCACAGACATTAAAGCATGTTTCATACTGTGTATCAGGATTATCTCAACTCCAAAGGCCAAAGGGATAATCTCTCAGGGTGTCAGTTTAATCCTGTCTAAGAGAGTTAACATAATACTAATACCTAAAACCTCTTACCACTCTATACAACCTCAAGTGTTTGGAAACTGTTGATGAAAAGTTAGGTCTGTACACATGGGTTAATCAGACTTCAAAAAAAAAAAGGTCAGAAACATTAAACATTAAATTCAATTATTCACAATATGTGAATTAAAGCTGCTGATTAACTTAACTTTGAATGAACAGTTGTGGAACCTTGAACAAATCTTTACTTTATTTTTGTAATGTCTCATCGTAAGAAATCTGCCATTTCTTTACTTTACCAAAGGGAAAGTAAATATTTCATTTAATGAAAACTGTGTCCATGACCATTAGTGCTGATGACTGTCAATAAACCTTCTGTTAGGCATTCATTTAAAGGGACACTCCACCAATTTTACACATAATGTTCAATTCATGAGGAGTGCTACCACCAGTATCTGAGTAACGGAAATAATATGGCAACACACAACCATTTGACACCTATGCATGTTTGTCTGCCCTGAAAAAGGGATCACCTTCCTGTCGTAGTATAAGCTAACATTTGCTAATTTCCACAAAGGCATATCTTGGTGGTTACTGGCAGTGATTTATGTGTCATAATACCCCAACAATGGGAACAACAATATTGATAATAATATTAAAAATATCAATACAGTATCTCATCAGTAAAGCTTATCATGGATGGTTATTCACTGCAGATTGCAGCCAGCAGAACTGTTGCCCTCTTCCAGGCTTCCCCACAGCCTTGAAATATATTCAGTTCATGCCAAGTTTGTTATTAAGACCTCTGTATGCAGCTCCTCCTATCTGATCCAAGTAATTAGAACAGAGAGAGACGACTCTCGTCTCTGCCGGCCCCCTGACAGAGAGACTAAGCACATGCAGGTGTCCATAGCAGGCTCTTTGAAGAAAATTACAGTGTGTGTGCCCACAGCATGATAATTAGGGTCAGGTTATCAGCAGGAAATAAAGGGCTACATCATGAGATAGATGGCCTTTTGGATATAGAAGAAGGGTGTATTTACATGTAATTAATCCCCTCTGAGCTGTAACATGTTATAGACTGGTATGTAACATTTATTGTTAGTTATGTCTGTATGCCCTGCACAACATAAAAATGTTGTGATTTTGGTTTACACATGGTGCACAGTGTGGAAATATTGGACATTTTCACTTCTTTGTGAATACCTGCAGGGGGCATCATCCACCTGTCTTAATACTGAAACTGAAGGCTCTCCAGCAGAGGATCCTGCTACTTTGGATTTTTAAATTGTCTAGTTGCATTTGCTTTTAGGACTTTTACTTTCAAATATGCCACAGTTTATACCATTTGAGCAGGAATTATGTGTAAGTCAGTTCTTGCTTGCATTTGCATTGTCTAAAGCCAATCACTGTGGCATGCTGCCCTTCAGATACAGTGTAATGTCAAAGTTATTAATAATGACTTTGGCCTCAAGGGGGTAGTATAACATCACACCAAATATACATGAGTTGTCAGCGGTCTACAGGATTCCCTCAGATGATGTGACTGTAAGATGGACCACAATTATGGTTGGACGATACAGCGATAAAATGACTCACAGGCAGGTTTGGCATGTGTAACAGATGAGGCCTTTTATTCATCCATCTTCAGGAGCAAGCATCACCCAGCATCAGACCAGCAACACACAAGTTGTTAAAATGGTGCCTTTTTATACTGTGTTTCAGCTAATGACCTCGGGAGACTCCACTCACACAGATCCACTGCCTGCTCACATATTAACACACTCTTTTCTTTTTGTATAATTATACACACACACATCCTTACACCCCTAAATACATATTCATTTTGTCCACTAACAATGAAACAAAACCCCATTAAACCACATTACATTTACCACAATAAAATACACACATCCAAACCACCCCACACCAATTTACACTTGGTTACCCCCGGAACTATAGAACATGGTGTCTGTTGTCTGGGGAAGCCTTTTGCCTGAACACCCTGAAGACAAAGAGACTAGTTAACATACTTTATGCTCCCTCATTGCACCTTCATACACTTATCACACATACTACACATTACATCAACCATTACATTTCTTTTGGCTTAACTCGAAGCTCATTGTTTTATTCATTAAAACATGGCTGCATATTTACTCCCATGTCCCTCTCTTTCAGGTGGAGCTGTGTGGCCTACACAGCACCTGCCATCCAATCAAAATTAAAAAAAACAATAAATATGGAGACAAATATTTCATCAATAGTGCAAAGTCTAGCCATACACATGTGAAAAATGTAATGTTATCATATGTATTGTGCAAATCTTCAATAAAGTCCTATTGCTCCTATTAAAGTGCTTGTGCAATTACTGAAGTCCATGTGTTTCCGTACCCCTAACAGTCAAAAGTGCATGGTGCCATATTTACAAGCCAGGTGACGAAGCGCTCTTCGTCACAGTGACCTGCTTAACAGTATTAACAGTGTCTTACTACATCGCCACATAAACCTCCTTTCTTCACTTGTTCTCTTTAACTGTGAGAAGAGAAAGAACATATTCATTGCAAACCACAACAGAACTTTTGAACTAGAATTTCACCTGTCAGTGGATTTCGTTATTCCACATTTTAATAACATACACAATTCTCAGAAGTATACAGTCTGTGGAGGAGTGCTCATTACCTGTCATATGAAATTTAATAACATAGACAGGTAGTTAATCTACAATGTGGACAACTTCAGATGAGGTCAACTTAACATTTAAACCTGTGAATAAAAAAAAACTTGCATCTGCATTTGAAGGTAGAAGAAAACACTCTTATTCACCGAGACTCACGTCATCGCTCATGTCATGATTCATCTACTGGAAAAATATGCAAGAATTGCAGCTAGGCTGTGATCTAAAATAGTGCTGTATGTTGCATTGACTGTGAAGATTCTCAGTTATCATGGACATAGGATCTCTAGAATATATGATTATATAAGTCATATCTTTACCTAGAGATGAATTGATACATTCCCTTCTGTGAGGTCATTTCAGCAACTTAAAATGAAATAAATATGACTCTTTTTCTGTGTTTTCTAGTGTGCCAAAAGAAATGCAAACAATTAAATCTGTATCTAATAAAGTGTTCAGAGCTTTCATACAATTAAACTCTAGGTCACATTCTCATTTTCATATCTCAGGAATTCACTGTTGTTTTAAAAATTGCATTCATGTTACCAAAAATAAATAAGTGCTGTAAATCTACCGGGACTAATTGGTGGAGCAGCAGTTCTTTGAATGCATTCTGCTCTTATGGCCGCTCTACAGGATTCACAAGGGATTACAATGAGGTATTATAAAATGGTGACATATCCACATCTCTTCAGAAGTGCCTCATTGACACACACACACAGACAGCTTTGAGTATTTACACAAAAAAATTTCTATGTAGCTTCAGATGGATGTAATGAGAATTTCATGAATAGCTGACCATTAAGGTTTCACATTTTTAGACTTTGTTCAAAAGGAATTCATAGTTTTTCGAAGTGTCTCAATTTCTGCTCCTGTTAACGTTTTTTTGATAGGTTTTATTCAAATGCAGGGGCTGAGAGTGGAGGTTGTTGTATGTTGCACAGATTGTGGAAACCTTTGAGACATTTGCTGTAGCCAACTGGGAAAACTAAGCTGAATATCAAGATTTTGTAATCAACCAACAATATTATGTGTCAAAAAAGTGTCAAAGGCTGGTAACTGAGTTAAAAAATGTTCTGTACCTCAAATATATTAATTTCTATGTTGGTTTAAACAACATATGACAACAATCGGGCATATAAAGTACAGACTTAAATGAACACAACAGCATGTCTTTTCATGCATGCATTTATTATCTACTCCATGCAATAGTTATTTTTTCTTCTTTTTCATAAAGTACATAAAATTAATGCCACTGGTAGATCAGTAAACATGTGCTCTTACATGCACACACACACACACACATACAAATGCTGTACAAGGTAACCTCCACAGAAAATGCATTTCCATACCCTCTTCATTTATACATATTAACAGATGAGATAGAATTCCTTGGTGTGTTTTTGTCCAGACTCCGTTCATTATATCCATAAATCCATTTGGCAAAAGTTCAAGATTTTTTTAAATGGGATCTTTTAAAATCTGGAAGCAATCAGTAAAAAAATGTCCATAAATTTGAAGATGTCATCGAGATTAAGACACAGAGGACACTTCTGTCTTGCTGGTAGAAACTGAGGTCTCATCCTCCACCATGCCGCCCATTCCAATAGTGCTCAGCATGCAGTTATGGATCTGAAAAGGAGAGCAAAGAGAGCAAATTCAGAAACTAAGTATATGCACAGTTCAGGATTGAATAAAGAAGAAATAGCAAATTCTAGAAACTAGAAAATATACTTAACCAACCTGTTTGTTCATCAGCATGTAGATCACAGGGTTGTACAAGGCTGAGCTCTTTGCAAAGAAGGCAGGGATAGCTGCAGTCAGGGCAGAGAAAGCAGCTCCCTTGTTCAAGAAAATCCAGCCAGCTAAAGTGACATATGGTGTCCAAGCTACAAGGAAGCCAAAGAGCATCAGGATACACATATGCTCAAGCCTTTTAATGTACATTGTGAAACGCTACATATGTCTTATAAGTCAGTGGTGGAGAGTGTCCTCTTCTATGCTGCAGTCTGCTGGGGCAGCAGTGTGTCACACAAGAACACAAGGAGACTGAACAAGCTGGTTAAAAAGGCTGGGTCTGTGCTTGGCAGGAGTCTGGATTCACTCCGGACTGTGGTGGAGAGACTCAGGCACTGTAAGATGCTGCATGTGAAAACACCCACAGTGTGGTATCGTTTCTCTGTTGTTGCCTGTTCTTGTGATAAATGTAGAATAATGAATGCAAAAGAGCCTTGTGTCTGTGTGAATTGATAATTTTGTTGAAATCCGTTGACTATTAGACATCTGTAAGTTTACTGTATTGAAATGAATAAATATGTTAGGAACTTTATTTAATAATTAGGAGTGGACTCCGTTTTTCTTTGCTTAAGCACCTGCCCTCAAAATGTCTGTGCATGACCCTGCTCCAGAAGCACCTAAAGCTGCAGCTAGCAGCTTCACTTGTGTGCTTCAGATGTGAATCGTTGTTTAAGTTTTACTGTGGTCAGTGGGTTAGGGCTATGATTATGTTTTGTGTTGAATTGGTTTTATTTGTATTTTTGTAATTTTGCAATTAATTTTGTTGAGTTATTGTTATTGTTTTTGTTTTGTTTTTTTTTGTTTTCTTTTGGTGCAGTAATACTTCAGGTATATAAATTTGTAAGTTGTTATTATATTTCTGTTTGGTTTATGTTTTTGAAATGCTGTTGTTTAAGTATTTTAGTCACAGTAGATAAGTCAGAAGCTGGTTGGTTGTTGTTTTAATTGTGTTGAAATTATTTGTGTTTTATGTTGATTCGTAGTTCTTTGAGTTTATGAGTTTGAGTCTTTGTTCTCCAGAGTGTGTTTGTAGACCAACTCTGCAATTTTTATAACTTTTTAGGCAGACATGATGTCACTTTGCGTGTTTTCTCATGAAATAAGACTATTATAGGTTGAAGATTATTTTGGTAAATTATGTCAACTTTAGTAGTGAGAGTTGTATGGAGCCAAATCAGGGCCAATAGTTATGTAATTGACAAGCTAAAATTTGAAACTGAAAGTTCAAGTTGAATGAATTAAAATGAAAAATAAGTGTAGGAAAAGTTTTTTCAGTTTAAATTTAATTTTGATTCAATTCTAGAATTACTTTTGAATAAATTATTTAATTGTTCAAAACTAAAAAAGTAAAAATAGGCACTAATGAGAATAAAGTTACAAACAGTTGTGGAATTAGATGACAATTTCTATTGCATCTAGCCCGGGCTTGCACAGTACATAAATTGCAAGGTTTAACTTTAGACAAAGCAGTGGTGTCTGGCTGAGCATATGTTGGTTTAAGTTGAGTGACATCTTTAGGAAATCTTATTATTCAAGATTTCAAAGCTGCTGCTATGTATTCAAAAAAAGATATTGATAAAAAACAGCAAAAAATGCAGTGCAAAAAATATGTTGAGCCTCCTTTAACAAGACCAGAAAGGTCTCTGAAAATCTGTTTGCATAGCATTCAAGGTTCTGATCTACTGTACACCTAACAGACTTCAAACATGATCACAGGATAATGGATGCTGACATAATTTGTATTACAGAAATATGGCTGCAACACAATACGCCAGAGAATAACATTGCAATGCGAGGATGGACATTTAACCATAAAGCGAGATCGCAATCATATAGTAACATGGCAGTTTTCATCGTGATGTTGGCAGCTATCACAAAAGCCAAATTAATTGTAATGTTCTCGATTTGCCTTGTAGTGACTTGGAAGCCATAATTTTCCATAGTGCCACCATCATACAAAATTAGCCTATTTAAAAACAACTTGAATACTGTTCTTAATAATTTAGTAATGGGTGATTTTAATGATAATGCTTAAGGTTACAGTCAAATTGTTACCTCACCAACAACTGAAAATAAGATTAATTGATCACATTTACATAAAAGACTTTGATCCAAAATTGTAAATGTTCAACTATTGTTCACATGTAAACAGATACCATGAATGTATTCTTATGGATTCATTACTCGCTAAATAGAGTCTGCAACATTTATCACTGGAGGTGGAAAGTTTGTACTACATTAAAAAAATCCATTCTTCAAAATTCTTAACATTACAGTCAAATATTACTCTAATACAAGGGGAAGTTATTCAACTTATTCATATTGTTGTATTGCTCCACATTTACATAACATAATAACAAGAAACTAAAACCATACCTTACCATAAAACACAACTGAATCAATGACATAAGCTGTTGAAATTCTTGTTTTCCTTTTTTTTTTTTTTTTTTGTAGACCGTGATAAAGTTTGGCTGTGGTAAACAAAGCAAATATTAACAAAAGTAAGCTTTAATTTTAAAATGACTTAAGATAAGGATGTGGTGCTTTAGTGAGAAATCTGCAGCCTGATGTTTAGCTAATGTAGCCATTGTCAGGACACCACCAAGTTCAAACTGAGCTGAACAGCAGTGTTGAACAACAATGCAGCAAGCACAACATGACTGACAGTGTGCAAGTTGAGTGCGATTGCTTTTTCTCCTGTGTTGCGTATGGTCTATCATATTTCTAAAAAAATAAATAAATAAAATTAATTCCACAGAATAAAAGCCCCTCTCAAAATAATGTGTACTTAGGAATGTAGTGGAGTCAAAGTAAAATATTTGTCTTTTAAGAGTAGTGGAGTAGAAGTCACAAGTTTCCGATAAAAATTATATTCAAATAAAGTATAGATACTGAAAAAAAATTATTAAGGTACAGAACTCAAGTAAATGTACTTTGTTACTGCTCACCACTGCAAAGTTACACACTTGAATAAGCATTTCCACCATTAAAAACTGTGAGAAACAATCCTTCAGCATTAAGAGTGTCAAACTCAAGTAATAACAGGTTCCACACCTTGTACTTGGCAAGGTTTCTGAAAAATCCTGAAAGACTGCCCCCTAGTGGCGAATATGTACCAAATAACTCCCATATATCCAAGGCCAACAACTAATTAGGTGTGTACCTGGAGAATAAACTGGACTGAATATATTTGTCGAAATGCTTAATATGTTTTATAGCTCGGTGGTGGAGAATGTCCTTTTTTATGTGCAATCCGCTAGGCACGCAGCATAAATGACACAGATGCAGCCATTATGGACAACTCCAATCATCCTTTCCACAACATTCTAGCAGAACAGAAAAGCAGCTACAGAAGCAACCAAAATCTCATCTTGCTGCATTGCGAGATTGAGAGGTAAAAATGGCAGCATAATGCTCCCTTCTTGTCATCTTAATCACCTGCCCTCAAAATGTCTGTGCACAACCCTGTGATGGAAATTCTTTTTGAGCTGAAGAAGACAGGAGTTCAGATGTCTCAGGCAGATGTATTTATTGTAAACTTACACACTGTGGAGAAAGTGATGAGCAGTACAAAGACAGCAAGTGAATCATAGTAGTGCCACACCAATTTCTGTAGTTGACTTGTCTGACAATTAGTATATATTTTCCAGGTCTCACACAGTTTCAACATTTACCACACCTTACTCCAAATAAGGCCAAACTATAGTCTAAATATTCATGTGTGAAGATGCTATTGGACACCAAAATCCACATTGTCAAATGTTACCTAATTACCTAATTAATATCAGATGTTTCTTGTCATTTCACCTACTTAGCAATAATATCTCGTAAGTTTATGCTTTCCTTCTACCTCCTTATCTATAAGACCTTGGGTACCCAACCTATGGAGGATAACAGTGGCTCCATGTAGATACAAATACAAAACATCACAACAGAAGCTAAACAGTGAAACAGTGAAGGTTGTTACGGCCTGAACTCTCAGAGTGTGAGTGAGGCCTAGGAAAACAAGAGAAACACTGAAAGTGAAGAAAATTTCCTTCACAGGCCCTGTCAGAGAAACACCTACAGCTGCAGCTAACATCTCATCTGTCTGCACCACAGGACTGAGAAGCTTGGGAGATCCTTTGTCCCCACTGCCATCAGGCTGTATATATTGATCTAGTTTCTGAGTGCTCAACCTTTGTCAAAAGTACCACCTAGTAGCAAACATGCACCAAATACCTCTCCTGAAAATGTGACTTTTTGAAAAAATTCGACTGTATATAAAATTTTGAAAATAAATCACACATGAAAGTCTTGTGCTCAAGTGTTTTGTCAAATATCTTGGTGAAGTTTGGTTAAAAATGAGATGAAATAGAAAATGTTGAACGTACAATACAGATTACAGGTCTTCAATATCATCATGGATTTACCGTTTGATCTATCAGAACATAATTTGAAACACTTCATATCTACTATCTAGAGAATGTGTGTGTCAATGTTGGTGCCATTTCAATGAAGACTTTTGGAGATATAGATGTTTACTGATTTTGCATACTCTGAAAAGAGTAGAGTGAGGGACTTCAGAACTGACTCGAAAAATTTTTGTTACAATTCAGTGAGTAACAAGCAAAAATAATTCAAGTCTGTAGGACATATGGCTAATTTATTTTGAATTTTTGAAGTTTTGAAGGTGAAATATGGAGGACTTTTTGTGGTAAGCCATGCCCACTTCCATCAATCATTACCAAATTTTTGGGGTTTACTCAGGAGTGACCATTGATGACAAACACCACATTTTTTTTTTTTATGATTGAATTATGAGATTTAAATTATGAGATATAAACTTTCTACACCACCTACTGGTTAATTGACACAAATTTTGTGCAGAGCCTAAGAGTGATATGCCAAAGTCTTACTTTAGTTTTTGTGTCAGTACCTGTAATTTTTTCAAAGATATGCATCATTTCCTATTTTGGACTGCTAGCTACACTGTAAACCTTTGATGTAAATTTACAGCGAAATCTGAACAATATTCTGCTGTAATAGTGTCATACAGTGCCATACTGTAAACTGCAATGCAATCTGGGAGAAAAAAAAAAACATGATTACAGCATTTTCAGAGAATGCCATTATTTACAGGGATTAAGATTTCTAAGAGATTTCTAAGATTTAAAAATTAACTGACAGAGCAGGATCTTGCAAAAGGGCTTGGGCTGTTTTTGCAGCTTGCATTTAATTTTTCTGGATTTCAACCTTGGAGCACATTCACCAAACAGTCTCTGTCACCACAAAGACACAGCGTCACGACAACCTGCTCAGCTTTTTGTCACAGATGTCCAGAGCTGCATTGATAAGGCAACCTCAATTGAGTAAGGTTTGTCACAATTTTTATTCTGCCACAAAGTGTCAAAATGTTGGCAAATGCCATAATGTTATCCCTCTCAAGGAAGTAGAATTCATTGTGAGACTTTCTCCAGTTGAATTTTCTGCCATTTAGGAAAGTCTTAGTCATTTAAAAGCTTAATGCAGTTGATAGCTATAGCTAAAATTAGCACGTCAGTATTTTGACTTTGAATGTGACTAAATATGATAGTTGGGTTACTCATTCTCTGTTTTCAGCCCTTGCTTTGACTTCCGTAGATTGCTCGTCAAGTAAACAAAAGGCATTATTTGATACGGATGTTCTTGGCCACTAATTGTTTTGCTAAGGCATAAGGAAGATAACAAATTAGATAAGACATTTTCTTTCCATCCCGTGACAGTAAGCTTTTGCTACATCACAACCAGGTCATACAGGTGACGCACTGAGGTTAATCTGATCAGGATGACACCTGCAGTTCCTTCATTTGGAAACGGATGCTGATAGATGCTTGATTGTTGGTCTGGCCTAGTATAAACACACTAACATACTATATACTAACATTGAACGCGGTGTATTTAAATAAAATCATTAAAATAAAATAAATTTTAAAACCCGAGTTCTCCCAACTAGCTCTCTGTATTATTGAAATGAAGGTAGAAAGAAGACTGTTAATGAGTGAGGTTTTTCTTTTTGGCTCATCACATGAGGTCACATGAGAACACTGATGTTGACTGAACTTAATTCCTATTCATTAATTGAGATTAAGAGAATTCCTCTGGATTACATTCGGTCTTGTCCTCTCTATCCGGGGTTTTAGGATCGATTATAGGCCTCTTTTACCTTCTGTACTACCTCACAATCCTGTAATCTCATTTTGCCAATTTGACAATAGGGTTAGTGTTGAGGTATAAAAATCGCACTGAGCAACTCTGATTCTCGTGTCCATCAGCACTCTTGAGTTCTTTAGTGAAGAAGCTCAACAGAACGGCTGACAACCGAAAATGGTGTGGGAAGGAGGAATCGAGCCCAATGGCACAGAGGGCAAGAACTTCTACATTCCCATGTCCAACAGGACTGGGAATGTGAGAAGTCCTTTTGAATACCCACAATATTACTTGGTGAACCCCATCATGTTCAAACTTCTAGCTTTCTACATGTTTTTCCTGATCTGCACCGGAACTCCCATCAATGCCCTGACATTGCTGGTAACGTTTCAGAACAAAAAACTCCAGCAGCCTCTGAACTACATCCTGGTCAACCTGGCTGTGGCCGGACTCATCATGTGCTGCTTCGGATTCACCATCACCATCACCTCTGCTTTTTATGGCTACTTCATTCTTGGAGCCCTTTTCTGTGATGTTGAGGGATTCATGGCCACACTGGGAGGTAAAATGTCAACCACTCTCTTTCATAGTACTTAAATTTCACCTCAGTGTTTCCTGCCATAGTTGCATGAAATTCTTGCAAGTTAACCTGAAAGGTGCCATTTTTTCTCTCTACAGGTGAAGTTTCTCTGTGGTCTCTGGTTGTCCTGGCTGTTGAGAGATACATTGTTGTCTGCAAACCCATGGGAAGCTTCAAGTTCACTGGAACTCATGCAGGAATTGGAGTCCTTTTCACCTGGGTCATGGCTCTTGCATGTGCTGGACCCCCACTTTTCGGCTGGTCCAGGTTAATTCACAGTTCTAAACCACTCAAAAAAACCATTAATGTTAAGAAAATGACAGTAAAGGTGAATAGAATCTTTATTATCTACAAAATGGTTGTTCTTCAATCTCATACAGGTACATACCTGAGGGCATGCAGTGCTCCTGTGGACCTGACTACTACACTCTGGCCCCAGGCTTCAACAATGAATCATTTGTTATCTACATGTTTGTTGTCCACTTCTTCATTCCTGTCTCTGTCATCTTCTTCACTTATGGAAGCCTTGTGCTGACAGTCAAAGCTGTGAGTAAAATTTAAATTCATGAGATGTTTAGCTTATAGCCACATCTTGGAGAAGCATAGTTGCTTTTCATTTAAAGCTCAGCAAAACTGTCTGTTCTGTGAATTCTGATGATGTTTTTTGGTCTCAAACATTTCAGGCTGCAGCCCAGCAGCAGGAGTCAGAGTCAACACAGAAGGCTGAAAGGGAAGTGACACGCATGTGTGTCTTGATGGTCTTTGGCTTCCTGGTAGCTTGGGTACCATATGCTACTTTCGCTGGTTGGATCTTCCTGAACAAGGGAGCTGCCTTCACTGCCCTGACTGCATCCATCCCTGCCTTCTTTGCAAAGAGCTCAGCCTTGTACAACCCTCTTATCTATGTGCTGATGAACAAACAGGTTGGTTGCTATGAAAATGGTCTTACCTGTAGTTTTAAGTATTTAACACCACCACGATGAACAAGCTTGTTATTTTAACATCTTTTTTGTTCTTTTTCAGTTCCGTAACTGCATGCTGAGCACTATTGGAATGGGTGGCATGGTGGAGGATGAGACCTCAGTTTCTACCAGCAAGACAGAAGTGTCCTCTGTGTCTTAAATATAGAGACATTCTTATTGACCTGAACGTTTTCCTTTTTTCTGTCTCTTTGATCTGGAATAACCCTCAATGTGGGCTGAGTGAAGTTCAGGGACATCTGAACTGTCTGACCAGTGATGAATGGCCCCAGGAACAAACTCATGAACTGAATTTTTTCACCTTTTGTTTGAAGGATGTTGGAAATGAATGTGAATTCAAAATCAATGCAAATAAGGGTGAGATCTGTGAACACATGTATATGGATGCTCATTTTGACTCTCTGAGGCACAGATATCCCTGAGATGTTTGAGCTATTTGGCATCAACGAATCTACATAACAACCTTAAACAACATGTTTCAAATGCCACAATATTTATTTATTTGTTTATTTTTTACATCACTGGGAACACATTTTGTACTGTATTTTCAAAATGAGCAACTATATACAATGTAAAATTCTTTTTTGTCACTTGTTGAGATGGTCATCATGAACTGTAAACATTGTATACATATATATACATATATATAAATAGCATAGATAAATAAATGCATGCATGAAAAAGGGCTGACATATTGAGTTGATTTCAAACATAAGGCCATAATTATTGGCATCCACTACTATAAAGGTGCAACCTCAAAAGTTTTTATTAATATGAAATAGCAGCTTTAAATACATTGAGCCATTTTGTTCAACAGGACCTTCAAAGGGATTTACGGAAACTCAGAGAAGCTTTTGTTTCTCACGTTGTTCTGAGCTTAACTGAATGACCAAATGTTCGTCATCACTGTCACATCCTTCTGTATCTGGTCCGTAGAGGGCACTATCACCAACAGGAGACAGCTTAGGATCATGTCACTGGGGTCACCTGATCATGACAGCACTGAGACAAAGAGGAGTGTGGTAAAGCCAGATCAAGTTAATCCAGTTAACAAGGAAAAGAGCAGGGATAAGAACACCAGAGTGTTACAAGTCTCACTGGCCTTATGTTCACTGGCAGGGCGATAAACTAACAGTGACCAAACAATGAGGTTACATGATGGTGGTGGTGAGAATTGACCGAAGAAAGAATTTGCATGTTAATCAGTTACAACAATGTGGCTGGTATTGTTTGTGAGTCTGTGTGTGTGTGTGGGTGTCTGGGTGTCTGGGTTCATGCATGCATGTGTGTGTTTCATTATGACGAAATATAGTCCTACTGCAGTGGGAATTGCGTTTAGCAGGTTTGAGTTAGTAGGTTATCTATGTCTGTGGACAGATTTTGTAAATGCAATAGCATCACAACCATGCAAGATACAATCTCGAAACCTTACAGATGTGTAGTTAGGATCAAAATGAAGGCCCAGTTTCAAGATGGGTGTGGTCCAACCCATTAGTACTTAGAACTCATACAATATTGTAGTAATGACTACCGAGTACTTATGGGTCAGAACATCAACATGTTGAAGGATGTTGAGGCTGGTGTGATCACACCACAAAATGGTCTCTACTTTCTTTTTACTTACAGGAGGAAAGTGTCATAGTGTGTTTGTTTTCCAAGCACATGGACTTGAATTAAAATATGGTGTTTTATTACTCTAATCAATTATTTCTCTTTTTTTAGGAGTGCAGGGACAACATGTAGATCTCTGCAGTCTGCTGGCCTTCTTCTGTACGTATTACATTATGGCATATAATGAAAATATTTTGTGATAGTGTATATATCACAAAGTGTAAATGTTACAACATAGTATAGTAACATGGCTGATTTAACTGTTCAGACTCTAACCCCCGTTGAAGCAGTTCCTTAGTCTGGTTAGTGTGGTAAACAATGATCTGTAGTGCCCACCAGAGGAGAGAAGTTGAAATGTCCAGAGTTAAGGCTAATTTTTCCTTTTTTTTCTTCTTCAGGAGCTGTGTAATCAGTGGTGTAATCTATGTGATACACAGGTATACACTGTATACCCACTAAGAAAGCTCCAGAATTACTGTATAATTACACAAGGATATGTAACAACAGCACGTCAACAATCTGTTTATGTAAAAAATGGGTGCTGTAATGTCAACAGAATACCCACTAAAACAAAGCACACTTTACCACTGTGTGTAAACCCTAGAAGAAGGGAAGATAAGTGAATTGAACAGACTCAGTGACTGCTGTGTAGGACTAGATCAACAGCCCCCGCATGTGGCACAGCAGAGGATCTAATTTTGATGTTGCATCCATAGTACATCCTTTTTATGTACGTGGTCTTTACTGTGTATAATGTAGTTATTTTGGGTATTCATTACGTTTCCCACATAATAGTCTTTCTGTGAAATTTTACACTACGGGGACTGAGGGGACTTTTATACGCTAATGTATTTTGCGTCACTCAGGTAGCGGTATTCAGCTCCAGAAATGACTGAACCTATTCTTACTACTGATGCTATTTCATTGACATTTCTATTTTTAGCCTCTTATTAGGGTCAGGGTAAGTGACAGTCAATATCTGCTGTACTCCTTTTACTGTATTCTCAAGGTAGTGGTAATCTTCTTGTAATATTAATGTCTAACTCTTTCTATACATGTTTGTCCCCATATTTATTCTCATTGCTCATTGAGTAATATTACAAGGGATATTACAAGGGAATGTACTATTTTGCCACTGACACAACACTGATGGCATATAATGTCATATTTAGTGGCATAATGAATATTTTGTATTGCGTTTTTTTTTTTTGTTTGCTTACTTGTTTATCCAGATGCCCTGAAAGTAATAAATAACACTGCTGTGTCAGGGTGGGTGATATGACAATATATACTGGGAGGAAATATACATTTGTCAACTGCATTTTGCCAGAAAATTTGTGCTGTGGTAGGTATCCTTTTAACATCTTTAGGATTGTTGTTGGTCATTGTAAGAAATTTTGAAAATCAATTGTTAATGATTGATTTTTTTGTAACAGTGATATAAGCATGTTACTCTTTTAAGGTCTGAAGAAGCTTCATTTCTGCTGCATTGTCATCTCACTGAATAAAGTCTGTGCTGCATATCCATCATTAAAAAGTGCTTCCGCTTACCACTATGTTTGTTATGTACTTGTTATCTGATTATTAGAAAATCCTGTGCAGTTGTGCATGTCTCCTGTCAGGTTTGAGCACAAAACGACGCTGGATAAAATTATTACGTCTAAGACAACATGTAACTTTTTCCTGTGCCACCTTTTTAAGAAATACAAATAACTGCTACTTACTAGTAACAGCACTTATTAGTGGGGCAACGTTGGCTCAGGAAGTAGAACGGGTCATCCACTAATCAGATGGTTCAGTCCATGTGCCGAAGTGTCCTTGGGCAAGATACTGAACACCCAACTTTCCTCTGATGGGTGTTCCATCAGTCTATGTGTGAATAGTAGAAGTGCTCTACGTATAGATGTAAGTTCTGTATGACTGTGTGTGTGAATGGGTGAATGTGGCTTACAGTGTAATCGATAAGAGTAGAAAAGCGCTATATAAGCAGTCCATTACTATTTTTTTTTTCAGTAAATACAAATTAATGGAGGAATGATTTCAAACTGCCCCACAAAATACTAAAATAATCAATAGCTTTTGTTGGAAGCAATGGCTCAAATAAATTAATAATCTAAAAGGGAGAAAACTGATCTCATTTCATTGTATGAACAAGAGTTTCATTCATTGATGATTGGCTGTAATAGCAAAGTAATTAGTGGCCAAATTGGATTTATAAAAGACATGCCAGTAATACTGAACCTGGTCACACCCATCTCCACAGTCACAAAGCATCCATATTTTTACACACATATCAATGCTGACCCGACTGGTGCTTGCAGATATTGAGCTTCGAATCATCGGCCACTTTTGCGTTAAGAACTGCCTTAACTGTTTGTGACATAGATGCAACAAGGTGCCGGTGCAAGGTGTTCAAAGTCACTTAGATCAGTTTTCTTCCTCGTTCTGATGCTCGGTTTTAACTTGAGCAGGTGATCTTGCCCATTTCTACATTCCTTAATGTATTGAGTTGTTGCCATGTGATTGGCTGATTAGATATTTGTGTTGATGAGCAGGTGAACAGGTGTACCTAATAAAGTGGCTGGTGAGTGTTTCTACAATTCAAGCCATCATATAGCCATAATGCAACTGCCAAACCATTTCCTCCAATACTCCAGTTCATTAAATCAATACATTATAAGTCATATATTTGGTCATTTTGTTTACACTTGCATTGTTTTCAATTAAATAAGTAAAACTGGATGTTTTGTTTGAGCTGGTTTGAAGACTGAAGTCGATATCCATGGTCACAAATTTCCTTTCACATTTTTGTTTGTTTTGTTTTGTCACACAATACTGAGGACAGCTGAGGTTGCTATTTTGTTGGTTTTAAGTTCTGTGGTTAAGTCACCAAGATCCAGTGTCTTCCTTCATCACCAGAACAGAAGCCAGCAGAGCAAGCCACATGAGCAGTCACATGACAAGACCGGCTGTTAACAATCCTCTGTTATAAAGCAATTAACTTACCCAGTTTTTGAAGTAAACACACCCCAACTTTGAGGTAAAGGTTAGTAGCCCTATTGGATTCTAGTAACATCACCACGTCAATTAAGTTGGTAAGTAAAACGTTTCCAGATTTAACAGGCAGAATGGACAAGACTACAATAAGAGCCAGGTTGCACACATGAAAACAAAAATCTAGAAGAGTTTCAATAAAGGTTTTCTCCATTCTCCATTCTGCCACCCCTGATGTGGACAGGGTCATGTGATCCATTTTGGGGAATTAGTCCATTACCTTGACCACCCAACCAGGGGAGGAATAGCACAGGAGCAAGCCATGATCCAGGTGAATGCACAACCTGCTGCAGCGTGGGTGGCTGTAAATTTGAAGCTGCCCATGGGTTTGCAGACCACAATGTATCTCTCAATAGCTAGAACCACAAGAGACCACAGAGACACTTGACCTGTTGGTAAAAAAAAGAGCAGAAGTTGTCATGAAAAGCTCCAAATCTTGCCATCTGTTACACCAGCTTAGAGCTAATTTAGTCTTACAACTTCATCTCTCAAAGAATTGTTATTAGATAAACAAGCTAGACAATCTGCATGTGTTATAATAACAAATAAACCATTTTTCTTAACTTCACCTCCAACTGTAGCCACAAATCCTTCAATAGCACAACCCATTGGTCCCAAGGAGAAATAGCCCACGAGGGAAGTGTAAAAGATGACTGTGAATCCAAAGCAGACCATGATCAGTCCAGCCACAGCCAAGTTAACCAGGATAAAGTTGAGAGGTTGCCGTAGCTTCTTGTTCTGAGCTGTGACCAACAATGTCAGCGCATTAATGGGGAAGCCAGTGCAGATCAGGAAGAACATGTAGAGAGCCAGTAGTTTGAATAGCCATGGATCCGCCAAATAGTATTGTGGTTATTCAAAAGGACTCCTCACAAGCCCTGTCCTGTTGTTCATGGGGATGTAGAAGTCAAATCTGGATCAATTTTATCTGGTCAGGAGATTACTTGGTCAGGCAAAACTAACTGTCCTTCAAGGTTCAATTCATGGGCAATGCCTGAGGTCTTTTTCTAGTGAGGTTTAATCCAAAAAAATTTTCAAAAAAGTTTTCTCTGCTTTTTAATACAACTGTTATTATTGCTACAGTACACTAATTACTGTAATATTTTTAGATGTAGAATTGTATAATGTCTAATTATTAAAATATGCAATGGTATTTTTCCATCTTTCCTTTTACTTTCTCTTTTTCTTTTTTTCTTTGTGCAGTGTCTGGTGCAGCCAACTGAACTGTCGGTTCTGATAAGAATTGTTAAGATATAGATATCTTATATATAGATATATACAAATACAGTGGAACAGACATGTAAAATAGTTTCTCTGCAGTAAAGGTAGACAATCTAAATCAAATTATCAAAATGTCTCAAATCTCATGTTGTCCACAGCTTTGAATGACACCATCCTTAGCTCGATGGGATGTGCCCGACTCAGTCACCTCTTTCAATCATTTGCTGTTTGTATTGTATTCTTTCACCTGCTCTAAGGGTTCAGGCAGTGATAACTGTTTATGTTTCTGGACCTCATGACATACAGATGAATGGGGTGTTCTGACCTGAGTGAAACACTCTCATCATGTTCCTTCAGATGCTTGGTTGAACAGATGGCCCTCCAAAAGGGCTGCAAGCACATATTGAATTATTTTCGAAATACTCCACATTATTAGGGTACACCAAGTGCAGTTGGTACAATGATATAATGCCACAATCTCCATGATTTGCTAGAAAAATATATCATCGACATCTTCAGAATTGATCACAATATAAAATCATCAGATTTCCCACTCCTATCCTGCAGTTCCTGTGCAGGAATTCTCATGTTACTCCAGACTTTTGGCTGCGTCATGGTTCCACCATATTTGCCAAATCAGTGGGTAGGCACAACCCTGTTACCAGATAATAACCTTGTATGATGATGTGATATAGACGGTTATGCGAAACCCTAGATTACTTAGTGACTACAGTGACAAATTTTTTTTGTACATCCAATGCAAAAGTTTTTAAAAGTGTTATGGCAACATGGCAACATCAGATAGAAAACATATACTTAAAGTTGTGAGGAATGAGGAGGCAAGTAGAAATAAACAACAACACACATGCTGTACAATGAAAACATCCATGTTTTAACAAGGAAACATTAAGTGTGGCTTTTCTTGCTTTCTTCTTTTGCTGCTCACCCAGTCACTTCTCCATTTGATCTCCACACCTGAATGAGGTCTCTTTGCTACCATGTTTACTTGGTGGAATGTTGTTCCTGCAGGTCTGACGAATAATTGGGACGAAGTTAATCCATTTATTAGGAAATCAGTTTGATGTCTCCTCCAGCAGATAATGGGGCTCATGTTCTTATTTAATTAAATAAGCCAGAACTTATTACCTCATTATTATTGGCTTGCAAATGGCATTAGCCGTCGGTAAACCAATTTCTGCTGTTAAACAGACCAAATGGGCTCTCGGGGGAAGACACTCGGCTCTAAGAGGAAGTTTAATTCATTCACTCCCAGATATGTAATGAAAAAACATGATCACATTGGATCAGTATTTGCTTTAAAGACTTGCTAGCTAAAAGTAACAACAACAGCTAAAAATAACCCCAGTTAGTAGCTGAAACAACAAGCAAAACCCTGTCCAGACCACTTTGCACAGCATGTTAGTGTTTACAAGCTATAATTAATATGTTCAGTGTTTTTAGTGTTTGCTTAAATTTCTAATCAGTAACTTTGGGGTTTCATAATTTTCTATTTCAATTTTACACATTTAATCAAAAAATCTATTGACTCTTAAAAGTTTGAATATCCTTTTATTGGTTTATTCAAACCCAAGATGCTGTTTTCCATGAATTAATTATTATTTATTTTTATTTTATTTATTTTTTATTTTAACGGAAAATTCTAGGTTTCAGTCATAATTTCGTACACATTTTCTCTAGTTCAGTATTACATAAAATGTTTAACTTGCAATAATTTGGACTAGAATTTCTGTGGGTCTGACGCCGCTTGACCATTCAACAGGCCTTCATTGCAATGTGCAGTCAGTGTGACAGGTGCTGTTTGTGTAATCCATTCTATTTGTCAATTACAGTAAGAGTGTTCGCTACCAACCCATTTACAAGAACCTAATCATGGAAACACTGTAAAAACTAGAAAAATGACTACCAGAGATATATTTCCTCTTTATTTTACCCCTTACCTTTCCACCTTTTCCATGATGTGAGTAAAATTATTAGTTTTATAGCAAAAGTTTTGATAGCCTTTATATTTCCTGAAGGATACACAAAGGTTGCACAGGTCAATTTCTCAGAAAGTAATGTATGGATCTTGATGTAACACATCAGACATATCAGATGCTTTGAGATGTATGACTTTGTACAATTTGGTTGAAATCCAGATAATAATTGTATATTTGTATTTTAATGTCAAAAGTTCAATAATTTTTACATTTTGAGATTTGAAACAGGCCAGGCAGTCACAGAGTCACACCTCACTTTAGGTGAGTTTAATAGTTAAAGTAATAGATCTTAAGAAGATTGAAGAGGTGATGTGTCAGGCTCTCAGTTCAGATGTTTGGTACCTGGTTCAGACATGTCTGACAGGGTTGAATTGATTCTTTAGTACTTGTTTTCAGACTCTGCATTCACTATATAGCCTGCATTATTGCCTTAAGAGAGAGAAAAGACTTTGTTGTGCTACAAATTGATAAATAGTGAACTACTACATGTGCCTCCTCATTTTAGATTAAAGCATGTTGTTCAAACTCTGATTCTGAGTTATATATACATACAAGAGCCATATTGGACTTATTTAAAATAACCAGAAATGTTTTGGCTGCCACATCATAGGGGCCCTAATACCGATTGAAGTAACTAGATTAGCTGGACTAAGCCTGTTTGTCCTGTGATAAACAATGCTCGGTAATACCACTTTGCTTTCTCTTAAAGTGGAAGTGTACATGTCACCTATACAGAGATGGTTTAGTGTACTTTAAAAACTGAATCAAATAGTGTTGCACTTACTGTGTGCAAAATAAAACTTACGTCTAAATTATTTTGTGTCAGCAAAATGACAGTTATGTCATTTATTATTGACGTAATTTATCTGGTTTATTTCAGGTGATTAACTTATTCACTTATTTACGAATGTATTATTATTTAAGTTATTTAAATAATTTATTTAACATTTACCAGAAATGATTCTGAATTATTATCCTACACCTTAGCAGAAGTTCTTGCTTATACAGTGATGCAAGGTTTCAGAACACTGTGTGTGTTAGAAACTCCAACTTCATAATCCTCCTTTCCACAAGGATGCACCAAGTGGTACCTCACCCTGTGAATGCGCCTCCTCCCACATTATAAATAGAGGTCAGGATGAGGACTTCCTCCTCTTTGTCTGCAACCTTCTACACCTTGTTGAATTCTGGTGGGTGTCTGCCATGTGTCTTTTGATGTATCTTCAATAACCATGGCAAGCAACATACCCATTGAATAAATGGAATTAACAGAAAAAACAGAAGATTATTCATTACCCTTGTTTCCTGGTGATTTGTGGCTCCAGTTAGAACCTTAAGTATCCAACAAATGGTCCTTCAACCCGGATACTGAGCCACACTCCACACAGTGGCCTAAATGGCTGCTTCAGAGATCGATGGTATTAAACCCATTGATGAACCCACTGATGAAGGTCAGGCTCCTCCTACTGATTATGTGGATGGATTCCAAGGTATAATAGACTCAACCCACCCCAATATGGACAAGGCTACCTCAGAATTGTCTTTAACAATACCTAAACACTTGCTCACCAAACCGAGCCTAGCCTTTCACCTCGACCTTTATTACCTACCTCCCAAAAAGCAGCCCATGTCCCTTTGCCATCATTACCTTCAAAGTACTAGCTAAACCTTCAACTAGCCATGACCCAGAGGCTAGACCTAAAAGGGATAGGCGGCCCCCTGACTACTATGGGGTTCATAAGCCACAGCAGAGGTCATTAACACGGGCTCATGGCTCACACTGTTCTCACAGCAAGAAGATTCATTATGTCCAGTCAGCTGCAAGTCTCCTTACAATCTCCCAAATTAGTAGGCATACTAACGGCAGCCATGCTTCTAACTTGAGTGATCTTCAAGCCAGCATCCTTGAGGAAAAGGCAAAGAGAGACAGACTGGAGGAGCTTAGAAGGCAGAGACAGGAGGCTGAGAAAATTCATTGATTATAAAGCCAGAGCTGCCCAATATATGCAGCAGGATGCACACAAGGAGAGAGAGAGAATTGTCAGATGGGTTGAAACGAACCAACACATTCGTAATTAAAGAACAAGAGCTTGAGTCAGCCCAGCTTGTTTCTAGTTATATTAGACAGAATATATCTGATGATGATCACCCTGTTGGAGACTTCGCTCCTATTCCTTCATCTCCTCATGGTAAAGTAGCCACCTCTTGATTTTATGTCCTGCCTCCCTCCAGGATATTTACTCCTTTGGTGTCAACTTCACTTCCTCAACAAACCCTTCCCATGTCTCTTCTTTTTCTAATATGCATGGCTCTGCACCTCCAGTCACTGCCCAAGCCCCTAATTATACTACCTCCATGCCTGGCCCTGTATAGCCCACTTTGACTGGTAGTCTTCCCCCAGTGCATGACATCTTATCCCAGCAACAATCTGTTTGCTCATACATTCAAACCCCAAATGTGATGGATCTTTTTGTGGCTTCTTATGGAATACAAAGACCCTCACTTCCTGTGTTTAAGAGTGGTCGAGAGAGTGATTTTGCCCTCCTGAAAATGGCTCTTGATAACCTCCTTGACAATCACTCCCATCTGTCTGAGCAGTATAAATATCAGATCCTCCTAGAACACCTTCAGTACCCAGGAGCTAACAAACTGGCCAGATCCAGCATGCATGATTCGAGACCATATTCCACTGCTCTCCAAGCTCTTCAAGAGAAATATGAGAAATCAGAGTGATATTGGAGCAATATTGAATTCCCCCATCATTTGTATAGATGATGTAGAGGCTTTTGATAATTTTTCCCTTTCTGCACATTCTCTGGTGGGAATGTTGCAGTCCCTGGAGGGCCCAAATGGGTCTGAGTTAAGATGTGGTTCTCATTTTGACAGACTCCTCAGTAAACTCCTTGTCCAGTATAGAGATGGATTTGTTGAGCACTGTATTAACCATGGCATTCTGACCAGGCAAGGAAACCAAACTTATTCCCTCCTTGACTTTTCAACTTGGTTACAGTCAAAGGCAAGAAGCAAACATATATCTGAGAGAGCTGTTGAGTTCCACAAACAGGAGAGACCATGTACTGGGAAAGAGTGCCAGCCCTCTAGTCAAGTCTCCTCTGTCTACCTGTCAACAACATCTGACATGAGCAGTATGCCCAGACCCTGCACCAGCCTGAGATCATCTCACTATGCACAGTGAGACAGGATATAGTGCAGTTGACTGGAGCATCTGTATCCTTTGAAATTTCCCCTATTAACCAGCCAACGGAAAGGTACGTCATCAATGGAGCATTCACTGCAGAGAATCTTGGATTGTCAGAGCACACATACCCTGTGAAGCAACTACAAGAGCAGTATCACCACCTTAGAGGTATTCCATTAAAGTCTGTTGAACATGCATCTCCTCTTGTTTTCATTGGCTCAGACTATGCACATCTTATCACAGCCACAGAACCAACACTCATGGGACCGGCTGGTGGCCCCTTGGCGGTACATACCAGGGTGGTACATACAAGGCCTCTCCAAGGGCCAGCCAGCTTAATCCAAACACTGCAGACTCTCTCCTTCACTCTAACCTGTTTCAAAAGTGAATTACTCAGAAATGTGGAAAGACTCGGGCAGATTGCTCTATAAATATTTAATGTTTGATTGTATCTTTTATTCCCTTTGTCATTCCTGATATTATAATCAATATGGAACTTCAGTATATCAGTGGAACTTTGAATATGTTATTAGTTTTTGTAATTATTTTGTATGCATATTCTTTTAAATTCATGCATAGTCACATTTTGTTATACTTATATACAAAGTGGAAGAATTCTATGTTCCATACAAAACAAACTAAGATAACTTAATTTGGATGTGGAATATGTCAAAGTGCTTTTGCCACACTCCTTTTGTCACAGTGCTCTGCGCTACACTGATCATTAAAGCTGTAATTTCACAAATGAATATCATTTTTAAAAATGTAGTTCAAAATAAGTCCAGTGATTTGAGATGTTTTTGAGGATAATGAGGTAATAAGTTAATTTTCATATATGAAGTTTGTTTTTCTTTAAGTGTGTCTCAAGATTTTCTTTGCAAACTTCTTCAATGATACTGTTTTTAGTAACTGATATCAAAGTGAGCATATGCACTGTGAAGCTGTTGTTACCATGGTTTTTCTTATATGATGAGATCTGTGAGTGTCTAGTCTTTTATATGAGAGAAGAAACAGAGCAGAGAAGACTGAAAGTCAGGAAATACTGAAAAAGAAATTTGGAAAGTCTGTATAGGGAATTACTAATTATTATCCACTGTCATGGAGATACCAGCACAGACATTAAAGCATGTTTCATACTGTGTATCAGGATTATCTCAACTCCAGAGGCCAAAGTGACAATCTCTCAGGGTGTCAGTTTAATCCTGTCTAAGAGAGTTAACATAATACTAATACCTAAAACCTCTTACCACTCTATACAACCTCAAGTGTTTGAAATCTGTTGATGAAAAGTTAGGTCTGTACACATGGGTTAATCAGACTTGAAAAAAATAAAAAAGGTCAGAAGCATTATATGTGAATTATGTGAATTAAAGCTGCTGATTATTTTAACTTTGAATGAACAGTTGTGGCACCTTGAACAAATCTTTATCTTATTTCTGTGATGTCTCATCATTAAAAATGAGCCATTTCTTTACTTTACCAAAGGGAAAGTAAATATTTCATTTAATGAAAACTGTGTCCATGACCATTAGTGGTGATGACTGTCAATAAACCTTCTGTTAGGCATTCATTTAAAGGGACACTCCACCAACTTTACACATAATGTTCAATTCATGAGGAGTGCTACCACCAGTATCTGAGTAACGGAAATAATATGGCAACACACAACCATTTGACACCTAATGCATGTTTGTCTGCCCTGAAAAAGGGATCACCTTCCTGTCATAGTATAAGTATAAACTTTACCAGTATGATAAGCTAACATTTGCTAATTTCCACAAAGGAATATCTTGACTTTTTTTTTACTGGTGGTTACTGGCAGTGATTAATGTGTCATAATACCCCAACAATAAGAACAACAATATTGATAATAATATTAAAAATATCAATACAGTATCTCATCAGTAAAGCTTATCATGGATGGTTATTCACTGCAGATTGCAGCCAGCAGAACTGTTGCCCTCTTCCAGGCTTCCCCACAGCCTTGAAATATATTCAGTTCATGCCAAGTTTGTTATTAAGACCTCTGTATGCAGCTCCTCCTATCTGATCCAAGTAATTAGAACAGAGAGAGACGACTCTCGTCTCTGCCGGCCCCCTGACAGAGAGACTAAGCACATGCAGGTGTCCATAGCAGGCTCTTTGAAGAAAATTACAGTGTGTGTGCCCACAGCATGATAATTAGGGTCAGGTTATCAGCAGGAAATAAAGGGCTACATCATGAGATAGATGGCCTTTTGGATATAGAAGAAGGGTGTATTTACATGTAATTAATCCCCTCTGAGCTGTAACATGTTATAGACTGGTGTGTAACATTTATTGTTAGTTATGTCTGTATGCCCTGCACAACATAAAAATGTTGATTTTTGTTTACACATGGTGCACAGTGTGGAAATATTGGACATTTTCACTTCTTTGTGAATACCTGCAGGGGGCATCATCCACCTGTCTTAATACTGAAACTGAAGGCTCTCCAGCAGAGGATCCTGCTACTTTGGATTTTTAAATTGTCTAGTTGCATTTGCTTTTAGGACTTTTACTTTCAAATATGCCAAAGTTTATACCATTTGAGCAGGATTTATGTGTGAGTCAGTTTTTGCTTACATTTGCATTGTCTAAAGCCAATCACTGTGGCATGCTGCCCTTCAGATACAGTGTAATGTCAAAGTTATTAATAATGACTTTGGCCTCAAGGGGGTAGTATAACATAACACTTTCTTCACTTCACTTGTTCTCTTCAACTGTGAGAAGAGAAAGAACATATTCATTGCAAACCACAACAGAACTTTTGAACTAGAATTTCACCTGTCAGTGGATTTCTTTATTCCACATTTTGATAACACACACAATTCTCAGAAGTATACCGTCTGTGGAGGAGTGCTCATTACCATGCCATATGAAATTTAATAACATAGACACGTGGTTAATCTACAATGTGGACAACTTCAGATGAGGTCCTTAACATTTAGACCTGTGAATAAAAGAAATGCATCTGCATTTGCAGAAGAAAACACTCTTACTCTCTGAGATTCATGTCAAAATGTGTGCTGAATGTTACATTGAATGTGAAGATTCTCAGTTATCATGGACATAGGATCTCTAGAATATATTTTGATTAATTTTCATGTACATCCAAATATATATTTTCAGTTGGTGCATAGTAAGAGGAAATTGAAAGAAATTCAAAGTCATACCTTTACCCAGAGATGAATTGATACATTCCCTTCTGTGAGATCATTTTCAACCGCACAGATAATGAACTGTCTCTCATTAACTTTTCTAAATCACTGTGAGGTTCAACACAGCTTTTACAAAGGACGGGAAGAATTTCAGCAACTTAAAATAAAAGAAATGTCATACTTTTTCTTAGTGTTTTCCAGTGTGCCAAAAGAAATGCAAATGTTCAGATACCAAGCTTTCATTAAATTAAACTCTAGGTCACATTCTCATTTTCATATCTCAGGAATTCATTGTTTTAAAAATTGCATTCATGTTACCAAAAATAAATAAGTGCTGTTCATCTACCAGGACTAATTGGTGGAGCAGCAGTTATTTGAATGCATTCTGCTCTTATGGCCGCTTTAGAGGATTCACAAGGGATTACAATGAGGTATTATGACATGATGACATATCCAAATCACTTCAGAAGTGCCTCATTGACACACACACACACAGAGACAGCTTTGAGTATTTACACAAACAATGTTACAGGGGGATGTAATGAGAATTTCATGAAAACCATTAAAGTTTCACATTTTTAGATTTTGTTCAGAAGGAATTCATAATTTTTTAAAGTGTCTCAATTTCTGTTCCTGTTAAAGTTTTTTTTAAATAGGTTTTATTCAAATGCAGGTGCTGAGAGTAGAGGTTATTGTACGTTGCACAGATTGTGAAAACCTTTGAGACATTTGCTGTAACCAACTGGGAAAACTAAGCTGAATATCAAGATTTTTTGAATCAACCAACAATATTATGTGTTAAAAAAAAGTGTCAGAGGCTGGTAATTAAGTTTTAACATGTTCTGTACCTCAAATATATGAATATCTACGTTGGTTTAAACACTACATGACAACAAACAAGCACTACATGACAACAAACAAGCATGTAAAGACTTAAATGAACACAACGGTATGTTTTTTCATGCATGCATTTATTATCTACTCCATGCTATAGTTCCTTTTTTTCTTTTTCATAAAATACATAAAAATAATGCCACTGGTAGACCAGTAAACATGTGCTCCCCCACATAATTACATGAAAATACCCCATTTGTGATTACACATTCATCACAGCAGATAGTGTTGTCACACTTCAGCAGGTTTACAGTTTGACTTGATAGTTGAGGTGTTCTGAGTGTCATCACAAGCTGTACAGTGAGTCATAGTTCACTCACACACTCACAGGCTCTTACATGCACACACACACAAACATACAAATGCTGTACAAGATAACCTCCACAGAAAATGCGTTTCCTTGGTGTGTTTGGTCCAGACTCCGTTTATCATATCCATAAATCCATTTGGCAAAAGTTCAAGAATTTTTTTAATGGGATCTTTTCAAATCTGGAAGCAATCAGTAAGGAAAATGTCCATAAATTTGAAGATGTCATCGTGATTAAGACACAGAGGACACTTCTGTCTTGCTGGTAGAAACTGAGGTCTCATCCTCCACCATGCCGCCCATTCCAATAGTGCTCAGCATGCAGTTACGGAACTGAAAAGGAGAGCAAAGAGAGCAAATTCAGAAACTAAGTATATGCACAGTTCAGGATTGAATAAAGAAGAAATAGCAAATTCTAGAAACTAGAAAATATACTTAACCAACCTGTTTGTTCATCAGCACGTAGATCACAGGGTTGTACAAGGCTGAGCTCTTTGCAAAGAAGGCAGGGATAGCTGCAGTCAGGGCAGAGAAGGCAGCTCCCTTGTTCAGGAAAATCCAGCCAGCAAAAGAAGCATATGGTACCCAAGCTACCAGGAAGCCAAAGACCATCAGGACACACATGCGTGTCACTTCCCTTTCAGCCTTCTGGGTGGACTCTGACTCTTGCTGCTGGGCTGCAGCCTGAAGAGTTTGGGCAAATAAAAGGATAATAAGCATGTGGTAAGTTCATTAAATAAATTCAACTATATATGCATTGCACTGATAAATACACAAGGCTAAGAGCCTGCCTAAATAATGTCAGAAGAGTTTGAATTTTACTCACAGCTTTGACTGTAAGCACAAGGCTTCCATAAGTGAAGAAGATGATGAAGACAGGAACAAAGAAGTGGACAATAAACATGTACATAACATATGATTCATTGTTGAAGCCTGGGGCCAGAGTGTAGTAGTCAGGTCCACAGGAGCACTGCATGCCCTCAGGTATGTACCTGTGTGAGATTGAAGATAAGGAAATCATGTGGACATTCAATTAAAATAGACTTTTGCCTTCTGCGTCTACGGTAAGACCCTCATGACTAACAGACTGACAGTTTGTAACTGGCTTTAAAATACAAAACCCTATTACACTAAAATTAAAAATGAAAAAAATGCGAGTATCACCTGGACCAGCCAAAAAGTGGGGGAGCGGCACAAGCCAAAGCCATGATCCAGGTGAAAAGGACTCCAACTCCTGCATGAGTTCCAGTGAACTTGAAGCTTCCCATGGGTTTGCAGACGACGATGTATCTCTCAACAGCCAGGACAACCAGAGACCACAGAGCAACTTCACCTGTAGAGACAATGAGAAAAGGTAAGACAATTTATTCATTTATTTCATACACTTGACAATTTAATAGGAAACATAACTTCTGCTATAATTCTTCGCAGGTCTTTTGCTTCTTCTTTCTCACCTCCAAGTGTGGCCATGAATCCCTCAATAGCACAGAAAGTGGCTCCAAGAATGAAGTAGCCATTAACAGCAGAGGTGATGGTGATGGTGAATCCAAAGCTGCACATGATGAGTCCGGCCACAGCCAGGTTGACCAGGATGTAGTTCAGAGGCTGCTGGAGTTTTTTGTTCTGAAACGTTACCAGCAATGTCAGGACATTGATGGGAGTTCCAGTGCAGATCAGGAAAAACATGTACACAGCTAGAAGTTTGAACATGATGGGATCTGCCAAATAATACTGTTGGTATTCAAAAGGATTTCTAACGACCCCAGTCCTGTTGGACATGGGGATGTAGAAGTTCTTGCCCTCTGTGCCATTGGGCTCAAATCCTCCTTCCCAAGTCATCTTCAGTTGCCTAGTTTGCTGTAGCTTAAGTTGATGGAGAGTGCAAAAAGTATGTGAAGCCACTCAGTAGTCACCAGTGGTGTAAGCCAACCCCACACAGGCAGCTTATGCATCCCTGGGTGTTGTTTTATACCTTCCTGACGTTATCCACAAATTGGCAAAATTAGATTACAAGAGGATTGTGAGGAAGTGGACAGCTCAAGTCTGATTGATAATTGACTTTAGCATTGAGTTGCAGTGACTTATAGGTCACATGTTTTAATTCTATCCACACTGTTTTAAACCTACATTTGGAAGAGTAATGATAGATCAGCTAGCAGGAAATGCTGCATTACAATATACACCACAATTTAATGTAAGGATGACCTATTCTCTATTTATGGCAGAAACTTTAAAACTTGTATTCTGGTAAAAGCAATTTAGGTTCAATTAACCTCTGAAAATTATTCAAAATCTTATTTAACTTTGTAGGAATATTTAATCTTTTTATTAACTGAATTACCAAGGCGCTAATTATTTTCAGTATTCCAATGAACAATGGTTGGAATTTTGTTTTTAAGCAATGAAGACTGATAATTATCTAAAAATGTATGGAGACATGCTCACTGAATTAACTTGCATACAATGGGTAGAGTAGACTTTGATCAGCTTACAGTTCCTGCTAAGCAGCCTCTCACTGCCTCCTACCACTGACCACAGACAGCCTTCTGCTTGGCAACAATCTTGATTCTATGGCAATCACTTTGATTTTTTATTTTTTATTTTTTTCCAATCAAAATGCATGTTCAGCTAACACTGGAAATCGGGACAGTCTGCTGTGAGACCATGACAAACACTTGGAAATCCGGTAAGTCATTAAATAAAGTAAGATAGCTTTAGAAAACTTGCCTTGGTGTCCGTTTGCCTTGCAGAATCCCTTACCTCCACCAAGGACATGATGTTTTTACTCATGCCGTTTTGTTTGCTTTATTTCTTTGTCAGAAGGATTTCTCAAAAGTACAGAACCGATTTTCATCAAACTTAGTTTTCGGGATGGGGCACAGGCCAGGGAAGAAGTTTGGTGCGGATCTGGGGAAAGGGGCCGATACAGTATGTTTGTTTGTTTTTTCCTTAATTACTTTCATTACCATTTCAGTCAGTTTGTCAGGAAATCAAGATCCATAGGCTACATGTATGGATCTAGATGTAAAAAAAAAAAAAAATCATATAGGCTACATAGCAATGGCTTTTTGATCCATGACTTTGTAAAATTTAATCATAATCATAATCATGTATATTGTGATATTGTAGTTTCAGTAGTTTAGCGGTTGAGGTCCTTTGTAACGTATCCGTTTACAAAGGACCGAGAGTCTTGTCAAAACTGCGTGTTAAATAACTTTGGGTCAACCGTATTTAATAAAAAGTTTTATTGGGAAGGGTAGCACAGCACCTTCATATTAAAATACCATGACTGTGAAGATTCTCAGTCATCCAGGTCATGCTTATCCAAGAAAGGTGGAGCTGAGGGCAACTGGACTTGAATGCAGATTTACGCTGATGTAGTCCACCGTTCTCTGCTGGCGCACAGAGCACAGCGCTTACCTTGTAGGCTGTAAGTCTACATGCTCGCCTTGTGTTCCTCGAAAGTCTCCCCTGTTAATACTCACTGCACAGCATGGCTAAACACAAGTCATGGACTATATAATCTAGGCGAAATGTTTCAAGAACAATCAACTCAATGAAATCTACGTATTGTACTCCAGTACAGTTTTGATTTACTTGAACAGGCATATATACATTTTCTGCTACTTTGGCCTACTTATATTCCTCTACCATTCAGAAGCAAATATTGTTCTTTTTACTCCACTAGAGGTATTTGATAGGTTAACTTTAGTAACTAGTTTCTTTGCAGAAACAGAAAATATAACCACCGAATAACTTTTTTAATATGATAGCTTACAATAAGAGAGGACTGTTGATCCCTGGCAAATTCACAAGCTACCCAGCAGTATATAAAATAATTAAAATTAGTTTTACTTGTACACATTAACCTATCAATAATTACAATACAATAAGACAAATACAGGTATACATTATTCTGAAATGAGTACTTACACTTGTGGTACTTAAAGTATATTTTAATGCTAACACTTGTATTTTGCATAAGTAAAATTTTTACTGGTAATGGAGTACTTAAACACCATGGCATTACTACTTATACTGAGTAAAAGCTCAAAGTACTTCTTCCACAAGTGACTTGTAAGACTGTTGGATACAACAGTGCATTGTATTTGATAAATTGACCATTTTTGTTGGACTTAATGAGATTTAATATGTACAGGAACTAAAGTTGTCAGATTGAGCTAGTAGAGTCAAAAGTATAAAGTATGTTAAAATAAGTACTTAAAATTTATACTGGAGTCAGTTTACTTAGTTTCTTTCCACCACAGGGTTAAAATAATGTTCTCCTCAAAATATTTTTCAGATTTTTGATAATCTTGTTTGTTTGATCATGTTTCTGCTGCCTGGTGCTAATCACATAATTAATGTTTTCAAGGCTAAAGAGTATACTGCAGATAATTATGTCATTATATTTGATTTAAAATATTGTGCAGTAGTGTTCAAGTAAAGAAGAGTGTTATATTGGTGATTGAATTTTCCAGATGACATCCTTCCACAAACACCAATGGGTCACAGACGCTTGGTTAATCCCCTGGCCTCATGGATGCTTCATGTGAGGCTTAAGACCATGGCTCGGGTGGAACAATCCCTGCAAAGACGATCCGCCTGCAAGGGCAACTCAGGTCTCACAAGTCTTATATTTCAGTCTATGTAGCTCACCTCTGGGGCTCACAAAACACGTCATTAATTAATCAGGTACAAATTAAAATTATACACAAATAAATCCAATAACAACATTCCAAATTTCCATGTTACCAATGTCCACTTACATAATGGTCAAAATGTTTTACACGTACATTTTTCTCAACGTAAAACTGGTAAAATCAATCCATATACATAATGCCACCAAATCAGATAGAAAGAAGAATGTCCAGAGCTGGGTAAAGGCCTTTATTGTAGGTAATCAGTTGATATACTGTCTTACGGGTATACACTGATACCACCAATTCAATAATCACAATTGATGCAAACTGGGTAACAAAATTATGGGGGATAGGACCCAAATACAGACACTTAAAGGCATATTACAAAGGCAACATACAACTTCAATAGATGCTGCTATTGCACCAGCAAATAATCCAACCTGTAGATATGCATCTTTATCATATCACACAGAGATTTTTACTAAGTTAGTTGTAAATATCTGAATAAACTGAAATATAATACAGCTTTGATTGTCAACACAATTCCCCTGTCTCTGAAGAACCCTTAGGCATGCACCAGTGAATATGAAGGTAAAATATTTCAATCATCATGATTAAAATGTAATATAGTTTGTTTACTACATTGTATGATAAACAGATAAAATGCTCCATTATTGACTGTAAAAAGTGTCTCTTTTTCTACATTGGTCTTAATGTTGCTCCAGGACTGTCCTTATCATTCTTTAAGATAAATGTTCCACTTTGTGCTGAGTACATATGACTATGCCTCACTGTGGCAGTAGTTACGGTAATGACTCTCTGTTACTGCCTTATCTCTTAGTCAGGACTGTGGTGCTCTCCAAGGTGCTGATCCTGCAGCCATGGCACAATCCTCTGTCTGTCTCTCTCTCTCTCTCCCTCTCTCTCTGTCTGTCTTTCTCTCTCTATGTGTGTGTCTCTCTCTCTCTCTCTGCCTCTTCTTGGATTGGCATATAGGCATGTAAATAAATAATCCTTTAAATTAACTTTAAATTGACAATTTATACAATGTACACATGTATTCTTTTCTTTGTTTTCCAATCTAAACGCAAAGGTGATACTGTAAGCATCTTTGCTGTTAGGGCCCTTAGACTAATAATTTTATTAGTGTTATAACTAACTTGGTTTTATTTGATGATGAAAAGTGCTACAATGTTTAAACAATGTTAAACATCAAAACTGATAGCAGCAGTTGTAGTTGTAGCAGAAGTAGCACGTGCACCTCAGTACACCTCAGCCTACAGTAGGTTCAGCAAAGAGACACGCTTTTAACAGCAGCACCTAAACATAGCATCAGACTAATTTTATTCATCAACTTGAGATGACTAATATGATGTCCATTCATAGACATTTATGTGCCCATATTGTAACAGTTATTGTTTGCTTTGAAACTGAAATTTGAACATTAACTGCTAAGCCTCTGCACTTAAAGTATAGTGACCTTTTGACAAGAGTCAATAATTTGTGGAAACAGATTATTTCAAAGCAATGAGAAACTCTAAGTGTACAGAAGTCATTTCTGATGTCTTCATTTGCACTTTACCTCCAAGTACGTCCACGAATCCCTCAATAACACAGACAATGGTTAGTGGGTGTAATGGTGAATCCAAAGCAGCTCTTCATCTGTCCAACCACAGCTGAGTCCACCAGAACAGTTAGATGGTAGATCGAGCTTCTGAGTCCTGATACTGTGGTGAAGTTCCAGGACAAAACAGGACAAAAATGTAGTAATCTACCAAGATCTATCAAATAAAACTGTGGCTATTCAAAAAGACTTCACACTCACTGTCCTGTTAGATGTGAGAATGAAGACATTCCTTGATGCTGTTAACAACTTCAGTAAGTGGATAGACACTCTGAGCTTGTTTGTATATTTACAGAATCCCCCATTAATTAGAGTCTTAGACTATTTTATAAACGGTGACGGCATCAAATTAACAAAATTAGATTTCAGGTTGGGTCAGGTAAGTAGAAATACTTTCTAAACGTTCTTAACCCCCGGATGGTGCTCTAATTCCTCCGCTTAATTTGTTAGGTGATAAGGCAGATAATCAGGGTGCCATCTGAGACACCTTGAGTGTGATAAGATTGAAGGGCATTGCAGTTTGTTTTTTTTTTGTTTGTTTGTTTTTTGTTGTTTCTGTTGAAGTTGGTTTCTGTTATTAATGATAATAATAATAATAATAGTAAGTAGTCGTGTTAACATCTATGTAACTCTTGATACATGTTATGTAGGACACGTAACATACATGAAACAAGCAAAAACTACACTAATGGAGAAAAACCACATTAACAAGTAAAAAACTACATTAAACAAATAGAGCAGAACAAAAAAACTACATTCAACAAGTAAAATCTACATGAAACAAGTAGACCCTTAGGTTAAAAAATAAACAAAAAGAATACAGTTAACAAGCAAAAACCTACATTAAACAAGCAGACCCTTACATAAAAAACCAAAAACCAAAAATAACACAGTTGACAAATAAAAACCTACATTAAACATGCAGAGCCTTACATAAAAATAAAAAAAACATACAAACAAAAACAAAAAAACAATACGGTTGACAATTAAAAACCTACATTAGACAAGCAGACCCCTACAATGAAAACAAGTAGACCCCACATTTACCAAAAAAAACCCCAAGGCAAAAAACTAGAAAAAACAACATTACAGTGAATGTTAACAGGGCAGCTTTTACTTGCAGTAGATTAAAAATTGTTTATTCGTCACATACACAATAGTTATAGTGAACAGTGAGTGTTGAATTGTTAAGAATGGATTAGGAATTTTATGCATCTGCAGTCCACTACCATGAATGTGGCTAAATATGACAGTTGGGTTATCCATTCTCTGTCTTCAGCCCTTGACTTCTGTAGTTTTTTAAAAATGGGTTCTCTTCAAGAAAACAGAAGACATTATTTGATACAGATGTTCTTGGCCACTAATGGTGTTGCTATGGCATAAGGAAGATAACAAATTAGATAGTCTTTAGCAGACATTACCTTTCCATCCTGTGACAGTAAGCTTTTGCTACATCACAGCCAGGCCATGCAGGTGAAGCACTGAGGTTAATCTGATCAGGATAATGACACCTACAGTTCCTTCATTTGGAAACGGATGTTGATAGTGAAACTCTAGTTTGTTGGTCTGGCCTAGTATAAACACTAACATTCAACACGGTGTATTTAAAGAAAAAACAATCAAATAAAATAAATTCTAAAAACCCGAGCTCCCCCAACTAGCTCTCTGTATTAAGGAAATGAAGGTAGAAAGAAAACTGTCAATGAGTGCGGTTTTTCTATTTGGCTCATCACATGAGGTCACATCAGAGCACACATGCACCTGCCCTTGCCTCTATTTGAAGTACAGCATAAAAAGCATTATCTACTGTATCTATTACTTTTTTCCTTATTGGTCCATTTTCAACACAAACTGATCAATACATACAACAATGTTGTATTGAAAACTATGGTTATTAGCTATTGATAATAAATTTAATATAAACTCAATATCTTCCTCATTATGTCAGTTTAAATTTGCTTGGCAAAAGATGTTGACTGAACTTAATTCCTATTCATTAATTGGGATTAAGAGAATTCCTCTGGACCTGAGAAGTGGAGCAAATTACACTGGATCCTGGCCTCTCTATCCGGGGCGTTAGGATTAATTACTGGCCTCTTTTACCTTCTGTACTACCTCACAATCCTGTAATCTCATTTTGCCAATTTGACAATAGGGTTAGTGTTGAGGTATAAAAATCGCACTGAGCAACTCTGATTCTCGTGTCCATCAGCACTCTTGAGTCCTTTAGTGAAGAAGCTCAACAGAACAGCTGACAACCGAAAATGGTGTGGGAAGGAGGAATTGAGCCCAATGGCACAGAGGGCAAGAACTTCTACATTCCCATGTCCAACAGGACTGGGATTGTTAGAAGTCCTTTCGAATACCCACAATATTACTTGGTGGACCCCATCATGTACAAACTTCTAGCTTTCTACATGTTTTTCCTGATCTGCACCGGAACTCCCATCAATGCCCTGACATTGCTGGTGACGTTTCAGAACAAAAAACTCCAGCAGCCTCTGAACTACATCCTGGTCAACCTGGCTGTGGCCGGACTCATCATGTGCTGCTTCGGATTCACCATCACCATCACCTCTGCTTTTAATGGC